>NC_138096.1:1395230-2595230 GCF_964212035.1 Myotis nattereri | reverse complement strand
GAAGTGGGAAGAAAAAAAGACATGAAGGTTGTGCTTTCAAATGAAAAGGTCCTTTAGGACTATTTACGCTTTTTTTTTTAAAAAATTAAGAATTGAGCAGAGAATGAGGCTGTCCCATGCTGCTGTGTGTCTTCGGCTTCAGGTTCTTTGTGATCTAGTGGCTCAGAGACTTAAATGGAAATGCAATTGCGCAGGTGCTGGTCTGTGATTGGAGCCTGTCCCTGTGCCCTGGATGTGACAGGAAGGAGAAGCTCCGAGGTCAGGGAGCCCCGGGTGCTCGGGGGCGGCGGGAGCGGCGCACACCCCGGTGTGTGCTGGGCACACGGCCTGGTGTCGAGGTTGAAGACACCGAGTTTGGGGAGCCCCTGCTCTTTAGCAGCCCGCGGGTGCCCCGCTCCTGTCCAGCTTCCTCGGGGCCGGCACAGCCCCCGGGGGGACCCGGCCGAAGGGGGCCAGGGCCTTGCCTCCCGGTGCGTGCACAGTGGCCCCGAGAGCGTGGAGCGTGGACGGTCAGACTGGTCTGCAGTGACCCGCTGGCCCTGCTCGGCTCCCGTGGGGAAACAGATGCGAGAAGGGGCCTGGGAAGCCCGAGTGTCGGTGCTCCTGTGGGCCCCGCGGACCCCACTGTTTCCTGGACGCGGCCTCCAGCGGAGCGTGGCTGTTGGCATCTCCCCTGAGGACCTCTTTCCTCTTAGATGCCAGCGTGCCAAGCACAAACCCCTGATTGGAAACGGACAGTTTCGGATGGAATAACAATTGCCTAGAAAGCGGGCACCTGCACTTGGTCAGGTTAGTGCCCTACGCACTGAGTGCTGCGGCTCTTCAGTCGCTCAACTCCGAAACTCGTTTGCGCAAGTTTCTTATAAAAACACTTGCTTATCTTGTTGGATGCTGTCCCTGTGCCACCCCGTGAGCTCGCTGCACAGGCGCCTTGCCTGGGTGCGTGGGCGCTGCGTTTCACCCTCGGGGGGCAGACACGGCCCTCGGACCAGCTCCCACCCCTCGCCCTTGCTCTCCGGCAGCTCCGCCTGGCTCCCGGCCTCACCTGAGGTGGGAGAGGCCGGTGTGTGTGACTCTCCTTGGACATGGATTGCGGTGTTGGCACAGCGACGTGGGGGCCGTGGAGGCGCGTCTCCTCTGAAAAGGGCAGCGCAGCCCCGAGGGGAGGAGGAGGCAGAGCGCGGGGACCCGCACGTGAGAGGGTGGCTGGGCTGGGCCTTTGGACGGGAGCAGCGTCACGGCCGTCGTCGCTCCTGCTGGCGGAGTGGACACGGGAACGTGGGGAGGAAACGTGAGGCGTGTGTTGGATTTTGAAATGCAAAGCAGCATCGAAAGGGAAATTTCGTTTGTGACCTCCTGGCTCCTGGGCTGACACTCGACCACTGAGCCACACTGGCCGGCCGCTGCGTGACGTTCACTCTCGCCCGTCCTCTCTGTGCTTCTGTGCGATGCCCAGGGGAGGGCGGTTGGAGCTCGGCGGCCTCCTCCTCCAGCCACACTGTTTGCCCTTTGATAGACTTTGGTCCAGGCGTTAAAATGAATGGATTCTCCCCGCCCCCTCCACCCGCTCCTCTCTGGCGTGGATTCAGGAAAGCGTGGATTTCCTAGAATCCTCGATGTTCGTACTGCTTCCCTTCTGCGCGTCATCATTGCAGCCTCAGGACCTTTTGGGATTTGGGGGTTTTGTGAGTCTCTTTTGGGATTTGGGGATTTTGTCTCTTGGGATTTTGATCCCACAAAGCTCCTGGGCCCTCTGGGTAGTGAACACCCTTCTCAAGGAGAAATGCTTTAATTTCTGTTAATAAGGAAGCAAAACGTTTCAAAATGTTTCCTCTTGATAACCGATGTACTTTGTTATGCAGCAGGAGATCTGTGTACTCACTCTCCATTTCAACTAAAAATTCTTTAAAGTGGCGATAAGTAAGAGCTTTAGCTCTGCCGAGGGGTTTCCTGGGGCTGTCTTCTTCCCCGTCCCGCACCGAGAAGAGACTTGAACCGGTTCCCGAAATCTAGGAGGCGCTTTCGAGACTGAGAAATAATGAAAGACAGACATAAAGTAGATTAAAAGCTTGGGCTGGGTGTGGTGCCTGCCCCCCTGGAGGGGCAGAGCACAGGGAGGGAGCGCCAACTCGGGAAGCTGCTTGATTATATACTTGAGTTATAGGAAGTTACATCACATCTGGGAGGGCCTTTGACATCATGAGATCCATCCCCTTAACACTGGGCCAGAGTCAGACTGGGCGGCGTCCAGCCTTTGGTCCCGCCCTCAGGGGGGGGGGGGGCTTTTGCCCTCACGCCGAGTTCAGCTGACTGACCTAAGTTAGGCCAAGTGTATTCTAACGACTTAACATTTAGCTGTAATGGAGTTGATGATCTTAATCACCAATTCCATAACTTTGCAGATTTCTTCTGGAAATGTCTGCGCACAAAGCGCTTCTTGATGAATGATGCAATGGTAAGTATCTCATGATTAATTTTTTCTTTCAAAATAGCAACAAACCCGTTTCTTACGCCGGCCATACTTTTCGCCCCGTCTGTTGAAATTGAGACAATTTTATCGAGGGGAATAGGATGTTTTTCAATGCACTCAGTTACAGCACTTGCTATATCCTCTCCACGTGTTTGACCTCTGAGTGGCAATAATCCTAAAAGTTCTTCTTTAGGACCTGTAGACGGAATAAATCGTACAGAAAGTGAAATTTGCGCCATATCCTTTATGTCACAAGACTCGTCAACTGCTATTGATAAAGCTGAAACCAATTTAAGATCTTCGACTTGCTGGTTGTGGTTATATTCGAAGACATTTTGACTGTTCTGTCTTTCACTGTTTTAGCAGACAATGGTGACTCTTTAATTTTTTTTAGAATATCTGCTTTGTTCTTAAAATCCTGAAATAGCTCTTCGGATGCATTTATAAAACACCTTTTTATGTATTCGCCGTCTGTATATGGTTTTCCTCTCTTGGCAATCTCTTGACTAACCACAAAACTTGCAATATTAGCATTGTTGGAAGATTGCATCCAGTAATTAAATACAGAACTTGATTTTTCTTGACTCTTCTGAAGTTCTTCAACTGCTTTCTTCCTTGCATCACCGACAGGATATTTAGTACTAAATGACACGTGTTTAGTTGTAAAGAGACTCTCCAAATTTGATTTCTTGTTATGCGCCAATGTTTCCTGACAAATAAGACAGGTCGGAAGATCATTTAAGTTTTGAACAAATGCGAAAGTCTCGGTCCCTTCAACTTTAAATTCATGGTTTTTGTCTTCCGTTTTTCTTTGCTTCTTCTTTGTAGCCATGTCAAACAGGGCACCTAAAAAAAATGTTCCATTTTATAATAATAAAGCCACCAACACAAAATAATTACAATTCTTAAATTGATGGCAAAAATACCTGTAGGATTTGCAGCTGGTTGGAAAAATACAGGTAACTTTATGCTTCGAGTGGGTACTTTTGTCACCCGCGCGCCGTTTGCGGGCGCGACTAGCACTAACCACTGCACATGCGGCTGCGGCCTGACTGGCTCACTCAGCTCGGGCAAGAATCGCGCTCCGCGGCCGCCTGCGGCGTGTCTCCCGTCGCCCGACCCACCGACACCCCCCACTTCTTCTAACGCCACTTCTTCAAAATAGACTCGCCCAGGCCCAAAACCGACTTCTGCGCATGGGCCACGAAGTTTCAGTCGCACTGTCTGTGCGCCCGCACGTGGTATTTTGTGGAAGAGCCACACTCAAGGGGCCAAAGAACCACATGTGGCTCGTGAGGGGGACAGTAAGCCAAGTGGAGCCTGTGTCGGGTCGGGGTCGGGGCAGTTGAAGGCCCAGATGTGAGTATTGCCCGTTAGTGGCACTTACAAGGCACAATTAGGACTTTCAATTGGATGTCACATATTCAACTCGTGTGTCTCTTGCAACAACCTACTGTTACATTTATAGGCTGTGGTTGTTAAAATATTTTAAAATCAATTTTCTAGAAACATGCAACTAAAAGACTAGTTTCTGATTCATTGGTATACCATACACGACGTGCATTATTTGTTTTGACTGGATTTATTTTTTCTCTTATATAAGCATATTATTTTAAAGATTCATTCTGCTTCAGTTTATCTGACTTTCACTAAGAAATATGAAAATATGCATCTCCAAAATTTCATGTTATCAGGAAGCCACCACGGAACTAGATATCATGCGTTTGTTCACATGTCTCTATATTGACTTGGTGTTTATATCTGCAGTATCTCTATCTCTCTAGATTTATTAGCAAAATGAGAGGTTATGCTAAAATTTATTTCAACTGGGGGAAAACTCTCTTTGTAATTTTATTCCATAAAAATGATCTGGCTCTGTATTTATGTAAGTATCTCAGTTACAAATGCCCTATGATATTCTCTCTATCTTGGCCTGATTTTAGTGGAGGCATTTGTGAGTCTGCGTGTGTTAACCTTGCATCTGACTCAGCTGGTTGTGACGGGCTGTCATCCCCTTGTCACTGATGACAGGAGGGGGAGGCGGACCTGCAAGCCTGGCCTTTGGGCGGCTCCCCCAGGCCAGGTCCCTGCAGAACCCGGGGGAGGGCCCACGAGGGGAGGTGATGCAGCCCAGGGCCCCAGGGCGCCGGGGGGGGGGGGGGGCAGGTGCCCTCCTGTCAGTCTGGCCGGGCTGAGCGTGGCCGCAGCAAGCGCGGACATTGGGGAACAATAACCCTGAACAGAGGCGCTCTTGAGCCTCTTGTTGCTGGCGCTGGGCTCCCCGAGACCCGTGTTTCCTCCCCTCGTGAGCGGCTGCTGGGCTGCGGCCAGTGGGAAGCCCAGCGAGGCCAGCCGGCGCGGTGCCCCGTGCGCACAGGAGACCCGGCTGCGCGTGGAGGACGGACACGGGGATGGAGCCGTGGGAGCCGAGGCCGATCCTGCAGCGCGGGCTCCTGCAGGGCCGCCTGGTCCCGGGTCTCAGACACCGACCCGGCAGGAGCTGGTGGTGGCGCCACTGGGTGAGGCGGCTCCGGTCGCTGGGGAGGAGCGGCCGCTGGGACAGTGTCTCCAGGAATGCAACGCCCGGTGCAGAGGTCGGACGGGGACTGGTTCTCACTGGCGCGGGCAGGAGCCCCCTTGGGAGGGAGCCGGAGAGGAGCTGCCGGTGCTGGGCGTGCGTCCGAAAACCCACGCGTCCCTGTGCCTGCGAGGGGCACGCCCTCCTCTGTTCCCCGTCCACCCAGAGCCAGCGTGATCCCCCCAGACCCAGGCAGCAGGTCAGGCAGCTGCGGGTGGGCAGCCCCACGGCCGCCTCCAGCTCAGCCAGAAGCCGCGCTCCCCACGCAGGGAACAGCCGGCCGGCCGTGGCCTGGAGCGCCCCCGGGACGGCGTGCTCCTGGGGCTCACGAACACGTGCGTTGGTTACGGACTGGACGTTCGGGGGCCCCCAAACCCGTGTGCTGAGGCCTAACCCAGCGGAAGGCCTTTGGGAGCTGATGAGGGTTAGATGAGGTCATGAGGGTGCGGCCCTCGGGGAGGGAGCAGCGGCCTTGGAAGGGGGAGGGCCGGGACCCTCTGCCTCTGCCACGTGAAGCCACAGCAGGAAGGTGGCCGTCGGGCGTCAGGAGCCCCAGCAGCACCCCCATGCGGGCCCCCAGGCGCAGCCTCCCCTCCAGGGTGTGGGAACCCCCCCCCCCCCCCCCCCAGTGCCTGAGCTCCCAGGCTGCGGGCTTTGTTCTGGCCCAAGTCACGGACACGCTGAACCCAAGGGTTTCTTGGCGACGCTCGGTAAGGAACTGGTTGGAATGCCCGGCGCGGTGCCTGGAGGGACAGACTGACGGGCACAGGTCTGGCCCTGCGTGGGGCTCTGATGTGTCCGGCTCAGGGGCTGCCACGTGGTGGTGGTGGGGGCCGTGCTCCCCAGGTCCGGGGCGGCCCCGGGGGCAGAGCCGCGTGCTTCAGGCCTGAGTTGAGGTCGCATGGGGAAGGTCGCCTGGTTGCTCGGTCACTGTGGCTCCCCCCCCCCCCCCCCCCCCCCCCCCGCAGGCGGCCGAGGGCTCCATGAGCGACGGGAGGCCTCAGCGCCTCCGGGTTCCTGCGTCACGTACTGAGGGTTATGGCCTGTATCGTCCGGAAAGAGCTTGGCCGGTATCGCCCGGATCACGGCGTTTCCACACGGAGAACTGCGGGGGGGGCCGGCGTGGGGACCGTGTCGATTTTCTTCTCTGTTTCCCTCTGTGGACCCAGCGTGTCCGGGGACGGGCTGCAGCCACGCCATGTCCCCGATGACCCCGCACAGACTAACTGCGCACCCCCTGGAGCACTGACCGCGTGGCCAGCCTCACTCCGGAACCTGCGGTTCTGAAGCTAAGTCTGTTCTCAGAGAGAAATACTGGAATAGGACGCAAGTCAGGAAAAGAAAAGCCCTTTCCAGGTGAGTTATACATACGAGGCAGGCGTGTGTCCCCAGCTCCCCTCGGCCCCTCCGCCCTGGATCCTGGGAGCCCGGCCCCCCCCCCCCCACGCTGTCCCCCGAGGGCCCGGGGCGGGAGGACGGGTGGGTGGCAGGCGGGCACAGGGCGCGTGGCCTGCGGGGCTGTGGCTCGGTTCCCTCCTCCTCCTCTTGCAAAGCCTCTTCGTACCATGATGGGAGCCCCCAGGCTCGGGTCTCACTGGTCTCAGCATATGCTCTCAGGCCCTACAGGCAGGGACAGGCAGGGACAGGCAGGGACAGGCAGGCTGGGCGGACTCGCTGCCGGGCGCCCGTGGGGACTCGGGGCTGGCTGCCAGCTCTGCAGAGATGTAGTGCTTCTTCCCAGCATGCACCCCGTCACCCTGCGGACTCCCCAGCCTTCCTCGGGTGGCACCCAGGGTGCTGTGTCACGATGCTGGTCTTGGGCACGCCCCTTCCCATGCAAGGCCCCCCTGGCTGAGCCCCGTTGGAAGAGGCCAGGGGAGCAGTGGCGGCACCCACTTCCTTCACAGCAAGGCCAAGAACCCCCCCTGCGCACAGACATGCAGTGACGTGGCCTCCACGCTCCGCTGACCGCCTTCCCCGTGTCCGCCTGGCCGTGGGCGCTCTCGTTTGATACTTGAGCAGCAGGAAGTCCGCCAGCGCAGACACGCTTTGTTCCAGAGCACCTCTGGGCACAGTCTTGGCCCCCTTCCTCGGAGATGCTTCCGCCGCCTCTTGGCCACTGCAGGCCTCACCCGATTTGCTTGGGTGGCAGTGGGGGTGGAGCGGAAACTCGGGGACACCAGCATCGGGGGTCTCCTTGGAGAGGCCAGGCATTGGAGGATGGGAGGGGGACAGGCCTCCCCCAGAGCCTCGAGTGCCGGTGCCACCTCCAGGCCCGGGCTCACTGTGGCCTGGGCCGTTGATAGGTGAGCACTGGGCGTTCTTCTGACCAGGAGGGTGGCGGCTCCTGACCCCGTGGCACTGGGGCTCTCCCCTCCTCGGACAGGAACCTGCCACTTCCTTCTTTAGCAAAACTCTGCAGTGGAGAACAAACCCTTTAAAAGGGCTGTTCCTTGATTGATGCTTTAGGCTCCTGTTGTCCTTCTAAAGGGTGTCCCAAAATTCACGCAAGAAGTAATTTTGATAGAAAACACAGGTTTATAATTAAAAATTGTAAATTTTTTATTGATTCATAAAGTATACAGTATAGGGTTATGTATGGAATAGCATATCGGGTAAATGGCCTTCACGGCTTTGCTGGAACATATGCACTCTTTCGTTGAAGTTTTCCATGATTTAAAAATGTGCAGCAAAGATCAGATGAGCTGGTGCGTTCAGGGTGGTATGGCCGTAGAACAAATGTTCGGCCACTTCATGTGGAACCGAAGGGCCCTGAGCAGCCTAAGCAATCTTGAGACAGTTGAGGGGATCACAGTGCCTGATACCAAACTAGAATACAAAGCCCCTGTGATCCAAACAGCCTGGTACTGGCCGAGGAGCAGGCACATAGAGCCATGGAACAGAACAGGGAACCCAGAAACCCACCCACGCCATGACGCTCAGCTCATACTTGGCAAAGGAGGCAGGAGCTACAGTGCAGCAAAGACGGTCTCTCCGGCAAATGGTGCTGGGCCGGCGGCGAGGCTCTGGGCTGCAGCACTGTCCAGGGCATTGGAAGGCTGGGGGTTAGGGCCCCAGTCGGACGGTGTTTCTCTCCCTCTCCCTTTCCCATCTTTCTAAGCATTTCCTCCCGAGAGGATTAAAAAATCATCACAAGATAAAATGAAGAAGCAGTTCTAACCCGGGGTACCCACGGATGGTGCCGTGCCCCCAGGCCCGGCTCTGCGCCGCCCTGGCTGGAACCGTTTGCCGGAAGGGCTGGGAGGAGCCGTGCTGCTGCGAGCTCTGCAGGGCCTCTCCCATCGCCCGCACTCTGAGAAGAAGCCCTTGGGTGGGGAGCCCATGGTGTGGCTTTAATGCTCCGTGTAACGAAGACGTCTGCCACCAATCGCGTGCTGACCGAGGCCCTGAGCTTTGCCAATCTCACACGATGTCCTAAACCCTGAAGGGGGAGGAGTATTGTCCCAGTTTGACATGGTGCCGTCGCTCATGTCGACGTCAGAGAAGTCCAGGCCTGTGAGAATTTTTGTGAGTTTATTGGAGCCAAACTGACGACAGTTGCTGGGAAGCAAAAATCTCAAGGGCTTGAGAAAATGCTCTGGAGAATGGTGGTTTTACTACTTATTTTATACGTTGCAACCCAAGCAGGAGGCGCAGGCGGGGACGGGAAATCACTGGTGGCAGATGAGGGAGGCGGGAGGGAGCGCGGGGATCCCTGGGATTGATCGGAAGGAAAAGGAGACACAGACTCCCTTTGCATTGTGGGTGCGGGACAGTTGACGACGGTCACAGCACTGGAGTCTGGGGAACAGGTGCCAGTGAGGGTTTTGTGGTCTCTGCTCTGGAGGGAGATGGAGCCCGGAGGGGCCTGGGAAGGGGTCGCTCAGACCTTCCAAAGGTGTGTTATCGTAGAGGCACAAGCACAACAGACAGGCTCAGCCGAGGCAGAGCTCGACCTTCGCCAGGAAAGATACCGGCCTAGGACATGGCTGCCCGCAGGCCTCGCGTTTAGCTAGAAAGCTGTCGTTCAGGCCATCCGGTGTGGCTGCCGTCGGTTCCGGGGTGTGAAGCCCGCCACGCAGGCCTCCCTGAGCCTCCAGGGTTAGCTTGTGGCTCCTCTGCGTGCACACTGTAAGTGTGGAGCTGGGCTTGCCTGCCAGGCGGGTCTCACCCCACAGGATGCGTCAGCTACTGCAAGTTTCAAACATTGTGGTGTAACCACACCCAGATTTGGCTGCCTGTCACCATGAAAGCCAAGCTCACAGGCCAGGTGCCCTTGAGAAGGAAAGAGGTTTATTCAGGTGCTGATTCCTGAGAAGAGGGGGGACTCATCCCCCAAACCCATCTTAGCACCTCAGTGCAGGCAGAGGCTTCTATAGGGAGGGAGAGGGAGGCAGGACGAAGAGATCGGGAGAAGCTGTGGCTGAGCAGGCAGGCTCCTGCTGGGTGTTCACGCTCAGCGTTCTGGAGGCAGCCTCTTGCGTTTGTCAGCGGACTCCTGTGTCTGGGTGGTTGGCATTAGCCAGGGTCTAGAACAGCGATGGCGAACCTTTTGAGCTTGGCGTGTCAAAATTTTGAAAAGCCCTAACTTAACTCTGGTGCCGTGTAACATAGAGAAATAGTCATAATTTTTTTTTTTTTGATGTTTGCAACCATAGTAAAAAAGATTTATGTTTTTGATATTTATTTTATATATTTAAATGCCATTTAACAAAGAAAAATCAACCAAAAAAATATGTATAAAATGAACAGAAACAGAAAAACAATGTACATTTAGGAAAAAATAATAAAAACAATGATAATCAAATGGTACGAAAACTAGAAATTAGTGACGTTTTTGGTGCTGAAGTTCGTCTGCTAATTCTTCAATTGCAGGTTCATACTTGGTGCACTTCAAGGCCAAGCAAGCGCCACTAACTTCATCTGTTAGCCGGTTTCTTTTGTTCGTTTTAATATTATTTAATGCTGAGAACAAAGTCTCACAAAAATATGTTGATGAAAAAATTGTTAGCAAAGCCATCGCTAGATTTTTTATGTCACTAAAAGTGTCAGGTACTCTGTTCCAAGCACTCAAAATTTCTTGTTCGTAGCTGCGCTCTTCTTCATTATTCAAACGATTTCGTTCCAGATTTTCAAGTTTCGACCTTAAGTCGACAAACACATGCATCCAAATGCTACCTTGAAAATCTGCAAGTTGCATCTCTAAATTGTCAATTTGCATCCATTGGAAATCCTTTAATTCCAAAGTACTGTAAACAACTACATCAGGACACTTAATTATTTTAATGGTCTGTTCTAGGCTTCTAAATTGGTCGAATCTTTGGCTGAACTATTCAAATAACGAGTTTAGTATATCTGGTACGTAAGTATGGACTCCATTACACTCATTGTAATGGCCTTCTCGAAATACTTATCAGAGGAAAATACTTATGTTTTAGTTTCAATATCTCGCTTGAAAATTTTAAGTTTACTTTCAAAAGATTTGATGTATCCAAACATCACGTCAATACTTTTGCCAAAACCTTGTAATTTTAAGTTCAGTTCATGCATATGAACAGAGAGATCTGTAAAAACATCAAATTGCTGACCCACTATGATCATTGATCGGAGGAAAGTTTGCCAGATCCTTATTCTCAATAAATACCGTAATTTCTTCAGAGCACTCCAAAAATCGCTCAAGTACTTTACCTCGACTCAGCCATCTCACATTATTGGACATCAGTAGTCCACTGTAGGTTGAATCAACTTCCTGTAAAAGTGCAGAAAATTCTCGCTTGTGAAGGGGTCGAGAAGCTATAAAATTCACAATTTTTGTTACAACTGACATCAAATCATTCAATTCTGAGAATCCCGATTTGGCACGCAACACCTCCTGATGGATAATGAAATGAAAAAAAAACGGGAGGGAGGAGCAAGATGGCGGCGGTATAGGCAGACGCGTCCCAGGTCCTGTCCCGGAGCAAATGGAGTGAGCAGCTGAAACTAGTAACATCCACCCCGAATTGGCGAAATTGCTCAGCTGGTGAGACGGTTTGCAGCCGGGAAGAGCAGAACTCCCCTGGAAAGGTAAAAAACCCAGGGATTTGGGCAGGAAAGTTTGCCAGACCTCTGAACCCAGAGAGTCGGAGGGAGACCGCGTGGCAGACAGCCGCGTCCCTTGGGACAGGCACAGCCCCTGACGGGGAAAGGAGAACCGCGGGATTCCTGGCGCCGCCGGGGGAATTGAGAGCTGGGTTCTGTGATCACAGAGGACTGAGCCTAAAGGGGGCAGCCTGAAGAGCTGACCAGACCATGCAGTCCCGGTAAGAGAAGAAGCTTACAGAAACCAAGCCTTTCCCGTTTCCGCGGCCGGCGTTTGTTTGTTTTTACTGAATCCTGTTCATGGGACATTTCGGATACAGACACTCACCTGTGCTGAAGAGAGGGAGAGTGTGCGGAGGAGTGGAATCTGGGGAGAGACTGAGGAGAGAAGGGGGGCCGGGAGAGGTGGCAGCGAATTGAGTGCTGAGACACCCCCCGAGCCCAGGTCTGGGGCAGACATTCTCTCCGGAGAGTGAGACTCCTCCCCCCAGCCCCCAGGCAAGGAGCACAGCCACACCCAGATTCCACCCTGTAGGAGATCAAGGATTAAAATAACCTGATCAGTCCCTGGGAGTTAACAGGGTCTGGCCTATAGAGGGATTTTCAATCCCAGCAACAACACGGCGCCGGTAACTAACTATTACGCAGCCAGCTCTGGGCAGTGAACTTCCACTGGACAGAGAGGCCCTATAGCCTCAGAGGCCAACCCCAGAACACTGCCACCCAGAGGCTGACCCCCAAACTGACTCTTTGCTAAACACAAAATAAGGCAGTCTGGGAAACGAATGCGGCTTGCTTTAAAATAAGGACTGTGGTTTACAACACAGAGGAACAGTGTATCGCAGGGAAACTCAACACTCTCCTGGATACCTGGCAGGTCTAAGGCGAGCCACACTGAAGAATAGAAGAACCAAAGGACCTTCACTACTGCAATTTTTTTTTTCTCTTTTTTCTTTTTTTTCTCCTTTCTTTTCTTTCTTCTTTTTTCCATCACCTGATTTTACCCTTTTAATTACTACCTTCTTATTTTTAACCAGTATTATTACTGCTACCATTTTACCATTTTTTTTAAAGTGCCATTTTATTTTCTCTTTATTTTATTTCGGGATTAGTGTTCTCCATTCTATTTTCATCATTATATTATTGGTTGTTTCTAGTTTGCATTCATCCCCAGGGAGCTGTTGCTGGAATTTGTTGGGATTAATGGCTGTTCCATAGGAGTATTCTCCTCATATAAAAAAGTCTCTTCCGCTCTTCCACTTCATTCTCTCTTTTCGCTCTTTCTTTTTTTTTCTTTTCTTTTCTCGCTTTTATTTTCCCCCCTCCTTTTTCCCAATTTCATTTTTACACTCCTTTTTTTGGTCCTTACTTTTCTTTTTTCTCTTTTATCTTTTTCTCTTCCTTCTTCCTTATCCCCTAATTCTCTTAATTCAGGTGGTCTCCTTTATTTGGGGTTATTAATATTGTGAATATATTTGTGTATAGTGCCTGGTACGTGGTGCCTTGTTGTGTTGTATTTTGTGCCTTTAAATCAACGCAGCAGATCCAAGCAACAGCAACCTCCTGAGCACCAACACCCTCTGCTGAGGAACAGCAGCTGTACGTGAAACCTCGCCCCACCAGCCAGAAGAGCCACCACAGCTGTGAACAGCACCCACCAGAGGAGCTGCTGCCAACTGAAGAAGAGCAGGTGCTACCGCAACCGCCCGAAGAGCAACCACAGACCAAGGAGTCACTGCCACCAAGGGAGCAACCACTGAACGACTCAACGTCTAGATATGTCAGTGAGATCAAACATGGGTAGACAAAGAAACCCCCAAAGGAAAGAGAAGGAGGACTCTCCAGAAAAGCAGCTAAGTAATACAGAGGCATGCAACATGACAGAAAAAGAATTCAGAATAAGGATCCTAGAGTGCATAAACCGGATGGAGGAAAAAATCGACAACCTCTGCAAGAAGCTAGAAGAAACAGATGAAAAAATCAACAACTTAAGTAAGACCCAAGAAGAAATGAAGAGTGATATAGCTGCAATGAAAAACTCCATTGAAAGTATCAACAGTAGACTAGGAGAAGCGGAGGACCGAATTAGTGAATTAGAAGACAAGGAAGCAAAACACACCCAAACTGAACTGCAATTGGAGAAAAAAATTAAAAGACAGGAGGAGAGCCTAAGGGAGCTTTGGGACAACATGAAACGAAACAACATACAAATAATAGGGGTACCAGAACAACAGAAGGATGAACAAGGATTAGAAAACCTATTAGAAGAAATAATATCAGAAAACTTCCCTGAGGTGGGGAAGAAAAAAGTCACACAAGCCCAGAGAGTCCCAAACAAGGTGAACCCGAAAAGACCCACACCAAGACACATCATAATTACCATGGCAAACGTTCAGGACAAAGAGAGAATCTTACAGTCTGCAAGAGAGAGACGGAAAGTTACATACAAGGGATCTCCCATTAGATTGTCAAATGATTTCTCAACAGAAACACATCAGGCCAGAAAAGAATGGACAGAAATTTACAAAGTGATGCAAAGCAAAGGACTGAATCCAAGAATACTCTATCCAGCAAGGTTATCATTCAAACTTGAAGGGGAAATAAGAAGCTTCACAGACAAAAAAAGGCTAAGGGAGTTTATCACCACCAAGCCAGCAATGCAAGGAATGCTAAAGGGACTGGTATAAAAATAAGAAATAAAAAGCTCAGAAAGAAAACAGCCACACAAAAACAGAAATGGCTACAAACAAGTACCTTTCAATAATAACTTTAAACGTAAACGGACTAAAAGCTCCAAACAAAAGACATTGAGTGGCTGAATGTATAAAAAAACATGACCCATACATCTGCTTTCTACAAGAAACCCACCTCATTAGAAGGGACTCACACAGACTGAAAGTGAAAGGATGGAAAAATATCTTTCAGGCAAATGGAAAGGAAAAGAAAGCTGGGGTAGCAATACTTATATCGGATAAAATAGACCTCAAAGTGAAGGCCATAACAAGAGATAAGGAAGGCCACTTAATAATACTAAAGGATCAATACAACAAGAAGATATAACTCTGGTAAACATATATGCACCCAATGCAGGAGCACCCAAATTCATAAAAAAAACTCCTGGAAGATATCAAAGGAGAGATCGACAACAATACAATCATAGTAGGGGACTTTAATACACCACTGACAACACTGGATAAGCCCTCTAGACAAACAATCAGCAAAGATACAGCAATCCTAAATGACTCACTAGATCAGATGGACTTAATAGACATCTTCAGAACACTTCACCCCAAAGCCAGGGAATATACATTCTACTCAAATGCTCATAAGACATATTCAAAAATAGACCATATATTGGGTCACAAGCAAAGTATCCACAAATTCAAGAAGATTGAAATCATAAAAAGCGTCTTCACAGATCATGATGGCATAATATTAGAAATAAACTACAATAAAAACAACCCAAAATACTCAAACACTTGGAAGCTGAATAGCATGCTATTAAATATTGATTGGGTTACCAATGAAATCAAAGAAGAAATTCGAAACATCCTGGAAACGAATGACAATGAAAACACAACAATCCAAAACCTATGGGACACAATGAAAGCAGTCCTGAGAGGGAAGTTTATAGCTCTACAGGCCTATCTCAAAAAACAAGAAAAAATGGTAGTAAATCAGCTAACTCTACAACTCAAAGAATTAGAAAGAGAGCAACAAGAAAACCCCAGAGTGAGCAGAAGGAAGGAGATAATAAAGATTAGAGCAGAAATAAATGACATAGAGACCAAAAAAACAATACAGAAAATCAATGAAACCAAGAGCTGGTTCTTTGAAAGGATAAACAAGATTGACAAACCTCTAGCCAGACTCACCAAGAAGCAAAGAGAGAGGACCCAAATAAACAAAATCAGAAACGATAGAGGCGAAATAACAACAGACCCCACAGAAATACAAATGATTGTTAAAAAATACTATGGACAGCTCTACTCCAACAAACTAGACAACCTGGAGGAAATGGACAAATTCCTAGAAAAATACAACATTCCAAAACTCAATCAGGAAGAATCTAAAAATCTCAACAGGCCAATAACTATGGAAGAAATTGAAGCAGTCATCAAAAAGCTTCCAGCAAACAAAAGCCCAGGACCAGACGGCTTCACAGGGGAGTTTTACCAAACATTCAAGGAAGAACTAAAACCTATCCTCCTCAGACTACTACAAAAAATTCAAGAGGAAGGAACACTTCCAAGCTCATTCTATGAAGCCAGCATCACCCTAATACCAAAACCAGGTAAAGACAACACAATGAAAGAGAATTACAGGCCAATATCCCTCATGAACATAGATGCCAAAATCCTCAACAAAATCTTAGCAAATCGGATCCAGCAGTACATCAGAAAGATCATACACCATGACCAAGTAGGATTTATCCCAGGGATGCAAGGATGGTACAATATCCGCAAATCAATAAACGTGATACATCACATAAACAAATTGAAAGAAAAAAACCACATGGTCATATCAATTGATGCAGAAAAAGCATTTGACAAAATTCAACACCCATTTTTGATAAAAGCTCTCAGCAAGGTGGGAGTAGAAGGATCATACCTCAACATAATAAAAGCCATATATGACAGGCCCACAGCCAACATCATACTCAATGGACAAAAACTAACACCATTTCCCCTAAGAACAGGAACAAGACAGGGATGCCCCCTCTCACCACTCCTGTTCAACATAGTACTGGAAGTGTTAGCCATTGCAATTCGGCAAGAAGAAGAAATAGAAGGCATCCAAATTGGAAAAGAGGAAGTAAAACTGTCCTTATTTGCAGACGACATGATATTATACATACAAAACCCTAGAGACTCCATCAAAAAGCTACTAGACTTAATACATGAATTTGGCAATGTAGCAGGATACAAAATTAACCCCAAGAAATCTGAGGCATTTCTATACACCAATAGTCAACTTTCAGAAAGAGAGATTATAAAAACAATCCCGTTTACCATCGCACCAAAAAAATTAAGCTACCTAGGAATAAACTTAACTAAAAAGGTAAAAGACCTCTACTCAGAAAACTACAGGACGTTGAAAAAAGATATAGAGGAAGACATAAACAGATGGAAGAACATACCGTGTTCATGGATTGGTAGAATCAACATCATTAAAATGTCCATACTACCCAAAGCAATCTATAAATTCAACGCACTTCCCATTAAAATACCAACGGCATACTTCAGAGATCTAGAACGAACTCTCCAAAAATTCATCTGGAATAAAAAAAGACCCCGGATAGCTACAGCAATCCTGAAAAAGACCAAAGTAGGTGGGATCTCAATACCAGATATCAAGTTGTATTACAAAGCCACTGTTCTCAAAACTGCCTGGTACTGGCACAAGAATAGGCATATAGATCAATGGAATAGAATAGAGAGCCCAGAAATCGGCCCGAACCAATATGCTCAATTAATATTTGACAAAGGAGGCAAGAACATACAGTGGAGCCAAGATAGTCTCTTCAATAAATGGTGTTGGGAAAATTGGACAGATATATGCAAGAAAATGAAACTAGACCACCAACTTACACCATACACAAAAATAAACTCAAAATGGATAAAGGACTTAAATGTACGACAGGAAACCATAAAAATTCTAGAAGAATTCAAAGGCAACAAAATCTCAGACATATGCCGAAGCAATTTCTTCACTGATACAGCTCCTAGGGCACTTGAAACTAAAGAGAAAATGAACAAATGGGACTACATCAAAATAAAAAGCTTCTGCACAGCAAAAGAAACCATCAACAAAACAACGAGAAAACCCACTGTGTGGGAAAACATATTTGCCAATGTCATATCTGATAAGGGCCTAATCTCCAAAATTTATAGGGAACTCATACAACTCAACAAAAGGAAGATAAACAATCCAATCAAAAAATGGGCAAAGGACCTAAATAGACACCTTTCAAAAGAGGACATTCAGAAAGCCAAGAGACATATGAAAACATGCTCAAAGTCACTAAGCATCCGAGAGATGCAAATCAAAACAACAATGAGGTACCATCTCACACCTGTCAGACTGGCTATCATCAACAAATCCACAAACGACAAGTGCTGGCGAGGATGTGGAGAAAAAGGAACACTTGTGCACTGCTGGTGGGAATGCAGACTGGTGCAGCCACTATGGAAGACAGTATGGAGTTTCCTCAAAAAACTTCAAATGGAACTCCCATTTGACCCTGTGATCCCACTTCTAGGAATATATCCCAAGAAACCAGAAACACCAATCAGAAAGGATATATGCACCCCTATGTTCATAGCAGCACAATTCACCATAGCTAAGATCTGGAAACAGCCTAAGTACCCATCAGTAGATGAATGGATTAGAAAACTTTGGTACATCTACACGATGGAATACTATGCTGCTCTAAAAAGGAAGGAACTCTTATCATTTGCAACGTCATGGATGGAACTGGAGAGCATTATGCTAAGTGAAATAAGCCAGTCAATGAAGGAAAAATACCACATGATCTCACTCATTCATGGATAATAGAGACCATTATAAAATTTTGAACAATAATAGATACAGAGGCAGAGCTGCCTCAAACAGATTGTCAAACTGCAGCGGGAAGGCCAGGGAGGG
Source organism: Myotis nattereri (assembly GCF_964212035.1). Classification (NCBI taxonomy): domain Eukaryota; kingdom Metazoa; phylum Chordata; class Mammalia; order Chiroptera; family Vespertilionidae; genus Myotis; species Myotis nattereri. Next base: position 2,577,453 of record NC_138096.1, on the reverse strand, counting down.
TTGGGGGGAAGGAGTTAGGGGGGTAAGAGATCAACTAAAGGACTTGTATGCATGCATATAAGCATAACCAGTGGACATAAGACATTGGGGGATAGGGGAGGCTAGGGGACTGTCTAGGGCGGGGGGATAAAATGGACACATATGCAATACCCTTTGTAATACTTTAAGCAATAAATTAAAAAAAATAAAATAAAATAAAATGTCAAGAAATTTGAAAAAAAAAAGAAAAAGAAATGAAAAGGTACAAGTGGATGTCTAATAGCTTTCATAAACAATTTCAGGAATCCCACATTTTTTCCCACCATATTTGGTGCCCTATCTGTCGTGACTGACACAAGTTTAGAGATATCAATGTTTAGGCCACTGAATGTTTTTATAACAACCTTACATATTTGATTTCCTGATGTACTTATTGGCACTGATTCTAACTTTTATCAACTCTTCTCTCATTGTGAGACCATCAGAATATCTAGCAATAATGACCAACCGAGTATTTGATGTGACATCAGTAATTTCATCAAGAGAAATTGAAAAATATTTACAACTATTTAAGTCTTTTTTTAATTGATGTTGTACGTTTTGTTAAGATCTATTATTCTGTCTTTGATAGTATTTCTACTGAGTGGTAACTCAAATTCTTTTAATATCATCTTTATTTTTCATATCATGAAATAGAGCTGGTGCACATCTTAGAAATGTTTCCTTAATACTCCGTCACTGAGGGCTTTTCCATGCTGAGCTATGGAGTGAGCAATACAGTAACTTACTGATGTTAAATTTGTAGAGCATCTCACAAATTTAATGATGGAATTTGATTGACTTTTATAGAGGTGTAGCTGCCTAGAAATGTATTCCTTCCTTTCATCGATACTTTTTTTCAAGAGCTGACAATGATTAGTTTCAAAATGTCTCTTTACATTCCACGTTCTGCTTACTACCGTTTCATTATCAGAACAACAATAATCTGTTGTTAGTGTCAACAATCCTGTACATCTCGGTCCATATGTCTTGAAAGGGTCGGCTACTGCTACTTCCACTTCCTTTATCATTCAATCTTGCTTTTTTATTTATTTTTAATTTTTATTTTTATTTTTTATTTTTTTTTAATTCTCCATCACAAGGCTGCAAAAATAAATGTAAATCATGGCATTTTTTATAAAAAGCTGGATAGGTTTCTTACCTATTAACTTTTTGCAGTGTTGTTGCACTGACTTCTGGTTCAAAACAATTCAAAGATAGTATGTATAACCAACAAATATATGGTGCTGTAATCAATTATCCGACATGCAGAATGTCTCGTCGAGAACTGTTGCACTGTATATCTTTTTCTTCTAACCCTCCCACTCCTGTCTCCTAACGAACATGGCGTTCAAGTGCGTCCGTTTGCCGAATGCACCCGAACGCACGGGAAGCTTACCCGAGGCACATGTTGACAATAACGAGGCCGTTTCCAGAATTGGGCATTTTGTCACTCGAGTAAAAATAAAATGTCATGAGTAAAGATTACTCTCTTTATAGTGCAATTCTTAACCTCTTTATATTAATGCCAATATTGGGACAATGTATCTTGGATGTTATCACTATGTATCTTTGCTACGCAACACCGATGTCCATGTTTACATCCGGTTTTAGAATTGCATTATTGATCATGAGTAACGTGAGTACTAATATTACTCGAGTGATGCCCAACTCTGGCCGTTGCGAGAGACAAATACTTGAATTATGTAATTTTTTGTCTCTGTTGATGCGTGTCACCCAAAATGAGTTCGTGTGTCACCGCTGACACGCGTGTCATAGGTTCGCCATCGCTGAACTACGATGTGATTACAGACTGAACGAGCACTTGAGGGGCGCTGGGAAATAAGGTTGGAGGGAGGGGACTCAGTCAGGGAAGTTCTTGGAAAAGAGGCAGCGCGCCCAGGACCTGATCCAATGGGAAGGAGGAGAGTGAGGTGGCTGAGTCGGGGTGGCCGATTGCAGTATGCAGAGGAGAGTCCGTGGGGAGAGGCGGGAGCTGCGAACATCGACGAGGAAGCTGCTGTGATGGGACCCAGGCGGGAGGTGGGAAGGTCCAGGTTCAAGCCCAGCCACTGGCATCTCTGCAGATGGCGGGACCAGCTGCCCCGACTGAAAACCCACTTTGCATTTAGAGCGAGGACTCTCGGTGTTGACCACACGCACCCGGGAGAAGCACGACACAGCGACTTCTAGGCCACAGGCATGGGTCGGCTCACGTCCAGTCCTGTTTAGAAATTATTTAAATTAAAACAATAGTCCAGTTCTGCACATCTTAAAACTCGTTTAGTGCACACAGTGACTATCAGTTAAGCAGGTGATTGGAACAGGAGTCCCCATTCCCTGTCCCTGTGGACAAATGGGGAGTCATTTCATTGTATTTAAAAATTAAGTGATCTCCGTATTTACCAATTTGGAATATTTATTGGCAATTTACAGAACATTTTCATATTTTTTAAAGACATTTTTCTTGATTTACTTCGTGGATGTGGCTGTGGATCTTTTCTCCCACATCAGAGGAGAAAACGGCTCACACATTTCAGGCGATACTTTCTCTGTCAGCGGGAAGTGGAATTGTGGAGAGAAAATACCTGGAAAATGCTCTCTGAGTCACATAACAACTGAGTGGCTTAAGGAACAGGCGCTAGCAAATCACAGACTGAAACAACGGACAAGAAGCAGGAGAGATGATGACATGCCACCGAGCAGGGGGGACCAAGACCCAACCGCAGATGAGGACGAGGTCAAAGACAGAATTGTCACTGAGAACCTCAATTTCAGGAAACAAATCAGACGAGCCCTCGACGTGGTCATGGAAGGCGGCTTCCTGCCCTGCCATCAGGTTGTTTATTGTCTTTTTTGATGGTCTCGGTGTACAAGGCAGCAGCAGGAAACCAGGCGAAATGAGTGGCCACGCATTTAAATACAGCACGAGTGGCTGCAGCCTTTGGGACGCTGAGCACTGGAAGGTAAAGGCTTGCGAGCACATCCGCGTCCCCCCTCCCGTGCCGCTGTAAACAGCTTAAAAAGTCACACAGAATTTAAAAAATAACCTCTGTAGGAAACAGGCACACCCTCCCCCGTGTCCCTGTCTTCTGTGAGCAGATGTTACATGCTGCCCGGCTCACCCGGCCCCGCGTGTCGGCTGAGCCTTTAAACCGCCGAGAGGCACGTCCAGGGAGTCGCCGTTCCCAGAGGACTCGATGGTGGCCTTTCGCTTCTGGGCCCTGCGCCCTGTGGGCCCCCGACCTGAGCAGCCACGTCCCGTGTCTGGCGGGCGCTATTGGCGGCACCAAGCAACTCACCAAATTTTCCTAAACTGACGTGGACCCGCGGCCCGGCCTCTGCCTGTCATCTCTGCTGGAGAGGACATGGCGCGGAAATGACGGCGTTTCTTCCCGTTTGTTCAATTATGGCTGCTTTTCCAGAAAAGCCTTCTTTCTGCTAAGGATTTTGAGTATTCACCTGTTTCCTGGAGGAGGCCCCCTGTTGGCCCTGACGCTGGCCGAGTGAAGGTAGTTAATGGGAAACACGGGTGGCTCCTCCTCTCCTCGGTCTCCTGGAGAAATGAGGTTCACACGCTGCCAGAGCCGCTCCAGCTCGGGCAGGGGCAGCTGGGGCGCTTGCTTGCGGTCCTGTCCTCCTCCCGTCCTGTCCTCCTCCCGTCCTGTCCTCCTCCCGTCCTGTCCTCCTCCCGTCCTGTCCTCCTCCCGTCCTGTCCTCCTCCCGTCCTGTCCTCCTCCCGTCCTGTCCTCCTCCCGTCCTGTCCTCCTCCCGTCCTGTCCTCCTCCCGTCCTGTCCTCCTCCCGTCCTGTCCTCCTCCCGTCCTGTCCTCCTCCCGTCCTGTCCTCCTCCCGTCCTGTCCTCCTCCCGTCCTGTTCTCCTCCCATCCTGCGGGAGGTGGAGGCTGATCTTGGTGCCCAAAGGAGGCCACCCACTTACCTCCCCGTTTTCGTCCTTTTTCCCAGCGAGCCCCATTTCCCAGCCGGTAAACCCACAGTGAGCTCGGCATCTCGGGAAGGGGAATGAGTACTTTCAGGCCAGTAACCTCGTGATCCCTGTGATGAAGCAGCCTTCTGCCGAGGGTGATACATGTCACAGCCCCAGACGTGCACCGATGGCTCCCGGAGCGCGAGTTCTTCTGCAGGGAGAGGGGGGACACCTTTGCTCAGAGCGACGGGAACAGGCCGTGCTCGGCACTTCACGCACATTCGTGTTCAGAGCCGCGCTGTGAGGCAGTGAGTTAGCCTGTTCCCGTCTGAGGAAATGAAGGTTCAGATGGGATTTGAAACTCATGGCCAATAAATCAAAAACCATAATTATAAACATGCCTATTTGGCCACACAGCTGATTATCTTTCTTCTTAATGCACCGTGATAGATTTTCATCTTATAAGATTCTGTGTTGATCATTATAACAACCACAACTGCATTTACTGAACATTTGCTTTGCGTCAGGCATCGTGCCAAGTACTTTCCATGCAATATTTTATTTAGTTCTCATAGCAGACGCTTCATGCTATTACCTTGGTTTGGGGACGAGGACACAGAGCCGGTGAGGAACACGTTCTCTCTCACAGCCTCTCCACGTGGCGGCCAGAGAGGATGCAGAAACCGAGGTGAAGTCGGATTGTCACCTCCTGGATGAAGAACTTCCGGTAGGCCCGGCCGGCGTGGCTCAGTGATTGAGCATCGACCTATGAACCAGGAGGTCACGGTTGGATTCCCGGTCAGAGCACAGGCCCGGGTTGCGGGCTCCATCCCCAGTTTGGGGCGTGCAGAAGGCAGCCAGTCAGTGATTCTCTCCCATTATTGATGCTTCTCTCTCCCTCCCTTTTCCTCTCTGAAAACAAAACAAACCTTCCGGTAGCTTCCCCTTCTCCACGTCCCAGAGGAACACACTTGCCCGTGGATTCCAGAACCAGTCCGTCTGCACAGGTGCTCGCCTTGGGCGTCATCCCAGGAAGGCAGCGGGACCCGCATCCTTCACGGGAGGGAACTGACGCAGAGAGGAGAAATGCTGCTCTCCTACCCTTTTCCATCCACCTGGGTTATTGCTCTGAAGAAAAACTGCGTCAACCCCCAATTTGCCAGACCAGAATGCTCTGGGACAAGCCAGCTCTGTCGGGGCCGGATTTAGCCTTTCCATGACTGCGAATTGCTGGCAAATAACAAAAATTGTCTAATGCAGTAATATTTTCACCGCGCGTTCTGTTCCGAGCTGTAACTGGGGAAAAGTATGAGACTTTTCTATCTAGTTTGCCGTTTGGAATGTTGTCCATTTTGCTGTTTATCAGTGAGGTTTTTTCAAAGGTTTCTTCAAAACATAAATGACCTTTTAAAGGCCCAGTCTGGGGTTCTGATAGCTTGTTAAATGCTCTTTGACCATATCTCTACTCCTTCAAGGAGGAGATGTCTTCAGAGTTTATTTGGAAAAACAGGCATGTCATTTTCCATGTCAGGTAATAATTGCTTGATTTTGCTTCATGTAATTACTCAACAGATTTTGTATAAGCGCATATTATTAAAAAACCTACGCCCTCCCTACCGCCCGCCCCCCTCTGGCCACCATCAGCTTGTATTCTGTATCTGTGAGTCTGTCTCTATTTCGTGTTATTTCTAAAGAGGGTTTTTAGAAGCCAAGGTGCGTTTTTCCCTTCAATTCCACATGTAAGTGAAATCGAATAGTGTTTGTCTTTGTCTGATTTTGTTGACATTGGGGACCACGTGGGTGGACCTGCGTGGGTGATGGCAGATGGCGTGATCCCTTTTGCGGCCGAGTCAGATTGCGTTGTGTATACACGCGCGCACCTTCTCTGTGCACTCTCCTCTCCACGGACACTGGGCGCGTTCATGGCTCAGCGCTTGTCAGTAAAGTGCGATGAACATAGGTGTGCATGTGTGTTTTTAAGTGCGTGTTTTCATTTTCTTATAAAAACCCAGCAGAGAGTTGCTGGGTGCTATGGTGGTTGTAGTCTTATCTTTTGAGGAACCCCACATTGTTTTCCGAAGAGGGCACGGGGCGCCCCATGTCTGGGCACTCACAGCTTCAGACTCTCATGTGATGTGTGGGGAGTCACTCGGAGGAATTAGCATGAGGTCATGGCTACCTGGCTGCACTGCATGTGCTTATATATTTGTAATAACATCAAGGGAACCTACATCATGTAAACTATTAAAGGAAACCAACTGAGCAGGAACCTCACGAGGCGAGTCACCTGTGAGTCATGATTATGTTCACAAGTTCTCTTCGCCAGGTTTCTGCATCAGCCCTGATTCAAGTGCAATAGCCGGTGACCCCATTGGCCATCAGGCCAAATGCCCTCCCACGTTCCATTAAGAGCAGCAGTCGTCCCCGGAGGAGTGCACGGAGGCCTAAGAACAGGGTCCCTGGGGGGAGCCCGGGCATCTGGATCTCGGGAAGTCTGGTCCTTGGTCTGCATACCACTCACTATTTCCCCCGGAGCAGGACGCCTGCTGGTGTGTGGGTCAGGAACGCGTCCTCTCTAACAACGCCTCGTGTGGTTTCACTGCCGTTTTATTAGGAGTGTGACTTGCAAAGGAGAATGCGGCGCCTCTGGGGAAATGTTTGCAGTCCTCACTGTTTGCAGGGCAGGTTTGATCCATTCATTCATGTCCTCAAGGCCCCCGTCAGACAAGACGCGTGCTGCGTGGGGGCTGCCACCAGCGGAATCGGTGCCCGTGTGTGTGTGAAGGTAATTACCGGGTAAACATGGTTGACATTCTGCAGCGTGCCAGCTGCAGGATACGCAGACGCACAGGCGTGTGCGCCTTGGGGACAGCGAGCTGCCCTCGGTGCACTCAGAAGTGTGTAAAGACAAATGCTAGCAGTTTGCATATTGGAAGGAGAATTTTTAAAAAGCTTTTGCATCTTTGTGAAGGCCTTGTGAAGCCTGAATTTGTGGGCACATGTGAACTCCATCTGTCGCTCTCAAAGACTCACCTTTATATGTGGGAAGGGACGGGCGAGATAAATCCCTGCGCAGGTCACGTATGAGTGTGTATGTTCACATCTACCTCTGCGGTGAGCCAGGCGGCGCACATGGTAATGAACGCGTGTCCTGCAGGAGCCAGCTTCTGAGCGACTGACCTGTGATTACGCTCTTTCTTCTAAACATCCCCTGCCCGGGGCGTTGTCAGCGATGAAGCCGGGGCCGCACAGCGCACTGCGGGGGCGAACGCCCGGGGCCACTGTCCAAGGCGGGCTCCGGGGAATCCCAGGCCCCGTGTGCCCGTCCTTCCCCGGGAGGCGAGGGGTGGCCGTGACCACGCCGGTGCCACGTACTCCAGAGGATTGTTGTGAGGCATAAATGAGGTAATGGGGCCGCGGGGTGAGGCAGAGAACGCTGCTGCCCTGACTCTCAAATGCGGGGCGAGACAGCATTGACCACCGCAGAGAGAAGGCACGGTCACCTCTGTCCTCTAGACCTGCTGGTACCTGTGCCAGGGTCCTGGGCACACGCTGCTCCTGTTCCTCGCCCCGTGCTTTTCTCTGTGGAAATCCCACCCGATCCCTCTCCTGCCCGCGGGCCGGCAGGCAGGGTCCTGTGTCCGCCGTCCTGCGGCTCGGGTGGCTTCCAGCCAAGAAGCGATGGCGTCGTCCGATGACCTGGCTGTGTCGCTGGTTTCCCTTCACTCGGTCCCATGTCGGTCCACACCCCCCGCCCTGGGGGGAGCAGGGCGCCCTTCATTCTCTGAAGCGCCCGCTCTACCTCCCGCCTGGTCGGCAGTGCCCGGCCTGTGGGTTATCCGCGCAGACGGTGGAGGGGAGGGAGGAAGGCATCTGCTGTGTCTCCGTGCTCCCACCTCTCGCTCGCATGGGCGTGCCGGCGTTTCCCGGGCCCTGTGACGAGGCACCCGGGGAGGAGGGGACTCGCAGCGAGACCTGCAGATCGTGGCCCGCCTCGGGGCCGAGAGCCTGGGCGAGCCCTGAACCGCCACTGCAGGGCAGGACCCCCCGGAGGTCAGAGGGGATGACGGGGCTGCCCGGTCACGCCCACAAGGACTGAACCTGATGCGGGAGCCACAGGGCGCCCAGGGCACAGCCGTCCGACCGGACTGCGCTTCTTACTCTTACTCTTCTCCTTCTTCTCCTCACAGCCGTTCAGGCACCACCAGCTGTAAGGCGCCACCCACTGATGTCATTTGGCACCAAGAATCGGGGAGGGCTGGCCGCTTTCACAGTGAGAAGCCGGCACCGGGCTGCCAGGGGATGCTGTGTCAGCTTTGTGCTTAGAACGTTCCTCAGGGAGGCTGCTTCCGCCACTTGCCCAGGGAAGAGCTTGTAAGAGGTCAGAGGAAAATGCTCAACAAAGACTAGTGATTTATGTGGTAAAACACATTTTAAAAAAATATATATATTTTTATAGATTTCAGAGAGGAAGGGAGAGAGAGAGAGAAACATCCATGATGAGAGAGAATCATGGATCGGCTGCCTCTTGCATGCCCCACACTGGGGATCGAGCCCACAACCTGGGCCTGTGCCCTGACCGGGAATCGAACCCTGACCGCCTGGTTCATGTGTCGAGGCTCAACCACTGAGCCACGCGGCCAGGCGTGACCAGCCCCTTGTGGTGAACGGGGGCCCTGCTTCGGGGAGGTTTGTGCAGGAGCTGAGCACCTGTGCCCGCACCGACGGGAGGCCTTCCTCCTCACCAACCTGCAGCTCAGACACACCCGCCCCGTCTGGCCGCATCCCCGCCTGACCCGAGGTGGCTCATTAGAATCGCAGCAGCGGCCTGCTCCCGACAAGGCTGGCTCATGCGGCTGCGCCCCTTGCCCTTATTCCTTAGTCAGACACAGTGACATCGCCATAGCGCGTGTGAGCAGCCTTCTCCCCGGGCCAGGACGGATCAACGGCGCAGTTTGTGTTTCCAGAAACAAACACCATTTAGCAGCCGGGCCTCTGGGCTGCGAAGGGACACACGGTTAATAACGTGGGAAGTTATCAGCGCGGGACGCCCATCGTCCTGGCACAGGCGGCGGGCAGGGCGGCTAGGGAACCTTCCAGAAAGTGCGGATCCCTTCCTGCGGGACACGGGGCTGCTTCCTCTCTCCCGAGGTTTGGGGTCATTTTTAAATATGAATTCTCGTGCTGATTAGGATCCGACAGAAGGAAGAGTTGTCTTTGCTGAGTGGGAAATCCAGGTCGTCTTTCCCGCCACACTTGGCCCCGTGGTGGCAGCTCGCCGAGGGCGATGGCATCTCGGCTGATCCCCTTCCCTCCGAGAACATTCTCTGCCGCCCGCCCGCCCGCCCGCCCGCGTGCCGCTGGGGAAGGGCCGCCCAGGTCACTCAGGGTTTGTGTTCTGCTCACAGCTGCTTATCTTCCTTTTCATTTTTTTAATCCTCACTCGAGGGTATTTTCCCATCGCTTTTTAGAGAGAGTGGAAAGGCGGGGGTGGGGGGAGAGATGTGGACGGCCTCTTGGCAGGCGCCCCGACCAGGGCCAGGGACCAAGCCTGCAACCGAGGCCGGGCCCTTGACAGAGTCGAACCCAGAACCCTTCAGTGTGGCCCACGCTCTCCACTGAGCCGTGGGGACAGGGATGGGGACAGGTGGTGTGCCGGCCGGTCCCAGGCAGGCGCATCGGTCTCCACTGAGCCGTGGGGACGGGGACGGGGACAGGTGGCGTGCTGGCCGGTCCCAGGCAGGCGCACGGGATGCTGCGAGCTCGGTTCTGTGGCTCCTGTGGGGCCGGTGAGGCCGTTTGCGGAGGGACTCGGTGCGCTGGTGCCGCTGCTGCGAGGGGGATTCATGGAGACGCTGAGCAGACGCTGCATCTCAGCCGTGGCCGCGCCCTGTCCGGCAAGAACCCGCGTGTCAATCAAACGTGAACCCCTGCAGGCTCCTTCCCGGTTAAAACCGAAGCCGCAGTTTCGGGGCCTTTCAGGCGTGAAGCCTCGTCTCCCGGTGACTCCGCTAAAAGCTTCCAGCTCAGCGGGCGAGCCGCCTGGGCTCACTGACAGGCCAGGTTCTCCCTCCAGCAGCCTCCCCGCGGCGCACAGACCTTCTCTTCCCCGGGCCCTGGCTGCCAATCACCTGGGCTCTGCCCTGTCCGGCGGGTCCTCTCCCTGCGGAAAGCTGTCCCCTCTCCTCCCCTCTCTGGGCATATGTTGCAGTGGACTGAGCTGAGGATTGCTGCTTTTGAAGAAACGTGAAATAATAGAAAATAGCATCAGGGAGCGCAAAGATACTAAGTGCCGCTCAGCCGGCGTGGCTCAGTGGTTGAGCGTCGACCTATGAACCAAGAGGTTAGAGTTTGATTCCATGTCAGGGCACAGGCCTGGGTTGTGGGCTCCATCCCCAGTAGGGGGCGTGCAGGAGGCAGCTGATCCATGATTCTCTCTCATCATTGATGTTTCTATCTCTCACTTCCTCTCCCTTCTTCTCTAAAATCAGTAAAAATATTTAAAAAAGAACATTTGCAGCTCACCTGTTGCTGGTCTAGGCGGCCATATAGGGCTGCCCCAGTTCAAGGGGAAGCATGTATACCTCTCACTGAATGGATGAATGTTAGGGACGATGTATACAGAGCATGGGGGTGGGGGTTTCTGGGGCCGCTGTCTTGGAAATAGTCTTTCAGAACCACGAGGTAGTGAGTAGCAGAGTAGGAATGTGACCCAAGTTTTTTCTAACTCTGATTCCAGCACTTACCGTCACTATTCTAAGATCCATTTCCCAGTGTTAGCAAAAGTCCTGTCGCCGTGTAGAACTGTAGTCATTACATGTCAGATAGCATGGAATTATCCTGAATAATATGCATTAGCAAAAACGTTAGGTTATACAAGGAAAATTCGTCAAAAATCTATTAGAAACTTACTACTTTCCAAATAATAATAGGGAAGACTATTTCCTTTCAAACACCACATCTCAGTAAAGTGAGTGTAGGGGTTGGCTTACATTTAGTTACTCTGCTACTTTAATTTGAAATGTCAAGTATAATTTAGGGCTTGAACCATGAAGCAAGCCTGGGTTTGGAGTTTGACAGCTGTGTGTGTGCCTATTAAGCCACCTGTTCATAAGGATCAACTATTGAGCATAGAAGGCTGTTAGGAGGCACCGTGGATGCACGCATGTCTGCATGGGCTACTGACTGATAACTAGCATTTACTGAGTGCTTGCTGGGTGCCATGTCTTTCTCTGGTTCGTTGTGAGGGCCGTCAACTGCCTGAGGGAGGGGCTGTCAGACCTGCGCTCTGACAGGTGGAGCAACCTGGACGTGTCGGGATGGATCATCTGTCCACGACCACCTGGCTGGGCAGAGAATAAGTCGTCATTACCCAACTTCACAGGCGAGGAGAGCAAGACGGGACACAGTTTGTGACTTTGATTTCAGTACAGGGAATTGTACTTTAAATTGTCACCTCTTGCCCCTTGGTGCCTCTCCCCATAGTGCACACACATACATACACACACATACATGCACACACATTCATGCACACACTCTGCCCCTTAGCACCTCTCCCCATAGTGCACACACATACATGCACACACACATGTACACACACACACTCTGCCCCTTAGTGCCTCTCTACTGATGAGTGTGAGAGGTGAGAATGAGGTGGGAAGAGTGGACTCATTATTGCTGTAGGGATGCTCTTCAGAGCTATAACGTGTGCCCCTGGAAGATCGGAAATACAATAGCTTACACTGGCTTCTAGGTTAATCAGACAGTGAATCTCCTGCATGTTATGCAGCCTCTGGCGGATCATGAAGTTAATAGAGGGATGAGCTGAAACCATTCCTTTCTTAATTTAAAATTTAGAATAAATATCAATTCAGTTATGTAAGCCATGGTCAACGACAGGGTAAGGAGGCGGCCTGAGGGACATGCTCCTGAAATGTCAACAAGGAGTTGAATTTTCTCTTCTCCCCTTAGTCCCACGGGTCCTCCCCACACATGGAGTTTTAATTTACAAGAAGCCCTGCCTCCTCTGTATTGGTTCCCAGCGGTCCAACCATAGAAGGAGTCCTCAGACCATCACCACTGAGTGATGTTAGCGAATGGTTTTCTCAACATTCTGACTATGAACACTGGAATTCCGGCCACAGCTCACCATTTATGTGTCACTTACAGATCATACTCTGTGGTGGTTTTTTTTTTAAATAAATTACTGATTTCAGAGAGGAAGGGAGAGGGAAAGAGAGATAGAAATGTCGATGATGAGGATGATTGATTGGCTGCCTCCTGTACACCCCCCACTGGGGATGGAGCCCACAACCAGGCATGTGCCCTGACCAGGAACCGAACCTCCTGGTTCATAGGTTGATGCTTATTGACTGAGCTGCACACACCAGCCAGGCAGTACTCTGGTTGTCACAATTCTGAGTTTGTAATTTTCTATCACCTTGTGATGTCCTCTGGGATGCTCTCTGCGGTTCCAGCTGCCATATCCCAGGAAAGACATAACAGCAATGGAGCAGGTCTAGAGCGAGTCACCGGAAAAGGAAGACAGTTCTCTACATGAGCCCACCCAAGCGGACCAGGATGGGGTTGGGAATGAGTGTTGAGGCGACGGCGAGCCGCGGGGGATGGCACGTCTTTCCAGAGCAAGAACTTGAACCCATGATAGAGGCTGTTCCGTTGAAGGAGGGACCTCGCCTTTAGGGACCTTCACCAAACAGAAGCAAGAGTTGAGGTTCGTGTATCAGGTACACACCGATGCAGACAGGAAAAATAAAATAGTTAAAGTTAGAGGCAAATCCCAGAATAGTCTATCCATCAGCAGTTAAGAGGAAGCCAGCTGCATTCGGGGCACATCTGTAACATGTGGAGGTTGGTGTCGCGGTGGCTAAGGGCTGTGTCGTCACAGGTCACTGTTAGCGGCACTGTCAGCGACAGGAACCTGGGCACGTCCCCCCCGCGTGACCTTGCTCATGTACCTACCTGTCTGTCTGTTCCTTTGTTCTTCTCTGTGGGAATATTTATAGACTGACTATTGTCTTATTATATTCCATTCTGTTCTCTTCGTCTTTCTCATAAAGAGATGAATGAGATTGTAACTTAATCCAGCGCATGGAGTCTATATATACACCTGCTCTATATGTACCTACACCGTATCTGTATCCCGTTAGCCGTCACGTGTGAGGCCCGGTCTTGGGCTTACGCAGTCAGTCTTGCTTCTCTGTACCGAGGCCTCACATTCAGGTCCAGGTAGCAGTACTGTTTGCATTCTTTGTTCGGTTGCCTCCTTGGCTTACCACTTGCCTGGGCTGCATGTGTGCGTCGTGAGGCTGTGGTTCGGGGATATTTGACGTGAGAAGCTGCTGGACGTGCCAGCCGGGAGCTAATGACTCGAAAGAAGATGAGTCGTGAACGTGGAGCTAGGCTTCCTGGGGATTAGGCCAGGCCCGCTTCTGCTGTTGACCTTGAGCAAGTTCAGAGTCTTCAGCAGGCAGCTCAGCTCTTACCGCTGCGCCCTCAGTGCCCACCTTGTCATGACCTGTGCGCTGCGGTAACCCGGGCAGATGCTCCCAGGGGTCTGGCATTTGGAAGATCAGGCTGTAATGTTGAGGAATCGCAATGACAGTACAACTGTGGAGACCTCAGACTGTAATACAGAGCAACGGCGCTGAGCTCACGGGAGGTCCAATTTTACAGACAAGACAAACAATAGGTTTGGGACAAAACTGATCCTGAATGAAAAGCCAGTCCCAGCGGTTCAGCCCGAGCATCCCCGAGTGTCAGGGAAGAGTCGCATGTTGACGATCGAGGAGGACAGAAAGCGGATGCAGTGGAAATGGTGCTTGGATCTCCTGCCCGGATGTTACAAGTGCTGCCCTCCTCCTGCCGGAGACGTAACCGAGGGCTCTTCACTGTGTCTCCCCCCCAGGCAGGTGGCCGAGCTTCTGTGGCAATTCCAGATGAGGGTGAGGGGGAGGGTCATGAGGGTGAGGCAGCAACAGACTAATTTCCTCTGAGCGTCTCCATGCTCCTGGAACCTGCCGGCCAAGGAGCGACATGGGCTTGCTGAGCCCGAGTCTTTCAGCCTGAAAAACAGAAATATTTGTTTACATAAGTTCTCCGAGCTGATCTCTGGTGAAGGGTGTTAAATGCAAATAAGGATGAATCCAGTTTTACCTCGTTTGTAAAGGCTCAAAAATGTTGCCTCTCATGTTCAATTTAATGCCAGTAAACAGATGTTACTGGGTTGCAACTTCAGGTTAGACCCCCTGGGAGATGCCTTGGTGGATGAAATCCCTCTAATAGAAAAGCAAAAGCCAAAATCGTTCAACCTTCTGTTCAGACCGTAACCTTGGCCTCTCATTTGCTTTTGCAATTAAACTTACCCAAGGACGACAGTGTCCGTCGCTCATCTCTAAACAGCGAGGCGTGTGCAACATCCGAACATGACAGGCAGGGCGGGGCCCGCGCAGTGTTTGGGCTGGGGAGACGTTCACCTTGACACATGTGCGCACTGAACTCACAGCCAGTGAGGCAGCGTCAGATTTGGGCGGAAGAGGGGAAGCTAGGCCCCGCCTGGTGGGGGAGGCAGGGTAGTGTGGGATTGTGTTTCTAGAGCTGCCATGTGCCGCGCCTGGGAGCTGCATGACTCTGGTGGCGGGGGGGTGGGTGGGTTTAAAAATGTGGATTCTATTCAGTCAAGACCAAGATGGGCCCGAGGCTTCCGTTTCTGATGAGCTCCTGGTGAGGGTCAGCCTCGGAGCCAGAGCCAGGGGGCCAGGGGGCCAGGGCCTGTGCTGGGTCCTGGCTTCATGTCCTTGCTCATTTGCTCTCGGCGACTTAACCTCTCTGAGGCCGCCTTGCTTTCCTGTGAAATGGAATCCACTTAATAGGAAAACTATAAGCATAACAGGAAATGTAGGTAAAGCTTTTAAAAAATTTTTGGCATTACCTTTATGGACCAAGTCCATCATCATAAATATCTACTGAAAAGAAATAAAGTCTCAAGCACCATTATCATTATTTACTATTTTTGGTGAGGGTGTGACCACGTCTTCACTCGTTTGTTGAACTGGTCCGGGCCCAGGAGGGCAGCCGTCCTGGTCCTGCGCAGCAGCCCTGCCGTGTGCCCTGCGCACAGGCCGCCTGGGCCCCTGTCCCACCCGCTCTCCAGGGACCTGTGCCGCCCCTGACACGTGGGCATGGCTGGCCCAGAGCGAGAGCGCCCGCTGGGAGGGTCTGGGTTATGGGTTAGTCATCGCTCCCGAGGGACCTGGTTCCATCTGAGTCCAGCTCTTCTCCTCGATAAACGGTTCGGCTCAGAAAGCGTGAGCTCCGCGTTCCTCACGGAACAGCAGGATGTAAGTCACAGGGCCGGCGGGCGGGACTGGCGGGGAGGGCCCAGGGCAGAGACTCGCGGAAACAAAGAAAAACAGGAACATCTGGCGGCGCCCAGGGGTCGGGGAAGCTGATGGAGCAGAATCGGATCCGTGACCAGCCTCCAGGCTGGTGAAGACAAACAGGCCCAGGATCTGACTCTCTGTGCTGCACACAGAACGGAAATGGAAACGCTTGCTCTGGAGAAGGAAGCTTTAAAGAAACCATCACAATTTTAACACGTTAGTGTGTAGAGGATGATTCGAATTAGTACGTCCGTAAAATCCGGAGCCTCCATGCCCCCGGAGTTAGAAAACAAATAATCCTTAAAAGAGAGCAGTGCCTGGGAGCCTCGACGGTCACCAGAAGATGCTGAAATGCAGATGCCACAGATATGGCTCACAGGTGCCTCTCTCTCCGGTTCCTGAGCTCTATCTGTCACATCCGCTCTCAACAGCGTCTGCTTCTGTCCGTCTGTCTCCACCCACAAGCCCCGGCCCCGCACAGAATCGCTCCTGAAGTAGAAAGGGCAGCAGCTCGGGGTGATGGCTTGTCTCCTGCGCTCCTAGCAGAGCGCCCTGCAGCTCAGCGGGGCCCAGAAGCCAGTGGCCGCCACCCAGAGGCAGCCCCGGAGACAGGCCACCGGCCACGCAGCTTGACGCTCTCATGCGGTGCCTGGGGTCGGGGGGAGAGGAGGGAGAGTCAGATGACACCGGGTGTCTCCGTGAGACGGGCCTCTTCACACCCGGCCTGTTTGCCAGGGTCCCCTGTCCACGGAGCCACGGCTCAGGTCTGGTCTGTGTGTAGGCCCTGCAAAGAGGAGAGCCCCCCGAATCAGCAGATGGAGTGACGGGGTGCTGGTCCTGGAGAATCGAGCCAGGACTCTGTTCCCTTCACCCTGTGTTTCCTTGGGAGGAAGGGAAGGGCGGAGGCACAGAGGCCCCTGTTGGATCGCGCTGCCGCTACCTGCGTCTCACCCTATGGCGGGGGTGCGCTCTCCAGGCCTCAGGAAGGGGGGCCTTTCCTCCTTGGCCAGCGCAGACAAGAATCACCCACTTTTTAGTGGTGAGGAGATACCATGAATGAGGTTTTTCTTCTTGGGGGAGGGGTAATCTTGTTTTTCTGTAGAACAACAGTCTAAGTTAACTCACATACTTCGCGTTTCCCCTCACTCACTGCGCCATTATGTTAATTTTATACCCTGTTAGACAATGAGGTCAGAATTCTGCGTGTTTAGTTCCAGTACAGTGACGGTTTACTCATCCAACCGGACGAATGAACACTTCGATGAATAATCATTCAGTGTTTCTTTCAGTGGCATTGCAGTGGCAGTGGGTGAAGGGCCTGGTTTTTAATAGCAGCCGTGATGAACGTTGAGAAATGGAAAAGCACGTTATTTGGAGTGAAATGAGTGCGTTTTTATTGAACGGACGTGCATTACACCGATTCCATCCATTGTTTCACGGATAAGAAAGCAAAAGGGCCAACTTCCGTTAACCATTTCCTCACAGTTTTGTGTCTAGTTAGCCACTGGCCCTAGAATATATGCTTTTTGTTACATTTAAACCATCTACAGAAGTAGAGGCGTATAATAAAGCCAGTGTTTCCATCAGCATCTTCTGAAAGCAGTATTGCTCACGAATCAAAAATGCTTGATCAGTATCTGCCCCTACCCTCCACTGGCCCCAGATGATTTTCATGAAAATCCCAGCATTCATATCCTTTGTAAACAGTTCAGTATTTAGCTCTAAATAATAGAAAAATGTTCACAGAACCATTTGTCTTCATATCACATCTTAATTCCTTAATAGCATTCATGTCCAATGTTCACTTTTCCTTATCTTATACGTTATTTTTGGACTGGGATTCAAAGAATGGACGCATACTGTGATTGTTTTTAAGATGCTGGAAAGAGGACTAGTTTCACTGGAGAGCGAGACATGGATCCGTGGTTCTCCTCACTGTGCGTCCACTGGTTGCATCCCGGGTCAGAGCACACGCAGGACTCCGCCTGCGGCCTGGGCCTGGGGATCGGCGGCGCGGTCACCAGCTGAGCTCCCGGGAGGGTGACGTCTCTTCACCTCTCCGCCCCCCCCCCCCTCCCGTCTCTCTCTCTCTCTCAGTTGTTTTTGTTCATGAAGTTGGGCATTTGTTGTTTCCCTCAGTCTGGGTTTTTTAAAAAAAATAGAACTAAATGACCATTTTTATGTTAGAAAATAGAATTCTAGGTAAGGAATAAAATCAGCACTTCGGAGTGAAAGGTGCACGATGGAAGCAGTGCCTTTAAAAGTTTGGAAAATGGTGTCATCGTTCCTTCCCTGGGAAAAGCATCAGGAGAGAGCATCTCCTGCAGGTTTGTCACAGCGCCAGGTGGCCGCGCTGATTCTCTCAAGCGTGTGTTTCTCTTCCTTCTCCTCGGCACTTGGATGAAAACCAACTTGCAATCAGAGCAGGAAAACGCCCATCCCGGCGGGGCGGGCGCGTTCCTGTGCCTCCCGCCGAGGCCGGCTCGCCCGGGGGCATGTGAGGCCGTCACCGAGCGGCCTCTTCCCGGAGAGGCGTCGCTGCGGGCCGCCTGGTTCCGTGACCCGCGGGGCGGCGGCTCTCTGCGGGAGACCCCGAGGGCTGGCATTTCCCTCCATCGCGTGAAGACAAAGGGACGACACCTGTGCGTTAGCGGAGCGCGGGGTGTCAGCTGAGGTCGCGCGGGACTCGCTGTGATGATCACTGTAGCGATGCCGCACGTCACATTCCTGAGCAGCCACGTGTCCGTCCTCAGGAGAGATCCCCCCCCCCCCCCCCCCCAGCGAGGACAGGAGCCCCTGGACAGAACGGGGGGGGGGGGAGCTCACCTTGATTTCCTCTTTCTCCTCAGAAATGCGGAGGGGAGGTGGGGGGGGGGGCAGGGAACTCTGAGCTACCTCTTCAATTTTCTACTTCCCTCCTAATAGAGGGAGAGGGAGAGGGAGAGGGAGTGAGGGAGGGGGAGAGAGAGAGGGGATACCTAAGCAGCTTGCATTTATGACTCTCCCTGTATGTTTGCTGTGGTCTCCGTGTTTCCTTCTCAAGACTCGAGAGAGTGTGAGGATCTTCCATTTGTGGCTGCAACTATTTGCTTCTAAACTGCGTTCCTTCCGTTAAAAAGCGGATTAATTGCAGGCCATGGCTGTTCGCTGTCTTCCTTGAGTATTGTGATGTCAGGCAGTCACTGTTGAGGTAGCTTGCTGGATGAAGCCAATGCTGTCATGTGCTGTGCGCGCGCACTTCCCCAGTTCCCTCTAACCTGGTCTGTCTCCGTGTTAAGCAACCAAAACAGCCTCCACCCCACTCCGTGCACAGGACAGGTCACACATGCAGGTTCCCGCACACGGTGACTGTTCCCCGGGGGAGCTGGCGGCACTGGCTGCTGGCGGTCGCCCGGGCCCGTGCTGGAACTGACGTGCGCGCTGTCGGTCTCAGAGCTTCCAGATGAGGACGTGGGCACACGGGAAGCTACCTGTTTGTCTTGAACCCGGGTGTGGGCCATCGGTAGTGCCAACACTGCCCCTGAGTGTTAGGTGTTCCTTAGGCGCGGGAGGGGCTGTGATGGGTGCCTGCTTGTTGCCCAGATACCACGCTGATGCGCTGGGTGGCCTGTCGGTGGTGCCATGTCGCTGCTGGGACCGCGGGACTGAACTTCATCCGCCAGCAGCTTCCTCGTCCCAGGCTCTCAGCAGAGGCGGGACTCACACGCCGAGGGGCAGGCGGGCAGGGGTGCGGAGCCATGTACGCGTTTCCTTACTCAGCCGTGGGCGTCACTCTCCCCTCTCCCCCCAAATCGGTGCATGTGCAGCTTCTGAGAGCCTCCTGCCCACCCAAAACCAAGCAGCGGAGGCGGAGGCCGCGGCTCGTCAGCCCCTGCGTGGGGTGCTGGGCCCCAGCTAGTCAGATGCACTGGATCCTGATGAAAAGCCGGTGGGGAAATCGCGCTCGGCCATCACAGGGTCTCACCCCACGCAGCATGGACTGTATGCGCTCCTCGCTAACGTACAGGTGGGCCAGGCACGGGGGCCAGGGAAGGTGAGGGACGTGTCTTAGTGGCTGTGACTGGGTGGAGAATTGTTTTAAATGACCCATGGCCAAGGGGGCCGGATCGAGTGTTGATGCCTGAAAGCAACGTAGAGTTTAAAATGACTTAACTCGTTCTGCACGTACGTTAATTTAGGGAGATTGTATCTTTGTGATGTTACATATGTCACCTAGAGATGGAGGTATTACATTGAGTAAAAGTCTGTAATGTAATGTCAGTAATAGCTCCATGCGACCCCAACCAAAGAGGGGACCCAGGTGGGACCCGCAGACACCTGCTTGGCCCACGTGCTGACCCACAGGGTGGCGGGCAAATAGAATGAGTGACTGCAGCCTCTCCCCCTGGGCGTTTGGGACAGCAACCGCAGACTGACGCAGTGGTTCAGTAAATCACATAAATATTTCACTCTGTCTATGCTGCTCATCATCAGACAAGACAGGAAAAGGGCTCGTGCATTATTGCTACGTTTAAATAATAGAGTCCACTACATTATAGAATAGGGCTTAGTGAGGAGCTGGAAAAGGGCCCTTTTAATGGGACATAAAATGAGACACTTCCCGTATTCAGAATCGCTCCACCTTAAGGATTCAGCTTCTACCCTGGTCATTTGGTTGGTGTTCTATGGCCATACCCAAACTTAATAATTTATCTAATAAATTTTATATGTGACAAAATTATTCTAAGACCATGGAATATATTTCATATTCACCAGGTGGGATACGTATATCACTTTCCAACTTGTCTCTGGAGGTTTTCAGTCATTTCAAACAGCAGGGTCTTAAACTGATTTCTAGGTAGAATTCCTTTATAGAAAGTTGTGTAGAATCTATGGCGAGTAAAGAATCAAAGAAAATCTTGCTGATCTTTGTCTTGAAGTGCAAGTTCTGAAAAAGGCCAGCCTAGTCTCTAAGATAATTTCTTCCCCGTGTTAATTTGATTTAAAATGAGGTGAAGTTTCTTTCTTGTTGAAATACACTGCCTTCACTTTTAGTGTCGACTTTGATGATTTTAATGAGCTTTGACAAAGGCATACTCTGTGCGATCATTACTTCCGTCGAGATCTAGAATGTGTCAGTCACCCTGAAAAGTTCACCTGTCCCTTCAGGTAATGTCCACCCCAGTCCGTGACCACCGCATCCACGGGCCTGGGTCCCCCCCCCCCCCCCAGAGGATTGTATTAGAGCCGTATGGTCTTCACGCATCATGTCCGACTTCTCTCACTTGGCGCACTAGGACTGTTCGTACTATTTCTATTGAAAATGCCCCGGGGTTTTATAGGGATGGCACTGAGTCAGATTGCTCCGGGCAGCAAGGACACTTCCACAGTATTCTCCAGTCCAGTCCACGGCCTTTTGGTTTTCGGTACGGAACCTTATGAGGAAATGCATTGGAAGAAGGGAACAGACTTGTTCCCATTGGCGGCAAAATGGGTGACAGCCACAGAGGAGCAATGACCTGGGTGAGCACAGGCAGGGACCGTGCGGTGGCCCCAAATCACGAGGTAGATGTTTGCCAAGTAACAAAGCGAAGGGCCAGGGTCCTGTGTCCTTAAGAGCCGGCCCAGTGCCAGGAAGTCCTGGATGTATTGTTTTCATTATTTCTATTCATGCAGCAATTGCCTTTTCGAACTGAGATAGTCGCGTAGAATGATTTTTTTAAACCCAAGGTAGCATTTTCCTTCCTCTTTTAAAAATGCAGTTGCTGGTGAGAAAGCCATGCTGACGTGCTTCACGTGGAAGCGCCACTCCACGCGTGGGAGAAAACGTGAGCTGTCAGCGACAGTGGTGACGAGCCTTTGCCATCCTGGCTCAGATGGATGTTTCACACTCCGATTTGGAACAAGAGCAACAGACAGAGCCGTGAAACATGGTGTCATCGCTTTCAACGGGACACTCTCCAGTGACTTTTGATCACGTCAGAGTCTGACACAGTATTTCCATTCAAATACACCTTTTCTCAAATAACACAGTAGAGACGCACTCCCATTCTCCTGCCGGGGCGGGGGGGCGGGGGGTTCAGTGTCGGTGAGTGCTCCAGTCGGACAGACTGAAAGCTTCCTGTTTGTAGTCAGATGGGGCACACTCCTCACCCAGAGGGGAGGAGCGCAGGCTCATTCTTTGCTCACTCGATGGAATCGGGCTTCTCCCAGCCCCTTCACCGCGCACCCACAGGCCTAGCGAGGGACTGTGTGGTAAATTAATGAAAGCGTACGCGTTGGCACTGCTTCTGCGGAAATTAAATGTGGGATTTAATAGAGTGAGTCTAAAGGGAACAGAGCACTACATTAAATGTGTGTGTGCCTTCATTGAAGAAAATAAAGGGTTATTGGTGGAGCATAGAATGTGGATTATTCATGGAACTGGAGCAAATTATTAGTGTTAGACAGAAAACTTACATTTAACAGAATGCTTCGATAGTTAGTATACGCCATCATTTGTGAGCCTAAACGTATAGCAAGAAAAAAATAAAAGCAACATCACTAAAAATTGCTATCATGCTTTTCACCAAATTCTAAAAGCCGCCAGAGGAGCCCCGGCTGGGGTGGTATCGCAGGTCTGATCCCCGCTGGGGCGCATGCCCATAGATGTCTCTCTCTCTAAAAATCAAAGGAAAAAACATCCTCGGGTGAGGATTGACAGGAGGTATATTCTCTATAAAAGAGCCCAAGAGAAGCTGGTGGCTCCCTTTTCAACAGAAGTGACAGAGGTCAGGAAGCAATGGAAAACCACTTCTAAAATTCTGAAATGTAAAGGGAGATAAAGAACAGTAAACATTCTTCTAAACAAAAAATGTCATTGAATATTGAGAGTGAACAGGATGTTTTCAGGAAAAAAAGTGAACTGAGTTTTGTTTTGATTCCAACCATCAGGGCCTGTGCCAGAGAAACACCAGAGAGAGTTCCAGACCCAGGAGGGGACCCGTAGAGACGGTCAGAAGCGCAGGACGGACCGGGCACGTTCGCTGAGGGCACCGACCTCCACCAGGCGACCAGAAGCCCAAGTGCGCGCCTGCGCTCACGCTGCGGACAGAGATCAGCCTCAGCTGACGACTGGCCGTGTTGTGACACTCGCATCGTTTCTACCTTCCGTTACATTAAACGTCAGGAACCGATCGTGTGTGATGAGAAACGAGGCGGGAAGCGAGTAGGTGAACCAAGCCGCCCTCCTGCCCGTTACGTCACTGACTGTGGCCGCTGACCCGAGGCAGGACCCACCTGTGTCCGTGAGGTCCGTGAGTTCATGCCTGCCTGTGAGCTTTAAAAATAACTGTACGCAAAGTCACGCACAATGACCAGCACAGCGTGAAACCATGGGCGCTCTTAGAGGTTGTGCCTTGAATCGGTAGGACCAAGGCTGACACCCGCGTTTTAAACACCACTTTTGACTCAGCCCAGGTTCCACGGAGTGAGCCCACTCTGCTTTCCCTGAGCTGCCCCAGGGAACCCGTACACGCTCACATGGAACGGACAGTGCATTCATTCTGGGGTCACTCATAAAGGACGCTGGCGGTCACGGAGATGCCCACCGCAGAGAACCCATTAATGGGTTCTCCTACAGGATCCTGAACATGTGAGAAGGCATCAGTGACGTCTGTACAATACCACTCATTTTGTAGGAACAGTCGACAGATACACGTGTATGTAAATGCATAGATGTTTCTGGAAAAACACACGGCAAAGTGCCGACCCGCAGTCACCTGCAGAGCGTGCCGGGAAATTCCACCTTGTATTCGGTACAAGTCTGGGTGGTTTCCATAAGCAGCTTCACTGTAAGAAATAAATGCTTATGTTCATAGTAACACACTTCTGTGCTGGTCGGAGCTATTCTAACCCCAGGACCGAGAGCATGGGGCGACCTGCCATGCTCACCCAGGGGAGGTGGGAGAACAGGGCGGGGCCCAGCAGTGCTGAGTCCTGGCAGCTCTTTCCCCTTTTGCTCTAGACCAGTGGTTCTCAACCTTCCTAATGCCGCGACCCTTTAATAGGGTTCCTCATGTTGTGGTGACCCCCAATTTCATTGTCACAAATTGAACATCATTAAAGCATAGTGACGAATCACAAAAACAATATGTAGTTACTTACATATGTGTTTTCCGATGGTCTTAGGTGACCCCCAAAGGGGTCGCGACCCACAGGTTGAGAACCGCTGCTCTAGATCCTCCTGTGGAAATAGGGCCTGTGATTTGGGGCCAGAGGGCGTGCCTTGGATTGCGTGTCGGGCTGCTCCGAGCTGCCTCCTTTAGTGGGACATGCCTCCTCCTCCAGCAGCTTCATGGTCTTCACCCTGAGTCCCACCCACGAGCGTGAGGTCTGAAATGCTCTCACCCGGCAGAGAGGATCCGCCGCGTCCATGCGGGAAATGGTTCTCAATGACGGTCTCGCTGTGGGTGTGATGTGCTCGCATCCCACATGGGAACGTGCAAACCTTCAAGACGGGAAGCCCCACGTCTTTAAAGGACAGGGTACTGACGGGGGTAATGATGGTGATAGCCTTATCGACGGGCCGTACACAATTACCACCTTACACACCAGCCTGCCATATTTAGTCCAACTTCTAACTCGCTCACCCCTAATGCCTGGGCAGGGCCAGACCAAGTACGGTCCGCACCCCTGACTTGGATGGATGGAGAGATGGATGGAGAGATGCTGGAATTTGTTCATAATGGAGATGACCCTCTTAAGTAGTTTAATGACTAGGAGCATGGAAGGGAGAGAACAGAATGTACAGACAGGGGAAGAGTCTGAACTCTGCATCTGACTCCTCAGTGGCAAAGACGGGGAAGAAGCAAAATGGATCTTAGCAAATGAACACACAAAGGAACCAAGGAAATTAAAATCCCCCCAAACCCATTAGCAATCTCTAACCTTGATCTCGGCCGACTAGATTCTGACTCTGCTTTCACTTTGCTCAATTTAGGTGACTCCCTACTTTTCCTCCAGCAGCTTCCCCCCGTCAATGCACCACCCTCCCCGACCCCCATTCACCATTCCCACATGTGACTGCGCATCCCCCCCCCCATTCACCATTCCCACATGTGACTGTGCACCGCCCCCCATTCACCATTCCCACATGTGACTGCGCATCCCCTCCCCCCATTCACCATTCCCACATGTGACTGCACACCCCCCCCATTCACCATTCCCACATGTGACTGCGCACCGCCCCCCATTCACCATTCCCACATGTGACTGCGCATCCCCTCCCCCCATTCACCATTCCCACATGTGACTGCACACCCCCCCCATTCACCATTCCCACATGTGACTGCGCACCGCCCCCCATTCACCATTCCCACATGTGACTGCGCATCCCCTCCCCCCATTCACCATTCCCACATGTGACTGCACACCCCCCCCATTCACCATTCCCACATGTGACTGCACACCCCCCCCATTCACCATTCCCACATGTGACTGCGCATCCCCCCCCCATTCACCATTCCCACATGTGACTGCACACCCCCCCCCATTCACCATTCCCACATGTGACTGCGCATCCCCCCCCCATTCACCATTCCCACATGTGACTGCGCATCCCCCCCCCATTCACCATTCCCACATGTGACTGCACACCCCCCCCATTCACCATTCCCACATGTGACTGCGCATCCCCCCCCCATTCACCATTCCCACATGTGACTGCGCATCCCCCCCCATTCACCATTCCCACATGTGACTGCACACCCCCCCCATTCACCATTCCCACATGTGACTGCGCATCCCCCCCCATTCACCATTCCCACATGTGACTGCGCATCCCCCCCCCCATTCACCATTCCCACATGTGACTGCACACCCCCCCCCATTCACCATTCCCACATGTGACTGTGCACCGCCCCCCATTCACCATTCCCACATGTGACTGCGCATCCCCCCCATTCACCATTCCCACATGTGACTGTGCACCCCCCCATTCACCATTCCCACATGTGACTGCGCATCCCCCCCCATTCACCATTCCCACATGTGACTGCGCATGCCCCCCCACTCACCATTCCCACATGTGACTGTGCATCCCCCCCCATTCACCATTCCCACATGTGACTGCGCATGCCCCCCCACTCACCATTCCCACATGTGACTGCGCATCCCCCCCCATTCACCATTCCCACATGTGACTGCGCATCCCCCCCCATTCACCATTCCCACATGTGACTGTGCATCCCCCCCCCATTCACCATTCCCACATGTGACTGCGCATGCCCCCCCACTCACCATTCCCACATGTGACTGAGGCTGAAGTTGCGTTTTGATATTGCATCACAAGCCAGACCCACCTTCAATTGTGGGCCATGCATCCCTTCCAATATAAGAAGTTTAGAAAGAGAAACTTACACACCCCTTTGTATAAAGAGAAACTTACACACTCCTTTATATAAAGAGATTTACACACTCCTTTGTAGAAAGAGAAACTTACCCCTTTGTATAAATATATTTACAAAGCTCTATGCATTTGCCACCTCTCAGCAGCTCTGGGAGTGAGAGCCCTAATATAACTGATATTCCCATCACCAGTTCACACACAGGAACTCAAAGGCTGACTCCCAACTAGTTTGAGGTAATACATAAATATTCAAGAAGGAATTTGTATGGGTTAACTAGCGTCAACAAGGCTTACAAAACAAAGATGAAAATCATTACTTTTAATCTAGGTGTGGCCCCACAACAAGGAGAAAATGACAAAGAATATTAAAACCTACTTTTAATAATTGTGCCTATTCTGAAATTATATGTAGTTCATGGAATCAGTACCTCAGATAATGATCCAGGTGGGTGATTTAATTCTAGATTAAAATGTTTATTGCTATTTGTTAACTGAGTGTTTCAAAGGCACCAGGTGAATAAATGAGTATGAGAACTAAAAAGCAGATGATCTATGCCCCTATTTCAAGCTTACAAATAGTATAGCACACCACATAGCTCTGCTTATAAAAATTAAGTTGTAACATAATGTTTAATTACCCCATTGATAATATTCTATTAATTCATCCAACAAATAGTAATTGAGCCAGTTAATGTCTGAAGTACCAGGAAAGCAACTATGTTGAATGCAGTTACGGACTCTCCATTCACGGAAACATTACACATCCGTGTGGAGGCAGACAAAACAAACGCCAGTAGCTTAATGTTATCGAATGAATAGCAGTGGCTAGTGGTGGTCAGCCGTCTGTGCCTGCCTCTCCCAATGGGTAGCATTTAGGGGACGTTTTCAGCAGTGGGAAGAAGCTGCCGAAGAGCATTCCAGATCCACAGTACGGCTCGCACAGGCCATGAACTTGGAAAAACTTGGGATGTCCGAGGAGCCAAGACCAGAGCAGCTTAAGGCGGGAGAGGGCCCAGAGTTGTTCAGTGAGTTGTCCAATGTCAGTGATAGCCAGGCCACGCCCCTCCAGGAGTTGCAGTAGAAAAAACATACCTGATAACATGGGTTTTTTTCATCTCAAAATGTAAGAAGGGTATCCTGGAATCGTTATTTTCTGGAAGGTAGAGCCGTCTAGCTGGTTTTGGTGAGGTGATAAGTGTGCATGTGTTGTAATGTCTGCAAGTTGCAAAGTACATGTTCTGACCAACATGTGTAGACGATTCAGTGCACCTGCTGGGGCCGGGGCGCTCACATTATGGTTCAGTCACGTGTTCAGTCAGAAGCGTGGAAAAGAGCACCTCGGCTGTTCGTTAAGCCCCCCGGGGCGCGGCAGATAAGAGCGATGCTGTGTTACCGTAATGCCTTCCTCCAAAGCAAATGTGGGCTCCGCGTTAAGGTAAGGCGGGACTGGCTTAAAGGGATGCTGCGGCTCTTAAAATAAATGACTTGGAAATGAGTTTGAAGGAGCTCACGCAGGCTCGGAGCCTGTTTGCTAAATAGAGGCTTTTGTTCTGCTGCCTCTGCTCCAGGCAGGCGTCCCGAGACGGGCAGCGCACGTTTAACACACAGCTCAGGGCGCCCCCTACAGGTGCGATCTCCCCTGCCTGTGTGTGCAGCACAGAGACACCCAGATCTGTATGATGTCACTTGGACTTAAATGTACTTTTATTGGTTTGGGAGGGAGAGGGAGGGGGAGAGAGAGACCCCTTACTGGGAATGGAGCCTGCAACCCCGGCCTGTGCCCTGACCGGGAATTGAACCCGTGGCCTCTTGGTTCCTAGGTCGATAGTAAACCACACTGGCCGGGCTCTTCAACTATTTTTTAATTGGACGAGCCTACACTAAGCCTTGTGTTACGCAAAACCAAAAGAATCTGAAAGTTGAGTAAGGCATGTTTTCTGACTTCACCTGACCTTAAGGAACTCATCAGGTTAGAAGAGCAGAAAAATAGATGTTTAGAAATCTCTCTGCATAGTTTCAGTAAAAGATAAATCACGACAGACTTAGCACCAACAATCATCACAAATACCCAACCAGAGACGCCCTCAGTCCTAGCAACTCCCCGTTCACAGGGAGAGCTGAAAGGCTCGGAGCTGATAAGCTGTGAGAGGCCACAGGAGGAGAGTCTAACAGAACGTTCAGGCACCCGATCGGTGTCGCCAACTAATGAAACAGACAAAAGTACTAATATGCAGAGATCGCGAGTTCCATCTTGGCCATATTCTATCCGCGCTTTCTCGAAGAATCCGGCATCAGATAGCTCTGCGAGTGCTGTGCCCACCACCCCCTCCCTCCACCAGGCGGGTTACTCTGCAGCCTGTTTCAACGCAAATAAGCAGCTCCAAGTCCCAGGCATCTTCCTGCTGACCTCTGACCCCCAAAGACTAGCCAGCTCCTAGCAGAGCGTCACCAAGGCCACAGCCCAACGCACAGCCTCCCTGACTGCCGCCCCCGTGAGACCCACCTTGTCTTCACGGAGGATTCCTGGCATCCTGACGTGGCAAACTGGAGGCCATGGGGGCGGGGGAGGCCTGAGGACTCACCAGAGGGGGACTGGCGAGGAGAAGGGGGAGGAAAGGCACTGGTGGGAATACAGCTCCCCGCCCCTTAAAACAGAATCCCGACGCGCCTTCCCGCCAGGAGAGCCCGAGAGAAGAGTGGAGCCCAGTGTAGCCGTGAAAGGTCCGCTCCTTTGTGCCTTCCACCTGCAGCCTTCCCCCCAATGCTCTCCGTCTGCTCCCCTTGAAACATCCCCTTCAAACAGCATTTTCTGTGTGAAGGAAGCCAGGCAGGTGTTGTCCTGAGGTATTGATTTCAAGTGCGGAGCTTTGATTCAATTTTCAGGAGCTCTGGATTCTTGGCTCGGTAGCGACCTTGAACTCAGGGGTTCTTAGGGTCTCTGACCAAGTTAAGTGTTTGAGAGACCAACTCGATAGTATAAAGGTGATTTGTTCAAGGCGATCTATCTTTTCTCTCACAATGAAATAATTTCTCTGGGCACTTACTTTAGAGGATGAGGAGCATTATGCTGTTAGATAATGATAGCATTTTATGTGCCTGCAGACTGTGAATTATACCAAATTTCACAGCACATTTTAGAATAAATTTTCATTAAGTGACACAACTCCATTTTCTCCTAAAACCAATGAGGGCTACGAGTGAATCTTGGTTATGGGATGGAATTATGATGACCAGGAGGTGACAGGGGAGTATTTCTTTGTTTGCTCTATTCTGAGAACATCAAATCATTGTGGACCCATCTGCTGCTCTACGTCCATCATTTTGAAATGCTTCCCAGCTTTAATCGTGTGCAATCCATTTCCGTAAACTTCATTCAGCATCGGTCTGACTAAGTAGGACCCTTTTTCACGTCGCCTGTGAAAAATGACTGTTCTCTCCACAGTGACCTCTTCCAAGTAGAAATAGAACTAAAATCCTAACCCACCACCCATTCGGCATCTCCTTCCCATCAATGGAGACCTGATCGCAGCAGGTACCTACCTGGTGACTCGCCTGCTGCGGGAACTGCATACACATCTTCACGTGAAGAGAGCGGTGTCTCTGTTAGTAGGACTTATTTAAATTCCAAGAATGTCAAGAAAACCCAAACTCCACAGATGATAAAGGCGTGTTGTAGTCATTTTCAAATGTTACAGTTTCAAATGTTAGTTTTGTTACATCCAAGTCTGTATCTTACATTAAGCCATGTATGACATGATATAAGTGATCAACTACAAAGTGAGATAATGACGATGCTATATACCCTTGGACTCAGGCGCTTAAACTTGCTGACTTTCCGTGAACAGCACCAAATATATGCCATCAACTACGTGTGTCAGAAGTGTTTACAAGGTGTGCAAGATTCATGTGTTTTTAAAAAATGTCTTTTTCTCCCTCTTCCTTCCTCTTCAGTAAAAATACAAACATCAATGATGAGTGGATACATATTTAAATAAAACACATAGTTACATACACATGCAAGCTATAAATATAATTCTACCTATTTTGATAAACACAAAATAGTAATTGTTTTATTTTTTCTTGCTATATTCAGATGATAGAAATTATGTCAGTTTATTAAAAATTAACCCACAAAACTCAATAACTTCTTTATATATACGTTACAAAGCTTAGAAAGATACTTAATAAATATGCAGCTCAGTCCTCTATGAGAACACTGTTAAAATGTTTATATCAAGCATGAAAATATAAAAACTATACCTTGTCTTGGAGAGGTTCAATAACGTGGAGATGTGAATTTGATTGAAGTTCCTATATAAATTTAACGCACCTGGAAATAAAAAATACCCATAGTTATTAATTTTGTGTTTTGAATTTCATAAGTTGATCCTGAATTTCATAAGAAAACAACATTAAACATGCCAAAAGAAAATATCTCTAAAGAGGGAGAGAGAATCATGGATTGGCAGCCTCCTGCACCCCCACCCCCACCCCACAGGGGGTCGAGCCCACAACCTGAGCATGTGCCCCGACCGGGAATCAAACTGGACCTCCTGGCTCATAGGTAGATGCCCAACCACTGAGCCACACTGGCTGGCTACTTTCAGGTATCTTCCATGACTTCTTCAGTGTGATGACCCAAGGTATCAACTACAGGAGGGTCCTTATACCAACGTGTTCTCGTGAAATCTCGGAACCAGTTCACCGAATCACCATGAGCTTGAAAGGAGGAGGAGAAAGACTGAGGAAAGAGGGACGCGGATGGGAAGGAGCCTCAAGTGAGGGGCCACGCTTCACAGCAACATGAACCTTGGCTTATCCTCCCAAATGGTAGATGCTGTGTCCGGCTCAACCTCCCGTCAATGCTGAGACAGACAGACTGAGTGTGACCTTCTCCTACATCAGTACCCACAATCCAAGGGGAGGAAGAAAGAGATTCACCAGGTAGACAGGCTGTGGCTAGAAGGGGCCTACGTGAGTGGCTGACGGGAGGGAACAGAAAGTAGACACCATCTTGGACTGAATTTTCTAAGGGTTTTATAACCTCGTCTTCAGTGACCTCCCATTAGAATGTTAATGTTCATCAGCTTACAGACCATCATCCATGTATCGCCATGAGTGGCACCAGCAAGGCCAGGGCCTCCTGCCCCTGTGATGCTTTCACCTGCCCGTCCCCCGCTAGGTCCCCGGCATCAGGGACTGGTGTCTTGAGTGCTGGAGGGGGTCACTGGGAGCACCTGTGGACACCGGTGACCTGAACTCCGAGCCAGCGAGTCTGCTCCGTCCACCTCTGCCGTGAGCGAGTGCAGGAAGGTGGGCAAGGTGACGGGTTTTCTCCTGAGAACGGGTCTGGAGCAGACGCTGGAAAATATTCCCGTCTAGTAGCAGGTTTAAGCGACTCTGTGTCATGTAATTAATTCAAAGCTGTTCTTCCTTAGGGTTCCATTAAATCCTATAAACTTTTACAGCTTGATCTGAGGAAGAACTACGAGTAATTAAAAGTCTGCTACACGCTTTGGGAAGCAAGGAGCCCTCGCCGGAAAGGACCCATCCCCCACCGGCAGCAGAAACCAGAGGCAGCCAGCGTTCAGAGACAAGGCACAGAAACAGGCAGCTTTCCCGGGGGCAATGACGGTGACTGTCCAAAACCGCTGGGAGTCCGCGAAGCACAGAGACCTGAGCCCCCAGCCCTATCAGCAGCCTCCAGAAGCCACGAACGCCAAGTTCACACTGTAGGAATGGCTGGAAGCAGGATCTTCGCGTAAAAGTTAGAAGATGAGTCAGAATGAATAGTTTTTCTAAAGGACATTTCAGAAGCAGGGTTGCTTTTTAAAAAAATAAATCAATTTTGTGATATAGAGAA
The DNA here is from genome assembly GCF_964212035.1 of Myotis nattereri. Classification (NCBI taxonomy): domain Eukaryota; kingdom Metazoa; phylum Chordata; class Mammalia; order Chiroptera; family Vespertilionidae; genus Myotis; species Myotis nattereri. The sequence goes on along the minus strand of NC_138096.1, from coordinate 2,545,880 downwards.
GATGAAAGAATAATGAGTAACCTAACAATTATAAGAATCTTATTAAAGAATATTAACCCTAATGCAGGTAATTTGAGTACCGGCTTATCATAATTAAAAATACAAGATTATTTCTAAGGAAGGTGAAAAGAAACTATATTTTATATGTTAATGTTTTTTATAATGGAAATTTTCAGAGAATCAGAGAGTAGATTATAAATGTCCATCACTCAGCTTCCAAAGTGATCAGTTTTTAAAGAATCTAACTTATATGTCCACCTACAACTTCTCATCGCAGGTATTTTGAAACAAATGCTAGATATTATACGGCCCTTTAACATACAAGCCCTTTATATTAGCCATGGCCATAATCCCTCCTTACTACCAAATTAATTTCTTAATATCATCTAGCAACTACTTCGTAGTTATATTTTGCCAAATATCCTGAATATATTTTCATTTAAATCAGGTTCCAAAGAAAGTCATCTTAAAAGTTTTATCATAAGCCTCCTTCTTCTAGAATAACCTCCCTTTCTGTTTTTTTGTTTGTTTGTTGTTTTTTTTTTAACGCTATGCGCTTGGCATGCTGGCAGAACCAGTCCATTTATCCTGTGGAAGCTCATGGAGCAGTCTGGGTGGATTGAGTCTCAGCGGGCTCCTGTTTCACTCTTTCTCTTTACTTTCCTGGGAGACGGTTAAATAGCGCTTGGAGAGCTCGATCCTGTTAATGCGCTGCGGCGTTCGACGTCCTAGACGTGTGTGGAGGACTTGGCACCCGTGTCCCTGAGGCTGCCATCTTTCGTGTTCTCTGTGGTGAGCTGGCATAAGGGAGAGGAAGGGGCAGAGGATGGACGGAGACAGGCACTGAGGGACTAAATGAGGGAAGAACGACATAGTGTCCGTTGCTGGAATACGGAGTGGAGAATATTGGGCTAAAACACATTTTGCCTCCTTCTCTAAGGATAACAGGTGGGGCTGGGGAGAGCTCGAGGGAGGGTTTTTATTTCTAAAAGATCCTAGAAGCCTTTCTAAATGCTTGCCAGCTTCCCAAAGAGCCTGGAGGACAAAGGCAAAGGAAGCGTCACTCACCTGGCAACGAGGCCCGGATGTGCTTTGTGTGTGGTGACAGGCCCTCCCAAGTCTGCTCCCCTTAAGGACAAACGGTCCCCTCTCCCTGGGTGCCCCGAGGGAGTCCTCGCTGGGCGCCGGGAGAGGAATTATTGCCACAAACACAGAAACAGTAAAAATGACAATACACGGCCCTGGGACTTCTACTGATTTTCCTATCATCAGTCAAAATGCAGAAATCTAATCTGAACGTAAGAGGAAGGCCAGTGCGGCCCTGAGTTAGTGTGTTCTCTGCGGGGCTTTGCAGTTCTCAGTTCCCCAGAAACCCCTTCGAATAACCAGAGCCACTGAACAACGTGCATGGACTCAGGGGTAAAGGGAACGACTTCCATTTTTCTCCAAATCCTTACACCTTCAAAGGGACCCCGATATAAGGAAATTAGTGGGCTTTTCCCGAAAAGCAGGGGTTTCACTCCATCTCCAATATAAAGCGCTCATTTCTCCTTCATTCACAGCCCCCGGATCACAGCGAGCTCCTCATTCTTATTCTTGTCCTCAGGACTCAAGGGGGAAAGCCCTGTTGAGGAACTAAAGTCTCATTCTCTCTTCTCCACTCTGTCTCTCCCAAGTCTGTGCATTGATGTGTCCTTGGTCTTTACCCTTTAAACGCACAGATCTCCTCCGAGTCAGTTAACCCTCCGCCATTAGCAGGTAGATTTTTTTAAATTTGAACAAACGTGGTCAATACGTTCCTGCAGCACCTCTTTGGGTTCATGCGTTGTGTCACTATGATAATCGCCCCGCACTATTACCTCTGTGCCCTGGCTACGCAGGCCAAATCCCACGGCCACCTCCATGGTGTCTCAGGATTTGCATTGTCATTGTCACCTTTGAAAAGACCCCCGTCCCCCCCTTGAGTAGCAACATCAGGCACTATCTGAACTGGCCACCCCTGACTAGTTCTTCTCTGTCTTATGTTCGTATTCATCCCTCTGCGGCATAAAACTGTGATTATCAGTTGAAAGCCCAGCTATTTTAATGTGCAGCTACAAGCAGTCCTTTTAAAAGAAACGAAAAACTGTGTCCAACTCCAGTTTACGCAACCCTTTTACAAATGTGGTGATTTTACCCTCAAATGTGTAGAACTGAGAGCTTCTTCCACTTACCAAGTGCATTTATTAGGGAAAATATTCATTAATTTGTGAGCTCAAGCAAACAGTTATTTCCACAATGGATTTGGTTTACCTACTTGAAGTAGATTATTTAGGCATAAACATTTTCTAGATTCATGTTTCTTCAATTAAAAGAATAAATCATATTTAAACAGAATAATATCCACTGGAAAGAAAGGATATAAGAAAAGCTCCCATCTCCATAATATCTCCCCACAGTCAGTGAGAAATTCGCTAAGCAAATGCAGTGTTTAATAAGATGTAGGCGCTCCAATCGGGGAAGAAAAAGAGGGAATATATTTATCCTGTATTCTTATCACCAGTGGAAGTCTTAGAAAATACCACAAAACACTCAAATATTGGTGTATGATTCCAGTAATATTTTTAAAATAAAAGAGCCTCATCAAAAACCTTAAAGGGAGAATTTAAAATATATAAGCTGGAATTCATGAGTTGTAGGGACTAAGAAATCTATTCTTTTAAAAAACGTATTTCCCGGGGCAGTGTCTGAATGTGATTTGTGTGTGTGTGTTCACCATCGCATGCAGGTCTCCTTCCATCACCAGGTAGCCCCCCGACACCCTCTCTGCTTCCCTCGGGCCCTCCCTCTGGGAGTCCCCGCGCTGCTGCTTGTGTCTGAGCTGTTTTCTTTGATTAATCCCGTCAGCCCAGCCCCTCCCCGGACAGCTGTCAGTCTGTTCTCTATGAATCTGTTCTATTTTGTTGGTCCGTTTCTTTTGTTCCCCTCCCACAGGGTCATGGGTACAGCCAGCTCCCTGGTAGATATTCAACAGTAGGAGAGGGTTCCGGACATGCCACACTCTCTATAGCATTCTGTGAGCAAAAGAGCTTAAGAGACACACCATTTTTTCTGAAAAAATACATAAAAAGGAGCAAATAGGAGAAAGCTCCTGTTTTCACTAGACGAACAGGTGGTGTGAGCCTGACAGTAAGCGGCTTTGCCGGGGGTGTGAGCCTGACAGTAAGCTTCTGACTGACGTTAAGCTTTGATGGCCGAGGCCAGAATGCACATCGCCGGCTGTGTGACAGCTCCTAGCGACACACCTGGGCCAGGCGCCAGCCCCCCACCCGGGAGGGTCCCCTTCAGAAAGCCCCGGGGAACTTAGGTAACGGACCCCTTAGCCCTCAGCCCCCGTGACCATGACGGCGGGGCCCCGGGTCTGGTTGCTCGCTCTGTCCCCCCGTGAGCTGGCCTGTAGCCGCCAGGACCTGTGAGTAAGGACCCCGCCATTCCGGTCCTTGCTGAGATGTGTCTCACACTCACAGTCAGACCACCGGGCCTCTCCCGCCGTGGCCTGGCTCAGGTGGGGAAGTGTCCGTGGGCTCCCGCAGGGGCTGGCCCGTAGCACCATCTGCACAGACCTGGCACCTTCCTCCCGCCACCCTGAGCTCAGGGCCCCTAGCGCCAGGTCTCCGGCAGCACCAGGCGTCACCGGGAGGCCGAGGTCAGGATGCCATCGGCACCAGCAGCCATTCCCTGCTCGCCACGCCGCGGCTGCCACCGAAATAAAACCCAATTTCACTGTTTTAAGGGGGAAAATAGAGGTTGGGCCGTGAACAGTGGGCTTCTGGGTTTTCCCAGAAAAGGGGGAAATTTAATCCAATCTGCTGAGCTGGGCAGCTGAGGGCAGCCTCGGGCACCGGGGGAGGGTGGGCTACAGTCGGAGCGAGTCCCACAGCGGAGCCAGCGTCTCACCGTGGCTGTGACCTTGACCAGTCGTCCCTGCACCTCCACAGAATGATCACGTGGAGCGACCACTGCTTACGTGGAAGATCAGGTCGCTGTTTATGCTGATATTGTAGCGACAGGAAGCAAAGGGATTCGGACCTGCCCGCGAGCCCGGGCCAGCTGGTGTCAGAGTCAGCGCCTTAAGAAGATCCTTGCCTGACGCCGGCGGAAGAAGGAAGAAAATAGATGGGAGACGCTGGGGACCGCGTGCCCTGTCATCGCTGCCTGAAGTGACATGGCTGCTTTTCCGAGGCAAAATACCAAGACACTGCATGGTTACCATGGTAACTACAGGGAAAATAAAGACCCAAAAGTGGACTGTTTTCAAGTGATAAGTACATTGAAAATGCACACTAAAGGATCAACTACATCTTGAAGCCGGATATTACGTGACAAGGATGGCAAAGCGCCATTATAATAAGGAAAATGTAAGTTCTAACTGCCACCAGTTGGATGTCTTTCACTGAAAATTAACAGAAAAGGGATCTTCAGGGTGTGAAGGTAACCACAGATCACAATGCGTTTCACTGAGCACATTTTAGACACAATGAGAGGCTTGCAATTTCTTTGGAGAGTTCCATGAGTTGTAGAGTTACATGAGTTTTGACAAGTGTCTACCCCTCCCCCCTGAAGATCCCCTCATCAGCTTGCGTCATATTGTGTTTTAATCGGCTCCCGAAGTAGCCCACACACTCCTTACGGGGAGGAAAGACACCTGGCCAGCGAGTGTCCCCTGCGCGGAGTGTCAGACCCACAGGGGGTGGTCCATGGGGGAGGCGGCGGAGGGGTGACTTTTACCCAAAGGCTACAAAATGAGCTGGAACAGACTGTGTGCACACAGAACCCTTCTCTATACCACAACGAAACGCCCTCCATTCAGGGCCCTATGTGGTTGTAATTGAACTTCCCGTGCAGTATCTTCTCTGGAAGAACGACGGACACCCTGGAAGGCAGACACGCTGTCCTGTGGGCGATTACACATGTCCGTTTTCAGCAGCATTTCCACGTGGCTGTTTAGTCATAAGGGTAATAAACCGGAGTCCGTTATTGCTGCCAAATAGAATGCACATGTAAGGTAGTTTCTGAGGGGCCATGTGATATTTTGACATTTGATGGTAATGGAAGTAACAGCTAAACTTACATGGTACTGTTCAGAGCGCCTCATGTATGATGAGTTAACCCCGTCACTCACCCTATCGATCAATACTATTACCTCCTTGATTGTAAAGATGAGGAAACCGAGAAGGGTCACTTTTCCAGAGTTGTGCAGCCAGCTAATGGCAGGGCTGGCCTACAAGCTCCTAACATTCGCCTCTTAATCATTCCACTGTTCAGCTTTTAATAATGGTGATAATCATGGAATAGCATCTTCCCCAAATACCCTTCCTCCTAAAAGCCCTGGATAGCAAGCAATCCTCACTTATTTATTATAACCTAATTGCATCTCTATTATGCATTTTGTAATTCCATTAAAGCTACTCTCGCATTAAAAGACCAAAGGCCTAATAAGCACAGGTGACTTCTGTTTTGTCTTCTGCAGCATAAATGGTTATTAACGAACTTTTTAATTACCAAATCCGAGTCAGTCATAGAATGCATTCGTTAAATTGGAGTCGTCACCCTGGTAACAATATTTATAAACCCACTATTTAAAACCAGCTCAATCATAGGATGCAATTAGAGGTTTTCCACATTTGATGGAAGAACATACAGTCACTTTTATGCAGAATACAGTGTAAATTTATCTCATATAAATAATATCTAATATTTTTATTTTTAAAGATATGTTTTTATTGATTTCAGAGAGGAAGGAAGTGGGAGATAGAGATAGGAACATCAGTGATGACAGAGAATCACTGTTCGGCTGCCTCCTGCACACCCCACACTGGGGATGGAGCCTGCAACCTGGGCATGTGCCCTGACCAGGAATCGAATCGTGACCTCTTGGTTCATAGGCCGACACTCAACCACTGAGCCATGCTGGCTGGCTACTACCTTTTATATAAACTAAATATTCTGAAGACACATTCATTGATGCTACCTTTGAATCACTGAAACTTAACAGGCACAAATGAATATACACAATGTATATATACAAACATACATACACAGTGTATACGTACATGCAGACAGTATTGGACTGTCAGTTGGAGTTAAAATAACCAAAACCAATGAACAGCACCAACAAATCGTATTTATTTTGGAAGCTCCTTCGGCAGGCACTTCGGATGAATGAGGACACAAGAATTCACAAGGTACTCGGATGATTTCAAATGTGTTCCTTCCCCGATGACTGGCTTCTGAAGATGTCATCACAGGGTTCAAACTCACAGTATTTACAAAGCAATCTTGTGAGCAGTTCAGCTGTTCATCGCCAGAAAGTCTATTAGCGAAAATGACCAGGGGCACAGAGCCCTTCGCCCGGGGAAAGCAGACAGGAGCTGGTCTTTAGAAGGCCACATGTACTCTAGTTAATAATAAAAACCCCCTTTTGTTAAACAAAAACAGAACACCTCGCCATGATGTCGCTATTCTAAGATGCTATGTAATACTGAAAGCTATTCCTGATAGTGATTTGCCATCACTACATATGTTTGTCATTGCATTATAAAAGAATCGTTTAAAACTTCAAATGAAGCTATTATGCCACTCCATCTCCATAGCGCTCACACACAGTGAAATAAAACCAGTTCCTTTGCTGTGTAAGTTTCCACCTGCGGAGGATAGTTATCCATTTCCATTGTCGAAGATTATGTTCCTTTGTTTCCCCAAATTTCAAAATTAAAATTAAAAATACTGTTACCTCTATCTTAAAAATAGACAGCATTTTGATTCTCTAGAGGCATTTACATCATCCAGACCCTTTCTAATTTTTAGATACAATGTCTGGCTTTTAATAAAAATTGTCCCAAGCAAACTAAGGGAACAACACAAAGGGAACAACAAAAACGAGCAACCGAAGTTTATCTACAGGCGATCCCTATCGTGCAGGACTTCAGAAGTGCTCTAATGAATAAGTTCAAGGAAATAAAAGGTTGACGAAATAGATAAAAACTTAGAGCATTTCTCCAAAGAGTTGTAATCCATAAAAAAGTCTAGAATTGAAAAAGACAGTCACTAAAATTAAGAATGGAGTAGGTGGGTTTTTAAAATTTCATCCTAAAATGCAAATGCTACCTTTGAACAGCTCTACACTAATCCCCTGTAGAGGAAGTTTGTATGTTTGTATTCGTATCACCAAGAATAGGCATTCCCGCCCTGACCAGTTTGGCTCAGTGGCTAGAGTGTCGGCCTGTGGACTAAAGGGTCCCAGGTTTGATTCCGGTCAAGGGCATGTACCTTGGTTGCGGGCACATCCCCAGTAGGGAGTGTGCAGGAGGCAGCTGATCGATGTTTCTCTCTCATCGATGTTTCTAACTATCCCTCTCCCTTCCTCTCTGTAAAAAATCAATAAAATATATTAAAAAAAAAGAATAGGCATTCCCTATATGTAGTCATTCACTGCACATTCATGACTCATGATACTGCATGATGTACATCCTTTTCAGTGAGTTTCTACATTTTCTCCAAAAGTTCACACAATTTTTATTTTCCTTCTGTAGTGACACATTATCTTCCCAAAGAGAATAAACGAGTCAGACTTCCTTCTGAAAGTTAATAATTTTCTCTAAGGTCTCAATCATTCTTTTCCTAAACTATACCAGATACGAGAATTCTATTACTAGGAAATTCTTCAGTTAAAAAAAGTTTAAAGGCAATTGCTTTATGAGACCAGTCACCTAAATTAATAATATGGGGTTAGTTTATATATATTCAGAAAGGAAGAAAACAATCACATTTGTGTCCACACTATACTCTGTGTTACAGGAAGGTAATCCAGTTGCTAAGAATTCAACAGCCCTTATGACATTAAAAGGAAATGTTCATGCAATTACTGACTTTATGGTCTTATTTCTTTTCCTGAGGGAAGTCAATAAAGAAAGAAAGGAAATAGACTTTTAACTCTATTGGCTTTAATATGGGCATTCTGTTTATTTTAATTGCTAATACTGTTTAAACATTCATCTCTTTTATCCCAAGACATTGTATCCACATCCTATTCTTGATCAAATAATGGATTGATTCCATTTAATTTACTTAAACAGGCTAAGAAATGAGCAATAAATTAAGTTATTGTTCCTTGAGCATCTCCTGCCTTCTCCACTTTCTCCTGTTAATATGTTTCAATAAAAATATTCACAGTCATCATTCTCCTTGGTCCCGAGGTAGATTTCCCGCTAGTATATTGATGATGATAAGCCCTTCCCCTACTTTACCTCCACTCACTTGTCCAAAAGCGCGAGGCTAACTACTACCTGCCCAATCTCTTCCTCTCTGGGAACCAACGAGAAGCATCTGGATGCATGCTCTCTGCATTTGCAGAAAAATCCGGGTTGGAGCTAGTGGTTTGGAATTCCTTCCTGCCCACTATGCCTTAGCCCCTGCCCTCTTTCTTTCTTTTTAAAAGATCTTTATTGTTGAAAGTACTACAGATGTCCCCTTCTCCTCCCATTGACCCCTGATAGCCCGTCCCCGCCCCCTGCCCCAGGCCTCCATCACCCTATTGTCTGTGTCCCTGGGTGATGCATATATGCGTACAAGTTCTTTGGTTGACCTCTTCCCACCCACCCATCCACCCCTGCCTTCCCTCTGATATTTAACAGTCTGGTCCATGCTCATATGCCTCTGGATCTATTTTGTTCATCAGTTTCTTTTGTTCATTCGATTCCACGTGAGTGCGATCATATGATACTTGTCTTTCTCTGACGGGCTTACTTCGCTTAGCATAACGCTCTCCAGGCCCCTCCAGGTGTCTCACAGTCTACCCCCTTTCCTGATTCTTGCGCACCTGGTGAGCTAGAAGTTTGCCCCTCAAAGGACACCGCGGAAGCTGAGAGAGAAGGGCGGGCAAGAGCGACATTTGCAGGCACTGAAGGAGCAAGAGGAGAGGCCTGCAGCCTGGAAGGAGGGCGTGTGCTTTGCTCCTGGGGGTCTGACATTTGGAAACGCTGGTGGGAAAATCCCGGGGAGCTGAGAGAGAGCGCAGGTCCGCACTGAGCAAAGTAGAAGCACTGGGACCGTCACAGCAAGTTGAAGGAATGTTCCAAAGAGTCACAGCACTTGCCTGTGACGGCGGATGTGCTCGGTAGCATCAAGAGCCACCGACAGGCTCTGACCTGAGGGAGCGCCTTGAAGATGCCTGGGGACGAGGGGACTGCATTGTCGGGAAGCACAGGGTAGATGTTCTCTTCAGGTCAGAGCTGATGGTAGGAGATCCTAGTACAGATTTGACCACCCAGAGTGCAAAGGCCACGATATTAAAGAGGCAGTAATGATGGTGCGTAACCATCAGAAGCAAATTGCCTGCGATGACTGGAAAGGACAGCAGTAGCTGAGTGGCAGCAGCTGAGTGAACCCTGAGAGGTCTCTGCAGACGGTTGAGAGAACATGGATTTCCTTCACCTTATGCCTCCATGACTCTGAGCGCTTGAGGGACTCTCATCACTACCCCTAAGGGCAAGTCACTCCTTTTCAGGGGGATGGAAGTTCATGCCTGGCTTTCCAGATACGAACACCATCGCAATGTCCCACAAGGCACTCTGGGAAAGAAAGGGTTATTTACCATTGTTGGGGACCCCCTAGTGGGACTGCTTCCATGCTGTCATTGCGGGGGGGTGGAAATGTCACCTAGCTATTGGCCTGGACACACAGGACAGCCTGGAATGACTTCCTTCAGGCAGTTCTTCTAAAACAGAATAGAGTCCCCAGTGAACTGGGAACCCTCTGGTCTACCAGCTGGCCGGTGAGGGGTTCACCTTGGAAACACTGTCAGTCTGTATCCCCACAAGTCCGACTCCACAAAAGTTTTTGTTTTGGTGACTGTAATGGTTCCATTCCCATAGGAGGGTGAAGTATTTTATTTCTAAAATAATTACAAATGGTTCATCTTTAGAAACTGGGAGTTCTTAAATATAACTGAGGTATTAAACATAGGCTTTATGGCTCTGTCGCACAGAAACTGCAGTGACTACCAACAATTCACATAGGAATTAGTCTGTTTATAAAGTCATATTTTCATATTAACATAAATACTTATTTTCTACATATATTATGCAGTAATTAAAGTGACAGCTTGGGCAATATTAGGGCTCTGATTTAATTGAGGGATGTTTGCCTGATTGCAGAGTAGTCATTTTTTTTTAAATGAAGTACTAATTAGCGTTGGCTTCCTGTCAAAATTGGCAATTAAGAAAGTTGTCAAAGTCAATCCTATTATTCATCTTGATAATGAAATTATTTGAACATCAAACAGGAATCTTCTATTAGCTTGAGGATGATGATTGTTGTTAACATTGCTCACAGGGATAATGTCATCAGTGACATTATCTCCCTAAATGCCTGCACTCGGAATTTGTGAAGCTTTGGAAGATTAAGTATGCGAGTGAGATTATTTTACAAATAATGTTTAATTTTCTTGAGTTGGTACATGTGACATATGTGGGAAATACACCATTGAGGTTTCTATGTGTCTCTCCCTCTCTCTTCCTATCTGAAAAAGAAATTGTGTTACTTAATATTAAAATATTTGGAATATTCAAGGTTGATTTTAAATTTGTTTCCATCATATTCAGAGAAAATACTTGGCATGACATAACTCTTAAAAAATGTATTCAATGTTTTATTGTCCAGAATACAGAAAGACAATCCTGTTAAATGTTTGATGTGCCCTTAAAAATAGAGTGCGCTGTTCTTCACTTCATTGGAATGCTGTTAGGTCTCCTATATCCTTAGTGATTTTTTAGTCTAGTTGGTCCATCAAATACTGAGAGAATGGTATTAAAATATTTGACTGAATTTGTGGGTTTGTCTGTTTCTCCCTGAATGTCTATCATTATTCCTGTAAGTTGCAGCTGTGTTATCAAGTGCATGACAATACCAGGCTTAGGGTCTGTCTTCTTGTCATTATGATATAAACTTTTATGAATAATTATTTTCATCTTAAAATTTTTTAAAAAAAAATAGTTTTATTGATTTCAGAGAGAGAGGAAGGGAAAGATAGAAACATTGAAGACAGAGAAACATCAATTGGCTGCCTCCTGCACACCCTCTACTGGGGATCAAGCCTGCAACCGGGCCTGTGCCCTGACAGGGAATGGAACCAGTGACCTCCTGGTGCATGGATTGATGCTCAACCACTGAACCACACTGGCTGGGCTGTTTTCATCTTTTTAATATTAAACTATGTGTGCCTTTATATTTTAAAATGACTATCTTAAAGACAGCACATGGTTGGTTCTTGGCTTTTTACCCAATCTGATCATCCTTGCCTTTTAATTAGGACGTACTGCTTACTGTTAACGATTATTTATGTCTGTGTACAAATCTTTAATCTTGCTATCTGCTTACATTTGTTCCATTTCTCTCTCTCTTTTACCTTGTTTGGATTAATAAGTATTCTTATTCAATTTTATATCTTTTGTTGGCTTATTAGCTATAACACTTTAAAATTTTTTAGTGGTTCTTTTAAAGGTAATGGTACACATTATTAGCTACTTTCCATCTATCTCTAAATGATATTCTGCTACTTTCCATACTGTAAAAGAATCCTATCAGATTTTCCTTTGTGTTTTGTGGTTTTTAGGTTTTCTTGATGGTAAGAACACTTAACACGAGGTCCACCCTCTTACATTACACGATCCATAATATTAACTACAGAAAAAATGTTGTAGGTTTGACCTTGAGAACTTCCTCTCATCTAGCAAAACGGAAATTTTGTGCTCACGGGGCAATGAGTTGTTCACTGGCTACCACGTCTTGTCTGTAAGGTTGCTCAGGCAGGTCTAGGGCAGTTGAGTCTACATCAAGATTGCTCCGCGCTAAGGCAAGGCCTTGCTGTGGGCCGGACCCACTGTTCCTAAGTCATGGTGGGAGCAGGCCTGGCTGTGGTTGTGCGGAGACTGTCCCCTTTGATCCTTGTGTGTGGCTCTTTCCCACCCTCCGCGGTGTCTGCCCACACGCCTGCTCAGCAGTGTTCTATCAACACTCCAGGGAGCCCCTGCAGATAACCGGAGTCTTTAGGAACCGCTCCCCTTTGCACTTCTCGGCCAAGAACTTAAGGGCCTTGGCTTCCCTAACTCTCAGCTCCGTCACTTCAGCTGGCGGCCAGGCCGCCTGCACCTGCTGCCGGCACCACAGCCGGACCCTCTCCAGGCAGGGCGCCGGGGTGGCTCACCCACCTTGCTCATTTCCTGTTTAAGGATCACTCTTGGGTCCTGCCTCACATTCAACAGCTTGAAAACCATCATGTATAGACTCTGTTTCATTCTTTAGTTATTTCCATCGGAGGGCTAAGTCTGGTTTCTATTTGCCTGTCTTGGCTGCAAGGAGAATTCCCCAGAATGCCTTTTATTAATGCTACTGAAAGGTTATGATATAGCTCAAAATAAACCCTGCAGATTTCTTAGGTGGAGAGAAGAGGAAAGAAAGAAGAAATGTGTTTATGCGGCTTTCTTTAAAGACTAGCAGCGGGCCTTCAGGAGTTGGGGCCCCTCTAATAGACAATATGTAAGGTACATGACAATGACCTTGTAGCTTGGACTCAGTAGCATACAGGGATGTCTTTGTTCTTGTTAATGAACACCAGATAAGGGGAGATCTGGGTGTATCTGAGTATATTTTAGAAGCCAGTTTAAACGTGAACAGTAACAAGACGGCTCTGAAGAAGGAAGAGCACATGATACAGTCATGAAACAGCATTCTCTTAGATGAGCACCTACTTTTATCAAACACATCCACTGAGATGTAACATGTCCAAGGGCAGCGCATTGATAAACGCACATGGGAAAACACGTGTGAGTCCCTCCAGTCACTAGTCCAGTCACGCTTCAGTCAGACACGGGCACGCCCTGACATAAGCAAAACCCTACTCATGCTAAGAACACCGCCCTAACAAAGTGATGTCACGCCGAACCTCACCTGCGGGGCATGGGGAGCAGCTGTGTCACCCAAGTTTTACTCTAAAAGCACAGAGGAAATGTAATGACAGGGGAAGGAAAGAAACACTCCATTACGTGAGCTCTTCTCACGAGGAGGCGCAAAGCTAAGGGACGGGGAGGGTATCGGGACTGAGCCCAAGTAGACTTTTTTTAAAATCCTCACCACCGAAGTAGACCAATACCTGCATGCTGCCCGTGAACAGCGTGCCTGCCAACTGATTTCAACAGCACCTAGACTCTCCTGGCAAAATAGACAGAAAAGTCCAGGATATAATAAACAGTCACCCATCAAACCAAAAATCAATACTATTACAACCTGAGTGAGAAAAAGAAATCAACCAACACCACCACCAATTAAATCCGCTGTGGGGATTATCGGACCACAGTCCTAAGGCAGTTCTCCTAAAATTGCTTCAACATTCAGACGCACGTTTTCTTGAGTCAAATGAAAAAAAAAATAAAAAGAATGCTCAGCAAAGAAATAGAAGTTATAAAAAAGAAACAAATGGAAAATATAGACATGAAAACATATAAAACAAAAATAAAAGTCTCATGGGATTTTTATTAGAGTGGAGATAACACAGGGTAAAAATAATTGAACCGAGGACAGAGAAATAGAGTTCACTCCATCTGAAATACAGAGAGAAAACACTGTAAAAGCCAAACATGGGCAGGCTCTGGGTCCAGTGGGACAATAACAAAAGATACAACATTTGTGTGTTGGAGTGCCAAAAAATGTTTAAAAAGGAAAAGAGCTAGAGGGACTAAAAGCATATTTGAAGAAGCAAAAGCAGAAAATGTCCCAAATTTGGCAAAAGACACAAAGCTACAGTCCCAAGCAGATAAACAAACTATAAACACGATCAACCCAAGAAACTCATAGCAGGACACATTATACTTTCTGTAACTTAGGACAAAGAAACAATCTAAAAAATTGCCAGAAAGACCACACTGCCCATAGAAAACTGCCAACTGAATGACAACAGATTTTTCATCTGTAACTCTGAGGCCAGAAGAAAGCGGCATAGTATTTTTCAAGTGATGGTGGTGCATGGTGGTGGGGGGCGGGGAGGGGAAAAGAGCTGTGGCTGGTAAATTCTACTATAAAACTACACTTTCGCCGAAACCGGTTTGGCTCAGTGGATAGAGCGTCGGCCTGTGGACTGAAAGGTCCCGGGTTTGATTCCGGTCAAGGGCATGTACCTGGGTTGCGGGCACATCCCCAGTAGGAGATGTGCAGGAGGCAGCTGATCGATGTTTCTCTCTCATCGATGTTTCTAACTATCTCTCTCCCTTCCTCTCTGTAAAAAATCAATAAAATATATTTAAAAAAAAAAAAACCCTACACTTCCGTGATGGAGGGGAAGAAAAGATTCTCAGGTGAAGGGAAGCTAAAAGAACTTGCCTCTAGCATTCGTACCCCTAAAGTCCGGCTACAGAAAGTTCTACAAACAGAAAGGGCATGATAAAGTAGTCAACTTAGATCATCAAGAAGGAAAACAGCCCTAACCGGTTTGACTCAGCGGATAGAGCGTCGGCCTGCGAACTCAAGGGTCCCAGGATTGATTCCGGTCAAGGGCATGTACCTGGGTTGCGGGCACATCCCCAGTAGGAGATGTGCAGGAGGCAGCTGATCGATGTTTCTCTTTCATCGATGTTTCTAACTCTCTATCCCTCTCCCTTCCTCTCTGTAAAAAATCAATTTTTTTAAATATATATATATATAAAACAATGGAAAGAATGGAAAGATGAGCACATATAATAGACGACCCTTCCCTCAAGTTGTATTATCAGGTTTGATGCTTAAAACGGATACTCAACAGAACGATACTTAAAAGTGGGAAAGGGAAAGGTAGCTAAACAGAAGATTTCCACATTTCACTTGACATTGGCATATGTTGTTACCAATGGACTGCCGTAAGTATAACTATTATACTACATGTATATGGATGTATATCTGTTTATATATGTAAATATATGTTTATGCATGCATATATCTGTATATACATATATAGCTGTGCATATACATATCAAGTCAGTTCTGGCTTTTAGCTTCATTGAGTGGAGGCCGCCTTCTGATCATGTTTCAGCTAACTAATCAAACTGTTAGGGCACAATCCCTGTGCTATCACAATGAATCAAAAATCTCTACTTAACCGGCCCTTCTCATTAATTCTGTCCTCATACAAGTTGATGTTTCTCCCACCCTGTCCCATACCCTTGAGGTCCCTACCCACCCACTGAGATGTGAACTCCATTGCACTTTGAAGTCATTTTCTCACTTAACCCAAGACAATGCAAGTCCTGTATCGTCTTGTATACAATGTCCAGAAACTGGTCCAAATTCCTAAAAAATGGCCATAATGGAACATTCTCAAAGATTTGAATAGGACTCAACTTTACACTGTTTGTGCAGGTGACAAAAATGTCTGTTTCAATAATTGTGTCTAAAAATATCCAGTAAATTAAGGGTTATCTTCAGGTTGCCTAGCAACATTATTCATCTGAACATTCAGCTTCCTTATTTTGGTGCATTATGTTGTTCTTAAAGAATTAGAACTCTCCTGCTCAGCTTAATTGGACAGACAAGCTACTTAGCCATGTTTCCATTGGTTTAGAAAGATCACTCTATCACTTAATATACACGAGTCTATGAAATGCCTTCTAGTTAAAGTGCTCCAGGTTATACGGTTGAATTGATGGCTGTTCAGATTTCCCCCTCCTAGTTTTACCTATTCAGATGTTTTCTGTAGTGAAATCCTACTATTTTACTTCACATGGATATTCATTCTTTCGTGAAAGAAAATTGTTTGCTGACTCTAATGGCATACTGAGAATTACGAAGACTTTCCTTCAGAAACGAATACTTTTCTCATAGAAATAATACGGTATTATAGCCAAAGTACTTATTCTTGTAGGAGGTATGGAAACGCTGCATTTACACAGAAAGCACACTTAGCTCAGCTTGTGCGACACTGCATTACAGTCATATCGGATTCGGCTTGCTATTTGTCCACGTGGAGATTGCCTGGGGAACTGAGGGCTCTGAGGTGTGAGAATGACTGGAAATATGAGTTACTGACTAGCTGTGAGAAACGTTAAGTTCAGCAGTTTCTCTAGGAGGAAAAAGAAATAACGGATATTTTCAGATTTTTGATCGAGGAACTATTTAATGACACTTCACATTATTCCTCTCAGTTTGTCATTCAGACATCTTCTGAAATCAATTTTAAATTGTCTATTTTATAGCATTTTTGTGAGGGTTTTGGGGCAGTAATTTCTTCTTCAACCGGCATTCAGTTCTCACAAATCAAGGAGAAATAAAATATACCTTCGAGTTGCATAATATATAAGTACCATTTTACATTTTGAACTTCGAATTATTTCCAAAATGATTCCTATTCACCACATACTTATCAGGGTCTAAATCAGAAGCAGAAACATACGTGAGAATCTTGATGTCTGAGATGGAGACTGCTTTTCCCTGGAATCACAGCGCCTTGCCGAGGTGCTCTCCGTACGCAAAGACAAATGCGCAGACCATGAAGACAACTGCAATTAATGCTTCAAAAGTCTCTTTAAATTCAAGTTGCACCAAAAATCAGACGCTTCCATTGGATAAATATTCGGGCTTATCATTAATTGAGGACATTTCTAATGAAAAACATCCAACAGCCTTCCTCTTCCAAAACACGGACCTTCTGTCTTCAAAGATGAGTAAGAGTTACCGCAGATGCTTTCTTTGCTGAGTGTCCAAGGACTGAATTCCCAAGTAAGTTTTATTCAGGCATTTTAAATAACCATCCCCAACTCTACCAGGACAAAAATGGAGGCCTTTGGGGGGGGGGAGGTGTCCAATTTGTGGAGGAGTCCGCACCGGACAAGTAGTGGTAGCATCTGAGCGTGGGTGGCGTAGACACCGCGGCTGTGGTAAAGAGTCCGTCACACCTTGTTTCTCCTCCTGTCCACCCCAGGTGATATTTAGACTCGTGTTTCACAGGCTTATATCATCATCAGAGTCAGTGGGGATGTTTGAGGCAAACAAAACAAAACACCCAGATGGCTGGAGCCTCCCAAATCTCACGAATGAGATTGTACAGGGAGAAATCACCCCCTGGGGTTAGGGTGCATAATGTAGATGATCTACAAGTGGTTCTTCTGCCCGAGTAAAGGTGAAACGAATGAGTGATACCAGTGGTTCTAAGAGTGTGGTCCTTGGACCAGTAGC
Organism: Myotis nattereri; assembly: GCF_964212035.1. Classification (NCBI taxonomy): domain Eukaryota; kingdom Metazoa; phylum Chordata; class Mammalia; order Chiroptera; family Vespertilionidae; genus Myotis; species Myotis nattereri. The sequence goes on along the minus strand of NC_138096.1, from coordinate 2,528,648 downwards.
ATCCGCATCGCCTGGGAAGTTACAATCGTCAGATCCTGGGCCCCTCCTGAACCTACTGAATCCAAATGTCCAAGCAGAGGGCCCAGAGTCTGTTTACACGTTCCCTCCACTGCACACGGACATCTGAGAACCACTGACACAGAACAAGCTTTAAAAAGGCGAACCACCCGGACGAATCCCAGGCTCCCGTGGAGTGGCCCGAGCTGGTCCTCTAGGGTCGCACTTGGACTTAGTTCACAGAGTGCATGGTCCTGCGAAGGACTCTCCGCTTCCTGAACCACAGTAGGGCCTGTGCTTCACTCGAGTCAGTCAGCCTGATGCAACCAACTCGATTTCCTTGTTGAACTTTCTCTCTCGCCATAAAGATAGCGTTGCCCTTCCTTTCCCAATCAAGCTCGTGTCATGTTTTATTTCAACTGTTTGTTGCGTTGATTCCAATGTTGGGAAATAGGAATCATATACACATACATAATATACACATATATTTCCTACATATTTTATGTGTGTATAAAATATGCGCTGGAAAAATAACCATTCTATTCTATTTAGAATATTCTGTTCTAAGCGTAGGGCCATCAGCATACAGAGGAGTGCCTCCCTGCAAACTCAGTGTGTCCCGTGATGCAAGTGAGTTCACGGCGTCCTGACTCAGGAAAGAAGACAGACAGGCAAATACGCGAATGTGTTTCATATCAGAACTGGACTCTCACATCAGCCCAGGGACCAGATTATTTTATTTCCATTTTCTTCCATTTTGTTTCTTTGTTGTTGCCCTTTGACCCCAGTTCATTGAAAAACAAAATCACCATCGTCAACCAGGCTCCGGCAATCAGCGTGAAAAGCAGTCGTTTTGCTTTTCCTCGGAGATTTCCAGAACAGGCTCTTTTAAGACAGTGAGTTAGTGTTTTCTCAATGTGATACTGTCAACCGAAGTTCAGAATTCGTTACTTTTAACATACTTTAATAGCTTTTTTTCCCCCTGCAGGTTTATTTTCGAACGACATTATTTTTATGAGGTTCCATTAAAACAGCAATAATTGTCTTAAAGAGAACACAAGCTTGGAATGTTTGAAAGCCCTGAGCTGGGAAGGCCAGTCAGCGCTGAGCGACTTCAGAAGCTAATTACTGTCCTCACACAGTGGCTCGGGGCCGGCCGCGCGTGGAAGAAACTAACAGGACGATGGACTCGTCGCAACATCACTCTGGGGCTTCACCAAGTGCCACTTCCCCGCATGCTTACTGTTCATTCGGCCGAGAAACCCTATTCTCCTCGCATATTTTGTGTCACTGATTCTGTATATTTAAAATCACATGGAAAAATAATTACACATTATGTCCGTTCTTTCTGGAAAATTTTAAAGAATCTAAATTGCTAGTTAATTAAAAATAAAAACCTGCTAAGGATCACATCTACAATAAATCACACTGTTTATATGAAATTTCTTAACAAAAACTGCTAACAAAATTAAATAATGCCCTTGTCTTTGATAAATACGAGATTGTCTATTCACACCCAAGTTTTTGCCCAATCTTTCTTTTTCTAACACGATTTCCTAGCTGTCACACGAGCATGCTTTGCTTTCATTCATAAACATGCTCAGTGTCATGAGATTAAGATTTGAAAATTCATGGTTGAGGCTGATTAAAACAATTATTTTCGTGCACTGGGACTCAGACAGAATCAACTTGTTGTGACATCTGAGACTCCAAATGTGGTTGTCATTTTGTGCGGGTGCATCTGGGCTGAGCTTTCGTCTGATTTATTGAACATCAGGTCCAATAGACAACCTGACGAAATCACTTGTCTCGATCTATCAGACGGAACACTGCTCTGCCCAGAATCTGCACGGAAGAATACTTTATTAGGGTGACTAACTGAAATGCCTCCTTTCATAGCATCAGGAGCGATACCAGGCCTGCATGGGTGCCATCAATTACAGTACTTTGCAGAAATGTGTTTTGGTAGTTTGGAGGAGAAGAAATTTTAAATGACATGCCAGAAAAATATTTCACCAATTTTCTAATTATTTAAATTGCAATCTTTGAAGCTAGATTTCAAACAGCATAATCAGGAGATGTTTTATGCATGGCCATTGAGTGTTATGTGATAAACTAGAACAGCTAATCCTCAAAGTTCAAGATAGGGGTGGGACACCATTTTCCTGCCAAAGGTATTTGTATATTTGTAACATCATTCGTGGGCCATACAAAATTATCAGCTTAAACATTAGCATGCTACATTTGGTCAAACGTTTAATTAACTCACCCCTAATGCCTTGGCAGGGCCAGACTGAATGATTTCTCGGGCCTTATATGGCCCGCGGGCCAGACGTTCCCCACCCCTGGTTTATGACAAAGTCAGAGCACCTTAAGACATAAAAAAAGACATTAAAAAATCACAAAATATCTTCCATATGTGTTGTGACAGCCCCTCAATAGATTATCACCATAGTTTATGGGGAAAAAAATGATTCCCGAACAGTCTATTCCTGACAAGTAGCGGTATCTCCATTCTGGCCGGGTACCCTTGACAAAGCCAAGAACTGTCTCAAGTAAAAAACATGATACAAGGGCAAAGGAACCCCACATCCCTGACGGTGAAGAGAGCAGCCATCACCTCGGAATGGTGGGCAGTCGTGTCCTCTGAGTCCATCAGACCCCACCTGGGGGACAGGCTCCCTGTGCTAACACAGGTCAGGGCTGACCAGCTGGGAGGTACCTCTGGACCCGGAATTATGCTGTGAGCCATCTCAGGAGATACTGTTCCCATCAGAGAAAAAGAAATTCCTCCTTCCATTCCTTGTAGGAAACTCAAGCTCCATTATCATCTCGGGCCGACCTCATCCATGGGGTCAGTCAGTCATTGACCGAATGTGGTTATATGGCACATGACTGTATACAGAAAATCCCAGTATATAATTCAAACAAGTCATTATGATGGCGCAAGCTTGGTATATTTGACCGGTTTAAACTGACGAATGGACTTTTAAAATTGAGAAATGTATTTTTTTCTGGTTAATCCTCCCCCAAGAATATTTTTCCCATTGATTTTTAGAGAGAGTGGAAGGAAGGAAGGGAGGGAGAGAGAGAGAGAGAGAGACTAATGTGAGAGAGACACATGAACTGGTTGCCTCCCGCACATGCTCCAACTGGGGCCTGGGATGGGGCTTGCAAGCGAGGTATGTGTCCTTGACTGGACTCGAACCCGAGACCCTTCAGTCTGCGGGCCGGTACTCTAACCACCGAGCAAAACTGGCTAGGGCAAGAGAAAATGTATATTATTTATGTTCCCCCACCCCAAGTTATTTCATAGGCTTAGAACAAAAATGTCATATTGTTCAAGGAATTAGGAAACTATTTGAAGTTTTTCAAAATGTTCCATTGAGGAAGCAGGTCTATTCCTCCTAAGTGAGAAGGTTCTCTTCATATAACACTAATTCCACTTTGACTTCAGTTCTATTACGTGGTAAAATGGTTCGTTTCTGACCTGGTCTTACCCAGTGAGATGATTGCTCCGGAGGTAAGAGCCGAGCAGGAGGAAAGGCCTCCTTGAAAGCGGCCCTCCATGGGCAGGACCCAACTAACCAAGTCCCGGATGCAGAACAAGATCACAGCCTTCACCTCCAAGAGCCCTGATCTCCACAGCAGCAAATGATCTCCCTCTCACAGTCACCACACTCGGCTCCTCGCGCACGACACCAGGAAGGCAAATCTAAGGCTGGTCCCTGAGCGAAGAACATCAATGGTTGTGCATGACCCAGTGATGGATTCGGCTTCGGTTTACCTTGTACGTTGAGTGCGCGCGCAATCTCTGTGGGGGTGGATGGAATTCCAGCAAGGACTCTTACCAGAATGCTGCCCTTGTTCAGCAACCATTGGTGCCACTGACACAAACATGCCGTGAACTTAGGTTAAAACCCTAAGGGAAATCGTCTGCATCATGCACATACATATTAGGTCGCATCTATCGAATTAACGCGTCCTGTTTGGTACACTTGGCCGTCTAGATGTAGGTTCCCCATCACAGACTCCATAACTTGAGTCATACAGCACGGTGCCTGAGCCCAGCACCCAATTTCTTGTTGTTCACCCACCCGAAAGGTAATACTAGATTCCTCAAGTTCATGTACAATGCGATTTCCTAAATATAGATACAAGAAGCCAGCAAAGCAGGGAAGCAGGGTGGGAATAAACATTCAATATTCAGAAACTGTCAGTGTACGGTATCTGCAGTCCCTTTAAGCTGTGTCATCAGTCCCTCTAAGAAAATTCTAACCGCACCGGGTCAGCTGTCCCTTCTGCGTGTGTACAGAACGCACGCATCCCTGCTGTCACACCCTCTAGTCACACGGCGTTGCAGGTGTCGCACTGTCACATCACAAGAAGCACTGAGGGCTGTGCTGTGTTTTTCTCGGGCACACGAGGCCTCAACGTTGGTGGCCCTTCAATGATCAGGACTTCCCTGCCTTCCCTCATGAGGCTACTTTAGCTGGTAACCACTCTAAGAGCAGCCTCTGCATTTTTTTTTAAAAGTACATATTGCAATTAAATGGTTGACCTTAAACAAATCAACATTTAATTGCAATTCCGTACTTTTTTTTTTTAAAAAAAGAGCATTATAGAAAACAGAGAAAAATATTTGGCTACCAACTTCACTGATAAATGTTTTCCTAGCAAGAACTTGCTGAAGTGTTTTACTATTTTTTTTTTTTTTACTAGCTAGCTTTTAAAAAACGGTCTTTCTTAAACTTTTCTGGTTAGCACACTTCCAACATGGATTTTGATGTCATCTTCCTCCTGAAAATATGAGGTGCTTGCCTCTCTTCCCCTTGTAGGGTAAACTCCTGGCTATTTATGTGGAAGCAATTTCAGCTGCTGTTTAATCGCCGAGAATTTCGTGTATCTCTGGGGGGAAAATGCAAGTCAGCAGATAACTTGGGTTCTCGGTCCTTGATCTATGGCAAGAGCAAAGCTGCTGACGGATTGTAGGGGCCTCTGTTCTGCACAATCACGCTGACTGTCTGCGGGGAAGACGGGTTTTTCTATAGGGAGTCTGTGCACACAGCCCTCCTATGAACCAGGTCCCATAGTGCAGCCGAACATCATAAAGTAGAAAAAGTGTGAGTTTCCTAGATTCTCATTATTTAAAAATATCAATAGCTTAAGACTCAATCTTAAGTTTTATTATCTACTTTGCAAGTATATGGGTTGTAGCCAATTTCAGGCAATAAAATATATTTAGAAAAATATAGTGCAGGTATTTTATTTTATTATTATTGTATTTTTAATCCTCCCCAGAGGATATGGTCACTGATTTTTTTTAGAGATAAGAAGGGGGGGTGGAGAAAGAGAGGGAGGGAGGGAGGGAGGGAGGGAGGGAGGGAGGGAGAGAGAGAGAGAGAGAGAGAGAGAGAGAGAGAGAGAGAGAGAAACATCATTCAGTTGCCCCCTGCCCCAGCCAGGACTGAACACACAACCTAGGCCTATGCCCTGACTGGGAATCAAACTGGCAGCCTTTGGCACATGGGACGATGCCCGGCCAACGGAGCCGCTCCGCCAGGGCTACCTGCATGTCTTAGATACGCAGTAAGCACCGCCTTGCCATGTACTGGCTGCTGGCCCCTCTTCAGTGATCATGATCGTGACCTGTGACCATCTCCCTCGCGGGGCGCAGCTCAGCTTCTGAGGGTCTCAGAGCTGATTAGGCGAGTGGATGTGACGGGAGGGAGGGGAGGCATCCAGAGTCTGGCTCCTCCAGTGTTAATGTTACAAAGTAAATGGCATGGATGTGCATTCGTCATATTTAAACTAACAAACCATTGAAACTTGACTGTTGAGAGTTGTAAAATAATATGCAATTTCAAAAATACATTGAGGGGAAAAGAGCAATGGAAGTTCCAGAAGCCATGATACATGTTGATTTAAACTGGTGGTTTCTGTAACCAGGAATATGACCAACTGTATGTGCAAAAAAGTGCTTCTGAGTACATAATACCCGAAAGTGCCGGGTAACATGAAATGAACGTGACGTAGATGAGGTGGCCGTCCCCCCCCCCCACCCCGTTCTCCCCATGGAGGAAGGGGTGCACGGGGGACGTGGCTGCACTGTGGAGCCACAGAGGGGAGAGAGCAGGAGCCCAGGCAGCAAACGGGTCTGATAGGATCTAATGGTCAAAACAAACAAACAAACTAGACACAGACTCACGGATACAGACAACAGATGACATGTTGTTGACATGTTGGTGTGTGTTCTCCTCTCACTGTTTGCGCAGGCTGTTCTAGGGAGGGGTGAGTTTGTTGGTCTTCTAGGGAGGGGTGAGTTTGTTGGTCTTCTAGGGAGGGGTGAGTTTGTTGGTCTTCTAGGGGGGGGTGAGTTTGTTGGTCTTCTAGGGAGGGGTGAGTTTGTTGGTCTTCTAGGGAGGGGTGAGTTTGTTGGTCTTCTAGGGAGGGGTGAGTTTGTTGGTCTTCTAGGGAGGGGTGAGTTTGTTGGTCTTCTAGGGAGGGGTGAGTTTGTTGGTCTTCTAGGGAGGGGTGAGTTTGTTGGTCGTCCAGAAGACTCTGCTTCTGTCTTTGTGAACTTTCTCTCATGCGTCCGCTTTTTAGGTTCACCGACTTCTGCCCTGTATTCCTTCCTGCCCAGCACTCACTAGGGCTCATGCTCCTTTTCCTTCACTGGCTTCGTAACGTAGACGTGCAGGTCCCGCCCTTAGAAGCGTGAGTAGTATTTATCGTTCCTCTGAGAGCTGCCTCGCCCGAGCACCCCAGGGACATGTTGCTGAGCAGACACAGGGACGAGGCTGTGTGATGAGGTGTTTTCTTTTAAATATGTTGTTACTGATTTCAGAGAGAGAGGGAGGGAGAGCCCCAGGCCTCCACCACCCTGTTGTCTGTGTCCATGGGTTACGCATGTGTGTCCATGGGTTATGCATGTGTGTCCATGGGTTATGTGTGTCCATGGGTTATGTATGTGTCCATGGGTTACGCATGTGTGTCCATGGGTTATGCATGTGTGTCCATGGGTTACGCATGTGTCCATGGGTTACGTATGTGTGTCCATGGGTTGTGTATGTGTGTCCATGGGCTATGTATGTGTGTCCATGGGCTATGTATGTGTGTCCATGGGTTACGTATGTGTGTCCATGGGTTGTGTATGTGTGTCCATGGGCTATGTATGTGTGTCCATGGGTTGTGTATGTGTGTCCATGGGCTATGTATGTGTGTCCATGGGTTATGTATGTGTGTCCATGGGTTACGTATGTGTGTCCATGGGTTGTGTATGTGTGTCCATGGGCTATGTATGTGTGTCCATGGGCTATGTATGTGTGTCCATGGGTTATGTATGTGTGTCCATGGGTTACGTATGTGTGTCCATGGGTTGTGTATGTGTGTCCATGGGCTATGTATGTGTGTCCATGGGCTATGTATGTGTGTCCATGGGCTATGTATGTGTGTCCATGGGTTATGTATGTGTGTCCATGGGTTATGCATGTGTGCCTACTAGTTCTTTGGCTGATCTCTTCCCACCCACCTACACCCGCTTCCTTCTGAGATTTGACAATCTGTTCCTTTCATCATCATGTTCTAAAAAACAAAATGGCAAATGCCATTTTTACTCCAGTCATTATAACATTTTTGCACAGAATATATTCAGGTTAGGACCCCAAGCTTCAAGAAATTACACTGAAAGTGAAGATGGAAGTTCCCAGGGTGAGTCGCAGGGAGCCGTCACTGGGGGCGAAACAACCCTGAACGAAATCAATCCCGCAGTCTCCCCACATGGGGCGTAACGTGGGGAAAGGGGGAAGGAACGAGGAAGGGGCTGCGCCTGCAGGCTGCCCTCCGGAGAAGTTCTCACATAGAATCGGACCGCCTTCGCCCTGGGCGGTACTGTGAGTAACTCGGTCGATGCTCAGAGTCACCGCTGTGTGTGCGAGCGCTTCGCTGGCTCCGTGTCTGACACCAGCGTCCACGTGGAGGATGCAAACCTGCCGTCAGCGAGCCAAACAAAAGCGACTTCTCTGGAAAGCTAGTCATTAATTCGGATTGGATCTAGCAGCTACCGCTTACAGATTAAGCTGTCAACTAATAGATAATTCTATTGTCTGTGGCCCCTCTTGGCAGCAGCTTCCCTAACATCAAAGTGCCTCATTTGAATGAACCGATTTTCCAGTTAGAAAGTAAGTCGCACGGGAGTGCCTGTAGCAGCGGTGGGGTTATCTGGTTTTTGGGTGTTTTGGAAACTTTTACTCTTACGGGGTGCGGGACCTGTTTCCTGCCCAGGCCATTTGTATTGGCAACAATCACAGATCGTCTTAAATGTTTATAACATCATCCGAGGGCCATACAAAATCCTCTGGCCCCTGGGCCGGAACCACCGGGGCGGGGAGCCCTGAGCAGACCAGGCCCGGATGGACACGGCCCAGGGGACCGGTGAGAGGTGTGTCCCTCCCCCTCCTGTGAGTGTCCCCTTCCGGAGCGCGGCCAGGTCTCACAGGAAGTCCAGCGGCAGGAGAGGGAGGGGACTGCTGAAATACACTGGAAGAGATCAACCAGAGGACTTGTCTGCATGCATGTGAGCCAGACCAATGGACATGGACAACAGGGGGATGAGAGCATGAGTGTGGGGGGGCGGTTGGGGGTTAATGGGGGATGAGGACACATGTGTAATACCTTAACCAATAAAGAAATTAAAAAAATAAATACACTGAGCCCTCCCTTCTGGCTCCAGCGCCCACAGGTGAACCCGGTTAACCAGAGCCGCCCTGTTGGGTTTCATCAGAGACTAAATGACACGGGGGAGGAAGCGCCAGCTCCAGCCAGCGCCAGCCTCCCCCTGGGAGCAGGGAAGTACCAACCTCCAAAGGGGAAAGTGGAGGCTATCAAAATGATTTAGTGGGAAGGCTTCAAACTGCAATTTAAAAATGAATGCATGGGGCCTGGTGGAACCTCTACTCAGCGAACCAACTAGAAAAGCATTATAATGAACTGTCGGCATAGAAAGATGGATGGGGCTTCTCACCCGTCTTTTCTGTTAAAAGATGGTTGCCAATAGAAGCGTTAAGGTACCTCGTGCTCTGATACGGATTAAAACCAGAAATGATCTCCACATTGCCAGCGATTTCTGAAGAAAAACATCATTTATATGCAGCATATCGGAAATAAGACGCACAATGTACTCTGAAAGTAAATCATCTTTACTTGAACCAAAAATAAAAGATTAAAGGGACGAAACCCATCATTTCTCAAGTTATCAGTCTACACTATCATGAATAATATATGCTAGGAGCTAACTAAACTTTACATTCCAATGTCAACATATGGAGGCAGATCATAGAGGAATTTTAGATTCTGGTGAAAATACTCTGTATGGTAATATAATTATATGTGTCATTACACTTTTTCAAAACCCCTAGAATGTACAGCACCAAGAAGGGAACTTAAGATAAACCATGACCTTTGGGTGATAATGACACGTCAATGTAGGTTCATCGATAGTAACAAAGGTACCACACTGGTTGGGGGTGTCGACATGGGGGAGGCTGTGCATGTGTGGGGCAGGGGGTGTGTGGGAAATCTCTGTTCCTCCTTTTCAAGTTTGCTGTAACCTAAAACTACTCTAGAAATGAAGTAGACAAATGTTTTTAAATGTAAAGAGGAAAATTAAATGGTTAAGCAACTTTGGAGGCCTAATATTTAATATGTGTATGTCCACATATGTGCACATATCCACGTAATTTACATACCACAATTCATCAGTGGTAAATCCTGTGAATAAAAAAAAAATCCTGTGAATTTATTTTTGGGACTTTCTGAGCATTTCATTGTCAGACCAGGTGTGAACTCATGGATGCCAAGAATTCACCATCACAAGTCTGAGTAGTTAAATCCATAATGGCTTTCCATTCCTAGATAGAGATGCTGTAGGTATCTCCACCTTTCCAGTGGTAAAAGTGACTCTACTTTTGTAATGGAAGGCAGCTCTCAGCTATTGAGAGTAGCATTTAGGTTCTGAATTTCAACCCTATCACTTGCTAGTTGTGTACAATTGTTTAAGTAACTAATGTACCTGACGTTCTGTCTTTTCATCTATAGCAAGGATCAACAGGACCCTCGTTCGATGTTGTTATAATAAAAACAGCTAAGAATGACTGAGGACCACCCATGGGCACAGCGCCTTGCCTCACACGCATTCTACATAACCCTCAAAGCCATCCTCTGGAGTCATGATTGGCCCTTTTATGGCCAATGGGAGACCTGAGAGCTAGTGAGAGTAAGTCATTTTCCCAAAGTCACACAAAGATTTTGGTCCTTTTCCCATTTGTCCTGGAGTATACCTTGAGGTGCTAAAAATAAGTGGATCTTATTTCTGTTACTTTTCTAAATATTCTAATTCCAAATCATCATATTTATTTAAAAAGACTATGACATATATATGTAGCAATACAGTCTTGTTTCAATTTCTCTTGCCTGAAAAAAACCCCTTTATTTTGCGTACATGTATGAGTGTGTCTGTGTGTTTTGTGTGTGAGTGAATATGTGTGTGCATATAAGTGTGTATATGAGTGTGCAAATACATGATCATGTATGAAGCACTGTCAACAGTATTGCATGAGTTATTTAGGGAAAGTTCTCAGAAATAAAGGCGGAATTCTAGAAAGATTTAGTTATGTTCTTGGCCCATTTGATGGAAATGATGAGCCCATTTATTCACCAAATTCTGACAATTAATGCTATAATCCCCCAAAACAATAAGCAATAAGATGGGTTATATTTGTCAGGGATGCAGAAATAGAAAGTTTTGTTGTTGTTCTTTTAGTGCCTAAAATAAATACCCTTCTGTGAGAATAAAAAAAATTATCAACAATTTTGAAGTTTTGAAAATAATAATCCCTATAATCACTGTTGAATTCCAAAGATAATTCTGCATATGGCATCACCATACTGAATGGGATGAAATGTTAATCGTTGCAAATTAGTTCATGATTAACAATAATGTAGAAGGAACTGGCAACAATAAAGTGATAATTAAAATTTCATTTAAATTCTCATAATCCTTTATTTTTACTTTCTTTGCTTATCCTCATTTTAGATTCTCATTTGAGCTTGGAAATTGGTGGGCTCGGTCACATCGTCGCTATGTCCTAATAAGCAGTAGAAAATATTTTCATACAAAGATGCACACTCTTTGCCTGCCTGCTCTGTCCGCTAGGCAATTAGGATTGACCTGACAGTGCGTGGCTTCCTAATGAGCACCGAGAACCCACATGTTGTTGACGGTCTTCACGCTCTGAAGGCCCGCAGCGTGCGTGGTCGACCAGGTGGCTCACCAAGTTCTTCCCAAGAAGTGGCCCTATGGACCCAAGCGTGATGCTGCCGTGAACAAGGGGGCTTGAACCCATCTGGCAGTTTCCATAAACAATGGCGTTTTAGAAAGGAAATAACCTTACGTAGGAAAGTATCAATAAGACTGAACTTGGTAACTGGTCATTTCACGAGGGGAATAACTGTTAGAGTTTAAACATAAATGACCGAGTCCAGGCTGCACCTATGAACTCTGATCCCTGAGGGCGGCCGCCTTTCTCTAATGCTCTCTGACAGCCTGCCTCTGAGCGCAGGCGACAGAATAGCTGTCATGCCGCCTTTCCCCAGGCCCGGGCAGGAGAAACAAACTATTTTTAATGGTTGAAGGTGAATTACTGACTGTGAAAATGTGCCAAGATATAGCAAAGTTAATAATAAAAAAAAAAAACAGGATCAGATGTACTAAAATTGTTTAATTTCAGGAGTATCTTTTTGGATGAGAGAGATTTTTGCTAGTCTCATAAAAAAAGAGTTCACTCGCCCCCACCTCATTATGAAGTGCTGACATCCACTGCTGTGCAAAAAATTCCGTATGTTTGGTGGGCAGGCGAGGGAAAGCAGGCCGATCTTGTGTGTGTGTGTGTGTGTGTGTGTTTCACACCCACATACACGCAGGCACATGCGTGTGCACAGGAGTAGACTGAACAAAACAAAGTGGGCTGGCTGACATTAAACTTGCCCCTAAACACGATGCACAGAAATCAGTGCAGTCAGGCGCTGCCGGCACACCTGGCAGCCACACTGCGCAGCCAGACCAGAGGGGAACGTGCAGAAGAGCAGGCAGCGAACGCGCAGCCAGTGGCAGGGAGAACCGGGCCCTTGAGTGGGATGTCACATTCCGGGCAGACGGCTGTCCCTGAGCAACGGGGAAAGGAAAGCTGCCGAGACGAGAGGAATGGCACAGGAATGCAGAGCAGTCACGGGGGCCCAGAAATCAGGTGCGAGGTGGGGACAGTCTCTTTGAACCTCGTTGCTAGGATAGAAGGAAAGAGAAACGTTCTCATTTCATGCTCCATCAGGTGTGTGCTGAAGTAGAGCTTTTCCAGGAACATTTTCCTAAGTTGATATTTTTCCTGAGCCTGATGGCTCGGGGAAATGTATTTAAATACGCAGACAAATAACGACAATTATTAAAATATATGCAAATATACTTATATTTTCTGGGCACAGATCCACGTATGAAGTGCTTGACTTACATCTTCTGATGAAATCCTCAGAACGTGTCTTTGTGGAGGTGATCATTGTGCCAAAGACAACATAGTAAATAAGGAACATGTGATGCAGACCTGGAAATGTGGTTCCTTTTAGAAAGAAGGTCGGAGAGAAAGACTTCTGAGTGAGAACACTTTCTTGCTGAGAACCTATTTCATCGAGAGTCCTCGCTGAATGAGGGGTAGGTGTCAGATCTAATCTCATACGAACAGTAGTCCCACGGCGTAAACCCGGGCACACCTTTCCCCAGGGACCCAGTTAAACCTGTGCTTCACACAAGGAATCGATGTAACCTTGGCATGTCATCAACAGCACATGGGCATTACCCGCCTGGTGGTGTTACCCATCCACATGGACCCGGGGCAGAAATGCAAGTCATTTCGAAGGACTGAAATGGAATCAGATGCAGTGACGGAAATGATGGCCCCAACATTACTGATAATCCCACCCTCCGGGCTGGGAATTCACACAATTCCAGTCGCCTGCATCCCACTGAGCTAGCTAATCCCCCTTGGTAACCAAGGAGACACTGACTTGTAGTACGAACTGGCTGTAGGTGCGTAACCTCGTTAATGCTTGGTGTTCTCGTTGGGGATGCAAACTATTCAACAAAAACAGTCACGGCTACGGGAGCATGGGGCCTATGTTCTGTTTCTGCCCCATCACTGTTCCCCCCGTGCTGTGCTTCCCTGCGGCCTCATCTCTGTGACGTCACAATGCCAGAGCATCCGGGACCCCTGCGCAGTTCCTGCGCTCTGCTCTGCTTAGGGCACCTTGGGAGGGGCCCCTGAAGACTTGGCCAACACACACACACACACACACACACACACACACACACACGAATGGTGAACTGATCTGGCGAAGTCACATGCGCCCAGAGCCCTGAACATAGGCCGCCAGGCAGCGACGGAGTCTCCAATACCAACTCTGCGTGTGTGTTGGGGGCTGTCTTTTCACTCCAGGGGCCATGAAATAGTCGGGGGAGAAAGAATTCTTCCTCTGCCAGGTATTATAATGTTAAATCCGTCCTCATTACCCTAAGACCCGATTGTTTTTTCTCTCCTCTAGCTGTTACAACCTGGCACCAGACTCCACAAACCAAAGCGTGCGATTCAAAGGCGACGCCCACTGCCTCAGAAAAGTGTTCTCTGTCCTGGCCACCGCCCAGTAAGCCAAATAAACAACAACAGCAATACATCAGGACGTTTTCCAGTAAACCAGCACCAGAAATCATCGTGGGATGCAATCTACTGTTGTCGGGATACATTTCAGGCGGAAGATAGAAATGGAAGGGACCAGAAATAGCTCAATTCATTTGCACCGCGTCCTCTGGGACAAAAAGGGCCCCAGTTGCCACCCCGAGAGGCAGCAGCGTCTACACTGATGGGAAAACGCACGGGAGGCTGGTGGGTGCATTAACCCCCGGCACAGTTAATGAAGACATGCCCTTAGGGAGCCTTCCAAGACCCATCTGTTCAGTCAAGCATTTGCTTAATTGTGTCAAACGCCTGGCAAAGGCAGTGCCGTTAACAGATAATGGGGATGTAAATGCCGTTTGTGTTCCTGTGCCAATGCCCAGGGGCTTTCCAATAAACACATCACATTTGCAAAAATAATTTCCTGTTGGGACCAAATAATAGACATGGTGGCAGCAGCAGCCCTTCCCACAACAGTCCAGACTCTCAGGGTGTTCAGCAGTTCCTGATGTCGCCGTGTGGTTAGCGAGGGATTTCGGCTACCCGCCCTTTTTCTGAGAACTGGAGGACCGAACGAGTCATCTAACTCTGGTTTTCAGAGCGAGATGGAGGCTCATGCCCCCTCTTCCCACACGTTCCCCAAACATGTAACGTTTTAGGAAGAAGCGCAGCCACCCCAAGAGACACACACGTGGGACCCTCGGACATTTACACGCTCTATCGGGGTGTCAGTGCTCCCTTATGAAACCGGGAGATGATTAACTTGGTCCCATTAGATCAGTGGTTCTCAACCTTCCTAATGCCGCGACCCTTTAATACAGTTCCTCATGTTGTGGTGACCCCCAATTTCATTGTTACAAATGGAACATCATTAAAGCATAGTGATTCATCACAAAAACAATATGTAATTATAGATGTATTTTCCGATGGTCTTAGGCGATCCCTGTGAAAGGGTCGTTCGACTCCCAAAGGGGTCGCTACCCACAGGTTGAGAACCGCTGCATTAGATTGTGGGGAATTTTTTTTTTTTTTATTGCTTAAAGTATTACAAAGGGTATTACATATGTGTCCATTTTATCCCCCCGCCCTAGACAGTCCCCCAGCCTCCCCTATCCCCCAGTGTCTTATGTCCATTGGTTATGCTTATATGCATGCATACAAGTCCTTAGGTTCATCTCTTACCCCCCTACCTCCTGCCCCCCAACCCTCCCCGGCCTTCCCGCTGCAGTTTGACAATCTGTTTGAGGCAGCTCTGCCTCTGTATCTATTATTGTTCAAAAGTTTATAATGGTCTCTATTATCCATGACTGAGTGAGATCATGTGGTATTTTTCCTTCATTGACTGGCTTATTTCACTTAGCATAATGCTCTCCAGTTCCATCCATGACGTTGCAAATGGTAAGAGTTCCTTTTTTACAGCAGCATAGTATTCCATCGTGTAGATGTACCACAGTTTTCTAATCCATTCATCTACTGATGGGCACTTAGGCTGTTTCCAGATCTTAGCTATGGTGAATTGTGCTGCTATGAACATAGGGGTGCATATATCCTTTCTGATTGGTGTTTCTGGTTTCTTGGGATATATTCCTAGAAGTGGGATCACAGGGTCAAATGGGAGTTCCATTTTCAGTTTTTTAAGGAAACGCCATACTGTCTTCCATAGTGGCTGCACCAGTCTGCATTCCCACCAGCAGTGCACAAGTGTTCCTTTTTCTCCACATCCTCTCCAGCACTTGTCGTTTGTTGATTTGTTGATGATAGCCAGTCTGACAGGTGTGAGATGGTACCTCATTGTTGTTTTGATTTGCATCTCTCGGATGATTAGTGACTTTGAGCATGTTTTCATATGTCTCTTGGCTTTCTGAATGTCCTCTTTTGAAAGGTGTCTATTTAGGTCCTTTGCCCATTTTTTGATTGGATTGTTTATCTTCCTTTTGTTGAGTTGTATGAGTTCCCTATAAATTTTGGAGATTAGGCCCTTATCAGATATGACATTGGCAAATATGTTTTCCCACACAGTGGGTTTTCTCGTTGTTTTGTTGATGGTTTCTTTTGCTGTGCAGAAGCTTTTTATTTTGATGTAGTCCCATTTGTTCATTTTCTCTTTAGTTTCAAGTGCCCTAGGAGCCGTATCAGTGAAGAAATTGCTTCGGCATATGTCTGAGATTTTGTTGCCTTTGGATTCTTCTAGAATTTTTATGGTTTCCTGTCGTACATTTAAGTCCTTTATCCATTTTGAGTTTATTTTTGTGTATGGAGTAAGTTGGTGGTCTAGTTTCATTTTCTTGCATATATCTGTCCAATTTTCCCAACACCATTTATTGAAGAGACTATCTTGGCTCCACTGTATGTTCTTGCCTCCTTTGTCAAATATTAATTGAGCATATTGGTTCGGGCCGATTTCTGGGCTCTCTATTCTATTCCATTGATCTATATGCCTATTCTTGTGCCAGTACCAGGCAGTTTTGAGAACAGTGGCTTTGTAATACAACTTGATATCTGGTATTGAGATCCCACCTACTTTGGTCTTTTTCAGGATTGCTGTAGCTATCCGGGGTCTTTTTTTATTCCAGATGAATTTTTGGAGAGTTCGTTCTAGATCTCTGAAGTATGCCGTTGGTATTTTAATGGGAAGTGCGTTGAATTTATAGATTGCTTTGGGTAGTATGGACATTTTAATGATGTTGATTCTACCAATCCATGAACACGGTATGTTCTTCCATCTGTTTATGTCTTCCTCTATATCTTTTTTCAACGTCCTGTAGTTTTCTGAGTAGAGGTCTTTTACCTCTTTAGTTAAGTTTATTCCTAGGTAGCTTAATTTTTTTGGTGCGATGGTAAACGGGATTGTTTTTATAATCTCTCTTTCTGAAAGTTCACTATTGGTGTATAGAAATGCCTCAGATTTCTTGGGGTTAATTTTGTATCCTGCTACATTGCCAAATTCATGTATTAAGTCTAGTAGCTTTTTGATGGAGTCTCTAGGGTTTTGTATGTATAATATCATGTCGTCTGCAAATAAGGACAGTTTTACTTCCTCTTTTCCAATTTGGATGCCTTTTATTTCTTCTTCTTGCCGAATTGCAATGGCTAACACTTCCAGTACTATGTTGAACAGGAGTGGTGAGAGGGGGCATCCCTGTCTTGTTCCTGTTCTTAGGGGAAATGGTGTTAGTTTTTGTCCATTGAGTATGATGTTGGCTGTGGGCCTGTCATATATGGCTTTTATTATGTTGAGGTATGATCCATCTACTCCCACCTTGCTGAGAGTTTTTATCAAAAATGGGTGTTGAATTTTGTCAAATGCTTTTTCTGCATCAATTGATATGACCATGTGGTTTTTTTCTTTCAGTTTGTTTATGTGATGTATCACGTTTATTGATTTGCGGATATTGTACCATCCTTGCATCCCTGGGATAAATCCTACTTGGTCATGGTGTATGATCTTTCTGATGTACTGCTGGATCCGATTTGCTAAGATTTTGTTGAGGATTTTGGCATCTATGTTCATGAGGGATATTGGCCTGTAATTCTCTTTCATTGTGTTGTCTTTACCTGGTTTTGGTATTAGGGTGATGCTGGCTTCATAGAATGAGCTTGGAAGTGTTCCTTCCTCTTGAATTTTTTGTAGTAGTCTGAGGAGGATAGGTTTTAGTTCTTCCTTGAATGTTTGGTAAAACTCCCCTGTGAAGCCGTCTGGTCCTGGGCTTTTGTTTGCTGGAAGCTTTTTGATGACTGCTTCAATTTCTTCCATAGTTATTGGCCTGTTGAGATTTTTAGATTCTTCCTGATTGAGTTTTGGAATGTTGTATTTTTCTAGGAATTTGTCCATTTCCTCCAGGTTGTCTAGTTTGTTGGAGTAGAGCTGACCATAGTATTTTTTAACAATCATTTGTATTTCTGTGGGGTCTGTTGTTATTTTGCCTCTATCGTTTCTGATTTTGTTTATTTGGGTCCTCTCTCTTTGCTTCTTGGTGAGTCTGGCTAGAGGTTTGTCAATCTTGTTTATCCTTTCAAAGAACCAGCTCTTGGTTTCATTGATTTTCTGTATTGTTTTTTTGGTCTCTATGTCATTTATTTCTGCTTTAATCTTTATTATCTCCTTCCTTCTGCTCACTCTGGGGTTTTCTTGTTGCTCTCTTTCTAATTCTTTGAGTTGTAGAGTTAGCTGATTTACTACCATTTTTTCTTGTTTTTTGAGATAGGCCTGTAGAGCTATAAACTTCCCTCTCAGGACTGCTTTCATTGTGTCCCATAGGTTTTGGATTGTGTTTTCATTGTCATTAGTTTCCAGGATGTTTTGAATTTCTTCTTTGATTTCATTGGTAATCCAATCAATATTTAATAGCATGCTATTCAGCTTCCAGGTGTTTGAGTATTTTGGGTTGTTTTTATTGTAGTTTATTTCTAATATTATGCCATCGTGGTCTGAGAAGATGCTTTTTATGATTTCAATCTTCTTGAATTTGGGGATACTTTGCTTGTGACCCAATATATGGTCTATTTTTGAATATGTGTCATGAGCACTGGAGTAGAATGTATATTCCGTGGCACTGGGGTGAAGTGTTCTGAAGATGTCTATTAAGTCCATCTGATCTAGTGAGTCATTTAGGATTGCTGTATCTTTGCTGATTGTTTGTCTAGAGGACTTATCCAGTGCTGTCAGTGGTGTATTAAAGTCCCCTACTATGATTGTATTAGATTGTGGGGAATTTCAAACACCAAAACAGAGAACAGAGCTTCCAAAAACATGCGTTCCCTTTTCCCTCACTTACCGGGGTGGGGAACCTTTTTCCTGCCAAGGGCCATTTGGATATTTATAACATCATTCGAGGGCCATACAGAGTTATCAACTTAACAATTATCCTGCTTTATTTGCTCAAACGTTTAATTAATTCACCCCTAACGCCTTGGCAGGGCAGACCAAATGATTTAATGGGCCTTACACGGCCCGAGGGCCAGACGTTCCCCACCCCTGACTCACGCTATCACTTTGAGAGACTTGGGGTTACCTGTTCAGAGACTCCGACTGCCTCCTGTAGGCTGTGGTGGCACCACTAACGGACACGTGTGGAGAATAAAGTTCTGAATATCCCAGCCCCCAATAAGATGCAGAACTGTGATCGATGACATGGCCGACGACCCTGCTGTAATGTTTCAGTAGGAGTTGATGGACAGCTCAGACACACAGCGGTCCTCTCTTGGTTTTACATAGGAAATCCTTCCAACATCGTTTCCACCTTTCAGAGGTTCTCAAAGCGTCTCTTTCTCATGTCCGTTAGACAAATAGAAAACCTAAGCCCACCCACCATCAAATGCTCAGGTGGGCTCTGACTCTCTCCAGGTGCTGTGAGCTCATAAGTCAAGTTGCATATTGACAGCTCCTCTGCTAGAAATAATCTTGTTGCCATTTCTTATTTCCTCCCCGCTGCCCACTGCCTTCTCTTCTCCTATGACGCGGGACACAGTGTCACGTGGGAAAAGCCAGTTCTCACCCAGGCCAGTGTGCCCCCCGAGGAGGAGGAGGAGACCCCGTGTCTCCCCTGCGAACATTTGTAGCATTAGATCGTGGGCGCCAGAGGGAGATGATGGCATAGTTAGACCCCGGGGCCGTCATTAGGGCCCCCCTGGGTGGGAGAAATGTGGGCCGCTCAAGGGCAGTGAGGGGCGGGGTGGGGAACAGCCCCCCGCGAGGTTGGCCATGTCTGGACCTGCCTGAGGAACAGCGGTGTGTTCGTGGGGGTCGGCGACTCTGATAGTTAGATTGTCAATGGCAGGCCGGGGGCAGGACATCCATCCCCAAGTTTACCGCCAGAGGGGAGACCATTACTGTTTCCTTCTGCACCTGAGAAACCACTGCTAAAGCGAAGGTCACGTCACCACCTCGGGCAGGGCTGACATGAAACAGGCTGCCTGCCTGCCTGCCTGTCTGTCTGTCTGTCTGCAGCACCCTGGCAAAGAGGACGGGATTTGGCAGCACCGAGCAAGCGGGGAGTGTTTCCAGATGGCAGCCCGCCAGTCCTGGGGGACGCCAAGTCTGCACGGGCCCACAGAGGGCGAGGCGACCTTGACTGTGGGTGGGGTGAGGGTGGGTGGGCCTGACGCAGCCAGAAGCCTAGCAGGGAGGTGGGGTGCTGGCAGTGGCCGGGTGTGGGAAATGGGAGAAGGCTGTTTGGGTCCCAATAAGCCTCTTCCAGATTTAGAAGCAGCATCTGCAGCAAAGCCACTGCCCCCAGGTCCCTGGCGTCTGGGAGTCATTCTGCGTTGGCTTCTCTCACGAGGGCGGGTGCTCCAGGCTGGGGAAACACTCTCCTCCCCCCCTCCAGCCCCCCCCACTCTGTCTGCCACGGAGAGCAGATCGTCCTGGGAAGACTAGCCCTGAGAATGAGGAAGGCGAGCTTCCAGTTCTAAAAGGGGGCTTGCGGTGGGGGAGGTCACGCTGCCTTTATTATTCTCAAGGATGATTAAACACTCACCTATGTTTTTATTTTATTATTTTTTAAAAATGGATATAAAGCAGTGAAATGGAGATAACAATACCCCAAAGCAACAGGGCTTTTTCAGCTCCCCCCTCCCCCCTCCTTACCCCACATGGGCTCAGGCCGCAGCCCTGAAGTCACTCAATCTCCGCCCAGGCGCCTTCCTCACCTGCCGGTGCTAAAAGGAACGCACCTATGCCTGGTGTGGCCTGGGTTTTACATGGTGGGCGGACAGCACAGGTTGTGGTTATTTAGTGTTTTATACACAGACAAACAAAACCCAAAAGATTATTGAATCCAGAGTAGGTCACAGCTCCAGTTACAAATAATGCTGGAGGGTAGCTTGCATTAGTGACCTATTACTGCAACCCTGCTCCCCTTCCCCCGCTCCCGAGAGGGAAGTGCAGGAATCTGGGGGCTGGGGCTCTCCTGTGGGCATCTCCTGGGATTACATGAACAGTTTCACTGGGGCTGGAGGCCCACATGACCTCGCTCTCTTTGGGGCACATGTGGGGCTGTTTGGACAACACTCTTTGAAGTCTTGGAGGCCTTTTCCCAGCCGACACCGCCTCGCTTCTCTCCCAGGGACTAACACGGGCTCTTAGAGACGCGTCTTGGTTTCCTCGGGGCCTCCATCGCCTTTTCCTAGGAGGCTGCGCTGCTGGCGGGGAGACAGGGCGTGATTTTCCACGGCAGCTGATCTCGCTCCTTATTATTTCATCAGCTCCGCTTGAAATGTGCGGCTCCGTTTTTAGATCATCTCTCTCCTCCTGTTTCTGGTCACACGATAGGAAAAGCAGCCAATTGGCATTTCAACATTCTCCCTGGATCCAGCCCCAGGCGATCGAACAGCTCCACATTACCACAGGGGACATTTTGGCCAATATTTTCTCTCTCTCACTAAATAGCAAAGAATCCTTGTTTCCAGCCTCGGATGGTTTCCTCTGAGCTCTTCTAGTCTCCAGCAGCAGCCTCTTCAC
The DNA here is from genome assembly GCF_964212035.1 of Myotis nattereri. Lineage (NCBI taxonomy): Eukaryota > Metazoa > Chordata > Mammalia > Chiroptera > Vespertilionidae > Myotis > Myotis nattereri. Next base: position 2,507,420 of record NC_138096.1, on the reverse strand, counting down.
CACCCTTCTGTTCCCAGGCTGAGGGAGGCCTGGTTTGTTTCTAGCATCCCATGTTGGATGCCGAGACCCATGCCCTCGTCTTAACGTCAGGTGCAACAACACAAGGACAGTGGCCAAGTGGAACACATGTTTTGCCCGCTGAAAAGTCTTTACTGGAGAAAATCAATAGGAACAAAAATAATAATATGTCTGCCCCCCTTGTCGTGTTCAATAGGGGACCCCATTGAACGAGGGTTCACCAGGGCTCAACTCGATTCCCAGAGAGGAACTGGCCCCGAGCAGCGGGGATCTGAGGGCTGCATGGTCCGAGAAGAGCTAGTTTCTCCTCCAGCGTGATGAGCAGCCGACACCCAAGCCTGAGACCGAGGTCTCCAACTGAGGTCACGGAACTCAGTGTCTGACTCAGTTCTACCAGAGCAGCTTTCCCAGCCAGAGGAGTCCCAGCTGGAGCCAGCCTGCGGGTGGTAGGTGCTCTGATGCGGTGGCAAGGTGACCTGATTTCTCGCTTCATTTCACTGCCATTGATAGCATTTCCCTCCTGCCAATTTCCACTGGGTGTTAGCGGAAGCCCAGAGTGGTGGGGAGTCAGTCTTGGACAAGTTCAGATCTCACTTTCATTTTCTTACAGCAAAACAGGACTATGTTTTACAATGTAAAAGAGGGAACTCAGAACCGCAAGATAGAGCTGAATGAAGTCGAGCAATCATCTCGTCCCATATCCACACGGCAGAGGGAAATAGGATGTTCAGCGCCGATAAAGATACAAATTTCATCAAATTCTGTGTCAGTGCAGGTCCTCTGGGGAGAAGATGCCAAGATGGATTAGACATGCAAGAGCTTTTATGGGCAAACGCCTGTCAAAGGTAAAGGGAGAGGTGCGAGGACAGGCAGGGCCAGCAGTCAGACCATGACGCAGGTCTGACTCTCCTGAAAGGGAAGGAAGGAAGGAGGGCTGGCTAGGAAGAGCTTCATGCACTTCTAAGTCATTTTCAGCCAGAGTGGAGGGGGCGGTGTGCTCAAGCAACTATTATCATTATAAGTAGATTTAGCCAATAAAAATATAGAATACAATTAAATTTAAATTTCAGGTCGACAAATATTTTTGTAGTACAAGTATTCCTCCAATATTGCATGCACACCTATACCAAAAAATTTGCTAATTGTTGATCTGAAATGCAGATTCCAGTGGGTGTCCTGTATTTTAGCTGGAAACCCTAATTAAGAGTAGGAGCGCCCTGTCAGGCAGGAATGAACTGGCACTACTACCCTCTCTGTGCTTAGTCACTGTGTGGGAACCACCAGAGAAAGTAGGACCTTAATACAAATATTGTACTTGAATGAAAGAGGCAGCAGCTGGGGCTGTCAATCAGTGATGCTCCTCCAGTCAATTATCTTGAAGGAGAATTGAGCGACACAACTCAAGGTTGCCACAGACATGCTAGACATGCTGCAAATTCCTGGAGCACTTAATATGCTTTGGCTGAAGACTGGAGACAGGCACCTAGTGGGCCGACTCTTGCCTGAAAAACCCTGGAGGGCAAGGATGGCTGGATAGCTGCTAATGAATGAGTCAAAACGGAACTGTTTTGAGTGTCCTGCATTTCCAGATTGTTCTGTGCATTTGCAGTGGCAAGGATAAGCCAGTGTTGGGTGATCTTAAATATTCTTGGCCAAGATGACTGCCAAGGGTGGAGACTGTGATATCATCAATGAGTAGGGGCTGGGGATGGACTCAACAACAATGCAGAGACCCATCACTTGAATCAAGGAGGCCCTGGTGAGGGGTCCCAGTGATGGGAAACCTCCAGAAACAAACAAAACGTCTCTGTCAGCCACATTTTGCTCTGGCAACAAATAGCCCCCAGATCTCAATGGCTCGTAATAACAAAACATATTTCTCACCCTTGACACATGATGGTTGTACTTGAGCTGCAGGTTGGATAGACCATGAGAGCACTGAGGATTTTTTTATTCATGCATCTTATTCTAGAATCTAAATGGGAAAAAGAGACCAGGTAGAGGGTGTGCTGCTGCCATGGCAAACAACAGAATCTCCAGGGGGTGAGCTGTAGAGGCGCCACTCAGCACTCCTGACGCTGTCATGCCCATCCTTTCTGAGGTTCAAGGTGAGCTGTATGGCCAAGCCCAGAGACACTGGGATGAAGAGTCCTGGGAGGTGCGATGAAGCCACAGGGCAAAGGCACAGAGGAGTAATCATGAGGAAGGGCCATCTATTTTGGAATTATTGCAGCTTGAAATGCTTCCCTCCAAACTAACATGTTGCAGTCCTAACCCCCGGGGCCTCAGAATTTGCTCTTATTCGGGTAGGGTCTTAGCGGAGACGGTCAAGTGACAGTGAGCTCATCGGTGAGCGCCCTGATCCAGTATGACTGGTGTTCTCATAGAGAGGGGAACTGGGTCACAGAGACACACACACAGGGAGAACGCCATGTGCTCATGAAGATTCTCTTGGGCAGGGGTCAGGGTGAGGCATCTAAAGATTGCCGGCAACCCCCACCCCCACCCCCCTCCCCCCGCAGCCAGGAGAGGCAGAGGCAGCGCCTCCCTTGCGTCCTCAGCAGGAACCAAACCTGGCTGACACCTCGGTCCCAGACCTCCAGCCTCCAGAACAGTGCGACCATCCATTTCTCTTGTTCAAACCGCCCAGGGTGGGGACCGCGATCCTGGCAGACTCAAGCGGGAATAGTGATCTGACCACAAGTCCCCAGGAGAAACCCTGTTTCAGACCTTTGACCTCTGCGGCTCTGCCCGCGCCAGAGCATCTCACAGAGCATGACGAGGTCCACCTTCCTGTCCCCTCTCCCTTGCCTCTGACTCCTGTGACCTCCACCCTCAAGGAATCCGATTCAGGGTCTCAGTTATTATATAAGAACAGACAATGGGCAAGATTGTGTTTTGTGACTGTGAGTGACCAGAAGTGCTTGTAATGCCTAATAACAGAGATGTCATGGGCGCGGCAGAAGTTTTTAATTCAGGGCCAACCGAAAAAAGTAGGCCTTTGAGCAAATTTAAAGGACAATTAAAAAACCCAGAAAGTAAAGTAGCTATAATTATATTCAAGAGTTGTGCTTGTTGGAAGAAACACTTCTCTTACAAATGAAGGAACTTGGGTTTAAGAGAATGCAAATGAGTTGCTTAAGGTCAAACAACTAATTAGAGGCAGAGCTGGGACCAGATCCTCATTGTTGCCATTCTCGATTGAATTTCCACTCAACTCTGCGGACTTATCTCCTAGCTGCTGCGAGTTATTTTTAAACCAGCAGAAGTGCCTTCTTTTCATGCAGCGACACTGGAAAACAGCCTGGCAGTTCCCTCAGCAGGTGAAGTGTAGGGGAGCCAGCCACTCGCCACTTACGGATATACCCCCGAGAAATGGAAACAGATGTTCAACAAAACCTTGTGCACAACTGTTCATAGACGCGTTGCTCATAATGTCAGAAAAGTGCAAGCTACCCTAATGCCCATCAAGCGATGAATAGATGACGAGGTGGGATCCAAGTGCCATGGAATATTATTCAGCAGTGAAGAGGGACCTGCTATGACATGGAGGGTCCTTGAAAACATCAGGCTCAGTGAGAAAGCAGGTCAGTAGAGACCACCGTTCCATCATTCCATTTCTATGGTGGAATGTATATGATGGAAGAAGATTAGTGAGCACCTGCTCCTGCGGGGTGAGGGTAATAAGGAATGACTGCTAACAGACACAGAGCTTCCTGTGGGGTTTTCAAACATTCCGAAATTAGTGCTAATAGTGGCACAACTCGGTAACGAGTCCATTGAATTGTATAATTTAAATGGGTGAATTTTCTGACATGAAATCTATCTCAACAAAGGTGTTGCCAAAAAATGCATTTTTCCTAAAGTAAAAACCATTCTCTAATGTAATCTTTCATTTTGATCGAACAAGAAACACTGAGATATTTTACCAAGTTAACCCCCCTCCATTTGTTCTCTTTTGGTCTGCAACTGAGGCAAAACCTTGGCACGTGCTCAGCGGACAGTGTGGCATCCGTTTAAATAAAGACCTGCCGTACTTCACACACTCAGAGGGCAGCTGGCCAGTTTACGTGGAAGAAATAGAACTGAGCTTTCCGCACAGAAAGCCTGCATCTCCACTGCCCAGCACATGTCAGCGAGCCTGGATCTAGATCTTGGCCACTCCACCGACTCAGCTGCTCCTACAGCCACGGCTCATCACTAAGGCCTGGACAGACCGCCTCTCAGGGATGTCACTCGTGAGCACAGACTGAAAATGCAGCCCCTTCCCCCTGGGAGAAACAGTGACCTCTGACCCCCAAAGAGCATGGAATGGCCATTCTCTCTCCACCCCTCCTTCAGAATGCCGTCAGAATCACACGAGGGTACCCTGACCTTAAGTATAACTTTGAAGATATCATATCCATCCTTCCCCAAGTTATGAAGATTCACTCCTTATGATCTGATGTAGGTAGAGATAGGAAAATACTACGAACCTAAATCAGGGTGTAACTATCTTGCAATATTCACCGCCACCAAATGCCAGCATGGGTGACAATTCCAGTCCGTAGCGGGACCCTCACCAGCTCAGTGCAGGTGGCCACCCCGGGAAGCCTCTCCGAGGCCCAGCAGAAAGTCTTCCTGACACAAGTGCACACACCAGATGGCGGGCCGGTGGGAGAGGGGCCTGAAGGCAGCAATACAGGTCACGTGAATGACTCGATGAGTCAAGGTGCCTCACACGGGCATTCGGAAGATCTTTGCCTTCAGTTTGCTTGAGCTTAATGCTCCTCTTTTATGTGGGGAAACTCTTGTTTCTCTTGGCTCTGTAACCTTATACTGCATTTTCCTAAGATTACAGTACCCTCTGCATTTCTTCTGGTACAACCATCCCCCTCCCCCCATTTTTTTCTCTCCCCAAACCATGACAATTAGAATTTCCTAATATTGGAATTGTTGTTCAAGAGGGGTGTCTCTCTCTCTCTCTCTCTCTCTCTCTCTCTCTCTCTCTCTCTCTCTCTCTCTCTCTAGCTAAAAGTTCTAAAAGCCTAAAAATAATAAGAAACAGTAGATAAACAAAACCACAATGGAATTAAATGGTGACAGCAGGCTCGGGTCCTTAACTCTATTTTAGGGTCCTGAGTTATATAGCCTGTCCAATAATTTAAACCTCACAAAATGTTCCTCAATAAAGCCTTTTACAGCTTCTTAAGTGAACCAATTTAAGCGCAGGACGAGATTGTGAGGGGTTAATTTAAGTGTACATAGGTCATGTTAAATCCTGGAGAGCGGTCTAGGCTAGGCTCTTGCTTTTTGTTTATCACCAGGCTGATAACCGTGATTTCCGTAAAAACAGCCTGCCAGGCGTCTTAGCCCGCGAGAGCGATCCAATTTTGCAAAAATGTTTCGGCTGTGGCAGTTGGGAGCCACACAGCCCCCTTCATTTCAATTATTAGAATGATTTCGACTCTCATTCTCCCCACGAGGGCCACGCACGTGCCTCAGTGTACACACCAAGTTCCATTTCCCTGACAGCTGTTCATTATAAAGCAAATGCTGTCAATGTCCTTTATTCCATAACACTTAGAACTATTTGGCAACCAGGCAGGCGGCTTTCTCTCGTTGTCAGGGTAATTTTTTTTTCCATTTTGAGTTGTTTCTCATCTACTTTATGTATCTATTCAATTGCCTCAATATGTTCCTTCAGTAGAAAAAAATGAAATTCAGTTACCTATAATAAAATTGCTTTGCTTGACCCGACCTCTGGGTACTAATAAAATAGACAGGAGCTCCTAAAACAGGTAAATGACCCCCCACCGCCTCCTCTCTGTGAACACTTCACCCCCACCTGAGCCTGCCTCTTTCTGAAGGAAGACTGGGCCACTGCGGTGGGAACAAATACTTCTATCTGAAACTAGAGGCCCGGTGCATGAAAACTGTGCACTGGGGAGGGGGGGCCCCCTCGGCCCCACCTGTGCCCTCTCGCAGTCCGGGAGCCCTCGGGGGATGTCCGACTGACGGCTTAGGCCCATGCTCACCAGCCGTGAGCCCCGGCTCCTGGCGGAGCAGCGCTCCCCCTGTGGGAGCACACTGACCACCAGGGAGCAGCTCCTGCGTTGAGCATCTGCCCCCTGGTGGTCATTGCACATCATAGCAAACGGCCATTCTGCTGTTTGGTCGATTTGTATATTAGCCTTTTATTATATAGGATCGTTAACTCTTATCCCCCCCGGATACATTCACATTGTTATAATCCTGGCTTTTGACTGGAACATTTTGGAAACACCCATCAGGCCTAAAAATATGAGTATCAGCAGGAAATCCCCTTTGCGCACCTCTTCTCCCAATACCTACATGCCCATCTCTGCTCAGCGTGGTAATGTTAGTGCTGGAGTTTCAAACCCGTCCCAAATTAGGGGTGAGATGGAGATGGGTCCCCAAGCTAGGGTAGAGGTGAAAAGACAAGACCCAGAATACTGCAGTTGATATATGAAAAAATATTTTTCACTTAGTCATCTAAGTGGTTGGTAGGCTGTATGGTTCCATGACTGTGTTTGCCTGGCTACACTATCAGCTCTCCGGACTGAGCAGAAAACTTAATTATGAGCTGTATTATTTTCCCCTGGGAAGAGTTTCAAACAACTCCCACACAAATATGGTTGGAATTTCAGCGCTTAGTAGTTGAGAACATGTTGCATTTAGGTCTCTACTTATTTGGTGAAATATAAATGCATAAATAGTCCAATAAGGACATCCAAAAATAATCTTTTAACCATTTTTTGACATTTGACTAGAAAATGAAGAAAACTTATTATTGCATCTGTGAAGAGGACAGAGGAGGGAGGAATAGGGCTTTAAAAGAAAACAGACCTAAAATCTTGCCTTATAATCTACAGCCTAGAGGTCACAGGGAGGGCTTTTTATAATATTTCACCCTCAATTTGCTCTTCTACAATGAGAATAAGTATTACCTAAAATAATAGTTGTGAAAATGAAATGATAAGAAATAAGAAAGATATTTAGCATAATGTTAGTGGCCCTAATCAGATACTGACTTTCCTATTTGCCACTGTTTCAACAAGAACTAGAGCAGGGGTGGGCAACCGTTGGCACGTGTGCCAAATATGGCATGCCAGTAACTTTTGCTGGCACGCGAAACCCTCTCTTATAATCTTCCATTTACAATTTTTTTCTTAATATCGACTTTTTTATTTTTCAGATAAATTCAGTGTAGGTGCATCTTAGATAAATAAATAATTTTACATAACAAGTTATCTTAAAGACCATAGAGATGGATTGACGAGAGAGGGGAAGAGCAATTTCTATGCCTCTGCCTTAACTCTCCCTGCCTGCCTAGATCCGACCAGTGTTTTGGTTTCATCCACATATGCTTGTGAACCTTTGTTCTCAGTGATGAATTTTGTTAAGTCTCGCAATAGGAGTAGCCTGACGGATGAAAGTAGTAGCGCGTGCATATCTCTGAAGGTCACGAAATATAAACCTGATGTAAAATCTCTGTCACCAGTGATGCAGCGGCAAAAGTCCCACTGATAATATCAAATGGAGTCATAAAGTTTTCTGTCGGACTATCAGTGTACATGTATACATTAAAAAATAAATGTATTTTTCATCATCATATACTGTGTTTTTGTCGCTCGAATGAATTTTATTATTTCTTCAAGGTTCTTCACATACGTACGCCTTAAGAGATATCAAGTAGGCGTAACATGTTCTCAAAAAATTAGGGCTGGCACACAGAAGAATTTTGAGTCAGAGATTTTGCTGGTTTTGGCACGCACTCACAAAAAGATTGCCCACCCCTGAACTAGAGAGAGGGATTAGCTAAAGGACATACATGCATAGCCCATGGACACAGACAATAGTGTGGTGAGGGCCAAGGTGGGGAGGCTGGGTGGAGGGGGGCAAAAAGAGGAAAAATGGGGGACATCTGCAACAGTGTCAACAATTTTTTAAAAAGGAGGATTTACAGCCTAGATACCCCCGACCTTAGCTAAAGGCCACCTTATTTTAAGAACAGTAGTTATAGTTCAATTCCAATAAACAAGGAAAAAATAACATGCATCTTGGAGATGTTTGTTTTTTTTTAAAAATATTTTTTGACTCATTCATGCCAAACACACTTTCTGTTGTATATTTATTCTGGGTTTTGGGAGCAGGTTCCAGCTGGGACGCCCCCAAAGGCCCTGTGGTCAACAGTGTCCGCCTCCCAGGCCCTCCCCTGTGCACCCTTAGGCAGGACCCCGGGGAAGCTGACTACACTGCGGCTCTTCTGGGGTTGAACTGAGTGACCCGGCCTTAGCCCAGGACCCCCAGCACTCCGCCCAGGCTCACTGCTTAGCGGATATTATCTAATTTGAGTCTTGCCACAACCCCACATCGATTGCTGTTTACACTGTATAGACTAGAGAAAAGGAGGACCAGGAGGGGTCCAGCAGCTCACTTCACACTCCACAGATCACAGAGAGGGCAGTCAGATGTGAACCCGAAGTGGTCCGACTATGACATCAGATGCGATTATACTGGGTGGACCGGACTGACCCTTTACCAGTTAATGCGGATTCTGGTTAGTAATGCGGATTGACCCTTTACCAGTTAAAAATGCGGATTTTGTCATCAAAGAAAACACGATAATTTCAAGAGAAACATCAAAAGTGCTTTGTTCAAAGTCATGTCCATCGCCTGCTCAGAAAGCGCGCGTGCCGTCGATCGGAACAAGTGGTCATCTGAGGGAGCAATACAACAACATAGCACACATATCAAGTCGCATATATATCCACATATGTGTAACTCCATCTACTGAAAAAAAATCCGCATTAACCGGTGCACCTGGTAAATGAGACAGGGGTGTGGGGGGTGGGGGGTGGGGGGGAAGGCGCTCTGTGCTCCATTGTGTTAGATGACCATATTTGGAGGTGCGTGGTTTATTTGACCGTATTTATAAGTTATGTGTTTCCCTCTCAGAACAACTTGTGCACGTTTATCAGGTTCTTGTGATGCGGTGTTCTGTGGTTCACGTTTCCGTAATCACTCGGCCACAGCCTGGCTAAATTTAGACATGGTATTCCCACAGAATTAACTCGGAACACCTCTGCATGCTGCAGGCCTCCCGGGACTGATAAAGCTCCGTGTGCAATGCAGCACTGCCACACAGGAATACATTTTTAGGACTTCTTCCATTATTTATGTAGGTCATAGAAATTTGCAAATTAAATAAGTAATACTTAAACTCCCAAATTCAAGTACAAGGAAGTTCTACACGTTTAATACATGTTATTGACTTCTCTTGTGCTTGTCACCCAACTCTCCCACTTCGTAGCGAAATGACCTTGGAATATTTTAACCAAAATTCCTTGGAATACATGTTTTCATCTCTATATGCTGAAGATCAGTATATAAAACCAATGGAATAATCTAGGTAAAGTACTGAACAGTGATTTTTTCAGCAAATGTTAACAGTGGAGGTAGTATTTATTCCATGGACTTGGCTGAATACAATGCTGATTGGCAGTCCTCCTGGCTCTGCCTGCCCTTTATCAACATGGAACCTGATAAGCACTTTAATTGGAGCTCAGATTCCTCAGGCACAAATAAGGCGAAATAAAGTAGTTTGCCAAGATCTCTAAGGTCATAAGGTCAGCTGATTACAGATTCCTTCTAACGCTGAAGAATTTAGAAAAGTTTTATACTCTTCTCAACGCTGAGTCTTTTGTACAAGGAAGAGCAGTAGGTCCCATTTCCCCTAATTCTTTAGTGTTAAAAGTAGCTGCTGCTTCTAGATCAAAAGACAAAGACACCGCTGAGCAATAAAGACCCTGGAAATACCAACGCCTCTGGACAAAGAAATGTATCTTCTGACAAGACGCTTCTTGCATCTATTGTTCAGATTATAATGACTTAATTATAGATTATAAATGGTTTGGGAAAATTTTCGACATGAGCATTTAGAAAAATATATTGTGAAACACTCAAAAATCCCAGCCTACTTATATTTTCAAGTCTTATTTTTTAAAAAAGGTCATTTGATAAAAGAACAACAGTCCCCCAACCAAGTTTCTACCCTTTCCGCCTTTTTCATGATTGTCTTTGTGTAGAACTTTGCGGAGCCACCTAGAATCACAGAAAATTAACTTACCAACATATTTAGATGGAAAGATGTTGCTGCTGATTACGATGATAATGAATCTCTCCCTTGGTTTGCGAAATAAACAGAAAACAATATTCCCCATCCTAAACACATACTGAATACCTGCTATGTACAAGGCACTTAGCTGGGATCTGTGATGAATATAAAATTATAGGGCATTGTTTCTAGTTCTGCACACTTTATAATTCAGTGGTGGTACATAAGTATCCAGAAATAACAAAAAGTATGCGCCCCTTGCCAATATAGATTAAAAGTCAGAGTCCACAGGTGTAGGTATGGACAATACATTTCTTATGACTGAGGTCAGACACTTTTTGATAAGGATAGATCGATTCTGTAAGTCTGTGTTGGATGTTTTTTTAAGGTGATTGCATGTAGAAGTTCTTACATCATATGAAAGTGTGATAAGTTAATTTCCTCAGATTTAGTTGTTTATTTTCATGTCCCCTTTGCCCTCTGTTTTCTACTTTTATAAATGTATTGCTACAGAATTTTATTTCTGTACTGCATAAAATATTGCTATGGAAGTCATGAACAAAATCAGGACATTGATTGTCACTTGCTATTGGAAACGTTGCCCAATGCAGCCCGAGAATTGTTAGACATAAAAGGGGAAATCTGCAATTATTTGCATTTAATGGGCCTGTTTCCCAAGAAAATCAAGAGAAACAGGAAAAGAAATCAATCAATTTATCCATCAATAGGAAAGCTCACTGAATTAGAAAAGAAATCGGGATATATGAAAAGATTTCCTTATTCAAACAAATCATAATTAATTGAACAATGTGATGGAAAGTCTCATCTATAAAACAAAATCTTTAAACTACATGGGTATGATCTTAATAAGAAACATGCACACACACACCCCAACTATGGTGGATTCTATTACATTACAGCTGTTTTAGGGACTGGGCTGCATTTAACAAGATAACCTGAGACACGTGGCTAAGCTGATGGGAGGGGAATGCTGGGAAATCGCAGAGACGTCAGATGTCACTTGAGGCTGTGGCTGGGAAATGAAGGAGGAACTGTTTCCATGGCTGAAATCCACGTCTCCCTTGACCCCAGTTGATTAATCTCCTGAGCTGAAATGCGCAACAACCCTTAGCAGCCAGCGTTACAATGTTCAGATGCTTTTGTGAATTTTAGCATCAGGGGCTTCCTGGGGAGGTTTTGTTGTTGTTGTTTTAATATACTTTTATTGATTTCAGAGAGGAAGGGAGGAGAGAGAAATAGAAACATTGATCAGCTGCCTCCTGCACGCCCCCTATTGGGGATCAAGCCCACAACCCAGGCATGCTACAAGCTAACATATAAATGATTCAGGGCACCATAGTCAGAGCATATTTCAAGTTTATTCAGTTGACAAGGCAACCGTCCCTGTTCTATCCTCTTCTTTACGCTGCCATCAAAGACCTGTTTCATGGCACAAGAATATCTATACTGGACATGGGATACAGATGGAATGTGTTAAAGCTCAGTGGGACCACTGATTAACAGAAAGCAGACTCATTTGATGACAAGAGATTTGAAACTTTACAAATGTCTTTCTAACTTCATTGGAAATTCATTATTCTGGCCTCCTCTTATCTTTCTAATCTACTTCTGTGTTGAACTCCTCATATACAAAACTATCCTATATAATAAAAGGCTAATATGCAAATTTTCCTCTCGGGAGTTTGGGAGACTGGAAGTTCGATCGCTTGCTATGATGTGCACTGACCACCAGGGGGCGGCGTGGAACATGGCGGGAGACCAGTGGTGGCAGCAGGGTGCTGAGGGAGTGAGGAAAGGAGGAGGAGGGGAGGCGGGGAACCTGATTGGCCCTGATCTCCGGTCAGGCCTAGGGACCATATCTGTGTATGAATTTCATGCACTGGGCCTCTAGTTAGATAATAAATGAGTGTTGTTTTAAGCCACTACATTTGAGATAATTTATTAAGGCAATCACGGAAAACTAATACATTTATTAAACTAGATTCCTGGACTGCACATAGAAGAAAACCAAGTCTATTAGAATGTCTAACATAAAATATGGTCTTCTAAATGTTATGATGTTAGCCTTAAACTATCCATTTGTTCCAAAAAAGGTAACTTGATTTTGTTCAAAATAATGGCCACATTATTTGTTTTCTACTCATTTATCTGAATGTAAATATCATTTTCTTCATTAGAGGGAGAAGTAATTGTCTGATATTCCAATAACTGCACTGAATCAAACATGAATATTTTATAAGACATCATTATGTCTTATAAACAGAATATGTGAGGAGGCTCCTTGCATTGGCATCCTATAAAGCTACAGGATCCAAACATCAGCCAGTTTAAAATAGCTTGCTTGTTGGGTCAAAAAGGCATGTGGTTACTCTTGCAAAACACAGGAAGCCCATGCCAGAGACAGAGATAAAGTTTTTCAATGTGGAAAACATGCCACTTGCCGAGTGGCTGTTAGATTCATGATCCAATTGTGGAATCTATTGTGTGTGGTGCCGGGCATGTTCCTTTCTAGCTGTCTGTGTTAAGACTGACCTATTTCTCTTCAAAATTCCACCTCCCTTCTGATCTGTGAAGGCATTTTTTATTTACCCAATTATTCTTGGCTTTGAATCCTTGGAAATAAAACAAAAGAATATGACAATGCCTGGTATCCATAGATTTTGGTTCAGCCTCCTCCGTTAAATGATGCCAGAACAGTATTACACCCACTTAGGTCTCAAAAGAGTCAATCATTTGATAAAGAATTGATACATTATATAATAGTCCCATAGAGTTATTTTTAAATGGTGCTTTATGTTTTTACAAGGACAGCCAATTAACAGTTAAAATCAGCATTTCATTCATCTAATGATTTCTAAATATTGATACTGGATACAGAAACATTGCAGATGGTTTGAATTATGTCAAGTCCACCCTACCAACACCTGTCAAATACTGTGGTTCAGAAAAAAAATCACTTAGTGTAATAAGTGATAATTCACCATGTGATTCCTATGGAAAGAATCCTTCTACCTGTTACATGAAAAACATTTAATTTTTATTTACTTATTACAATAAATATTGAGTTCCTTTATGTGAGGCACTGTTCTTGGTGTAGGGGTTACAACAAAGGACGAATCAATGAAGTCCACTGGAGGGTTATAAAAATAAGATTGAAGTGAGTGAGCTTGTGTGGTGATAGGTGCTACTATTTTAGTTAAAGAGTGTTCTGAGAAGGAGGGTGCAGGCACGAGAATGAACTGAGGGAGTGAGTCATGGAGATAGTGTGGGAGAGAATTTCAGCCACCAGAGCCCTGATACAGGAGTGTGATGGGCTTGCTGAAGATACCACAGAGACGTAAATGGTGTCAGCCAGGGAATGAAGTTGAAGGTCATGATGGGAGGAATAGCCAGGGCAAGATTATACAAGACCTTCTAACTATCAGGTGCATTAAAAACTCTATTAGAATTTTCTCTTAGTAAAAGTCATGGCAAGTGGTAAACCACTTCCATCTTAAGAGCATCGTCTGACCATCCATGTTACATACGTTGGCATGAGAATGGACGCAATGAGTGTAGTGAAGTGGCCTTCATAATAGCGCAGATGACGAATGATGATGCCATGGAAAAGAAGGAGAGCTATGGATCTTGGAGACAACCTTACCCAGAGAGAATAATTACAGGAAGTGTGAGCGTGTTCGTGCGTATTCACACAGGGTGCACCACGTTTGTCTTTCTTCGACAAATAGATTTTGAGTATTTTCCATGGGCTGAATTCTGTCCCAGGTGTTGGTGATATGAGCACATCTACCATACTTCTTTTTGTCTTAGAGCTGTTTATTTTATCTGAAACATGGCCTAGACAGATCGCAACATCTACCTGTAGGTTAAAATCCCTAACAAGTTGTCTTTTAAGAATGCTGCATTATCAACTTCAGTCTAGTTTTTGAGTTAATCTTAGAAACTATGACCCCAAAATAATACCTGACACTTTTTAATCTGTGGACACCAGACCTCTATGTAAACAGTGCCTGGTAGTCATAGTTTCCCACTAAATTACATATTTAACATAAAGTCAACATCTTAAAGTCTGTGAGATACTGTTTCATGCTTATGAGATCTCTTAGTGCTATTTTTCTTAATTGTCTATAAAATCTCTACAAATCAGGAATTTTGCTGGAGAATAAAAAAAGAATAAAATCCTGTTTAGAGATTTTGATTTCTAAATAAAAAGGCACCCACCTGACTTCCCTCCAGCTCCTATGAGAACGGTAATCCAACATTTTATTCTCTCCAAGAAATTTCTAATAACATCATAAAGTGGCCAAGAGACAGGGTTGCTTAACTTAATTGCCTTTATGACCACTATTTTGAAAAAAAGTGTTTCAAAATATTAAACATCTTCCACCTTGACTCTCTGGTGAACGAATTCTGACTATGAAGTCTGAGACTTTACACCAGGTTTGCAAGGGTAATCAGAGTTGAATGAAGACCGATAATTCATTGTCCTTAATTATAAAGATTGATTCATGTCCACAACAATACATAAAATAAAATAATTTGTTTTTAAATAACTAAAAGTTACTTTCCTTTGCAGACCCTGAAATAGTTCCCTATTATGGGTCTGTGACCTCATTAGCATCAGGAAGTAAAACACGTAAAAATAAGTTAAGCATCGATCAGACCATCAAACCTCAGAGGGAAGGTAGGGGAGGGTGGGGGTAAGGAGAGATCAACCAAAGGACTTGTATGCATGCATATGAGCATAACCAATGGACAGACAACAGGGGGGTGAGGGCATGAGCGGGGGGGGGGTGGTCTTGGGGGGCAATGGGGGGACAAGGACACATATGTAATACCTTAATCAATAAAGAAATTAAAAAAAAATAAGCTAAGCATAAACTGGACATTCATAATTTTGAAATTGTCATCAAATTTTGGCAAATCCAAAAGAAAAGTTCAGGTCATTTCAACGTTTGGGGCCCTTTTGTCTTCACTGGCAAAGAACTGGTATGTTCAGTGGGCTAGACGGCGCTGAGAGGATCAGGAGGCATTTAGTCAGTTGGACGTGATCCAGACCACAGTGACCTCAATTGAAATTGAAAAGTTCACAGGAGACTGATTACAGGAGTGGGAAGTTAACGGTATGGAAATTACACGTGATGGACACGGCACAGTGTTAGCGAAGAATGAGAGCCCTGAAAGCTCGGAAAATGCGGAGTGATGGCCTGGGAAACAAGCGAGGAGCATCTTGCATCGATGGCCTTTTTTTTTTTTTTTGCTCCTGGAATTAGCGATTTTTTCTTACTGGTATGGAAAATAATTATGATCACTTTGATTTAATTATTCACTGAAAAATCAGTGTTGTATGCCACTGCAAACTGCAGAACTTTTGAAACCTCTTCAAAAGGCTTACCTAGTTAAAACTCATGTGAAAAAGGATTAAGAACTTTCTCTACTTGGAAAACTATATTTTTGAATAGCAATGAGGGAGGAACATGAAGGATTTAGTTCACAAGTTAGCTCTCTCTGCAAACCTTACATGTTCTCTAGTCTCAAAATATTTGTGACTGTTAACTTCTTAAAGGGAACAACACAGTGTTATATAATTTTTTTAACACCCACTCCCAACATTGCTGCGAGTTTCTTAGTCTAGAGCAGTGATGCGAACCTTTTGAGCTCGGCGTGTCAGCGTTTTGAAAAACCCTCACTTCACTCGGGTGCCGTGTCACATATAGAAATTTTCTGATCTTTGCAACCATAGTAAAACAAAGACTTATATTTTTGATATTTATTTTATAGATTTAAATGCCATGTAACAAAGAAAAATCAACCAAAAAAATGAGTTCACGTGTCACCTCTGACACGCGTGTCATAGGTTCGCCGTCACTGGTCTAGAGGGATGGTTTTTTCTATCTTCTCCACTTCCCCTTTGAATGTATAAAACCCTGAGAGCTCAGAACTTCGCCAGAGCTCTTTTCTATGTGCTGTTTCCTCTTCCCAGGTCATCTCATTCTCTCATGGATCTCAGTACCCCAAGCTCTGTGTTGATCCCAGAACTCGCATTGTCAACAGTAACAAGAGCACAGGGTCTCGGTGTGGATGTCAGGTAGACATCTCAGAGTTGATATCGCCAAAACAACATCATGTACTGTTTCCTTCCCCCAAACCTGCAGGCCCGGAGATTTCTCACTTTCAGTATAAAGCATCTTTATCCCAACACCTGGAATTACAGACCAGTGGTGAGTCCCCTTGGATACTTCTCTTTCTCTCACACCCCATAGCATGTCATCAGCTCTACCTCCAACACATTCACATTCTCACTCTCTCTTCCTGGCTCAGTCCCCCTCACGGGATGGTGCAGATACTGGCATTTCAATGCAAACACAGTAAATTCATCACCAGGAAAATCAAAGTTTCTGCCTAAAGACTTAACAATAGAAACTCCGTCCAACTTGTTTCAAGAAGCATTTATTCAGCAGTTACATGCTAGGGCTGTAGTAATAAAACAAATCTGACATCACTTAATTTTTTTATTTACCAAAACTGATGTCACATCTACTATATGGAAACATTTTACAAATATTAACTCTGAGTCCTCATAGGGACCTTTTAGGGAACCTGCTATCACTGCTCAGATTAAATTTCACTGATGGCGGAAGTGAGGCTCAAAGGGTTTCACCAAATTTCCCAAGGGCACACATCTGGTTAAGTATCAGAGCCAGGACTTGAACTTGAGCATTCCGCTATCAGGTTCCGGGCAGCTCACCACCTACTGTGCCCTCACTGTCTCTGCACAAAGACATAAGCCTGTGGGGGAACCATAAGACCAAACAATTGCAGCAGAGAATGTAATGGGTTAGAATAAACGTGTGGCCACAGTGTTTTAGGAGCCTTCTCTAACTTAGGGCATGCTGAGTGAATTCCCTGAAAAGGAATACCAGGGGGAAAGGCTGAGAGATGGGGACTAGCATCTTGGCCAGCACCACCCTGGACCTGGCAAAGGGCATTAGACTTATTGACTCATTTAAAATATGTTTACTCAGTACCTGCTGCAGGGCAAGTCCTGTTCTAGGCGCTAGGGATGCTAGATACGCTAAGCCCCTGCTCTCATAGAGTGTAGATCCTTGAAGGAGGAAAATATCAATCGTCAATTAGACAAATACCTCCCGATGGGAAGGTATGAAGAGAAGAGAATGGGATGAGCTGAGAGAGAGCGAAAACGATGACAGAAAACCTTCGTGAAAAGAAAACAGGGGTTTGGAAGAGGATTGTTCTAGGATTTTAATGAGTGTCGTTGTGCTTGAACATAGGGAACCACGGAGAGAATGGTGACAGATGACATCTGAGAGCAGGCAGGGTCCACAGAGCACAGAGTCTTAAACACCAAGGTGACGAAGTTGTCAGTCGATTCTTTAAATGTGGTAAGACCTTTGCAAGGCTGGAACGGAAGAGCAACATTATTTGTTTTATATGTTGAAACTGAAGTGAGGCCTCAGGTTAAAACTACAAAATCCCTCACTCTGAGATCCAGACCGAAGAAGCAAGTCCTGTCTGGATGTCACTGTTCTAGCAGCAAAGGGAAAAAAAGCAATGGTACAACCACGTGATGTCTTTGAACCCTCCCTCTCAGAGGTGACACACGTCACTTTGATCCACAGTCTTAGAGTCAAAGCAAATCATAGGGAAGAGTCTAAAGCAAGCATGTCAAACTCGCGGCTGGCGGGCCGCATACCTCCTGTACGCAGCCGCGAGTTTGACATGCTTGGTCTAAAGAGTGGGGCAAGGAGGTATAATATTTTATAAGAAGGGAAGTGAATAATTTGAAAAGGAAAACAGCCGGCTACAATCATGGTTGCTGTGAAAATTTGTTAGGAGCTCAAAAGAGACAGAAATTTAGAGACACAGTGATGGCTGTGGGCACAGCCACAAGCAGTCTAGACAAAAGATTACGTGGACTTGATTGAGAGTGATAGGCAATAAAATGGAGAGAAGCAGACAGATTTGGAGTATGCTGTGCTGCCATCCTGATAGAATTTGGTGATGGATAGAATGAGGGTGGGGTGGTGAGGGAAAGAGAAGAATGACGGATGACTCCTACGTTTTAACAGGGGAAACAGGAGATGTTCTTGAATTTTGACATTGAGCACCATCCAAGGAGTGAAACACCTTCACACAGAGGAACTGATAAGGAAGTCACTGGTCCTTCAGAGCGAGGTGTTTCAGTGGAATGATGGTGCTGCGAGGCAGAATGAAATTGGCAGGGAATTGAGTGAAACCCTAGGGAATGGGGAGCGCACAGGGACTGAAGAAATACGGCTGTGAAGAATGAAGTCCAGAGTGTTAAAGAGAGAAAAGGAAGGGGTTCGTTTTGCCATGTGGAGCAGAAGTATTTATGTCATTTACCAGCACTGGATAGACACAGTGTATTTCCACATCAAAAGTTAAGACTCGAGTTACCATATGCCCCAGCAACCCCTCTTCTGGGCGTCTACCCCCCAAAACTGGAAAGCATTGATTCACAAAGGTATATGCACCCCTATGTTTACTGCATCATTATTCACGTGGGCAAGACATGGAAACAACCCAAGTGTCCTCTGATCCATGATTAGATAAAGAAGCTGTGGTGCATATTTCCAATGGAACACTGCTCTGCCACAAGAAAGGAGGAAATACTGCCATCTGTGACAACGTGGATGGGCCTTGAGAATATCATGCGAAGGGAAATAAGACAGAAAAAGCTAAGAACTATATGATTTCACTCAGATGTGGGATATAAAACTGGTGGGTACACAATGCAATGTACAGATCATGTATCATAGAAATGTACTCTTAAAACCTATGTAACCTTGATTTCTAAAAAACCTATTAACCAATGTCACCCCAATAAATTTAATTAAAAAAGCACACCTCATGCAACTTGTACAACCGTTAAAAGGTTGCCTTTTTGCCACACCAGAGAATTCTACTCCAGACATCGTGGACAAACTCACACTCCACAGCAACATGCAACTGATCTTCTTTAAAGAAAAGAATCGGCCTTTCAAGTGAAAAGTAAAAGATGAACCCACCACCTCGTCACCCCATCTAAGAAACTGCTTAACCGGAGGACGAGGTCTTAACCCTGAGTGGCAATTCGCAGGCCAATATGCTCAAATATGCTAAGGAATTAGCTCCATGACTCTCCCAGGACAACGGCCAGGAATCAGCTTAGGTTATATCACAGTTACCTCCTGATCCCTCTTTAAAGTTACTCCTCTCTCCAGGAGTAACTGGGTAGCCAGCTGCAGAAAAGATGCATTTGTTGTGGGGAACATCATGCTTACAAAGTGTATTACAAAGAAGAGTGAATTAGCGTCTTTGTAATTTTGAGAAACGGTAAGGGGTGTGGTCCACCTCACGGTTCATTGTTTTACCCTAAGGAACGCACCAATTCTTCTGTGAATTAACTTTACGTAATAAATGGGGATACAGGAGTATCCTTCACAACAGACTTGTGTTTCATGCAGTGGTTCTCAACCTTCTGGCCCTTTAAATACAGTTCCTCATGTTGTGACCCAACCATAACATTATTTTCGTTGCTACTTCATCACTGTCATGTTGCTACTGTTATGAATCATAATGTAAATATCTGATCTGCAGGATGGTCTTAGGCAACCCCTGTGAAAGGGTCATTCGACCTCCAAAGGGGTCGCGACCCACAGGTTGAGAACCGCTGTTTTAATGGATGTCATAAAACCTATTTCCCAAACTGATAGTTTCATGAAAATGTAGTACTAAGAGTAGAAGGGCATTATTTGATATGTTCTTAATCAATATGTAGGGCTAACAGTAAAAAAAAAAATTAAGCATGCACATTGAATAATATACTAACACCACTGCTACAATAATCAATACAATTAATTTTTGTGACTAGTTGAAAATATGATGAACAAGATGAACAGAATATTATCCTTCCGGGTTCTGGTAAACTCTAATTTTAGGATAAAAGATAATAGATTTTATAATAAAAAGAAATTAAACTATAAGCAGAATAGAAAGCAGCAAGGTAAATTCATTACCTTGATGACACACGATGACACATGGTGAGGAACCAAAATCCAATGGAAATCCTTTATAAAATTGGTCTTAAGTTAAAGAACGTGTAAAATGGGCCTATTTAAGTAAAAATCAATGTGCTAAATCGAGCCGTTCCTTGCAGTCTGTTATAACTGTAAAAGTCACATACTTCCCTCATTGGAACTATTTCAGAACATCAGCTGAAAAAAGGTTTACATGGGAAAAACAGAATCAGTTGAGGAAAAAAACCAAGCATGTGGTTAGAGTGAAGTGCAATGAACAATACATGTTAGTTGATAGAGACATAGATAAAAAATAAGGCAGACACAGAGAGGTGCAGACAGACATGCTTGGTCAACAAATATTGACTGAGTTGAAATGAACATTTAATAATAATTTTTTTTTTAAAAAAGCATGCTATGGAGTCATGATTAATAGGACACATATATTCACCCATTACCAAGTCACTTTTTAAATTTTTCATCATTGTTCTCTCTTTCATTCATTATGATTAATATCTTTAAAAGGCAGACATGTCTAAAATTTACACCTCTCCTTTCTACTGACTCTTAGAACTTGTCACCCTGAGTGAGGAGGAGGAGATGCACAAACTCATGATTAAAGGGAGTTTCTCATTATCTCCACCCTGAACCATCAGCAGTATCTGTTATGCCTCCCTTTCATTAATATCAAAGTGAACAATGATTAGAAAATGAGCAATTATCCTAGTAAATGTACCTCTCCAGCAAATATATAAATAGCCCTTAACAGACAGGTAGGTCACGTTTACTCATGTTTCTAAGGAAACCGCATTATCCCTGATCTCATTTTTCTCTTAAACTTCAGTAATTCTACCCAACTCTAACCGTGTTGTAATACCTCAGTGCCTATCACGCCAAATACTCTGTATTGACAATGAAATCCATAATTTCCCTCTCATGGAACTGCCTTATCTCTGCCTCTGCTTGTATTTAGCTCATTTCCCCCCATACTGCAACGAATGCTTTTATAACATCACTTCCCCCTGCCACACACATCCAATTCTAGGTTTTTGTAAACCTATTCCAGCCATATTTATAATTTCTAACAATACTTGGCTATAATCTTCTTAGTGTCCATTAAAAAAATATATCTTTATTGACTTCAGAGAGGGAGAGAGAGATAGAAACATCAATGATGACAGAGAATCATGGATTGGCTGCCTCCTGCACGCCCCCCACTGGGGATCAAGCCCAGTGGAAGCAAACACATTGTTCATCCTATAGCTTTCATTTCTGTTATCAGACGAGATCGAACTCTGGAGCGCGAGTTACGGCCCGTATTCTGTAGAAGTTGTTGCACAAAATAATAATAATAATAATAATAATAATAATAACAACAACAACAACAACAACAACAACAACGACGACGACGACAGCTATGGTAAATGTGAGTGATAACTCTAGTCTCACATTTCATTTAGGCTGCCACCCAGCTAAGACAGCTGGAATGATTCCTAATGATCACACTGAAAAAAGTAGCAAAATACCGTGCTTACAGATGGTATTAAGTTATAACCAGATCCTAAAAGTAAGATCAGAATTGGACTGGGAATCTAGTCCGAATGAAGGGATCTACTTGAGCCCGTTCATGCCAGGTAATCCCTAGCCTTCTTTTCTTTTAGCCTAATGATCCAAAGCCCCAAATTAGGGTTTCATTTCGCATTTTAGTCAAGCCTAGTGCAAAGTAATAAATGTGCTTCATTTATTTATTTTAACTGTTATTTTTGTTTAAGTATAGTTGGCATGCAATACTGTATTAGTTTCGGGTGTACAATCCAGTGATTTGACTCTGACCTAGCTTACGCAGCGCTCAGCACACTAAATCCAGTGGCCACGTGTCACCACACGCAGTTATCACAATATTATTGATGGAGTTCCTCTTCAGCCTGTCCCCTCCCCCCCCTTCTTGTAGTTAGGTCTCTGATTCTGTTTTTTTTAAAATTTTTTTTTGTTTGCTCATTGTTTGTTTTTTAGTGTTTGTTTGTTTGTGCAGAGAAGTGACATCTTAATTTTGTAACCCTGTTTCTTCTGTATTAAGCTGGTTGAAGTCACTACAGGAGACGCCCAGCTTTCATTATTTTGATGGCTGGATGTTCTTCCCCCTCCACACTTCCTTTCCCCCATGTTTTCTTGTTTGTCTTCCTTTCCTCACATATATCAGAGTGCAGAATGTACAGTACGTGGCCAGGATGTCACTGTTGGAGGCAGCCAGGGAAGATTCTGAAAGAAATGTAAAACTATTCAGTTCCTTTCTTTATGTAAGTTAAAAAAAGGAACCAAACTCGTTTTTAAAGATGAATCTTGTTTGCTTGAGATCATCACTCAGCCTCAACTCCAAAGGAAAAAGAAACTACTTTAGAAATCTTTAATACCAAGAATTATGTGTATAATAATGACAAATATTGACTGATTCTGGCAAATGATATGTAAACCTTTATTTAAAGCAGTTACTTGTCCCAGGGCTCTTTATCTCAAGGGATATTAATTTAAATGCGATAAAGAGGACATAGTTCTTATCAAATTGAAATTAAGTTAGTTCTGATAAATATATAAACTTTATTTTTCTATGCATAATAAATATTTCACCCTTTCTAACAGCTCTCTGTATGATTTTGAAGTACACACTGCATCATTATAATACAGATAAGCATGAAATAAAAAAATAAGTATAATTGAATGGAAATTGCAAAATACAAAGGGTAAAAGCCAAGGATATTCAGTATATAAACAGATACTAACAGAAAATGGTTACTTAATTTTATCTAGGCAATATTGCTTGAAATTAAAACTCTAATGAATGTAATTACCAGAACACAAGCAAAGGAATATTAAGTCCAGATATAATTTTTTATTAAAGGTTTTAAATCAGTTCCTTTTTAAAAAATTCTGCTGTATAGTCAAAAAAGTATCATCTCATACATTATTGTTATTAAAATAGTTATTATCTTTTTATGTGGTTAAGAACTTAATCTATATGCAAAAAGGACTACAGAAGAGTTAAAGGAACAAGTTATAAATGTTCAGATGTGCTAAATATCAGATATACTGAAGAAATTTAATAACAATTTCTTGCCTACAGTTCTATTATAAATGGAAAAGAGAAGTTGCTTATAAAACATTAAGATTCCATTTTCATCTACTACAAAGCCAAGAATTTCCATATTTAAAATAAAGTCTATTTATAAAATCATATGTCAGCGGTTATCAGCATCAAAAGGAGAACATATTTCAAGTTATTTGAAGTTGTCATTCTTGACCCACTTTAGAAATAATACATAGGGCTAAAAAAAAAAAAAAGAACTGCTTTCAAATAAAAGGATGTAAACCTGACATGTGTGAAACCAAATATTATCATACGATATACGTGAGTAGTTCAACAAACCAGAAGTTAAATATTCACTGGCATTCAGGGGCATTTAATCATAGGTTAGAGCATAATTCCCCATAGAATTGAAACTACATGTAGAATGAAAACTTTTACACTGGACATTTATATTATCCCAGCCGGTGTGGCTCAGTGGTTGAGCATCAAAGCATGAACCCAGAGATCACCAGTTCGATTCCCAGTCAGGGTACATGCCCAGGTTTCAGGCTCGAACCCCAGTATTGGGTGTGCAGGAGGCAGCCAATCAATGAATGCAGCCACCCACAGACCGGGTTCATAATGGGAGAGGGTGCTGTAGATGAAAGTGGACTTATATCCTCCCATAGAAATGAATGAGAAGCCACAGGACAGAAATGGAAACAATTGACTTACTGCTGCTGCATGGCAGATACTTTCACATGTGCCCTGACTGGGAATCGAACCGTGACCTCTTGGTTCAGAGGTTGATGCTCAACCACTGAGCCACACTGGCTGGGCAACACCAATGATTTACCAACTTCTCATTCCCTGCAGTAGCCACCAGCGTCTCCAGGCGATTGCTTTCCCACCGATTGTGACCTTCCATGCTTCGGGAGATCCTCTCCAAGGGCAAACAAACTTTCTGGATCTTTCAGCATCTTTGTCCCTGGATAGCCACAACTTGTTATTTTTAAATCTCCCTTTCAGCAATTCCGCGGCACTAAAGTTAATGGCTTGCTAAACCCTGGAATACTATTAAAAGCAGGCGCGGGCACATTTGTCTTTTAACTTTGTGTCTGTTCTACTTTCCATTCTTCTCTAAACAGTTGTTCCTCCATAAAGGGCTCAGCGGGGAGCTGCTCCCACCGAGTCCACTAAGTGCTCGCTGCCACTGGGCCCTCTAGCATCTGATTTAATACATTTATTTAGGCCAAAGTAGGCCCTTGCACCACGTGGCGAGCTCTCACTTTATTTAATGGAAAATAAAAAAGAAACAGCCTGGCCTGCGTAGCTCAGTGGTTGAGTGTCTACCTAGGAACCAGGAGGTCATGGTTCGATTCCGAGTCAGGGCACAACACAGGGTTGCGGGCTTGATCCCCGGTGTGGGGTGTGCAGGAGGCAGCCGATCCATGACTCTCTGTCATCAATGATGTTTCTATCTCTCTCCCTCTTCCTTCCTCTCTGAAATCAATAAGAATATATTAAAGAAAGATGGAGGAAACTCCAATATATCCCTTCATAAAACTAAATAAAAATTAAAATGCCCTCTATAGTTTTTATACCTGTTTTTGTTTTGAAATTTAAATAAGGAAACAAATGTTCTTTATTAAAATATTTAAAAGTAATGAGCTTACCTAAATTTCTGATGGTATTGTATATGCGAAAGTCATTCAAACTCAAGAAAGAGAGGTATTTTCTATACCAGGTTAATATCAAGCTAATATAACTCAACACTTTTCTCATAAAATACCAGCACTACTATAATCAACCAATAATGGATTTAGTATTGTATAGAAATTTTCCAAACTTTCAGTTACTGATGTCTGAAGGACTGTGTGTAAATTATACCACATAGAACACACACACACACACACACACACACACACACACACACACAATTGCATTGGCTTTCCTTGTATTGCAAGAAGAAATATTGGAACATATACAGGCATATTGGAATCAAATACAAGAAATGGATACACAACCAGAGAATCTCAGTTTCAATTAAAATTAGCAGAGTAGAGAAGGTAGTTTATGCCATTATGACAGGTTTCAATTGGACTCAACACTGAGTTAATAAGAGTTTTTAGAGCCAATATCATGCATTTTCCCGGATATCTTATCTTTTCTTGAGTGTTGGATGCATAATTAATGAAACCAATTCAAGTACAGAGTGTGCAGTATGAAGAATAAATTGTAGGAAACTGTTAATCTCATTAGCCTTGATATAGAAAATCACTTGACATAGGAAAGGCTAAATAAGGCTGTTCTATTTGCTCTGTGAACGATTTAACCACTTTTAGAAATGGCAGGAGGGGTTTGGATATGGATAAAGGGGAAGAGAGAGCATAGAAATCTCAAATGTCATTCATCCAACAATTGATTCTAGAAGGCGTTACTTTATTGAACTCTAGCTTCTCCCTAATTCTAAGGAGAAAACAAACATGAGCTGATGCCTGACCCTGAGATTCCTCCATAACAACTCTCACTGAAAATGTCACCTTAGAATTTGGAACTAATTTTATATATTCTTTCTGCTTTGGATTTCTTGCTAAAAATTTATTTTAACGGTGTGCTATTTTAGCTATATATTTCACCATATAATAATTAAATTAGGCCCCCTCATGATGGGAGATACATTTTTTTAAAGTTATAAAAATGGAATGAAACTTAAAACACTGCCAGTGTTAATAAAGAACAAGGTAATTTCATATGCCTTACCCCCCGACTACGCATAAGAGAGGAATATGTCAATGACACAGTTATAATAATGAGATCTGCAATTGTCTATCAGTCTGACATAGCAAGGTGTTTATAGGTGTCATAACTAGACATCTCTGTGGGTAGATGGAGCATGGATCTGCAATGATACTCAAATCTCTGTTCACAGTCACCCACATGCAGACATTTCCAAACAATCCAGCAGTTGGCATTGTGTAAAGACATTCCACATACTTCTAAGGCTGTTCAATCCATGCAGCTATCATACCACACTTTAACCTACACCAAAATGGACGATCCCAACCCCCTATCTATGTGGCGTCACTTAGGGAAGCAAGTCAAACCCTCCAGATGTTTCCAAAAGCACATTTAAATGCCGCCGTTGGTTGTAGGAGAAGCCTCTGTTTGAAACTAGCCACGAGAGGCTGCAAAAGGAAGCAAGGGGAAGGCTAAGCTGGGTTCACCTTGACTTTCCTTTAAGAGTCTATATGGCACTTTGACTAAGAGCGCATTTAAGGAAGAAAAAAGGTTGGAATCTCTGTGGCTTGAACAAAAGTTGGAAATGTTTTGTTTGATGGCACAACCGCTGTCGTTGCCTCTGCAAAGACTTGAGAGAAGATAGGATGAAGCCAAGACCAGCCAACTGGAACAAAGTCCAAACCCGCCTGAAATGCTGGGGGGATGTGTAAGAAGTTCAAGGGTACACGACACTGAAAGTTTCCTGAGTAAATGAGAAATCTGTGTCCTCGCCTCCTGATGGTGCGATTGCACTCTCACTTCTACCAGAATGCATCTTGTCTCGTTGGAATATGAGATAGAAACATTTATGACTATGGTTGACCTACTAAGAGCTTGTTTGTTGCTCCTGATAATGAGAGAGCACTGCCTCACTCTCACTCTTAAATTCACCCTCAGCTGTGTCTGTTCCAAGTGAATCAAGGGTAGTCTGTCCGTGACATGCTCTCAACATTGGGAGGTGTGACTCTTTCCTAGCTGTCACTGGGATCTGGGAACTGCATTTAAGAAATTCTTATTTGAACCCTTCCACGTGTCACCTCATATATTGTTTCGTATCGACTGGTTGTTAAGGTACACTTTCTACTTCTAATTCTGTTTAATGTTTTCTTAATGATATTTTTCAGTTTGTTTTCTCCTTAATCATGAGACTCTGTGCAGTATTTAAGATAACAGGGTGTGAATAATGACAATAAAAAAGCAATGGTGCTCCCTGTCCTTCTCATGATTTCTGACAGCTGAAAGGTATGTCTCTGAAGCTTCCTTTGAGATACAGTTGTAATGACGGAATGTGTTTTAGGTAGGTGTGTTTGCCAAGTTCTGTGACTTAGAAGTTTCATTGCTTTGTCTATAAAATGATTGGGATGAAATTCAATTTCGGCTGTTAGCTCAAGTCCGTCGTCTTTACCCCAGTATAGATTCCCATAACTGCAATATTAGGCTTCAAATGCTAAATGAGTATTCGGAGGACCCCTGTAAAGCAAGCAGAAATGTGCAAACCTAAAGCAGAGGCGAGCGCAACCCTGGATGGAAATGTGTGCATCATGATTGCAGACAGTCCTTCCCTTTCTCTGCTCCGATGGAGCCTTAAACTCCAAGAAACAAGAACCGAACTATTTAAACACCAAGGTCCACTGACATTCTGAACTGCTCTGGTTTGTTAGTTGAATAGTAATTTTATTTTAAGAAAACATGCTCATGAGAAAGTTGTTGAAACTTTACAGGCATCGCCCCACCCCCCCACCCCCCCACCCCCGCAATTCCCACAGAATGAGTAGAATCTCTGTTGGGAAAGTTTTCAGGGGACATTTCTTTGCAGCAGAATTTTCATCCTTCGCGGGTTTGGACAGCTCCTCTCTCTTAGCTCTTACAAAGACTGAGAAACCTGGCTGTGATGTCGTTAGGTGTCCCATGAGGTCACAAAAGTCCGCTATCCCGTGAGCTTTAACAAGTTCAATATTTGGAATCTCTCACGTACGATTCCATGGGCCTATTTTGCAAGGCCACTGAAATTACAAATGTTTCTAATGAATGAGAAGACTGTGCTAGCAAGAGGAACAAACTATTATTTTGAGTAAAAAGTTAATCAAATGATGAAGAATAAGAAACATCAGAAGATAAATATGAATTTTAGGGAGGCTATCACTTGTTTGCCATGTGAGGCAGCTCCCAAAGGGTTAACCTTCTCATGCCACTAATTCATTCTCTTTGTCCCTTTCCTGCTGCCCAATGAACGCTGCCCTGCACATCACCTGCTTTTGCTACTTTAATTATTGATGCCCTAACAGTGTTGGTTAGATGATTTTTAAAAGTCCAACCAAACCAGCACATCTGGCCATTTTTATTTTATTTGTGCGCAAGCAGTACCTACTAGAAAGCAGGAGACAAGTGGCACATGACAGGGAGTGACACAGGAAAACACAGGAGTAGCAGGGTGTGTTCACATCATGTCAGGGTTACGTGTCTGAGAATGGGTGCTACCTACCAGGAAACGTACTACAACTATGTTGGTGATCTATCTCAGTAAGACCGGACTCAGTGGACACATACAGCCACAGACCCAGTCCCCTCATTAAGAAAGGAAGCTCAACGTCCGTGCAGCAGCATGAAGGCCAGCAGCAGCGTCTTTGTAAGAACCACTTTGGCTGAAATTGCTATCCGTCAGCCCCTGCGCCAAGCACTCCACTGTATTGTCTCATTTAATGCTCACAGCGGATTGCTGAGCCTGTTCTGTTGCCATCTTCATCTTACAGATGATGGAAATGAGGTTGAGAGGAATGAAATCATTGCTCAAGGTCATGCAGCTACAAGGATGCAGAATGGCAATGGAAAAGTGAAATGGAATGGCATTAAAAAATAATATGTCAAAAATATGACGCTATTAAATTTCAATAAAGCATAAAGAGATCAATGGGATCCAATCAAGTCTTGCAACTCTAAATAGTAACCAGGATAAAATAAACTGAGGAACAAAGTAGAATCAGAGGCATAGATACATGGGACAGACTGACAGCTGTCGGAGGGGAGAGGGGTGAGAGGCACTGGGTTGAAAGAAGGTGAATAGAGTAGCCAAAGAACATATGTGCATAACCCATGGACACAGTCAAGGGTGAGGCCATGGCCAGAGGGGAGTGGGGGTGGGAACCGGGTGGAGGTGGGCAAGGGGGGGTGGAAATGGAGACATCTGTAATAGTGTCAACAATAAAAATAAAGTTTAAAAAAACAGTAACCAGGGAACACTGCAATACCTATCTCAGTGGAAGGAAAGGGTTAGGATTCACCTGTTTATACAGCAGTTGTTAAGAGAATAAGAGTCAATATAGACATCTCTGGCTAGGTAGGATCATCCTGAATCATATGGTCTCCATAGCCTATGTCCTGATAGAAAAATCTATGCCCACATCACATTAGATACCAACTCTGATCTTTAGCCCCACCATTCACCCAATTGAGATGGTACAACTAGTCCTCCTGGTTGAGTTAGTAACATTCCAATCATGGAAAGATAAAAACTTAAATATGAAAAAGTATATCAAATTCATAATGCAAATATTTCCATGTGAGAGTCAGGGTAATAGGTGTGCATTTATGCACAGTGGGACCAAATTAGAACGAGTATGGCAAAGAGGGCATTTGAGAGGTTGGACTTGGGACTCTTATTTGAAATATGGAAATGACTTTCTATTTCTTACTTGATGTTGAAAGAGGGAAGACAATGTCTGATATTGTAAATAGTATTAGAATACTTGGAAATTTAATGTTCTAGGGTTGAATTATTCAATTGAAAAGTCTTGCCCAAATGTTTAGGTAGTTTCCTTGTAAGGATTATAAATTAGACCTCTTTGGCATTTGAAGTCCTTGAAAAGGAAATTAAAATGATTAAATTTGTAATGCAGTTTTTAATGTTATGTCAATTTAATTATTCAACATTATAAATAAGACTCCTTATTAAATCAGCTCAATTTTAATGAAACATTAATCAAGGATCAAGGAAAAGTGATTGTTCCACTGTTTATATAAAGATTACTAGATTAGTAAACAATAGAAAAACAATGGTTAGTCGTGAACAAACTAAAAGGGTAAAGCTGTACAGCTAAAATCCATAAATACGTAAAAATGGATACAAATATTTAAGTAAATCAAAATAAGAAAGGGTTTGGGGCAGGGGAACACAAACAAAGGGTACAAATAGAGAAAAGAGTGAAATTATAGAGGACAATCCAAACATATCAACACTTCAGTTATTAATGGTATAAATAATCCAATCAAAGGCAAAGATGGTCAAAATAGAGAAATGATGCTATTTTGCTATTCACAAGAGATACATATTAAGTATAAAGAAACAGATAGGATGAAAGTAAGGGTGCAAGTTTTCTGAGATACTCCCCTGCTACCCTTACAGGGCCCACTCCCTCTTTTTCCTAACTATCCTTGAACTATTGGCTACACTGCTCATCCTATCCTCCCCTACCCCCCACACCAAGCAAAGGGCAGTAGCTCCAAGATATCCACTCTACGTGACAAACCAAAGTCCTATTTGCTAGGTCAGCCATGACCCCACCTGAACCAAGTTTCAGTTCTGCCTCACTTCCTGAACCATGCTTTAACTATCCACCTAAATTTGGCTAAACATATGGATTTCCAAAAAAACCCAAACACACACACACATTTAGGTGTAAGATAGATGGTATGGATTGTTTAACAGGATGCTTGAAGCATTTTAAAAGTGGGTCAAGACAGAACAGGATATTTCAATTGCAACCGTGTACACCAAGCATAGGGGGCAAAGCATTACAAGACAAAGGAACCTGGGAGAATGACATGTGGATAAATATGCAAAGAAACCACCCTTTCAACATGCTCATTCAAGGAAAATACGCAATATGCATAGAATTAGCATCCAGAAAGGAGAAATAAAGTATAATAAGTCAAATAAAACACTTGGAGCTTACCATTATTCAACATTCCCTGCTAATGCTTGGAATTAATAAAATAGCACCACGCTAAATGGAAGCTCTTACCAATCGTTCTATGTTGTAATTTGCAAAAGAGCCCAAGGTTATATTAAAAAGCTGTGATCAGAAACAGAATGATCAGAAAGTAACATCGATGTCATGTCTCTCAGCAGAACAATGAAGAATTCTGATACTAACCATCTACCTAGTCTAAGATTTTATTTTAATTGAAACTTAAAGAAAAGGACAGACCATCACACAGGAGTGTTTGTTTACAAAGAATGCCAATTTTTTTTTGTCAAGAAGCTTAGTAAAGGAGGCTTGCAGATGAGGTAATAAATTCTATGGTATGATAGAAA
This sequence comes from Myotis nattereri, assembly GCF_964212035.1. Classification (NCBI taxonomy): domain Eukaryota; kingdom Metazoa; phylum Chordata; class Mammalia; order Chiroptera; family Vespertilionidae; genus Myotis; species Myotis nattereri. The sequence goes on along the minus strand of NC_138096.1, from coordinate 2,476,068 downwards.
AGGCAATGGAGTCAACCAGAAAAATCTCTCATAAGATACCGTTATGGGAGTGTGCAGTTATGATAGTTGTAAGGTAGATGCCAATTAAAATGTCCAAAAAGCTAAAACTAAGAGTGTCTCTTGCCCATCAGTATCTAATCTAATAATAGACAAACATGGTAATTGACTATACCTTCCCTATGCCTCCCATTGGCTAATCAGTGCGATATGCAAATTAACTGCCAACAAAGATGGTGGCTAATTTGCATACTGCAGGCAGGGCAGGCCAGTGTCAGCCGCCATCTGGGCCCCCGTGTGCCGCCTAAGCCCCGTCCCCAGTTGGGACCCCGGTGTGCGCCCCTGGGCAGAGGGGCTTGGCAGCGCGATCGGCCCGAGGAAGCCCTATTCTTGCAGGAATCCTCCTGCAACGGGCTTCTAGTGTTATATAAGGACTAGAGGCCCAATGCACAAAATTTGTGCAAGGGGCTCAGCCCTCGCAGCCCCGGCTTCATTTGGAAGGTCGTTTGGCTGTCCGATCTAATTAGCATATTACGCTTTTATTATTATAGATTTTCCCTCCCTTTAATTTTCAGCAACATAGGAAAAAATTTAGCGTCAAGTACTTAAGCTTTAAAAACTAGGCCCATTCTGTCCTAATTAGAAAATGTACCAGTTAGGGGAAGGCTGTTCATAAGATTTTGGAAATGCAATTTTTTTTTCAGTGACAACCTTTGTGGAATTTTCTGTGAAAATTGCTTCTTGCTTTAATCAAAATACTTTTAACTAAATAATACAGTATATGCCTCCAGGGAAAGGAGAAAGAAGAAATGAATAGAAAAAGAAATCCATCATTTGCATTTTATTAATAGTGTTCAGAAAAACATTTAAATATCCAGAAGAGAAAGAAAACCGTTAAAGGAAATATATAATGACATTTGGTCAACTAATCAAAATATTTTTAATTTCTTTTGTTTCCTGTGCTTTGCAATCAGGGGCAGCTGTGAAGTTTCACTCGACTCCACAGAGCGTGGCAATGGGGCCTCTGAAAAATTCTGACTATGGGGAGTTCTAACCAAGGATCAAGGCACCTTCAACTTCAAAATTATTTATTCGAAGTTGTCCTTCTATTCCAATTCCAAAGGCCAAGGCCTGGAATGAAAGTTGAATCTTAAATTCCAGTTGGTAGACAGCCACTGAGAATGAGTGCAGAACCGTTCCATTTATGTTGACATTCAACTTAACTTTTTATGCACAACATCTTTACATGCTCTCTCTGTATTCAAAAACTTGGGATTATAAAATGTGAGATCAGGAAGCTATCTCAGAGAACATCCAGTCTTCCTGAAGAAGATTCCATGCATAGGTCTTTTAATATATGTATATAGATTGATTTCAGAGAGGAAAGGAGAGGGAGAGAGAGAGGATAGAAACATCAATGATGAGAATCACTGATCGGCTGCCTCCTACACGCCCCACACTGGGGAACTGAGCCTGCAACGCAGGCATGTCCCTGACTGGGAATCGTACCATGACCTCCTGGTTCATAGGTCGAAACTCAACCACTGAACCACACCGGCTGGGCTCTTTGGAATATTTTTAAAGCAATAGTGTAGCAAAATATTTTTCCTTTGTGGCAGAAACCTGTAAGAACTAACAGTATTTCCGTGTCACAATAGGGTGACACGTGTTGACAGACCTTTGCAATTGACTGGAGTAGCCCTACATTTTGAAGAGCAATAATGGACTCACAGAGCTGAGTGGCCTCGATATTAATAAAGGCACACGTACTAATGATGATGGACCAGCTGTCCGTGAACAAGCTGATCTGCAGCGTCTTCAGCTTTATCACCCCGACAGCCCACGTGGGGAAACATAACCACATTCATTCTACTGCCTTGTGCTCCAGTCAAATCAGTAACCCATTTAAAGATAAGAAGCCAATATCACAGTGTCTTACATCCTCATCGTTATGACCTACTTATTTTTAATACTTGCTTTTAAGAGATGGGCATTCTTCAATGTCATATGGGGGTGGTTTGATATCTGTTTTCTGTTTTAGTGATTGTTGGCGATAAAGATGACTTCTGTCTCAAACATGCTGTCTTTAATGCATCTGAGGTCATCTTGATTCTTTTTTTTCATTTAAGCATTTTTTGGGGGCATTTTCTTATTTCTGATGTAGAATGACTTTATTTTTCTACCCTCATTTAAGAGAGTGTCATTCATTTCTAATTTGTGGTAGATAATTAATTTCTAATTAGAAATAGATGACAGTAATACATGCCTCTGTGTGTAATATTTTAAATGACTCTAATAACATTTTGATCAGAGGAACTAATTTTCAGTTCTACTTTTTAATGCCCTCTTTGGCTGATAACTGAACTGGAGGAGGTAGAAATTAGGGCACAGGGATCAGAGGAAAAGAGAAAAAACCTGAGTTAAGATTTCATGCATCAGTTTTCTTTAGAAAATGCTGTTGTATTAACACTAATGTCACTTGTAACAAGGGCTGGGTGAACCTGTGAATGTTACGCTGAGTTAATCATTTCCATTTTCTGAGTCCTTTTCGCTGTCCACTCTTCTTTTCTAAAGGATTCACTTGAGTCACCTGAGAGCCTACATTCCTTCCTTAATGAGATATCTGCCCACCCAACCTGTTCTTCAAAGTGCCCACAGACCTAACACTACGAATGCCCTGTGGTACAGATGTAAGGCTTCCTGGGACAAAACTCACAACAGAGAGAGAGAGAGAGAGAGAGAGAGAGAGAGAGAGAGAGAGAGAGAGGGAGAGAGAAACACATCCCCTAAGTCCTCCTTATTTTACAACTTAGGTTGGGTACTGATGGTCTAGAACAGTGATGGCGAACCTTTTGAGCTCGGCGTGTCAGCATTTTGAAAAACCCTAACTTAACTCTGGTGCCGTGTCACATATAGAAATTTTTTGATATTTGCAACCATAGTAGAACAAAGACTTATATTTTTGATATTTATCTTATATATTTAAATGCCATTTAACAAAGAAAAATCAACCCAAAAAATGAGTTCACGTGTCACCTCTGACACGCGTGTCATAGGTTCGCCATCACTGGCCTAGAAGCATCACGGACAACAATCCTGCAGGAAAATGACCCCCACCTGTGGTGGTCTCTCTATTTACAGAAACAGATGGGTGAGGGGGCGGAGGGGACACAGGAAACACGTTTCCTACAGAGTAACAGTAGGAAATGGCCTTGTTCAAAGTCATGGAAGCCTGTAGTGGAACTGGACTAGGATGTTCATTGAGCGAATACATCCCACTGAGCCATGGCAAAGGGTGGGATCACCCGGCAAAGTATCCAAACTGGTCTCTTCCCAGCCACACGATGTTTCCTGTCTTGTCTACATCTCAGGGTCCTACTGTCTGCCAGAGAAGTCACAAGTCAACCAAGGCATGTGGGTGCATTAAAACACTGTGAGGTTGGGCCCTGGCTGGTGTCGCTCAGTGGGTTGAGCACTGTCCTGTGCACCAAAAGGTCCCTGGTTCGATTCCCGGTCAGGGCACATGGCTGCGTTACAGGCTCGATCCCCAGTAGGGGGCGTGCGGGAGGCAGCTGATCAATGTTTCTCTCTCTCTCCCTTTCTCTCTAAAAAATATTTAAAACATTTATAATAAAAAATAGAACACTGAGATTGTTACCTTATGATACATACAAGTAATAAAATAATTATACTCACAATCACAATATCATGAGAACAATCACATAACTAGTGTTTATGGGATCCTGTTATGTTCCAAGCACTAAGCACTTTGTAGGCATTAAGCCATTCAATTTCATCCTTACAAGAATTCTATGCGATAAAACAGTTTGGAGAGCGAAAGGGTACACTGTGGTAAATTAAGCCTTCCCCAAAAGGACTGAATTTTAGACGGAGAATTTAAACGCTGTCACATTCTGGGTGGGAAAGCCCTCTGAGTGGGAAATATACCTTTTCGTTCGCCCACATCTTAACAGTTCTGAATGCTTTGGGCCCCTTTGAAGAGGCACAGATCAGCGGGCGTTCCAGAAATCTCTGAAATGTCAGGAAATAGAGGTGAGGCAAACAAACCCCTGGGCCTCGGAGATAAACGGGGGAGGCAGCCTCATCAGTTAGCACCGCCGATGGCAGCAGACACCTGCGGGGCCCCCGCACCAGATAACACAGCCTTCTCTTCCTCATCTTCTAGCAGCGCCGTCTCCCGCAAATGCATCGTTCATGTGGCATCGGGTCACTTTCCTGTCCGCATGGCAGAAGGAGGAGGGGGGGGGGGCGCCGTGCCCACCTGAACCTGCCGGACTCTCACCGGGCAGCTGGCCGGCTCCCTGAGCAGGTGCAGTCTCTGCAGAAGCCCCGGGTCCCCCCAGTTACTAAAGCATCAAGGTCGAGGGGAGCGCTGGCGTTTCTGAAAGCAGGCTCTAAGCATTACCATTCCCCCTGCTTCATCCCTGCGCCCCGCTTCCCCTTCACCCCCAGGTCTCCCCGATAAGCCTGCGCTTCTTTTCTTCCTTTTGCCGCGTCGTCCTTATGAGAAGCCCTGGTACGTGGAAGCCCCGGACAGTCACCCCCAGGTGCCCTCTCTTTCCGGCAGAAGCTCGCTACTTGATCCCCATGTACTTTTAAAGGGGTTCACCCAGAAGTGTGAGATGGAGGAAAAGCATATTAAACGCTCTAACTCCCCTCCAAGCGCTATTCCCAGGGTCAGTTTCCACCGCGGACTCCCCGGGAGACCTCAGGGCCTGGGACAGGATGTGCACAAACCAGCAGGCCGTGCGCAGCCACCAACCCGGAGTTCGGGACAGAGACCCGGTCCTTCCTTCTCCCACGTCCCCACCCTGCCGGGGTCCAGCCCCAGCAGGTCCAGGGGTTCCCAAAGGCGTAGACGGAGTCGGCGAAGAAGGAATGACACGGAGACAGTGTTCAGTTGATCAGCAGCCTAGCCAGGATCTCCAGCCAAGTTCTGGTCTCCATCTCCAGAGAGGCTCTGCTGTTTATTGTCTTGTTACATTCGTATTTATCCCAGTTGATTTTAATCCTGTCAATTTCTATTACAAAGGTTAGGGCGTTTCTTATCTCCATTCCAGGGAGTAAAGATTATGTAGCTTAAGCATGATTGTTTGTAGTGATTAACTACCCGCCTGGCACTTAGTTAAGGAGTTTCATCCCCTCCCTGACTTCAGGGAAAAATTCCTACCTGGGGAAACAACCTTTCTCGGAGAGGTGACCTTGGTTAAAACACACAGCGCTAAGGGGAGCAAACATATTAAGAACAGTATGCTATATACGCCAGGTCCCTTGAAACATATGCTGTGCAGATGTTTCTTTCCTGCAGCGACTGTGTCAAGCAGCAAGGATGGACCGGCTTCCGGCACCACCCCAAGGTGTCCCATGGCCGCAGGGCCGGGACTCCTCCCAGTGGCCTTGGAAAGCGGTGCCCTAGCTTCATAGCTGCCCCCAGCACAGAGGGACTTCGCAATGGCTCCCTTTTTCTGTCTCAATTGCATACATTATGCCTCGTTCTGTTTACGGGGATGGAGCCAAGTCCTTCTGCTCCCTGCTCCCCGTTACGCCCTTCAGACCTGAGGAGCAGCCGCGCCCCTCAGGAATGTGGGCCGAGAGGCCATGTCCACCTAATGCTCCATGTTGTCCTCATCGGTGGCCACGTGTCCTCTCCCCAGGTGTCTGCCGCCCCAGCCGGAAGGTGCCTCCGTATCTTGAAGGTAGTTTTCACATCTGTGGATCCATAATGGTGATCGAGGTTTCCATTTTCACTGTTTTACCTAATTTCTGGCAAATCCCATGTTTGTCTTCCTAGTCCTTCCATACATAACTCATCCTCACCTCCTCTCAGCTGCAACAGGATCATCGTGTTTTTTTAAAAATATTTTTTATTGACTTCAGAGAGGAAGGGAGAGGGAGAGAGAGATAGAAGCATCAATGATGAGAGAGAATCATTGATCGGCTGCCTCTGCACGCCCCCTACTGGGGACCAAGCCTGCAACCCAGACATGTGCCCTGACTGGGAATTGACCTCCTGGTTCATAGGTCAATGCTCAACCACTGAGCAACACTTCCAGGCAACAGGATCGTCTTAATCTGTCTTTGTCTGGCTGGGCTGCTGGAACAAAACCCCACAGACGGGGTGGCTTATAAACAACAGAAATGGACTTCTCAGGATTCTGGAGGCTGCAAAGTCTGAGCTAAAGGTGCCAGCAGATTCGGGGTCTGGTGACAGCCCGCCTCCCGGGTCAGCGACAGCTGTCTTTCCACGGTGGCCCCCATGGCAGACGAGCAAGGGAGCAGTCAGAGGTCCAGGAAGGGGACCCCCACCCGGGCATCACGGACTCACCAGGGAGCACCTTGAGGACATCTGACCACCGACTGCAAAACCACCTGACAGTGCGGTCCCCTCCCCATTTATTAACATGACATCACACAGGAGGTGGTACATGCCACGTCTACCGCCCTCGATGACTGACCCCCCACTCCCCCTGCGCAGTCCCAGAGGAAAGAAAAGACATCGGAACGACAGGTCTCAGCTTTGTTCCTCATCCACATTATAAAGGCCACAGAACTCTTTAAGCTGTGACAACAACTGGCAACTTTGAATAGTGTGATCTTTATATTTAGTCATTGATACTTTTAAATTTCTCTGGGATCCCACTGATATATATATACCCTGCTTCCCATTTATAATGGTCTGGCCCTCTAGCAACTTCAGCGTGAAATTATAGCTAATTTGCCTACAAACGTCAGGTGGTCATAATAATCTGGCCACTCAGTGTATATATATTTCAAGTGGGTTTTCATGAAATTACTCACTGCAGGACCTCGTAACTATCTCCTTGCCTCTCTTTACCTTGTTTCCTGATGCAGCCCCTGAGAAACTTGGCTCCGGTTCATGTTCCCACCCGGCCCACCGATGCCCCTTGCCTGTGACGCGGGCCTGAACCATGCTATCTGTACCTGGAAGAGACTCCACAGAAAGAGCTCCCTGAGCGCCCCCCCAACCCCCCATCATCCTTCAGTGAAACAAAAAGCAAAACGACGGGCGTGACTTGGTCCAAGTTTTGATGAAATGGAAATCAACTCAAATCGATAGGAATTTGGTAAATGCCTCCATTTCAGTGCTGGGAGCTGGGGAGCTCTGGGGAATAGAAAACACGTAACTACTGTTCTGTGAGAAGAGAAGAGAGTCATGTGAACAGAGGGAAAACCCCCAGATATTTAAATAATAGCACCCGATTATAAAAGAGATGTCACACGTCATCGCCGGATTAATTATTCAGACAATAAATTCTACAGGCGTTCGGGCGAGGGAGGGACCCCTTGGGGCTGGAGCCAGAGCGGGAGGCAGGATGTGAGCGTGGAGACATGGATGCGCTCCAGGCAGGAGGGCGGGCAGAAGGCGCCTGGGAGCCTGGCCTCAGTGCAAGCACCCGCTGGTCTGAATGGAGTGGTCGTCAGACCTTTTCGGAAAGGCTTTTAGGACCTGTCAGGAGGAACCAGGAGGAGCTCCGTGCGTTCTTGGAGGAGCCAGAGACACATTTTTGGAAAGAAGACGGAGAAAGCTGTTTGGAGGGAGGGGACGATTTGAGAAATGACTTGGACGGGAGCAGGAGGGAGCCTTGTCAGCAGTCTGGTCGGGAGGAGCAGCCAAGGAGAGAAAATTTAAAAAGGCAGAGGGCGTCCCTGGGCTGGCATTGAAAAATGGCAAAGGATTCTTCTAGGCGTCAGCCTTGGGCCTTTAAAACTACAAGCAGAAATACAGCTGGAATGGAGACGGTAATTCCTCACTCGTCCCTTATTGAGGTTAGAGTTACAGACACATCGACTGAACACTTACTCTCATTCACTATTTGGTGAGATTTTTATCTGTCTACATATCTGTCTAGCACTTAACAAAATTCCTTTCTCATACATTTATATGCACATAGCAGTCTACTATGAAAGTATGCATTGTATACATGTACATATATGCATGCATGTATATATATGTTGTATACACACATACACATACACAAATAGGACTCACTCCTAATGTGCAGGTACCTATGGAAATGTCTGTGCATCAGAATGTATGGCAAAGCTAGTGTGTATGTCCAAGCTTTCCCCCTCCCTCATTCCTGCGCGCATTCATGAATAAACATTCCCACAGGCACGAGTCCACAATTAAGTGTTGATGAAATCGCTTGCTTAGCAAGTGTTTCCCACAGTGGCACGCTTGTGGGCTTTCCCTGCGAACCTCCACAGACACTGTAGTTCCTGGATTCCAGCCACCGAAATAGGCAGGCTTCCCATTAAGATTCCCAGAGGAATGCCGCCCACTGGCGAATAAATCACCAGAGGAGACAAGAACAAGAACCATGAACTGCCCCACTGTGCACAGAAGTTCCCAGTAGATGGATGACTTCAAATCACTGGTGAAAAGATTGTGCACGAGAAGTTTCCGAAACCCAAAGCATGGATGATATAGATGGTGTATTTCTACTAAGGTCTATGTGATATACTTTTATAACATATGCATATACACATTTTCCCAGCAGGCTTACTATTCTGAACTGAGACAAAACAAGCATAAAAAATCAAACAGATGAAAGTCCTCGTGTGAAAGTGTTGATGACTAGAAAGTCACAGGACTGTCTGACACAGAGCAAGCTGGGGTCTTCGCATCATCCTGGACGTAGAATAGATGGAATGCATTTTACCACAAAGCCAGCGAACCTCCCAGTTATCTGCGAAATGAATATGTTTCTACAGAATGCCTACAACTTCTAAGCTTTTAATAAATATTTTTTATTGAATTAATACTAAGATCTGGCACAGTGCTAGCTCATACATGGGATGTAAAGGGATGGAGGGATTGAGCAAAAAAAAGAGAAAAAAATAACTCATGGACACCGACAACAGTTGGTGGTTGCTGGGAGGAGGAGGGTGGAGAGAGGAGGAAGAGGGCATAGGGAGATAAATCGTAATGAAAGGAGACTTGACTGGGGGTGGTGAACACACAATACAGGGTACAGATGATGTGTTGTAGAACCGTACACCTGAAACCTGTATAATTTGGTTAACCATTGGCACCCCAATAAATTCAATGAAAAGAGGAAAAAAGAAACTAAAAATTGAATTGGATTTTTAAAATCATAAGATAAGATGAAGATTAATTTGCTTCTTTTAGAAGAAGATCCATTTTGATACTAGTTACACATAGAAGCCCAACAAGTTTATTACCCTTTAATTGTAATTCCTGGTCTCATAAATTGTAATTCCTGGTCTCTTAAAAATCAGTGTCAAGTCTGTTTAAATTCTAACTCCAAGTCCTTGGGCTTTAACACTCAGCCCAGGGCTACATATAAACTTGAAATCAGCCACTTGCAGCATTCTGAGATAAAAGCTGCGTTGGGGAGAATAATTCACATTTCTAACCTAACAATAAGATGGATCTATGTTCCTAAAAGCAATCAGTTTGGCCGTAAAATGGTCATTTTTAAGGGTTCTTTGCTTTATGATGCCAATAGATCATTGTCTAATATTCTGAATAGGTTGCTTTTCAGATAGGAAAGGCACTCTCATTATTCTGTAACGCCTTACAATCTCTTCTACTACTTTCCCCCACACACAACCTAACTAGTACATACTCCTCAGAGGTCTACAGTAAGAAACTTTATTAAACACTCTCAAGCTTATTCCTGAGCTAGAATAGCGAGCCAAGTGAATTTCAAGTGACATTAAAAATAATCACAGCAAAAGGCTTGAGAAAAAGAGATGGCGTAGTCAGCGTTAAAGAAGTGTATCCTAACCACATGCTAACCACACTCGCTGAAGGCACACAATTGCTTACTCGGCATCCTTACTTGCTTGAACTACTCACTACACTCTTGAAGGTCATTAGTCCTTGATAATTACAACTTCCACAGAGTCAGAGGGTTAGGAAATTCTAAGCAACAGTAGGTCTTGCCGCCTCTAAGGATGCCTGGTCTCTGATGGCTCACACTGTCCATTTGTCCACCTGCCCACCATTTTGGTTGTTTCTTTTAGTGTCTATTAAAGTAATCAATTTGCATGATCAAGAGATACATATTTTAACTAATTTCTCTACTCAATAAGTCCTGTTGTTTTGCCACTAGCATGCTAGTTTCCATCGCCCTAATTCTGAAAAACTTCATCATAGATGATAAGTCTCATTACACCCTGGACATTGATCTTTGAACACACGTGCCCTGCGCGCAAAGAACTATGTGATGTAAGCAACTGCAGCATCACCTAAAAATAATAGGGGAGTTAAAAGTTAATGAAATCAGAAAGAATATGTTCAAAGGTTACACGGGGATTTAGAAGCTGCAAAAGAAGAAAGGTGAATAGCAATGAATAATTTAGCTAGCATTTTTCTTTGACAAATATAATTGGGTCTCGATGTCCTTATGGATTTACAATGAATTCATTAAAAGTTGGTATAAGAACAGAAACCAAGGCTGTAGTTGAGATTCTTTTAGAATGTATCTGTGAGTCAGAAGTTTTTTGTGTGTGTGTTTTTATTTTTTTAATATTTTTATTGATTTCAGAGAGGAAGCTAGAGGAAGAGAGATAGAAACATCAATGAGAATCATTGATCAGCTACCTTCTGCATACCCTCTACTGGGGATCGAGCCCGCAACCCGAGCATGTGCCCTTGACCGGAATCGAACCTGGGACTCTTCAGTCCGCAGGCCGATGCTCTATCCACTGAGCCAAGCCAGCTAGGGCTGTGTGTGTGTGTTTTTAAATGCCTCAATGAGCCAAAAGCTCTTAGCCATGTTATTTCCATTTTCACGGGCTCCTTACTTTCTGAAAGGCTATACAAGTATTATAAGGAGCAATAAGGATTGATTAACATTCTTGACTGCTGATATGGAAAGGTTTATGTTTTGTGTGTGTGTGTATGTGTGTGATGTGCCGTTGCATCAGCTCGCACTCCTGGTGGCCCGTATGAATGAATGTGCGACATCCAGTGTCCTGTCCTCACAGCCCTGCTCAGCTCCTGTAGACTCATGCCTGTGGCTTCTCTTAGGGATTCAATCCATGTCCAATTTGCTCTTCCTCTTCTCCTGCTGCCATCTAGTTTCCCAGCATTATCGTCTTTTCCTAAGGACCCTGCCTCCTCATGGCGTGCCCGGAGTAGGGCAGCTTCAGTGTTGTCACTCTGCTTCTAGCAACATTTCAGCTTAACTTGCTCTAAGACCCACTGGTTTATCTTTCTGGCTACTGTGATATCCCTAGAGCTCTCCCCAACACAATTTCAAGTGAATTGATTTCCCCACCATCAGCCTTCTTCCCCGTCCAACTTTCACATCCCTGCATAGTAATCAGAAGACAGGGTGTGGATGGTCTTGGCCTTGGTCTCTAATGACATATCTATGCGCTTGGTGATCTCTCCTCCTTCTGTCGCTGCCTTTCCAAGTCTCAGCCTTCTCTTGAATTCTTGGCTTCAGTCTCCATTTGAATTGATGGTTGGACCAAGTTGAGCAAAACCTTTCACAACTGTAATGTCTTCATTGTCTTCTTTCTGTTACTGCCAGATGTTTTTCATTGTAATTCTATTTTATATGCTTTTGAAATTTCTTCTGATGGCCAACAAATAAGATAATAAGATTTTCTTTAAAATGCAATCCATTTTAGCCCAGCTGGTGTGGCTCAGTGGTTGAGCATCAATGCATGAACCAAGAGATCACTGGTTCAATTCCCTGTCAGGGCACATGCTTGGGTTGTGAGCTCACCACCCAGTGTGGAGTGTGCAGGAGGCAGCCAATCAATGATGTTTCTCTCTCATTGATGTTTCTATCTCTCTATTCTTCTCCCTTCCTTGCTCTCTAAAATCAATAAAAACATATTAAAATGTAATCTATATTATTTCCTTTTTCATTTCTCTTTTGTTACAGTTCTTGTAGTCTTGTGTTATTAAGCAGCGTGAGTCTGAATATTGTTTGGAATAGATATGTCAGGAGGGACGCTCTCATTGGCTCCAGAGTAGAGACACATTCTTTCCTCGTAGGCAGCCCTAGGCAGCCTTATGAATTATTTCTTTGTCACCCACAGTGTTGCTTCCACATATTTTTTCTCTTCCTCAACCTTAAACCCTTCCCACTGATACTTCCAGGCATGCACATTTGTCCTTATCTGATAAACAATGTTCTCCTGCATCCCAGCATCTCTGATGTAACTAACACCTTCGTAAAAGTGTGGGTGAAATGCCTACTAGAGAAAACGTATTCCCTTGGACCAAAGAAACCCACTTAGTAAGAAAAGCCAAAGGTTGTAATGAAAGGCACTAAATATATATGTAATGATTACTCTTTAGGAATCAGTGAACCATGTGAGAGATGTGGATGTGTTTCAGGAATGTAATCGGAGGAGGGGAGAACATGGAAGTTTAGTATTTATGGTGACTCTGAAACATTAATAGGCTCTACCCCCAATTCATCTACCAGGAGATGCCATGCCTTCAGATTGGTTTGTTTCTGTGTAACTCGTAGAGCAGCTAGCACCCGTATTATCACCGCTATGCTGAGGTATCCTGTATGCTAGTCATGTCATGAGCTCCTGAACATTAGTTAGTTTGTTTTGGTGTTTTCTTCTTTAAAGAATCGGTCTATGCTGTAACCGGTTTGGCTCAGTGGATAGAGCGTCGGCCTGCGGACTGAAGGGTCCCGGGTTCGATTCCGGTCAAGGGCATGTACCTGGGTTGCGGGCACATCCCAGTGGGAGATGTGCGGGAGGCAGCTGATCGATGTTTCTCTCTCATCGATGTTTCTAACTCTCTATCTCTCTCCCTTCCTCTCTGTAAAAAATCAATAAAATATATTTAAAAAAAAAAAAGAATCGGTCTAATGGAGAATACGGCATTTCAGTGCTACAGAGTGGGTGGTGAATGACTGCTTTGCCATGAAATGGCCAGTAGAGTTGTAGCAACATCTTTGAAATGTTTCCCTCACTCAAGTTACAGACCTTTAATTTCTGTCATATGTTCCTAGCCCTTACATTCAGTTCTCTAAAAATGAGGTAAAATAAAACATTTCAAAGATTAAAATTTGCAGTGGACCATCAACCTTCCTCTCAATGCTCTGAACTATCCAATGATAGTATAAACTCACCCAGATTCACATGATTAAGCCAAGCCTCCCGTGTCAACTATGTTATATATGACCATGTGTAAACATGAGAATTCTCATGTCATCCATTAAGTTTCACCAGGTCTCTGGAAAAGATTAAACTCCCAGCCACGATAACAAATTCAGTGCCAACGTTCGCAGACTTTCTCAAAATTGTTTAACATGAGATGCCAATTCAGGATGTCTGAATGGGGTGTTTTTTAATAAATGGCATATTTTTCCATAGAGTTTCCCAGAAGTGGTTATTTTTTTAAAAACACTTTGTCACCAGTGCAATATCTCACGCTCGTTGGGGTGTAATTAATTGCTGTCTGGATGGCATTCCTCTGTGGGCACCCGAGGCACCCCTGTGGAATGGCCGGGACAATGCATCAATGCCGCCTCAGTGACGTGAGAATATTCATGTGCCCCGAGGGCCCCTCGCCAACCCGGGAACCAGTTAGTCAGAAGCACAAGCTAGACATTTATGCATACAACGTCAGCATCCTCCAATAGACCATTTCCCCCCTGAAAATATATCAATCGAATCAAAGTTAGAAGTTTAAGTGTGAAATCTTGAGGAAAAAAGTGTAATCACTGGTATGTTTTCCGAATATTACCTGAACTAGTCATAAAAAGTACCTCTGACTTTATGAATTATATCCAAGGCCACCAAGGATTGGTAGCCTCTGACATCTGCCCACATCTTATATTCTCTATACTTCCGTGTGTACATATATGTAGTCATAAGCTTCAGAAACACTTCTGCAAAATTACAGCTTAGAATCTCTGAGAACAGCTCTCATCAGATTATCATGGAATAGGAAAGTGCACAGGTAAGCACGGATGCTATTACCATAGCAATGATGAGTCAAATCTTATTAATGGAGGATTTATGACATGTCATCATCTCTCTTAAAGACACTGTTGGTGGCAAACAAATTCAGTCCTTTTTTGAGACCTGAACATATAAGATTTAAAAATCATTTTTCGTATGCAATACAGTAAGATGGTCTAAATGGAAATAATTAGGTAATATATTTTCAATTTTTAAGGAATACACTGAAAATAAGTAGATTTGAGTAATGAATGTCTCGTGCTGTTGCAGCTTCCACATATTAGAGATAATGACCCGACACACCTTGTTAATAATTTAATCTATTTATAGAGGTTTCCTGTCATTTAAGCCCAAAATACCCAGAGATGTAGATGTCACTGCCTGACAATGTCCACATACTCAAGGCCACGGACAGCTTAAGAAGGCACACAGAACAGCCGTTAGAGTATAGGTTAAGAATGAGACACCTCGGCCTGAATTTTTCTCTGATTAGCAGGGAAGTCATGGGCAGTACCTACTCTTTTTTAGGGTTTTTATAATTTAAGGGAAGTGACATGTGAGAGCACTTTGGGAAACATTGAAAATGCAGCACAATATAAGACCTTACTATTTCCAGGGTTGGGCAAAACTTGATTTACAGTTTTGAGTATGCAAAAGACAAGAGTTTATTCTTGTATTATTAATAATTATATTATTCTCCCTACGAACATTATGTTCTGTAATTAAAATACATGAAATAAACATCAAAACAAAGCCATGTCTGTACCTTAGAACTAACCCCTGTTTGGCATGGAAGGTATGAAAAAATAAATCACACACACCTCTATCATCTTCCAACTAAAGTTCATTAATTCATAGTTCAGGGGGACCTAGAGATGCTCTGTAATCACATCACTGCATTCCAAGAGGTTATCGATTAGCATTCGTGTTTTCAATCAACAGAATGCAATGCAGCTAATTTAGCAGAATGTGAAATATTCACAGTGTGTATGAAAATACGTTGAGTTGCGTAAGGAATCGCCTAGAGGGCCAGAGAACTTGATTCGTCTATTAAGGGCCGGAACTCCTGTCCAGGCTAATGTGCGAGCATGAAACAGACTGTTCTGCAGATCACCCACACTCCACACCTGCTTCTCAGGGCCTGTGAGACCTGGGACCTGGGACCGAGTAACAAAAACTCAACAAAGCTGCCTGAGAAAAATGGGATGCTGTGGTCACCCTTGGTCCCGATGACATTTCTCCCTGGGATTCGGCCACTCTGTCACTCTCCCTCAGTGTGCCAACATTCTACACAGGAGTGCAAACCCATGACTTCCTCTTCACTCATTTCCCTCCTCCTATGAGCCAGGTAGACCGGTGGGCATTAGGGAGAGCAGCTGAATAGCAAAGGTCCTTGCCCTTGAGAAACTAATATAATATTAGATGTCAACTATCATTTAAAAATATTTTTTAATATTTAAAAAGTTAAAGAAAAACTTCCCATGTGGATAAAGAAAAGAGACAGAGAAAATATCAGAAAAACCAAAGCTATGTATGTGTGTGTGAGTGTGTGTGTGTGTGTATGTGTGTGTGTTCAGGCATATCTGTAACACTTAGTACTGTATTTACTATAACTATTGAATATAAAAAACACACAGGCAGGCATACTTACACTATTAGCAGTAACCTATTCTAATCACAGACATTTATGGTGGAGTACCATATACAAGGCACACAAATATAACTAGGGGTAGCTCATGAGATTTAATTATAAATTTAATGAAACAAGGCATTGAATATTTCATGCTTTATATGACATTTTGAAAGAAAGCAACGTTTTTTTAAAAAAAATAAATGTCACCAGAATTCTCCCAACACATGCAATTTTTAAAGATGGAAAGTGATGATGGTATATAGGAAATGTTTAGAACAAGATCACCAGTGAGCCAATAAAAGTGTGATCAGTAAAAGAGAAAATTGCCTATCAATTTTCTGATAAACTCAGATCTTATCATGTGATACTATTTTTTTTTTCATCCAGGGGTGGGCAAACTTTTTGACTCGAGGGCCACAATGGGTTCTTAAACTGGACCGGAGGGCCAGAACAAAAGCATGGATGGAGTGTTTGTGTGAACTAATATAAATTCAAAGTAAACATCATTACAT
Source organism: Myotis nattereri (assembly GCF_964212035.1). NCBI lineage: Eukaryota > Metazoa > Chordata > Mammalia > Chiroptera > Vespertilionidae > Myotis > Myotis nattereri. The sequence goes on along the minus strand of NC_138096.1, from coordinate 2,459,967 downwards.
AAAAGGGTACGGTCTTTTTTTTTTTTTTTAGTTTTATTCATTTCAAACAGGCCGGATCCAGCCCAAGGGCCGTAGTTTGCCCACGGCTGATATAGACACACAATTGACTGACAAAATGAACCACCAAGTTTTCTAAGATACAAAGGTATCTTCTTATAAGGCAGTCGGTATGATTTTAACACAACCAAATCTAGAGTATTTGTAATGAATAGAATGAAATGATTAAAAGCTCAAGAGAATTGGGAGGAGGAGAAAGAGGAGGAGGAGGGAGGAGGGAGAAACAGAACAGAAAAATCATCCTTCTGATTTCCAAAATCATGAAAAATGGATTTTTAGTTACCTCTTTTTCCTCTTTTGCTTTCCATCAGATATGTTTTAATGGATTCTCCTCAAAATAGCAGAAGTCTCCCTGAGCACACACATGTTGTAGCAAGTTGAATAAAACTCCCCCTTTCGATTCATTCTTTGCTCTAATACCCAGTTCAGTTAGATGAAATCTCTTATATCTCCTGGAAAAATCTGATAGTCAGTGATTTGTAAAGTGAGACTTCAACCTTTTTTTCCCCAAGTAGCTCATTTTCCCCTGTGTTTCTCCCTGACATGTAAGTCTGAAGTTGTCTTTTCTGATAAAGCCAGAATTATAGGCTCACTTAGAATCTTACTCTTGGTGAACCTTTAACGACGATGATGATGATGATGATGATGATGATGATGATTCATGATACCTGACATTTATTAAATGCTTACAATATTCCAATACTGTTGCATTTGTCCTAATTCATTTTCACCACAACCTAATGAGTTAATCTCATTCTCCTTGTCCTGTAATAAGATAGAGATACTCGCAGATAGTTTAAGTTTATTGCTTCGTTTGCATGGGACTGAGGCAAAATTTAAACACAGACCCACCCAATCCCAGATGTTCATGGTTCTGTGCCTGATCTCGCTATGCATCCTCCTCGGACTCATGGTTATCTGCTTCATTGGCCCTGATGGGGAAGCGAACCACGACCTCCTGGTGCATAGGTCAGTGCTCAACCACTGAGCAACACCAGCCAGGCAAGAGAATATAGTTGTTGTTTTTTTTAAAGATAAACATAATAATAAAAACTTTCATATTAGAAAGCAGCTCAGCTTGCTAAAGTAAACTTGTCTCTCGGGTGTACAGAATGATTTTCTAGTTTAAAATAAACAACACAGTCACAGTTATGCACGGCCTTTCCCCACCCTACATCGACGCTTATTCAAACTGCCCCGTCATCTTGAATCCCCTCTCTCTCCTCAGACAAGCAATACTTAACTCCCTTTGATTAGGAATAAGTCCCTCTTTTCAGAGCATTTCCATTCCCTGTTACATTAATTCCGTTTTCAATTATGTACCTTGGTCATTTTTTTTTTTTACTATAGCTGTGTTTGTTTATAGAGATAGTTTGCCACTTCACATATAATCTCAGTGTATCCAAATGAAAACCAGTGAGAGGAAACGTTTCGTGTGTGTGTGCGTGCATGTGTGTGTATCCATGACCATGAAAACTTGGACATGTTCTAGTTTCTGTGCATCTTAGCAGCAGCAGCAGCAATACATCCCTGCAAGAATCTCTCTTCTTTAACACTGTCTCCCAATAACCACATCACACTTCCTCCTACATCATTTTGCTGTTATTGCGCTAATTTTTTCTTCACATAAAAAGCAATCATTGTATTAAGACTTATGTCTCCTCTATTAAAGATAACCCCATATCTATAATTATGCTACAAAAACACACTGGTGTTTTTAATGCCAGTGGCTTTTAGATAATGATGTTTTTAACACCAATAAACATATCAGCATAATAGCCCATTCCACCAAATAGGAAGGAGGCAACACTTCCATCAACCGTGCTTTGAAACCAACCTTTTCCCCAGGGATACATAGCCATGTGGTTGCTCGTCTATTCTCTTGACAGGTTATAAATATTTTCAGAAGTAACTGTTTTGATGTTGCCTTCAAAACAGGGGGGAAAGAAGTAAAGAACACGGGGCTCCATGCATTTTCACATAAATTTCTCGATCACATTTGACAGTTTAATTATATTGTTGTTATTTGCATTTCTCATGTTCCCTCATCCTTTAGAGTCCCAGCTAATGGCTTTCCATAAAGTGATACTTCAGAGTGTTCTTTGCTGAAGGAAATCGCGGTTTCTTGTTGTGCTAGATAAATTCAATCAACAACGGCCATATGTTCAGGACTTTGAAGTGTGTTAAAATCCACAATTTCTGGGAGCCTCTATTCTTGGCTCTGCATAATACGCGTCTGCAAATCAAAGAATGTTCCATGTCGGGAAAGGAATTTAGAGAAATGAGTATGGAAATTTACTGGGGGGACAAAGAAATTGTGTTCATATTTCAACACCATTTGGAAAGGCTTGTGTGCATTTCCCCCTCCAGCAACAATTACATAAGCATCAGAAACGTTTCTGTCATGTCTCATCTCTCCTCAAACTTTTCCACACTAGGATCCCAAGATGCCTTGGTAGAAGCATAAATTATTAGGATATTGGTTTGTGGTTTTTAATAAATGTGGCCTGTCATCAGACTCTAATTAATATGACAACACAGTCAATTTAGTCTTCTTTGGAGATAAGTAGACTCACCTCTGAGTATCTTGTGGAACAAAATAGAAGAATTGGATCTTGACTGTCAAATTGCATTATTTAGTTTTCCTATACGATGAGCCATGCTAATTGTATTTTTACTGTCCTTTTGCTATTTTTTTTTATATTGAGAAAAAACAAAGTCGATCATTCTGATCAATATCTATGTTCTCCCTCCCCTTAGGATGACTCCTAAGAAAGCCGAAAAATTAGAAAGTTGGTGGTAGTCATGCAAGGGCTGGGGTGAGTAGAGACAATTCTCTTCTCCTTCTCTGTGCAGAACCAGAACCCGGCAAAAGGAAGAAAGGATGTACGCCAGGAAGGGAGGGAGGAAGAGAGAGGGGACTAAGTCAGTTAATTATCCCACGAATTGCCCATGTGACTCACCGACACACTGTGGGCCATGTATCTAGTTGCTGTCAAACTGTGTCAGGGCTTACCTGTGGCAAGGACATGAAAAGTCGCCCAAAAAAAGGTGACACGTAAGAATGGGGCGCCAGTTTTATGCAACAATGTGAATAGAAACACATTTTTAAGAGAAGAGAATATGGGACAGAATACAAGACTTAAACGCTTAGAGGGCCCTCATGTTTGTGTAGGCCACCGAGAGCTTTGCCATCAGTCCCTTCCCAGCTCACTGTAAGCTTCTTTTATCAACAGAGGTACCCGCACAGGAAAATCTGAGCTCCCTAACTCCACAAGAGAAGGAAGAGAAAGTAGGGGAGTGATTCAATTACACAACTTGGATAAGGCTATAAAGAATGCTGTGTTTGAACTAGCAGCATAATTGAGGTCAAAGAATTACAGTAATAATTGCTTAAACTTTTTATCTCATATATACATGTAAAATAAACATCAATTTCACCAATGTCAACTCCAATCTGTTAGAATAGCAACGTTAAATTAAAATGCTATCTCTTGGAAATATAGGTGACATTGGTGAACATCGTTGCTACTATTTCCGTTATGAAGCCAAGAATATAATAATGTAAACAGTGCTCACTACATACACACACACACACACACACACACACACACACAGTGCTCCAATTGTTTTTGTGACAAAGTAAAAGATAAAGAAATAATTTTCTTTTCAACAAATAGACAAATACAAATGAATATACAACCCATGAGAAACAACTTTTTATTCCTAAAAACTTCAATAAAGTATTCAAAAATTTGTACCAAATATCTGAAATATAAATCATAATAATATACTCTAGGCTTCTCTTAATGCAATTAGGCACATTTTCATAGCTGAGGGGTGATTATTTAAATATTTAAATAGTCTGATGTTATATAAGCATCACTTAAAACTTCATGCAAATGTACAAGGAGATTCATTTCAAACTACGTATTTCTGCATCAGGTAGAAACTTCCAGCCATTACCAGACCAATTACAAAGCCTTTCAGAAGCCCTGACCTTTCTGCTTTCTGAAATATGCTACTTTCCCTTTAAAAACCTCAACAAACGCAACACAACACAACACAACACAACACAACACAACACAACACAACACGCCAATGATTTGGGTTATTAACTCGCGTGAGAGGAAATGAGTCCTGGCAGCAGCGCTGGAAATGGATCGTTTCCAGTTGTGAGCGCCCTTCATAGCTCCACAGCGACGTTTGAAATGGGACTTTTATCGACCCTCTTACCCCCGGAAATCTCATCGCTGAAAGGGCAGCTGCAACGCATCCGGCCCTGGGTGGGAGCTGGCGCACTTGCAGATGTGGTTTGAATGGTGCTACATCAACGCAAAGTGTCAGTAAGCCACTTAGAAAGTCAAATTGTCACCTGTGCCCCGGGCTAAATGCCACTTGTCCTGGTGTCTGATCCTCTGCTGTGCCGCTGGGTTGCGTCTGTATTTTGTTGTGCATTTTTGTATAGATGCTCATCAGGAGTATTGGCTTGTAACGTTCTCTTGTGGTACCTTTACTGGCGTGGATATCAGGGGAGTGCTGGCCTTGTGCAGTGAGTTTAGGGGTGACCCCTCCACTCTGTGATGTGGGAGAGTTTGGGGAGGGGCGGCATTCATTCTGCTTAGATGTTCTCACCTCTGGGGAGGCAGGTGCTCATCACTGTGCCGTCACCTCCCCCGCAGGAGAGATCCTGGGAGAGGGTCTCTCTTGGCACTGAGCCGCGTTGCCTTGGGGGAGAGGCGATGCAGATGAAGTGAAACTCTGCCTGTTACCCCTTCACTGTGTTTTTTTTTCTTTTCTTCTTTTTTAACTTGTCCACTGGCCTCCTGGCCTCCCACAAAAGTACTGTCCCTGAGCAGTTGTCAAAGTCAATGTTATGTATGTGTGTGTGTGTGTGTGTGTGTGCGTGCGTGTTGGGGGTCAGTAAAAAGTGGAAAACTCCTATCCTGCCATCTCGCAGACATCACTAAAAATTATGCCGCCAGGAAAAATACAAATGGTCAGACGCACAGATATCACGGACATAACAGCAATGGCTTTACAAGTCAGCGCCATGAATCGGACGATCATTTTCCTAAGCTCTCAGTTTTAATATGACACATAAATATGCTGAATTATGTTTGGAAAATCAAATGCACTGTCTGTTGTCATGATCTAACCCCTTATTTCTTTAAGTTGAATTAAGTAGAAGAACTGCAAACGCTGTGACAGACATCGCGGTCAATACTTAGACATTATCCATGGCCTGCCAGGCACTGTTGTCGCTCTAACAGGCAACTTCATTAGAGGCTCTGAAGAGAGAACGTCTGGGTTCAAACTTGCCAAGGAACCTGCTCTAAGCCTCTGAAGTAATAATTGGAGGGAGGCGTCATGCAAATAACTGGTTGCAGAAAAATAAATGCAGAATGGCATTTATCTGGATAAAACCTGACACCAGGTTGAATAAGAGGGCAGAATGAAATAACTGAGTTCACAATAAATAACTGAAATTCACATAATCATTCAAAAGTAGTATCTTAGTTTCCCCTGCCATAACACTCATCTTCTCCATCCTTGACATTTTTTCTTTCCACATTTCCTTTTACATTCTCAGTGTGTGCTTAACTCTAATGACTGTAACATTTCTCTTTAACCCTTTAGTGAAATAATCTATCTAAAATATATACAAATGCTTGTGAAGACTTTGTAATACATAAAGATAATTGTTTTCAAGTACATGTCTTGATAGTCTATGAAATATTTAGTGAATCAATAGCACATTTAAAAGTGTGAATCCCAAAGAACCATCAGAAAGCAAAATATTTAGCACCCCAATAAGCACTTAATCGGAAAGTTTAGTAGAAAAATATAAGAGAGCCATGTATTCTATTTTTATATGAAAATGTTTAAAGTAATTTGTCTAAGTTTTTGGGAAAATAACACTTCAATAAAAGAACATTTTCTTCTTATTTCCATATTTAGAAATGACTAGTTTGGATTGTTTTTTTATTTCATTTTGGTTATCGGTGGAGGACCTTCTATTTTACAATGGCTAAATAACCAGTTCTTATTTTAAATTTTATAGGTTCAAAAAATAAACTATCAAATAGATTCAACAGGCATGTTGGCATCATCTTAAATGTTTTAAATATTTTTAAATATCAAAGTTTATAGAAAATGTCACCCCGATACATTTAATTTAAAAAATCAATGCAAAATAAAGTAATCCATTAAGTCAGCAGAGAATTAGGAGGAGGGGGAAAGAAAAGAGAGGGCAGGAAAAGGAGAAAGTTCAGAAGGAAACAGAGAAAGGGGGAGGGGGAGGAAGAGAGGGCGGCAGGGGAAGAGGAGAAGGTAGGGTGCAGAGTGGACAGAAGGAGAGAAAGGGTCCCTGGCTCACTGGGTGACCTGAACACCATCCACTAAAGACATAATTAGGCTTTCACAACACGTCACTGATTCTGATAGACATAAACCTTTTAATCTAATTAGCCTAAAACGAAAAGTCTTGTACAATGTGACTCCTGCCCCTTTTATAGCCTCAACTCTTAGCCCCTTCCCTTATAAGCCCTCAATTCTAACCATATCGAATGAGCTACAATTGAAGACAATCCTGACCGTTCTCAGACCACTGTGCATATGCTAATGGGCCTTCCTTCCTCCTCCCTCCCTCTCTCCCTTTTCCACACTGCCTGCTCTAATCTTTGAGTCCTACAATGATTCTTCAATGTCTGCCCCAATCTTGACTTCTGGGTTAACTGTTCCCTGATCTGCCCTGCTCTTTGCTCGATGATCATTTAGCAACTTGTGGAAACCTCTCTTCCATTGGGCTGTACACGTATGAGGAGCTTCATAAATACTGGAACCCCATCTTAGCCTTTACGGGAGCCTCAGTGATGGGTACACTTCTAAACTCTTAGGGAGTCATAAATGCTGATTATTTTGAGAATTAGATGTTAATTATTATAAGACTGAGTGAATGAGCAAGTCTAATTAGGAGTTAAATTCTCTTTTAAAAGACTCATATAAATCAATTAATGCATTGCCCAATTCTGCATCGCATAATTGATTTATATTGGTCAAATTTGCTTGATAATTCCCAACACTTCCTTATAGTTTGCTGATTATAGATCTAGACTAACATGTAATTACCACAAAATGAATTTTCCATGCAGTAGCCAGAATGCCGTTGAACAAGAAGTCTGGAGAGTTCACAAAGGGCGAAAACACGCCAATTCTGTACAAAACAGCCCAGGGTACCCTGGCTGCTGAGCTTGCAGGAGCGCCTGATAATTAATCTGAGCTTTGGGGCATTTCAGATGTTGGCAAACAGGTTTTACATTTGAAATCTGTTATCTGAAGGGGTATTCTTGAGTAGAGGTCATGCTGCCAGAAAAAAAAAAAAGATGTTTGAGCTTCACATACGCTCTTTATTTGGTCAAATGAGCACATCAAATATCTGTGGCGATCCAGTAGGATTTCACATAAAGCTTGCTCTGGAGTGCCAGCGAATACAGCCTGCGACTCTCCTGTATGGTGATCCGCTTATGCGTGAATCAGCTGGTGGCTACATCAGGAAGGACAGAAAGAGGGACTAAACAGGTGGGGCTTCAGACACCCCAGGTCCCAAACCAGGGCCGCTCAGCCTTCCTCTCTTTAGATACCGGACTGCTAAGCAGTGGGCACTGTTTGAATAAGAGAACTCTCCAGGCGCTCATTGTGAGCAGAAGTGCCACTGTGTCTGGTCAAATCAGCATTTAAAAAAGAATCGCGAGCACCGGATATTGCAGATCCCCTGTGAGAGTTATCGACAGAAAACACTTCTCCCCCGGGGAGCTGAAATATGCTCTGTAAGTGGTTATTGCAGTAATCCGCATTGTGGTCCGTTACATGGCATGGATCGTAGATATTTTGTAATTAGGTATTTTGCTCATGGGTAGTCTCTAGGAAAATACTTGGTGGAGAGTCAGTGATCGTTCAAGGTTGTGGAACTAATTAATAGTGGTTTTGTCAGTGTTTTCCTAATTTAGGCTAATTTTTCAAACACGACATTGAGAGTTCTGCTTTCAGCGAGGATAGGACAGACCCACTTCTGGCACGCAAGAAAATGTCCACGTGAAATTAATTCTCAGTTTTGAGGTTTGGGGGCCAGCTACCCAGGTAGCAGGAATTTATTACTGAGGTCGGGGCTGGCCACGAAGTCAGGGAGGAGATTAGTATTTACATTCACTGACTGCCCACATCCAGTGGGCTGGTAGCATCCCTGCTCACTCCAGAGCCCCTTGATGTTCAAACTCTAAGTCTGTTGGAGATTTATTACAAAATCGTGGGCACTTCTGAATGTAATTTCAAAGCAGGCATTTCCTGACCAGAATCCTGTTGTCAGAGTATTAGGACGTACTTTCTCAATATCTTCTTTTCTTCCTTTCATGCTGGTACTCGCCCTGGCTGTGCAGATCATAAAATCGTCCACCTACTCGAGTGGACTCATATAGAAAGGCGCGTACTAACTCAGAGGATCTTCGCTGATAATTGATCAAAATAAAAGCTGACAAATTGTGGCATTACAAATCTTGGGCGGGCTCAGAAATTCCAAAACCCAACTTGGACACCCCGAGCATTACTTTGATTTACAAAAGCGCCGGGGAACTTCGGGGCCCATAAATCAGAAGAGATTACATTGGAGTATTTTCAACTGTGACAAATATAACTTTGTTCTAGTCCTTTGAATGTTATTTAAAATACAGTGGCATTCATTTTGCCATACTCAGCAGTCTGAAAGGTCAAAACATTTAAAACATTTCTCATTAGGAAAATACTGTAAATTAATGTAACCAGTAATATGAAACATCAAATATATTTGAAACATTCCTTTATAAATTTATTCAGGACCAGCCGGCATGGCTTAGTGGTGGAGTGTTGACCTATGAACCATGAGGTCAGGGTTCAATTCAGTTCAGGGCACATGCCTGGGTTGCAGGCTCGATCCCCAGTAGGGGGTGTGCAGGAGTGGCCAATCAATGATCCTCTCTCATTGATGTTTCTATCTCTCTCTCCCTCTCCCTTCCTCTCTGAAATCAATAAAAATATATTTAAAAAATTATTCAAGATATACTTATAGTGAAAACATCTCTATACATTTCAGAGTAAGATAACATGCAACTCATATACAAATAGAATGAGGTTATTAATAACAGCAGGAGAAAAATCTTTTAATATACATGAGATTTCAAGAGATTTTGGCATAATGTTGCATTTGAAAACGTTTTCAGATTATTTAATGCTGACCAAATTTCAAGCATTCTCTTTAACTAAAGCTCTTTTTTCTTTTTTTAAATAAGAGGGGACTGACTTTGGATTGGATTAATCAACATGAAGAAAATCAAGTTTTTTTTCACAGCCAGACATGATTGTTTACTATTTATTTTTTTCATTTAATCAATAGTCAGTAAAAATTGGTTGGTCAAGGAAACCTAGCTATAATTTCAGTTCACTTTCTCTGACTGTAAAACAAAAAAAGAATGGTTGACTGCTAGAGTTAAGACTTTATAAACACTTGATATAAAAAGAAACCCAACATACATCACAATCTGAAAGAAAATAATAAAAATTCACTTTATTCAGTTGAAAAAAAAGAATTGAAGTAGAAGTCACCTTTGTTTGAATCCTCACTCTGATACTTAGAGTTGTGCAATCTTAGGCAAGATGCTGACATTCTTAGCCTCAGTTCCCCCACTTAAAAATATTTTTATTGATTTCAAAGAGAGGAAGGGAGAGGGATAGAGAGAGAAACATCAATGATGAGAGAGAATCATGGATCGCTGCCTCCTGCACACCCTCTACTGAGGATTGAGCCTGAAACCCAGGCATGTGCCCCGACCAGGACTTGAACTGGTGACCTCTTGGCCCCTGCAATGCTCAACCACTGAGCAACACCGGCCTGGCAGTGCCCTCCCTTTTAAAATGAGAGCAGTAACCATGATGTGGGGTGCTCCCTGAGGATGGCATCATGTATAGAAACTCCTCACATCATGCTGGTATTTGTAAGCCAATGAAGTCTTTATTTGGGTGCAACAAGGTAATCATGATGAGACGGAAAAACCCAGTTACCAAGTGACTGTACCTACATGTACCGAAGCTTGATGATTTCTCCCCTGGGCAAAATAATCGTGATGTTTGTCTTGGAGGAAAATGGATATAACCCTTATCAATCACCCTGTGCGATACTTGATCTTGACACAAGGACAGGCAGAGGACTGAGGAGAGGAAGGATCTATGGTGTCAAGGTCCTTGGTTAATATCCAGGTTATGGGAAGGACTGGACAGTCCCCAGTGGGGTCAGGTAAGGGGGTCAGGTAAGGACAAGGCATAAGAGACAGGGCAGGTCGGGGCTTGTGTGGTGGCTGGAATGTGCAGTGTGTGTGCCAACTTGGAGCCAAGCAGTGCAACCCCACACAAGACCAGTGGGGGCAACAGGGAGTCCAGATGGGACAGGATCACACTGAACTCCAGCTCTCAGGTGGCACTTCGGTGGCCAGTCATCAATAGGGTCATGGAGTCCTGCATCTTCTAAAACAGCGGTTCTCAACCTGTGGGTCGCGACCCCTTTGGCGGTCGAACGACCCTTTCACAGGGGTCGCCTAAGACCATCCTGCATATCAGATATTTACATGACGATTCATAACAGTAGCAACATGACAGTTATGAAATAGCCACGAAAATAATTTTATGGTCGGGTCACAATATGAGGAACTGTATTTAAAGGGCCAGACGGTTGAGAACCGCTGCTCTAAAACAACAAAAGAATCAGAACCGTTTCCCCTAGTGCCTGGCAAGAGAGAAGAGAAAAGGACTGAACTTTTGAGATGATTCTTATTTGCAAGAGGAGAATGGCTGAACATTTAACCGAACAGGGACCCACATTTTTAAATATTTTCACAGGTTTAGCAAACTTACGACTTCCCAAACCACTGGGCCAAGTCCAGGCTGCAGACTGCATCCCTGGGTATGTGACCGAGCAGTAGACACTGTTCACACAGGAGGAGGAATTAGGACACGGGCTGTAACCAGGCTACCTCTGCCTACTTTTTTTTTTTTTAATGTGTCATTAATTTCTTATATGAAAATCTAATGTGTCCCTTTCTGTCTTCACCTGCACTAATGAAACTCCACACTCCACTTGGAGTCTGAGACCTGATTGGACCTAATTGAGTCGCTCTGCCTCGCATAATCAGGACCGGAGAAAGCGCTGACAGTTTTATCCCTCTCAATTCTCTCCTAAATTATGCAGCCGCTACCGGCTCTTTTAAATAGCCCTCTGCATCATCCCCTATAAATTGCTTAGAAACCCAAGACTGATTAGCCACCAGAATGAGTGAATGCGCTGGGACCGGCGTTAGTTAAGCGTAAGGCTCAGAAGCTTCTCAAATTAGCCCAAGATAGACTCCAGCCCACTCAGCCGTGCAGCCCTGGATAAGCCCTTAATTGCCTGTGGCTCATCTTCCTCATCTGTAACATGGGAATGATAATAAGAGGGTCTACCTCATAGAGGATTGAAGATGTTAATGTTTGTGGGACATTTAGAAGAGACGCACACATACGAGGTGCTATGTCACTCTTCGCGATCTAATTGGCTATCTCTACTATTCGGTGTCTCTTATTTTCGCACCCATGCCACTCCCCGTCTCATCCCCAGGCTCCCCCGTCCTGAGAAGTCATCGGGGCCACGTCATTTCCCTCTTTTCTAAGGGATCGGTCCCAAGGACATGGCCTAACAACCATCCCACACACTGAATCTGTCTCCGAGTCTGCGTCCTCCTAGAGAATCTAATCTGGTCCCTGCGACTTAACAGAGAACCGAGTGTTTCTAAGATGAGAGCGTGCATACACGACGGCATTTTAGACCCCAAACAGGCCATGTTTAACGCATATGATCCAGTTGACGTGCGCCGACATCCCCAATGATCGATAGATGCTTGGGGGATCACATCCGTTCATTTTTTACTAAAAAGTGAAGGCATAGGAAATAAGAACTAAGTTTACAAAAGAACTTAATGGAAACATTTTTCTTCCAAATACTTTAGTTCAACTAATTGTTTCAATTTATCTTCTTGACTTTTTCCCTCTGAATAATGACACTGAAGAAGCAGTGGCATGCATATTGCGCAGGCGTGTGCTTAGCGTTCATGCTATGTTCTTCTTCCTGTCACCCACTTACACAATCTAGTCAGTGTCTCTGAGCTTCATAGCCAGAGGGTGGCCTCTTGAGGGGTTTCTCCCATTGCACAGACTACTCAACATTCATAGGGTGTCTTACTCACAGACCTTTTTACCCAGAACCCATCGCGCATCAAGGAGACTTCTTCAGAAGACAGTTTCACCACAGGTTTACTTCCATGGTCTTCACATAAAGTAGTATTTCTTATTCATGGCGCAGACATCAAGTACAGAAAACAGGTTCAATAGAATAGACTTGGCAATGTTTGTAAAGTTTATTATTCCTAAACTTTATACAGGTCTCTGTACTTGACCCTGGTAACACACAGGAGTACTAGTAAGCAGGAGCATAAACCATTTAATATGGGTGCTGAGGGGCCCAGTAAGTGGGAAGAGTTCATGGCATTATCACACTATGTTCCTTTCAACACCATTAGTGAAATGGTCAGAAAATGGAAGTTACAGCCTGGCCAGTGTGTGTGGCTCAGTGGTGGAGCATCAACCTATGAACCGGGAGGTCATGGTTCAATTCCTGGTCAGGTCAGGGCACATGCCCAGGTTGAAGGCTTGATCCCCAGTAGGGGGTGTGCGGGAGGCAGCTGGTGGATGATTCTCATCATTGATGTTCCTATCTCTCCCTCTCCATTCCTCTCTCTGAAATCAATAAAAACATGTAAAAAAGAAAAGAAAATGACAAACTACCACATGCTAGACATCACGATCATCATTTTACATATGTTACTTTACTTATTTATGGTCGGTATTATGATTGTTCTATGCACATTTATACAGTTTACAGCAAACTTTAATAAACTTACATGGTAGAAATTAACGTATTTTAAAGATACAAAAATATACTTGAGAGGTTAGAAAATGCATACAAACTACATCAAGGGGAAAGAATTCAGAGCAATAGAAGAAAGAATTCAGAGCACTGTTTCTCTTTTAAATCCTGGTGTTAAAAAAACAAAATACGGTGATGCCCAAATAGGGGCTTGGGGAGGTTGGCAGAGCCCAGTGGTTGAGCACAGTAAGCATGAAGGGTGAGTGCATACCTATCCTACTCATTTCTTCTGGTATTAAACGATAGGACAGGTTATATATTAACTTGAAACATTATATGAGGATGCCATGAACATAGCAGGCACCCCTCATGTAAGTCCTAAAGTAAAAGGAATAACTGTATGTTCAAAACCCACAGATTCTCAGTTTCCATAATAAATGCCAGAATTTCTAAATAAACCTCAAATATTAGCGAAAAGACAATCAGTGTGATATACAGCGATATCCTCAGTTACATCTGCCTAACGTCTTACCATTACCCAGGCGTCATTTCAACCTGTTGTCCAGAAGTGAGTCATGACATTTCCCAATGAGAAAACCCGGGCAGGGGCTTTCTCAGGAGCCCCATTAAAAATGTTTTCTTATAGACACTGGGAAACAGAATAAACTAGAAACCACGAAGGGCAAGGCAGGCTCCATGTAGTAATAAAGTGTAACACAGTGTGGAAAAAAATGCATAATTAAGGGAAAGCCCATTTCTGATGAATATTCTATTGCAAACTCAAACTTCAGCCCTTTCCATCGTGTCGTTCCATGTAAACGCGCCTCTTTCTGTGTGTGTCTTAGAAGGTTCCCTTTCTTCCAGCGAGAACGTGCCTCTCTGGCCCGCCATGCTGTAACGCTCAAAACCCATGAGCGTACATTTCAGAATGGCTTCCTGAGATTATAGGCAATTGAACTTTACAGCCTCATTTTATTTTAATGCAAATTGCTATTCATTCTTAAAATGCATATTTCTCACCTTATTAAGCATACGATTCATATGGGGGGGAAAAAGCCTGTGTCCCTACCAAGGAAAGCTAGGAATATAATGAAATGTGATTTCTCCTTTTTTAAAAAACAACAAAAAACACAACATACATTTTTACAGGGACCTTCCTCTGCTCAGCTGTAATAAACTGTGACAAGGGGAGTAGTGGAGGGGCCTCCATAGGCTCCCGAGTCTCTGCTTGGCTGGTTCCTTCTCAACCTGCAGGTCTCGGCTCAGCACTAAATGGTCATCCCATCGAATCAGGCCTCCTCATTCCCCGGAACCACAGAATCGCGCTTATTGAGAGCATTTACGGAACCTGCAATTATACCACCTCATGGAGGGAAGGGACTCCCAGGGCCCTGCACCTCTGAAAGTGGACACCAGGCCCTGGCCTGGTCCGGCATGGACACGTGTGAGCGAACAAATTGTGAGGGAGAAATTGCTGCTGCTTATTTTCAGGGAAATGCTGTAACTATACTAAAAACTGCTTTCCATAGGATTCAAGTACAAAAGAATGCTTTTAATCCATTTTCATGTTCTAATGAAGGGATCCATTAGACATTAATATCCAAAAGCATTTATTCCCAAATAAGAGAGTCTCTTTTTAAATTGTGATACAATTTAGGTTTTAAAAAATAGTTTAAAATTGATTTTAAAGGTTTAGATTAAATTGACACCATACCAACCATTTCAAGGTTTATGTTAACTACACTGAAATATACATGCTTTTTAGACTTCGATGATGAATGTATTTCACACACACACAAACACACACACACACAATGTAGAAGTCATCAGATGGAACTTCCACCAACCTACCTACGTCTATTGGACTCATCTTTCCTCCCTTCCATCTGTACAATGGGTGCTATGGTGAGTTGAATAGTCTCCCCCCGCTCCCCCCCCCCCAAAAAAAAGTCATGTACATCTGAAACCTGGAATCTAATGAA
This sequence comes from Myotis nattereri, assembly GCF_964212035.1. Lineage (NCBI taxonomy): Eukaryota > Metazoa > Chordata > Mammalia > Chiroptera > Vespertilionidae > Myotis > Myotis nattereri. The sequence continues at coordinate 2,444,949 of NC_138096.1, read as the reverse complement.
GTATAAGGTTTTGCTTTCCAAAAAAGTATGAATAACATTTTCTTATTCAGCAATAGGGTCTCTGCAGGTAGACTTAGTTAAGGATCTTGAGATGAACGCGTCCTATAGGACGGGCCCTAAACCCAACGACTGGCATCCTTATAAAAAGAGGAAACGCTACGGAGAGACTCAGAGCAGAGGGTGATGTGAAGAGAGGCAGAGATGGGACGGCTCATCTCCAGAGGACACCAAGGTGGCCGTAACCAGCATAAGCCGGAGAGGCCTGGGCCAGGCTCTCCCTCTGAGCGTCACCCGCCCCGTGGACACGGTGATTTCAGGCTTGGCCTGTAGACACTTCTCTTGCGTGCGAGAGCAAATCGCTCTGGTTTGAAGCCACCCAATTTGTCATCATTTTCAGGGACAGTCCTGAGAAATTGCTACAGACTCTGTGACCAGGAAAAGGAATGCGGTTGTCACAAACACCCGGGAAAGTGGACATGGATGTGGCATGGGGACAGGCAGGGAGAGGTGAACTGTAGGGAGGAGGGATGCAGCGACAAGCCTAGGAGTGCCAGGGGCTCCAGGAGCCGCCGGAGGGGGCGAGAGGCACCGGAGGCCTCTCCCCAGAGCTGGCTCCACCTTGATTTCGGACTTCTGGCTTCCTGACGTGAGAGAGAATACATTCCTGTTGTTTTAAGCCAGGGGTCCTCAAACTATGGCCCGCGGGCCACATGCAAATACAAATATTGTATTTGTTCCCGTTTTGTTTTTTTACTTCAAAATAAGATCTGTGCAGTGTGCATAGGAATTTGTTCATAGTTTTTTTTTAAACTATAGTCCGGCCCTCCAACGGTCTGAGGGACAGTGAACTGGCCCCCTGTTTAAAAAGTTTGAGGACCCCTGTTTTAAGCCATCCCGCTGATGGCAATTTAATATATGCCTATCTATTTGATAAGCAAGCATATCACCCACATCAGATGGAAGCATCGCTCTTAAACATATAGAGAAGTTGGCAAGGTTAGGCTCACCTGTAGGTAAAACATAAAATCATCCAATGACAGCAACTCCACGTTTTCATTTAATGGGCTATTTTTTTTTTTTTTTTTTTTTTTTACTCTCTTGAGCTAAATGAGAAATGATTACCAAAAGGACCTCGCTTTCCAAGTAAAACCGTTCCAGCTATAGCATCAGTGATTAAAAATTCAGTGTCAAAAATATGTTTTCTTATGCTCAAAATGCCTTTTTACAAAATGGTATTTTTCAATGCACTCTATGACTTGTGTGGTATTTTCCAATTCTGCCATAAATTTAACACTCATTTAATCTTGAAATTTCTCTTGACTAATCCTCTAGCCTACAGTAACGTTTTCTCTTTCTCTCTCGGCCTGCCTGCGGGATGTCGGTATGTGTGTGGGTGTGCCCTCCAACAACGTGCAAATAAAACCTTTATCATATGAAGTTAAATCAAAACAGAAATAAAAAAACAACCAAAAGATTATTTTGCAAAATAAGCTTAAATAAAACCAGTGTCTCTCTGCAGAAAATCACTGTTAGCAAGTCACTGTGATCACTATCTAAGTTCCTCACGGTGCCAGGCATTAGCCAAAGCTCCTTGAGAGATAGTCACTCGCTCGATATTCACCACAATCGTGAGAGATGGGCACTGCTCTGCTGCTTTTTACAGACGTGGCGGCAGCAACAACAGCGAGGTTGAGCCACTTCCCCAAGAGGGTTCAGCCGTAAGAGTTGGAACCTGGATGAGACACTCGCAGCCTGTGTTTCTCGCTTCTCAAGAAAGGAGGACCATGACTCATCCCAGGACCCAGGAAAAGGAATCGCCGAGGAGCACCCGTGGGTGCAGTCAATGCAAACCCCTCAATGCAGACCCCGGGCGAGGAATAACCCAGGAAGACCGCGACCCCAGGTGGCATTCGCACACTAACGCGGAGGAAGGTGCTGCGCTCTGGCGCGTGATCCCATCGGAGGCTGAAGGCCTAGCGTTATCTCAGGTGGTTCTGATTTCATGCTCATCAAACACACTCCGATTTCAACGTGGCTTCCAGTAACACGCACCTACAAGGACACGGCGGCCTCAGACACGGCACAGAGAGCCCATGACCGGGCCTTTCCCAGGCGCCTGAGCAGGTGGGCCTGCTGCCTCCGTGTCTGTAAACGCCCTGAGAGTGTGCGGCTCTCCGAGTCCGCAGACGCCAGGAGAGTAAGACCAGTTTCTGCTGCGCGAGCCGAGGCTGAACGGGGTGGAGGCCAAAGGCAGGTCTGACGTGAGGCCGCTGTCCGGGCACCAGGTCCCCCATGAGCGAGGCCTCTGTCCGGGCACCAGGACCCCCATGAGCGAGGCCTCTGTCCGGGCACCAGGACCCCCATGAGCGAGGCCTCTGTCCGGGCACCAGGACCCCCATGCGCGAGGCCTCTGTCCGGGCACCAGGACCCCCATGAGCGAGGCCTCTGTCCGGGCACCAGGACGCCCATGCGCGAGGCCTCTGTCCGGGCACCAGGTCCCCCATGCGCGAGGCCGCTGTCCGGGCACCAGGTCCCCCATGAGCGAGGCCTCTGTCCGGGCACCAGGACCCCCATGAGCGAGGCCTCTGTCCGGGCACCAGGACCCCCATGAGCGAGGCCTCTGTCCGGGCACCAGGACCCCCATGAGCGAGGCCTCTGTCCGGGCACCAGGTCCCCCATGCACGAGGCCTCTGTCCGGGCACCAGGATCCCCATGCGCGAGGCCTCTGTCCGGGCACCAGGTCCCCCATGAGCGAGGCCTCTGTCCGGGCACCAGGACCCCCATGAGCGAGGCCTCTGTCCGGGCACCAGGACCCCCATGAGCGAGGCCTCTGTCCGGGCACCAGGACCCCCATGAGCGAGGCCTCTGTCCGGGCACCAGGACCCCCATGAGCGAGGCCCGCTCTCAGTCCGCTCTGCCCGCTTTCCCACTGAACCCTACACTCCACCCCACGACCTGAACCCACACGGCAAAGGTTAAACCTCAGCGTGGGAAGGGATGTGACAGATTCCCTCGTGGCTTCAGGGCTCGGGCCTCCCCTAAAGGTACCGCTGACGGCGGCTCAGTGCTGCACCGCCTCCGGCGCTTTCCATCTCCCAGGACACCTTCCCGTGATGGACAGTGACAGGCTGGACCCAGAGCGGCCTCCGTGGGACTTGCAGACACAGCGGGGGCTGCCTCAGCAAGGCCATTCGTTTTCAGGGGGCGCACGCTCGCTCTCACAAAGAAAAGTCTCCATCGCAAAGCTGGCAGCACGGTCGCATCTCCTGCGAGGTTAGCAGAAACGCTTCTACTGGGAACTCCCGGCCCACCGCACGCTCCAGCAATCTATTTCCAACCACGGGCTAAGCACCCCCCCCCCCCCCCCCGCACATTACTGACACCACTGGGAACACCTGTGTCCTCTCGTCTGCTGTGCTCCCCCCACGTCTCCTCGCCGCCCTCGCTCACACTCTGATAGTGAACAGCTGGGCCCTGCCAGAGCACGCGGCGGCCTGGTTTTGAAGAAACCAGAAAACGAACACCCCTTCCTCCTAACAGTGCGGAACCAGCCGAGAGGAACACACAGAAGGAACAGCTGCAGATCAAAACATCAGCTTTATGGCCAAAGAGAGCTGAAGGGGATGAGGTGGCTCATCCATGTACCAGCAGCGGCCTCAACACGCGAGCCAGGCCTTGAATTCTGGCCCCGCGAACGCACGAGGGCCCCCCACTCAGGGCAGAGAGAAGCACAGCCAAGTGGAACCGTGTGAGCTGGGCCTCCCCCCAACATTTCCAGGGCCAGCGTGAGGGCGAGGAAAACCAGGGGTTTCAAGGAAAACCACACCCAAGAAGCATGAGAAAACCGGCCCTCTGCGCCCCCCCAACCCCATTCCTGCAGCTTGTTATTGGCCCACATAAGACTTAACTGTTACCTGAACTGTTGTTTTTGCTCCAACACGGCCATGCTGGCCTGAGGGAGAAAGTCCGAAACCTGGGGGAGCTTTTGGTGAGTGCAGGACACCACCCCCAGCGTGTTGGCTTAGCCACACACACGGGCTCCTACCTTTCGGAGGCTGGGCGGCCACGGCGAAGGGGCCAGCAGGTCTGGCTGATGAGCGCCTCTGCGTGGTGTGCGGACGGACGGTCACCTTCTCCCGGGTCCTCACCCTGCAGAGCGAAGACCCCCTCCTGTCTCCTCTTATAGGGCCAGGCAGTGCCCTCCCGGGGGCTCCGCCCTCCGCTTAATTGCCTCCCAGGCCCAGGTCTAACATCACCTGGCGCTTGTGGCTTCAGCAGAGGAGGGCAGGGACACCCAGTTCGAGCAGCAGCGTTTTCGCTCCCCAGGGTTTCCTTGCCGCCCTTGGTGGGGCTTTTGCTCTGGGCAGAACTGGGAGCTTTTAGAGGCCACATCTTTCTGGAATGGGGTGGTTGCTGTAGCAGTGGCTCTCAACCTTCTGGCCCTTTAATACAGCTCCTCATGTTGTGACCCAACCGTAAAATTACTTTCATTACTACTTCATCACTGTCATGTTGCTACTGTTATAAATTGTCATGTAAATATCTGATATGCAGGATGGTCTGAGGCGACCCCTGTGAAAGGGTCGTTCGACTGCCAAAGGGGTCGCGACCCACAGGTTGAGAACCGCTGCTTTAGGGGCTCAGTCATTGAAGATGCAGGGCGATGCTGATCCCCAAAGGTCCCAGTGGGGCGCCAGCACCCCAAACTTCTGAGGCCACACGGGTCTGCTTCTGCACAGTAGTCTCACCAAAGACATCCCATGACTTTATTAATTTTCTTTTAATAAAAGATGGTTTTATCATATACCCCCCTCCCCCCACCAACTAAAAGGGGGTGTTTGTTCTGATTATCTTTTAATAAAGTCACCCTCATCCTTTGAAAACAGAGCTTTCAAATGCCACATTCACACCGCCTTTGTAAGTGCTGGAATGGCCGGGGCCCACGCACACGTGTGGGAGGTGCTAATGGGCACGCTGCTTCCTGAATGCAGGGCATCTATTAGAAAGAGAGGCTGCCTAAGGTCTTAAAGGCTCACTGTAGTTCTTAGTCACTGGATTTTACGCGGATGGCCAGAAAGATAGCGCCATCAGCCTTTATCCCGTGTCAAACAGAGTATCAGTGATGCAAGACATGCCATGCACAGCACGAGCTGGCCTCAGGGCCTGTGGGTACCCGTTAGTTTTGTCTGTATCTGATATGGGACAAGCCTGTCTCTGACACGGCTCAGTGCGTGTGGACCCCGGACTATCACACGTCATGACCCACCTGAGAAGCGTCTGTCCCCTTGGCTTTTGCTGGGAACACGGAAAGCTGGGCATGAGCAGTCCCAGCGTGGGGGCGCCTCGGGGTAAACTCTACCTCCGTTTCTCCGGACTCAGCGGCGTGGACCTGGCAGACAACAGCTGAGACGCATTTCCCTCGCCGCCTTGATGTCCCCTTCTGCTTCCGGAGTCCAGCTGGATGCCGATCCTGTTCCTCCTCCTAAACGCGCCGCTTTGCAAACGGCACACTTTCCTCCAGGAAACACTCTCCCAGCCGCGCGGCTTCCCAAGGGGTCTGCAAAGATGACAGAGATCCCCCCTCTGCCCACCTGCATCCTCAGCGGTGCCTGGGGGAGGGCCCACCTTTAACCCCAGCGTGCGCTCCCTCTCCTCTGGCTACTGGAGTGTGAGGTGCTTTTTCTCCAGAGCTGTGGGTGCTCAAGGCTGCCTCCTGCACACCCACACTGGGGATCGACGCATGTCCCCTACTGGGGATCCAGCCCACAACCCAGGCATGTGCCCCAACTGGGAATCAAACCGTGACCTTCTGGTTCATAGGTCAATGCTCAACCACTGAGTCACACCAACGAGGCCAAAATATCCCTCTTATTCTCACCTACTCCTTATATGCATCTCTCAGCATTCCTCTTTGAATCATCCTTAAGAAATAATTTTAGCCGAAACCGGTTTGGCTCAGTGGATAGAGCGTCGGCCTGCGGACTGAAAGGTCCCAGGTTCGATTCCGGTCAAGGGCATGTACCTGGGTTGCGGGCATATCCCCAGTGGGAGGTGTGCAGGAGGCAGCTGATCGATGTTTCTAACTCTCTCTCTCCCTTCCTCTCTGTAAAAAATCAATAAAAAATATATTAAAAAAAAGAAATAATTTTAGTCTTTCTGTTTCTTTTGTGTTGCGCGTATCTGCATATCAGGAATGAAGCTATATTGTTGGGACTCAATGCCCCCTTTCCAATAGTATCCTTTTTTTTTTATGTGAACCAATCAAGAAGAGTTTCATATAAATATGACAACTACTACTGATCTCTGCAAACACGACATTCTTTGAAAATTAATATCACAGTATAAATATCTCACGCATTTATGCTTATGCTATTCTTACGCAGAGTCACCAGGATGAATTCCAGTTTGAATGAACTGTCAGAGTGAACATCCGTCACCGCGCTGCTGTGAGCGCGCTCCGTCCACTGCTTCCCACATGTCTCATCTCTGGTCCCTTTGTCAAGTCCTCGTCCTCATGTCTCCTGCCATCAGCCCTGCTCTTAAGAGCTGTCTGTGAGCCAGTGTTTCCTCTCGCTCACAGAGTAACAGCTGTTGTCAGCGGGGGATTATTGTGAGGGGTCAGAGTTCTCTTGATGACAGAGTGAAGTCCTGAAGAGAAAATTGGATGGCCGGAAAGCTGCCATCTGAGTAAGAAGATGTGACTCACTGTTTTTTGTGGGTTTTTTTTTTTTTTTAATACTTTCTTATTTTCAATGAGTTAGCACCTTGTTGCATTAGGTGATACTAAAAAAATGAATTGCAATTTTAATTATTTTCTGTCTTTCAAAGCATACAAAAATAAGTGTTATTTTTTTACAAGTTTCCCCAATTTGGAAACAGATGTAAAAATCAGTTAAGGCTGTGAGCAGCTTTCTTATGTTTTAAATCAGTATAAAATGACTTAAAAAACTGATTATGATCTGAGTTAGCACAAAGAATATAATCAGAGTTTGTCAAATCAATCTGTGTTATATTATTTTACAATGTGAGGAACATTTGACAATTATAAAGCTGAATCTTAAGGAGTGATTTAAAACATACATTTTTCATCAATATTATGTCAATATTTTATTTATTATCTTTTAAATATGTTTTTAAATTGATTTCAGGGAGAGCAAGGAAGAGGGAGAGATAGAAACATCAATGATGAGAGAGAATCATGGATCGGCTGCCTCCTGCACACCTCCTACTGGGGACTGAGCCCACAACCCGGGCACGTGCCCTGATGGGGAATCAAACTGTGACCTGCTGGTTCATAGGTCGACGCTCAACCACTGAGCCACAACAGCCTGGCACCAATGAGGCCTTTTGATGTTGCCCTGTCCCCAAGACCATCAGGCATAGTGTGAGATTCCTTGGTCTTTTAAGCTCTCTTCTGCTGCACGGAGACTCAGATGGACACGGAGTTACAGTGGGAGAATCGTTACTGTGCGTTATTGCCTATGAAAGCCTCCCAAAGGCGGATGTGTTTTCTTGGCTCAAGTGGCAAAGTTAACTCTGCTGTGAGAGAGGCAACCCAATAAGAAAGCTGAAAACAAAACCCAAAACACAACTTTCTCAAGGAAGCCCGACTCCATAATGTACTGTATGTGAATTCGTGGAAGGGGTGCATTATTTACTTCTCTCTCTTCTCCTTCCGGGGCGATGGGAAACGCACAGAGTGCCCCGCCGCTCACTGCACCTCCCCTTGGTCTTGGCATGACCACTGAGGGTAGCATTCTGCGAGGTGGTCCCTTTTCAAAGCTAAGATTAGAGATCTAGTCATCTTGATGCAGCCCTCTCTTTAATGCAATGATGCTTATTATTGTGGCTTTCTTAGTGAATAGCTAGAGAGGTCTTTGAAGATAGCACTAACCTAGATCATTTAAAAAGCAAAATTAGATTACTCAATTTGCCTTAGTTCACAACACGACCATTAGGTTTCTTAATGGATTCGGAAAACTCAATAATTCCTGCTCAGATTAGATTTTATTAGATTTGGGTGTCTTTCATACTAACTTTAAAGATCTGCAGACAGTGTAATCAGATTGGAGTCCCAGACTCATTGGCTGGCAATACATTATAACATTTTTATTGGGGCTTCACAAACACCTAAAGTCACATTGAGGAAATATGATGCTGAGAGTTCACCAAATTAGATTCAGGAGGTGAGAAATCGGCATGCGCTTGCACTGTAGAATTGCTTTTCCCTTGGCAAGATATTTCTGTGTAGTTTTAATATAACTTTCCAGTTGTGAGGAAGGAGAAAATGTATATTGTTTATAAAATAAGAATAAAATATACTTTATGTATTTTACATATATAATACATGTGCAATATGAACTGTGAAGGAATTGCTTTAAGATAGAGAATTTACTTCTCATTTAGTACACAGTTATTATGATGCATGTGTAGCAATTAAGTGCCATATTAATGGTATCATAATTGAAAGCTATTTGTTTAATTAAATTACCAGGAAATTAAGGCCATGCATTACAATATTTTTTTCTAAATATTGACTCCACAATGACATTTTAAATAAAACTGTTCAATGCTAATGAGTATAAAGTTTTCTTGAAAATAATGATTAGAGTTTAATCATTGATGAACGTAGAACAATAAGATCAATATCAATTAATTTATTTTAAACCCATGAAATAACTGATACATTGCAGCATTGCTATAATTTAGTACTGTCCCAAGCAAAACAATATGTATGATTATCCTAATTATAACATCTTAGTGGATATATATATAACATATATGTATATGTAATGCTATGATAGCATTAATATACCACTTAAACCATTTGTGATCTCTCTCTTTATAGATATAAATAGATTGGTAGATTCATCGATCATTAGATAGGAGATCTATCTGTCTATTGATTATCTATCTATACAGTGTTAGAAAACTTAAGAGGAAAAGTCTTAGGAGGAATGGAGGAGCTAACGGAAGAGCAGGCAGAAAAACGTAATCACTGAACAGAGAAGAAAAGCAGAGCTATGGGGATGAGTTTGAAAAGCTCATGATTGAATCCATGTTTCTAGATAAGTACTCGGAGGCAGAGACAGGAAAAGAGGCAGGAGGGATCCCAACACGAACCCAGGAGGCACTGCTTTGCAGAAAATGAGAACATTACAAGGTTCTTGCAGGGCCCGTTAAAAAAATGTGAAGAAGAATGACAGAATATTTTGCAAAATCTAGCTACTTTCCAAATTCCCTATTCCTGAACTCAGGACTTTGGTTGTGCTGCCGATACCCACTCTGAAATGTTAATCATAACAAATAGAGGAGCTATGTGAGAGCACTGGGAAGCTCTAATAAATTATTTCAGATGGAGCGATGCGAGTAATCCTTGGAATGTTAATGATATTTAAGTTTGGATTCCGAGTCCTTGTAGGCTGGGCCTTACACCTCTTTGTTATCGCTCAGAGAGTCCCTGGCTTATGTCAAGCATTCATCCCATAGGCCTGGAAAACCTATTGATCATCACGTGTTAATTTTCACCGAAGTTAATTCTCTTGGTGTTATTCCTTCTGGGATATTTACTCCATTGTGCATCCAAAAAGCTACTGGCCACTGGAAAGCCCTATTTTATCGGCACGTCAACCATGTGGGTTCCTAAAAATATGCTAAATGACGGCAATCACAGGCATCATTAACAACCACATTAGTTTGCTCCTGCAAACTAACATCACCCCAAAACTTAATGATTTCAAACAATAGTAATTGAATCTCATGTTCAATGTTGTGTGTGGCAGTTACAAATGGACTGGAATAAGCTGGATTCTGCGTTGGAGTCTCCTCTTTAAGTCTCCCATGCTCCTTGGTACACCACTCACCTAGAGCATGTGGGGTGCTCCCTGTAACTCACACTGAGATGCTCATTGCCTGGCTGGTGGTTTTGTAGCAAATCATCAGTGCCCTGGAGGTGAACCCCAAACTCATCTTGTTTCAAGCTTCCCCATCCATTGATATGTCATTGGACAAAGTTAGTCACATGGCCAAGCCCCAGATCCAATGGCAGGGGTGGCCATTCTGATCATCAAGAGGACATGCAAGATGACAAACTTATGGGATCACCCTGGAGAGGGAGGTTCGAGGACCAATCATTTCTTCAATCGCAAGACAGGCGCCCTCATCCTCATCTCCTCAGGTTTTGTCTTAGGCACTTTGCTGGTATGGACCCACAAATTTTCAATGCTGTCCTTGATTCTGGTCACCAAAACGAGCCAGATTGCCCTTTCTCGAATAAATAATGCAAATATCTGAGAACACTCGTTAAATATCAGAACTGGTGCAAATAAAAGGTTTTGTTGTTTAATTCATGCGAAGTACACAAATTTGAAATGTAAGTCAGCAAAGAGATGTCTTTTGACCTAAGCTTAATGCGCTCCTGTCTCCAGCATGGAATGACCATGGGTTTTGCTCTACATCCCCAGCATTAAGCTTTTTTCAACAGATATATTCCCTGCTTCTAAAATTGATCTTGTCATGTGTGATCAATTAATAGTTATTGAATAAAACATAAAGCAATTCTTTGAATCATTAAACCTATATTCAGCACTTGTATGTTTGATAAAATGTAAATTGTTGACATCTGCGTTTTCACTTGATTTGACATTCGTCACATAGTAAACATTAAATGGATTCCATAGTGAGACCTATGCAATTTAAATATAAAGATCTCTGCTTATTAGATGTGTGCCTTTGGGAAACATGTTTAAACTCTTCATTTCCTTTATGCATAAAATGATGATGATATCTATTTCATAATGTCTTTATGAATACTAAATAAGTTACATAAATCACATTGCCCAATGTTTAGCCCATTCAGTTACTAAACTTTCTCCACCCATTCCCTAATAGATATAACATTTTCATTGCTTTGCAATGGCAAAAATAAATAGTCTACTTGCTGGCTTAAAGAGTGTATCTCTTTTTTCATTAAAATTCTATAATATTCACTTTTTATTTTAAAATCTTCTATTTAAATATATTAAATAGGATCCTCCTAATAGTCTCTCAACTTTTGACCTGATGAGTACATCAAAACTGTGTAAATTAATAACCAACTTCGGTTGGTTCTGAATAATGTTATTTTTCTAGCTTATTTTATGCCCTGATATTCAAATAAGATAATTTTATAACTAATTCAAAATTGCATATTATTTTTAATTAGTTCATTGGATTTTGGGAAATGCCATTCTATTCCTGCAAGAATAAATAACATGTCTTTACCAACAGTACATTATGTTCTATTTTTCTCATTGTACCTTCTTAACAGCTTCACCGAAGAAATGGAGGAACAAATGAATAAAACATGTGTTTATTACAGCGGGTGAAGAGAAAATGACAAATTTTACATCTTCCTCTTCCCTTGGTGAATGTCAGACAGGGGAGGAGTTGAGACGGCCAGAAAATAGAATGACCCCTCCAAGAGCTGCATTTACAAGTAATTATTTTTTTCCTAAGAAATTTCTTAAATCAAACTACAAATGAGAATAAAGACAGAATCTAAATATATAAGAACTTACTTTTAATTAGACATGTCATTAAAATTTAGTCATTATAGATGAAAAATGGGAAACGTTACATATTTTGACACTACGGTATGTCGTGTGTCCTCTTTTGATTGAAGTAATAACATATAAAAATGTAAAGTTCATGTCCAATTCTGTCGGCATTATTAGTGCCCAGCTCAAACAAGAGTTAGGAAGCAAAATTCTAGTAGCTGCAGCCCCATAAGCTTGGAGAAAATGCTGCCAAAAATAATTGGGTGCAAAGAAAATAATGGTGAAAGTGTCAGAGATGAGTATTTACCAATAAATATTAATGGGAAAAGTTGAGTTAAGGGAGCAATGGAATGTGTCCAGTAGTGGTTTATTAATGAGAAAAAAATCTTTATTTGTATTAATAAAAGTATAATAACTATCTACAGGGCAGGGAGGCAATAGGCCTGACTAGAAAGATAATTTGTATTTTATAATGAAAAGCAAAAAGAATGTTCACATTGAAAGATGTGCTGTTATATTTTAAAGTGAGGAATGTCTGCTTATTATATTGACAAGGTACTTCCCACTGCCATCTGCTCCAATGAAAGATGTTAATTCTCCCTCAGTTTTCATCCGTTTCACTGGTACATTGCCATGAAACCATGCTTTTCTTTGGATTATACTTTGAAAAAATGCAATTTAAAAATACAGCCTGGCTGGCATGGCTCAGTGGTTGAACATCGACCTATGAACCAGAAGGTCACGGTTGGATTCCCAGTCGGGCACATGCCCAGGTTGTGGGCTTGATCCCCAGTGTGGGGCGTGCAGGAGGCAGCCAATCAATGACTCTCTCATCATTGATATTTTTCTCTCTTCCTCTTCCTTCCTCTCTGAAATCAATAAAATATATTAAAACATAAAAGTATCCAATAAAATTGAAACGTAGCTATCATGGGAGTGGGATAAGAAATGGTGATGGACTGATTCCTACGGCTACTGCTCAGGTACATGGGGGTTTCGGAGCAGAGGGTGGGGACAGTGATTATTATTTTCTTTTCCAAGTCACTGTGGCAATTCCTTCAATTGTTGGGTACAATTAAAATATGGAAATCTGTTCTTGGAGAAGTAAATAACCTGCAGGCCCTTGTCTTTTCACACAAATGACAGTGTGGGTAGACATCTGCTTATAGGCAGGGAAATAAACTACATTATCTGCCAAGCCCCTTTTGGGTTGACAATCGATCTGTACATGAAGAGATTTAATGTGATACTGGGTTCACTTGCCCACTTTTCCCCTGCAAATCACAGAGTTAAGCACTTTCTTTAGGAATAAACGGCACATTTAATTCGTAAAGGGATTGGCACAACCCCCCTGAATGTTATGATGGAACTACAGTAAAGGAACTTAGGGACACAGTACTAAAAAGTTATATATATACTAGTAAATATAAAAGAGCCACAGTCCTAGCATCACGCCTTGCCTCCTGTGAAGCATCTAGAGGTGCTCTGAGGTGGCTGGCGCACAGTAACACGATGAGGGAGACGGCTGCACTTTATGAGTGGCCGGTGCCAGGCGCAGGGGGCTCGCAAGCACAGAGGTACTAGGGTGGTATGTTTGCCAGGGCTTCCAGGAGTCTCGTTCGTTCCATGGCTTAAAAAGCTTATTAATGCCTGGAGATTTGGCCCATGATCCGAAACGTGTAAATGGGAGATGAGTCCATTACAACCGCTTTATTGGCAGGTACAGGGGTATCATTCAGAAACTTCAAGGAAGCAAGCACAGTAATTGACAACCACATGCCCTTAAAAAGCCCAGTCCCCAGAACTGCACCAGGAAAAAGAAAAAGAACAGAATGAAGAAGAAATTTAAAAACCCAGCTAATTAACTAGCTTGGCTCATAGCATTATTTATTCAGTATTACATGTTATAGTGTAAGGTCAAGTACAGAATGCCTGATGATAAGACTTGCATCTGGACTGGCCACTGAGACTTGGGGACTATTAGACCCATCAAATCATGGAACTGGACAGGCCTATCTGCCGTCCATCACAGGACAGCCCGACATCAAGTGTGTGTGTGTGTGTGTGTGTGTGTGTGTGTGTGTGTGTGTGAAAGAGAGAGAGAGAGAGAGAGAGAGAGAGAGTTAAATGAGCAAGGTTCAATGAGTAAGAACTATATTTACAATCCAAGAAGTAAAGGAAACACAGTTTAATGTTATTAGTTTACTTCGGAAATTGAAATCAAATGCACATTTTAGAATGAGAAGCCTAATTAAGAGAATTTTCTAGATGATGTCAAAATATTACTATCCCACAAATTTTCTGCTTATATAACTACAAGTTCTGTCATTTGGGTGAGGACATCGGCGAAATAAAACGCTGCAGCAAAAAAAGCTGCTTCGCGGTGCCATGACTAAGGCTGACGCTGGTGGCCAAGGATCATAAAACTGTCATTGATGTTTTTATGTTTTATATTCAGTGTCAACAAGCAAGACTATTTGCATATGGCTACACTTAACATAATATTTATGTTTTAAATGTTTCCACCAACATCTAAACAACTTCACGTGTTTGTTTTCTACTTTTCCCATTTGACGGAATGACTATAGATTAGACTTTAGGTAAAGTCCTTCCCCAATAACAGAATTTGTTGGTTTTCATAGGAAAACTGACTGCTGTTCAGACACTGACACTAAAAATACAGATGGTATTTTCATTGCCTATAGCTTTCAATGACAGTATTAGTGCTTTAGAATCTTAGATACTAGGGTGTTTCAGTCTATCATTTTTATTTCCTTTCATGGGAAAAATGAATAAAAATTGCAGTGTACAACACTGCTGTAAAATGTTTATATCAAATGTAAAATACAGATTGTGGTAACATATACCCCATGAAAGATTCAGTAATGTTTCTTTTATAGCTTGTCAAACAGCAGAGAATATTTAGAGATAGGAAGCCCTACTTATCCTGAGTAACAGGAAAATGAGCTTCTCTTCCACAGTGTTCAGAAGGATACCGACCCTTAAGCAGTTCTGTATTTTTCCATTATTTTAGGGGTTGCCCATTTCCTTTGATTTGAATGGAGTTGCATCACTGTAGCATTGAAGGACCAGGACGGTCTTAACCGACTCTTCCCTGCAGTTAGTTTTGATTCGTTCACTTGTCTGGACATGAAAGAGGCATTAACATGCCTAAGAGGAGGCGCCTGGGTGCTGCCTCCCAGAGGGAACAGGCAAGGTGCCCTGGATGCATTTTCAGGTTGAAAAATCCAATCCCTCCCTCCCTCCTCTCCTTCCTTCCTCTCTCAACTCACCCCCCTCTCTAATTAAAGCTCTCGAGGCATTGGCTCCTCCCACTCCACACACTCCTATCCTAAGCAACACAGGACTCTACAGCATCGCGCTCAATTGCTTGTCTTTAGAAGAAGTAGTTATAGCACGCAGTTAAGTTTCTCCGTCTGCAGGAGGCTGTAACTCCCTTTAGGATCGTCCTTGTCACTCTGATAGTGGGGGACAATGAATCTCGTGCTGCTAGGAACCCAGAGGTTAAATGCCGGGTCCACAGGGGCCAAGGCAGTTTGACCCTGTTACCAAGTGCCTGGTCCGGAGGAGGACCTCATTACGTATGATAGACTGTCTGTGAGCGTCCATTGAGTGCCGTCATTGTACCAGGCCTGGAAGTACAGGGACCCACAGAGCCAGGCCTTTCTCATGAAGAACGTTACGCCTGGTGGAGAGGCCGGCTGCCCACAGCTTCCACCCGGTGTGCTCAGTGGTGATGCCAAGTATGTTTAGGTTGCACGGTGCAGAGGGAAACTCACCCAGCTCTGAGGTCCAGGAAAAGAATTAAAGAGGAGATACTTGATTTGATTCTTTGAAGATAAATAGGGTTTTTTAATCATTTAAAAAAGAAGGCGGTAAAAACCCCTTTCTTTTCAAGCACTAGTAAAAACTAGCGAAAGGGACTATTGCATGCAGGAAGTTCTCACCGATTCTGTCACCTGCACTGAAATGCTGAGTGAGGGCAAAGAGAGAGCCGGGTGGGGCAGGTCCCAAAGCACCTTGTGTTTGGCAAGAAATGTTAGTGTTATGATTTGATTTCCTGAGCCTTTGTATGTAGCTTCCACTTTTCCCTAAGACAAACTTATATTTCTTTAATTTGTATAGATTTCTAGAAAGCATTGTGATTTTTCAAAAGACTTGCAGAATTGTCTGTTATGTAATCCTTGAAAACGTACACCAAAATTCTTTATGAGTTCTCAGTCATTTGTGAAATTATCTATATTATGCTTGCTGACATCTCAGTCCCATTTCTATCACTTACTCATCCACCTTTTTTTAAATTGCCATTTTTAATTAACAAAGTGCATTTTATAGCCAGCAATTACTCTGTTTATAGACTAAAACAGGATTCAAAATATAAATGTCTGAGTTTTACATTAGGTCAGATTCCTTTTTTTTTCAGTCGAAGTCAGGTTTCCCACTGAAGAGAGGTGGGGGAAGTGATTTCCAGGGAAAGACCAGCTCAGAGAGCGCAGAGAAGTCCTGGCGAGAGGGATGACAGCCAGGCCAGACGTTCTGCACAGAAAGATGGAAGACTTCAGCGCACACTGTCCCCTCCCAACCTCTTTCTCCAGAATCACCCCCTTTACGTTTCTGTGTGTTTCATCACAAGGAAGTAGGCTTTGCATCTTATTGATGACTTAGCTTTCCATCTATCTGTTCACATGTATGTGATAAAGAGACAAGTAAGAATATCATCTACAAGACGGCTGGCATCTACACTCTGAAAGCAAATAAGTTAAATAGTAAGTTCCTTTCCTCTTATCGGCGATCACGTTATTTTTCATTATTTGAAATCTGACTAAATAATGTTTCTTTCTCCAACACAGCTGTCACTGATGGCTTCCTTAACCTGAGTCTCAGAAGGAATTTGACAACGCTGTATCTCTCTGTGTCTTTAAAATTTTATTTCTTGCCGGGTTTATCAGTCACTTATGACATAATAAATATTAAAAATGGCAGGCAATCTGTTTTACGTGCTGCAGTTAAAGTGGGGTTTTGCTCTAAAATAAGCAAGCCTGTTTCTCTAGAGCTTACATCGGAATAAAAATTTGATCCACTCTCTTCCCCCATCAAGCAGCTGTGACAAGAAGCCATTAGGGAGTTGTTAGGTTTGCCGGAGTTTTCCATTACACCAAATATTAAATTAACTGTCGTGCACGTTCCGGAGGACAGGGAAGCCTGGAGTGTTGTGAGCATGCTTAACACGCTGACATTTTCATTGCTCTGCATGGGAGTGGACACAATCACCGACTCCTCCAGTTCCTCCTGGTGTGGTGGCCAGCAAGCGGCAAGGAGTGTGCTGATGAAGACGTTCTAGAATAATGTTGTCCCTTTTTTAAAGAAATGGATCTCAGCGAAAGCACAACAATACCTTGAATTATTTTGTGCCACTAAATTAATGTTCGGGTGTAGGTAATGAGACCTCCGTGGTTTGAAATAGACACTCTATGAGAATGGCAGCTGTTGGGATTGGGCAGAGACCAGATTGAGCGCCAGCCACGGGCACCTCTGCTGTGAAATGTCCATGGGGTCTGACACCCACAGGCTGATGACGGGATTCACAAGTGACATCGAGAACCTGTGCTTCCCAGGTGCTCGGACTGTCTTCCTGCTTTGCCTCTTACCCTGTAGCTCGCTGTCCTCTATACTGGCGTCGGATTGCTGCGATGCAGTACATCCTAGGCCATGTTTAGGTGCATTATTAGTGGTTATATCCCATTTCCTATGGAGGATATATCTTTGTTTATGGCCCTTCTTCCCCCAGGTCTTTTTCAAGGGTTTCAAATTCTGTTCTTGAATCCACCTCAATGTACCGAAGCTACTGTCACCTTCCGTGGTCTCTGAATAACTCCAGGCCTGGGCTTGTCTGTACATAACGCCGTATTCTGGCTCTTTTCCATTCTCACATAATTTATAAAAGAAAGCTTTGCAATTCTCAAGACAAATCAGGAACGGTATACCGTTTTTTAGTTCAAGTGTTCCTTCTGCAACAATTGAACTGGTATATAAATTCAATTAATATGTAGAAATGAAAGATACCCTCAAGTCGTAAGGATTATTATGATTTCTTATTGAATATTCAAATATATACATACATTTAACTATAACTCTGGGACTTTGCTTTCCAGATCATTCACTCATTCACTCATTTATGCTAAAATACCTTAATGAGAACCTAATATTTGCCAAACTCTACTCTAGTCATTCGGGATGTGTCTGTATAAATTTCTGTAAAACAACAAATTGTTCTTTTTGTTTCTTATTTTTTACAGACACAGCCATGGAATATACTTTAGAGAATTGTAACTGTGGTTCTTTTTACATCAATGTATTGAATTGGGTGATTTTAAATGTCAGTAAATGACACTATTGAGAATGCTTGCTTACCTTTAAATCGATGTCTTATGTGAAATGGACCAGCTTGATGGGAATCCATCCAGAAACTGAAAATATGTGACAGACAGTTTTCCATCGCATCATCAGTGTAGCTCAGTTCTTCCAAAGTTGGGCAGAACTGCTGAGGATTAAGAAGGAAAAGACAAGACATAAGAATAGAAAAGTCTGCTTTCTGGAGGAGATGATGAGGGAATCTTTGAAGTAGTGCTGAAGGAATGCATATATTATATGTATGTTAGAAAGAAAAAAGTTTGCGGAAGTTCTGATTAAAAGTCAAACAAAACAAAAGAGCCAATATACTGAGCATGTATTTGAGGATATTAAAATTAATGATACATCTTCAATTTAGGGCTAAGAAATTATTCTAGTATATTTAAAACTACATTTAGTTTGCAAAAAAAAAAAATCAATTTCCACTTACACTGTTTGGAATAAATCTACTGAGTAGCAGGAAGAGCGGCTGCAATAAAATAGTCCCAGAGAAAACACTGAATATAGATCTCACAATGAAAGCCTAAAATTAGGTATAATATACTTCCTTTAAAAAGAAAAAAATAGCTAATTTATTCCTGCACTTTCCTGTGTAGAGACACTAATCATAGCAGCTTATTTATAGTTTCTCATAAGTTGTAGGGAGACTGAAGATCTCATTGTCAAACAGCAGCATCGATTAAGGGCTCTCTGTTCAAAGAGCATCATGATAAATCCTATGGAAAAGAGAGAAGTGGGTAAAACTCAGACTCTTCCTTCTCTCAGGGAGTTGACACTGCAATGCGGTAGAAAAACTAAAAAGAAAAAAATCACACTCGAGGGCAGTGGGGCTAGACATCCTATGGGAGTTGCAGATGCCTTCCTAGAGCCACGTACATTTTGCGTTGTGTTTTGAAGGAACAGGGATTCGGTATGGAAATGGAGCATCTATTAAAGTGGAAAAATCTAGAAGGAGAGAAACACACTCGCCTCTAGAAGGAGTGCTGGAGGAAGATTGAGTGTGAGGGTTTGTGTTAAGGGCTGAGGATTTAAGAGCCTGTCAGAGAGCTGGGCTCGGAAGCTGCTCTGTGATTTAAAGAGTCTGAAGTTGACTGAGGAAAGCAAGTCGAGAGCTGAAAATAACCTGGAGAATTGCTCTCCCCTCTTCTTTCATTCCCCCCTTTTTGAAACCCGAGGAGAAGAAGAGCCAGAAAGTGTGCCTACAAAGAATAATTGCCCGTGTAGGTGTCGTGCGTTACTGTGCATGACAAACGAGGAAAGGGTTTCAGGAATAAAGAAAGGAAGCCAAATAAATACGGAGGGTGCGGCTGACGGAGTGAAGGGCTTCAGTGCGGGGTGAGCACTGAGAATGGGGCGAGGGCCTGGAAATGTAGGTGGACGGGGAAGAACTGGGATGAAATACTGACTCGATGCTGGTGTGGATGGATGGCACATGGTAGGCATTCAGGTATCATTGTAAACAGCGGCCACCTTCCCCCCCCCCCCCCCCGGGCCCCTCTCCCCGCCAAATACTGAGAAACTACAGACTGATTCCAATTGGAGTGTTCTGTAAGATTTTCTGTTCTCTCCAGGAGAGTTAATTGGAGGCATAGAAAAATCTTCACATTTCCTCTCCAATTTAGCACATCCTGCTTCTGGGTCGTGTGGCTGGGTCTAGCGCCCCCTTGTGTCTGTTCATAGCATATATTTTATGGGCCGGTTGGCAGTGAAGGTCAGTCACTCAGACAGGAAGGATGGTGGCCTCTGGTCTGCAGGGCGCTTCTTTTTATAGCTCCTTCTCACACCTGACGTGACCTTCGGCCCAACTCTTCCAACAAAGACATGAAAGCCAACCCAACTCTATTTCTTTTCCTCTCATCATCATCAGCCTTTCTCTTGAATATGTCTTGAGCCTGTTAAGTTCTTGTGCCTTTAAACGATACATTGAAGGAAATGATTTTCCAAAAATTGAAGTCTGACATTCACTGTCTGATAATGCGAACTGTCCCCGAGGTCCCGGGAGAAGCATGGGATTTGACTTTTTATGTCTTATCCACGCATCACACTGCCCTTCTCAAGGCTGGAAAAGAAAAGATCACCGAGGATGTAGACATTCTTCCTTCCTTTTTTTATTTTTATAACATAAGTGCCTACTTTTAGAATAAAATTAGTCTGGTAGCCTGGGAAAAGTAGAATTTCATTTCTTGTTTATCATCATTGATTGGCAGCAAAGAGTGTTATGCCATTAGAAGACCTCTGGATAGCAGACGGTTATCGTTATAATAGCTGCTTAAAGACCGTGATGTCCTTGAGGTCTTAAAGTCAAAATGTCAACCAGCAAAAAAGGCTGGTGGGTATTAATTATTTCGGTTCAGAGAACCCAGAGGAAGAATAATCACTGTATTAGCAGACACCTTTCCTACATCCAAGGCACCTGGTGATGTCAGCTTTTTCGTTAAGCTGCAGATGTTAAAAATTAAAAATAGAGGGAACCCCACAGTCTTCTTCAGTCCTTCTGTTCTGTACCTCTGTGGCACCGGTGACCATCTTTACTTGAAAAGCGTATGGCTGCTGGAATACTGTGGTATCCCTGCCTGCCTACGGGGGCTGTCATTTCTCAGTCTCTTTGAGGCCCTTTTCTCTGAGTCACCCCCTAACTGTGAGTATTTGCCCAGGCTCTGTCCGTCCTCTAGCTTTTCAATTTCCTGGGAGTCAAAGGAGACAGCTGGCCCAGAGGCAGATGCCGGTGCCAGCCCACCTGCTCTACCTGCGCTGCCACGGATTAGCTGTGAGAACTGGAATAAATTGCACCCTCAGGTCTTCCAATTCCTCCTTCATTTCCCACTTGAGCCTTTATTTTATCACTCTAACTTAGAGTGTTATCAACCACATCACTGATGAAAACGATAAAAGCCAAAATTAGCACGATGTATACTTTCTACAGTTGAATGATTTACTGGGCAACCTTTTCTATTTCTTTGTAGCTTTTTAGAAAAATCTCATCCTCTCTTGAACCGTTACTATTACTGTTCTGTGCCTTGTCCCGTCTGCTCCTTAGTAATCGCCTTTCCTACTTTCAAATGAACTTTTCCCTCCCTGGTATCCTGCGAAGACCTCCATTTCAACATGCCTGCCCTTCAGTCTGTCCTTAGTCCCTATGGTCACATGACTAAATAGTGGAATGAATCTTTAGCTGCCACATGCCTCGGTGACCAAGGTCACTGAGAGTTCTTGAATCCATAATCTAAGTAGAATCCATTTCTGGGGTTTTCTGTAGGACTCTGTCAACTATAGTGGTTCCATTCACACGCCGGGGCGCTAATCTTCATACATGCAAACCTTTGTCATCCACATCCATGCAACCAAAGAGCATCAACTCGAAGAGGAAAGAGCCGCTGCCCCAAGGCCAGAGGCCAGAGCATTGTGGTTAGAGCACGACTCTTCTCTGCCTTTGCACTGTTTTCAGCATTGAGCTGTTTTGTTTTTGTTTTTTAAAATATATTCTTATTGATTTCAGAGAGGAAGGGAGAGACAGACAGAGAAACATCCATGATGAGAGAGAATCATGGATCGGCTGCCTCCTGCACGCCCCCTGCTAGGGATTGAGTCCACAACCTGTGCCTGTGCCCTGACTGGGAATCGAACTGTGACCTCTTGGTTCATACATAGGTCGACGCTCAACTCCTGGGCCACACCGGCCGGGCTGAGCTCTGTAAGTGTCACGAAATGCATGTGAGTTGTTTGTTGCCATCGAAAGACCCTGGCTTCTTTTGACCTTGATCAGCTCCAGACTCCAGACCCCGTGCTTGCCCATCTGGGTCTAGAGCCCTGGCAATCTTCTCTCTGTGTTCGGCTTGCCCGGGGTTTGATTGATTGACTGGGTGGAATGCCACTGTTTCCGAGTCCCTCTCTGCAAGATGTATTACGCCCCTGGTGTTCTTTAATCTGTTTCAGCCCAAAGAACAGCAGGGCGGGTTTCTCAAAGAATTTACCCGGACTATTTTTAGAGCTTCACATTCCCTTTAGAGGTTTCTCCTTGATGCTGATCTTTTCAGAGTTCTGTCTAAACATGTTGTTTATGAATACAACTCCTTACTCTCTTTTTATTGGGAGGGGAGGTCTTCATTTCAATGGAATCAACAATTTCTAAAGTCTTTTTCCCCCTCACATGAGCCTATAAACACAGCAGAAAGGGGCTCTCAGAAATTTGGATTTTACTCCTTTAATCTACCTTCTTCTCACAAATACCTTATGGTTCAGTTCAGGCATCAGCATTTCCAGAAGTACTTTTCCTGACTTCTTCAGGCTACCTTTTCTTTTTAAAAAATTCCCTGTTCATAGCTCTCAGTGGCTTTAGTAATAATATAGTACTTGTATACTGATTTCCCCATTTCTTTCCCATGGCCGTACATTCCTGAGACACAGAGGCGTCTTGATTTCCCTAGCACTAAGCGCAATGTCTAGTACAGAGGTGTTCAATGTTTGCTGGACAAATGAGTCAGCGACATGAATTCAGCTTTCAGCTCTGCCACTGCTGTAGTCACAAAGGGGTCGGTTGGGTCAGGGGACTGCCAATGTCCCTTCCACACCTGAAATCCTATCCCTTCATTTTGCAGAAGTTTGAGGTACATTAAAAAAAATAAGAAACTTGGAATTTTAGACTTATGTCAGTGGAGGAAATCATATAGACACATCTCTTTATAAGTGAGGAACTGAGAATTTTCATTGCTGAAAATACAGAATTTACAAGCTGTAGAATTGGAGCTACAATCTGACTCTTCTGATAACTGTGATATCTTTTTTAGTGACATATGGCACAACGGAGGAAGTAAGAAATGTTAAAAGATTGGCAAATATATATATATATATATATATATATATATATATATGAATATAAAGTGCAAGTAAGTGTAATAAATGTTTAGTAAAATAATTGTGAGGAATAATTATGGGTAACAATTGGACCAAGCCCAGCCAGTGTTGCTCAGTGGTTGAGCATGGACCCATGAATCAGGAGGTCACAGTTTGATTCCTGGTCAGGGCACAGGCCCGGATTGTGAGCTTGATCCCTAGTGTGGGGTGTGCAGGAGGCAGCTGATCAATGATTCTCTCTCATCATTGATGTATCTATCTCTCTCTCCCTCTCTCTTCCTCTCTGAAATCAATAAAAAATATACTTTTAAAAAGGGACATTATTGGCTTCTGATTTCAAACTTTCTTGCTGTTTCTAAAGGCAAAATTCTTCATGAAGACTTCGCTTGCATATTATTATTCTGTGATCACTCCAGTTCACTGTGAAGTTTGCCTTCCTAAGACAGATAATTTTGCCCTTGAGATCTGAGGTCACTTTCTGGCATCCCAAGGAAGAGCCCACATCTGTTCAAATGATGAACAGATGAACACTAAATTTAGTGTTCAAATGATGAACACTAAATCCCATGTGGATTTTCATTTGTGGGAAAAATATATCCTCACGGTTATACACAGCTTGTCCCAAAGTATGTGTCCACACTTTAACCGCGGATACCTCAAATTTGAAAATAAAGTATATTTTAATAGATACTGCCTTCTTATAATTATTCTAAGTATGTGTATATATTTTGGGGGACACCATATATATGCATGGTTCCATTGTTTTAGTCAAAGCAAGTACTGATCTTATTCTTACATTTAAATAAAATATGTCCAAAGAGAAAATATGTTGTTGATTAAGGGCTCTTAAGCCAGAAAGTCACCTTTCAGAATTCTAAGTAAATATTAAAGATTATTGGACTTTCTTATTTTCTGGTTTAGACACTGAAAATATACCTGTGCTATCTATCGCTTTACATTCTTTGATCATTTTTGCACGTTTTCTCCATTGATTTTTAAGACTAACTGGTCTTGCTTGGGTTGTTGACTTTTCTTTCTTAAATGACCAAACTGTAAAACTAAGGGAAATCAGCAATTTCAAAGCTTTCACATCCCATTGCCTATGTTTCTCTATTCAAGAAGATTCATGGGCAATAAGTTTTTCTCTCATCAAATGAAGATATTGTTGTACTTACAGAAAAAAATATGGGTAATTAGTCAATGTATTGGGCAGGATCTTTTTCCCCCCAAAAAAACTCATGATGTGAATATTTATTGAGAATGTCTATACCAAGCAACATTCTTGACCTGCACTCTCCAATATGGTAGCCAATCATATATGTCTAATGAAATTCAATGTTCCTTAGCTGTGATCATGCTTTCCCCAGGCTCTGATGTGCAGACTGTACATGTGCACCACCTGCTGCAGGTTGCTTTTGTGACTGTGAATCTTATACTTGTGGGTTTTGAATTATCAACTTCTATTATCACCTGATTCTATTAAACATGCTTTTCACAAGCAGACATCTGACTCTAAATCATAAGTCCCTAAGCATATGTTTATGTTCAACACTAAAATTATACCTAACGAGAAGAATTACACATAATAATGATATATATTTACCCCCGACTGCAGGGACAATGACTTAGGGCATTTATGATGAAAGGTAATTGTTTTCTAGTAAACGACTCAGCAGTTATTATATTTTAAAGTCTTTTCTCAGATTGTTCTTATGAATTAAAGAACAAAAATAAATCTTAGGCACATTCCACTTTCAGATACTAGTGATTAAAAGAGATTCTTAACTTTATAGCTATTACCCAATACTATCAGTATTATATTATTGCTTCTCAGAAAGTAGCATATCTTCCATTGAGGAGATGAAGTGAGAGAACTCAATTGAATGCTTAAAAAGATATGTTTTCTAAGCTTTTCGTGACACTCACTATCACTTCTTCATCGCTCCACTTGACAAGTGAGTCTATTAAACGGGGCCTGAGAGTATATATTACACTAAAGATTGCATTTTGGTGTAAAAGTCCTTTTGACAGTGGACACTTATAAAATGAATATCATATAAGAGAAAAAATAAATCTTATATTTATTTATAAAGATGAATGTAACTTTACCAAATACGTGAATGCCCATCTCTAATGAGAAATATAATTCACTAGATGTTTACTCTGATGCACATTTTTTTGTGTGTGGATAAAAATATAGCAACTTGAAAGAGAGTTATAAATTATAGTCTCTTTTACAAA
The DNA here is from genome assembly GCF_964212035.1 of Myotis nattereri. Classification (NCBI taxonomy): domain Eukaryota; kingdom Metazoa; phylum Chordata; class Mammalia; order Chiroptera; family Vespertilionidae; genus Myotis; species Myotis nattereri. The sequence goes on along the minus strand of NC_138096.1, from coordinate 2,419,888 downwards.
TGAAGAGTAATGAACAGCCTCATCTAGGATAAGATAAAATATAATCAAGAAATTTAATTGATGAGCTAATAGCACCAAAATGAAATGAAAGATTTTCCTGGTTATGAAGGGCTGGAATTGGTGACAATTACATACAATGACCCACCTTTCAAATGGGTTACTTGATCCCCAGAACCATGAGCTCTGAGGAAATGGGGTTTTTACGGCGCTGGTAGGAATACAATCAACTGGATATTTCAGGCTTATTATGTCATTGGAGGAACAGAAATAGAGAATTCATAGGATTTGTGGGTAAAGCCAACAGACTCCATTTCCTCCTTGTGCTGCCATTCCAACTGTGAAAGTTAATGGAAAAGTAGTTCAATTACATACACAATGGACTGCTCAGTACTCACGGTGCTAATGCCTTTACCATTTGATTCGCAGAACAAAATTGACAAGAATATTGGAACTCAAAGAAATTACAGAAATGCTGCCAGGAATGGTCACCAGCTAGTTGACCGGCTGCAAACTGGCAAGACACTCAGATTCAAGGAAACACGATGAAAAATGAACACAGTCGACGCTGCCATGTGATAAAGGAGGCTAAGACTTCGAAGTCACTTCGAGTGACTGTACAGTATCTCTAACTTCCTGAACTGAACATACCTTTTGAGTTGGGACAGAGACAATCCCACAAACCCAAGGAACCTGTATATGGGAACACAATGAAGACATTATGAAGATTAGTGCCAGGATCAGTCAGTCCGTCTTCTCCATGTGGAAATATAATTTTAGGAAGAAGAGAATGAGCGGTGATCATTCCGCTTAGAATTGCTCATAGTTGTTAGGAAGTTTCTTGCAGATGCTTACACACAACTGCTGCTCCTCAGCTAATTCCTAGCTTCAACTGTTATCAATGACACGGGCATAACTTCACCGTGGATCGTCGGCAACCTGGTCAGGAAGTTCGCGGGGATATCAATGAGCAGCATGTAAGAAACTTAAAAGAAAAGCACTTAAGTAGTTGTGAGATTTTCTGACTCATCATTTTCTGGAGGACACGGGTTATGCTGTTTTCTTATATTATCTTTATTTCTGAGCATATTGTTAGCTGGTCTATAGTAATGATTCTATACTTTGTCTGAAAAATACAACAAGTAATAGGGAAGACTTGTTTTTTCCAATATCTGTCAATTTCCATAATGGAAGAGCTCAGGACATGACTGGATGTGGGAAGAAATCTGACATGGGAGAAAGCGCATAAACAGGCAGGAAGAAAAACAAGCTCTGTTGAATGTTTTCTAGTCTGTATCTCTTAGCACAGTTTTAGCAGTTCATTTCAAAAAACATAATTGCATCTAATTACCCTGGCCTGTCACTTTCCCACACAAATCTATTCTGTATAAAAAGAGCCTGGAACAGAAGAGAAGCTCCCCAAGTAATTATAGACCAATGGATTGATCCAAGGAGAAAAGAAGAAAGGAAATGGATAGAAACAGCTCTGAAATAAAATTCTGTAGAGAAAGAACGGGGGAATAATAAGCAGTGAGGGAGCTAGACGCCATGTGGTTCCATGCCATATACTGGTTTTCATATGTCAAACACATTAAAGTGAAGATACAGATGTAGATACAGACGATAGATATAAAATAGACATATTTCCATTGACTCTAGATAAGATTGGTATTATTCAGTCCATTTTTAGTTATTTTTGATATAGATATAGATTGACAGAGAGAAGGAGAATGAGAGATTTTAAATATGGGGAAAAGAAATATTTGATCTCCTAATGTGAAGTAAATCCATATGATTTCTGAATGTGACCAGCTTGCAAAATAAAGGCAGAGATATCATATGTGTGTGTGTTGTTGTTGTGTGTTTTTGCCTCACTTGCAGCTTTTCATTTCCTCTTCCACTTTTACTTTAAAATTTACATGAAAGGAGTGTTTATATTTCCCAGGCCGAGTCTGTTGCAGGGCGGCTATGTGTGTTTTGTGTGGCGGTGGGCAGGGCAGGGCTGGGCGACTCGGATTTAGAAAATCTTTCACTGTGGACTCCTAATCTTAATTAGCTGCCTCTACCCGGGTTTCCCAACACTCCCTTTTCCACGCCGCGCCTCGCAGGGGCAGGTGGGGTGCCTCATGCCGCCCAGGGCTGCACTTGACTAATTGGAGTCACAGAGCGCAGAGCGCCTTGTTTTGGATGGAGCAGGATAAGATACATCTTGTTTCTCTCTTCTTTCTGTTAGCAGCTAATGTTTTTGAAAAAACAAAACAAAACACCCACAGCGTTTCCAAACTGAATACATAAAATCTGAAGGTTGGAACCCCAGAGGGTCAGCTTGCAAAGGCTGAAAAGGCGAATGAACTCTGAGCTGTGGTGTGACAAACAGCATGTCAGGAACATGGGGACACCCCCCCCCCTTTATAGGATTTAGGTGAAAGAAGGAGAAAGTGAACCTGTAGTTCTACAATTTATGTTGAAATCATTTCTTTAAAATGAACTTCTATTAATAGGTTAAAATATATAACGGTGAAGAAATAATACCATTCACACACCGAAATCTTAACAGTACCCAACCTTCAAAAAAACCCAAAACCTCAAAATCCATAATAACCTTGTAGCTATTTAAAAATTGCGCAGTGCTGTGTAATAGTAATTTAATTGTATAACACTTGTTTGGTTATGTTATGATAGGCTATAGAATGGGGAGTTTCCAATTCAATTGTCTGTGCTTGATGCTTAAAGTTGAGATGAGAGCAGTGACGATGAGAATAGCAGAGTCGCATACAGGATCTTCACTGTCATAATAAAGCTGGCCTGAGACTATGTGGGACACTTCAGAGAGCTTGTCCAAGTTACAAAGGCAAAGTAAGAAGCGTTTAACCAGAACCCACGCCACGAGAACTCTTCCTTCCTCAAACCTCTGACGATAACATTGGTATTATCAGTCCATTTTTAGTTATTTTTGAGATTTTCTCCTTATATATGTTTTTTTCTACTCTATAGGGTGGGACAAAAGTAGGTTTGCAGTTGCTTGCCTCAATATCCTACAATACCACAACACATTCAAAATTATTTTTTTAATTTTATTTTAAAGGTAATAATAGTGTAGGTGATAATGTTCTTAAAACCAGTTTGCGGCTACTCTAAGAGAATCTACAACGAAAAGTGTTTCCTTACATTTTAGCCCGATGAGCTGCAAAGAATGACAGCATCCAGTCTATCATGGTTTAGGGCCTATTGATAAAAGTGTTCCTGAGACTGGTCCATGCTCCCTTCTGGGTTCATCAGTTGTAAGTCCTTTCTTGTTAGCTAAATGAAAGTAGTAAAATATTAGGACATATCATAACCTAAGAATGAGGAGCATAAAGAAATATTTGGGGCTCTTATTTCAATTTCCTGCTTTTTGTAAAGTAGAAAAATTGTGGGAATCATTTTAATTTGAAAAGGCTTTTCTACTCTGTGTCCTTTTAGAAAATATGCAGTCATTCAATGCCTTGCTTGTCCAAACTTCCAGAATAATTCTGGTGTGTTGTACATAGAGACACTGTTTCTATTTGAAATCAAAGGAAGACTTTTTGAGAACTAAATGTCCAAAAGCGTTGGCTGTGTTTTTGTTTTGATTTTTCAAGATGAGGCAAACTAAAGTACAAAGAGCATTTGTTCATTAAGTGTCTAAAACTTAAGAGAAAAAAGAATTACTTCCATTCATCTGGGCACACTCCAAGTTGGGTAATTGGGTATTTGCTTTCTTTTTTTTTCAATGCTTATATTTTATTGTTATTTTAAAAAATATATTTTTATTGATATCAGAGAGGAAGAGAGAGGGAGAGAGAGACAGAAACATCAATGATGAGAGAGAATCATGGATCGGCTGCCTTCTGCACGGCCCCCACTGGGGATGGAGCCCAAAACCTGGGCATATGGCCCGACTGGGACTCGAACCATGCCGCTCAACCACTGAACCATGCCAGCCGGGCCTGGTGACTCCTTTTCAGCAGACAACAGCATCCTGTCATTTCACTTGTCTGTATAAATATTATATGTGGGAGAGTCGGGAGCTGTGTTTATCTGAACAAGAATGTGTGGCTCTGAAGCACATGTGTGCTAGGTGTTTGGATCTGGAGTTGCAGCTGCGTGATCTGACAGGAGAAAGGCATTTGCTCTTTCCGCTCCACAGATGTCGCGGGAACAGAAGATTCTCTCGGTGTTTTGTGACTTCACAGTGACATGGGATGCAAGGGCCCGTGGGCTCCGCCACTCCATTATTCTTTATTTTCATCGTAGGCGTGAAATCTCCTTTCTTAACAGGGGGAGAAAACCCAGAAGGTGCATTGTGAAAGAGTCCAAAATTTGTAAAATGATGATTCAGAATTTAACTTTGCAAATGTATGCAGCAAAACGCTGAGCATGCTTCCATAATTTAAACAGGGATTTCCAGGCACCTGTAGGGGACTGCCAGTGTGAGCGGGTGAGGATAATGAGAAGGTGTCAGGGAAGCAGGGGGAGGGAGGGACAGGGGGCAGGGTGGGGGATGGGGAAGTGATGGAAGGTGACAGGTGGACACACCTGGAAACTGGAGCAAGAACCGCCACTCCCAGGTGGTACCTGAGGCGCATTTCAGAAGCGAGTGGAGCGGGAGCCTTAGACACGCATAAGCAGGCTCAGCGCAGAGCAACGTAAACCCACACTTGCACATTTGGTTTAAGAATAAGAGAAAGTTATGATTATTCCTGGTCATGACACACCATTCCCCCCTCTCCTTATAAATCCTTTGTGTGACAAATCCCACTGGACTTTGAAAACCAAAGCTAAAACACTGTTTGTGGTAGACAGATGTTGAATGTAATTTTTTATTGGTAAATAGTAACTTTTCAAAATCTTAGAATATATAGAGTTGAAAATAAATCATTTTTACTTAATTATAGTTACCATAAACCGTCTTAAAATTAATATGTAAAACCGTGTCTCAGTGGTTGAGCGTCGACCTATGAACCAGGAGGTCACAGTTTGATTCCCGGTCGGCACATGCCCAGCAGGGAGTGTGTGCAGGAGGCAACAGATCAATGATTCTCTCTCATCACTGATGTTTCTATCTTTCTCTTTTTCTCCCTTCCTCTCTGAAGTCAATAAAAATATATTAAATAAAAACAAAATCTTGGGTACATTTTGCTATAATTAATGTGGCTTTAGAAATATATTCAAAGGGAACTTGGTTTATCCTGTATTACCCCAGAGGCTAATATTTGAGGCAATGAGAACAAATTTACATGGGAATAGAGACAAGATCAATGGGAGAATTTTTCCCCTTTTTTTGGGCCTCTGTAGAAGGGATTTTCACATTTTGTGTGATATTGAGCCAGAAATACTCCTGTTCATCTCAACACTCCAACATTTATATTGATAATATAATCATAACCTAAATTTCTAATCCAATAAAGATGTTATAGAAAAGTAAGAGTAAAAATAGTTCCAGACACGTATTTAATATATGGATGGATCAGTTAAATGTGTAACCACCAAACTGCCTTGTTTTATTAAAAAATAGCATGATTATTGAAATTGTGCTATTTAACATGATGCTGTAGAGTAGCATTCCTAATAAGTCCTCAGAAATAACTAAACTATTGTGTAAGACTATTTCTAGTTTCCAGAAGTGTTATTAGTGGAATCTCACTCTCCTGAACCAGTTTGAATGGATGAGAGTAAATTTAAACTGTTCCTTTGATTTACTGCTGTCATGACCACCGTACATAGCTTTTATCCCCACTGCCCTGTCTTTTTCTTCTACCCCAAAAAGCTCTTCTCTTTTCTTCTTAAAATGTCAGACACACACACACACACACACACACACACACACACACACACAAAATTAATTCAGTTAAAAGGCAGTCAGGCTTGAGAGAATGGAATTAAGCACTCAGGAAATTACTAAATCTAATTGAGAAATTACCTTTCAAAACATATCCATGGACAAGCCTGTTTACCAATCTAAAAGTTACCAAGTAAAGGCAGCAGTGGGTTGGGTACAATGGCATTTGAAGTCAAGATAAGCTAAGCGAGGACTTCTGTTTGAGAAATGTGACTAGAAACCAGAAAGCATTGGAGCACATAAATATAACACGAATAGAATAAGCTCTCTGAGGATAACGCAGGGCAAAGAACAGTGGGGAGTATGTGTGGGTGTGTGTGCGTGTGTGCATGTATGTGTGTATGAGTGTGCGTGTGTGTGTATGTGTGTGTATGTGTGTATGTGTGTGTGTATGTGTGTACGTGTGTATGTGTGTATGTGTTGGAGAAACTGTGAGACATTTAGAACAATATGTCAACATATCTTTATGAAGCTATAAAATGTCATTTTCAAAGTTTTATTCTTTAAACTAGAGGCCCAGTGCACGAAATTCATGCATGGGTAGGGTCCCTAGCCGCTGCCAGCTGCTGGCCTTCGTATATTCTGCGCTGCCCCCTGGTGGTCAGCACACGTCATAGTGAGCGAGCGAACTCCCGGTTGGTGGACCTCTAGAGGGGACACTTTGCATATTAGGCTTTTATATATACAGATGACATTTTTTAAAGTAATGTTAAAAGTTTGGATAGTTTGCCCAGCCAGTGTGGCTCAGTGGTTGAGTGTTGACCTATGAACCAGGAGGTCACAGTTCAATTCCCGGTCAGGGCACATGCCCAGGTTGTGTGCTCAATTACCAGTAGGAGGTGTGCAGGAGGCAGCCAATCAACATTTCTCCCTCACTATTGATGTTTCTATCTTTCTCTCCCTCTCCCTTCCTCTCTGAAACCAATAAAAATATATTTTAAAAAGAGTTTGGATATTTGGGTAGATTGTTTGCTTTTTCCAAAATTTATTGAGTGTGTAGTATAATAAACATATTTTCTAACTTATATAATCAAACTAAATAAGATATTTTTGTAGGCCACTTCTTAATTATCTTAAGATCTTGGCACATGTAACGGATGGGTAGATAGAGGGACTAGGAGCATAGACCCCCACTAGTGCAAGGCCCATGAAAACAAGCCATTTGACTGTGATTAAGTTAAAAGAGATGATTACCTAATTGCATCTAATTGTGCAGAAAAGACTTTTTTAAAAAACATTTTTGCAAGATGGATATGTTTCAAAATTCTGGCTCTCTTCCAAATCTCATGTACTGTGAATATTAGCTTCTGGTTTTTATAATTTAAAAATATTACCATGAATATGAATTAGAACATAATGTGCATACAGTCATTTCCTTAGCACACTGGGAGAAAAATGAAACACTGGTCCAAGTAAGTGAGTTAGTTGTGAGTATGAGTGCGTGTATGTGCACACACACACACGGGCTAGTTTAAATCTCAAAGCGACGCTGTAACGTGAGTCCTATGATCATTTTTCTTGCGTAGAGTAAACACGTAAGGCACAGAGAGGTGAGGAAAACTGTACTGTTGCTAGTGAATGGATGCGCAAGAGCTGGAAGGGGCCCGGGAAGCCTTGCTCTAGAATCCTGATAGTGAACCTCCACGTCGCTTTGCTTCACTCGGAAAGACGCACAAAACATGCCTATAATTTTAGAAAATCAAGGCATGCAGCCTGAGGAAGTAAAAGCATTAGACATGTTCACAGACATCACATGTCGTGCACACATGAATGTTTTCAAGGACTCAGAAGAAAGTACCCAAGACTGGAGGGAGTGGGTCTTCCCTGGGAGCTTCCCTCAGCATCTGCAGGTGTAATCTGAGGACCCCTGGGGGTGCCAGGAGTATTTCAGATCTGCAGGGCTCTCCCTTTCCCCACGCATGTTTATATGAGGCTAAATTCCCTTATATGCAACCAAAACAACATATAATAACAGAGCAAAAAATTATTTTTCCAGCTTTGACTTTTAAAATGGTAAATAGCACTATATTAAAGACCCATAAACAAGTTTTTAGGATCCTTAAATGAAAATGGTTGAAATGTAAGGATTTTTTAAAAATATTTTCTTATTGATTTCAGAGAGGAAGGGAGAGGGAGGGAGGAAGGAAGGGAGAGAGAGAGAGAGAGAGAGAGAGAGAGAGAGAGAGAGAGAGAGAGAAACATCAATGATGAGAGAGGATAATTGTGGGCTGCCTTCTGCATGCCCCCAACTAGGGATAGAGCCTGAAACCTGGGCATGTGCCTTGACTGGGAATTGAACCGTAACCTCCTGGTTCATGGGGTCAATGCTCAACCACTGAACCACACTGGCCAGGCAAAATGCAAGGATTAAAATAATGTAATAGGAAAGGTTAGACAAGATGACAACAGGAAGGAATTGTGGAGACAGGAGTGACATGGCTGATGTTGGTCACACTGAGACGGGTCAGAGTGTTACTGAAATAAATGGCTTATGTTTGAAGACAGTGGGAAATAAGATGGTGGAACAGGCCAAGAACACTTCTGAAGAATTTAAAACAGCAGAGTAAGAAGTTACTATGACTGTATATTATATTTTCTTGCGCTAAAAAAAGCCTCAATTTAAATGGATTTAAAGATTTAAATAGGTTACTGTGAGGAATGTATTTAATTGTATTGTGTTTAAATAGGGGGCTGGTAAAAACACTTGTCAATGAACTTATTAAATGGATTCTGCCATGGAAATCAAGGTACCAAGTGACTTTGACTACCATTAAGATTATGGTGATGGGATTGGAGATACAGGGCCTAATCTAGGTACATGAAAAAGTAAAAAATGCTAAAACATGCCTGAGTTTTACAACATATGCAAAAGACGACTAAAAAGTGAATTAGGATTCTGCATATTGCGTGCTGAAATAGATACAAGTAAATCTTCGCAGTGTGGGTGCCACTGCTAACCCACACCACAACTCGCACACCATTTATCCATTCCTCAGCCATCATCGAAATGACTTTGAAATTTTATCACACATTTTAGAATTCCTCTTGCCTGAGGATATAAAAAGCAAAGCAGCTTGTTGATTAAAATATTCTCTTCAAAGAGAAACATTTACATTTTGTCCAGCTAGTCAGGGATATTTCCATAGGTGAGGACTCGACCGGTAAGAGTATGCAAAACCACTGGATTGTTGAAGTCAATCCCAGGATTGGACTAAAAAGACTGAACAATTTGCAGAACAGAGTTCGCCTAAGGAACCTGCACATTCATGTCAGAGGAAGCGAGGGAACCTGAAGCCACAGTCCACAGGCAGGTTAGCTCTGGGTCCTTTAATGGGGGGCACCACAGGAACCCTAATTAAAAGGGAAGTGACTAGTCTAACGTGTCAGCACAGAAAAACCCATCCCTAGGACTGAAGGGGACAGTAACACAGGTCCTTTAATGGCCCTTTAATATCATCGTCAGGAAGTTGACTTCCACCAGAGTAAGAACAGAAGGAACTCGGTGTTCACATTCACATGAGAAATTTATTTATTTTCATTTTTTTAAAAATCGTTTTTTGTTGAAAGTATTACATATGCCCTCTTTTTTCTCCCATTGACTTCTTCTAGCCAGCCCCTACACACCCTGCACCCTCCCCCCACCCCCTGCCTTCCCCACCCTATTGTCTGTGTCCATGGGTTATGCATATATGCACACAAGTTCTTTGTTTGATCTTTTCCAACCTGCCCACCCTCCCCTGCTGTCCCTCTGAGATTTTGCAATCGGTTCCATGCTTCTGTGTCTCTGGATCTGTTGTGTTCATCAGTTTATTTTGTTCATTAGATTCCACAGTCAGAACTAACTTCCTTTTTTGGAGAGAGAGAGAGAGAGAGAGAGAGAGAGAGAGAGAGAGAGAGAGAGAGAGAGAAAGAAACATCAATTGGTTGCTTCCTGCAGTCCCGTTTCTGGTCCCAAGTCCAAACTTATTTCTCTTTGAAGTTTGAAGTCTACAGAATAACATCTAAGGATAATGACATAACTATTAAGATTGGACTTCGGTATACTTAACATTTCAAAGAATGACAGCATAGGGATTCTGAAAAGGAATAAAATCAGTTTCTAAATAGGAATATTTGAAAGATTTATTATTTATTTATTTAATTCCCCCCCCCACCCCCCCCCCACCCCCGTCACTTCCCTTTCTGCAGCCATTAGGTTGTTCTCTGGATCTGTGGGTCTGTTTCTGTTTTGTTTTTCTTTATTCATTTGTTTTGTGGTTTCAGATTCCACATGTACGTAAGGTCATATAGTATTTGTTTTATCAGGAATATCTTTAAAAGGGAAAAAAGGAAAAGAAATAGATGCATAATTTAACTGTATGAAATATCATTGTTTACATGCCATCGCATGGTAATATAATTTTACTAAAAGAACTCTTGTGATCATTTGGAAGGGAAATAATATTTGAGCAGATCAGAAAGTAATCTATGAAATTAAGCTGGATCAACGTTTCATAACAGCCGAATGGCCTAAAATCCACGCTACTTGAGGATGCCCTTTAGGAACAAACTGGATAAAAGAGCAATTTCTGTTGGAGAGAAAATCAAATTCTCCCACTCTACCCTAAGCGAGCAGCGGATTTCTCCCAGAGCTTTTAATCCACTCCCGCAGTCAACCTTTTTATAAGGAGAGCTGTCCTATTATTTAGACATTCTAAGTAAAACTCTACCTGAATTAATAGTGACTGCGTTGTGATAAGAAAATAAGAACTCGTGTGGATGCCTGAATTAGGCTGTAATTGTGGAAGGGGTGTATGGTTAAGTCCATTACAAAACAAAATGGGTTCATACTGCTAGCAAGTTCCTTCCAATCAGAGTACACAACTAGTTCCTTCTGGGTTAAGTTTTCTGGTGTAACCCACTTCAGGTCAGCGGGTGGGAATCTGAGAGTCTTTGTTCAGTTCTGGGACACAACTGTGCCAAGAATGTTATGGAGCCCTGCTGGTGTGGCTCAGGGTTTGAGCATTGACCTATGAACCTGGAGGTCATGGTTCTATTCCCAGTCAGGGCTCATGCCCTGGTTGTGGGCTTGATTCCCTTGGGTGTGCAGGAGGCAGCCCATCAATGATTCCCTATCATCATTGATGTTTCTAGTTTTCTCTCCCTTCTCTTCCTCTCTCTGATATCAATAAAATCATATATTTTTTAAAAAAGAGAATGTTAGGGAGTATTTGGAGCCAGAGGTTTGGGTTCATTCCTTCAGCTGCACTTGCCAAAGATTCCACCCTCTTTCTTCCAACTTCTGATAGCCTGTTGATCATAGACCTGACTCAAAAGGAGGAGGAAGTAGGAAGCAGAAAAAGCCAATTCCATCTCAATATGGTAGTTGAATATCACCTACTGATTGATGAGACTGTTACAGGCAAGTGCTATGTCCAATCACCTTTACATCCCTATCGTCTTGCATGGTGTGGAAAACATGAAGGCCCTCCCAGAATTTAACAACACATTTACTATTTATACATAATACATATTTAACCAGTTCAAAACGAATTGGGCTGATGTTAGCAAATTATAGCACCTACAGTACTTGTAGTAACATTGGTATTATCCAGTGAGAGGAGATATTAAATACTCATTAAAATACTCTAGAGTTTGTAAAGGACTGAGTCTTTTAGTTTGTGAAGTCTTCGCATGGCTGGAATGAAGAGCTTCTTTTCAGAATAATAAAAACGCGACACCACTTTAATGACTCAGCCACACAGCATTTCAAGTGCTCAGAGAAAAGTTGTAATAATAAAATTGCTAAAATATGAATTTGACATTTTCTCTGAAGCACACTTGAATGTCACTATGCCATTTTCAAGTTCTTTTTAAAAGGAACAATCTGATTGTGATGATGTGTGCTAAATAAACAAATCTATGCATCCGCTTGCATAAGCAAATGAATCAAAATATGAAGGTATCTCCCATTTCCTCCCCCTCAGGAGGAAACCCAGCGTCTCTATGCAGTGTTGCCTGACAACATGGTTTTGGTCTCTGTAAGTGTTTAGCTGACTTTTTTAAAATAAATTATCTTTATTATCAAAACTATTGCAGAATGCATATCCAACCTAATGCAAAAAAAGAGAAAACTAATAGAAATCATGCACTAGTGTACTTGTATTTAGCTACAGAGATAGGACTTTTAATTGGTCACTTGCAAATAGTCATTGAGAACTTATTATGCACTAGGATGACTGTTCTAGGTGTGGACGTCTGGCCTCTGGTGCAGGCTGGAATCCCTCATCTCTGAGATAAAACTTCCAATGGAGGAGTCTATGAGGAACTCAGAAATGTTGTCCCAAATTGGGAAAAAGAGGCAAGGAATTTTTATCCCACACAGCTCGGCCATTGGAAGCAGGCCACCCTGAGAAGAAGGCATGTCCTCGAGCAGCGGCCGCCAACCTTTCAGCCCTCACAGACCACCAGGGGTCCACGGACCAGCGGTTGGCGACCACTGTCCTAGAGTGAAGGTGCTTTCAACAGAGACAGTTCCTGAAAGGTGTTGACATGACAGCTAAGACCTTCCTGCCAGCAATACTCACATAAGATAGGGAATAGAGGGATAGGTGATAAGTAAGTAAGTAGATAGATAAATACAGAGATGATAGAGAAATAGATAGTCAGACAGATAGATAGATAGATAGATAGATGATAGAGAGATAGAGATACAGATAGAAAGATAGACAGATAGATAGCCCTTTATCCATGGGCCCTGAATCCATGAAATCAAACAATTGCAGATGGAAAATACTTGAAAACAATGTTTTGTTGTTGCTGACATGTAATATGCAGTTAGGCCTACAATGGTTGTGTCTGTACTGAACACATACAGACTTTTTTCTTGTCATCATTCCTTAACCAATACAGCATAGCAACCATTGCTATTGCATTTACATGGTATTAGGTATTGCAAGTAATCTAGGGATGATTTAGAGTGCATGGGAGGACTGCATAGGCTACCTGCAAACATTACACCATTTTATAGAAGGGACTTGAGCACTCAAAGATTTTAATGTCCAAGGGGTTCCTGGAATCAATGTCCCTTGGACACTAGGGGATGACTGGCTGTCTGTCTGGATGGGAGGATGGATAGATAACTAGATAGAAGACAGGTCCTTACTAAATTTTTATTGCATTTAGCTATCTACTTTAAGAGCTAAAACATAAATTACAAAAATTTATTCTTACTGATCAAACAAAAGGCCAAGATTATGCTTTCGTGGGCTCTATTATTCATTTTGTGCGTCAAAAAATGGTAAGATAGTGACAAATTCTGTCTTGGTAATTTTTATGTGAATGGTTCTGTGTGAGTTGGCCAGGTTAATGGGTTTGACCCTTCTCACCAAAGGCAATGGACTGATATCAAAGCGTAAGGAGAAATGAAAATCTGAATGTCTATGTGAAATACAGATTTGAATATCCAGCTGGTGATAATATCACTCTGAGTTAAAATTAGTTTTAGTTCCTCAAAATGTATGATTTTGACCTTCTCCGGAGTTCCCTTATGCAATTCATTTTATCTTCAGTGAAAGGAGAACGCTGCGCCATTTTTAACACTCAGAATCATACGTTTCTGACTTCATATTTCACTTTGTAGCTCAGCTCAAGGAGGCAGAATGATTGAGTGGTTCCTTATGTTCCTAGTTCTAAACTCTGTAATTATTATCTATGATTTTAATCAAATATTTTATGTAATTAATCTTATTGGGTGTTATTTTATTAGCAGGCCTTTAAATTTTCTGAATTTATTCAGAAAAAAGGAGTTCATTAGTATTTCAGCAGAGTTGCTTTATATGCCATATCTACAATGCAACCTGCTTTTAAAGTACAATGTTTAAGCAAAGGAATGAGATGAAGCAGACTATTTGAAGGCAAAACAATAATGCCCAGGCGCCATGGCTCAGTGGTTGAGCACTGACCTATGAACCAGGAGGTCAAGGTTCGATACCTGGTCGGGGCACAGGCCCGGGTTGCAGGCTCCATCCCCAGTGGGTGGTGTGCAGGAGGCAGCCGATCCATGACTCTTTCTCATCATTGATGTTTCCATCTCTCCTTCCCTCCCTCTCCCTTCCTCTCTGAAATCAATACAAATATATTTTTAAAAACTCAAGAATGTTAGTGAATGATATCAAGTTTCAAATAGGCTTGCAAAAAGAGAACATTTTAGGAAATATACTGAAACTCACAGAAATAGCAAAGATTAGTTGCTTTACAGTTAGTTTTTCCTGCAAACTGCCTTGCTGAAACTTGAAATTTATAACAGCTCAAAATATACCCTTTCCAACTTTCTTGCGCTCATGCCAAGAGCGGAGACCACGCAGGCTTCCTTCCCAGCCTCCAGCGAACGTGGCTGACAGGCCTGGCGCCGGGGCCAGCTCTGGAAGGCACAGCTCAGTGCCAGTCAGAAAAGAACTCCCTGCGGCTCCTTGCGCTGCTCTCTGCCAACTTGCAAGCAGCCCCTTTTACAGGGATCTGGACCGATCTCTGCATGTGGAATTTAAACATTTCCCAGAATCTGTATGGCTTTTAATGATACTTCTACGAAAGACTGTAATTAGGGCCTCAATCATATGGGGAAACGTGAAGGCAAACACATGTTCGTGTCGTCCGTTATTTTACAAATGAACTGACGGGCATCAAATGGAAGTTGGTTGAAGACTGTGTCAAAGGTATTTTAGGTAGCTAGTTTGGAAGGACCGAATAGACGACAGTATACTTAGACTACATGAGGAAATGAAAACTATACGGAGAGGTTGATGATGTGGCGGTTGACTGTGATGATGTCATCGAGAGGAATAACTGAAAGGGCTGTAAGAGGTTTCTTTACTGACTTAGATCATATTACTCAGTTTACAGTGTGCAAACAGGGCCACTGCTCCAACCTGTCCTCGGAAGGGAGGCCCTTCCCCTTCACTTCAAGGGAAGCACATTAAACTTCAGAAAAACGAATCTATCACAGAACAAACACCAGCATAGATTATTTGGTATTTGTTCTGTTTTTAATATTCATCTTTCTGTTACACACACTCTTAAGGATAGAAACCAAGAAGCTGTCTGCATACAAATAAGCATTATTTGGCATTTTGCACTTAATTCACAAGTTATTTGCAGGATCTTTTCTTTAGAATCAATTGATGTTTACCCCAAGACTACAAATTAAAATATTCTTCATCACTGATTCATTTATTTTTTTACCGAGTTTTCAATTAAGTTGCAGGGATGATTAAGCAAAATAAATTACTGGTACAGAAAATCAATTTAAGAGGTCTTTTTATTCTATTTTTCAGTAAACAATAACCTGGGTATTTGAAATATACATAGAAGATGAAAACAAACCCACACATAGGTAAGATTTCCAAAAGTAAACTATAAATCAGAAAATAAATGTTCACAGAAATAGATGCTTTTTAACAATCAAACAACTGTCCGAAAGGAGAATTGGCCTTTCAATTTTAAACAAATTATTTTGAACATTTATTTCTGGAACATTAATTGACTTACATTCTAATACAGAAACTTCACGAAGAAATACCAAGTGTGTGTGTTTCCTCCATTTTTTTCTTTCCTCTTTTCTACCCTCCTTCCTCCCTTCCTTCCTGTACTGTTTCCATTCATGTGTTTACTTTAGGACAAGTCACCCTCACAGATTCAAAGACACTGAGACTTTTTGAGACTTAAAATGGCCCCGGAGTCACCAATTACCCACAAGCAGAAAGCAAACTCAGAAGATGCTCAGCTGCTTAGCAAACCTCCCAGGGTCCAATGTCTGTGTGGCCAAATGGGAATGAAGAAAGATGACCCCCACAGACCATGGAACAAAACATATACAGAGACCACGTTCCATTTCTTAGGGGACAAAACTAGGAACAGGAAACAGAGGGTGTCCCCCAAAATGTGCACACACACTCTGAATAACTATAAAGGCGGTATTTATTAAAGTACATTTCATTTTCAAAATTGAGCTATCAACTGTGAACGTGTGCATACATTTTTGGGGGGACACCCTCTATTCCCAAGGTCACACAACCATTCAGTGTCTCTCCAGTGGGATTTCACCATCTTCCTGCTGCTTCCCTCCCTCATGTGGCGATTTCTTTGTACGTAACAGTTCAGCCATCACAGTGAAGCAGAAACCTTATTGTGTCCTTTCCTCTTTCTGAATATCTTTTTAATTACACAGCCCCCTTTCCACATCATTTCTAGTCCTTTAATCTAAAATAACTCTTGTCTAATCCAATGTACTTTCCCCTTCATTGTTGCCCTTGGTCTTTCTGATGTACATACAAGGTCTGCTTACAATTCATCAATGTATCTTCATCTCTCAGGTACAAATCCAAAACCTGTAGTAGGACGTACACTATTATTAAAGACGTGTCTGTGACTCCTTCCAGGCCCGGTCTCCCATTGCTACATGGAGTGGGGAAAAGTCCAAACGGGCTTTTGTGTGACTTTTAGGTTATTTCCATCTCTGAGCTGCTGTGAATAATGCTGCAATGGATATGGGAGCGCAGGTATCTCTTCAAAGTCCTGATGCCATTTCCTTTGGCTGTGCACCCCGAGAGGGACTCCTGGATCTCTTGGCAGTTCCACTTTAGTTTTTCGAGGAACCTCGACATTGTTTCCCATAGTAGCTGCATCAATGTGCATTCCCACCAACAATGGGCAAAGTTTCTCTCTCCTCCACATCTTTGCCAGCATTTATCTCTTGCCCAAAACGGAGTTGAAAATCAAAGCTGAGCCTTCCCATTGGAAATGTCAGCCTGGCCCTGGCCCTCGCTGGTGTGGCTCGGTTGGTTGAGTGTCGCCCTGTGCACCAAAGGGCCCCCATCTGATCCCAGGTCAGGGCCCATGCCCAAGTTGTTTGGTTTTATCCAGGGTTACATAAGTTCAGGAGGCAGCAAGGTGATGTCCTCCTCTCTCCTTTCCCTCCCCCTTCCTCTCGCTCTGAAATCAATTAAAAAATAGATTCTTTAAAAAAAAGTAAAATGTCAATCTGTCAGTCAGTCAGTCATAACAGATAGTAGGAACAAACTGCAGGGTATAAAAGAGATTTTTCATTGCCAGCAAGACCAACGGAAACATGATATTTCTTACTTATTGACTGTATATGATGCCCCATTGCAGAAAGCATGTCAGAATCCATCTAAGGAGTCTGTGTTGCCTAGTGTTTCTTTTTGTGAGCTTCTCAAGTTTTGACTTTTGCCTGTATGTTATTCTCTAACTTAATAACCACTTCCAAAGAATTTTAAATTATACAGTTTAAATTGTAAAATCTCAGTGACATCTATGACCCACATAGGTGGGTTGCTCAAAAGTTAAAAGTTCATAAATGGTAGACTGCTTGTGCTGACTCATGAGCAGCAAATGTGAGCAGCGGTGCATATTTATATTGAGCAGGAAGAAATTTTAAAATCTAACCTCTTGACGTCTGAGACTAACCTAATACAGAGAAGCCTGTTCTGCTCAGAAACAGAAATAAGCCTTTAAAATATAAGACAAATCGACTTATATTCACAGAATAATCAAGGCAGAACTAGAATTTACTACCTCAATGATGTGCCCATCATAAATGTGCTAACTGGGCTGATATGATTTCATATCTTGACCCAGTTCGCTGTGGTCAGATGGCTCACTTGTGGATTAAATATTTGTTGACATTTTAAGAAAACATCCCCTTGTATTATTCATTTTTTAGGATGTAGACTTCAGCTGTGGTGATCACAGAAGCTATTTCTCATAAACTCCCCAACTCTATCCCTTTCATCTACAAACAATGTAATATTGCAGGAGGAGAGGAAGACACGGCTTTGTAGAAGCTGGAAATTCTGGTGTGAGCAGCATCCTTTATCTCTGCTTCGTCTACAGGGAAGTGTTACAATGATGAATGACTTCCAATTCCCCTCCTTTCCTCTCTGCAGGATTACCGATTTTCATGCAGCGCCCAGGCCCCTGTCTTACATGTTGTCCTTATCGGATTGAAAAGCCCATTACGGGAGAATCTGAAACTTCCTGTCAGGAGTGAGTCAGAGCCTGTTTGGTCTGTTTATAATTTCTGTCATTTTCTAGCTTGCACAGCACACGATTGCCACTAATATTTTGACATAAATAAATATCTCCATCATGAACTAGTTGCTTCACAGTAAATGATGAATCTCTCATTATAAAATTGAAAATTGCCTGGTAGGAGGTATGAGCCCCCAAGGACTAGGATCTAAGACTCTAAAACCCTGAATTGGACATCCTGAGCTTTCTTCAATTGGGAGTGGCTACCTTTTAGCTGGTGGTATAACAAATCGCAGACAAGGTAGATTTACTTGGCCAAAATGTAGATGTAACAGATTTTGTCCCCACTTCAATGTCACATAAAAAAATCAAATAGTGAGGGAGAATGGATGTGTCCTTTCCTCCCTTTAAACAGATAAAAGACAGAAGATGATGATTTAAAAGATGCAGATGAACAGGCCTCATGCTGGAAATAGAACAATACATATTGGTATGTACTGGCTTTCATAATTTTCAGCCTCTTCTGCCAAAATGAAGTGTGCTTGCTGAGCCAGTGGGCAGCCTGCAAGTCGTGCGTCCTGCTTGGCGGACTGGAACGGAATGCGTGTCAGGCGGGCTTCCTCGGTGTGTCCCTCACACGAGGGCAAAGAACGTGCGTGGGAATGAAGAGAGGAGCAGCTCCTGCGTGACAGCTCCTGCCCGGCCTGAGAAACGAGGTTCCACCTCCCACTGGGTCCCCGAGACTCCGAGAGAAGGACAGGAACCAGGGCAGCTCGCCTGGCCCACGAGGACCGCCAGCGGGCACCGCTCAGTGAAATCCCCTGCAGAGTGAGACTCAGCTGAAGGCAGAGGGAAGAGGCCGGGAGGACACGGGCCTGTGCAGAGGACACACTGTCTCCCGCATCCGCCGATGTGTGAGGAGGACCTGTCCCTGCACTTGGTGAGAGTGTCACCTTCATGGGTGATGCCTGGTCTGAGCGGAAGGCCCTTCATCCTGGAACCTGCTTCCTCCCCAACTTCCAGGTGAACCAACCGCACAGCAGGGCCTGTCAATATTCAGGAAGACAGCAGGCTACCTGGGAGCAGGACCTCATGCCGTCAACTGGGGGTGCAGCGAAGGCAGGCTGCAAACAGGGGAAAGACTGTATTTGTGAGACGAGCCTTCCTGTATTTCTATGGGGACCGAGCAGAGTGATCGAACTGAGATGAGAAGACACGTGGTAACTGTGGTGCTAAAAACGCAACCATATGTGCGGTGCTCTGGTGGCACACGCCTGTGTCTCAGACCATGGCCCCAGAACTGTGCCAAGAGTACCCTCTCCAACACTCCCCACGCCCCGACCAGCAGTGCCAGCGACTGCACTTGGCCCCCGTTTTGATCGCGGTGACTCAGAACACTGGTTGAAATCGCGAGTTTAAATTCCTGATGTAACATGTATCCTCTACACTGTGTGGTTTAAAATCACTTTTCTTAAATATATATTAAAAACACATGCATCTCTCTTTATTTTCAAAAGCGTTTTTGTAAAGTTAAAAATAGTAAAATGCAAGGGAAATAGTATTCCCATGGAATGGAGTGGGATGCATTGATTTCAAGAAAATCGTAGCGTTAAGAGATGAATAGGGCAGGGCCTCCTGCCTGCCTTGGGTTTTTGTCCTGGGCATCGTGACATTTGCCTCCATGGAGTTACAGATAGAGGGTTAGGCTTCTTCCCGTTACCCCTACTTCATAATACACCGCCTTCTTTACTGGGCGCCCATACCATGAAGAGAATGTTGACTTTCACGAGTTTGTGGAGGTAAAAAATTTTCAATGCTTTGTAAGCCATAATCTGATAAGGCAAATATTCCTCCTGCATTTATGAAATCATGAACATGTGGCTTCTTTTAATTGGCAGTACTGCATGGTGGGGAAGTAGCAACAACTAATCAAAGCACAAGCAGGAACACAGGGCTGCCATGAATTACTAGTATGTTCTTTTTAAAAAGTAATTTGAGAAAAAAGATTCTAAGGGATAGACATTCTGCCTTTTCTTTTTTTGTCTCACATACACATGCGACAGCCCTTTACTCAACATCTGTTAAATACTGAGTACTCTGCTGGGCGCGCGCGCACACACACACGTACATGATATAATCTTGGCCCTTAAGCAGATAATAGTCTAGGAGGAAAAATTACATTTGGTCACAGAGACACTAATTCAAGGCCGTTATAAATTCTGCAGGGAGATAGAGAGAGCCCATTAGGCGAAGAACTTACGAGACCAGACAGGATAAATGAAGAAACCCATTTCCTTTACAGCTTGGTCGCATTTTAAAGGTGCAGTTTTACTTTTCTGCATTGGGTGACTTTATGAACTTTTCCATCACTCCAAAGAACTTGAAGTTTCAAGGCACTTCTTGGAGTCATTTTGAAATTCCTCCCCTACGCTCTGCCTTTATTGCTAGCGTCTGCCACCGGGTGATTAATGATTGTTCATTAAGTATAGTTACTGCGGCCAGACTTTTCATGCATAAACAACAAAGGAGGCACCAGGAATATGACTGTTTAAAATGTCCACGGGTTCCTTTTTATAAATGAAAACACATATTTTATATGTCACCATGCAAATGATCTAGCTTAGGTTTCTGCTCATAGTATGTATATTATAAATGTTAACAAGTAGTAGCTAATTCTCAGAACAAATTGTACGCCTTGTTAGTAATTTATACTGGGGTCAATTATTTCTCTATGCATTCAGATTTATCTTTTTCTAATTGTCAGGTATCCCCCAAACATCTTTTGTTTGTTTATTGTAGTTCTGCCTTTTTATAGAAGGCTGGTTCATCTTAAACATTTTTAAAATAATGCACTATATATAAGACTTTGTATGTTCTTTCTGTTTGAAACTATTATTTGCTATTTATAGTCTTTCAGGAAATATTCTTGGTACTGGTCAAATTGTTCATCTAGTCTATTCTGAGCTGCCTGTTTAAGGACAAAGAATTCAAGTTGGTTTGTGAGCTATCACCTCTTAAATCCCTTAGTCAACACCATTTCCTTAACTCTTTTTCCATGGGCTAAACTCGAAACCTCAAACTTCCATGTGTGTTAAAATTATTGGGGATACTTGTTAAGTCACTCATGAAAGCTGCGTGTGGACCCAGGTGCAGGGTACACAACAGGGGATTTTCATGATGCACACCATCCTTAAAGAAATACTGAGATAAGTTAAGAATGGGTATGCGTGAATTTATTAATTAAGCAAATTATTTTAATATCAGTACTAAAATTCACATTAATGTCCAATACAATGGTAGGCAGAATAATGAACTTCTCTAAAATGCCCACATCCTAATCCCTGTGAATATGTTAGTTTACATGGGAAGGGGAAATGAAGGTTGCTAGGCAACTGACTTTAAAACAGGAAGCTTATCCTGGATGAACCAGGTGCATCCATATCTCTCTCTCTCATACACACACACACACACACGCACACACACACACACACACAAAAGAATCCTTACAAGTGGAAGAGGGAGGCTAAACAGGAGAGTCAGAGGGAATGACAACTAAGAAAGAAGGTCGGAGAGATGCAGCATTGTTGGCGTGGAAGACGAAGGAAGGGGCCACAAGCCAATGACTGTGGGAAGACACTAGGAGCTGGAAAAGGCAAGGAATCCGATTTTCCCCGGGAGCCTCAGAAGGAATGCAGCCCCGTCAGCTTGATCTCACTCCAGTGAGACATATGTTGGACTTCTCGCCTGCAGCAGTTTAAGAGAACACGTTTGTTTGTTTTTAAGCCACCAAATCTGTGATAATTTGTTACAGCTGCAATAGAAACCTGGTGCAAATACATGGTGATATTTAAAAAAAAATTTACTAAGACATGCACAGCAACAGTTGCCTTCTCAATGCTTCCCTCCTCCCAATGCCACTTCTAGAGGTAACTCCTTTAATATATATATTAAATATATATATGTATGTATATATATGTGTGTGTGTGTATATATAAATTGATTTCAGAGAGGAAGGGAGAGGGAGAGAGAGAGAAACATCAATGATGAGAGAGAATCATGGATCGGCTGCCTCCTGCATGCCCCACACTGGGGATTGAGCCCACAACCCAGGCCTGTGCCCTGACCAGGAATAGAACTGTGACCTTCTGGTTTATCCACCAAGCCATGCCACTGGGCTAGAGGTAACTCCTCTTAACCTATTTTCTTTTTAGTTTTACTGGTGCTGATTTTTAAGGATTTAAATATTGTCTTTATGCTTTTATTTTTTTATTTTTCTAAGGTAAGCAATATCTATCACTCATTAAAAATGATAAAAACTAACAAACAAACAAAAACCCACTTGTCTCCAGTTCCCATTATCTCCTTTCTTCTGGGAAACCAAACCGTTATAGGCCTTCCCTGCTTTGGGTTTGCATGTCTTATCACATTAAATTCAATAAATGCCACTAATCACTTCCCCTTGAGATAAGCGTGTTAACATCCTAATTTCATGCTTCACCTTTTCCCACCCTTCCCACTGCAACCTTCTGTCAGATTTAATACTATATAATATCTAAGTTGCTAACATTCATTATTTTTAGAGCCCTAATAATTTTATGCTCCATAGATAAATTATAAACATGAACCACAAATTATCAGAATTTATATAGTCAAGAGCATTTAAACATTGTTCCTTATGGGTCAATTAGCTCCTTCATTTTCTAATTTGTCCTTTCCCCTAAATACTTACTCATTGTAAATCAGCATAGGACGCTTTGAAAAACTTAGAGCTTGTAATAAATGTTATGATAATATATTACATATATAATATGGAGCTAGATGTAGATATGACATATAAGATGAAAGCAGCACACTGTCAGAAGGTACTTTTGCAAGATTCTTATATTTCAATTTATGGGGACAAATTAACTCTAAAAAGACTAGGATAAATTAGGAATGCATATCCTAACATCCAATAGGGGGAATAATGGATGTTATCATCAAAAGGAGGAATAGCCTATAGAAGAAACAGAATAACAAAAAATATTAATTTAAAATAATAAAGGCAGGAGAGGAGATAGAGAAAAAGAAAAAAAATAGCAGGACAAATAGAAAGAAAATAGCAAAAGTGTTTAACTGGACTCCAAACCTATCAATAATTACACTCCACATGAACAGCTAACTATGGTTTTTAAATATTCTAAATATAGACATATTTCATTATACAATATTAGTATCACCACTGATCCTCCTGGAAGTCGTTAAGCTTTGGAAATCTGTGAAAATCACAGTGGCGGATACAAGTTCCTAACAGTTCCAGTTCCTTCTTTAAAGCTTGCATTTTATCATGGGAAATGCCTGTCACCGATTTCCTTGAAGTGACAGGTTCAATTCATCCATTTTAAAGAAAATGTCTACTGAATACCCAAGCCGGAGTCCTCGCAGTTTGGCTGTCAGGAATTCTTCCAGGCAGAAATGGCACCCTCACAATTAAAAACTGACGACAGGGCTGGCAAAACAGCGCCAAGTGCCAGCTTGCCCCATCAGTCACAGCATCAGAAATCTCACTGGTGCTGAGCCTCCTAATAACTTCACGTACACAAGTCACTGCGAGGCTCCGAGAACGCTCAGAGGAGCCTGGGGTTGGCAGGCCAGCTCCCAGCTCTGTTCGTGTCGCGTTTGATGGTTCTGGCCCAGACTTACCATAGACGTCGCTGGGTGAGGCCTGCAGTGCCCGCTCACACTGCTGATAAACCTCACAGAGTTGCATTACCAAGGGAGAAAAACTTTAAAACACTTTTAAAGACTAATTTCGGGAAAATATTTATGGTTTTGTTTGGAAAAATGGTTTAGAATTATTCTAACTCTTTCATGAGCACCTGCTCCTTTCCACATTGGACCATTCTAACAGTTTTAGGACCGATTTTTATATGCACGAGCACTCACATTCAGATCACATCTCACTGTCTGCTTCCGAGTGTGTCCTAGGCTTTGAGTCTTGAAGTTGACCAACAATCAGGTCCCCTGTGGGCTTCTTCAACACTGTTGACCTGGGGGATCTTTCCCAGGCAGAAAGGAAGCCAGAACATTTACACGTTGTTTCTCAAGCTTCCCATGTGATCACCATGTGCAGCCGGAGCTGGACATATGGTTGTAAAAGCTTCGGATTCAATCCATGAGCTGTGCGCATGCCCGTCCAATACAACCTGTGCTTCTCAATGGGCCTCCCTCGGACAGGCCGCCGCCCCGTCCAGCTGTGGCAGCCACCGGGGTGGACGCACCTGCTTCCCCCTTCCCCCTATTGGCCACAGCACCAGGTCAGGTTCACTCCTCGACATTCTGCACTTCAGCCACTTGCTCGTTTCTACCTCTCTACCGCCCAACACGAACCCATCTTCTCACTGCTGACCACCCCCAGGAACTTCCTTCCTCCTCCCCTGTTTAACCTGTTACCCAACACACATTCTCCAGGCTCCACCCAGGTTGTTCTTTTAAGAAAAAACATCTAATCTTGTAACTTTCTTCCATAACAGTGTCTTTATAATACATTTCAAATGCGTTATTACAAGCAGCATTAGTATTATAATGAAGTCATCTAACTTTCATATTGAGAAGCAAGATATTGATCCCTTTTCTGGAAAAACAGTAATGCCTGTTGTACAGTGATAGGAACAGCTCTATGGATTAAACATTCTCTTGAGTAGAGAGCTGTGGTAGTTACTCAATTATTCCCCACTGACTAAAATTTAATATCCAAATAACCTGTTGCATACAAACACATACCTACACTAGGCTTCTATGATTTTAAGGGACTGTATTATTATTGCAGTTTCATTTATAATCGTTATTTGATAAAAATGTAATTTATAAGCATTAAATTTTGCACAAAATCAAATATTTTCTGCTCATTGTCCTCTTAGAGTTCATGATGAATTTACAGGATGTAAATGCTTTTAGATATACACTAAGTAGCTATTTTCTCTTTAGACAATTTTTTTGTAAGAAAGATATCCAATGCTAATGTGATATTTTAATTTAGGTGCTTTTATTTTTATTTATTTGTAATAATTAAGATAATGCCTTAATGATAAAAATACACTTGCTCCATGTAAATGATATGCTTGCCAATTCAGAGATATTCATTTGCCCTTATCATCTTATAAGCCGTGTGGCTCTGGGATTTGGAAAAAGTAATTAAATATAAAGCAGAGTGTATTTTTGTGGAGAAAGCACCTAATAATAAAAGTTAATTAGTTGCTTGGATGGCAATATGGCTATAACGAAAACCCACAAAGGAACACATAAGCAATTAAAAACAGAGCCAATACATTAGAATCCTAATGTATTTTATACACACCCAGTTTTATAAACACCATACCAGTATTTCCACAGATTTACACACCCAGTTTTAAAATACAACAGCACACCACAATTTTTAAATAAAATGTCTCATTTTACAGCTTAATTTTTTCATTATACTATATTCTCTTTCTACTTAATAAAATATAAATATATATAATATAGACATAAATATAAAAACTATATATCTTATAACAAATATGAGTGTTTAGACTTCCTCTACTTTTTAGTAGTTTTATATTAATTTACCATGTGAGAAATAAATAGTCCTTTTTCCTAAACGCCCTTGACAAATGGGTTTTTTAATGTGTTAACACTGCTTTTAAACAGCTCAGAAGGTTATCATGATAACAGCTTTAAAAATGTCATAAAATCTTAAAACAAGACGTCAGGCAGGTAAAAAGCTCATGAGGTCAAAAGGTTAGGATTCTAAAAACTGCCAGAGACTACGTGACACGTGCAGGAATGCTGAGTGAAAATAATCCTTGCAGCTTTTAATTGTAAATTGATTTAAAAATACCTGTGTAGGTTATTAATGTTCAAACTCATTTGAATTGCAAGTTGAATTCAACAGTGCAAATCATGTACTGAACCACAGATTTAAAAACAAAACAAAACACACAGATCTTAATTAATCTCAAAGCTCTTAAGGTCTTATATTCACTTAAAAGTCCTGGGTAAACACCCAGCCCATGACACTCAGTGGCTGAGCGTTGACCCTTACACCAAGACATCGCCAGTTTGATTCCCAGTCAGGACACGTCAGAAGGCAACCAACTGAAGATTCTCTCTCTCTCCCTCTCCCTTCCTCTCTTTCTAAAATAAATAAAAACATATTTTAAAAAAGATTTAGGAAAAGTTTTAGCATGAGAACAGTCTTTAAATCTTGGTAAAAATTCTCCTATTGAGACTTACCTTGCAGATCACTGTTGCATAATAGATGAATGTTTTCCTGTGACAAATGAAAACATAGCACATATAAGTATAAATATTCCCAAAGATGACTCTCCTCACTACATACTAACAATGTTTTTGTCGATATTGAATGAACTATGGTAACTTCCCTAATAGGACTAACCTTCTAAATTCTGGACAGAGTGGTACAAAGAGTTAAAAAATTCCATTAGTTATTCATCGCCATCAATAGTTCCCATTCTTGCTGATCAACTTTGGAATTAAAACTGTTTTCCAAACTCTTTGATAAACGTTTTGAACCATAAAAGTGCGGATGTTTTCCACCTAGTGTCAGTTTCTGGTTAAAATATTCTCATAACACGGCAGGAATATCGTGGATTTATTGTGGAAAGAATCTCAGAAAGTCTGGGTGACCTTATCACACAGCATTTAATCGTACATTGGAGAATGTTTCTGGGACGTCTCCTTTTATTCACCACAAATAACTGCTCTATGTCAAAAGTTTTCAACAGAAGAAACATAGCTGAGCTGAAGAGCTCTTGGTGACCTGAAGTATTAAGTTGGAGAGGATGACATTAAGGCACAGCTTAGGGAATATTTTGTTCAAAGACACACACCTGGGATTGAGAAAACCATGGTCATTGTGTCATGAATTTGTGTTCAATGAATAATGGTAATGGCTTGTTTATTGTCTTGAAATAAACATATGTCTGTCTTTATAAAAAATATGTTTTTATTGATTTCAGAGAGGAAGGGAGAGGGAGAGAGATAGAAACATTAATGATGAGGAGAATCATTGATCGGCTGCCTCCTGGATGCCCCCTACTGGGGATCCAGCCCACAACCCCAGGCATGTGCCCTGACCAGGAATCCATCCATCAATGCTCAACTACTGAGTCACACTGGCCAGGCATGTTTGTCTTTTTTAAAAAATTACAAAATAAATGAACTATATTTCCAAGTCTGATGTAAGAGGCACAATAATGCTGCATTAGCAAATGGAAACCCAAATAAGCTAGTACCTGTAAGATCTGCATAATTACTTCCAGTATTAAAATATTACATAATGACACAGCCCATCAATAAGCAACTATCATAACATCATACCAAGTGTAAACAAAACACTGCACAGCACTTTATTTTTATTTATAGACAACTGTATGTTAGTATTTTATTTTAACTGCATCCATCATAGTTTATAGACGCAGTTTTTGGTGTCAACACATGAAATCTCTAATGAGTTATGATCGGAGAGAGGAATACAGATGTGCTGTACGTCAGAGTCTCCCTCCTCATTAGTGAAGCAGCTGTTTGGCTGGCAGCATGAAGTATGTTTTAGTGTTTACTCTAGATCACGTTTATAATTTATGGACGTTTTGGTTGGAGCTTCCATGTTCCTCTTTCTAAAAGAATCTTAGATGAATCACCTATTATATCATTAAGACATGACTATATGCACCAATGACCAAGTAACCAGTGCAAGTTGTATGATTAAAACTCTGATGCTTCCATTTTTATTTATTTTTTTTTAAAAATTATATTTTTATTGATTTCAGAGAGGAACAAAGAGGGAGAGAGAGATAGAAACATCAGTGATGAGAGATCATCTTTGATCGGCTGCCTCCTGCATGCCCCACCCTGGGGATGGAGCCTGCAACCCGGGCATGTGCCCTGACTAGAATCGAACCGTGACCTCCTGGTTCATAGGTCGACGCTCAACCTCTGAGCCATGCCAGCAGGGCAGTACATTATTTCTTAGTGACTTCAGCAACCCTACCTTTTCCTACAGATGTTTCTGAAAAATAAGCTATTTATAACGTATGAGAAGGATTTTATTACCAGTTGATACTTATAATGTCATGTTTTGCCTTCCATTCATTTATTCTCTTTTACTCTGTGCATGTTTGTTCTTAAAATCCTGAAAAATCCGAGCTACTAACGTGTAACTTATTTTTGCCAGAGATATTAATCATGGATGCCTTTGTCCTCCCAGGGGCTTTTCCAGAGGATTCTCGTACAGCCAGGTAGCGGCTTATTGTCCTCTTAGATACACAAAACGGACCAACATGAAACAAAATGTCTGCAGGAGCTGCCAGCAGCCACACACCAAATCTGGGCCCTCGGTCCTGGTCATTATTATCAATTTCCTGTTCAGTTATTCCTTATGCTTTTAACATTTCTATAACCGTATTCAAAGAGACTAAATTGTTATAGCATATTTAATTATGAATGTGTTGTAAAATTAGGGAATACAAGGACTAGAGTTTTGGCCAATGCTATACTGTTAATTTATTCACTCTAATGAACGTACTGTCCCATAATACATGCCCGCTTTAATAATTAATTTCCTTGTGAATGTATTTGATGGTGTGGTGATAAAGTTCCCCACCTCACTACTAACACAGAAATCTAAAATGCCAAATAAATATTTGTGCCACAGAGTAAAGTTAATGTAATTAAGAGAAATCGTATTTTGCTCCTATATGAATCTTAAGTAGAAAGAACACATGATAAAATAGAACTGTTTGAATTCAAACGTACATGATGAATTTCTTGCCTCTGCATTGCCTGATGCTTTCTTCCTTAAAATGATCAGGACTTGATGTGTATTCTGTATTCAGACATTTTCAAATTTATTCTTAAGTGTCTTCTAGGTTTACCGTAACTTATTACAGTGCACAGGATTTTAAATACTACTGGGAGTTCCACTGTAGGTAACAGAGGAGTCATTCTTCAAAGATTTCCCACGTTAAAATATTTAGCCCCTAGACAATGAAAATATCGTTTTATGATTAAACGCACACTTATCAATACACAGAGGTATATATATATATGTGTGTGTGTGTGTGTGTGTGTGTGTGTGTGTATGTGTGTGTGTGTATGTTTGTGCATGTATATATTCCAAAGAAGAGGTGCCTTCCCATGAATAGAAACAACTTCTTTTCAAGATAAATGTGGAAAACACTGGTATTTAGGTAAAACTGCTGGGCCCACAGAGGCAAAATCTCTCATTATTGAGCGGGGGGTGGGTGAAGAGTCCAGGAAAGCAGCAGCTTCTGCATTGGACTTGAGAATATGGAAGGCTGTGCAATGTCATGTGTATTTGTGAAGAAAATTAATTGCACTCCTTTGAGTCACTTCATAATCAGGATATAACGGATTAAAACCCTTCTTTTTTCTGACGAAGCTCTGAAAGCCGTGCAAGCTTCCTGGGCTCTGTTGAATCTCACCGCCCGGGCTTACCAAGGTGAACGGCTTGTACCAGGCGCCAGTAAATGAAGTTGCTCTTAGAAGCATCTTGGACACTCGGATTAGGGCAAAGTGAACACATTATAAAGGAGGCATCCTCAGAGTTGGTTTAAAATAACATCAGTGACCAAATGCATCTGACCTTTGAATGTCACAAAATGCCATTCTAATCCATAGGGTGAGCATAGAGGTCCGCTTACCATGGTTAGAAAAGGATCCGTTTGGCCCCTTCCTTATATATTACCACCCACAGAACGCCTAGTAAAAGTCTATTTTTATGTCAAGTAAAATGAGATACAAATGTTATTCTCTCAGTGCGGAAATTTTTGGTTAATTATTCCCTTTATATTTTGAATGATCAACTCTTAGGTCCAAGGAGAGTACACTTCCTATAACTGCATTCTAGTTACCTTGTAGAGGTTCACCCACCATAGCCAACTAGAAACTGCTCGACCTGTATGTATGTAGTGATTATATATTTTGTGCTGAAAAACTTTTTATTTGTTGAGAATAAGAACAAAGAATTAAAAACACGGCTTGGGAGGACTCTTATGTGCACTTGATAAAGAGAATGAAGCATGATGAAATACGCGTTACATTATTTAAAGGATCTATAAGGGTCTTAGGCTTTCAGAAAATATCTAAGTATACACAGGGTGAAATCACTGTAAAAGTTAAGGCTTGCAACCCTTTCAAACTGTTAGACAAACACTGGCAGGACCAGAGAGCACGTTTTAGATTGGAGGCAAACAGGCACAGATGCCTAGGGAGAAAGTGTAATGCCAAGTTATTTTAACAAAAATGGTTCATGCCACCATTTAATAGAAAGAGTGCAGAAAGAGCACGCTGAACTTGCTGAGTACCTACTATACCCCGGGGAATGTGTTACCAGGGGTTTATTATAATCACTAAAATCTAAATGCATTTAAGCCGGTCAGAAAAAGACAAATATCACATGATTGCACTTATATGTGGAATCTAATGAACAACAAAAAAAATAAAATCACAAATAAAATAGATCCAGAGACATGGAAGCATGCAACAGACTGACGAATTTTAGGGGGAAATGAGGGGGTGAGGGAGGGGGGCAGAAGAGACTAACCAAAGACCTTACATGCGTGTATGCATAACCCATGGACACAGATAATAGTGCAGTGAAGCTCTGGGGAGGGGGCGGGAGCAGGGAGGAGGGGTCAATGGGTGTTAGAAAGGGGACATCAGTTATATTCAAACAATAAATATAAATGTATGAATAAATAAACCAACAAAAAACACACAAATGCATTTTCTAAGCCCACACACCTAACACGTGGCTGGCTGAATTCAGAAATATGTTCTTACATTTATTTCTTGTAAATTATTTTATTATTTATAACAAAAAAAATTCTAAAGAGGAAGCTTGGAGTTACAAAAACTTAGAATCCACAATAATTATCGCCCCAATAACTAATGAGGCAATTTAAATATGAACACATGATGAACTCAAAAATGCATGTGACAAAATCATGTATGATATTATTAAAAGTAGGTCTGCCCAAGGAAGAAAAAAAATGGACCGGAAGTAGCTTGCCCGGGGAGAGAGGGGGCTCATCATGGGAACGTGGGTTGGGAAGATAAGCGCAAATACAAAGGGAAGAGCAGTTTGGCTTCCTCCAAACACGGTTCCCCTCCGTTTCTAAGTGACACTCCGAGGTGCGTCTCACCAACATGATTCATGTGCTGTGCGGCCCAGAAAGAAAAGCAGCAGAGAAATGCCTTTCCTGATTATGTCAAGATTAAAAATTGCAGTTTTAAAGAATGGTCTGTGTGTGCCAGTTCCAAAATGCAATATGGCGCGATGGATAAAAAGGAGAGAAGCCTGGCCCGGAGCAGGACTCCCCAAATAGGAAAAATAACTTGCAGTGAATCGGAATTTATCTTCCTGATTGGAAACAGGCCCCGGTTCATGTTTAAAACACACACAGCACTATCCATCCGATAGTATTCCCCTGGTAACCTTCAGTGTTTCTATTACATTTTCCAATTTCATATGTGAAATATGTATTCTTAAAAACAGGCATAATAATTATATTTAATTCTGCTGTAATTGTATTTCTAGGAGACAGGGCATTCAGGGTTTTCCAAATGTATTTGAGAAGTGTTTAAAGCTATATCTCATCCTCGCTCTCTCTCTGAAACACAGTAGAAATAAGCAGAGTGTCAGTTTGGGAAACATGACAACACAGGTTTTTATTCTGGTTCCAAATATGCAGCACTGTTCCCTTTTTCTCTTCTTTCTAGCTAGGAATGATTTTAAGGAAAGGGGGAGCTTGTTGGATTTCAGTATTGAAGAATATCACAAATACATTTTAAACTTTATAATGATGTTGGTTATTTTATAGTGAGTTATGGTTTATAGGAATCCATTTAACCTGCTCCATTTTCAAATCACCCCCCGGGAAACGGCTGCATTTAGTCACGCATCACGTCCTGATCCTGCTATTTGAAGAGAGGGTGCTGGTTAGTAAATTAAGTAGGAGCGATTATGATATCCTATTATAAGGAATTAATTTTCACGTCATGCCTCAAAGGAGAGATAACCCTTCCTTTGGAAAGGAACTTAAAATATCTCTTCTTTGACATGATTGAGGTTCATGGTGCTTATTTCAATGAAAATGTTCTCGAATATTAGGACAAATGTGCATATCCTTAGGGAGTCTCAAGCCTTGGACGTTTGTATTTAAGTAAAGGCAGACTGTAGCATTTCATTTAAATCATGCTTACTAAACACTGACTATATGGTAAGCATGTTCCTATCTACATGTGTCACAAACTATTAAAGGGAACAAAAACGCTATTGAACTGAAGACATGACACAAGAAGATGATATTTTAAGCAAGTGCCCATCTCCCCAAATTTCAAAACCTTATGTCTTGACTCCAAAAGAAGATTTTAAGAACCAATTGGGGGTTGGGGAAGGAGGGAGGTGAGGGAGGAAAACAAGACCGGCCAGAATTATCACTGTAGTTGCTAAAATTAAAGATGATCAGCTTCTTACTTTTGAGGAATTAAGATTAATCATTGCTCTAATTTGTTTTATAGTTGAGTTTGTGTTCAAGATGTATTCAGATATTTTCAACAAACCTTTTTGTTGCTTTCCTAATGTCTTAAGGTAAAAAGTCCCATATGATGTATTATATAAAATGCCCTAGCCTAATTGTTTTATAACTTTAATAATTCAAGAAGGGTAAAATAATCGGTTGTGAGAAGAGATTGTACATTTCGGTAAGAAGGTCTATGAATTAGACATGGAGTTGCTCTTGGAGATTTTCCATTACAATTGTGGGGTAGAGAACAGGGTAAAATGAGTGGAATCCTGTAATTTCCAGCAATTTGGTGAACTACAAAGCCTTACAAATCTTCCACTCAACAACACAAGTAATACTGTGCACAATATAACAAGCATCTTTTTAAATGCATAAATGAGTTCGCAGGAACATGAGAAGAAATCCCTAGAGGCTGCAAACAAAAACATAAAACTGGAAACAAGGCTGTGAGTTGAAACAGAAATTCCTGCTGCCCGTATTTATAACAAAGGACTTGCATCTTAAACACTGCATAATAATATTACAAAATATAATACATATGAGACAATTCAGGAAAAGAAATAACACTTCACAAACAAAATGTATTAGGCGGAGTTAAAACAGAAATTAGACTGAAAGGTTTACAAATGCATATATTTAAAACAGAGAGGCTGAAAAATAATGAGCTGAACTCAGCTATAGGAAATGAGAAAAAGATCCACAGAACCAATCCACAGGGAGAAGGAACGGCAAAATAGGAAGTTCACAGACCAAGTTCACAGACGGAAAATAAATGGAGATTAAACATAGCTAAAAAGTGGTTGTTTGCAAAGATGAGTGCAGAATCTTCTCTCAAGTTCGGCCAAAACAAAACTCTACTTTTTTATTATTAAATGTATTGGGCGGAAACTGGTTAATACCATTGCGTAAATTTCAGGTGGATAATGGTATATTACGGACAATATCCGACTACTACTCTATCGTGTGCTCACCACCCAGGCTGGTCTCCTCAGTCACCTTGCATTTGACCCTTTGACCCTCCTTGTCCTCCCCCCACACCCCTTCCCCGCTGGTAACCACCATTCTGTTGCCTGTATCTAGAGCTACTACACGACCCAGCAATCCCTCTCCTGGGTATCTGCCCCCTCAAAATGTGAAAACACTTCTTTGTAAAGATACACAGAGTGTGGTAAGAGTAGGTTTACAGTTGTTTGTATGGAAAATAATGTAATCTTTAAGAAATAGTAATACTAGAATAAACTCTGTGCTTCCTCTACTCACAACTGGAAAACTACTTTTTAGTGTGGCAGAGGTAGGGGACCCATGGAATCATGGTACCCTTGAGGCAACAAAGGGGCCTTATTAAAAAGGGGGAGACTGCCCAGCCACTGTGGCAGTGGTTGAGCATAGGCCCATGAACCAGGAGGTCACGGTTCGATTCCAGGTCAAGGCACATGCCCTGGTTTCGGGCTTGATCCCCAGTCGGGGCGTGCAGGAGGCAGCCAATGGATGGCTCTCTCTCATCAATGTTTCTCTTTCTCTATTCCTCTCCCTTTCTTTCTCTCCAAAATCAATAAAAACATTAAAAAAAAAAGAGGGAGGCTGGTGACCAGTATTGGGATCGTTAGCTCACATGCTGAGTCAATTCTCCTTACCTGTCCCACAGGAGTTCTGACCTCCAGGACCGTCCCGATTTTCTTGTCCTTACTCAATCTACGCCAAATGCATCAAACACTTAACTGTACGCAACAAAACAAACAAATGAAGGACCTGAAAGGAAAGCATAAGTGACTTTCCGTGACCTTGGGTGGGAGAGAACTGTGGGCACACACACCAGGCCAATGACTAGTTGTGCCAAAAAGCCGATCCACCAGGATAAACCAAGTATTGCAATGAAATGAGTCATAATCTTTTTGCTGGAGGGTCTTGCCTTCAATTTGTAAATAAATAAATAAATAAAAATAAAAAAGCAACATCTATGAAGCACAAAAAGGCAACGTGCAATAAAACGAGGCACGTCTGTAAGTTCTAACTGTGTGGACTGTCTGTCGCTCTGTAAGGCGACTGTATTTCTGCCTTTTCTTCAACATTAAAAACAAAAGCAGACTTGGAGCCAGCAGCTACTTTCTCTGTTAAATGAACTACTGCTGGGATAGACTGAAATCTGTAATAGCACTGTGTCTTCATGCTCTTTTCCTCTATTTTCCCAATATTCCGCGGCTGCAATACATTCCCCTTGTTATCACGAAAAATAAGATGGACATTGTTTGCTGTATGTTTTTAAGCACCCTGTCAACATTTTTTCTCAGGCAAGTATTTCCTTCAAACTCTCAGAGGACGAAACCAACAAGCAACAAACAATAAAAAGCCTATGTTGCATACACTAAGCGTCATTTTAAACATTAAAAATGATCAGAATCTTCCAGAAGTGGCATTGCAAAGGAAGGAAGAGTTAGCGGCAGTGTAAATTGGCACCGTCGGCCCATGATTTTAGAATGCGCCCGGGACAAACTGGAAGGGTGCTCATTCCTTGGAAGGCTGTCCCTGCTTCTTCCCACTCCAGCCAGATGGAGAGCATATGGCAGCAATCGCCTTCAAGTCTTTTCTGAAATGTCATCTTACCGGGGAAGTCTTCCCCGACCGTCGCATACTAAACATAGCCTCTCTCCTTTTGGGCTCCATGCCCTTTCCAGCTTTCGTTTTTGTCCTGTCACACCTGATCTACTAATTTTATTGTGTATTGTGTTTGTGCCCTGCTAGAGAATAAATCAGAGCAGGGACTGTGTGAATTTTAGTTGCTGTTTTAGGCCGAATGAGTGCAAGGGGGCAATGGATGCGATAGGAGCTCAGCTAGTATTTCTGAATGATTCAATAAATGTAAAAATTGTATACTCACTGATCTCATTTTAGTTTTGGAGAGGTCGCGCGAATCTTTCAAAGTACTTGCCAAAGGTTTTACCTTCCTTTTTTAAAAAATATATTTTTATTCGTTTTTATTGATTTCAGAGGAGAAGGGAGAGGGAGAGGGGGTTGGAAACATCAATGATGAAAGAGAATCACTGATCCGCTGCCTCCTGCACGCCCCCTACAGGGGACTGGACCAGGTCAGGGCCCCTGCTGGACATGTGCCCTGACCAGGAATTGAACTGTGACCTCCAGGTTCATGGGTCAGTGTTCAACCACTGAGCCACGCCGGCCGGGCTGCCTTCCTTTTTAAGTAAGAAAGGCTGTCCACTCGGTGATACACTGCTGACAGCCCACAGTATGTTTCCAGTATATTCGAGCTGCTTCTTCTGATCAAACTTAAGCCTGAGTCGCATGTGTCCCTGCTGTGGTTTATTGATACAAGCAACATTTTCTCCTCCGTGTAGAACATTTGGTTGTCTGTCCCTTTGAGTCCATTAGAGCTGTACACTATGCTATAAGAGTGTAAACATAGGAGGCTTTAATGATTCTTAGTATATTTGAGAAGTAAAATGAAACTGACATGAAGTAAGATGTATAGCTAATGAAATCTGCTGGGTTTCCATAGTGGCTGCACCATCACTATTTTGTACCTGCTATTTGGTAGGTGACACGGCAGGACAATTTCGAGTGTGTCTGTGTGTGCATTAAGGTGTACAATGCGGTGTTCGATGTGAGTGACCGCTGTGTACCGGTGCCATGCTGCCTTCATTTTCCAAATGCTTTTCCATTTCTTCAACCTAAAGGTAGGACCCGTTTCCCTAACCCTTCCTCTCAGAGTGGCCTCGTGACTTAGTCGCATGTGTCAGAAGTGACCCGGTTGCAGCTTTGAGCCTAAGCCCAGGGAGACCTTGCAGGCTGCCTGTCTCCAGCGGGAACCTGGGGCGGCGGTGTGAGCGGCCCAGAGCCCAGGCCAGCACGCGGAGGCCCAGAGGCAAGTGGAGGAGCCCGTGCACGCCAGCCTGAGGCCGGCGGCTCCCAGCACATGCGAAAGTGTCCCCAGGTTCAGGCCTGTGCCCCACTGACAGTGGCTGCAGGTGCATGAGATCAGCCCAGTTGAGATGAGACCAGAAACAGCCCCATGACCAGTAGCGGGGAGCTGCGTGCAGGTTGTGAGCTAAGCCTTGCATTTAGGCGGCTACCCTGGAATAAGAGCTGGCTGTGCAGACACAATCTGAAAGCTGCATGATGCCCTGAGACATCACCCAGGAGCCTGGCCGGGCCAGGTGTCAGTCTGTGGGGATCCCTGGCCCTCTGGTCTGAGATTTAAGCCTCATTCCTAGAAGAAAATTACAATTTCAATTCATTCTTTTTCACCCAATGACATGATTTCTAATTAAACTCTTGGCAGGAATATTAAAGGTCAGGTGGTTAGGGGGTGGAAAATGGATATTTATGAAAGGATATAAAAAGATTTCTTTATTGGTTAAAAAAAAGTAATAAACAAGCAATTTTTGCACTGTATAACCGAAATAGGCTCTGTGATTTAATCAATGTGATTTTAGTAAAACCTCAGGAGAATATTGCACATAGTGTATACTAATCATAATTAAAAACAAGCACAGAAAGGAACTCACGGGGCAGGAGGGGACTATGCACAGAAAAAGGCGGGGCCATGGGACTGCGGGCCAGAGATTCCATTTAACACCAACAAGGACACTTGAGATGGAATCATGGGATGCGCATCGTCTTGGAGACTGGGTTTAGGGAGAGTTGAGAGCTATTTCTAAGAGGAGTATTAGGCATAAGTTCAATACAAAGCAGAGTAGAAGCAGCTTGATAAGGAAATAGCTAAAGGTTTGGGGTCATTAGCATACAGAAGGGAGTTTTTTAATACTTTCAAATGCTCTTATTGTTAAATCAGTTAAGCTTTTAAAGATCTATTATTTTCCTTTTAACCTTCTTCAATACCTGAAGCTAAGTTTTAAAAAGAGAAAAGTTATTTTGAAACTAATGTTGTCATGTTGGTGATGTATATTTAAAAGCACTTCTAGAATATTGCTCATTCCATGCTCTGTAATAACAGAATTGTTTTGCATTAAGAGATACACTATGTATTGCACAACACATATTATTTTCTAAAGAAACTGGTACATGCAAATAAAAGAAGCAGGACTTATCGCAAAGGAAAACATATTTCTCTTAAAATTGTTTTTACAATTTTAAGAGAATAGGAAAGTTTCTAAGTTAAAGATCAGGATTCCCTGGATATAGTAATTACTTGACTTCGAATGGCAGGTTAGTATTAACAATGCACTCTGTTACCTGAAAATGAATAATTTTCATTTAATGCCATTGTTATGACTAGATGTTTTTGGTAAATTAGAGGATGTCATGTAGTAACTGGTGAACTTGCGGATGTTAGGGAAATGTGTAAATTTGCAGTAAGCATTTCACCGAGCTGAATAAATGTGTCATTCTCTCCTTGTAGTATAGAAGAGATTTGCCCCGTTACTGATTCATTACTGTGCTAAACATTCTATTTCATTAACATCAAGTTCTGGCATTTTTGTGCTTTACTGTAAATTTTGTAGGTCAAATAAAATATAAGTAATTAAAACTTAAGACCAAATTAAAATCGGAGCCTAGCACACATTGCCTCACATTGGGAGACATCTGGTAAAATCTGAATACTTAATGAATCACCAGAATTACAGGTCTATTCTTAGTCACGTTATAGGAACTATATATGTCAATTTTTATGTTTGCATTCTAGAAAACGTTGCTTTAGTTAAATGTGAGGTTTTAGCTCATTTTATTTAATCCCCACACAATATATTGAATAAAAGTAAAGATAAACAAAAGTAAACTAGTTTTTTTGCAAATATTATGCCTAACCTGTGATCACTACTATTTTGTCACCTCACTCAAGGTTTTCTGATCTTTTAAATTAAAAAGTTTTATGCCAAAATATTTTGAATGAAGTTACTAAGCCAGCATTGATTTGTGCTGTTTTGTTTTGTTTTACACATTAGCCAGCAATATCAATGTCTGGAAAGTAACTGAATTGATTAGTTGTAAACATGCTTGATGGCAAATTAGAAGTTTGATTCCTGGATATTAGCTGTTGGGGTCTAACATATAAACTCCCTTCTGGTCTTATACTAGGTTATTTTAGGGGCAAAGGATTTGGTTCCCAAAAAATGATTTGACCATTCAGCAATGCAACTACCCTTCTAGAAAATTTCAAACATATTTTGAAGGTCAGAGTTGACTGGATATATTTTCTGGTAGATCAACCACTCAGATAATTGAAATTAAACTCCCTAAAGAAGAAGGCAATTCCAGTTCACAAGCTCAGAAAATAAAATGCACAATCAATAAGTACTAAATAACGTGATGCTGATCGTGGCATATGATGCTGAAAACTAACAAGTTGACAGCTGGTCGTAAATGAATGTCTCTTAACTGACATTTTAATTAACATAATGTTTAATGTCTCTGGAGTGTATTGCAAAATTAATATCTCTGACATAAGAGTTTTTCTAACTATTATAGAAGTCTACAAATTATCATCAAAATAATATATATGCACACACAAACACAAACTTAGTTACAAATGGGAAGAAAATATAATTTACCATAAATACCATTTTTTGTGTGTAATGTGTTTGTAGGCTTGTGAATAATGAAAACTTATACTTGTTCTTTGATATGAAGTGTTTAGAATATCCTTTTTAGATTTATGTTCTATCATACTGCCATTACTGCTAACAACGATAAAAAGTAAAAAACAAAACTTAAACATTGACATTCAATAATGTTTTATCATAATACTAGAGGCTCGGTGCACAAATTTGTGCACAGGTAGGGTCTGGCTGGCCCAGCCCCTGATCGGGGTGGGGGAGGTGACCAGAGGTGGGGGCAGCCGAGGGAAGGGGCTGCGGGCGGTTGGCCAGCAGAGCCCGCCCCCTGGTCAAACTTCCCGACGAACTCCTGATCAAGGGGACAATTTGCATATTAGCCTTTTATTATATAGGATTATATAACTCACAGGTCAAAAGGTCAGAAACTGGTGGCTTTTGAGCCAACAGTGGGGAGTAGACAGACATTTAGGGGGCTGCACTTTGCTTAACATTAGGGTCAAGATTCACTGGATATAGTCATTACTTGGCTTTGAATGATATGTTCCATAATAACAATGCATTCTGTTACCTAAAAATGAACACTTTTCATTTTGTTTCATTGTCATGACTAGATGCTTTTTGTAAATTAGAGGATGTCATGTAGTAACTGCTGAATTTGCAGATGTTAAGAACATGGGTGAATTTGCATTTTTACCAAACTGAATAAATGTCTCGTGCATTTCCTTGGGGTA
Source organism: Myotis nattereri (assembly GCF_964212035.1). Lineage (NCBI taxonomy): Eukaryota > Metazoa > Chordata > Mammalia > Chiroptera > Vespertilionidae > Myotis > Myotis nattereri. The sequence goes on along the minus strand of NC_138096.1, from coordinate 2,380,155 downwards.
CAGAGCAGGTTTTCCCCATTACAGGTCATTCCTGCACTGAACATTGTATGCCATGAACATCATTACTGGTGTTTTTGTGGGTTACCATACATTTTGTAGGTTGACTAGAATATAAGTGATTAAAAATAATGACCAAGTTAAAATTCGCCCATTGCCGAGCACTGGTAGCCATTCAGTAACATTTGAAAACTCACTGATTCACCAGAATTAGCTGTCTATTCTTAGTCACCCCATAGGAACTATCTATGTCGATCTTGTGTTGGCACTGTAGACAATGTTGCCCTTGTTACAATAATAATCAATATCAATAATAGCTAGATAAAATGTGGAGGAAAGCAAGAACGATGTGTTTTTAATACCATTGTCCAAGCTGCAATCAACAGTTACATGTGCAGAATTCAAAACCACTACCGACTTCATTTGCCATATGAAATAGGATATTGAATTTCCGTTTTCATTTCCTCTAACTTTTTCTCCATTTGTAGAGCTATTATTTTTAAGTGCAAAACATATGGTTCTTATTAATTTGGTCCCTAGGAAATTTTCGAGAGCAAGACCCTTGTGTTAATGCTTTAAATTACTTTTTATTGCTGCTCAAAATAAAAAGATAAAATCATGTTATCCGAGGAATAAAAATTACATGGACTACATTTTAAAACTTTTTGAGTTTAGTATAAAACATTATGAGTTTTTATGTTCTGGCCACCTCGTAGACAGAATCTGAAAAAATACAGGTGGATTTTAATTTAATGAAGAACTAAATTCTACTCATACTCACAGAGCACTTTTACATTCTTATATATATCGCTGCACTGAATATATTATTTTTTAAAGTCAGGTTTATTGAGTTAAAATTTACATACAGAAAAATTCATCATTTGTGTCTAGTTCTCTGACTTTTGACATTTTAAAAAATACATGTTTATTGATTTCAGAGAGGAAGGGAGAGGGAGAGATAGAAACATCAGTGATGAGAGAAAATCATTGATTGGCTGCCTCCTGCACACCCCTCTGGGGATCAAGCCCACAACCCAGGTATGTGCCCTGACAGGGAATTGAGCCATGACCTCCTGGTTCATAGGTGGATGCTCAACCACTGAGCCACATGGGTTAGGTTTTGACAAAATTTGTTCACCTCATTCAAGGCCACTGCTAACAAGATGTATATGAACTTTAATATGACACAGTGACCTCATGGCCTTTGTTGTGCATCTCCTTCCTTGACCCCAATGCACGGTAACAATCAATGTGTTTCTTGGTGCAACAATTTTGCTTACTGAAGCCTGTCCTATAAATGGAATCTTACACTGTCCCATCTTTCAAGTCCAGCTTCTCTCACTTAATGCATCTGAGAATCATCTCTGTTGTTAAATGTATTCATAGTTGCTTCATTCTTTTTATGGATGGATAACATTCCATCTTTGGCATAATTGATTCAACCATTAATGTCAAAGACATTTGGATTATATACATTTTGTATTTAAACCTCTGCAAACCTTGGCATGTTTTTATGTATACGTGCATTCTTGTTTTTCTTGGAAAATAACTAGTCAGAATGCAGGGTCTTGTGGTAAGAATACATTTTCATTTATGAGGAACACTCCCGTTTATGTACTATTTTGTATTCACAGGCACAGTTCCTCTGTATCTCTTCAATACTCCAGGTTAAAACTGGGTCCATTGTATTTTCATACCTATTTATGGTTCTTTAAATATCTACATACAAGTCCTTTGCTGTGGATATTTTCTTCTTTCATTTTTTAATGGTGTTTTGATACATAGACATTTTTATATTTAATGAGGTCTAACATATCAATACTTTGCAATGCTGGACCCTAAGATATTTTCAAAATGAAAATAATATTGTCCTAGGCTAATTATACAGCATATTCTATGTTTATATCTGTATTTATATTTATTGACTCAAATCTAATTAGCATCTTCAACACTTGCCTCAGACATCACAGTTTTGTTGACAATGCTTGGCCCCATTAACCAACCTCTTCAGTTTTTAGTCTTTCCAAACCCAGCAAATGACATCTTAATACATGCAACTGCTCAATTAAAATTACTTGGGTCCCTTCGTTATATGTAGTTATTTTCTGCACACAATCCATCCCACTCTTCACCAAGAACTGGGAAGTACAACTACAAACTCTGCCTCGACTCCTTCCATTTCCTTCCCTGTCCACCGTCATCTCTGTCATCCAACTCTCCCACCTCTGCTCCACCACTATTGATAGGTTTCTTAAGACATTTACACGGAATCTTTGCTTGTTTCCAATCAATGTTCCATGCAGATTCATGAATGATATTTATGTGTTCATTGGGCATGCCTTCCACTTGGAATTAATTATAAACTTTGTATCTCTACCAACTAGTCCAACCTCAAGGTGCTGTAGCCTCTCACTTACTCAACTACAGCCTCAATGGATTGTTAGTTCCTTCAGAAAATACCAGTCCTCCCTCCCCCATCTGTGGTTTGAATAGATATAGTTATACCTCATTAGAGCTTTGTTTCTTTCATTTTTTATATTGCAAACTCTCCCTTGAAATAGCAGGTCAGTTATCTCTTTCTCAGCCAACTCTTGGTCCCCAGTTATAGAGTTTATGACCATTTGTCTCCCAGCATGCCCTTGTTTGGTACCCTCACCACAGCTTTATCAAACACTGTTTGTCTCCCAAACACTTGCAGAGTAATTTAAGAGATATGTTAAGAAACATGTAATTAGAAAATAAGGCTCACCACATGAAATATTTTGAATAAAAAGTTTGATCTCTTTCATATATTTTTATACCTTTGACAGCAAACTTAGTTTCCCAAAATAAAAATGCCAAAGATAATTTAAATGCCAAGAAGACAAAACAATGGAATATAAAAAATATAGAAATCAGTAAAATATAAAAACCAATAAAAAAGAATTTATATGTGTATATATATTATTTGGTTTATTCTTCACTGGATTTTTTTTCTCTACTACCCCACAAGTTCTTATAGCTCACATGAATCAAAAACACATTTTATCAATCTCACCAATAAATCACCTGTGAACAGGTGATTTCATAACAGCTAAGAGGATAAATATCTAAACTTGTGAGCACTTGGTTTAATTTATTATAGCATAGTAGTAAATTTTTATGTTTTCTCCACAAACAGTGGTGACCTTTACATAATTTCCTCTTGGAAGAAAATATAGGACAGATAAGTGTATCCAAAGCATCACTACCACATGTTAATAATTTTAGGGAAGATGACTGCTCTCTGAATGTAACCTGCTTTAACCATCCATTGGTTATTAGTATTAATTAACAGGGACAGAAATCATTTGAATACATTTCATTTATGAAATTGATTTTATGACATGGATGACAGATTTCCATTAAAAATGCATTGCATAGAGATTCCCAAATTTATTATTCTCTGTGATGTTTTTAAGAAACTGAAAATGAGAATAAATATTATTTAATCAGCTCTCTCTATACTTAAATATACAATGTTTAAGTAACAGTTGTTTAACCACCAGTAATATAAGTTTGAATGAGCCTGTATTTCATCTAACCAAGGAACATGCACAGGTACATGCATGTGCATGCACACACATCTGAGTTTAATGCCTAATCCCATTATAGCTGTCTGTTTTGCACAAAGCCTTTATTTATTGATTTTAAAATATACTTTTATTAATTTCAGAGCGGAAGGAAAAGGGAGAGATAGAAACATCAATGATGAGAGAGAATCATGGATCCGCTGCCTCCTGCACTCCCCCTACTAGGAATCAAGCCTACAACCCAGGCATGTACCCTTGACCGGAATCGAACCTGGGACCTTTCAGTCTGCAGGCTGATACTCTATCCACTGAGCCAAAGCAGCTAGGGCTTACACGCAGCCTTTAAAGGAGGCATGAATCGTCCCTAAAGGACCAAGGTGACCTTCACCTACCTGCTTGACTTGCCGCTGTGGTTTTAGGTTCCCTACCTTGCTGCTCCCTTGGTTCTGAGGCTTGAACCTCTGCTCTTAGGACCACCCAGTTTTTTTATTTCCTTGATCTTTTGGGGCATTTACTCTCATTTTAGCCTACGTTCACCCTGCACTTCCTCTTGGAGGCCACCTGGGAAATGGCTCACCATCTATTCCGGCTGGCTGGTGGAGCAAGCAGCAGGTAGCATGATCTTCCGGAAAGGGACTGGACATGACTACAAACACACAGAGCGAGCGAACGGACAGTGTGCTAGCATGACGCCTCTCGCTGATGTCGAGAAAGAGTGCACGAAAGGCATCTGTGTCCAATTCTGAAGAACAGCTCCATGGGGAGCTCAGGGCACGTGTCAGGAAGATGGAAGGACGCTCCCCTCCTCTCCTGCCAGAGAAATGGAACTGGTGTCTGATCTACAGCAGGTGGAAAGGGAAACCGGAATTCTTCATCCAGGCACAGCTTAACTCCCCACTTATTTTTACACAAAAAAGAGCAACTTCCAGCCCCAGGCAACTTTCTTCCTCGGCAACTCAATGTTTCACAATATATTATAAATCGAAGCTGGGGAACAATCCCCCAACACCTGTACATATATCGTGACCTGAGGAGCTTACGTTATTTTTCATAGAGTACAAAATAATACAAATAACTGAGAACAGACGACCCAATTCTGGGATAAACACTAAACCTAAAATGTGGACATTTTATTCTGGTGAAGAAAGTCAGAGTGAGCGGGGGAGAGTGACATTGGAAACAGAAGTGGCAGGCAACGCCCAGCCAGTGTGGCTCAGTGGTTGAGCATCGGCCCAGGAACCAAGAGGTCACTAGTTTGACTCCCTGTCAGGGCACATGCCCAGGTTTTGGGCTCGGTCCCCAGTGGGGGGGTGGCATGCAGGAGGCCGCCAATCCATGATGTTTCTCTCTCATGGATGTTTCCATCTCTCTATCCCTCTCCCTCTATCTCTAAAAAATCCATAAAAACATATTTAAAAAAAAAAAAAAGGAAGTGGCAGCAAAGTCAGACTCCTGGCGTTTTGGTGCTGAGGGTAACTACATCCTTGTCCATTCCTAACTGCTTCTCGACATGAGGTGCTGAGACCCATTCCCGAAAAATTCACCGCATGGCAAACTTAATGGCAGAGTAGAGACATTCTCATAAAACAAGAGCAATTCCAAGGAACAACATAAAGCTTAGGAACAAGTGTCTGCCCTCCTGGCACTCAGAGAGACACTTGCATGGTGAGAATTCTCGTTCACGACAAAGGCAAAGAACTATCCCCTCGGTCCCACTAGCTCTTCTCTCTGAAAGGGTCTGAAATGAAACAATGGTAACTTGAAATAATCAATAATACTAAACTCTGAACTTCCCAGACAGGAAAGCAGCCACGAGAACATATATGGAGAGAAATGAAAGACTGCAGCCCAGCAGAACAGCCTGCGTAAAGGAAGGCTTTAGTCAAGACGTGAAACTATGGACCCCCTCACCCCGTCCCGTTCCACCGACTCCAACCCGCCCCCCCCCCAGAGGGGTTCTTAAAAGCACACCTCCAGCACCCCCACACGTCCTTCAAAGTCGCTGACCATGCATTCATTGGCCAGAATATTTCTGAACACATTCTCCATCAATGACCACCACCCAGTTCTTGGAAACCATAATTAATCTGAGCTGTTTGCGTTTCCTTTGTCAGGTTTATTTCTGTTTGCCTGATTTTTTGCAGATGGAGTTAACCATCCACTTCATTTTTCTCTGCAATTTCCTTTCATGCACTCGGGTGCAGACACATTGTTCATTATTTTGGGAAGTCAGCTGATTGACATTAAAGTCTTGCTTCCCGTTTTTGGACTATATTCTTGCTGGGCCCATCTGCACCCCATCCCATCCCATCCCGTCCCGTCCAGTCCCCTCCCGTCCCATCCCCCATCCCTCCGAAAGTCTGGGTTTGGGCAGGAGGAACTCCGAAATCACTGGGTTCCTGAGAATTCCTCAATTGAGACTTTAGTATTAATTATTTCAAGGTGTCTTCTGGCTTAAAATGTTATGATGCACATTAAAATGTAATAGTGTTAAAAACAAAACGCAACCAAGTAAATGTGAAGATGTAATTGGCTTCTTTAAGCGATTCATGAGCTGGGCAGCATCTCCTATGGCAACAGGAGGGAGCTTGGAGGTCGCACAGAATGGAAGGTGTTCATAGCAAGCAGGGTTGGGCAAGGGAGCTACCAACACAAGAAAAGAAAGGATTATCTTGGGGCGAGAAGTTCTTTTCTTTGGGGGAAAGAATAGGAAGAGCTTTTATTTACTTATTTTTCAATCCTATGGACTGCTTCTCCTTTCTGTGGGGGATGGAAAGGGCCCATGTTGACAGATGACTGTACTGAGCTTGACCTGAAAAATCTCCCGCTGGTTGACGAAGATAATGCTCCTGGGACAGGTTGAAAGGACCATTAGGTCAGATATTAAATCCAGGCTTTAGGTGTCATGAGCTTTTAAGATGAATGGTGACATCTTGAGAACATGGCATTCTTCTTTAACAACAGTCATTATAAAATAACTCACAATCTTAATTCTAAAAACTAATGAATAGATAGTATTAAGTCATCCGAGTTCCCCCAGCTTGCTTTAACCTACAAGGATGGTCTTGGGTGGTGCAAGACGGCAGGCCTGAACTGGCTTCTGTCACATGTCACATATACCATCCACCCTATAGACCTCAAGGCTCCTCGTGTGGGAATTGTGGGTGTGACATCTACTCCCAGCACAGGGCAGAGGTAAGGAACCCCAGATTGCCTGAGTCCAGCTCACTGGTCTACCAGTGGTCCTATCCTCTCGATGACCTCCTCCAGCAATGGATGCTTTTTTTTTTAATTCAAAGAGTTACAACCTATGGCTATTACTCATTTTCAAAGGGTCCCAGACTGACCAGTGAAAGCCATTAATGGACATGGTGGACATGTCCCCCTTAGATCCTTTCTTGCTTTTCTGTTCACACACCATGTTCCCGGTTCACCTGGTAATGTTCTATCCCAGCTCTGAAATTAGCCCGATTACCCAGGAGCCCTTGCTCCTTTAAGGATGTTATTACAAAAATCAAGATTTGGGGGCTGGTTTTCCTCGCTGACACCAGGGTGTTATATTGCTCTCGCGTGATAAAGCTACCATTTTATGGCTTCATGTCATCACGTTCACAGTAAAGATGATTACTGCTCCAAGCCCGTGTGTTCCGTACAAATGAAAACATTTGTCAGCGTAATAAATGCGAGATGTCACTGCAAACCCCTCCTGATCTGATTCATTGCAGTTTTAGTTCTCGGTCACATAGATCTGGATAGGAGGCGGGCAGCCCTGCTCCAGCTTCTAATGGCCCCCGTGGAATTCAGGGTCTCCGGGGGCTCGTGCAGACAAGGGGAGAAAAGGCTGGAGGAGGTACATTAGCTCGTAACTGCCTGGCAAGCCGCACAAACAATCCTCCCTCCCAGGAGCTACACAGAGCAGGCTCCCGCCTGCCCGAGGAGGAGGCTGGGGACTGAAGGGCACTTGTGAGTAGCTACCTGTCTGTCGGAGCGAGGATAAACTGTGCGGGAAGCCAGGCCTGAGAGCCCTAACGGTGCCCGGCGTCGGGGTGCACGTCCAGCTAACTCCCCCAGAGGCCCTCGGTCCTGGGGCATGCTGTCCATGCAGCTAGGTCTTCCACTTCTCCCGAACACTCCCGATTTGTGGAAATCCACGTTTTCTGATTTAGAATCATTCTCTGTTTTTGTTTTTTTCCTGTTTTCTTTTGAAATTTTTCATGTTTTTTTAAAATCTTTATTGTTGAAAGTATTACATATGTCCCTTTCCCCCCCTCACTGACCCCTTCTAGCCCACCCCCACTCCAGGCCTTCACCACCCTATTGTCTGTGCCCAATAAAAATATATTAAAAAAATAAGGAAAATGAAGGAATATATTAAAAAAAAATAAGGAAATGAAGGAATCTTCTGGGCTAGAATGCCATTGGATTAATCTCCCATGATCAGTTGCAAATTCTTATGGAAATACCCAAAGAATCACTTTAATGGTGGGGTTAGAGATATTAACCAGCCATTTGCTAGAATGTGCAAGAAATGTGAAGAAATGGAATGATACATGGGATTAAAAATAAATGATGAGGGAGTGGGTGCTGTCATCTCTGTAATAGAACAGCAGCGCCCAGTAAAATAAGCTAGAAAATGAAAGAAATTCAGAATGCCACCCAGGAGATGACTTGAAGGAGGGTTTCTTTGAAAACATGAGGAATTTCAGGATGTGTACTGCTTGGGCCTAATATTCTATGATTGAAAGGAAACGTGGAAAAGAGAGAAGGAAAAGAGAATAAGCAACTGGTCATGATCAAAACGAGAGCGGAAGGAACTGGATAAGGAGCACAGGTTGGTCTTAAACGCAGGACTGTCTGTGCCCGGAGACTGCGATGCAGGAGAGGGAGCATCTGCCAGCGCGCAGATCCCGGCGCTCAGTGAGGGAATGGAGTGCCACTCTGCTCTCCACGCCTACGGACCGGCTGAAGGGCCAATATCTATTATAATTGTTTCTTCTCTGAAGCAGGAAAAGGAGATGTGAGAAGGTTCGCTCACACCTCTTCCTGCACTTGGCAACTCTCCCGCGTGGGTTCCTTCTTCGGCCTTGTCGCTAGATCCCTGGTCACGGGGATCCTCCCTAGTGACAGCAGCCGTCACAGCCATGTCAGGACTATGGTCTTTGCTGCCCACCCTCCAAGGGCTTTGAAACCCTGCCATCCATGAGGGATTCAAGTCTTCGCCTTTCACAGAGCCCCGCATGCTACTCATTCTTCGTGGATACTGAGAAAACTCAACTTTTTTTATTCCCTTGATACCTGCCCATCCTCTGGAAATCTTAGATTACTCAAACTAGTGACTTCAAATGCTCATCAAACCTCTCTGCCAGGGGAAGAGCATGTCTCAAGGATTCTTAAGGCTGTCTCCACTTGTCATAAAGGGATTAAAACGTTTTTAAAAAGAAAAAAAAATATTCCTTCTTTACTTATGAATCCATAGCAACAATACACACACATATATCACCCACTCACTCCAATTTCACCTCCACATATATGTAGAAATGGGTTAAACAGTAAAGGAATATCTATTAGGATCAACTCATTTTTGTGATTAAAAATTCTGTTTTAGAATATTTTGGTTTATGATAAATGATAATTTTACTGATGCAGAAAAAAAAACACCCTCCTGTGTTATGTATAAGGTTAGATTAGTCTCATGCTTAGTGGAATTTCTCACATATAACCTAAAATCACCCTAACCCAAAATGATTAGAACCATAAAACATTTTCTATCAATTCACTGTCTCTTACTACAACTTCTGATATATATAGTTATAATTCCTGCCAAGAATAGATTATTTGATTTAAATTGAGAAAAATAATTAAAAGATTGTATAACATTCTATTTTAAAAAACCCCACCTCAAACCCGAAAGCTGAGACAACAGGAAACTCAGTAAAGCTAGTAGACTTATGAAACACTAGAAAAACATATAATATATGTACTTCATCTTATTTTGTGGTGAATCAGAAGATGCAGAAAACTTTTATTTTTCATATGCATTAGACATAGAAAGCAAAATGTACATCAATAGCGTTAATGAGTTTGTGATTCACAGAGAGAGCCTGTGTTTCCCTCACTTCCCTAACTTTGGAAGTGAGAGCCTAACTGACATGTATTTTAAGTACTGTTTGGGAACGTTATATTTTTCCATGTCTCTGTGACTCGGTGCTGTGGAATTCCTCAGTGTATTTTCAGTAATACTACCTTCTTACAAAAAAAAAAAAAAAAAAAACCCAGGAAATTAGCTTAAATGTGATAATAGTTTTGATTTTCTATGTGATCTGTAATAATAGCACTGACACGAAGATACAATAGCATTTCTTCTGATATCCGGGGGGGGGGGGGATCCAGTGTTCGCTGCATGAAATCAAGACGGTATTAAATATAACTTTGTTCTTCCTCTTAAAAAAGGTGCCCGAAGGCAAAAGCGCCATTTCCTGTCAAGTACAGCTCAATGGATAGTTCGCTCCCCATTCTGCAAAGATGCCTCTTGTAAAATGACTCAGTTCCTCTCCTATCTCATCTCCGCTGGTCAGGCAGGACTCATCGAGAGAGAAGATTGGCCTATTATCTTCCCACTCGGTCAGGGACGGCGGCATAATGGTCACGGCTCTCCCTTCTGCCTCCAGTTCAATGCTCCATAAAGCATACGAACTGTGCTGTGTAGACTTAATTGTGCCCAGAGAGGAAGATGAAACGAAATGAGCTGGGTCGTTAAATAATATATTGCTATTACGTTATCTCTCTATGTACATATCTTAATTCTTTAGAAGGCTCAATGAGCCTGTGAATGGAATGTCTTAATCGGCATTCACATATTGGAAAGTGGAATTTACATTGTGTCTAAAATTTGAGTTGCTTTGGATGGTTTTACAAGAAGCAACTGAAAAAAGCAGTTATAAGATGCATTTGGTTTACTTCGTTAGCCCCTCTTATAAATTGGGGGGAAAAAGATTAAGTTACCGGGTGGTTTTTGTCATTTAGATCAATTAATTTTGAACATATGGACAAAGACTTGGGAATAATTGATGCAGCGCTCTCCCCCGTTTTTATTCCTTTTAGCTTTGGAGCTATGATTTTATGTATGCACGCGTATGAGGATGTGCCTGCGTGAGTTCAGACACCAGCTGAAGCAGAATATACACTGTGTGACAGTCAACTTTTCATTGCATTTATGATCTTGCCAGTCGGAGAGTGAAAAAAATTATGTGAAAGTTGACTCTTGTCATATTTCCAGACTGTTTCAACTAAAAGTCTCAAAGAAATAAACCAAAGAGAATTTAAAAAGAAAAATCACATACTAAAAGTAGGTATATTTAGTCATCTGGAGACCCAAATTCTCTCACTTTTGCAGCAAAATACTAATCCCATAAGCAGAATGTGGCAATAATATTTTTGTGCTCTTTCTCAAAACACCAGTCATATAGGTAGAGATGAATAGAAGGAAGTTGTTACACACACACAATTGGGATAAACCAACAGAGAGGTTGAGAGTTGGGTCCCATCTCTCTGGGAAGGAGGAGAACTTTGGACTAAGAGGAAAATGGACAATTTCCAGGAAGAACAGCACTGAATTTGTGCCGAGTGACCAAATATGATCACTCGGGGGGAAGAATACACAGTAAGAGGGGTCTACTTGCCAGTGAGTTCATTTCCTAACCTCTTATGTTTGGTGAATATAGTTGTGGGTAAAGACCATTAGAAAGGAACAGGAACTTCATGGGGACTTGCCAATCATAGAACGGCTTCTGTGGAAGCAGGAGTAGCAAACTCAGGCATTTAACACCTAATGGGGATTCTGAGAGACTCTACCCACTGGAGCAACTAGTTTAAATCTTACCTCAACCACATGACCACAAGTTAGAACATCAACCTCAACTCTTCCTCCAGGGGTCAGTAACTACTTAAGGTTGCTGAATTGCTGAAGACAATTGGCTATGAGGTAATGAACAGTAAAGTTGCACTAAAAATCCTAATTTGTCTGCTTTCACAAGAATGAGGTTACTTCAAAGAATGTACTTGCTCTGACTTATTTATTACTCTATCCCTAGTGCCTAGAACAATGTCTGGCACATTCAAGGCACTTAAAAATTGTTGAGTAAATAAATGGATGATGTAATTCATGCCACATTTCACAAAGTATTTCAGCACAAAGAGCCAAAATCTTATGAGATACTGAAACAGCAATTGGTAGGAGAGATCAAAAATAAGAAATAAATTTAAGAAATATTGCAGCAGTAAAAGGAGGAGGATTTTAGATTGACACCCTGTGAATAGCACATTGCTTTTAAAATAGGTTATATTGACATTTTTGGAGGAATAATTCTTTGTTTATTGTTATCAAGTGTATTACAGGGTTTTAAGATATCTGGCTTTGGTCTACTAAAAACCAGTAATATTTCTGTCCTTGTGACAATTAAATGTGCTCTCCCATACTTTAAACTCTCCTTAGAGAGATGATAAAGGTCGAAAACCATTGATTTAAAAGAAAAGAAGAAGCCTAATGACCTTCGGATTTATGGCATGAAGATGAGGTGGAAGCAAGTGAAACCCCAGGAGAAGGGACTGGAGGAGGAGGACAAACCCAGGGCGGGGATGTAAATAATTAAGAATCTGATGGCTGCCAGAGGGGAGCGGGTAGAGGGATGAGCAGAAAAAGGGACAGGGATGAAGCCATACAGGCTTCTGGTGATAAAATAAGTCATGGAGAGGTAATGTGCAGCATAGGGAATATAGGCAATAATATCGCAATAACTATATACAGTGACAGATGGTCACTGGACTTATGGTGGTGTGCACTTCATAAGGTCTATAAAGGCTGAATCACTATGTTGCACACCTAAAACTAAGGCAATCATTTATATCACCTATAATTTAAAATTAAAAAAGGAAGAAATACTAGGGTTTTACATGTGCCTAATGTTCGCAAGCAGGTTTTGTCTTTCCCTACCTTAACTGAGCTAGAAATTTAGATGTGAATATTGCCAAAACTATGATGTGAGCAGACTACCTTCTGGAGTGAACATAGAGAGGGGAAAGGGGCAGTGGGCTGAGGATAACCATCAAGGGTCACCGCCCCCCAGGAAGCAGGGCCCAGAGGACCACAGAAAAGACAGAAGAAACAGTCAAAACTGGGGAGAAATCTATGAGTTAATCCCTGGAACACAAAGATTTTTTTTTTAATGCCAATATGAAGTCATTTTAATATTCTTCCGAATAGTTTTGAATTAGAGGGAAAATAATGAGATTTCTGTTTGGAAACAAGACTATGCTGATCTTTGATCCTTTTCTCTATGACTCTTCAGATTGAATAATGACTTAATAACTTGATGTCACGTGACTGTCTTGGTTAAAGAATGCAATAGGTAAATTCATGCTTGAGTAAATTCAAGTGAGATCATTTGTGGAAATTCAATGTGTCATACTTAAAGAATACTGAAATCATAAGCTAATAATGATGACACACACCGTTTCAAGTATCGTCATATGGAAGTGTTCACTATAGCATTATATAATTCATGGAATATTATTTTAAATCTAGTAAGAACTGACCACGTTATTTCTATACAAGTTTCTTCAACTAATTTATTACTATGGGGTATCTGTATCTATACTAACTATGCTTCTGAAACAGAACCATGACTCCTTGATGTCAGCATTTCATTTCTTACAAAGAAAAAGAGCCTTGAACATGGATGAGTGCAAATAACACCCATTTTAATGTCAAGCACTCAATGATGAACACAGACTACTTATCACCAATGTACCAGCTTCATTATTGGCAGGATATTCAGTGATCTGCCTTTAATTCTAAATATTTTCAACGATTTGCACACTGGAACCAAATTGCTGAAGTCAAAAAATCAGTTTGGTCTATAAAGTTTTCAATATCTCATTTCCTTTGGGATCCCTCAATGATACATTCATGAATGTATTCATTCAATAAATATGTATTGTTATGCATGGAGGCCGACATTGACACCGTGGAAGTCCTTGATTATAAAATGATAAACAAGACAAACACACCCATCCTCTCTGTGTTTGCCATCCAGGGAGTCTATTAGAGCCTCCAGGAAAGGAAGTAGACGCATTTTAATGACCCATGCAGGGTCTAAGAGGGTATTTCACATGAAAGGCGCAGGCAGGTCCATGACAGTCACATTGATAACAAAATGCAGGACCCCAGTGGCTTTTCTGATGCCTACACAATCTTTCTGAAAAAAAGATGACAGAAATTTGGGACCACATTTCAGATACAAACATTGTACATGTTATATCCTATCTTGTTGTTGTTAAATATTTTGCCTTTTTAAGGGAGGGGCTAGGAAAGGAAAGTGACCGGGCTTATATTTTGGGTTATAGAAAGCTGGTTGTGATTTTTTTCAGTTCTGCTCCGTTTTATTGTCATATAAAAACCAGTCATAAATTAGCAATAAATCATAACTTTAGAAAATGCCAAGTAAGAGATATAACATCTATAGGATTTTTTACCAATACTTTTTCACATAGAAACATTTTCAAGTACCTACTCTTTTGAGAATTGTTCTGGATGCTGTGGAAGGAGATAGTTATATAACATTCCTTATCTCAAAGGACACAGAGTCTGCTTGGAGAAGACACACAGAGAAACAGGCTAGCCCAAAACAGTGCCATGTGTGTAAAATGGGGAGAGGATCTATATGATCAACAGTTTTATTTAAGACTTTAAACAGTTTTTGAATATTTATCTCTTCTTCTTTGCTTTCCCTCTCCAAAAGGCAGTCTTAAATATCTGCAGCACATTCATGAGGGGAAAAAAGGAGTAAATATGAAATAAATATCACAAATGCCAGGGCAGCTAGAGCCTGTGAACCATGGCTATGGCTGCCAGCTGCAAAGTCAAGGGTGGAGACAAGGGCAGCCCATTGATAAAATGATCCCTTATCCACCAAGGCAGTGGTTCCCAAACTTATTTGGCCTACCGCCCCCTTTCCAGAAAATATATTACTCGGCGCCCCCTGGAAATTAATTTTTTTAAAATTTTAATAGCAATTAAACAGAAAGATATATGTATTAATGTTTCTACCTTTTTCGTAAAATATAGTAAAGAAAGGTGTAAATTAGAAACATTGAAGTTTGAAATTATGAAACTATTTATTGAACTCAGAATAGAAAGGTAATACAAAAAAAGTTAAAACAAATGCACTGGGGCCATCACCGCCCCCCTGGATCGCTGCAGCGCCCACCAGGGGGCGGTAGCGCCCACTTTGGGACTCACTGCACAAGGATAATCGCTGCAAGTGTGGGACCCCTATACGTGGTGGAACTTGGAAATAAGTTCCCCCGCAGTGAAAGGAAGAGAGACCTCCTCTGATTCCAATCCTTCTAACTCTCTCAGTGCTCTGGACTGGTGGCGAATTCCAGGGCAACATAATGAGGAAACTTCAAACAAAAGAGCAATTAAGTGTGTTCGGGGTTGACCTGAACTCACCTGTATTGTATAGGTTTTTATTTGCACTGAGGTAGTACTCATATCATGAGGAGGTGGCTGTGTGCTTTTTTTGAATACATTTATTTAAATGTGGAGGCACCTCGATCTGACCACTTTATTTTACCCTTTATGTGATTACCTTTTGTTCCTTCATTACTAAGCCACTAAAAAAAAAAAAAAAAAAGAATAAAAAATGAATTTCTAGTAACAAAGCAGTTACATGTAAATGAATAACTATTTTAATAGTAAATGTATACTAGTGTCATAAATGATTGTATTCTTAGTTCAGGCAAATATTACAAGAAAAGTTGCCCTTGATATCTAAGTTTAAAAGATCAACTTGCATTGTTGAATGCTAAAATGTTAATGCTTAGTATTTATATTTCAAAGACTATGCAAAACTACCTTAGGAAATAATTGATATGCTAAATCATGTAAAATAATGCTGGTTTGTTACCTGGAGTCAAAAGAACCACTAGCTAGAAAAGAGTCAAATTGAAATGGAAAAAGAAAATTATGTTGTACTTTAATTTGGGTTCATTCTTTTTAATGTTATGAATATTTTATATGGAAAATAACTTCATGGACTAAGGTCATTTTGACCTTTAAGGTCATAATCTTTCACGGGTATAAACCAGTAAAATCCAAATGTACTCTCTTTTGGATTTGTTTTACTATTTTCACTGACTCTGCAATCATGTCTGGGTGTGAGATATTGTACTGGCAGAAAGGTATGGCTCTAAGTATTTTTTGAAAGTTTACCTTGAGGCAAATACTTCTCCAATGTATTTAAAATTTAGACCACTTGGAACCCAGTTAATTAGGCAAATGACAATAAGATAAGCCATGATTAATATGTCTTCCTTTGATCTACTTGCATTTTTATATCTTCAATAATTCAATTGTTAATAGCTTTTCACTTCTTTATTTTTTCCATCAGGAGAGCTTAGACAAATATACTTTAAGTGATTTGTGAAATTCATTATTCTACTTGATTTCTGCCTCGAGATTTATGTTCTGCATGATTTTAGTTGAATTCTGTTTTGGAATACTGTCTTAACATAAGGTAAAGAGTTGCTTTATTTATCAATTTTTTTTGTATCTTGCAAAAGTACCCTTTTTCAATGCTATGTGAGGGAATGACACCTTTGCTAAGAACAGACTTTTAGTTTGTGATTAGCTGCAACTCCCCAGATGCCAAGTGCGTTTCCAGCGTCTACTCCGGCAGATAAGGCTGCTGGAAGTATAACTTTTAATCATTTGAGAGTCATACGGCCTCATTCTCTCTGGAAACTCTGTAGATTATTTCAGCTCAGGAATTTTATGAGTCTAAGCTTCATATTAATGGCCTTGCTATGATTCCTGCCTATAATTAAATGGTGGAATTATTTCTATCTGAGGGATAAAGGTTTTAATTTTTCTTTTAAATTAATTTTTCTTGAAATATATTCAGAGGCACAGAATACACACAATAATGTTCAACCAACCATAAACTGAAAGCGAAACTTTGTCAAATATTATTTTGACATTGTTCCAAACATTATTTTGTTGTCATTTTAAGCAAAAATAACTTACATATAAAAATGATTTTTATGTATTCCTCCATGATTTATCCTCTTCCCTATTTATTCAGAAATATGGCCTATAATGAATTTGTAAATTCTTGAAAAATAGAGTGAAAAATATTTTTCTTGTGATAAAATATTAAACAAATGATATCTATTTCTGCAACTTTCTTCTTATATTTAACACAGTTTTTTTATTTTTATCAATACTGACATATAATATTTTTGATAGCTTTGAATTGCTATATTCTGATATATTAATATCTTCATGTATTTATATTTATATAAATTTTAGATGTTAAATTCTCATATTTATATCTTACATATTCAGACACACAGATGTAAACATTTTAAAATTATACATATAAGATGATGTTTATTTTTATTTGTCATAATAAATAATCTTATTGAAAAATATTTTATCTTTTTGAGATATATGCGCATACTTTAATATTTCTCTATGGGTGGAATTGCTAAGTCTTGAGTTATATTATGTGGCACCAGGTATAAAATGTGTTCTTAACGGCTTGTATGATTTATGTCTTCTGTTAAACATCCTTTCCTACACTGCATTTAGAACTGTATTTTCCTGTATTTTATGCAATATTTTAAAGTTTTATGTTTTACGACAAAATAACACTCATGTAAATCAAAATTATAACTTGAGATATATATTTTCCAGTGTGGACATCTGAAAAGGATTCATGAGCAATCAGTTTTGGAAAACTTTATGTTAGCTGGAACTTATCTATGTGTGTGATATTGGGATACTCAATTCCAAAGCACCACTTACATAAAATGTCATTGGTCTCCCAGGCCATGATTAGCAATGACACCAGGACATGGGCCTGCCAGCTTGCTGATTAGATGACGCTGGCTCGGTCTCAGGGACCTTCCCTGGGTGCCACAGACCCACACACCTGGGACATGGCCAATGGCACTGGCTCCATCTATAAATGAGCTGTGAGACTTGCCAACTACGCAGACATTTCTGTGCCAGGAACTAAGACCAAGAGATTTCATTTGCTCCTGTGACTGTCCTTTATTAGATTAAAACTTCTATTAAGAATAAAGGAGGACACCCCACTGAGCCCAGAGCTGATCCTGTAGCGTATGCAAAACAACTACAACAACAATAATAATAGAACTAATACTTACATGGTCAAGTTTTGGATAAATGCCAAGTGTGTTTAAAACACATACATTTTTATTTTTCTGTGTGTATTGATTTTCACTCTATTCATTAGTTAAAGCCTATTAAGTGCATCCTTTCTAAGGTCATAATCTGTCAATTACCAAAACAGTGAATTACTGAATAGTTGACTTGTCTTCTTTTTCCTCTACCTGTTTGAGAGTATGTAATTATATCCATCTACCAAAAAAATATAACAACATTTTCTTATACCCTCCTGATTTTGTTTTCATTTTGTGATTATACAACATCCCTTTCTATCATGTATAATTCTATTTTCCTTAAGGTCTCTTCTGTCTGATATGCATGGGCCTGCTTTATGCGTATATCTTTCCAGTATATATTTTAGCATTTTGTCCTCAGATGTTATAATTTTCTTGTTAAGAGCAGAATGCTGCTGGGTGGCCAGGAAGTAGAAACAGGGACCAGATTTACCCTCCAGCTTCCAGCAAATGAAGGACTAGACAAAACACAACCGCGTCTCCATGGTTCGGAGACATTGGACATTAAGACAACAACGTCAGACCATGATCCCTGAACTAGGGAAACAAACACAGTGAAACCCCTTTGCCTCGGCGCCGCTGGGAGAGTTTTGAGGCCACAGGAGAGGAATGGGGATCTCTGTGGCCCATGCGTGTCCCTGAGCGGAGGAGAGGATTGGGGGGAAATGGGCTGGGCAGCTAGAGGGTTCCCTGCAGACGGGCAGAGAGCAGAGAGCGCTCTGCTGGGCCTGAGCTTTGGAAAGCTGCCAAGGGTCCCCTGGAGGAGTCAGGCACAGAACACCCTGTCCATCCTGCAGGCTCAGGTGGCCTGTAGGTTCAGGAAGGCTTGGTGGCAGGACTAAGCAAGAGCGACTCCTGGACCTCACAGCTTTAAATTGGAAGCATCGATACCATGGTTGACGATGACTTACATCCATCCATTCTAAGGACAAGATGACCAGCAACGCCTACACAGGACTAACTGCATAAAATAGCTGGCCGGGCCCTGATGTAAAATACTGTGGAAGGGACCAGTACATAAAGAACTACAGAAACATTATGTAGAGCTACATTCAAATAAACCAACGTGGCTGTTCTCGGCAGGAAGCCCACTGATCATTATGGCGTGAAGCACAACCCTTCTAACAGGAAATGGTCATCGGGAGTAAGCTGTCACTCAACTAGCTGAGTGGTTATTTTATGACCCAATCAATGAATTCAAATCTCCCACTCAAATTAGTTAAAACAGAATTTGTGCACTGGTGAATATATGCATTTCTGATGCACTCCCTTAGTTCAAAGCATACCATTCCATAAATATCAAAGAATAGGTAAAATATCACTGTTGTCAGAGGAAGAACTGATAGAATCTAACAATTCAGTGACATGTTCTGTACTTGACAGGGGCATAAAGCTGTTAGTTCAGGAACTCCATGTTGGTTGGTCCCACCCCCTGCTCCTCCTCCGGGTGTAAAGCTGGCAGAGCAGTTTGGAAGAATATTTAACTAAGTCGCATCTCATCAGGAAGTACTTCAAAGAAGGGCCTTTTCATGTTCAAGTATAAATGGCCTTTGAGGACCTTCCTTTCATCAAGCCCACGATGAAAACACTTTGCTAATGCTTCCTTCCCCCAGAGCGCGGGCTGGCTAATCACATGATCTCTTTGAGTAACCTTTGATCCCACAAGCTGGTGAAAACCACATTTGATAAGAATATTCACGGCATTGAGGCAAGTTTGACCTTGACAACATTATAAACTGAATTTAAAAAATTGTCTCCAAACTCCCCTTCATCTGAATGTACTTTTCTGTCTTCGTGTATTGATTTTTCTATTATTCCTTATGTGTTCCCCTACTTCTTTGTGTCTTTTGGATCCTATTGTCTGCAAAGTTTGCCTACACCTGAAATTGTGAAATATGCCAGACCACGGAACTTTTAAATAACCGATACTCGATTCCTACTTCACCACCTGTTAGTGAGGTAGCTTGAACTAACTCCTTCATGCACAGGATGTGAAAAAAGTCTGGGATGCCACACGGGGTTTAGATGGAATCTGCTGGTAATGCATATTCATTTCTCCTTTAAAGAAAATATGCTCTAAATTCATATATTAGTACATTGAAGGTCATTACTTTTTTTTTATTGGTGCCACTAAAGATTCATTTAAATACCTTTTTGTTTGTTTGTTTGTTTTGTTGTATGTTCTCTGAAGAACCCAGTTTGGAAAACACGTAGTCTAACCTAACCTAAAAGTCTCCCAGTCAGGACCAGTTAAATAACACATTACAAGTAGAAAGTGAGCGAGAGCTACATGGGTGGCTAAGGCAGCATTATTTCAATACTGTCAGTAGCCTGTGGAGTCTTCTTAATGGGAAAAATTCTCAAAATGTTTCTCCTTTCTGTTCCTAATGGGAAGTAAAGTACAATCTCATTGACTTACATGATGATTGATGATTGAGGTGAACTTTCTAGTAACCAAATGGATAATTAATCTGAAATTTGGTAGTCATAAAAGAATTCAGATTTACCCATAATCTCCTGGCAATGTCTATTCAGTATGTTAATAAACAATATACATGCCACATAGTGGGTGGCTAGCTGCAAAGCTCCTACTGTGCAATGCACAAGCTCCAATTGCGGGCCCCCTTTTCCAAAAGAGTGATTTCTCTTCGGTGTTATTACGTTCATGGTGTTATTAGGTTGTTACATGGTATGGTTTCCGACTGCGGACATTCTCGCTTTATATCGGTTAGTTGTTCTTAGTTCTGTTACGTTATCATGAATATACTTTGTTGTAGATTTTTGTTAGCTCTACATGTTAGAGTGATATTTGTAGCAATATTGTTTGACTTATACTTTCCTAATAAGGCCAAAAACTTGCTATTAACATGAATAAAGAAGTTGCATGCACAAATCCTAACCACCGAGTTACCTTCGTAAATGGAAAATATGGATACAGGGTATAGTTGAGTCAAAGGGAAGAGTCAAACTGAGTAGGGTAAACTCAGGGGAAAATATAGCTTCCAAATTGCCAAGACAAAGAAAGAAGTATATCAGTTAATATTTTTTGCAATTTGCTGAATAACATTTTATTATTAAATTCAAAGAAAATGGAAATAATTTACTTTAAATTAAACTGGATACTTTAAAGGAAAAATACATTTGCTGAAAGATAATATGTTCCTAGACGAGAAATAAATTCTACACAGCTTGAATGGAACCACTCCAGCAAACCAGGCAGCAGCCGCAATTGGCAAAGTGTTCTAGGCACATCCTAAGAAATGACTTAGCTTTCAACATTTTGTTCTTTATGTCTCATAATGTCAAATCCAGTTAGCTACAGTTCATCTCCAGTAAACCCTAAAAGTATCATTTGATGGAAAACTCACATTATCCCTCTGGGAACCACAGGTGTGCATTGCACGCACACTGTTTTCTCAGCCCTTTTGAGCTTTTGTATCTAGTACGTTGTGCTGTTTTTGAAGAGAAATCAACTTTACTATTTTAGAAAATGTTTAAATGTAGTCAAAGGTTATGGCTAAGCTCCAAAGTTTCTAAAATTAGATAAAAATGCGATGCTTCTTGAGCACAACCAAGTCTGAATGTCCCTTGGTTTTTAGGTGGTCCACTCTAATTTTTGGAAAAGGATTTTTCTGGAGATAGTTCATGTGATGGTGTATTTGGGAATGAAAAGGTCTTGCTATATATTACATCTCCGGGTTGTGAATCATTTTTAGAAAGGAAACGGAATAATAGCTTATTTCCTACATTTTAGAACAGGATATTAGAAAAAATGGCCATGGCTGCTTGGGGGGGGGGGGGGGGCATCATTTTCTCCCAGAGAGCACTTCAAAGGCCCCAGGCAAGGACTTTAATTAACACCGATTCCATCTATCATTTGAGTTCCCCTAAACTCAATTACCCACTTGAATAGTTCCCAACTTCTAGGACAAACCTTTGAACAACACATGGAATTACAAAAGTGAGAAAAGCAGATCCATGGCTTACCCCTGTCAACATATTTATTTTATCACAGCCTTTGTGCAAACAATACATGCACTTTTCTTTACATAAAGTATATGAAATTACAGCTATATCCTAAGATGTGTTTCCCAATGCTTGCATTTATGTGGATCTTTCCAATCTTTAAATAAACTTTATTTAGAATAATTCTTATTTGATAATTCAAGTTAGATAGGAATGAAATTCATCACATTGCTATAATAGTTTTTACCAATAGCAACCAATTTTGTTAGAAATTTTGCCATAATATAAAGCATATATTGTTAATTATTAAATTATCTATAAAATTATAATTGATGGTGGGTAAGAGAAAGGCTTATTAGGTGTTATAGCTTCATTTTTATCTTATTTCTAAAACATCTAAAATAGACACCTTGCTTAAACGATCTAAGCTTGGTTTCTCTACTTAAGATAGAAAGATACGCTGAGAGGGTTACATGGACTTATGTCTGTAAAAGGCTTAGCATTGCATCCTGTACATTGTAAATATTTAACGATTTGGTGGGGGTGTTGGTAGACCATAACTAATTAAAAATCATTTCCAGCCGAACCGGTTTGGCTCAATGGATAGGCGTCGGCCTACGGACTGAAGGGTCCCAGGTTCGATTCGGGTCAAGGGCATGTACCTTGGTTGCGGGCACATCCCCCGTAAGGGGTGTGCAGGAGGCAGCTGATCGGTTTCTCTCATTGATGTTTCTAACTCGCTATCCCTCTCCCTTCTTCTCTGTAAGAAATCAATAAGATATATTTTTTTAAAAAATCATTTCCAACCATCTAAACATGTAAATGTGATTGGAACCATTGTTTCTTGTTTTATCAACATATAGGTATTTTGGCGTCCTTGTTCATTGAACAAACATTTTTCTTTTATATTAGAGTTGTTTCACATCAATGCAAAAGTCTTAATTGCTTCATTTTATATGGACTTAAGTGTTTGAAAGATAAAATATAATGTCAATTTTTTTGTAAATGTCAAAATCTGTAATCCCGATTTATCTTCATGACCATCCCCAAATCCTCCACTGACCGTATAACCCCTTGCTGGGCATTTCCAAGTGAAAAATAGGATAATTACACAGTTTAACTTCCTTTAGAAATTTAAGTTATTTAACTAGAAGAGACATTTTTAAAAAATCCTTTTTATCTTCATTTAAAGAGAAGTTTTAAAATGTTACTCTAAGTATCTTTAATGAAGAGAAACAATTTTACAAAAAGCAATCTTAAATTTTATTCCACAATAAGGTCCTAGTGTCATACAGTCATAAAAAGATGGAAGGTTTTCAGAAAATTATTTCCATTATGGCAAGATGGTTGGTCACTCATGGCCCGTAATATCACTCATTTTGTCTGGCGAAGCAGTTAGCCAAATGTGCAAACAGAATTAGCCACAGGCCTCCTCTGTGATGGGGTGTCTTCAAAATGAATCAGGTTCATGGAGAATAATAGGTTCATTAACTCTTCGGGGCCATTAGGGTGCCATCAAAAATGCATTTGTTTTCTCTGACATAATTTCCAAATCATACACTAGAGTCTTATCTTGGGAATGTATTTACTTTCAGATCCCTACAGGAGGTGATGCTGAGGAGGAATAAAAGGAAGGAGGGAAGGGAAGATCTTAATATATTATAGCATTTCAATAATGAAACATTTTCAATTTGCTGTTCCCACTTTTCTCTAACAAATCTATATCACTTTTATTTTTAGAAACTAGAAATAATCTACAAATTATAAGTTTACTAATAAATAACTGTAATGTGTTCTTGATTGTTTTCTGAGTCACCATAAGATAAAACAGATATATCTCTTTACATATAGATTTTAGATATTTATAAAGGATTATCTATCTATCTATCTATCTATCTATCTATCTATCTATCCATCCATCCATCCATCCATCCATCCATCCATCTACCCATCCACCTGTATACCTATCATCTATTTATATGAGAAATAAAACGAAGTTCATGACTTTATGACACTAGTTAGTGTCTTGTTGTGAGTGAAGTGTAAGACTGGTCAGCTGACATTAGAGTCTGCCAGCATCAGTGTGGGCAAACAACGTTGGTGAGGATGTGCGCGCCAATGAGAGAGCTCAGACCCCATGGATGTCATGCAAATCATACAAACCACACAAACATGCTGGAGAACAGGCTGGCAATTGCTAAGGCTCAGCATCTGCATATCCCACAATGTTGCAACTCCACTTCCAGCTGTAAGCCCTAGAAAAATGAGTGCATATCTAATCCTGAAACGCACACAGGAATTTTCCAAGCATCCCCGGTTAGAACTGCCAGAAATTGAACACAGCCCAAATGTTTATCAACACTAAATAAATGAACCAATTGTGGTAGATCACAGCAGAATGCACAGCAATAAAAATGGATGGATCACAACTGTGGGCCACAGGAAGGATCAAGCACACTTAAAGCCTGGGGATAAAAACCTACAGCAGCAACAACAACAACAACAAAACCATAAACAAGGTGGGAAATAAGGCTAAGAGATGATAACCGATGAACGTCAATCTTGAGAATGACTAGGGAATCTTTTCTTTGTCACTTGTTGCCTACCAGGGTGTTGAATATAAGGTCATAAGGGCTGTAGCATTATAATCTGAGGAAGACAAGTCTTAAAGAGACTGTTATTCAAGCCAAAATGTAATGAGTAGGTTTATTTCCGCTATATTTAACCTTTACAGCAATGATGACACAAAACGTTTTGTCAAGCCAAGTGTATAATGAAATTTTATTAAGCTTATAAGAAAACGCAGGAGAAAATGAGGCTACACTGTCAAGTCTGAATGAGAGGTAAGGATGCTGACTTTTAATATTTCTGCTAAGAAGGATGTGATCAAAAGCAAACATTTTTACCTTTTCATTCTCCTATTCTTCTTCCCTCTCAAATCTGAAGAGGCTCATATGCATGGACATTTTCAAGATAAACAACTGAATGAATGATCCTTTTTGCTGTTATTATGAAGGCTAACATAATGCCACCCGTTGGCACATTTTAAGGAGAATAAATTCGCACAAAGCTTTTGCTAAAGAGGCAGAAGTGGATGTGGATTTTAACTCGGAAACACGCTTTCTGGTGAATAAAGTCAAAGCAAATGGCTGAGCGAACAGCATTTGATCCACGGATGAGCCTGGAATGTTCAGTGAAACCTACAGAAGAACGATAGCCTGAGGCTAGCAAGTAATCTTGGGGAATATCAGTAGCCACTAGGATTTCAAGACTGGACTGTGAGAATGACTGGGGTGAGCTAAGGTTATCACTGCCTCTTACGGAGATGTGCATCTCTCTGACTTTGTAGGTTCCTAGCCTCAGATATTATCCATATACCTTTTCACCCCATCCGGTGGGCAGTACCCTCAGCCTGCTTTACGCTTTGGCTCTGTGGCTCCACTTCACCGAGACCTCGTCTTCTAGCATTTCAAAGAAGAGTCAAACTAGGTCACTGAAATGTCTATAATGTTCAGTCATTTGACCTTTCTCATTTTTTCCTTTTCCTCTATTTTCTTGTATTTTGTTTATTGTAAGTCTATGATTTCTTTTTCGTGCTCCAGAGAATGGTGTGGTAAGTGTGAGAGCCATTGGTGGGCTCCATCACTTTACACTTTTGGGAACTAGAACTCAATTTAATCAGTAGGTAGGGGAATAAAAGTTTGAAACATCATATGGAAATATTTTTAAGACCTCAGGGTTCTTGGAGGTAATATGACATACTAATTCATGAGTGAATCAACATAAAAGGTAGGTGAAGTGAGGGTATATAGAAGCAGTGGCAGTGTTCATTGTAAAGGTCTAGGCATAATTGTGATGGGGGAGGAAGGGAGTGTGGGAATATCAGGTGGCTGCTTTTAAAAGGTTCTGTGGGAATTTCCAACTTTACTCCAGTTTCTTTAAGGCCTGTTTTGACATTACTCCACTTTCCCCCATGAAGTCCAAGCATAGTGATATAATCATAAAATCCCAGTTTTCTTTATATCCTATATAATAAAAAGCTAATATGCAAATTGATGGAATGGCAGAATGACTGGCAGCTATGGCACGCACTGACTGCCAGGGGGCAGACGCTCAACACAGGAACTGCCCCCTGGTGGTCAGTGCGTTCCCATAGGGGGAGTGCCGCTCAGGCAGAAGCCAGGCTCATGGCTGGCGAGCACAGCAGCAGTGGGAGAGTCTCTCCCGCCTCCACGGCAGTGCTAAGGATGTCTGACTGCCAGCTTAGGCCCACTCCCCCACGGGCCTAAGCCAGCAGTCGGACATCCCCTGAGGGTTCCCGGACTGCAAGAGGGCACAGGCCAGGCTGAGGGATAACCACCCCCCGCCCCAGCCAAGTGCACAAATTTCGTGCACTGGGCCTCTAGTTTATGATAAGTAAAATTTCTAGTCTTCCTTTTGGGCTGGTGCTCTTTTTTTTATTATTCATTTCTATTTTTCCTAACTTTGACAATGCATATGCCTGACTTTTATTTAGAGAAAGGTACTAATATTTTTAACTGCAACAAAAATAAATTAAATAAAAGGAGATGCCCCCTTTCTTTTTTGTGAGCTGCTTGAAGGAGTTTCTCAGCATAGACTGTTGTTATCGTGCGATACATTAAGAGATGCCTCTTATAATGCGCTTCGGCACTCAGGATTTTTCTTTCCCATGCAAGTGTCTCTTATGCGCAGCCTTATACTGGGTCACATTCCACTGCATACATCCCATTTAGCTTAATTTTACACCTCCGTTACTTCTAGAGGTGAAGATCGATGGTGAAAGCAAAGTTCTTACCAGAGATAACTTTTATCCTGTGGAAAAGGTTAAGATATTCTGTACCCTTCTTCTTTCTTCTTAGATTTCCAAGCTGCTAGCTACTCAGAGTGACTCAGATCAGCCCAAAAGGGCAAACTTCAGCAAGGATGTACTGTCAGCTGACTTCTGACAGGCTTTGTTTACCTGCAGAAGGACTAGCTTTTACATATTCGGATGCACACACAGACTCTCGCTGTCTCCTGAAATGCTGACCTCATCAAGGAGGGGTTGACGCTCAGTCTCTCCATCTGGGTCAAGACTTCTCTTTTCTCCCTTTGTTCCTGCACTTGCCCTTGTTTTTGCAGATGTTCTGAATGCACCTGTTCTTTCTTCTACAGGAAATTCATTGACCAGAATGTCATTTTAATGCTTAAATCCAATACTCTAACAGATGTATTAGAAAGTGAAGAAGAATACACTATATTTCAGAATTACTGTGCCTACCTACTAATTCTATTATTTGCTAGTGACATACATTTAGATAAGTGTTTGAAAACTTTTTTTTAAAACTTTACTCAAGGATGTTTGATTTGAGAGAGAGAGAGAGAGAGAGAGAGAGAGAAACATCAATGTGAGAGAGAATCATCCATCAGTTGCCTCCTGTACACGACCCAACCAGTGATTGCACCCGCATCCGCATCTGCAACCAGGTATGTGCCCTGACCGGAATCAAACCTTCCCCTTTTGGGAGTATGGGACTATGTTCCAGCCAACTAACCCACCCAGCCAGGGCTGAAAACTCTTGGTCGCCAACCGAAGATCATATTGAAGAACTGAGGCAGAACAATCAGCAAATTTTCACAACCAAATAACCAGCCAATGTAGTAAGTAAGAGCAATCCTACAAATGTGTTAAATATTAATATTTAAGAGGAACAAAGCAAAACCTCAACCAACTCCAGGCAATGGTGACACCAGCTTGATGATAAATTCCTATACACTCAAAATTGGGAAATTCAATGTATTTCTTATGTAGGTGTTCATGAGGAGTTATTTGCCTTTCTAAATCATTCCTTTGATTATGGATCACTTTTTAGAGTCCCAAATTAGCACTTCCAGCCATGAGTTAGTATTAACGCATACCAACTAATTTTAGTAATTCTAATAACCAACAAGCTTTTAATAACCTTCGCTTTTATGTACAAATTAAAACCTGCGAATATTTGCATAACGTCCCCATGGAAAACACCAAAGAGCCTTGCATTTTTGAATTAGCTTTTAACTAAGCACCGAGTTTTCATTCGTCTCCTCTGTGCCATGGAGCACATGTTACTAAATGCAGCGTTTAAGTTATTACATTTACTTTTGCTGTCAACTCATCACACATGTTGAAAGGGCGAGGGCTACGCCCTCCATCTTACCCTGGATCCTCCATTTTGGGGCAGCAGCCATTAGCCATGTGCTCGGCAAGGAGCTTCTTCCCGGAAGCCCAAGCCTCTGCTCTAGGGAAGTGCGCGCCGACTTACACCTGGCCAATCGGCAGGGCCCACAGTCCTCTCTCCTCCCCTTACTCCAGCCCCCCTATAGAACCCCTCTTCCCACAGAGCTAGCTCTCTCTGCCCCCCCACCCCACCCTGTGTCGGCGAGTGTGGCTGACGGGGAGCTCAAGCTAGCTTGAATAAAGACTCTCTGCTTTTGCATTGGACTCGGCGCTCCCTGGTGGTTTTGGGGATCCTGAAATCTGGGCTTAACACATGCTTTGTTTTTTTCAAATATTTTTCTTCTTAGAAGAGGTAGTGTGAGGTGAATAGTATTTTAACTTTCAGGAAAGTATCTGCTAATTTGCCTTTTTGACCTTGGGACTATATATATTTTTTTGAATTCCTTAGGTCTTATTTCAGATCCTGCTCTTTTCTAGCTCTATTATTTTTTTAACTTATTTCTTTGTCTTTTTAGTCTAAATAAAGTTTCAATCAAAGCATTAGGTTAAAATTTTCAAATACTTTTGGTCGTCTTGTTTTCCTGTAGACCTTGTTTACTGTGATTTCCATCTTTTCCATTTGCTGTGATCACTGTGTGTAGTACTCTGTGCTCCCCCTTGTATCCATTCTCAAAGTGCTGGGTGCGTGCGGCACCCCAGGAGCAGGCTCATTCTTGTCCGCCGGCCCGGGCTGTGGGTGCCTTCTCTGCAGGCCCCTCCGTGCTCTCCACTTTCAGGGAAGTGTTCTATTTTGCTCTTACGTCTTTTCTGGCATCAGCTTCCTCCACCCAGGCCTCCATCAGACCCTTTTCTTTCCCTTAATGAGGGGTCCCCCCTCCTCAGACAGATCTGCATCCATCAGCTTTTCTTCAGGGCAGCGTCTGCCCTCCTGGGAGCATGAATTTGCTGGATCTTTTCCGTCCCTGAAGACCCGACCGTGTGCCCTTTGGTCTTTCCGTTTCTGCTGCCTGTTTCCATTTGTAACCGAACTGGAGCCGCAGAGGGTTCCTCCCAGACCCCCTGATCACGTTCAGACGTGTCTGCTCGGTTTCCATAAGGACAGGGGTCTCCCTCCCACTCTCCATGGAAGGGGACCCGGGCTGGGCTTGCTTGGATGTGGCTGGCAATCAGCATTTCGAGTCTGCACTGTGTTTTCCCCAAACCATACAGACCACAGGATAGTGTATTGTTTTCTAATGTTGCTGTAACAATCCACCACAGGCTCCGTGGCCCAAAGCAGTATCTCCTGCAGCTCCGGGGGGCAGAGGTCAAAATCAGTCCCTGTGGAGGCCAGGTTGCCTCCTGGTGGAGGTCAGATTCCATTCCTCGCCCCTTCCAGCTTCTGGGCTGCAATGCCGCAGGCTGCATCACCCAGAGGTTCCCGAGGTCACACTGACTTCTCCTCTAAGGACCCTCGACCTTCCATCAACCCTCCCGTGACACTCCCCACACCTCTAGAGCCTTAAATAATCACCCAGGCCAAGTACTTCTTTCCAATCAGGTAAACGACTCATGTTTTCACGACTCGGATGTGGAGATCTTTCCCTTTTCGAGGGTGGGTGGGTGGGTGGGAGTGTTATTCGGTTTAGGAAGATAGCTAAGAATAATGAAAAAAATTATAAAAACAGTCCATTCTGAGACATAAAAGAATAGCGAGTGCAAACAGTTCTTGAGGAACCAAGATCTCTGCGAAGGGAACTGGTCAAAACAGGCTCTATCTCACTAGCAGAGACAAGATGGGTTTGGGGCGCTGTTTTCCTACATGATGATGCTCAGGCTGGGGGTATTGGGAAGAGCTCTGGAAGGAAACGCCCGCCCAAGAGCTCCTGTCCGTCTGCAAATGATTCTCTCAGAAACTCGACAAGCAGATGGGCTACGTTCCCACCTTTCCTTACAGAGCAGCCCACAGAAGGGGGGTGGCAAGGAGACATCCTAGCCAGGCTTCCTCCAGCTGCTCTCTCACTGTCTTCTCCCACATGATCACAGGGAGCCACAGCACCCGGCTGCAGGCCTCAGGCTTTCTGCTGCGGAGGGGACTTCTATGTTTACTGTCACTAATTCCTTCTCTATGTATTGCAGGCTTTGGAAAATATACTTCCATTTCATATATTTTCATAGTCACAAGTACTATAAGCAGATTGTCATACATTGCGGAGCATGTAGGTAAGAAATCCTTTTAAATGTATATATTTTTATTGATGTCAGAGAGGAAAGGAAAGGGAGAGAGAGATAGAAACATCAATGATGAGAGAGAATCACTGATCAGCTGCTTCCTGCATGCCCCCTACTGGGGATCAAGCCCGCAACCTGGGCATGTGCCCTGACCGGGAATGGAACCGTGACCTCCTGGTTCATAGGTCAACACTCAGCTACTGAGCAACACTGGCCAGGCAAGAAATCCTTTTAATATTTGAGCTTATTCAGAGAGAGAGAGAGAGAGAGAGAGAGAGAGAGAGAGAGAGAGAGAGAGAGAGAACATTGTTCTATTGTTCCCAGGTTACAAGGCAAAATTATTCCTTATATTCTTTTCTATCTTTGCAGGAAAATACTATCATAAAGATGAATAAAAGTGATAGGCAGAGAACCCAGGAGAGGGGAATTAAACTGGACTGGAGGAGAAGGCTAAGGTAACAGATAGGTGTTGAGAGTTCAAGATTCAGTCCCTTACTCTCTGTAAGCAAACGTTATTAAAACTAACTGTATAATCCCTTTAACAAGGGAAAATAAGAAAGCACGTGCCTGTCTTTCCTTAAGCATACATTTCGTTACCCAGGCAGCATATGGTGTTAAAAGATGAGGTTGTGTTGAGCAGCACAGCCTCGGCGAGGCCGCCTGTGCGGCGGTGCATTTTAATTCGTCCCTGCCCGGTGAGAACTATGGCAGCAGCTGTTGTTTTTAAACAGTCTGATCAGCATCAGGTAAGCGTGGAGCACTTTATTGTTCTCTGGGGAAAACAATGGAAGGTGGGTATGCAGTTGTGTGATAAAGGGTATCTGACTTTTTTCATTTGGAAAAAAAAATATTATTAGTCATTCTGCACTATAGCACCTATGAATCTAAAACCAGCAAAAAAAACCCAAAAACTTTCTGTCAAGAGAAAATTAGATTAGCTAACCCTCTAGCACTGCCTTGTATAAAGCAACAGGAAAACAATGTGTATATTTACAATGCTAATTTTTTGCTATAGATTTGGCTGCAATAGATTTGCAATGCGTTTGGTTTCCTAGGACAGGAAGGCCTGGAGGAATTTCCGGAGGTCATCTCATCCATTTCTCTGACTTAGGGAAGCTCCCCAACGACCCAAACAAAACTATTAATCACTGCCTGGTTCGCACCACACCACGGGAAGGACCAGGTTGGAAATAACTGCTGCGAAGCCTCAGATAAAAACCGCTCCCTGTGAGAGATCGCCCAAAGGGAGGCAAGTATACACGCCCAAGTTCTCAGTGGCTGCGCCTGTTCTGATCACTTAGATTCCAGAGTTTGTGAATATTTCGTGTGGGTAGTGTCCTCCTAAAGCCACAGCAGCGTTAGTCTTGAAATAACAGTGACCCCGTGGAAACTATTATGTGTGGCAGACAGTCTAAGGATCAGTGTTGTCCATTAGTATGTTGTTAGCCGGCCCTGCGAACCTCGGTCCCTAAGCAACGCCTGCCTGTTTCTAGGAGGAAATGTGACTGGGTGGTGCTGGTGGTGGCGAGCATAGCCCTCCCTGCCTCGGCCTCTCCCCATCCGCCTCCAACATGGAACAACTCCTTTACAGGAAAGGGACACCAAACGGCCAGTGTTACCCTCTGCGGCAATTAAATCAAATGACACGTGGTTATCATCAAATTGCACCAAAAGAGTAAGGTCAGGAAGTGGCAGATTTTTGATACCATAAGAAGTATTTGGCTTTTTTCCCTCTTGAAAATCCGCAGCATGAACTTGCTGACCCTGCATTTTTCATAGAAGATCCAAGTTTCTGGGTTCAGTGTTTAAGAAACGTGAAATAGAAATAGAAGGGGGACTCGGGGACTTCCTGTCACTGATGGCCACAGACTCCCCTCCCTTGGTAGACACTGCCAGGGGCAGCCCAGAGGCCAAGGAGGCCTCATTTCATCTTTGTCCTGGGGGCTTGGTCCCCATGTCTTGTCTCGCTAGCAGCTTTTACTCATCATTCTTCAACACTGTTACAATAATTATTTTTCCTACTGTAGTAGAAAGGTATTTAGTTATTTCTAAGCCAATTCTATAAATATTTTAACAAAGTAACAGTTTGGGAAGGTCAAGTAATTCAAAATCTTTCTATGCTTTTTGCTGACAACAATTTTGAAGTCTGTGATTTGACCTTTACAAAACACCAGGTAAACACCCTCAGTTACAGGAGTTGGCAAATTTATGTTCAAAGAAAAAGGGGAAGGGCAGTTTTCACAGGGATCTGGGACTAACAGGAACAGGAGACAGGCGACCACAGTTGACCTTCACCTTGAATAGTCCTGCCCTCATTTCTTCTGCTGGCAGTTATGGCTTCCCTGAGGGTTTCTTTGAGAGTCTTAAGTAGAGAGTAGGTTTTCTAGATAAAGGAAATCAAAGGATAAATAGAAGACAGTTTAAAATAATCGTGTTTGTTTTCTTCTTGGAAAGACTGTCTTCTTGGAAGACAATTCTTTTCACTGATCCAAAAGTCTGTTTCATATCTAGCACTGGCACTTCTGGGAGAGAAAGAGACTTCAAAAATCACACACACAACTGGTAACACAACAATACTTAGCATCTCTTCATGAAATATGAATATTTTCCTTAGCCCTTTAATTATTAGAGTTTACAAGCATATATATATGTACATGTGCAGACATATATGTGTATGCATAAATATGTATATGTCTGCACATACACACACATACACACACACACACACAGGGCAACCATCATGGGTGAAATAATGTGAATGTCACAAAACCAGTATGAAATACTTTCCATTCCTGTTTCATAGTTTAGCTTTCGAAGGGCAGGGAAGAAGTGCACACCCAAACACCTGTATAATAATATAAAATGTTTATGAGAAATACTGAGGCTGCCATTTTTGTAGTTTGAAGGCATCTCTAGAGCTAAAGAAAACCATCTGAATTTGTGGATGTCCATCTACAAGCCCAGGAAAGAGATCCTCACAGAAACCCACCTTCATTACACCTTGATCTTGAACTCCTAGCTTCCAGACTACCCAGAGGAATCTTCTGCCAAATGAAAATATGTTAGTGCCATCTTCTGCTTACCATTCCCCAGTGGCAATTCCTCCCATTGTTCTTGTTAAAGTTCACATTCGTAACATTTCTGGCAGAGATCTCTCCAGCAAGTTCTTACTTTAAAAACTTTCATCTTCTCCCCTAGCTATCAGTTTGACCTTGAGCCTGTGAAGATGCCATCCTCTTTCTTTGAAACTTCCTAAATGCGCAGCCAAGTATTGTATACAATTGCACACTTCAGTTGATAAAGTCTTACACAAATGCCGTGAGAATGGAAAGAAGAGGGAAAACATCTGAATTCGTCAAAGCTGGTAAATGTTTTCATCATGAACTTCAGCAGAATAATTGTATCTCAGCGCGGCGTCACCCTGGACCACACCCTGGAGGCATTTTTCAGTGAGAGCGTTCAGATGTTTCAAAGACACCCTCTCCTTCTAAACCAGATGACAAATGCACGCAATCATTCTCCAGGCACCTGTGCACAGCCGTGTCAAATTTGAGGGGAATCAAATCAGGAAATGTCGCCTTAAAGCAATTTCCGCAGCCTCGTGGTCACGACCACAGCAACGTGCTCCTGAATTCAATGATGTGCTCGAGCATGGGCTGGGTCCCTTGCACAGTGAGCTGAGGTAGGGGTGGTGTCTGAGGACCTGCTGTGGGCTCAGAGCCCAAAGATGGGGGTAGCGCTCCCCAAACAGAGGCCTATGGACACGCGAAACAGTGAAAACGCTACGCAAAACAGAAGAGAATCATTTTCCTTACATCAAATACTATTCTACATTATATATGAAATCACGACTCCAGCTTTCTTACAAGTATGAGTAAGGATAAAAGAATACATTTTATTTCTAACTCTATTTGTATCTTCAGGTGTACAGGGCAGTAACTGGGCGAGGGTACATGCACACCCAGTTTGGCAGGAGTTGAGGCTGGTCGCTGTGGTTAGGCGAAGACTGGGGAGGCTAAGTTCACATCTTTTTATTTACAGATAAAAGTCTTCGCCATTAGACAAGCGCATTTCAGGAGGGCGTTCTCCAGGAAGACTTCAGCTTGTTTCCCTGCCAAACTCAAGGTGGCCGCGCTCTAATTACAAACGTGCCGAGATGCTGAGAGTTTATTGTTTGCAGCGTGGCTCTGCATGAGCCTAACGCAGCAGAATTCAGGACCGTTCTGTTTGCATGGTACTCAGATCTCACCTCGAACTAAACGGTTTTCTAGTACAATTTCCTGAAGAATCTGCTCGCCTTGCATTTTTCTAAGTGTATATTTCCAGTTTGCTTTGCTTTGTTTAAAAGAAAAACAACCGCACACTAACACTAAAAAGGGGAGATTGTCCTAAAAATGGACGGGAATCTCAAAATTTAAGAAATAATACGGCAGGGAACTTGAAACTCCGGGGCCATGGGCTGGGAGCTCTGCCTCTCTGCCTCGTT
The DNA here is from genome assembly GCF_964212035.1 of Myotis nattereri. Lineage (NCBI taxonomy): Eukaryota > Metazoa > Chordata > Mammalia > Chiroptera > Vespertilionidae > Myotis > Myotis nattereri. Next base: position 2,345,459 of record NC_138096.1, on the reverse strand, counting down.
TCACCATATTCTCTCTGAAATGGGCACCCTCAGCTTTGATCCCTCCTCTTCCAATTCTTCATAAACAACTAAGTGGGGGAGAATACAGGTGGGGTAAATGGTGATGACTTGGGGTGGTGAACACACAACATGTTGTACAGGTGACGTGCTGTGGAATTGTGCACCTGAAACCTGTATCATTTTGTTAACCAGTGTCACCCCAATACCTTCAATTTAAAAAATTTAATTTCAGGGAATCCAATCGGTCTACCTTGGTTCAGGGTCCTGTCCTGGTTACATCAGTTCTGGACAGAGTCCATGGTTACCTGGACTTCATCCTGTACTTAAAATCCATTTGGATCGTTTGATAAAGTTTTCAATGGAAAATAAGATTATAAGATTTAAAAAAACTTTGTGTGATCTATATGTGTCGCTGATTAATGATCTTCCATTACAAAGTCATGGCCTGAGTCAGCTGTTTAATCGTTGGGTTGGACTGCCTTGTTCTGCACACTTCTTCCCTCTCAGTCAATGATGCGTTAGTGACTCTTTCAGCCAAAGAAAAAATTATATAGGTTGTTCTGAAAAGGGCAGAATTTCAAAGAAAGTAATCCATGACCTTAAAACTCAAAGTGGGGAAAAATGGCCAGAATTTAATCAGTCACAGAGTTCAAAGGCTTTCTTTTTCTATAATTGAACTTCAATTATTTTCTTTAATAGATTTAGAGGGATTTGTACTTTCTGATAATGCTACATTGAAAGACCTGCAAGAAGGGGAAAACTCGACACACAAAACGGTGTTATAATTGAGGGTCACGGAGACCATCATCTGCTGTGGCAGTTTCCATAGTGATTTTCAGAGAGCAAGCCTGGGTGCTCCCCAGGATCACCTTTATGACATAGAAAGAGACACATCTTTGATAAAACTAGATCGTTTTAATGGATCTCAGGCTGACATAGCTTTTTTCACTGATTGATTTTAGAGCGAGAGAGGAAAGGAGGGAGAGAGAGAGCAAAGGGGGCTGATCACTACTCAGATACTTCATGAGGACCTGGAGTTTGTGGTGCGTTTAATAGGTTCTGAGTCATGTGTGTGACATCTCACAGCTAAAGGTGTGGCAATTGGCTTGAGGGGACAGGATGGAAACACACGCATCGGAAAGGATTGCAGTCCTTTCTAATCCGAGTGTGGGAAACATGGCAGTCATCCATGGCAAGCACACGGAAAGGGTATTTGGTCTATGTGTGCATTCTAATCAAGAGAGCTTTATCCAACGGTCTGAATGGAGGTGGAGGAAGCTGAAAGGAGAGGCACTGCATGGGTACAGTGTCTCACAGGATGCACTGGGTCAAGGGATTTTCAGGAGAACTTGGAGGAGTCAGAGCGGAATGGTTGGTTGGAAATAGCAGGCGGGTCTAGAGGAAGACGCTGCCTGACCCGGCCTAGAGGGGTCAGCCACTGCAGCCGGCCAGCGTCTGGGAAGGGGCAGGGGGGACTTGAGCAGGAAAAAGGAGAAAAGCCAGCCCCTCTCTTCTCCTGCTACATAGAGGCCAGCTGGAGAAACAGAGAAAAGTGGTATTTCTGAGTGAAGAGTGAAGCTGTAGTTAACATATTGAAGAGGTCATTTAAATAGCTGAGATGAAGCTTGGTTTGATAAATGAAAGAATCACAAGACTATCTATTACATACAAGTAACCCAGGAAGCCTTGAGCTTGGCCATCATTTACTCTAGTAACAAGACTCTTCCTTACCAAATAAATATCAAAGAGGAAGTGTGGGAGGGAAGTGTAAATTGTATTTTTACTGTATCCCTCATATTGTCTTTGTTCAAATTACAAATTACACCCCTTTACTGCATTTCCCCCACAAAGTCCCAGTACCCAGAGGCATTCATTGAATATAGCGCCAGGGTCCTACAGTTAAGTACAGGTGTAGGTGTAATATGCAGTTAGAGACTGCTCATTGTCAGAACGATGCCTTTCTTGGATCTGTACAGGTGTCCTAGTAAAAGTGGAAAGTGTTCAGGTTTCCTAGTCAGTATAATTAGGGTGAATTATCTAAACCACAGTTTACTCCCTTGCAAGTAGAATGACAATAATTACCTTTTAGGGCTGCTCTGAGGTTTATAGATAATTAATTCAAAGGAATCAATACACCTTGATCATTTAATATATATTGTTGTCATTGTAATGCTACAATAGGCTTCATAATCAACATCCTCTACTTCATTGACTAGAAGTGCTTAGATATAAATGAATAAAATAATGTGAACTGAACTTCAGTGTTACTTGATGTTTAAGCTTTGCTTGATTACCTTTAATTTGATTAATTAATCAAAATAGGGGAATTTTGGAATGTGAGATTATAGACTATTACATATTAAATGATTACCTAAATTGCACAACATATTTTTTAAATCATGAATTCTCTAAGTGAGGTGTATTTATCAATAACCCACTGGGGTATTTATACAGTATAAATATAAAGGTGAGCAATACATTTTGTTAATGATTTATTGAGCCAAATTCACATACCACAATAGTTGCTATTTTAATTATTTATTTTTAATTTTATATATTTTCTAGTGGAATGATTATAATTTATTTCTTTACTTGAATTGAAGTGTGGTTGATTTTAAAGGAAACGATTCCTTGCATTTAGTTTATCAGTGTTGTGTACCCACAACCTCTATCTACTTACAAAATATTCTCACCATATCTCAATTTATTTGTAGCAGACAGTGGCTTATTTTCAATACTGTCCATTTAGAATTCAAGTAACAAAGAGAAAAATATGTCAAACTCATCATTGATTAAGATGTTTCATAAATATTTAATTCCACTGATGATCGTCAACATTTCTCCTTAATACGCGGTAGCAAAAATAGTTTCTAAATTGGAAAGAAAACCAATTATATGCAATCACTCAATTTTAGGAAGTATGTCTTCTCATGAAAAGTATTTAAACATCATATAAAAATGAATTTAGAAGTGAGTCACTTGCATGTCAGATCAGCATTATAAAAATGCATATTAACATTTACTACAAAGTTAAAATCCAATCATAATTATATTTACTCTAAAATATGGCATATGTTTTATTTTGAATGCATTTTGATCTGATGATTTTTATTGCTGGTGCAATGTTGGTTATATTTGTGATACATTTCACTCCTTCAGCTTCTGAGCTTTGGCTCAGGGAACTGAGCGTGGGGAAGGTGTGCAAGGATAGTTGGTTTCATAAGATAAAGTAGATGGTGACTTGAGTGCCACCAGTTTTAAAGATGGAAGAAAGGAGTTTAGAAATAGCAACACAAGAGGACTAAAAGGCTAGTGTTGCCGGTCAGTTTCTTTGCCTGGATGTTTTCAGGCATCGGGTATAGGATCATATTATCAGCTGTTATTACTGGGTGCTTTGCTTACTTGTTGTTGTTACTGAGTGTGATGGAAAGATTATGGAGAAAGAGAGAAAAGGAAATAAATGAGGGAAAAATAGGGGCTCTGGATAGCAAATATATTATGGACTTGGAAAGGAATTAAGGCAACTGAAGTCATAGAAAAAAATGATTCGATTCTAGGTGGTCTATAACTAAATATACATTTCATAATTTCTATCTATCTACCTATGTATCTATCATCTATCTATCTATCTATCTATCTATCTATCTATCTATCTATCTATCATCTATCTATTTATCTATCTATCATCTATCTATCTATCTATCTATCTATCTAAGCCTAAGCAACCATAGGACGAACAACTGGAACAACTGGTTGACCGGTCACTATGACGTGCACTGACCACCAGAGGGCAGATGCTCAACACAGGATCTGCCCCTGGTCAGTGCACTCCCCCAGCGGGAGCACCCCTCAACCAGAAGCCAGGCTCAGGGCTGGCGAGTGCAGCTGCGGTGGCGGGAGCCTCCATGCCTCTGCAGCAGCACTACCGAGCAGCAAGCGGTGGTAGGCATAGAGGGGCCCGGATGAGCTGCAGCAGAGCGACGCCCAGCCCGGCTTCCGCACCGCTACATCCCACGAGGGGTCCTGGATTGCGAGAGGGTGCAGGCCAGGCTGAGGGACCCCACCTGTGCACAAATCCGTGCACCAGGCCTCTAGTATACTATAAGAAGTGGTGCTGTCATTCTGAGAATAGATACAATTAAAAGAGGGCCTGAAGGTGAGTCCCTCATTTGCTGTGCTAAGTTAGAGCATCTCCAGATGAGAAAAAATACACACCCAAAACATTAAAAACATATCAGGACTCTAAGCCAGCACCTCACATAGAACACCCTTTTAGATACTAGTTTATTAAACATGGGAATGCACTCTAAAGTTAAGGGCAGCTATTCAGAAAAACTTGCTATAAATAGTTGAAAAGGTATTCTAGTAACTTGCAATATTAACTGCTGATTAAAGAGCATTTTAAAATTTAATCTATGTTTGCACACTTAACACACTTCCTAGGAATAATAAAGGCAATTGTTACATTACTTAAAACTGGAGATAATTTTAATTTATTATAATCAAGTCAAGCGTTACTGCTGCTCAAGCATTGCTATGTAACTGGTTATTCATTATGCATTTTCATATTCTGTAGAATAAGAAAATTCACTGTTTGGGTGAATTGGTTTTGCTTGAAGACACCAGTTTCATGCTGCAGCAGAATTAAACTAAGCCAATGCAGCAAAATCTGTTTATTTCATTGCCAGGCTAAATGACCCAAAGTTAGAGAAGTATTCTAACTCTGATTTCACCCAAGTTCCTGTGACTTAAAAATGTGTTAAATGTTAATTAATCAGAATCTCTTTTATTTTATTTATTTATTTTTTAAATATATTTTATTGATTTTTTACAGAGAGAGGAAGGGAGAGAGATAGAGAGCCAGAAACATCGATGAGAGAGAAACATCGATCAGCTGCCTCCTGCACATCTCCCACTGGGGACGTGCCCGCAACCCAGGTACATGCCCTTAACCGGAATCGAACCCGGGACCCTTCAGTCCGCAGGCCGACGCTCCATCCACTGAGCCAAACCGGTTTCAGCAATTAATCAGAATCTCTTTTAATGAATAGAGTACATTTGTTTGCTGATAAGAATAAAATCATGTCATAAGTAATATTTTTAGAAAATTACTTTTATTATTGGCAACATGACCTATGAGGGAAAACGTAGAATATATAATATGCGAGAGAATGACTGCATATTGCTTGAAAGGGTAAAAAACCTGTTGTGGATACATAGCAGTGTTAGCTGCTGTGGTCAGAGAAGACCTCATGAAAAGCAGCAGAGTGAACCATTTGGATATTTGCTGAACTTGGTTTTAGCGATTATTCTAGCACAAAAATTGGAATCTAGGATTAGGCCAACAATGATACTCCACATTTGTTTTTAGTTGAATAATTGTTCTCATAGAAACAGTTCATTAGTTAATTTTTTTATAAAAAAAGTGGTACATTTATTTCTCAAAATTTGGCATCCCATATCTTTGTTTTAATAAGATTTTTAATAATATAAAAATACTAAATAATTATAAAACATCCTAGTAGCAAACATAATACATTATTAATAAATTACAGAAAAAAAAAAAAGAAATGTGTAATGAGTTGCCCAATGCACATTTATCAAACAATTACAGAAAATGACATGTAAACTGTGGGAGCAAGCAAGAGGAAAAACATTTCAGATAAGAAACTAGATGTAAAATGCTGTGCAAACAGAAACTCATTCAGACATTATTGCATTTTCTCCCCATAGTTTCTCGTGGACTTATCACAATTCAAGAGAGTTATTGCATCTATTTTTAAAAAGTTCTTCTAGAAGCAAAGTCCTGAAACATTATTCTTAATGTTATGTTTATGCTGATGCTTGTACACTTGTTACATCTTTGGGTTAGTTACATTGAATAAACATTTAATGATAGAAAAATGATCTAGAGAAGTAGTTTATTTTGGTGAAAGCTTCACTGAACACTCTGATGACTAAGACATTTCCTTTAAGGAGGGAGGAATCAGCATGTAAAACTGAATGGATCTGCCAAAAATGTTATCACAGAAACCAAATGTTGGGAGTTTTCAAAAGAGCAATATTAGAATACAGGCCTGGGAAATCCATTGTGAGCGAGCAACTCAGTTCTGAACATTTTACTAATCGAGAACGTCAAATACATATTTAGAAAATTCATGTTAAGATGTTTTGGTCATTTCAATGTATGCAAATATCAAATCATTATGTGTACAATTGAAATTAATATAATGTTACTAGAGGCCCGGTCCACGAATTCGTGCATGGGTGGGGTCCCTCGGCCTGGCCAGTAATTGGGGCTGATTGGGGCCTTCTCGCCCAATCCCAATTGGGGCCAATCAGGGCCGGCTTGGGGGTTGGGGGGAGGGATCGCAGGAGGTTGGCCTGCTGTGGGAGGTTGGCTGTGGGAATACACTGACCACCAGGGGGGCAGCTTCTGCTTTGAGTGTCTGTCCCCTGGTGGTCAGTGCATGTCATAGCAACCGGTTGACTGGTCGTTCGGTCGCTTAGGCTTTTATATATACATTAGAGGCTCGGTGCACAAAATTTGTGCATTCGTGGGGGAGGGTCCCTCAGTCTGTGCCCTCTTGCAGTCCAGGAGCCTGCTGGGGATGTCTGACTGATGGCTTAGGCCTGCTTCCCAGGCAGTCAGACATCCTTAATGCTGTGGGAGTGCACTGACCACCACGGGGCAGCTTCTGCATTGACAGTCTGCCCCCCTGGTGGTCAGTGCGTGTCATAGTGACCAGTCGTTCTGCTGTTTGGTCAATTTGCATATTAGCCTTTTATTAAATAGAACAGATATGTCAATCATACTTTAAAAAGCAAAAATATAAAATTGGGACTTTAATGCTTCTTGTCAAATTTCTCTTAAAGGCATAAAGTAACACATCATTTCCCTGAGCATTATGCAACATGAAAGGTCAATTTACTAATTATATTTCAAAGAAGGGCAAATCATAGGTAAAATAAAAAATTTAGAAACACCTGTTTATTTCAGTAAAACAAATCTTTAAAACTAATTAAATTAGTGACTTTAATACAATAATTAATAAGTTAAGCATTTGCCCAACATATCCAGACTGGTTCCGAGGAAATTCTTGAGAAAATGCTGATTAATTTCATTTTAGGTGATTCATAAAATTTGTATTTCCACAGATATTTGTAAATTACACTTTCTATTGCCGAAACCGGTTTGGCTCAGTGGATAGAGCGTCGGCCTGCGGACTGAAGGGCCCCAGGTTTGATTCCGGTCAAGGGCATGTATCTGGGTTGCGGGCACTTCCCCAGTGGGGGATGTATAGGAGGCAGCTGATCGATGTTTCTCTCTCATCGATGTTTCTAACTTTCTATCTCTCTCCCTTCCTCTCTGTAAAAAATCAATAAAATATATTTTTTTAAAAAAATAAATAAATTACACTTTCTATGTTAACGTAATTGGAGATTCACGTTCAGGAGGAAAAATAATTGAGCCCCTCATTCTCTGTATCCTTTGCCCAGTTTCCCCCAAAGGCATCTTCTTGCAAAACTGTAGCCCAACATCACAACCAGGTTGTTCACAGGATCCAGTGAAGACAGAGCGCATCTCGGTCAGCACGACGGCCCCGGCCCCTCGTGGTGCCCTTTTGTCTGAACATCTGGAGCAGGGTCCTCAAACTACGGCCCGCGGGCCACATGCAAATACAAATATTGTATTTGTTCCTGTTTTGTTTTTTACTTCAAAATAAGATATGTGCAGTGTGCATAGGAATTTGTTCATAGTTTGTTTTTTTTTTAAACTATAGTCCGGCCCTCCAACCGTCTGAGGGACAGTGAACTGGCCCCCTGTTTAAAAAGTTTGAGGACCCCTGATCTTGAGTCTCACGCTCAACTACTTTCTATAAATGAACTGCAGATGTTGGTGAGTAGAAGCCTTGTTCATACTTTAGCTTTTAAGAGCTGCAGCAATACCTCCAAAAAAGCAGGGCCATTGCAAAGAATAAAAACCACTCCAATTATTTTGCGTCAAGGGGGATATTTATGTAAATAACGATTTGTTTAAATAAAATCCAAGCAAGAAGAGGAGAAGAAATAGAGTGAAAACAAAAAGGAACTAAGCCGAATATCAGGATCCAAGAACATTTTCTTTCAAGAAATGGCTTCTTCTTTCCTTCTGTCCCCAGTCCCACTAACGTGCTTGCCTTCCTCTCATATTACCATCCAGGTGGCTCTAAACCTCAATGTGAAAGACCTTTTAATTCAAGTGAATCTACTTATAGGTCCTATGTCTTTTAGTTCAAATTATCAAAAGATTATGAATCTGGTCAATGATTTGAGTGTCTACTTTGAGAAAATGTAATTAAGGAGTAATTTTTCAATAATAACAAAAATTAAAGGCAGCATCTAATCTCAACTATATAACACAGCAACTATCTATGGAAAGGACTAAAAATATCAAATTTGAACACAAGCATAGATTAAAATACAATGTCAAATCCAGGGAGAATGCAGTAATTGAAACAAAATCAATTTCTAACTTATAAATTGGAATAGTGGAATAAAATTATGCTAATCTAATGTATTTGCCTTATTGTGTTTTCCAGTTCATTATGCTACATGCATAAATATGAGATGGTTATTTTCCCTTTGATAATACTCCTTACGTTATTTGCTTTAAATTGATTTGCTTCCTTTAAGTACTGCCAAAGCCTCATGAAACATTCTGTTTTCCAACGAGCTTTTGTTGCCTGTTATATTTTACATTTATTTAGTTTTGTTCACATCATGTACAAGGCATTACTAATTACCTTATTTACTTGTAGTATGAGAATATAGTACTTAAGTATCTCAAATTACATCCTCGTTTGTTTGTTTTTCAGAGCTCTATGCTCAATAAGAACATAATAAAATTCTAGGATGCAATCTCTAATAGTAAATACCTCTGAATTTCCCAGTCGCTCAGGTCCTTGAAGTGCTAATTCTCTGACCCAAATTAACTTTGCCTTTATCCTTCTTATTACGCAGTCATTACACTTATCTTTTTTTCTCCACACTTACCATTTTCTGTTCTTTCACTATTGAATGATTATTTCTGTTTCCTTCATGGGAATGTCTCATGAACCAAGAGTGGTTCATGGTTCTGCCAATAAATGAAATATTAGGCAAATAATACAAAGTGATACATCTGCTGTAAAGACATATGGCATAAATCTTAGTTGAGTAATTCTTCTGATATCTTTTTTTTTAAAATATATTTTATTGATTTTTTACAGAGAGGAAGGGAAAGAGATAGAGAGTTAGAAACATCGATGAAAGAGAAACATCGATCAGCTGCCTCCTGCACATCTCCTACTGGGGATGTGCCCGCAACCCAGGTACATGCCCTTGACCGGAATCGAACCTGGGACCCTTCAGTCCGCAGGCCGACGCTCTATCCACTGAGCCAAACCGGTTTCGGCTTCTGATATCTTAATATACAAACCAGAACCAACCTTCAAGCATTGAAATAAAGCTAAACATCTTAGAAAAGCTTTTTGAAACATAAAAATGTGAGATTATCATAATTCTCAAAGTAAAAGTATTTGCTTGCCAAATTGGGTAGGGATTTTTTTAGTCCTATGTAGTGTCATTATAAAATTAGAGAATAAAAGTCAATCACGTCCTTCAGCTAGCAAAAACATTAAGCCCTGTTGTATTAATAAGCCCTGTTGTTAAATAACTTAAAATAATTTAATATAATTTAATAACTTAAAATAATTTAAAATTTGTTTCAAGATCTAAATGTAAAAAAAGATATCATATGCTGTTATTGCTCATTATATTTAATGTCATAAATGTAGTTTATAACAATATTTTATTAAGATTTTTCTTCTTTCTGTTGATCATGGATGCAAGTACCTGCAAGGCCAGGAAGTCCACGCGCATGTTAATTTTATAATGAAAAATTAAAGGCATAGGGGCATTGGTTACGGTTTCTCTCTAGTTCATGAAAATCCCAAATTTTGTGCTAAATGCACTGAAACTACTTTGGGGCTCTAGTTTTCTTCTCCTGGTGTGCTTACCAACGAAAGTTTAAAATATAATCTAATGAAATACTATTTAGAAGCTCATTTTCAGAGTGAAATTCAAGAATCACAAATCAAAGCCCTCCTTGGCCCGCATGTTCTCTCTGACATGGCAAAAATACACATTCCACGCGTGTCCAACACCCTGGCCCGAGACCGAAGCAATCGCCCCTGGTGTGCACATCAGCCCTCAGGTCCGGACTCTGTGAACTGCCTGATTTGTAGGCACTTTCAATTCTTAATGCCTTTCTCCATAGGATGGTTTTAGGGCTGCAATATCCTTATACGCTTCCAGGCTCCACATCTGGAACTGCCAGTTAAAGACAGGCTTCCAGGTAGGGCATCTTTGAGCTACTTTCTCCCAGTTGACCACTTTTTCTTCTTTAAGTATCTGGTGAAGAGCCAAGTCTAGCCTCTGGGTCTTATATTTGGCAGATTGTACTTTCTTCAGATTTAAGGCATCACAGGAAGCCAAGAATAAAAGTGGATGAAGAAAAAAGCCCAGGGAGCATCGAGGTAGGGTTTTTCTCTGCACGCAGGTCTCCCTGAAATGACACTAAAAAATATAATGATCGATGTCTCTGCAAAACTAGAACTAAAAGCTTATTTCTCCCTATAAACCTCTATTTTTTTCAACAAGTGCTAGACAGAGTGAAATAAAAAAGAAGAAGAAACTGGGAGAGGCTAGACTAGGGTATGTATCCTTCTCCAACATTATTTTGAATGAATATTTTAAGATTTTAGTGGTTGTTTTGAGACTCATTGCCAAACATCTTTGGGAGTCTGTTATTGTACTGTCGTGGTCATGATCAATGCATTTATTATGGCATTTTTATGTATGCTGACTCTTTTCAAATTCTAAATTAAAATAAATGTGTTAATTAGTGAACTGATTCTTAAACAGGGCTCATGTTAAAATATTTTCTGTAATTTCACAATGTTTTTTGCTAGCTGAAGGAGGTGACTGATTTTTCTTCTCTAATTTGACAGTGACAGTCCACATCAGTACGATTAAACTTCACACACTACTGTCCCCCTGTAGAGCAATGACCAATATAATTTATCTAATCAAGGTTGGAGAAGATCAAGCTATCTTATTGGTTATAAACTGAGAGAGGGGAGAAGAATTACAGTATTACAGGGCCCTGCTTATTGTGAGGCTGGAGTTAGGTACTAATTTATTTTATAATTTTTCATACCCTATTAATATAGTATAGTAAGATCATTAAATAGAGGACATAATTTTCAAACGGATAAAGGGGACAAACAGAATGAGAAAAAAAACCTCACTACAAATGAAGGCCAATATGAATAGGCAGAAAGTGGGGCTAGTGGAACACACACACTGAGATGCTGGGCTATATCTTGATGTACCAATAATCACCACAAATATGAACATCCTGTGAAGCTCTATGCTGTATGATTTTATATAAAAGCAAAGATGTCAGACAGCCTAGGCTTTAATTCAAAAAGCTTTCTTAAGAATAAGGAAATGTATACAACATTGAATTCTTCCTGAGTCTTGATGAGATCAATGACTAAAAACTCAATTGTGTTTTGATAAACACTAGCAGCATCTACTTAAGCAAAGCACTTTCAGACACAATAAAACAGCAGAAAATATGATTTCAATAGATCGATTTCTTGGTTTTCTTGCCAATATTCTATTTCTTAATTATTTAAAGTAAAAATTATTCATGAACTCGGCACTGTGGAACACAACTCAAATACAGACTTCCTTCCCATCTTTTGTCAGCATCGACCAGATCATTTTTCCATATGCCTCACTATTTCTCTAAAACTCTATTAAGGTATTTTTTTTTTAAATCCTTATTGTTTAAAGTATTATAGAATGTACCTCTTCTCCCCCCCCCCCCCATGACCCATTCTAGCCTGCACCTGCCTCCCACCCCAGGCCCTCACCATGGTTATGCTTATATGATACAAGTTCTTTGCTTAAGTTCTTCTCACCCACCCTTATTACTGTATGTATCATTTGAATAAGTGTGTTATTTTGTGATCGTAATGAGAATGAAATTAATTATATGTATTTTATAAATAAGCAGAATAATTGAGAAAAACCAGTGAATTTCCTCCCTGGCAAATAGCTTCAAATAGCATTTTCCTTGGAGATGTGTTGCAGCCTAGCCACAAAGTCACTGATCCATTTTCCTGATTATACTGTTTATACTCCTGTACAGAACAGAAATATTCTGGTGTTCCTCTATACAAGGCCCTCGTGTTTTAACACTGCATATCTGTCCAATCTTATCTGTCTTAAGCATCTCCCTTCATTCACTGCACCTGTATGTGACAGGGGCTTCTTTAAACGAGTTCAATGATGTACGTGAGAGGGGCTACTTTAAATGACTTCAATGATGTACACTCCTTTGCAACTTGCTTTGTCACATCTCTTTCCTCTTCCTTAGGAAAAAATACAATCATGGCCCCAACACACAAGGTCAGAACTGGAGCCTGGATCGAAAAGCAGGTGACATCCGTCACTAACTTCCTGAATCATGTTATGAAGAAAACACGCAGTCTTTAGTCTTTATAAATGTTTGATAACAGAATAATGCCAACATATATGTGGGGAAAATGGGGGGGCGGTGCAGAAAGGTGGCTGGTTCCTTGGCCATTTCTCTAACTTCATCACCATTTTCGGACATGGCCTTTGGCCAATCCCTCTGACAATATTAACTGAAGGGATTACTGGGAGTTCCAGCTCAGTGAGATCTGACTGCAGACTAGCTGCAGGATTAAGGGCCTGTGTCCCTTTGTACCCAGGGTGCCTGAAGGCTATGGGATTTGGGACTCCTTAAGCCCCATTCTGAATAAACCAGACTTCAGGCCTCCCCAGATCAGGGCATTGCCTCCTGCTCTCTCGGGCTGCCCTTTGCAACCTGTGCTGGCACTTCCTGTCCCCTCATTCTGTTGGAAACGTTTCTCATCTCACATCTTTGCTTACATTTTTTTTTTTTTTTTTTGCTTCAGAAACCATCCCTGACCCTTCTTAGACTTGTATTTGCACACAGCTTCTGAAGTGCCACGCTGCTATCGCCATACGCATTTTATAGACATTCCCACAGTATTGGTAGGGATTTTTTAAAAATATATTTTTATTGACTTCAGAGCGGAAGGGAGAGAGAGAGGGATAGAAACATCAATGATGAGAATCATTGATCAGCGGCCTCCTGCACGCCCCCTACTGGGGATCAAGGCATGTGCCCTGACTGGAAATGGAACGCTGACCTCCTGGTCCATAGGTTGACTCTCCATGTGGGCTGTAGGCGTTTGTTTGTATGTGGTCTCTTCCCCAGCGTGTGAGCTCGTGGGCGGCAGAGGCCGTACCTTTTAACCCAGCTTCCCAGGTGACAGCCAGCAGCGCCTCCTGTGTCCTGGGTGCTGAATAGAGGTGGCAGCAGAGAGAACGGCCACAAGGCTTTCTCTATGCCTGGCCGTGTGTGTCCTCTAAAGACTGTTCTCCAATTCTCATTACAAAGTCATGAGGCAGCACTTCTGGAGAGTGTGAAGGAGTTAACTCCTCTCTGAAGCTCGCACAGCCAGGCCTTCTCAGGCAGGGCATGGCTCCTAGGCCTGTCTCTTCTAAAGGTCATGCTCTTTTCACCATCCCCTGCCCGAGTGAAGGCTGCGGCTGAAGCGGAATGTTAAGAGGATGCCTGGCGGCCACGTGCATTATTCAGGGACTGGGAAGAAAAGGCCGTCTGAGGACAGGGGAGGCTGTTAAGGAAAGAGGACCAGGAGGAGGACAATGAGCAGCAAGACCGACTAGAGTAGAATCTGGAAATGATGCTGAAGGAAGCAGGGGCAGCAGGCCCCAGGTGAAACGGCAGGCCTCCTTCCACTGTCTGCTGGAGGCTGCAGAAAGCTATTCTCTTGATCTCACCAGGAGTCCGGGGAGAGTGCGTACCCTTATGAACACCAGCAAAGCAAGGGAGGAGGAATCACAAACTTATTTATCAAACACCAGGGTGAAAGGAAGTAAAAGTACAAAGCCTTTCCACACTTTGCTGCCTTTATACTTACAAATGACAAAGCCTTCCAAAGTATGTGACTCACTTCACGCTGAGTGATGGTTAATGTTATGTGTTGATGGGACCACAGTGCCCTGACAGTTGATCAGACATGACCTTGGGTGTGTCCAGGGGGGTGATTCTGGATCAGATCAACATTTGAATTAGCAGACACACACACACACACACACACACACACACACACACCTCATTGATTCTGTTTCTTTGGAGAACCTTGATTAATATGCTTTTTTCACATGTTATAGCAAGCCAAACAAAAAAGAAAAAAATTCAGAAGTGCAATGTAAGACATTTTCCATGGCCACCATCATTAGGAGTTAAGAAGTGTTATAACTGTATTTGAAGGCAGCCCATTCAATAGTCAATCTTTGGAGCTGAGAGAAATGGACACCTTTGCCTTATCTGAACACAACTGGTCATTATTGCTTCATCAGATATAAAAGTAGAGAAGAATAATACCTATGGAATTGAAATGATTATGTATCTAAGAAGAAAACAACACTTTATTTAAGCAAATGTGAGGACAGAAAGCATTGACCTGTTGGGTGCTGGGGCAGCTGATTCAAGTAACAAGACAAAAATGAAAGAATTAAACTTTTATTCACTCACTGGGATAGCTCAAGCGAATTCTAAACCAGAGACAACGCCTCGCCCCTGTTCCACTTTCCCCAGTGGAAGGCCACGAGTGCTAAACACTGAAGCTCTTGGTTCATTATCCCATGAGCTTTCTTCTACATCACAATATTCTGAAGCCAAGAGCTGTAGCACACACTGTTATAAAAATACATAAAACTCAACCGTGGCGGCAGAGTATGGAGGGCCTAGCGATTTTATATTTAAACTGCAGAAAACCAAAATCAAAGAGAAAACTCTCCGACCCAAAGAGGCACAGGGGTAAGAATTACATTAGACTTCTCTTCAAAAGCCATGCAAGCAAGAAGAGAGTGGAGTGAAATATTTAAAGCGTTGAAAGGGGAGAAATACACCCTAGAATTGTATATTGCATAGCTGGCAAAATTATCCTTCCAAGTGAAGGAGAAATAAAGACTTCTCAGACAAAAACTGAATAGCCAACTTAGAAACCATCCTTCATTCCAACATGGCGTACGTTATAATCAGTGTCATCAGCGTGTTGATTACACCAGGAGAAGTGGAAGGAGAGAAGCGGGTGGACAGCCGGGGAGCTGGGCGGCTGCTCCTGGGACTGGGGTCCACCGGGTGCTAAGGAGTCACAGGTGGGTGCTGATGTCTACACATGAGCAGCCTTTTTTCCTGTGTTGTCATGTTGGATAATCCTTGATTGGAGATTTGCATTTTATTGTTCACTGTTAGCAAATCTAATCAGAATGCAATCCCGGAGGGTGACTTTGCAACCTCCCTCTTCTGATGACTGATGTGTGGCTGTTACAGCTTTGACTCTAAGAAAGCAGCATAATTTCCACCCCTTTCCAATGTCAATTGTTTAGGACATTTCAGTGTAGTCCCCAGTAATGACAAAGCATATATCTTTTGGGGCCAAATCAGTCCATTTAATTATTAGCTTCCAAATAGGTAAAATCAGTGTCACTTATTTTCACACTTTCAAATGTAGCACAGTATATGCAAAGTAGATTACAGTCCATAAATGTTTTTAAATTGAAGTTAAAATAAGAAAAAAATAGCCCTGTTGGTGTGGCTCAGTGGTTGAGCATCAACCCATGAACCAGGAGGTCCTGGTTTGATTCTGGGTCAGGGCACATGTCTGGGTTTCGGGCTTGATCCCCAGTAGGGGGTGTGCAGGAGGCAGCTGATCAATGATTCTCTCTCATCATTGATGTTTCTATCTCTCTGAAATCAATAAAAATATATTTTAAAAATTTGTTACAAAATAAGAAAAAATTAATTAACATTGAGGTGAGTAGTGTTAGTGATTAACTTTTTGCTAAGGTGTGCAAGAGGAATACTTCCCACAAATTAAATCGTGCTATGTAAATTATGTAAGGACTGGGATTTAAAAATATATTTAATATTAAACAAATAACGAATTCCTACATTGGATTTTTCTCAACTGTTCTAGAGGCTTGTAGGCAAGACTCCCTCAGGGAAAGCAGATATGAGACAGTCATTTCAGACAGCAAACTGTGCCACTAAAAAAGAACTTCAGGAAATGTTTTAGACGAGAGAGAGAGAGAGAGAGAGAGAGAGAGAGAGAGAGAGAGAGAATATAAGTAATGGCAATGCCAAACTGTTCCCATTGAGAGAAATCAGAGTAACTCGATAAGAACTGTACAAAGCCACCTGGCACAGAAACCATAATTTCCAATTGATTCTCTATATTCTGCACAGAATAAACTGACACAGAGAGTTCCTCCTGGAATCATTTGAAAACAGATGTTGTTACTGTTATCAATTCCTGCTTAATTATCCAAAAAGAAAAGAACAAAATCATGAACTTGAACCCTAAGGTCAGCCCTTACTGGTAGGAAGAGCTGGGTGGAGGGAATTTGGGGACTCTCTATACTATTGTGCAACTTCTTACAAGTGTAAAATTATTTCAAAATAAAAGTTTTAAAAACAAAGATGATGGGGGGAGTCCTAAGGTGCCAAAATGGGTTTACTTTAATTTATCTAACAAAAGGGAGACCTCTGGTAAAGAAATAAATAAGTAAACACAGGAATACATATATACGCATATATATAAAAACCTGTTTGAAGAGGTAGTGTTTTCTGAAGAGAAATACCTTCCTTCTGTTAGGCTGTCAACAGAATGTTCTCAATACAAGTAATTGTACTTCATATCAGATCATTTTCTTGTATTTTGTTAGAGTGTAGCTGTGTGTGTGTGTGTGTGTGTGTGTGTATGTGTGTGTGTGTTCAAGCTATTATGGATTACAATCACTCAACTAAAATCTGGTATTTTAATTTCTATATACTAAAAGTCAAGTTCTTGTTTTGTCTTTAATTTTCTTTTTATTTTATTTTACTTTTTTTTTTTTTTTTTTACAAATTTCTACTTCTGAGTAATTCACCAGCATATGTACACTTTAAAGTAGAAAATTATTCATCAGCAAATTGAGATTCATCCACAAATCTCACGAAAGCTATTGAAAATGTATTTCTAGATCAACATTACAAATGAAAAACAATAAGAAATGTCAAAATCCCTCAATGTATTAAAGTTATTATTTCATAAAAACCTCCAAATGCATGCTTTATGTGTAGAGCAAATTCTGGAATGCTTGGCTCTCTTAATCCAATATTCTGCACCAAAATAACACTGACTTGATTCAAGGGACAGTTTAATAGTGATTTGATTGGTCACAGCATTTTGCTCTCTGATGAAAAGTAGTCCCATTTCTTAGTTCATTCCTCATAGTCACAAAGGAAATACCCAGCTACTGACAAGTAAATATCAGTAACATGCAGTAACTGAGACAGCTCATGTGTGAAAGAAGCATAAGCAATTCCCTCAGAATAATTCTATCAACAGTGATACAATCATTGCTTTTATGATAAAAGTGAAGATTTTAGTAAGCATTGATAGCTCTCCAGTATCATATTGAGTTGCTCTAAAACTGTCAATAGGGCATTTATCTTGAGAAGCCTGTTTTGCTGTGTTGTTTTGACAGTCAGCCATCTGGGCTTACTTGGATCTCATCAACTGTAAGAAAATCTCGCCACTCTTAGACAGTTCTTTTATGATGCAATATAGTTAATTCTATTCCTAAATTCCTAATATGTTTTTTTTTACAACTACAAATCACCTTAAATACACTTAACCTTTGAGTTGTATGCTAATATTGCTTTTTAAGAGGCTTAATATTTTAAATTTGAGATTTCTATATAAAGTAGTTAGGTTTGAATGGTAGTTGCATGTTGTTTCTTGTGTTTTAACCTGTTTAATATAAATAAAATGTACTGCAGTTATTCCTTAAAAGGAATGGTGTTTTTAATTTTCAGTAAGAAAAATTATGTACAATAAGATGTCTTGGTATAGAATCCATGATTGCTTTTGAGGTACAAAAGAAATTCAAGTTTATATTAAATATTCACTTCAAGAAAATGTATTGCTAGATAATGTGTATTTTTTATGGTTTAATGATCTCTTAGAAATAGAAATGGTTTGACATACCATAAATAATGACAACACCGGACTGGCATCATGCATAGCTTCCTTCCCTCGGTAGGTTTGCTCTTTATACTTGACAACTGAAATGCAACGCACATTTTCCCCCTGGGATATGGGTTAACCACCACTGAGAACATACATGTCATATGTGTATTTTAAAAGGGAGGGACATCCAGCTATATACAGATATAAAGATGAAATCCCGATTCATTCTGATTTATTCAGTTACTCCGTGGTGGGCTGGATGCCAACAGGAACGTGTTACCCAGTTCATTGGGGGCACCCTGGAGCCGCCCCCAGTCACAGCTAACCACCCTGGCAGCTGAGTACTTTTAGTGCCTTTTTAAGTTTATAAACCGAGCTTCCCCTAGAGAACTGCTTCCAGTAAACACTGATGTCTCTGCCTTGGCGCCATCTGACCTTTCACCTCGTTCCTTTCACACCTTTGAAAGGCTCATCTCCGCTTCTCAGGGAGAGGCAGGCTCCGAGGGGGTGCTTTCTTGTAGGTGCGTGTGAAGAGGCTTATGAAATGGCAATGGGCTGGCAAGGGGCTGAAATCAATGTGTGTCAACACATCTCTGCGGCTGCGGCTGCATATGGAACAAAGTCAGGGGCTGAAAATGCCACTGATGCTGGGAGTGTGGAGCACAGGAAACGGCCAGGGCAAGTCGGCCTCAACCTTTCCATGCCAACCTGGCACTATCTCCCACATCAGAGTGGCAGAGAGTCTAGTGCCCAGCCATTCATCCTCCCATTGTTTACGCTCAAGGAACTCTGACACCGTACCCAACGAGGGGCAGGAAAATGTTTAGTTCAGCCTTGTTTTAAAACGACCTGGGTCTGGGGTAAAATTAGTGAGAAGAACCTGACCAACATAATCCCGAGAGCCCAACAGCTGCCTGGATGCTTCCCTGAGGGATGCCAGGACTCTTCAGGTTTTATGATCATGCTGACAGCCACCTCTCGCCACCTGACATTTTGCTATTTTAGGAGAAGCCATAGAATGCAATTTCTTAGAGCCAGTTAAACTAGAAAGGGCCCAGTTTCCAAAAAATAAAATTTAGAAAATAAATCTATTTGAGTGAAACAGTAATAAAGGGATTTATTTGAAGCAAAATATTGCGTAGAAGCAGACAGAAGATGGCTTTGACCTTTCACTCACAATTCAGAGCAAGCATTTGCATTTAGACAATAAAACGCCTGACCTGCATTTGGCAGAATGTCTTGAAAATCAGATAAAAGAATGTCAGTGCAAATTTTGTTAGATCTAACTCCTGAATGCTAATTCTCGGTGAACGTTAATAGGCATCTTGCATTATGCGTTAATTAATCTAAGAGAGTAGACTTATTTTAACAGATATTCAATAATAAGCAAAATATGACTCTGCCTACTCTTCAATGATTGACGTTATAAACACGAGAGTGTGTTTTGCTTTCTTTTTAAGGAGTAGAAGGGTGTACAGTAGAAAAACTGAGGAGATAGAAAGGAAAGAGAGACTCTAGAAACATATTTTTATAGTTTTGTAGCTTTGCCTCGGGCTAGTCTTTGTCCCACATATTGGCCTCCACTTTCTCATAATACACAGTGTTGTAGGCATGAACCTTGAATTTCAGAGGAAAAATAATGAAGAGAAAGTTAGTGAACTCGGATTAGTGGCTAAAACTACGAGTGGATTATATTTTATATTCGACTTTAAATTTCTCTAATTCCCCGCCTCTCCCCGCCACATTTCAGTCTGGCAGAAGTCATTTGCTGTTCTTATGTTCAGTTAGATTTCTCTTGTTAAAAAAAAGAGCTGTGTTTAATTGTTGATTGAGATGTAAGTGAAATAGTACAGTGTGTAAGTTTAAGGTATATGAGACCTGGTAATATATACTATTTTGATCTGTTTATGTGGAGAACTATTACAAAATTACTTTTATTGCCTGAACTGGCTGAAAGGACTAGCTCGTTCGATATGAAAACACAGGACTATATCGCAGTACTAGCATGTTTGCTAAGTGCTTTGTTGTTCTGTAATTGCTGGTTGTACTCACAAATCATCTGTAAGATGAGATCAAGTGGCCTTCTCAGTAAAAAATAGAAAATATAATCACCTCATTTTCTCAGCGCTTTCTATAATTTGTGTAGTGTGTTTATACATTTAATCACAGGTTTCACTGATTGCTATGGGGGATGTTTCTGTGGAAAGCGGTTCGGAGAGTCCTGAGGAGTAGGGCTGGGAGGAATGAATGGGAGGAACAGACAATTCTCCCTGGGAACCCATTCTAGGTCAACGTTCCCTGTGCGTTTTGTTTTGTTTTTACATAACAGGTAATGGTTATAATCCATTAGCAGTAAAAATACAGAAAAAGGAAGAACCATATGATCTCACTCATATGTGGGATATTAAACTGAAAGCAACAAATGGGAAATACAAGACAAATAAACAAACAGAAACTCATAGGCCAGACAACAGTACTGTGGTTACCAGAGGGAAGGGGGTTGGGGATACCAAAGGGTACAGGAGGTCAAATATCTTTGGGTCAATATACAGATGATGCATCATAGAACTGTACACCTGAAACCTATGTAACCTTGTTAACCAAGGTCACCCCAACAAATCTAATAAAAATATTGCTAATTTTTTTTAAAAATGTATAACTAACAAAGAATTTTTTATAGAGAACACATAAATGATATTGGAGAAAGATCTGATAAGGTGATAATCAGCAGCTCCATTATTTCTGTTGCACTAAGTTTTGTGACAACCCTCCAGCTATGGCTCATTTTAAACCATGATAAGCTAAAGAATCCACCCCCCCAAAAAATCCAAAAAAGATCAAATGGTATACAGGAAAACTCAAAAAAATTTGAAAGTTTGGGTAAATATTGGACGTTATAACATTTTACTTATAGGACATATATTTATATATTTGAGGAAGAAATGGGAGATGTTGGGATTTAAGAAATATTTCAGGGGAACATTGAGCAGACATAAGCCATACTGTCTCCCTTTTCAAAAAACAGACATTCTATATAAATTATAACATTAAAAATTAATCAAGGGGGATTCTCCAACTACTAAAATTAGAAGGGAATCTGAAGCCAGACCTCACCTCTCTTTGCTTTTATTGTCTTTTCTAGCACAGTGGCATCTATATAGCAGGAAGTAGTAAATAGTAAATATTATAAGTAAGTAAATTAATAGAGAGCTTATTCTCCATTGGTCAAATGAGGGTGGGTATGAAAAACAGAGCTAAATGGAACCTCATTTTTTCTGCTCCATTTTTCTCCAAAGTCTATATATTTATTACACAACTTTAATGGCTGAAAATAATGTGTATTAATTTAATATTTATGCATGTGTTTATTTTCAGATTTAACATAAAGTTTGGGAAAAGTGGGTATTTAATTAAATCCCACTGAAGTTTTTATTCTCTTGGCTTATGTTCTTTACAAAATCTTAAGCAAAACATATCAACTTCAAGTAGGAGGATTTTAATATCTCATTTCATCCTTTGAATCTTAATGCCTGGTCACATTCCAGCATTAATTGCTTTATCTTCAAACTAATGAGCTAATTTGCATTTTATACACAGAGCTCTTGCTGTCAAAACATCCATATGAAACCGAAATTTAGTCAATCATGCATATATGTGTCATCATACTTCCAAACATCTGGCTGTGTAGAAACTGCAGGCTGTTTGAAAGAGAGCATTAGCATTCATCGAGGGTATTAAGCATCAACTTTTGGGGTCAAAGAACTGTTTGGCAATAGATGTTACCGATCAGCCTGATCACTGGGGGAAATGGCTTATTTCACACTCACAAAATGCTGCATGCAATTTCAGGCCTACATCATTGGAAGCCCGTCCACAATCTCAGGACTAATTATGCCTGCTCTTGAGGTTACTGTTTTATAGTCCATATTTTAGGATGGATTATGCGGATGTTAGGAAAATTGCATCCCCATATTGTCATGTAGTTCCATCTTGGCCAGTGTCTATAAACTATTACATATTTAAGAATGTCTTTGTGTCATTATTTGCTTAATGTTTACCTCTTCCATCAGTATACTCCCTGAGGTCCTTTTTTCTTAATTTGCTTGTCAACTTGCCATCAGCACTCAGGACATTTTCTAGTCCCACAGAGACTGGTTGTTGAACTAACCAAGTAGTTGATGAGTGAGTCCATTTTTCACGCTTACAGATATTAGACAACATTTTCACTGCACATACAATTTCTCTCTCTTTCTCCTCCACATTTTCAAACTAAGCCTTGTAGATATCCCAGGAGAAAGCAGCACTCATTCTCGTTAGACCGGGGAGAAGAAGCAAAAGTGTGGGGTTTAGAGGATATGAATTTTCCCAAAGAGGCTGAGACTCATCCCCTGCATCCTCTCCATGTATTAGATGAATTGGACCTACATCGTGGTCTCCTGTTTGAGTTACTGAAATGGCAGGAAAGCATCCTAACCCACATCCAGGTTAATTTAAATGTTTCTTAACATTTGGAACAACATATCCTCCTTCTTTCTTGAGCTATTCAACATCTTGTTTGAGGTCTTTGTTACATGAGAATATACACTAATGAGAACGGATAGAACAGGGCATTCAAAATTTCACTATTTCATGTCTATAAAGAATATCTCAATAAAAAGAGAGAGATGGTAAGAAAAGCATATTTGGTTCATCAACTGAATGTATTCCATACATTAGGGTCCATCATGCAGCAACTTCCTCAATGGTTGTGGAATAAACCTGGGGGATAAAAATCTTGTAGGATATGGCGTTTTCCTTTGCCAAAACAGTTGCAACAACACAATGCATAACAATCTCAGAATTATATTTGAAGAAAGTGATATCTCAAAGAATGTGCTAACAGCGGACTACACAAGAGATAGCTAATATGGTGTAGGCATTTTTTATTTTTTTAAAAATCTTTATTGTTGAAAATATTACAAATGCGCCCCCCCCCCCTCATAGATCTGTATAGGCATCTTGCCGACTGCCCCTATGGTCACTGTTTCTCCAGAAGTCATTCTACTTGGCACAGTTTTCTCCACGTCCTGTCTGGTTGACTAGTCTATGCAAATGAGTAGACAGTACGGAGCTCATTTGGTTGACTAGTCTATGCAAATGAGTAGACAGTACGGAGTTCATTCTGCTGTGCTCAGAACTCACTGTCCTCTGGGAGGGTGGGCGGCCACACTGCTTCCTCATTGGCAGCCAAGTTCATGCTTTTAGTTTGGCTCTTGTCTTGTCTTTGAGTTTTTGTTTCAGTGTCCCTTAGATATTTCCTGTGCTTAGATTCCTACATAAGAATCACCACATAACTTTTTTTCTCATGGAAAAGTGGATGATATTGCCTGGCTGGTGTGGCTCACTGGTTGAGCATTGACCCATGAACCAGGAGGTCACTGTTAGATTCCTGGTCAGGGCACATGCCTGGGTTGTGGGCTGGATCCCCAGTAGGGGCATACAGAGAAGGCAGCCAATCAATGATTCTCTCTCATCATTGATATTTTTAACTCTCTCCCCTTCTCCCTTCCTCTCTCCAAAATCAATAAAAACATTTTTTAAAGTAGATGATTTTTTCACATTTTAAATTCTATGTTGTAAAAGTAGTTATTTTGATCTTCCATAAGGTCCAATCAGGGTATCAACTGATTGTTAACATTTTACACACAGATAATAGGCACTAGAATGTTCACTCTGTCTGTACACCATACAATTTTGACAATATAGACCGTTTTCAGTTCTTATGAACAATTTTACTAAACAATCTACAAGTTTTCAATTTCTCAAAAGGCTTTTACTAATGAAATTCCATCAACAATGTCTGGGGGCTCCCTGGAACCAGATTTCTCCTAAGCCAAGCAGGGGTATTTTGTATTTCAAGGAGAAGTACTAGTTAAGGGGCTACTGTTTAACAAACAAATGAAAATGTACAACCTATTGATGAAGTAGCTGATGGCAGGCATTAGATTAATTTTGTATTTCTATTATTTTCTGGTTCTCTTCTCATTATTTGCTCTTTCTTTGATTATAGAGTAAAAATACATACTCTCCTCTCCACTGATTAGAGGCCACAGAGAATACAAAATTTGAAGAAATGGAACAATGAAAAATTGCCCATTAAGAACAACCATATTTTTAAAGAACAGCTTTTAATGTGATTAATATGTTTTTTGGTATTGTCTTGGGCATAATTATTTCCTTTGAATTATTTTCAAGTGAGCAAAATGTTAGAATATAAACATAGTGAACGGACTGCATACTAATTTTATTTTCTTAAATTTATGTTCTTAAAATCATAACATCATCTGTAGCCTATTTTTATGAAGATAAAATTTGTTAAATTTTAAAATCAAGTGATTTTAATAATTGTTAAATATATATCCTGGTTTTATCTTTCCTAATTAAATAGCTAAATCTTCTTTTAAAATAGTAATATAGATAAATGCTAGACTTACTAGAGTTATTAAAGAGTAAGTCTTAAATATCAAAATTAAATAACAGGGAAGTTTATTAGATATTGCAAACATCATTCTGCGTAGTGAGAAAACAAATAAATTCTACTAATGGATAAGCATAATCCCAACGCATTTTGTACTTCTGGGAGGAGATATATTAAATTAAAATTAGAAGTCCCTTATGTGACATTTGTCTTCCACACTAGCAACTCCAATATACTCTATTCTGATTTATTTGACATTTTTGTTGTTCTTTTGGATGTAACTAATTTGTAGTAATCCAAAGCACCTAGTGTTAAATATTCAATATTTACATAAAAATTTTTCTGTTTCATAATATGTTGGGGGGAAAAAAGAGTCACTTGCCTATCAGCACATTATAATTATGCTTATAATTTTCTTATAATTTTTTTGTTCAAACTCCACTGCCAAATTTGCATTCCACTGATCCTTCCCACACAGAGTCCTGAACAAATTTTGAGAGCATAAGAAAAAATTATTTCCCCCGCATAGATTTATTGTTAAATTTATTAAAACAACAAAGTCTTAAGTCCCTTTTTTTAATAGCTTATAAGTCCATATGTTCCTAAACAGATTGATGATAAAAATGTCAGCTCTCATTTAAAGAGCTTTATATGCAGATCAAGAATAAATATGGTCTCTAAAAACTTTGCAACACCTGTATTAAATGATAATGCAGCCACATCGGTGTGGCTCAGTGGTTGAACATCAACCTATGAACGAGGAGGTCACAGTTCAAATCCTCGTCAGGGCACATGCTCAGGTTGCAGGCGCAATCCCCAGTAGGAGGTGTGCAGGGGACCACTGATCAATGATTCTCTCTTATCATTGATGTTTCTTTCTCTCTCTCTCTCCCCCCCATTCCTGAAATCAATAAAAGCATATTTTAAAAAATTATAATCCAAAATATGGTGAGTTACACTGTGCGAGTCATAATTTCTTGATCAACATGTTTCTCAAACAAGAGTAAGCTTTAAATTACAACTGACCTGTTATTAACTCCGATCCAGTTATTTCTCCATAATCAACTCTGTATTAAGTCTCCTTGTCAATTTATCCTCAGCAAACATCATATGCAACTTTTGGTTTCTACCTAATACTGTATCCTGAAGATCTAAGTAGTCACAAGATGCGTATTTACCCTTTAGAATGTTCTTTATACAGTGTGGGTGAGTAGGTAGGTTGCTGGGGGCAGGGTGGGGGGATTAGAAGATTGAAACTTAAAGTTTCTTCATAAAATTTTCTCAAAAATGAAAATTTACTTTAAAATAAATTAAAAAACAATTCTTCTGCATTAATTGTTATTGTCAGCTTAATGCAAGTTAGCACAATGAGATCGCATGCCGTGGAGACCAAGATTAGAACGAGAATGAATGGTAGCGGTAATTGGAAAATCAGAATAAGAAAAGTATAAATGAGGACATATTTCAGCAAGGTTAAAAGAACCCTTTCAAAAGAGTAAGGCTCAGTGAGCCATAATGAAGAATGACAGGGCAAAGGTGTCCCCTTAGAATCAGTGAGATATGGCAGGGTCATACATTATAGATATCTTTAATGGAACTTTAATGGGGACTTTATTGTTTAATTTAATAATGAACCTTGATTGTTACAGAGATGTCTTTTAAAATGTGATGCCTATAAACTTCTAATTACTTTAGTTCAAACCTGAGTCTCTCTTCTTCTATGGGACAAAGAAGAGAACTGTTTGACTTTGAGAATCATACATACTCATTTTCTAGAACAATTTAAATTAAAAAAATATATTTTCCCTATTTTCATAAACATACTTAAGGAAGTTTTTTTAAAAAAATTCTTAAATGTGTCAGTGATCAATGGCAGATGAAAAGTAAGTCAGGAGTGACATTCCTTTCCTTCCAATTTCTCTATGAATTTTTGTGTCACTCCCTTCTGCTTACAAATGGCAGACAGGACTATACCTCTTACTTCATGCCAAAAGCACCTTAACCTATACTTTCATAAAATTACATAAGCAGTGGTGAAGATCAATAGCGAAACAAAAGATCCCTTTGGGCAAAATGGAAAAGATTTTTTTATGTTGCAATGGAGAATATGTTTCTACTCTCTTAAGTTGATATGTGTATACTGGTGAAGATATGATCTTTTCCTGAACATATCATTTTAAAAGGCACCATAGCTCTAACAGTGAAAGGACATGGCCTTTGGTTATGAAAGCTCTGCTGGCAAGCTTTTCCTCCCATCACTTGGTGGTTTGTGTTGCTAGTCAATTGCTATACTTGTGAGACCACTCTATTCATCTGTGAAATAGGGATATGGATGCCTCTTGGACAGAGTATTTTCGAGATATATTTTTTATGGATTTCAGAGAGAAGAAAGGAGAGGGACAGAGAGAAGGAAACATCAATGGTAAGAGAGCATCACTGATCAGCCTCCCGTATGCCCCCTATTGGGGATGAAGCCCACAACGCAGGCATGTACCTTGACTGGGAATCGTACTGTGACCTCCTGGTTCACAAGTTGACACTCAGCCACACCAACTGGTATTAACATGGCTTACATAAAAAACTGGAGGTTGATCATGGAATTAGTGTTATTATATATAGCTTATATGCCATCCATATGAAAGGCAGTAAACAGTCTGGAGAAAAAAGTAGTTGATGGCATTCGAAATTTGTTTTCACTCATATGTAAAGTTTGCCATCATTAAAATAACTACCCATAACTTTATATTTTTCTCAAGGGATTTTTATGTTATTTGGCTAAGAAATAGAAGTTGCTTGGATTAGGTCAGGAAGCTAGATGTGCAACTGTCTCTGACTTACCAGCTATGTCTCTATGTGGACAGCAGCTCCCCGACCAGCAGGGTAAGCCCCACTGGGAGACGTGGGCTGGGTTTTGTCCGGCTGCTGCTCGATCAAGGAGGGCATGTTACTGTTTTTCTCCTTTGTTCCCAGGGAAGCACCCCTCCCTTTGGTTTCCCCACCCACTGCAGACATTTAGGTAATGCCCGTGGGTGACAGAGGCCCCGTTTGCTAAAGAAAAGCCTATTCTTTATTCTTCATATTGAGAATTTCATGCAGGAGTCACAGCCCTCCTTGACCAAACAGGTAACAGTGAAGGTGAACTTGTGCTCACAGGAAAGAGCCACTATACAGCCTCCAACAGACATTCTCAGAGACACTGCACTAAATGTGAAGTGCACGTTGTGTGATAAAGGACATAGGTAGACTTTTTTTGGTCAAGGACTCCTTTCTGTGGGGTCCAGTGTTGAACTTCATTTCTGCAAAGTTTATACTTCTAACCTAAGTCAATGTAATATGGTTCCCTAATATTCTAAATCATCATCCTGATTTTAAAACTGTGCAGGTAATTCCCATTGACCCAACCACTAAATGACAGGTCACAGGGCAGCTCTGATTTTCCTTTCTAGGTGGTGGTTGAAATATCATATTCTAATGACAAGAACCTCTTCTGACGGAGGAAAATGGCATAACAGTGAGCTATCTGTGACAGTGATCTTGACAAGAATGTCAAAAAATTTTTAATCAGGTTGACAAGGAAATTAAATAGGATTTGTATTTGAGATTGCAAGAAACAAATTCATGAGAAATCGGCATTTCTAATTTATTTAGTCTTCTTAATCTATGATAATAATATTTGAACATTCTCTGTTAGATTCTTGCACATCTTTTTAAATATTTACTATGCATAACATATTTTTGATACTATTATAAATGGCTTTTGTCCTTGTAAGATGTCTACTAATTGTTTGGAACTAAAATACAATTTTTTATATTGTACATGTACCACAAACTTACTGAATTCATTTATTTATTCTAATACTTTTCCTGTAGGTTTCTTTGTATTTCTGTATACACAATCATTTCAACGGAAAATAATGGCATTTGTTATTTTTTCCTTTTAGTCACTATTGATTTTATTTCTTTTTCTAGACTAATTTGGGGAGCTAGATTATCCAGCACGGTGATGAATGGAAATGGTGATCGTGACCTTTCTTGCTTCCAATTTCAATATTTCACAATTCTGTTGAGATTGGCAGAAAATCTTAAGTAATTAAGTCCCATTCTCTTCTAAATGAGAATTGAGCTTTGCAAATACTTATTATATTGATAAGGTTGCAGATTTTCTTACCTCCTTCCTTTAATGTTCTGAATTGCATTTTGTGGTTATACAATGCTAAAACAAATCTACCTCCCTAGCATAAAAGTTATTTGGCTGTGAGGTATCTTATTTCTTACTAGTGCCTGATTCAACTTGTTAACTGTTTCTAGCTACTTGTATCTAAGTTTCAGAAATAGATTGGCGTGTATTTGTCCATTCTATGGTGTACTTGTCTGACCTATTTAAAGCATATAATTGGCATTTATTGTAACAGGAAAGAGTGTGAGACCAGATGGTGCCAAACTTCACTTACTGGGAGGTTAGTCCCTTGGTCAGAAGTTATACTGTGTGTCATACTGAGTGAGTCATTGAGTAAGGTGTTCTGTAAGTCCACAGATTTTACTTTCAACAGAGGATTGGGTCAGAGAAGGCAAATCTATAACCAGAGGAAGCACCTCTTCCAGGGAGAACAATGTTCTGGTCTTTCCTTTGTAGAACTGGTCTACCACATTACCAGCCTGCCAGGAGGAAGCTGGCTACAAAGGAATAGAATATAGATGCTCCGTGCTGTGCTCTGATGTTGGCAGGCTGAGCACAGAGCAGTGGTCACAGCAGGGAAGGCCTTGGCGACTGGAAGTCATTTTGCCTAGTCCATCTATAACATCCACTCCTGCCACGATGGGCATTTCTTACATGAGCCCATTAGGCAAGGAACAGGAACCAGAGAAAGTCTGTCAGCCACTGAATAATTCATTTTGTTTAATTAATTCTTCTCCAGCATCTACACGGAATACAAATATTTTTATATTCTCTGCTCCTGTGAGTTGGCCTGTGCACACACCCCTTCTCCAGACCTCCTCCTCACCAGTCTCCTCCGAGTCCCTGCCAAACCATACCTTTGGCCAACTCTCCTTTCGGGAGAAATGAACAACTCGATGCATTGCCCAAACTCATGTCCACTGGGAGGGCTAAGCCAGAGCCCTTCATTACAGAGTTTCACACATGTCTGGCTCAAGATTCGGAGGAGCCGGGGGATGAGAGCTGGCAGTCCTGGGGAGGCTGTGGCTAGCTGCTGCCCACACCAGCAGGAGAGCTAGCAGGTCTGCAGTGATGTGTGAGTCAAAGCACTTGGCACAGCACTGACCTACGGAGCATAAAAATGGATGTTTTCCATTTCTCCATTTCTGCCTTCCCAATCTCACAGAAATTTCTCTTGTGGGCAAAACTGACTCGTGAAGAGAATTTTGGGGAAACGGTTCAGTTTAGCTAATTGACAAGCAGAAAGCCATCGTGTAAGGCAATGATATTATAAATGAGGAGATGGAACTCATTTGGAAAATGTAAATACATTGAGGGTGGTGGTCAGGAAAGTAGCTGTCAACTGTGATTTTTCTTCATGGGATTGGGCAAATGGTTGTATCACCAGCTGAAAGAGCTTTTTAGAAAAGGATGGAGTTGCCTATCTTACCCCTGACAATGAAGTTTCCATTACAACTTAAAAATCCAATTCTTCCCATTGAAATAGGGGAATAATTCCATTGCAGCTTCCCCACCCTCACTGTGCAATAAAAACTCAGTCCTTGCCGAGGTTCTGAAGGTTACCAGTATTCCCAAGACTAATTAACTATTATTTTTTAAAATATATTTTTATTGATTTCAGAGAGGAAGGCAGAAGAGTAAAGAGATAGAAACACCAAGATGAGAGAGAATCATTGATCGGCTGCCTCTTGAACACCCCACACGGGGAATCGAGCGCGCAACCCGAGCATGTGCCCTTGACCAGAAATTGCACCATGACCTCTTGGTTCATAGGTTGACACTAAATCACTCAGCCATACTGGCTGGGCAAGGATTAATTAATTCTTAATGTATTGGTCAAAGGAATATTCTAGGGCCCCACCCATTATGGTAAGAAGGTGGCTGAGCAATTTGCTTAAAATAGATTTATTCCAAAATTTTCATGTCCCTGAGAATGTAGACCCCTTCCTTGACACAGGATGTCAAGGGTATTAGTGTCCTATTCCTGTGTAACAGTCTGGCCACAAACCTATACAATACATGTTTATTCTTTCACAGTTTCTGTGGAACAGGACCCTGGCATGGATCAGTTGGTTCCTCTGTATAGGGTTTCACAAGAATAGGACATTGAAGAACAACCTATAAGTGATGTGGACAGGACAAGGAATTTTCAAAATATTAAATAATAAAGCAAAGAGAGGAGGAAATACAAATGCTTCTCACTTTGATGCTGACACCACAAAATGTGTATAGACCAAATGGGACCAATGTATTTCATTTTTCTTTTTTCTTTTTTTAATTAGACTTTAGCTGGACCAGATATTTTGTCTTGTTCTGCTCTTTGGTTTCCTATAAATCAGTAGCTTCGGAACTGTTTTCGCTAGATAGTGAACGACGTTGTACTGAACGTTCAAAATCACCCCCCATCCAAAAACAAATCAAAACAAAACCAACAAGATTAACTTGATTTAAATGGCCAGATTTCTCTGAGAAGAAATATCTTCAGGCTAAACTTTAAAAAACTTTGGCTAAGAGTTTTAAAACCAGAGAGAGACAGCATACACATGATATATAAGTGGAGTACTTGTGGGTTTTGACTTTAATCTCCTCGGAAGCACTGAATATGCCATAAATATATGAAGAAAGAAAAGAACTGTCTGCAGAACAAATTTTCTTTCTATATGCACACCTTGAGAGTAATAAAGCAACTATCAAAAGTAAAAATTTAAGGGCCTTTAGATCATTTTTTAAAAAAATTGTGACAACAACAAACACATATTTTCAATATCCCTGAAAAATTAAAGGCACTACTTCACAGTCAATTTTATGAACATTTGAGGAGTATTGATTTTGTGTTAGGGGCATACACTTTGCATTTGCTTATGACTGAGCAATTTGAGTGAAATTGTCTCATTTCTATGCAAGTCCACCATTTACTTGCAAATGTGAACTGAGGAATATCTTAAACATCTGAACTCTGGATTCAGAGAAAAATAACATCTGCTTAGAAGAAAAAAAGTTTCACAAATGTTTCAAGGGATTTAATATTATATTGTCTGGGAAAAGGACAGGAACCATATGCTCCCACTCATATGTGGGACATAAAACAGAAAGTAACAAACAAAACAAACAAACTCATAGCCACCAACAGCAGTATGGTGGTAACCAGAGGGGAAGGCTGGGGGGAGGATGAAGAGGTAAAGTGGTCAGATACACGGTGACGGGAGGAGACTAGCATTTGGGGGGTGGGCATCCCATGCGATACACAGGTGAAGTATTACAGAACTGTATGCTTGAAACTCCCATCTATATATATAAAAGCCTAATATGCAAAGTGTCCCCTGGGGAATTCGACCGACCAGGAGTTTGATTGATCGCTATGATGTACACTGACCACCAGGGAGTGGCATGGAACGAAGGAAGGCCCTGGCCGGTAGCTGGCAGCCCCTAGAGACCCTACCTGTGCATGAATTTCATGCTCTGAGCCTCTAGTAATATTATAACTGCAACTCCAATAAATTTAATTTAAAAAGATTATATTGTATAGTGGGTGGTATTTTACAGAGTCAACAGTTGAAATACATGTGTGTTATGACATATTCTTAATATCACAGAAAGGGAGAAAGATAGAGAATGAGAGAGAGGGAGAGAAACAGAGGCTATTATTATAAAAAAGAAAAACCACTATGTAAGTTTGGGGACTCGGTTTGTTATTAATAAAGTAATATTATTGGGAAACGCTGAGACATAAAAAGAGTACTAAGATTTCTAGAATTAACTAGTTACTATACATTACTAGTATACTGCTGATGTTCTCCCGCTGAGTCACTATAACACTGTCAACTTGATGTTCTTCCTTAGGGAAGGAAGTAAACTCAAGTATTTTGATCAAGTTATCCTCGTCATCGTTAGGGAGTCAAAAGTTGAAAAAGTCACCCGGCTGGCAAGGCTCAACCTATGAACCAGGAGGTCACAGTTCGATTCCCAGTCAGGGCACATGCCCAGGCTGCAGGCTTAATCCCCAGGAGAGGGGTGAAGGAGGCAGCCAATCAGTGATTCTCTCTCATCATTGATGTTTCTATCTCTCTCCCTTCCTATCTGAAATCAATAAAAAAAAAATTTTTTTAAGTTGAAAAACTCCATAAATTTTATCATACAGTAATATTTGTCTCTATGGTCATCTATTATTTTTTTTGCTTGTGGATTTATCAATACTTTAGAAATACACAATAAAATGATCAGTTATACATCAACAAATTATTTGTTCTAATGTATAAATTGAGGGGGGATTCCCCTTAGGTTTCAAATGGGGTTTCATTTCTATGCTTTTTATTCTGTTCCATTGATCCGTGCATCTTTCTTCTTTTAAATTTTTTTAAATTGAGTTCATCAGAGTTATATTGGTCAATGCCACACTGTCTTAATTACTGTAGCTTTATAGTAAGTCTTGAAGTTGCCAACAAACTCCTATATGCTTTCAATCTTGTTATATTCCAAATTTCTCACTCACCATTGCCTCTTGCTCACTATTACTGAACCATACTGATCTTTTTTCTCTTCCTAGATCAAACCAAATTCATTCCTACTTCATGACCTTTAGCAATTCCCTGTGCTCTTTAATGAGCGGGCTGTTTCTTTACTTTCAAGTCTTACCTAAAATGTCACTGCCCTAGAGAACATACTTCTGACCAACCCATGAATTATTTCCCATCATATTAAGCTTTTCATTTCATGTATGGCATTTATCAACACTGAGGTTTATCTTTTTAGTTCTGTATTTCTGTTTTTATTGCCTATGTTTCTCAAGAACACGTAGACACACTGATGTGAGGAAAACAGCATTATTTTTCACAGCTCTACTCTCGGAATAACCACACAATAGAACCTCAGTAAATCGTTATTTAATACAAGGATGACTATTGTTGTCAACAGTATAAAATGGAAGTCTTCTCACAACCTCAAAAATAACCAAATTATATCATAATGGCTTATGTGTATCAGATAATAAAGATTGCTGTCTCTATTATTTTCACTTCTGGTAGAAACCTAGCAAGTCTCCCTTGTAATAAAGTCACACTTGTGAGAATCACTTGAATAGATATCAGCAGGGAGGAACAAGTGAGTTAAAAAAACGAGATCCCTGAAATCTATACACAACTTTGATTTTTAAATGGTGTCTAAACTACATGTAATTCTCCCTCACAGGGTAATTATTCAGACCTAGCGGTTGTTCACTGAATCAAAGTCTATTCATCTGTTTCAAATGCATCGACTTTAGAAATGATTTTGAAGTTACTGAGCATTATGGGGAAAAAGAAAGCAAGATTGCTGTTACAATGTTCAAAGCACTTGTAACTCGCCCCCTGGTCATCCCCCACCCCCTAAAGCTGAATTTTAAAAGAAAAAGAAGAAGGATTCACCCAGTTAGAAGTATACATTTTCATCACTCTATACAGCAAGCAAGTGAAACATTTAAAAATCAATTGTGGTTGATTTTCTTCTGCACAAAAGAACTTGATAAATTTTATAGATTGCGTTTTTGTATTGCCTTTGAATAATTCACAGTGGCAACAGGGAGTTGAGCTACCATGTATTTAGGGCTCACTCTGGGCCACTCACTTTTCTCATTTAATCCTAACAATTATTTAATGACATTGATTAGAATAATCAGTATTACAAATGAGGTACAGAAAAGTTAGGCAACTCATTCAAGGTTATACAGCTCTGAGTCATAGCAATGAAACTTATTCCCAGGTTTGTCTGACTATAAATCCTGTGTCTTGCCGAAACTGGTTTGGCTCAGTGGATAGAGCGTCGGCTTGCAGACTGAATGCTCCCGGGTTCGATTCCGGTCAAGGGCATGTACCTGGGTTGCGGGCACATCCCCAGTGGGAGATGTGCAGGAGGCAGCTGATCAATGTTTCTCTCTCATCGATGTTTCTAACTCTCTATCTCTCTCCCTTCCTCTCTGTAAAAAATCAATAAAATATATATATAAAAAAATTAAAAAAAATAAATCCTGTGTCTTATTTCTAAATAGCTATCTCATATTTTTTCACATACAGACACAAGGTAGCATGTCCTTTAGTCAAAAACTCTGCTCCTAGATAGCTCCATATCCTTTCCGTTCTTTTTTAGTTTTAAGATATTTTTATTGATTTCATAGAGAGGAAAGAAGAGGGAGAAAGAAATAGAAACATCAATGATGAGAGAGAATCATTGATCGGCTGCCTCCTGCACACCCCCTACTGGGGATTGAGCCCGCAACCCTGGCAAGTGCCCTGTCTGACCAGGAATCGAACCATGCACTCCTGGTTCATAGGTTGATGCTCAACTGCTGAGCCACACCAGCTGGGCAGCTCCACATTCTATTCATGTGGTTGTGTACAATAGACTTAACTAACGTCTCAAGTAACTCTACTGAGAAGAGTCCATTCATCTCTAGACTACACTCTTTTCAGACCACATACATTCAAAGGCATTGCCCATCATGACTTATATATAATAAATCCAATCATGTAGGTAGAAGGCACCTTTATAACTTAATGGATGACTAAGTTAAGGTCTTTTTTTTTTTTTTTTTTTTTTACAGATTTTACTGACTCCAATTATAATTATTACTTTGGAGAAGAAATATTAATTAGCTTTTTTCATGTTTATGCATTGATCCTTAGTTTTCTGTTTGGCTCTAATTTTGTCCTGACGAAACTACACTTTAAGGCTATAATATACGAATCCATGGATCTTAAAATGTCATAAAATCAATAACTCATTTCTCCTGCTATGGTGACAATCAAACCAAATATCTCAGAACAAAAACAACAACAATACACTTCCATTAAATAATGTAAATATTGCCAGGTCTTTACCATGTAGCAAACAAAGATTCATCACCTATCTAGTACTTTTAGTTGCTTTAAGAAATATTTCCCCAAATCATAAAGAGGAACATATCAAAAATAAAACTTGTCTCTTTGGTCTGTCAAATAAACTAAATATTAATAGGCAAGAGAATTTATAGTTAGAATAAATATTCAGCATCAATGGCACTCGACTCTTGTTAGACGTGAAAGCCTCCCTTCTGTCCATCATCACCAGAGACTTGGCCAACACTCAAACATGGAGCCCAAAATCTATTGGCAAGAGCATGACATTGTCAGTGAAATGCATTTTTAGTGACTTTTCTATCATGATTCAAGTCAAACTTGTCTTTTTAAAATCTCACATTTTACATTTTCATGAATTTGAGTGACTTGTACAAAGTCAAAAATATAGTGCATACATAGAAAGAACTTTCATTTTCTTTATTACATACAGGGTTGGGCAAAAGTAGATATGCCCCGTTGTTCATACGGAAAAATAATACAATAATAAATAACACAAAAATAAACCCAATTTTTCATGTAGTCACAACAGTTTGTGTACTCACAACTGTAAACTTACTTTTGCCCCACCCTGTATTTGATTTTATATAACACACACACACACACACACACACACACACAATACCACTAACACCACCACCAGCAAAACCAGAAATCCAAATAAATTTTTTTATGCTTGAGGTTTTATAATTTAAACTTTTCTATTATTTATTAATTAAATATCTATTGTTATCCTTGAAATATTTCAAATAAATTGTATTCTTGCTCATTTTCAAGGGTGTCAGAAAACCCAATTTATAACAACATTATTGAATCATATTCTGAGTACTTATAATTATAAAACAACTAGAGGCCTGGTGCACAAAATTTGTGCACTGGGGGGAGGGTCCCTCAGCCTGGCCTGTGCCTTCTTATAGTCTGGGAGCCCTTGGGGGATGTCCGACTGCTGGCTTAGGCCCGATCCTGATGGACTTAGGCCCGATCCTCTGGGGATCAGGCTTAAGCCAGCAGTCAGACATCCCTCTTGTAGTCCAGGACCCCTCGCTCCTTACTGCCCACCTGCTCGCTCCTTACCACTCGGCTCACTGCTCCTTAGTGCTGCTGTGGAGGTTGGAGAGGCCCCAGCCACCGCTGTTGCAATCGCCAGCTATAAGCCCGGCTCTTGGCTGAGCAGTGCTCCCCTGTGGGAGTGCACTGACCATGAGGGGCAGCTCCTGCATTGAGCGTCTGCCCCCTGGTGGTCAGTGTGCATCATAGTGACTGGTCATCCGGTCATTCCACCATAACGGTCACTTAGGCTTTTATATAGATAGCATGCTCTATCTCTTTTCAATATAGCTGTTATCGAAACATATTCATCCAAAATAGGACCCTAAGTATGTATGAGTATGATGTCCATTTAACAAATAACTCTACTGAGGAAATAAAATATGTTTAACAATATCTATTTCAAAGTTATACCAAGATGTACCCAAGGCTAATCATTCCCAATACAATGTCATTACAACAGACTTTCTCATTAAAAGGATCATTTGAGGTATACCTCAAAAAAGTTAAAAATTAAAAAAAAAATATATAGCCCTACAAGATTTTTTAAAAGAATCTGATATAAAGAACTGAGATTTTGATTTCACAAAGTAGATACCCCATCCATAACTGCAAACACCATCTGGGACAGCCCAGGGGAGAGGCGGAAGAAAAGCTGAGACCTCCCTCACAAGGCCTGTCTTGTTTTAAATGCTAAAAAAAAAAGAGAGAGAAGAGAGAGAACTCATGGACATGGGCATCAGTGTGGTGACTGAGTGGATGGAGGGGCATGCGTAGAGGTGATAGAGAGGATAAATCATGTTGGAAAAAATTAAATTAAATACGTATGTATATCCTTAAAAACATATTAGATACTTTCAAGTTGTCTTATTGGGGAGAATGTCAATCAAGCATACAACTACTAGTAGAATATCTTTCAAATCCAGGTCTCTTCAGTTACTCATACATAGTGCAATTCAGGAAATAGCCCCACATTGTGACTTCTTTTGCTCCCAGGCTTTTGTAAATTAACAGTGCAATGGTAACAGCAAATTCAACAGACATTTTACGTTCTAAAGGAAGCATTTTATTTTCTTAACTACGTCTGTAGTCTAGAATTTTTTAATATGGCTCCTCAAAGAAGAAAAATAAATAAGGATGGCTACAGAAGGTAAACATTTCCTGAAATCACCACCTCCCTGAGAATTCATGACAGGTTCTGTTTGAGTATTTTTTAAAATGTAAAAATATCCCTGCCCCTCTGTTTCAAACCCATCCATGTGTAAGTGCTATTTCAAGTGACAAATAGTATTTTGCCATGAGAAGAAGTGAAGCTACCCAACAGTGTGTCAAACTCTACTTTCCTTGTAACTTTGCATTTGCAAGACTGCCTGGTTAATGATTTGAGAAGAAAAAAAAATAAGTCCCGCTAGCCCCTTGGATGCCTGGTGAAATGAAGCAACACGGTCATACTTCACTGCATTTAGGCTGAAAACATGTCAAATTCTTTAGAGAGAAACTGCAAACCACTGACTGATCTTTTTTTTTTTTCCCCCCCCTAGCAAACCTCATTTCAGAAACAATTTCCTCATATCTTCTCAGAGAAGGAAGCAACAATTTTTTCTTGACAAAATAATTCTGGGAACATTAATATGAAACTGCCATTTTCTAACACATTACACATATATTTGTTTAATGTTAATTTTTAAAGTATCCTATATAATAAAGGCTAATATGCAAATTGTCCCCTCGGGAGTTCGACTGACCAGGAGTTCGACCGCTCGCTATGACGTGTGCTGACCACTAGGGGGTAGCGCGGAATGAAGGAATGGCTCAGCCGGCAGCCGGGGAAGGACGGCCCTGACCAGCAGCCAGCAGCCTGAAGACCCCAATCGGCCCTGGCCCCCTAATCTTTTAAATCACTTTTTCTGTTGTTTACAGAAATCAATAGCAACATCAGCACGCTTTTCAATAAGTAGCCATGTTTCCCAGATTGAGAGAGTCCACTCTTGACGTTCTTGTTTAACTTCCATTTTGCGAATCTACTGGCAGCAAATCAAACTGGAGACTTGCCAATTGGGTTACTATCAACTGTGCTCTGGAAATATCTCCTATTTTCCAACAATTCACCCAGTCAGCCACTGCCAAACACATACTTATAGCATCCCCAATCAAGGAAGGTGGTTTGTCTTATTCCCATGTTGTATTTAGGCTCCCTATTATTGAAACAGTTGAATGTAAAAAGAGAAAACTATAAAAAATGAACCACTTCTAAAAGTAACACAAGTTCTTGGCTGAAAATTTAGAAAATTGTATATATAAAATTATTTTAAATATCTGTTATTATCATAGCCACTCTTTAACATTTTTGTGCATTTCTTCATGGATATATTTTAATGAGAATTTAAATAAAAATTTCTCTAATCAAACTCCAATTAAAGATAATTCAAAATGGTGTATTAAATTTAAATCTAATTATGTAAAATGTAAGTATATTTTAAAGGACTGCTATTCTCCTTCTTTGCAATCAGTGGTGGCATAGACTATAAAAATATAAAATATGACAAATTTGGTAGCATTCTTAACATCAACGCTGAGTATTTAAGCAACAGACTTTACCCAAATTATCTAATCCAAAATAAGTAATGAAAGAATAAGACTATTAAAGCATTCAATGCAGCATTGTAGTTAAAGCATGAAGAGTTGCAATTTTGGGTCCACCTCTCACTTGCTGAATATGGCTAAATTGTTCAGTATCTCTAGCCTCAGTTTCTCCATTATAAAATGGAGGTAATAATAGGCCCAACTCAATGGAATTTTATAAGGTTTATAAACTAATATCTGTATATACTCAATAAATGTTAGCTGTTATTATCAATATTCTATTCAGATGCTAAAAGGTGAGTTACTTATTCAAAATAAATAAATCAAGTAGTTTTTCTCTAACCTATAACTTCAAATTGCCCGGAAAGTTTGAAATTAGAAAAACTGGAACATAAAAACACAGATCAAGTAAAACATTTTCCATTGACCTTGATAAAGTCATATTCTTAGGTGTTTTCATAGTTTGGGGGGGAATTATCATATTTTTCTATAATATGGCATTCTACATATCTTACATCAAATTAGCAAATTAAAGTTGTTGAGCATTATATGCCCAGAAATTATTTGTATGTTTTAAAGCATGCTTGTTTCAAACAATAAGAAACTAGGAACATTTGAATATATTAAGATTTCAATAAATGTATACCTCTCAGAACACAGTACTTTTTATGAATGTTTATTTGATATACACCAAAAATAGTTTGGCAGAATGTTCATGGTTTTTTAGTTTTATTTTCAGAATTAGAAACATCACCTTGTCAATTTCCTTTCTGTATATAAAACAATCATAATTGTCTTTAATTTTTCTGCTCTCACAATTTTCATGATATCTACCTTAAAACTATTTTGAAATAAAAATGAGTAACCGTTTCCTGTTAGTCCTTTATAGCATTGCTTCGGCTACTACATTGGTGCAAATATAAAATTTACTTTGGCACTGCTGAACAATTCAATTCAATGGATTCATGAATATAAATCCATAATTTAGTACTTGCTTAGCAGGTAGCAAATTCATATCATTCTGTTTATATATTGGATTGCAAACTCCAAGTCCATATCTTATAACATTTTTCAGATAATCCCATCTCTATTTATATAGCACAGCTCTAGTTTCAAAATTTAGCCATTTATTTTGGTTGTACATGATCTAATCCCATGCTTATGAAGGGAGGCTATTCCACTGCTTGAAATTTGTTTTCTTTTTCCTTTGCATAATACAAACTGCAATATCAGATTGATTATTATAGTCAGCATTATAGCTGACTAGGCTTATCCAATCAACATTTGCTTTTGTAACTCAGAAAAATATGATATTATTATTATTATTATTAATAGATGTGCAGATCCCTTTGCTAGGTAGGTATGGTGTATTTTTAGCAGATTCTGTTATTGGTTCATTTATTTCTCTAAGATTGCAGCTTGCTTTTCCCTTTTATCTGTTTCCTATTTTTGCTTGCATCCTAATTTATTCTATTATCTCTGGACATTTCATTTTTTAGCAGAAATCTGGATTAATGGGCTTCTGTTTGTATTTTCAAAGAAACAAAATACAAGATACAAACCTGCTTAATTAAATAATTTTTATCATTTATTAAAAGGAAAATTTCTCCTAATATCCCCAAATAATTGTGAGGTACTTGTGTTATTTTTTTACTAGAGGCCCGGTGCACGACATTTGTGTAATGGGTGGGGTTGTGGAGGTGTCCCTCAGCCCAGACTGCACCCTCTTGCAGTCCGGGACCCCTCTGCGGATGTCCGCCTGCTACAGAAGAGGGAGAGGCTCGCCCCACGGCCGCTGCGCTTGCCAGCCTTGAGCCTGGCTTCTGGCTGAGCAGCACTCCCCCTGTGGGAGTGCACTGACCACCAGGGGGCAGCTCCTGCATTGAGCATCTGCCCCCTGGTGGTCAGTGCGCATCATAGCGACCAGTGGTTCCATTGTTCAGTCAATTTGCATATTAGCCTTTTATTATATAGGAGGAGGATAACATTAACTAAGTGAGGTTTCAAAATCTACTACTATAGTCTAAGATAGAAGGAAATCAAACACAAGGCAGCTTTATATGACTTAACCTTCACTCAAGGACAGGATGCAGTGTCCTAACATGGTAGACATGCACTAAATACCTATACATTTAAACGTTATAACTCCACTTTAATTATAAACTACCAAATTAGAGGATGTATACCTTGAAGACTGTAATTGAAAAGAACACATTTACACTAACATTTCAGGAGATGAATTATGTTGTAGTACTTATTTTTCATCCTCACATGGGAATCACAGTAGAGAAATTATTCAATGCCTCTGATGTTCTTCGTCTTTTACAAATCTTCACTGACTTTAAGCATTACATAATTGTCATACTAGTCTCTGATTTCAATATTATTCTGACAAATGTGAAAAAAATATCTAAACAGTAGATGATCTTGTAGCCTCTTCAGAGTGGAGAGTCAGTTTAGACAGGATTAATAACCAGTGAATACTCGGGTAAAGGAGGAGAGGCAAACCCTGGGCCTCATGCCAATCTTAGAGTCTTCGGTTTTAGGTGCACAATATACACAGTCCCCAAAGCAGTTTAATTGTGGGTCCTTTTGATCCCAATATACTGTGTAGAAAAACAATTTACCAAGATCACAAGATTCCCCAAAGGGCCCCTCTTTTGCAAACTGTCTTTTGTTGGTTTGTGCCATCTAGACCAAATGAGACATAAACAAGAATTCCAGAGGGAACGCCCGCAGCCTGTTGAGATGAGCCAGACCTCATGATGACAGAATGTACCAGACGTAAACAAACTTGCAGTAGAGCCTGCAGGGAATCAGCCCAAGGAAGCGGAGCCTGGAATCCCAGGGAGCTTACCTTTGGCGACTCCCAGTCCGCGGTGGGGACAGTGAGTGTAACATGCCCGGCAGGTACCAGCGCCCAAGTCCAAGGCACCGTGGATCCGCCACTTCTGAAACCAAGAAATGTCAAGAGCCACAGGCTGCCTGCCGAGGAAAACAACGCAGAAAGAGGAGTTTTCCTTTTGCTTTCCTGTTCATTTCCCCTATGTTTACACTCGGGGGGAAAAACATTTAAACCACCCATTGAAACTGTTTATTATTTGAAGTGAATTCTCAATACGAACTTCAGATTTGTATATATATATATATATATATATATATATATATATGTATATATGTATATATATATATATATATATATATATATATATATATATTTTTTGTTGTTGACTTTCACATACCAGGTGCTAAATGCATTTTTTAAATAATTCAATAATTAAGATCACACATCTTGACTGATTCACTAAATGGTATTGCCTGTGTCTCTGGAGGCCTACTTTTCACGGACAGTTTTATAGGTACTAATTTTGAGAAAATAAAATGTTGAAATCAAGTCTATGGGGCATGGTGGGTATTAAGTTGCATGTGATGGCAACATTTTAATTCATCTATAGATTGTCCTGATGTGGCCAAGATGGTGTATCTGTCGTAGAGCATATGGACCTCATGTCATAGAACAACCATATTAATAAGCGCCTATGAAGCAACTGAACCAATATTTCCACCTAATTCATGAAATCAACTTAAATGGTGTTTTGGGGGGCAAAAAGAGGGGTCCAGGGTCCGATTCTACCATCTTGCTGAAATATATTGAAACTAATGACCAACAAACGAGGATATGTACGTAAGTACATGCCTTATATCCTAACATTTTTTAAAAAATTTCAATGCATGTACCAGTCTTAAAGTATAGGTGTATTTTTGATCACTCATCTCTATAATTACGATAAAACTGTAACAATGATATATGGAATTGGGTATGAGCAGAACATATCTGACATACACTTGAACCATTACAATTATGTGTACTTTTTTTTTTTAAACCTATTTTACTTTCATTTCACATGATCTAAAAATAGGACCGGGAATAAAATTGAAAACTGGGAGTGGGGTGGGGGTGGGGCGAAGTCTTCTATTTTAAAGCCAACTATTGCAGCGTATCTCCTCCAGCGAGCCCACGTTTTCCCATTTTTCTTTGTATGTAAAGACCTCATCATGACGCTCTCCCATGTATTTCTAGTTCCCTCCGTGTTGTGTGCATGAATTGACTGGCCATTCCATTCCCACCCAGCAGGGCAGGAGGAATGAATCAACACGTGGGCAGCCCACGCTCGCACTTGAACAGAATGGTCACCACTCCGCTCCCACGCAGTGCATGCCGGTACATGGATGCACCGCGGCCACGTGATTTGGGAAATCAAGCTCCCAAGTGTAAACCCCACAAAGCCCTCGATTTGGAGCGCGTGTGATCGGACCCCTCGGTGTGAGCTTTACTATTTATTTATTTTTTTATCAATTTTTATTGGTTTCGGAGAGGAAGGGAGAGGGGGAGAGAAACATCCGTGATGAGAGAGAATCACGGGCCGGCTGCCTCCGGCACGCCCCGTCCTGGGCATGGAGCCCGCAACCCCGGCGCGGGACGCGGTGTTCACTGGCCTCTTCCTGGCGGCAGTCATTTTGCACCACAAACCCCGACTCATTATGGTGGCGCCCTGGAATGACAAACGCCATCCGTCCATTATACCTCGGTTTTCAAAACCCCCCTGGGTGCTGGGTGTGGGGGTGGGCGCCCGGGCGCCGCTGCCACCTGCAGCGGCCTGGGGTCAGGCAGGGCCAGCACCTGCGTCTCCTGCCGCCACCGCCT
The DNA here is from genome assembly GCF_964212035.1 of Myotis nattereri. NCBI lineage: Eukaryota > Metazoa > Chordata > Mammalia > Chiroptera > Vespertilionidae > Myotis > Myotis nattereri. The sequence continues at coordinate 2,301,436 of NC_138096.1, read as the reverse complement.
GGGGTTGAGCGGCATCAAGTCAGCTCGCGGCCGCCAGAGGGGTCCCTTTACCCGGAGATTCTCCTGGGCCTTGGCCCCGCCTTCCAGGTGCAGCCTGGCCTCTTGCCCTGCGGCCCAGGAACTCTCTGGAAATAGCGAGCAGGTGCTAGCTCTCGCAGGTGCCTGCGGGAAGTGGAGCCGCGGGTGCTCACGGGAAGGAGCCTCGCCTAGCGAGCAGGTGCGAGCGCTCACAGGCGTGACCTCTCGCGAGTGTTCACGGGAAGGAGGACCGCAGGCGCTTCTGGGAAGTGGAGCCGCGGGTACTCACGGGAAGTGAGGGCCTCACCAAGAGAGCAGGTGCGAGCTCTCACCGGTGTGAGCGCTCACAGATGTGGGCTCTCGCGAGTGTTCACGGGAAGGAGGACCGCGGGTGCTGCTGGGAAGTGGAGCTGCGCATGCGCAGAGCTTTCCACCTGCATCCCGGCGGCGTGGTGGCGGCAGATGCAAGGTGAGTTCCCCGGCTGCGCGGATGGCGATGTCCAGGTAGCGCAGGCAGTTAGCTGAGCCGCCTCCCGGAGGCCTGTATCCCCTGGAAGTCGAGGCTGCGGGAAGGCTGCCTGGATCTGATGGGGGGGGGGGTGTCATTCATTAAGGGGCCCCAACTTAAATGGCTCGGTGCCAGCAGCAACCTTCAGCCCAGCTCTCGGGCCTGTATCCCTGGAGGAGGTGACTCGGGCATCGGCTCCAGGGCAGGAGCCCTGGGCATCGAGCATCGTCTCCCAGGTTCTCCGGGTTCAGGAGGCAATGGCATCACTTTTGTAGGTTTCCGTTCTTATTGCAAGTCCAGGATGGTGCCGCCAAGCGGGTTCCCGCTGCTGGGAGTTTGGGGGACCCTGCCTTCCGCCATCTGCAGGGCCTCCAGGGCTCGTGAAGGTTTCCCGTTCAGGGCCGATGGGCAGCTGGCAGGGAGGCCTTCCTGGCTGCGGGGAAGGCTGGCTGGCATCTGCCCCGAGAGGCTGGTGGTGGTGCTTGTTACTGTTGTTCGTTCATGGCCACGGCTCCAGTTCTGCAGCGGAAGAGCGTTGTCTGCAGGCCCCCCTCTTAGCGTTAGAGGTGGCCCATAGCAAACTAGTAGTAAAATTAAAGAGGTTGCATAAGGGTAAAAAAATTCTCCACCCAAATTAATGTTTTTTTGTCGTGTGTGTGTGTGTGTGTGTGTGTGTGTGTGTGTTGACCTTCAGTTACTTTGCCTTCTGTTCTTGGAGCGTATGTAATTTTTGTCATAGTTTTGGTGAAAACAGACTATTCCAATTGGTGAATATAATGACAGCGCTTTCCCGAACTTCCTTAGTCTCATCATTTCCCCATGTGTCACCTTTTCCCCCCTAATCAGTCTCTCCCCAGTATTTTTTTTCTTTCCCCAAAGAGCCCAGATCACACTTCTCAACCCTCCCTCTCCATCATCCTCAGTCGCCTTGCATTCTATTCAGTAAACATAATTTCCCAAACAAACCCCAAGCCTAGGAAACGGCTACCATGTGAAAATTCACATCGGTGTGAAACCCTACTGAAGAAATTCCTAAGTACACCTGCACCTACCCCTACCAACACCCCACTCCAGGACCTCTCCCACACACATGGAATTCATTTTCTGTAGCCTGTAGCACTTTCTTTTTAATGACACACTCCAGTGATCAAAACCATGCCCCCCCCCAAAAAAAAGCCATTGTAATTAACACTCTCTTCTCCATTCCTCTGCCCTACCATCCACACCACCACTCTTTCCCAAACACCACCACTTTGTCGAAAACAAAAAACGAAGTTAATCAATCGGAGCTTCCTTTAAGTTACTCTCTTCCACCTACCAAACAAATTTCTATTCTCTCTGGCCTTTCCACCTTCTCTCCAGTTTCATGAGTGGTTATCACCTCCATCTTCCCTGTAAATTACATGACTTCCGGCATATATATTCTTAAATTTCCCTAATTAAGATAAAAATCCTCAACCCTAAGCTTCTCTTTAGTGAGGAGGTACCGCTCAGTGTGTTCAATTATAAACAGAACTGGAAAGAGTGATCCTCATAGTGGGGTCGCTTGGAGGAACTTAAGTGGTTTGAATCTATTGGGCTACTTGCGTCTCGCGAAAAACCTTTTTATTTGGGTTTCAAAAGACATATCAGGTTCTGCGACCATGCTGGGTGCTATGCATGATGGCATCCAGGAGAAATTGTGCCCGAGTGATCAAGGAAAGACTTGGCTTGCAGGCGCTTTCGCTGTCTCTCCATCAGAGAGGGCAGCGTCCCACCCAGAACCAGCTTTCTTCTCTTGTCTGTCGTTTCTCAATCCTTCACCACCCCTCTCAGGGTCACCGAACCTAGCTGAGCTGGCATGGCACATAAGGCGCCCAGTGTGGGGCTGCGCATGCCATGGCCGGGCCTGCTCGCCACAGAAACTTACCATATCAGCCAGCTGCAAAGAGCTTTACTGTTGCTAACAGACAGGAGGCCTGCCCATGAGGCTGCCATTACAGTTTGGATCCCAGGTGTGATCCATGGCAGCAGCAGAGCTGGGTGAAAGGGCAGGGTGAATCGTTTCAAGCTCATGATTGAAATTTCTTAAACAAGTGATACATTTATGTGGTTGAGTTATGGAGAGTAGGCAAGTTTGGACTTTATTTGAACTACTCTTTTAATTTCTCCATAAGTTTACGTGGTGCGCTTCCTATCCTTTCCCCTCCCCTCCTTCCTGACTCCTCCTCTTCCCAATGCATGAGAAAGTATGAACACCACGAATTCAGAAATGGCCTGAAACCTTGTACATTTCATTGGCACAGATAGAGGCTCATGGAGTGTTACAATAAAGTGATTTGACTTGAAAGTTCTTATCAGCCCTTAAATTAGGTGTCATCTCTAGAGTTCTTGGGGACGAAGAGTTTAAATGGGCTTTTAAAAAGCTGAGGGGGGGAAAAGGCGCACACACTCTCACACTGAGTCATTTCTTTGACCTTAGAACAATCTTTGGAGATTGTATAATGACGTCCATTATAACATGAACAACAGTTAAAAGGGCACTCGTGATCCCAAGTGACTTCTTTTGTGAAGGGGAGCCCATTGTCTGCTCTATATTAATTGCCCTTTCCTTGCTGCATAGAAGATGTGCTTCTAATTCTGTACAATTCCTGTGCTTAAAGGTGAACACTTAAGCACATCTTGGATTCAAATATATTTGAATTAAAACTGTTTAAAACGGAGAAATTGATCATGTAAAAAAAACAAAAAACAAAAACTGGGAAAGAATAAAGACTATATCTGTCTCGCATTTAACCACCTATTTGGTTAGTGTAGTTAAATGGAAGGCTTTGTTTCCTAGACTGCCATCTATTGGATTTCTTCTACATAGAATTCCATTTTCTATACTTCCTCATGGAGCTAACTGCTTGCAATGTGTTCGTATTGCTTTGTTCTTTGGGGATGACTTTGTCCGAGTTCCCTTGAAAATATAGCTTAAAACGAAACTTAGTATTGATCCTGTGTATGGTGTGCAGTATAATCCCAGGGAAGAGCAGGGGGGAACGGAAGCAGAGCGGAGGAAGCTGGGAAGCAAACGTGAAACGGCAGGTGTCTGAGCTGGTAAGGACGGAGGCAGGCTGTTTCGGAGCCGGTAATTGATAATTAGCATCCACCTTCTCGCCCCCCTATCATAGCGCGCCCCTATCATAGCGCCCCCCTATCATAGCGCCCCCCTATCATAGCGCCCCCCTATCATAGCGCCCCGTCTTCAGCTGGGAACTGGCCGGGGTGGGTAGCTTGACGGTGGGGAGACCCAGAACTCCAGCGCTGAGTGGTCTGCCCTCTGCTGGGCTATGGTTCCTGCACTCGCCCTGGGTTCTCACTGAGCAAGATAGACTAAGCGATAGCCCCAGGGAATCTTCTGGAAGCAGCACGTGTCCCCTTGCCCCATTTTGTATTGAAAACACTAGGCCCGTATTGCAATTCAGAATGAATAGCACAGCCAGTGATCGCACTCCTTTGTACTGCAGATCACTGGAGCCCAACCTGACCGCAGGGCAGCTGCAGCTTCGGGCAGTGCTCCCCCCCCCCCCAGCCTTTTGTCGTCGGGTCACGGTTAGGCATCAGGCCGCCTAGGCCCCCACAACCTCACGCCGCAGGTATCAGAGCTGCATTGGTGAAGTGGGTCTGTGCTGACAAGGTCCTCTCTCTGTTTAAAAGCGCTCACCTGAGGATATGTGTCTTTTCCCCCCAAGTGATTGGAGAGGGGGAGGGAGAGGGAGAGGGAGTGAGTGGGAGAGAAACATCAATGTGAGAGAGAAACATTGACCTATTACCTTCCATATGCACCCCGGCCTGGAATAGACACACAGCCCAGGGCAGGGGTCCTCAAACTACGGCCCGCGGGCCACATGCAAATACAAATATTTGTTCCCGTTTGTATTTGTTCCCGTTTTGTTTTTTTACTTCAAAATAAGCTATGTGCAGTGTGCATAGGAATTTGTTCATAGTTCTTTTTTAAACTATAGTCCGGCCCTCCAACGGTCTGAGGGACAGCGAACTGGCCCCCTGTTTAAAAAGTGTGAGGACCCCTGGTCTAGGGGGTATGTGTCACTGGCCACACTCTCCTGGAAGCTGTTAGGACATCGCTTCCTCATAGAGGCTGCTGGCAGGTCCATGGCATTCTGTGTTCCAGAGGCCAGTGCCCAGCCCTGTGTGTTCCAGAGCGTGATGTCATCGTTGGTTGTTTCTTCATTCTGTCACAAAGGAGGCTTCTGGAAAAGATGGCCGAGTTCTGAGTCCTGAACCAACTGTCATCTTTCTTCTCCCTCCCTCCCTCTCCTCCTCCTCCTCCTCCTCCTCCTCCTCCTCCTCCTCCTCCTCAAGTTTGGATCATAGTCTCTCCCCTCTCATTTACTGTAGATGAGCCTCACACAAAAGCTTTTTAATGTGAAACCAATTTTCAAAATGAGTTTGTCTCCTGGCCTTTTTTTTTTTTCTTTCCCATTCCAATAGAACTGTGGTTCTCAACCTCCTGGCCCTTTCAATACAGCTCCTCATGTTGTGACCCAACCATAACATTATTTTCGTTGCTACTTCATCACTGTGATGTTGCTACTGTGATGAATCGTCATGGAAATATCTGATCTGCAGGATGGTCTTAGGCGACCCATGTGAAAGGGTCATTTGACCGCCAAAGGGGTCGCGACCCACAGGTTGAGAACCGCTGCCATAGGCTAGTTGTTCAGAGCTCTCTGAATTTTCTCATAAATGTGCCCCCGAAATTGCCCTGTTCTGTCTTTTCAAGAGCTGTTCTACGTCAATGATAGTCATCGTTTTGAGGCTGGATCTTAAGTTCCAGCAGATATTTATCTTTGCCCATCCTGAAAATGAGTTTGGTGTTTTGTTCTGACTGTTGCTCTTTCAGAAATGATTAACGTGGTTTTCATTTCCTACACACGCCCTCATTCACATACTATATCACTGGCAGGAGCCTTGAGTTTAAAAGTACCACTCATCTCAGTGTCCTCATTTTAGTCAGAGTCAAAGCCTTCATTAGAAGTGATAAAGCAGTGATAACAGAGTGTTGACAGGGTATGAATATTTCTCTCTCCTGGTACGTTTAAATCAAACACCAGTTGGTTTAGATTTCTTTTAATTACCAACAAGTAAATACCAATCTTTAAGTTTCTGTGATTAAAAACTATTTATAAATTCAATTTGAATTAAAGAAGCTAATGTTTTCTACCATGAATAATTAATCAGATCCTAAAACTATGAGCGGATAAGGAAATAGTGTGTTCCCTAAATTGCATTTTCTTATATATTATGCAAAGTAGCTATGAGCTTAGGTGTATAAGTAGTAGAGTCCTACTGACTGCATATTAGTAACTATAGGGACTATTATACATGTCTTCTAAGAACTTATGTTTTGAATAAGTCAATATCAGAAGTCTTTAATTACTTTAAATATTTCTCCTAAGATTTATAAAGAATATTATCAGTATTTGATCAAAATAAATACTTGGGAAACTTTGGGGAAGAATATTTTCATAAGAAGTGAATTGGGCTAGCCCGTGTGGCTCAGTAGTTGAGCATTGACCTAGGAACCAGGGGGTCACAGTTGAATTTCCATTCAGGGCACATGCCCGGGTTTGGGGCTCAAATCCCAGTAGCGTGCACGAGGCAGCTGATCAATGATTCTCTCTGATCATTTATGTTTCTACCTCCCTTTCCCTCCCCCTTCCTCTATGAAATCAGTAAAAATATATATATTTTAAAAAGTGAAGTTAGGAACCCATTGATAATATAGGACTTCATGAATAATTTTATTAATTTACAAGAAACAGCTTAAAAACAGGCCGTGCTGTTTCTAGAAATGCATTAAAGAATTGTATGCATTTTTGGTGAAATAATAAATTTTCCTTATTATTTAAGTAGGTGCATACATTTCAATGAACCTGGAATAAATGCAGAAGTATTTCCTAGGGACTTGTCATTTTTATTTTCAACAGAAATTTCTCCATATTTCATACTCAGAAGTAACTATGCCTGCCCATAATGAAATAAGGAAATATTTTTTTGAAGATTCCAATGAAAAACAGGAAATAATTATGTAAATATATACTCCAAATACTTGTAAATTACAGGCAAAGGAGACTAAGAGAAATTTGAAAATTGCTCATTCTGCACCTACAGGTACGGAAGCGTTGCTTTCATTAGGAAAGGGAGGTCAGTTTATCCCTATGCTGTGGGGTGCAGTTTGGACTAAAGGGGTTTATCCCAGCCTCCTGGTATTTCCACACAATTTATAGAGACTTGATAAAACTATGTTGACAGGAACATCCAACGTGCCGCAAATCAACGGCATTGATTTCAGTTACGTCTGATTTCTGCCTGGGGTTCGCAGCTTAGAGATCAGGCTCAAGTTAACTATTAAATATGATTTCATGGCTCCCTGCTCACTCTTTCTCACATGGCTCCCCTGGTGTAACGGTGACTTCATCAATTCCTTAGAAAGCTGTGTTACCTTAGTTATTCCAAAGAGATCTCAAGGACACACTGTCCTTGTTGAATGTAGGTTGACATGAAATAACCACCGTCAGAGGAAAAGATTTCATAGCATTGCTTTCTTGCAACATTCTAAACACCCATGATTCAGGGCGTATCCCAGGAAGCTTGGGGCAGGGTTTTCTCCTTGGGTGATTTCAAGGTTACTCTAAGGTGAGCTGCCTTGAATCCATATCTATAATAATAAAGGTGCAATATGCTAATTAGACCGGATGTGCTTCCGGACGACCTTCCGGATGAAGCCGGGGCTGCTAGGGAAGCCCGGGTCCCGGGTGCCTCCCCCCAAAAAACACTTAACTTTGTAATTAAGTATTTGGTCACTTCCGGTTCACTCAGAAGATAGCCCCAGTGGAAACCTGTTTCTCTTTGGCTTGACCTACATGAGGAAACAGTCACGGGGCGTGAACACTCAGGGTGCCGCTTTCAAACACAGAATTGAGTACTTTTGGAAAAACTGTATTTTAGGCACGCCGAGTTTGAAAAATAGCTTCTTCCACTTCTTCTTTCAGAAAGAGGCGATTATAAAACAGGTGGTTAAAACTAAGATTATGTGACTTAAGTGGCCCTAGAGCTAAAGTAGGCATTTGAGGCCTTTGAGGCCAAGAGAAATCTTACAAGAGAACGGCAAATCCTTCCTCGTTGGAAAGTGTGTTTTTCTCTGTATTTCGACCAGAGAACACACAGGAAAGGGAGGAGGGACATTGACATTTTGGAGAGATAAGCATGAAATACTGGGTGTCTTTCTCAGTGATTATAATCCTGCTTATCAATTTAATGAAACACACAGGAATTTCAATTCCCAACACTTTTAAGCAATATATCAATTTATATGACTAGGATAGCCAATGTTTTGTATCGTTACAGATTTAAGCATGCCTCTTGTTGTCTCCATGACTCATAGCAGAGGCAAGAAAAGGAAGTCTTCAAAAAGCAATGATATTGATCCATCTCTGTATGTAAATAAGTAAATATAAAGTGCATATAATATTTATGTGTATGTGTGTGTATATATACGTCAATCTTTTTGAAAACTGAAGATGCATTTGAGAAATTTTGCAAGGGTCTGTAGAATCTGGTGACCTTCCCTGACCTTGCCGATGCCTATATATATTTACCTCGAGCAAGATATTGAGACTCTGCAGGGCCCCCACTTTCATTTCAGTGAGATTTCAAGGGAGGAAGGCTTGAGTCTTCGAGGTCACCCTGGGTTTAGCATGCTTTCATTCTCCTTATCTTCAGTTTAAAACTTTTTAAAAAATTGTGTGCTCTCTGTAGATTAGCATCAATGGCTGAAACCCCGAGAAAACGAAATCTTGGAAGGCTGATGTTCCTTGATAGCTTTGCCAGAGCTTGCTTCTCGGGAGTTGAATTTCCAGAAACGGTGGTGCCTTCAGTCCTGCCTCAAAGCGAGATAACAGGTTGCCACTCAAAGGAGGCGGAAGACGACAGATGGAGGTATGTGGATTTTCCTGCCCTGTGTGACAAATGTCACTTCCATATGGTAATACTTTAAAGTCACTGGCTTTATTTTTATGACTCAGTGTGTGTGTCTTGTTTGTACATGTGTGGACTTGCAATTTATGAGATTCTGTTTACTAAAAATTATTAGTTTTGGATTAGGAAGCAGTGAAAAAAGGGAAAACTCACTAATAAAAATGTCCTCAGTGTGGCCTAGAATTACAGTGTATCCCTGACATATATGTTGCTTTCACTTAGCATTTGGATGGAGTTCCTGGCAGCTGTCTGCAGAGCCTTCATCTCCATGGAGTGGTGGGTGGAATGTAACAGGCTGTGGACAATCTACCCCGTGGCTAACAGAATCTCAGCTTCCCTGTACCCTTCACTGGGCGCAGGTGGGCTAGAGATGGGAGCAGGACAGGGGGATTGGGAATACAGCATTCTAGGTCATCACGCCATGTGTTCAAGAGGCGGTTGCTTGGTGCGCTGAAATGACCATCTTAGCCACAAGGCCTGTTCCTGCTTAAAGATAGAAGCTAAGCAGGATATAACGTCAGAAGAAGTGAAGTAAGAGTGGGCATTTAAGTTCCAAACAACTGTGATTCTGAACACAGAACATTTGCACTCTGTTTGAAAGGATAAGGGATGAGCTATTTAATCACTATGATTTATAAAGATGTATTTAAATAATGTATCAGAAAGGATGCAGCTTTTTAAATTTTATAAGGAAGGCATGCGATCTCAAGGGCAGAGAATTGTGCTGTGTTCAAGGTTTCACTGTTTCTCTTTATGGTTTTAATTTGTATCTTTGAGGAAATCTCTCCATCCCTCTCTGCTTAATATTGTGTCAAAGTTTCCTCTAATAGGTTTCAAGTTCTGCTTTCACATGTAAGGTGTCTCCGTGTGGCTTTGTGGATGGTGTGTGGCAGGGGTTAATTTTCCCTATAGATCATCAGGGTTCCTCCATCTTGTATTGCCTAATCATCCTTTTCCTCTTTATCTGTAATTTTAGCCGTTTCATATAGAAAAGATCTGTGTGAGCTCTTTATTCTGTTTCTCTTAGCTATTTTTCTATTCCTTTACGGCTGTCTTTATCGCTGTAGCCTTGTAAAAAATGTTGATATCTAACAGACATCCGCAATCACACTTTAATTCTTCAGAGTGTTTTGTATGCCCTTGGGTGTTTACCAATTATATTTCAGAAATGCGTTTTCATGTGCTACCAAGAATATGCTGCGATTCTGATTGGAGTCACATTGAATCTGTGGGCAAATAGCAGCCGAATTGACATCTTAGTCCCATTGCCTGCTCATTTATAATATTGTTTTTAAATAATACTGCAGTGGAATAATATCCAGAGAAGTGGTAACAGCAATGTTAATGATGAAAATAATAATAGCAATTGTGGCTGTTTGAGAGCTTAGTACATGTGAGATACTATTTAAAGTGTTTTAGGTAATTGATTCTGTCTATAGCGTAAACATAACTTGCTAGAATGTCTCATTCTTTCCTCAAAACCGGATGCATTGTTTTACTTAAACCCTTTATACAAAGAAGGTAAGTGAGAGCTGGAGGGGGAAGAATTTGGTCCAGGTCTTGCCCTCTAATGTGGTTGCTCCGATTATGTGCTTTCTAGCCCGAGTATTGCTCTTTTGGTCCTAATATTTGCAAATATAAAATGCAGCTAAAAAAAAATTCATATTTTTCATTTACTTTTAGAATTTTTTAAAAACCATAATGATGGTACAGTTCATAATGTATTAAAATGTAGGAATCAACAAATATTGATTTTATAGCATACTTACATGTAATTAAAATAATGTCATCCATATATTACTGAGTTATGTATAAAGTAGTATGATGTACATACATATACTGTAATGTACTGGTATATCATGAACACAGCAATGTAATTATGAATATGTAAGGATATAAATATGGGGATATATGGTATATGCATGTGGTAGGTACTAGTATATTATCTAACATAATTTATTACCATCAATATTATTAACCAGGGATGCAATGTAATCTTTGTAACTCCAATAGCATTTACTAGATTCATAATTACATTATAACTCTTAAGAAATATAACACATACTTTAAATATTCTATTTACTTTTTCTTATTCTTAACATGAGAGAGAGGAATTTTATCACATTTAAAGCTTCAGTTGACTATAAAATTTGATGATAATTTTTTATGCGGAATATATCACATTTTTATTTGTCTTTATATTCAGGATTTAATATTTCTTTTTCATTTAAATTTGAAAAACAAATTAACATTTAAGTTTTACAAAAACTTTAATTTTCTTTTTGGTGTGAACTGTGGCTGATACGTTTCATATTGACACTACTTTCTGGAAAAAATATGTGAAATATCGACTTGGCTATTTGTAAATCATTATATTTTCAATATTTCATTTTTATTTAACTTTAAGGCGTATATTATACATCTAGCATTCTATATTGAGACTGTTGGCCATACTGTATAATTTTAAGTCAGTGAAACCATAAATTTCTAATTCAGTTGTACAGCATTAAGGCTAACTCTTTAACCTCTAAAATGTGCTAAGGGACTAAGTTTCGTGATGAGAAATGTATTTTCTGTCTCAAAGGTTTAATCTTCTGTTCAGAACTTATTTTTTATTCAAGGCAACTAGGCAAAGTCTAAATGTTCTTTCCATGAACTGTCCATCATTTGCATTACATGAGTAGATAAATAAACATAAATCTGGAAGAATGTACAAAATCAATTAACCAAACAAATCATGCATGGAACTCAAAAGATGTAAATTCTAAATGCTAAAAATGCATTCAACCAAGAAGTCTAGCAGAGTGCTAACATGATCATTATTTATTTTTCTTTAATATGATTTATTTTTAATATGACCGTTCAACTTAAGAGTCCATTTGAGTATCGAAGGAGATAAATGTGAGAATTCTGGAGCTTATTCAGTTTTTAAAAGTAAAAAATACAAGACTTTCTTAGTTCAGTGTTTATACTAATCCATAGTTCAATACAAGTTCAATATACTTCTCCAATACAAGAAGAACAGTGACTTTAAAATGAGGAAAGTATAAATGGAATATTGTATACTTATTTTATCTTTACGATTCTCAAGTACAGCAATTGAAAACTAAAAGTTGATCAAACACCTGTACATTTGAAACTATTTAATATACATGGAAGGGTTGGCAATAACAAGGTAGAGTTTTGAGACTGTTTGGATCTTTATGTATGAATGAAATGAATTCTTTCCCATGATTCTCTGCTCAGAATGGTGTAATTAAAACTAGAAATTTTGAATTGCTCTCAAATTTAGTATCAATATTAATTTGGCAGGTAAACCTTTGCTTTGTACTCTAATCTTGTCTCAAAAGTCCGGTGGTTAGGATTTACATACCAATGAATACATTGAGGAAAATCAACTCTGATGTCAAGACTCGCAGCTGTTCACTTTGAAACTCTTGACTTGATGGTCACCATTGTGACTATACTGTTCACTGTCATACACTGTATGATACTGTGCGCATCAGACACTGTGTCACGCAGGGCCTCGCGTACATATTCGTCATCTTAACTGTCCTCTGCGGGACTTTCTCAGAAAGTAGTAAGTGGCCTCTATCTCCTGCTGATTTACAGAGATTATTACATGGCCATGATTCTAGTAAGTTGCCAGCAAAAACCCCAATGCACCCTTTAAGAAAAAAACAAAAATATTTTTATTGATTTCAGAGAGGAAGGGAGAGGGAGAGAGAGATAGAAACATCAATGATGAGAGACAGTCATGGAATGGCTGCCTCCTGCACCCCCCCTACTGAGGATGGAACCCACAACCCGGGCCTGTGGCCTGACAGGAATCGAATGGTGATCTCCTGGTTCCTAGGTCAACACTCAGCTTCCGAGCCACACCAGCCAGGGTCTCCCATACACTCTTGAGAATTTTCTTTACTGAACTAAGATTTTAGTTTCAGAATAATACCGTAAGCTCTCAGCTCAATAAATTATTAATAAGGATAACTTCCTAATAGTAAGAATATCTTATAGTTGAGATCTCTTTCAGCCAACGTAGAAATAAGTTCCCAATTTAAAATAAAACCTCTCATAGGCATGCCTCCCATATTATTTCACTTGACTTTTGCAACATTTTACTAAAGGCTGGCTAGGAATGACTCTCATTTTCCTTTAACGGAATGGTTAAACCAGCCAGTTTCAGTGCCTGGTACTAATTTCATCACATTCTCCCTGCATCCCTTTCTTTGGTCTTAGAATTAGCAGCTTTGTGTCATTCCCCATCATTTAGTATTGTTCATTTTTTTCTTGTCATCACTCATGGTCAAGGTCCGCTGTCCAGGACCTGTGGGACATCACCCGAGGGGTTAATCCCACTGCAGATTCTCCACTGAGTCCTCGGGGGGAGCTAGACCCCCAGAGCCAGGAAAGATAAATAGGCTTCTGAACCTCAGATTCATGGGTTTGAATATTTTCAACTTTGTTATTTGTGTGCTGCTGACATTATGATACGTAGATGCCAATAAAATGATTATTTCACAAAGTAAAAGCAAACACTGAGTTTTCTTTTCTTTTTATTGTTGACACTCTTACAGAGGTCCCCATTTCCCATGCCCCTTTACCCAGCCACGCCCCCTTCCCTCTGGCCATCAGCACACTGTTGTCTGTGTGTTATGGGTTACGCATGTATGTTCTTTGTCAACTCCCTTCACCTTCTATCTCATTTCTCTAACACAATTTAGTCAATGTCACATGAGAAAAGCCATACATTATAATTTTTAAATTCTGCTTTCTCCCACTTTTCCACTTGAGCTTTAGCTTTATACAATTTTTTAACTGTTTATATTCATTCAGTATAGAATAAGACCCTTATTAGCCCAGTATATTCATTTAAAGATAATAATTCCCATAGTTTTTCTTAATCAAAACCTTACTTTTTGAATATAAAAGGATAAATTCCACTTTTATCAATAGAACTGAAAGGGAAAAATATTGGAATGCATGAAGCTCTTTTTATATTCAGGATGTTGTTCTTGGGCTAGGTTCCCAGTATTGTAATTGCAAGAGCCGAGAGGGAACATTGGCATATTGAAATAGGATGATTTTCAGATTATGTAAATTGCTTCCTGAGGGTACTTCGCATGTAATATTAATACCACAGATAAGGTTTATAATTATGGTATTTTGCCATAGGAAACATGAAAATGCTTTATTAGAGAAATTACATTTTTTAAATTATATTTTATTGCTATGATTTTTTTTGTCAGTGTGGTGTATGATAAGAATTTTTGACTGATTATAGTATTTGCAAAAACAGTGTATTCAAAGGAGAACCATTCAGGGTTATTATTTATTATATCCATTCACGTAGCCAGGAAGGTTCCCATCACTGGGTCTCTTGTATATTTTCTTCTCACATCACACAAGTAATACCTGGGCATTAAAATTATTAGGATGCAGCTCAGAATAGTGGCCACCAGGCATTGTTGTCCAAGGACATTGTAGAAGAAATATGAAGTACGATGTATTCTTAAAACTTGAAACAAAACATACGTCATTGTAAATGGAACAGCTAAAGCTTTTGATCATTAAAACAGTGGCTGTAATTATTCCAGATGAAGCTCCTGCTTTTGCTGAGGACATGGTCACAAAAGGCCTCGCTTGCACATAACAACATGAACGAAAACTCCGAGAGTTTACTTGGCAAATAATCTAACTAACTAACTGACAAATATGTCTGAGGAGGTACCCACAGCGGCGTTCATTCTTGGCAGAGCAGCAGGAAGTAAAAGGAACTGCCATCGATTCAAGTGAGACCACTGTTGGAATTCATCAAGATGGTGAAACACACAGGTCGTCTGGCTTGAGGGTTGAGAATCCCTAGGAGGCGCAGACACAATGGGAATCTCCAGGCAGTGTCCATGTTTCCACACAGACATCCTATCCAAAAGCAGAATCATTGCTTATCTTGTTACCGTTGCTTAGCTCTCACATTTTGCTTCAGTTATTAGACTCTTTAAAAATATTTTTAGCCCTGACCGGTTTGGCTCAGTGGATAGAGCGTCGGCCTGCGGACTGAAAGGTTCCAGGTTTGATTCCAGTCAAGGGCATGTACCTTGGTTGCGGGCACATCCCTGGTGGTGGTGGTGGTGGTGGTGGTGGTGGTGGTGGTGGTGGTGGTGGGGGAGCTGCAGGAGGCAGCTGATCGATGTTTCTCTCTCATCGATGTTTCTAACTCTCTATCCCTCTCCCTTCCTCTCTGTAAAAAATCAATAAAATATATTTAAAAAATATTTTTATTGGTTTCAGAAAGGAAGGGAGAGGGAGAGAGAGAAACACCAATGATGAGAGAGAGTCATTGATAGGTTACCTCCTGCCCGCCTCCTACTGGGGATCGAGCCCACAACCCCGGCATGTGCCCTGACTGGGATTTGAACTGTGACCTCCTGGTTCATAAGTCGACGCTCAACCACTGAGCCACACTGGCTGGGCCATTTATTAGACTCTTGACAAATCAGCTCACCTCACTGCATTTCCTTTGTCTGTGCTACGTTGGTCCTTAAATCTCAACTGTCCTGGATGATTTCAGAGGCTTTCAAATGTCATAGGTTGGGATTTCATCTCTTGTTTACAGTTCTTCTCATCGTGCTGTTTGCATCCTCCTGAGTCATGGCCAGAGCTCCCTTCACTGTCCAAACATTCTTAAGTCAAAAAGCGCCTTGAAGCATGTCTAGGGAGAAGCATGTGAAATCGGTCATGTCCACTGTCATAAGGTACCTGTTATCCTTGGAACAGATTGTTTTCTCTGAATATGACATTTCATAATTAAATCGATGTCTCATCTTTTGTGGGGAGTTGTTTCAACGGCCACCTTCTGTTTCTGGTCACCAGTGTGGCTACTGGTGTTATGATTATCTCAGGGGTTTGGAGACTGTCAGGATCTGGGAAAGATATGTCACAGGAGACAGATATTTTGTGCATTTTGGTTTAGTTATATTTTACATTTGAAAATCAAGTGAATCATGTGTAAATTTGGTCATAGCTTTTCATATTGTCCTCACTCCGATTGAATTACATGCACTGTTGTCAGTCAACATGCCATTTAGGTTCAATGAGACTGGATTAGTTCAGCATTATCATAAACAGTGATTGTATAAAAAGTCAGGCAAATGGAGCAGAGACGCATAATTTGATAGAATCAAAGCAAACATTCATTTTCAGAAGGATGACTAGAATCTCATTTTTTTTAAGGCTAGCAATCAACAAGAGGTTTGTAGTAACTGAGAAAAACTCTCAGGTAGATAGAGCTGTGTTATGTTTTGTTACTTACTGAGGTACATGCACAGAGATTAACTACTGCACATGAAGCGATGCAAATGAAGCCAGATGCATTAAAAAGTTCATGGAATAAATGAAAAAAAAATGTGTAGCAATAAGAGATAGAAGCAATTCATAAGTCGTGCAGGATTTTTTGCATTGTAGTATGCTTTTATTGAAGGATTTGTCTAAGTTGTATAAAAATAATGGTGCATCTTAACAACTGATGATATCCTCAAGTATATGAAATGTGATATTGATCTATATTCTCTTCTGTGTAATATTGTGGGGGAAGGTGTCCCCAAATGACTAGTAAATTGTTTTATTCATCTACTTGGGAACTAGTCATGACTATGGAATGTGGTAACTGCAGTTAAGTTTTAGAACAAAGACGTACATTGTGACATTACATGTATTTCTACTTCAGAAAATATAAGAATGCTTACAAATTCAGAGATTATTCACCAACAATACACTATGCAGGGGTCTTGTATTTCTCAGCATAAATTTAGATCTAGTGTTTTATCAAAACTCACAACATCCATTTTAATATATTTTTTTTCCTTTCTTCAACTTTTGTCGTATATCAACTGATAAAAATGGTCTTAGGTCTACCCTAAAATGTATAGTCATTTCATTACTGGTCTTGATATAGAATTTAAAAACACACACAAATCATTCTTGAAATGATGAACGTCAGTCATTAGGAACATTGACTTAAGTGGGCTGCCCTGGGCTGTTCTTGCAATCCCTCCTACAAAGTTTGTGCACAAGAAATAAACCCAATAATTTGAAGAAATTTGACTACAAATCGCGAAACACCTTGCAAATTGTACTCTTTTATTTCAATTTATCGTTACAGATGTAAGTTCAGCCTACATGCTCACACCCTCTATCTTCATCTGTGTCAACATGCTTTGAATCCGGAGAAACTGATTTGAGTAATGTCTCCCTCATTCAGACCACTATTTGATAAAACAAGAGCGTCGCTCCTTAATCAGTATTGCACACAGTTGAACATGCCACAATTATTCTGAAATGTCTGATTACATTGCATTGTCATGATGCCAGTTGATTGAAGTCAAATACATGCATTTGTGTCTGTTTCGGAAATTAGATGTTTGCTACTCTATTTTTCTGTTTTTCTTTTTTAATAATGTAGTGGGTTTACTGTAATGAAATTTACTTGGGTAAATGGCAAATTGAATTCTTTCATTGCTGCTATCAAGTGCATGATTCATTTTAATCAAAACATGTTTCTCAACGGCCTTGATTTCATAGTCCTTGTGATAATGTGAAAACTTCAATAAAGAACAAATAATTAAATGAACATATTTAAAAAAAAACACTAAAACACTATGTGAAAATAATCTCTGAACAGCACAGCTTCACTGTATTTACTTAAAATAAACCTCTGATTAAGACCTCAACTTGAGAATAATAACCAATGATGGGGAAAAAGCTACAAAAACTGCCGGCTTTTTTTCTTTTAGTGAAACCTTACAAATGCAGCATCGAGCTCTTCATGGCTCCTAATGTATCTTTGAATATAAATCCTGGCTTTTATTAGTACATTAAATTCCAGTAAAACACTGCTAGATACAGTAAATTGCATAGACATTTCTTCACCATTTTTATTGTAAGCGATATTAAAGATGGCGATAAAGACAACTCACATTATACATACTAATGATTGCAAAGACAGTGACTCTGGAGCTTGGACACTCTCAATATCTGGCTCTCATCTGTATGCCCAGGGTGGCCCTTCACTTCCTGTCATCCCCCAGTCACGAGTAAAGATGCAAGGGACCAGGGGAGCAAAAAGCCAATTATTTTCAAGACAACGCTTATATGAAGCCCCAGTGGCTGCTGTTGTAGCGCTTGGTCTCATCACTCATTAGCGAGAAGTTAGCGCCATGATCATATCTAGTCACAAGGAAAGATGAAAAGAGGCCAAAGTAATGGTTAAGCAAAAGAAATAGGCCATGCTAAGTATCTTTTATTTTTTTAAAAAATTGATTTCAGAGAGGAAGGGAGAGGGGGAGAGAGATAGAAACATCAGTGATGAGAATCATCGATGGGTTGCTTCCTGCACGCCCCCTACTGAGGATTGAGCCTGCAACCCGGGCATGTGCCCTGACTGGGAATCTGTCTCCCTTCCTCTCTGAAATCAATAAAAAATAAAGTTAAAAAAAAAGATGTCATACCCCCAAAGAAACTTCAATAGTAATGAAATTTGTGACTTCTTGATGCTACCCTTTATTCAATCTATGATGGCAAAAATAGCATGATTGATCAGTTCATTCACACCCTTAATTACTGTGGACAAATTAAGAAATCATTACAACAAAAAAGACTCACAGTCCAGGAAAGGAGCTAATTAACTTGATTTTTATTCCTGCCTCTAAGTATACACATTGGATTTAAATAACTTCAGAGTTTCAAAGCCAAAGTTTTTCAAGAGTGCATCACTTGCCAGAATTGATTTGGGAAATGGGTAGGCATGGAAAAAAAAAAGCTGCAAGAAATCTCAATACATGCTTTTAAATGAAGGCAAGAATATCAGCGGCAATGGAATGCTTAAATCTTGGTAACAGCTCTGTAATACCCAGGGTCCCAAATTACATTCACTCCAACATTCCACAGTTTTACCAAAGAGTTATTTCTCACTAAGGAGAGAAAGTGTGATTAGAATTTAAAATATCTTGAATAGAGTAGAATCTTCATAATTGGATGGGGGAGAATAAGATGTCAGTGATCCATGGTGTTATCATGATATGTTGAGGTTACAGGTGCTTTAATTTTTTTTTTTTTTGAGAAGAAAGCCAATAATATTGCTTTTTAAAAAATGTTTATTTTTATTGATTTCAGAGAGGAAGGGAGAGGGAGAGATAGAAACATCAATGATGAGAATCTTTGATCGGCTGCCTCCTGCCCGCCCCCTACCGGATGGAGGCTGCAATCCAGGCATGTGCCTGCCCCACATGCACATGCCCAGACTAGGGCCAGGGATGGAGTTTGCAACCCAGGGACGTGCCCTTGACTGGAATCAAACCCCAAATCCTTCAGTCCTTGTGCCGACTCTCAATCCACTGCGCCAAACCGGCTAGGACAGTATTTGGACTATTTTTATCAACTTACTAAGTTGTTTGGTCTGGTCTTTTAGTTCAATTTATCTAAATACTGTACTATCTTATTTATATACTTTTTATGTTATTAATTGATTTTTGTTTGTATTTTATTTGCTTTTCCTCCTCTCCTCTCCTCTCTTCTTCAGTATATCCCCTCCATCCAGTGCATGCATATTTCCCAACATGATGACATTAATATTATAACTTCTCAGTCAAATGTTGTGCTATGATTTTGATTACTATTTTTTACAACATTTCCCCCCTTAAGTTCTGCAGCCTCTCTTGTGCCCCTCACCCCGCTCTTTCTCTCTCTCTCTCTCTCATTTAGAGATGACTGGTAGAAGTACTAAATTTTATTTCTGGATAATACAGCCATGTAAATCATAAAGTGTGTGGAATATCAATTAACAGTTGTTAATTGTGCAAGAAAAAAATCATGACATTGGACAATTTTGAATAATCAAAGGACTAGAACTTGACTTCTATTACTATGGAAACTACACACCCACACCATGGAGTAAGGGATTATTTATTAATATATGCAATAATTAGCATAGAAAAAGCTAGCTCACTTCTGTTGTTAATAATACTTCTCTAACCATGTTAAAAGCAGGCAATCCTAGAAATACAGAAAAGCAGCATCCTAGCAGGTTTGGCTCAGTGGATAGAGTGTCAGCCCTTGGACTGAAGGGCCCCAAGTTCAATTCCAGTCAAGGGCATGTACCTCGGTTGCAGGCTCAATCCCTGGCCTTGATCGAGCCATGTGTGGGAGGAAACCAATTGATGTATCTCTCTTGTATCTATGTTTCTCTGTCTCTTCCCCTCCCTTCCACTCTCTCTAAAAATCAGTGGGAAAATAGCCTCGGGTGAGGATTAGCAACAACAACAAAAAGTAGAAACGCAGATGATGCAAATGCCATACAAATATAACACTCTGACCTTCACAGGAGACCTCACCATTTATTTTATATGTAAGGTATTTAGTGCATCACCCATTCGCAGACCTGAACAATGACACAGGGGTATTTTCAAATGAATATTTTTTTTTATCTGAGCTATTAAAAATACATTGGCTCCATTTTCACTTCATTCATTATTGATATAGTGCCTCTGAGTACTGCATTTTATCTACTTTCTAAAACTGAACGCATTCACTTCTAAGACAAAGAGTTAGGGCAGTGGACACGTGGCCAATATCCATGATTGTTTAAAATAATAAAACGTGCCAGATCCTCAAGACAGTCCGCATTTTCTTCAGACAGAAAGTCGTGCTGAGGAAGGAGGCTGCCGTAAAGAAGATACAGCCTTTTCTCTTTGTGTTCACAATTTATGCGTGTCTTCTCAGTGCCACGGCAGACGTACAGGGAAGCATTGCAAATGCACAGAAACAAACGCACAGGTCCATAAATAAGAGGTTTTAGATATTCATAAGTTGTCTGAAGAGCATAAAACTGAGTTATGGACTAGAGAAGGTCTGAGGAGCTGTCTGCCCGGCAGGTAGCTGAAGTTGTCTCTCCCGGAGGTACAAAATGTGTACAGATGTCGCCGACCTCAGAGAATTCCCGAGAAGCCTGGAGAGCGGCGCTTAGAAAATGGAGCAGGGATGAAGAAGGACGCTGTGCGTCCCGATCCGTGGCCACAGGGAGGACACTGAGCTGGTGCCCTGAGCAGGCGGCTCCTGGCGGCTGAGGACGGATGCTCCCAGGGGCAGCGCTGGTACTGGCCACCCAGGCACTCAGGCTGCTGCTGCTGCTCGGCCTCCCTGACAGCGTTTTCCATTCCCTCGAGAGTCACCAGATCAGTTGATTCCAAGGGAATGCATCTTATCCCAGGGGTGGGCAAACTTTTTGACTCGAGGGCCACAATGGGTTCATAAACTGGACCGGAGGGCCTGAACAAAAGCATGGATGGAGTGTTTGTGTGAACTAATATAAATTCAAAGTAAACATCATTACGTAAAAGGGTACGGTCTTTTTTTTCAATAGTTTTATTCATTTCAAAGGGGCTGGATCCGGCCCGCGGGCCGTAGTTTGCCCACGGCTGATCTTATCCGCTGAACTTAGATGGACGCAGACTGCGAAGGAAACAGGACGTCCATATCTGGGCTTTTCTGCTACTATATTAGGAGCTGGCTCTGCCTCCAGTCGGGACAAAGGAACTTCAGAAATCAGGAAGCGATTTCCGATTTTGGTCTTAAGAAGTTTTAATTTGCGGTTCCAAACCTAGGCTCTTGGAAAAGGATTCAAATGAACTAGCGCTCGAAAGCCGTGGAACGTGAACATTTGCTGGGTAAACATGATAAACGCAGGACATTTATTCCTGGTGCATCATGGCTAGTGACAGGAAATGCCACAAAAAGAAGAAGGCGGGCAAGTTGACCTTCCTACAAATACAGAGCAGGAAAAATAACAAAAAAAGCTGCTCTACTGCCTCCCCATCAACAAGTGTGCTGAAGCCCAGAGAAACCTGGCTGCCATCCCAGCTGAGACTGAATGAAATTAAGGGAATTACCAGGGACAGGTTATTACGCATCAATAGGCTAGCATGCAGTATCAGTCACATGAGAAAATACATAATTGCTCCTAATGGGATACCAAATTATTCCAGCCAATATGTTCCCACTCGCAGAGATGTGGATTATGAAGAAAAATGGAAGAAGTTAAGCTCATTCTCATAGGAAATTGAATGGTAGTACTTAATTGAAGGTTTCAGCCCAGCAAGGAGCAAACACATCGTCCAAGGGAACACCTTACGTTGGGGAAACGGAGTGACGAAGGGGCTGGAATGTTACCAGAATATTCATTCAAGGTTGTCTGGTTTAAAATTGGTCGACCCACACTAGTTTGCCACAATAGCCTTGATGTTACTAAATCTGTTTCTTAATTTCTATATCATGCCTATTGTCTAATGGATTTGAAATCATGTACTGGGTCACCATAGAACAGGGGTGGGCAAACTTTTTGACTCGAGGGCCACAATGGGTTCTTAAACTGGATCGGAGGGCCGGAACAAAAGCATGGATGGAGTGTTTGTGTGAACTAATATAAATTCAAAGTAAACATCATTACATAAAAGGGTACGGTCTTTTTTTTTTTTTTTAGTTTTATTCATTTCAAACGGGCCGGATTCGGCCCGCGGGCCGTAGTTTGCCCACGGCTGCCATAGAACCTAAGTAGAGAATCAAATGAAACAGCCATTTTGAAGTGAGTACACATTGAGATGTCACAAGGCACCTAGAACGAGGGAACTATTACAGTTGGGCTTAATGGCCCTAGTCTGAGTCCATTGGATGTAGAACTCATGGGTCACTATTTCTGAATCCCTAACATTCTGGTTAGACAGGTTAATGCATATGCAAAAACATTTCTTTTCAGAAACACGAGTCTTTTTTAAAAATTTAATTTTTAAAAATCTTTTATTGTTGAAAGTATTTCATATGTTCCCCTTTTTTACCCATCGACCCCTTCTGGCCTGCCCTCCCCCTCCCACGATTTCACCACCCTATTATCTGTGTCCATGGGTTATGCATCTATAGGCATACAAGTTCTTTGATCTCTTCCCACCCACCCACCCACTCCTGCTTTCCCTCTGAGATTCAAAGGTCTGTTTTACACTTCTGTGTCTCTGGATCTATTTTGTTCATCAGTTTATTTTGTTCATTAGATTCCACATATGCGTGAGATCATGTAATACTTTCTCTGACTGGCTTATTTCGCTTAGCACAATACTCTCCAGGTCCCTCCATGCTGTGGGAAACTTATGAGTCTTTCTACACAGAAAAAAATGACAACATGTTTTCTTACTTCATAAATTCTGTGAAAATAAATATTAATTGACTAGAGTCACCTTTTCCTATTCATAACAGTAAAAAGATTTGGGACCATAGTGAAGTTAGATCTAATTCAAGTTATAGATTATTTATTCAATTTATAAAATAATAATTCTAAGTAAAAATATTCTGAAAAGGAACCTGAAGACACTATTTTTAATGCATGAGAGAATATACAGTAAACTATCAATCAGTTGTTGAGTAGAGTCTCAAAAATACTTAGTAATCTCCTGTTTTAATGTAACTTCACTTGGCCTCTAATACTTTCAGTCTAACCCTAAGTGAATATTGCCTCTGAAATAACATTTTCAAAGTCCATGATAACGATCCTACAGCAAAAAAAGAGAAACAAGGATATACAGCCACTCCCTCCTCAGTGGAGGGAGGCGTGCTTGAAAAGGGGCGGGACTGAGAAATCTCAAAAGCAATTTTCCATGTGAAATAATGGCAAAGGATGCCATTACTTAATTTTCAAGATGCCATCAGCCACCACGGCAGATTCATTGTCTGTCTGCAGGCCAGCGTATAGAGTTGCTCAGGTGGTCCCTGCCTCTGCCTACTGTCAAGGGAGGAATTGACGTGTTCAGAGAGGACCTGATGACAGACCCCTCCCATGTTCTCTCCATGGTCAGGGTCACCTGCAGAATGCTGAGGGCTAAACGCAGTTTCAGCGAAGGGCTTTCCTGTACTTTTGCCACCGGCGTTTCCCAATGAACCAGAGCGATGCTGTCTTCACAGGTGGTGCGGGCAAAACACAGTGGTCAGAGCATTTATGAAGGTGGGTGATATGGTTCATTCAAGCTTACACGTAAAATACTCATGCATAGAAGCAGTAATTTATACAGTGTCACTCATTACTAATAATTCTTGCCTATGGAATCGGGACCAAGTCCTTTCTGAATACATGCTCATTCCTAGCAACTGATATTTTATAGGAAACTTTTCCAGGAGAATTAAGTGATGTCAGGGACTCATTATTGGATTTAGGTATCATCTTAATACCATATACCTAATATTTTAATAAACTTCCTTTAACTTTATCCAGGTCAATATGCCTGCTGATAAGGAATAGGCAGCCATTTATATGTGATGTGTCCAGGGCCCAGCATTCCTGGTGTCTGGGTGGGCTCTCCAGCCAATAGAGGACATCTGGCACGCCTAGTGGTTGTTTCCAGCGGTTCTCAACCTGTGGGTCGCGAAAATACATCCTGCATATCAGATATTTACATTATGATTCATAACAGTAGCAACATGACAGTGATGAAGTAGCAACGAAAATAATTTTATGGTTGGGGGTCACCACAACAAAGGGTTGCAGCATTAGGAAGGTTGAGAACCACTGTTAGCCCCTCATGCTGTCACCATTACAAGAATAGCTATTAAAATATATAATGTAATTAGCATATAGGAAAACACCCAGAAGCTCTGATTTGTGGTCATTGTTTTACTAATTCCTTATAAACTTGTGTAATTAACACTGCCGTATGATATATATGAAAGTTGTATAGAGACTAAATTATAAGAGTTGTCATCACAAAGATAAAAACATTTTTCTTTGTATGTATATGAGACAGTGGATGCTAACAAAACTTATTGCTGTAATAATTTCAGATCATATGCTGTACACCTTAACCTTATTATACATGAAGTAAAGAAGGAAGGGGGAAGGGAGGGAGAGAGGGAAGAAGGAAGGAAAATAGAAAGGAAGAAAGGAAAGAAGGAAAGAAATTGCATCCATATCTCACAATGTAAACCAGGAAAACACTCCAATGTGATCAGAAATCTAAATGTGAAATAATACAAACATTAGAAGAAAATACAGGGAAATTTATGCATTACCTTAGATTGAAGCAGTCAATTCAAGAAGGATCTAAATGTGATTCAGAATGTAAGAGAAAATGATACAACCAGCTTTATAAAATATAAACACTCTACATAAACAAAACACTAACAGAAACTCTGAAAGTAATGACAACCTGGAGAAAAATGCAAAACACATCAGAGAGTAAAATCACTCTTCTATTTAAACGCTCCCAGAAATCAAAGTGGGGAGATGAGAAAAATGGCAAAAATATATAAACAGTTCACCAAAAGGTCAATGGCTTTTAAATGTAAGAAAAGAGAAATTAAACTCAGTTATAATAAGAAAAATACAAATTACTAGCACTCAGATATGCCTTTTTTTTTCCCTGGCCATATTGGTAAAAGCTCAAAAGTCTGAATGTCACTTTTTGGCATATAGTGGGGATGACAGACCTTCATTTCATTGGATAATCATAAAACAACATTTTAAGTGACAGCTTAAGTTTTATAAACGAATAATGCATCTTACTACAGTTCATCTCATGCAGTAGATATTAGTGAAAGCTCCTGTTTGTTTGTTTTTTTTTCCCTTTACTGGATTCTAGGTTCTTTAACAACAGAAAAACCGTCAAGACACCTTTTTCCCCCTCCTGATCCTTACATATAATTTGCAGTAAAAAATTAGTTTATGAAGTTTCTTTATTCTCAAGGATAGATGTTTCTTTCCAACACTATAACCTGAGTTGATATTTCATGTAGTTGTGAATTACTTAGACTAAAGTTGAGGTCATCTCCATGTGATCTAAACCTCAGGCAATGCCTAGTGCTAAAATTGGGTTTACTAATCTTTAAAATAAAGAGAATCTTACCTAATTAGATGGCTGTATTGAAGACTGAGATATTATATTTCATGTTCTTTGCAAAATATAAAGTGCTATTTAAATATGTTGATATGTATAAATGAGTAGAATCAAATTTACCTTTTTCTCTTTCAATATCTGAAAAGAAAAAATGGATTTTTGTTCACTTCTTTATGAAAACTAAATGAGTAATTCTGTCCAATTTCAGACAAATTCTGAAAAACTTTAGAATGAGCTCTCTGGAGGAAAAAAATGCAAAACAAACCATATGCTTCATGATCCATGAGTCCAGAGATAGTTGTTACGGACATAAACTCCATATGAAACTAGACAAATTATTTTTTCTCAGGAATAAAAATGGCTAATGGCTCACATTAGCAGCTTCAACGATGTTGAGGAAATGTCTGTGAACTCTAACCTCACAAAGTGCCTACACTCACCTGCGATATTATAAGAAAACATGTTAATATAATAAGTACTCATGAATATTTGTCACCATAAAAGGCACATAACTGTTTAGGTGGCCTGATAGTATATAGATTTAAAGTTTTCAAAGAGATTTAAAGTATTTATGTATCATTGCTTATGCGGCATTAACTAGACTTTATGTACCAAGACATTTATATAAATCGACATTTTAAGAAGTATATTTGATGAACACATTTGAAGATATTCACAGCTGCCTCGCATACATAAAATAGATTGTTGTGTCAAATTATTTAATGTACTGTGAAGCTACTGTTAGAAAAAGAGGCAGAAATTATCAGCAGGTGGTATTTTTATAATTTCTGATATAATTGTCTGCTTTTTTCCCTTTGGCTACTGTTTCTTACCAGATGTGTTTTTATCTTCCCTTTTAATTAAAAAACTTTAATATAATTTATAACTTTACTAGGCTTTATACCCAAGAAAAAATAAGTTTATGTACTATTTAATAACCATGATAAAATAAAATAGTGTAGAGTTAAAAGAAATAAGACTAGGTCAAAGCAATATGTAGAATGTAACTCTGCAGTAAATATTAGATACATTTTCTATTTAAAAAAGAATCTTGGAACCACCTAAACCATGTAAAATTTCAGATGATAACAAATGTAGTAGTTACCTATTTCTAATAGTCAATAAAATACAGTTATGTCACTGTATGTTGACCTTCCAGTGTTAGAATACATAAATTTCAAATGAAAGAATATTTTAAATTACCTTATAATGTTGATGCATGCATGTAAAATTTTAGGTCTTGATTTTAGATATAACAACCTGATTTGAACCACATAGGCCACATACATGGATTTTTTCCATACATACTATAAAAGTGTCTTCTCTTATCATTTTCTTAACATTTTTATTTTATCTAGCTTAATTTATTGTAAGAAGACGTTATATAATACATGTAATGGACAAAATATTTGTTAAATTAAAACTTTCAAGTCTTAGACATTAACCATTGTTTAGGAACTGTAAAATTCCTACCTTAGAGTTAAAACCTATATGCAAACTTAATTAATTTGGCTATAAAATTTTAATCTGATTATTTCTTATATAACTCTGTACCCTGTGATTAGTAGTCCAGTGATACCTGAGTTTTAAGGAAACATAGTTTGATGAAAGCTAGAGTATACAGTGCCTGCTTCTATGTACTGTTTTACCAAGACATTTAAATGCCTCTGGGAGGCAAATCCATTTTATCAAATGATAGCTGGATAGTACATAAATTCCTTTCCTCTTTGACTACACTGTCACTTATGCTGACTTTGCTATTAACATGATTTTCATTACCTGCAGCAATGCTTGGTCTATGAAAAACAAATTACATTTTCAGCCACTCACTATCATAAACTAATGTCAGCCATGGAGACTCCTGAATAACAACTTTGGTAATTTTGGCAGGAGAGTGATGTAGAGCTGACTTATCGAGCAGTAAATAATAACTTGTTTATTTTGGTCGGTCTGTGTGATTTTAAAAAGAGAAAAGGTTTAAAAACTTCCATAAACTGGTATTCTCTACATTATAAAATGCTCTCAATTAAAGATTTAGTCAAAAATTGTTATACATACCAGAATAAGGAATATAAATAAGACTTCTACTTAAAGATCGCACAGTAAATACTTGAATATTGTTCCACTTACCCTCAAACATGACTGTAATAAACACAACATAATTTTTAATGCATAAGATTATAAGAACAAAAAGTGTGGGAGGAGTAAGCATAAAACAAACACAGCAGCATGAGTAACGCAGCTGGAGAGCAGGACAAGTGATAATGATTAGCACGTTATGTGTTCTCTAAGTGTGGATGATTGATCTCCATTTCTTATGTCTTTTCGTGAAAATTCAATATCTTGTCTTTAAATCTTCTGCCTTTTTCCCTATTCCTTCCTCTTTTTCAGAGGTTTAGAATGGCTTACATAATTCCATAATGGACACATACGTAACTTCTTACATAAGAGAGAATACATACATGCTCATTAAATGGATTCAAAGATGTGTTACTAGGTTTATTTTGGGATAAGTGAATAATAGTAACTGGATTTGGATACCGAAGTGAGAGTGGGGAAATTAGCACCTACAGGTAAAATGGAATTGAAATAAAAAACTCAGTATATAATTCTCAGGAAAAAAGTTTAAAAAAAAAAAAACAACAACGATGAGGAGAGAATTAATGTGAAGCTGATACACTGTGTGAAAAAATTCACCCAAATATGATATTATTGACTAATAGGCAAAACATTGCTATGCTTAAATAAGGGAAGTTGCAGAAAAATGGGAGAAAGAGAGAAGTTGTGAAAAAAATTGTATTTTAAGAATGCTGATGGATGTTATTGATAAGACTATTGGAAAGTAGAAATGAACTCTAACTCTCTGCTTAATGAAAAGTGTGAGAAGTTTTTGATATCTATTTTTCCACCCATCTATCTACCTATCTATCCATCTATGTCTATGTGGAAAACATACCTATTTTTCCACCCATCTATCTACCTATCTATCCATCTATGTCTATGTGGAAAAATATATATATATACACACACACACATGCACATATGTGTGTGTGCATATATATATGCATAGCAGATGCATGATGTATGATAGGCAAAGTTAAGGCTTTGCTTGATAGTTAGTTTCAAATAACTTTGAAACTGACTTTGATTTATTCTACCCATAAGGCTTGTGAGAAAGTTACTTAGTTACTAATGGGAATTATGTTAAACACGCTGTGGGATGACTAACAATTCTGTGTTGAAAAGACAGCATTATAGCATCAGAGTAACAATGTTTGTCTGATAACACTGTACATGAATAATACTTCCAGAACCTGTGCAATTAAATGCCTAATTCACAGAGCTTATATAAATTGTTATGAGGCCCTAGCCATTGTGGCTCAGTGGATAGAGCATCGGCCCCCGGACTGAAGGGTCTGGCTTCATTTCTGGTCAAGGGCACAGCCCTGGTCCCGGTGTGTGCAGGAGGCAACCAATCGATGTGTCTCTCTCACATCCATGTTTCTCTCTGTCTCTTCCTCTCCCTTCCACTCTCTCTAAAAATCAATGGAAAAATATCCTCGGGTGAGGATTTACTAGTAAAATAAAATAAAAATGAATAAATAAATTGTTACGAGAGTGTATCTTACTAGTAGGTACAAATTTAGTGAGGTTGAAAGTACTACAGGAATGACCAAGCACTGTGTTACAATACTGGCAGAGAACTCTGGGATGCACCTGGGCTGACTCTGGACTTGACTGGCTTCCATCCAGTGCCTGCGCGGTGTGGAGTGCATTGGTGGGCCCATCAGAGTGAGTGGCCTTCACTTAGTACCAAGGTGGTTTTCACGTATATGCTAGCAGAAAATTTTCAACGTTCAATTAAACGAATATAAGCACAGCATAAGTAGCTATATTCTGTGGAGTAGAAATCATACCAGAAGTTTTACACATATGGCATTACTACTATTATCCTTATCATTATTATTCTGATTTCTTTACAGAGATATGCAAATAACTTTGAAACTGACTTTTGTTTATTATGCTACCCATAAATAGAATTAGATCAAAGTGAAGATTTGTGGGAACTAAACATTATTTGTCAAAAGCAAAGGAAGTTTGTTAGGAAATTCTATAAGAAATTGTCAGATGACAAAAATTTTAATTTATTGTTTAATTTCATGTATTTTTATACAGTATTTCTAGATTTCCCAGAATTACTCATTGATAACAGAGATAAGCTCACAGAAGCCTCTACTAGTACTAATCTGTGTGCAGGTAAATGAAGAAGTCTGATCATTGTCATGGCATCACAAAATATATATTAAATAAAAATGAATCAAATATTCAGGGAGGAAAAATACTCAAGAAGGCAATGTGATTATTGGAAATTGATAGGCTGGGTTTTAGTCCTTTGCCCAGTTACTTTGCCAAAAGCTTAGGTATTAATCAAACTAAGGATAAAAGGTACATGGAGATCAGCCAGATAATTTATTAGCTCTTCAATTGAGTCATCAGTCTGTTCAAAGGCTAATTAGACCAATCTGTGAATGTATCAATCCCATAATTACTCAGACTAATTATATTAATCGTCTAAAAGATGTTCATGAGAAACCGCTAATATATAACCTTGTGGTTTTGTGATGACCTTTATTCAATGAGAAAATGGTAGCCATATCTGGCTTACTATGTGTGGTTCATGATAAGCAGATAGAAAATGGTTTTTAAAATTAGATGCATCAGGGACTTGGCAAAAAAAACAAACAAAAAAACAACACAAAAAGAAAGAGCACTTGGTACTGCTTCATTTAGAGAAACTGAATGGATAGGTTATTACTTGGTGAGTTCTTTCTTCAGGACTCTGTACACGAATGAGTGTGTGTGTGTGTGTGTACACCCGCGCACACATGTGGGTGTGGGTGTGTCTGCACCCACATGCATTTGGGCAATCTGTACATATATGTAGATCATTGTTATCTGAAATATCTATTAAGTTTGGATGGATTCAATAAATGTATCCCACGTGCCTTCTGTCCACCAGGCATTAACGTTAGATGGTGATAAGCTATGGGTTAAAAGGAACCCCTGTGTACTCTGGGATCACACCTTTGCTTGAGGACAGGGACAAATACATATGTAATAATAAAAAGCAAAATCACTTCGATGCTTTCTTTCTACTCACAGATTAGGCAGTATTTACTAGCAGTGACGGACTAGTCATCAGCAGGCCGGAGCTTACTGTCTGTAAGCAGGCGGTGAGATGGGAGACCCCAGGGCAGTAGGACCCCATGGGCTGAAACTGCTCTGCACTAAGCCACGTGGATCAGCAAATCCAATGGTGCTTGAAGCGTCCCTGGCCGATAGAAGCCTTGTTTGGAGCCAGTGGCAGGTCCCTGTAATGAATCCCATCTTAGATGCTTAGATGCTTAGTTTCAGAGCAAAATCCAGATTTTTGTATGGCTAACTAGTTCCTTTTTAAAAAGTATATATGTTTTTATTGATTTCAGAGAGGAAGGGAGGGGGAATAGAGAGAGAGAAACATCCATGAGGAGAGAGAATCATGGATCAGCTGCCTCCTGCAGGCCCACACTGGGGATGGAGCCCACAACTGGGCATGTGCCCCGACCGGGAATCCAGCCGTGACCTCCTTGGGAGAACAGCAGTCCTTGGGACCCAGGTCAGAGGTCAGGGACAGAAGAGAACCCTGTGCAGTGAAGGCTGTCGTTTGAAATGGCATATTGATTGGAAAGCCTTTTGCTAGGTTGTAGGTACCAAGTTCTTCATTTTTGCTAATGTTGCTTCACTTTCCGTAATGCCAAAAAAAATTTTTTTTTCAAAGAAACAGTGTCTGCAAATAAGCACCAGATGAAAAAATAGACTCTTCTTTCTTCTGAGGCCTCTTTCCTCTAGTGTAAGAGCATCATTTCACAATTCCTGTAAGATTCACTTGAGTTGTTAGCGGGTCCTGAGTCAGAATACAAGCGTTTATTCGTATCGTCCTTCAAGCCATTTTTGATGAAAGGAATTCACTCTATTTTCCATGGAGTTTTTCTTTTCTTAAATTATCATCACAAATAAGGTTACAATGACTTAGAAGTAGGTAGAAAGGCCTAGCAATGCTGAAGTAGACACCTATTAGTTTCATAAGCGGAGTTTTAGTCAAGAAAGCAGCAAATTTAGCAATCATTCTTAGAAATGCATGATGAATTCCTTCTTTAAGAAATATTTTATTTTTTCTTTCACCATTTAGCCCCTCTATGCCCTCTTCTAGCTCCACCCCCTTCTCGCCACCCCCCACGCAGTCACCCCACTGTTGTCCATGTCCACGACTTCTCTATATTTTTCTTTTTCATTCAATCCCCCACCCCCAACAACAATTTCAAACACACTTTCCCATGCATGACATGAGAAATCATCCAGTACTCACAATAATCATGTGAATATTCCACTGGGGACATTTCATATCGAATGAGTTCTGAAACAAATAGTCTGAGACTAGACAGCAAGATAAAATCTCAAATTATCAGGACACAGAAACAATTCTTTACCTCTTTAAAACATTTTTCTAAAATGTGCATGGTTTGTCTCCAATAAAAAACACACACGGTTTTGTTATTTAACTCCCACTGCAGTATTTGCTGTCCGTGTTCAGTTAGAAATCCTCCTTGGAGTCACCCCCAGACCGAGCTGTACCTTGCCAAGCTTTGGAAGACACAGGAAGCTTCGGGAAGGAATACATTGCCTCTAGAGCAGTGTCCTGACAAAGCAATCCCGAAAAGGTCGGCCATTTCTCACGCGGCGTTTGTCTTGCTTAAGAAGAGCTGTGGACCCAAATTAGTTTCCATGACTGATCATTGGAAACATAATATTTAAAGAGGAACTCAGCACCACCTTCATCCTAGACTAGACACACCGGCGGGCGTAGCATTTTTAACAAAACGACATCCTGTTAATACTGCCATTCAGATGGATTCTCAAAGCTTTTTAACTTTTCCTTCAGAGAGAGGGCACAGGGTTTGGCAGTTTTCATTTTATTGTAACTCGAGGCCTGTGTTTCACGATTATTACTTAAACTATCACGGCCCCTGTCTGAGGGGTGAATAAGAACGGGACAGAAGCACACGGGCACGGGAATTCCCATGGGCACCGGAGAATGAGTACGGAGCTGACCCTAACAATAGAGTGTTTATGAACATACTTCAGCCCATTTGTTTGAAGAATAAAATATTTAAATCCTACCTTTTATGATAGAGCAACAGATAGGAATCTGAAAGATAAATTTACAGTATTGTGCTTAGGCAACTGTAAGAACATGAAGAGAATTCTAGGAAAAAATATACAAAGAAGAATATGTTAAGATGTACACATTTAGAAATCTCAATGTGTGATATTTAAATTGGGAACAGATGGCACGTATATGTTAAGAAGTTTTAAATGCTGTGTAGTGTTACTGAAGGTGGGGGGTGGGGTGAGATCCCAGGTTAGTCTTTGACAAGTTATAAGGAGGCGGTTAGGCCTAAAGAAGTAAATGTGTGAAAAAATAAACAGTTGAAACAACGCAGTACTTTTAAAGAAGGTTTTTAAGAATGTATCACTAAGAGGACTTTATGAAGTATTTCCAGAGGGAGCCTACATTCAGAGAACATTTGGGCATAATGCTTGCCGATCTCGACATATCTGAAGTTAAAATGTATTCTTATGTTTTAAAACTCATTGGTTTTTAAATAAATAGTTTTTAAAACCCCAGAAATATATAAATAAGTTACCTAAGTATATATGAAAGTATTCCTCTGGGAAAATAGTCCTTATCTGTACATAATAGAGCTAATCTATCCCAAATTCAACCTTTTAATGAATGATAAGAAAGCTAGCAATGAGAACATGTTAGAATCAGAAATAGAAGCCAATAATTTAAACAAAAGATACAAGCAAATATAGTTCATTTGTAACAACAATAGCAGAATCCCAACAAATTTTAATGCCTAATTTAATGGCATATAATAATATATATACCATGCACAGTTTCCAAGAGTATGAGCATGTAAAAATCATGAGTATTGCCAAAACTGGTTTGGCTCAGCAGATAGAGCGTCGGCCTGCGGACTGAAAGGTCCCAGGTTCAATTCCGGTCAAGGGCATGTACCTTGGTTGCAGGCATATCCCCAGTAGGAGATGTGCAGGAGGCAGCTGATCGATGTTTCTCTCCCATCGATGTTTCTAACTCTCTATCTCTTTCCCTTCCTCTCTGTAAAAAATCAATAAAATATATTTTTAAAAAATTTAAAAAAGAAATCATGAGTATTTCTAATATGTTGAGAAAAACTAAAGGATTTAAGGGAAATTTTGAGCTGCACTTCCTCCTATCATGGGCTTTTGAAAAGGACAGCATTTTTTTTTTTTAGCCCTGATAGCTACTGGTTTTTCGCAAGTTATAAATATTTCAGTATTAAAAAAGCACACTTTATTTTGATGATATTTAAATTCCTTATATAGTACAATTTATTATTACGGTAATATACTATTTCTACTCTCAATTATTTATACTCACTATTCTTATTTGTAATTTAATGTGAAAGAAGCCAACAATATCTTGGTAGAAATTCAATCCTTGAACTTAAGCGAGGAAATCCCAGCCCAGGATTTCTTCTGGTTGGTGCCCTAGTGACAGAAATGGGAACCACGAAGAGATGAGAACCAGAGACCTAAAGCCAGGGTTTCTGTTCTTGTTCGGACGAAGGATTACATAGTGTTGAAGTCCTTCCAGTAAAATAGAGCTAAAAACTTCATAAGATGGAATGACTTTTTTATTGGGCCTTTACGGCGCGAGGACAAGAAAATAACTGAGTGAAGAGCAGTAAGCATTAGATGGGAAATAAATGATCTCTATAATAATAAAAGCGTAATATGCTAATTAGACCGGACAGCCGAACGACCTTCCGGACAACCTTCTGTGCCGGGGTCCAGCCCCAGCGGGTCCAGGGGTCCCCAAAGGTGTGGACGGAGTCGGCGAAGAAGGAATGACATGGAGACAGTGTTCAGTTGATCAGCAGCCTAGCCAGGATCTCCAGCCAAGTTCTGGTCTCGATCTCCAGAGAGGTTCTGCTTAGGATCTCCAGCCAGGTTCTGTGTCCATGGTCTCTTGCTAGGTTTTCCAGCCAGGTTCTCCAGGTTCTCCAGCCAGGTTCTGTAGCCATGTTCCCTCGCTAGGTTCTCCAGCCAGGTTCTGTCCAGGTTCTCCAGCCAAGTTCAGTCACCAGGTTCTAGTCAGGTTCTCTTGCCAATTTCTGTAGTCAGGTTCAGTCCAGGATCTTTTGCCATGTTCTCTCCAGCGAAGTTCTTCTGTCTCTAGATTCCGTGTAGGTTCTGTCTTCTTTCTGTCTCCTAAGTTCTGTGTCTTGCTGTCTTATTACATCTGTATTTATACCAGTTGATTTTAATCCTGTCAATCTCTATTACAAAGGTTAGGGCGTTTCTTATCTCCATTCCAGGGAGTAAAGATTATGTAGCTTAAGCATGATTGTTCATAGTTAAAGTGATTAATTACCCGCCTGGCACTTAGTTGAGGGGTTTTATTCCCTCCCTAACTCCAGGGAAAAATTCCTACCTGGGGAAACAACCTTTCTAGGAGAGGCATCCCCTCCCTGACTTCAGGGAAAAATTCCTACCTGGGGAAACAACCTTTCTCGGAGAGGTGACCTTGGTTAAAACACACAGCGCTAAGGGGAGCAAACATATTAAGAACAGTATGCTATATATGCCAGGTCCCTTGAAACAGCAAGGATGGACCGGCTCCCGGCAAATTCCCCCTTTTTTATTTTTTAAAAGCAGGCATTAAAAAGAAAAACCCCAAATGCTCTCTTGTATCCATTTTAAGAGTAGGATTGACGCTTTCCGCTATTACCTGAGTCATGATCTATCACCCCAGGGAGAGCTTGCCAATCCTGCACTTTCCCAGGGTGGAAAGGCTGCAGTGGGGTTAAGGATAAGGCTCCTTGGGCCTACCTTCTCCCATGCCATTACATTTACCTTTCCTTCCTCAGAAAAGCATGGACATATTTCTTGTATAAAACGTTCTGTCTGACTGGGAGTAACCTTAATTCCTCTGCTAGCAAGCATATGTGTTAAAAGATCAATACAGAGTCTTATTTCTTTAGACTCAGTATGGCACATCTTCTTAATCTAAAGATCAATACAGAGTCTTCTTTCTTTGGACTCAGTATGGCACATCTTCTCAATCTGAGTTCTGTACTATCCACCTTCTTACCCTACTTATCCTCTGTAGGGGGGGTCTGCAGTACCCTGGTGGAGTCCTATCCGTCCCGAGTGTGGGGTTTTCAATGGGGGTGGAGGGCTTACCTAGGGGAATCCTGTTCCAGGAGTTCCCAAAGGTGTGGACGGAGTCGGCGAAGACTATCCACCCTCTTCCTACGGTGGAGTCCTATCCGTCCCGAGTGTGGGGTGCTTACCTAGGGGTCCCTGTTCGGGCGCCATATGCCGGGGTCCAACCCCAGCGGGTCCAGGGGTCCCCAAAGATGTGGACGGAGTCGGCGAAGAAGGAATGACATGGAGACAGTGTTCAGTTGATCAGCAGCCTAGCCAGGATCTCCAGCCAAGTTCTGGTCTCGATCTCCAGAGAGGTTCTGCTTAGGATCTCCAGCCAGGTTCTGTGTCCATGGTCTCTTGCTAGGTTTTCCAGCCAGGTTCTCCAGGTTCTCCAGCCAGGTTCTGTAGCCATGTTCCCTCGCTAGGTTCTCCAGCCAGGTTCTGTCCAGGTTCTCCAGCCAAGTTCAGTCACCAGGTTCTAGTCAGGTTCTCTTGCCAATTTCTGTAGTCAGGTTCAGTCCAGGATCTTTTGCCATGTTCTCTCCAGCGAAGTTCTTCTGTCTCTAGATTCCGTGTAGGTTCTGTCTTCTTTCTGTCTCCTAAGTTCTGTGTCTTGCTGTCTTATTACATCTGTATTTATACCAGTTGATTTTAATCCTGTCAATCTCTATTACAAAGGTTAGGGCGTTTCTTATCTCCATTCCAGGGAGTAAAGATTATGTAGCTTAAGCATGATTGTTCATAGTTAAAGTGATTAATTACCCGCCTGGCACTTAGTTGAGGGGTTTTATTCCCTCCCTAACTCCAGGGAAAAATTCCTACCTGGGGAAACAACCTTTCTAGGAGAGGCATCCCCTCCCTGACTTCAGGGAAAAATTCCTACCTGGGGAAACAACCTTTCTCGGAGAGGTGACCTTGGTTAAAACACACAGCGCTAAGGGGAGCAAACATATTAAGAACAGTATGCTATATATGCCAGGTCCCTTGAAACAGCAAGGATGGACCGGCTCCCGGCACTTCTGGACGAAGCTGGGGTTGCGAGGGCCGAGGCAAGCCACTGAGGCAAGTCACTGCGGCTGTGAGGGCCGAGCCCCTTGCACGGATTTCATACGTTGGGCCTCTAGTTATAGAGAAATTTACTTTGGTGCCACTGATAAGTTAGCAGATCCACACCTGCGACCAACGTTTGAACCTGAGAACCGACTTGATTGAAATATAATTATAACAGTTAAATAATTGTGCTTTGCAAATATAACACATTTGTAAAACAGATTTTTTTCTCAAGTATTTTTGGATTTGGCCCTGAGCCCTTTATTCTCTTCTATCCATCCATTTACTCTTTGCTATGAAAATGCGAACTCCTTTTGTGATTTGCATCTGCCTATCAACAAAGGCTTCTCACTACCGCACTCCGGTGGGATTCTAATATCAGTAGTAACGTGTCCACCCTCCAAACTTACATGGTCTCTTCTAAGCACCTCTCTTTAGCTGTGATTCAGGGAAGTGTGAGTAACACATTAGTTTAAATGCAGACAACTATCTAAATGCCAAAACCTTTTTAAATTCGGCTCATTCCATCTGACTTTCAAATCAGAAGAGACATATGGCCTAAGTATATATTAAACACCATAAAATGAGAACTCCAGAAAATGAAAAGCATTGAAACGATTTCAGTAACATTTTAACTCTTTTGAAACATACCCAACCCTTTATTATGACCAGAAAACAAGGGTGAAATATTAATTTTATTTTTTTTGAACAATCACAATGTTTAAGCAGTACGATTCATAAATACGTTCAGGCACAACTGGTCACAAACATTTTTAAAATTAGAATCAGACATGAAAATATCTGCTGATCAATGGCACAGTACTAATCCCTGCTCCTCCCTCGAAGGCCCCACCTCTCCTGCAGGCGCTGAGTCCATATGAGTAAGCCCAGCCTCTGCATAGATAAGCCTGGCATGAAATTAGGCCTGGGGTTATCTGGCCCACAGCTGATGCGGGCGTTCTGGGGTTCTGGGAGGGAAGGCCCATGACCCACTGTCTGTTCTTGGCTTCGCGCAGGAAAGAATTCAAAGGCAAGCCAGCACAGAGTTCACAGGGAGTTTATTAGTGAAACAGTGGGACAGAGAGTAGGTACTCCACAGTCAGGGCAGCCCCTCCCCGGTGGGTTGCACCTCTTTTATTTAGGCTCCTTTAATGGAGGATGGGGCATGGAATGAGGGGGTGGGGACCAGATATTGAGGGGAGGGTATTCTGCCTAAACTTTGCAGAATCCTTGCTAAAATGAGGCTCTTAAAGATGTGCCCAAGAACAGGGCAGGGAGCCTGACTAGAGTTGGATCAAGGAAAGAATCCTGTATTTGACTTCCATATACAGTTGCTAATTTTCAGCCATTTTTGAAGTCAGTGAACTTAATACAGTTGATACACAATACTGTATAGTATTTGTTTCAGGTGCACAGTGTAGTGACCTGAAATTTAAATAGCTTACAATAGGATCGCCACACTAAGTCTGGTAATCATCTGATAAGGGGAACATTTTCTACAGATAGAGAAACAAGGAGAGGATCTTTGAGAAAAAAAAAAATCAATTTCATTCTGAGATATGATCTCCTTAGAAATTCAATTTCTAATTACCAGTACATTATTTTTAAGCGGTCAATAATATGGACTAAGATGAAAGATGTAATAGAAATAAATCGCTGTATCTCTTGCATGTGGCAGAAAAATAGCCATTGTCCATTCACGTTATCTTGTGGTTAACTGTTCTTTACCCATCATACATGTTTTATGTTGTTGGATTCCCAAATATAACTGCATTTCAAATTTGGGATTTTTAAATTTGTTTTCCTCCTAATAGGTAGCTTTTACTTCTATGAAAATTGAGGGAGGATAATGTTAAAGCAGTGCAGTGTTTATCTTTAAATATGATATATTCAATACATATTAGAGGAATTTGCTTTTATCATTTTGATCTCTCTTCCAACCTAAACCTAAAATAAAGAATCCATACTTTACTCAGAAACTGTAAACCCTATTGTCAACACTCTTGCACTATTAAAGTGCTTTCTAGCTGACAGCTATTACCTGCTTTTCAGTGAAATCCCTTTCGGCTGGGAATACGTAATAATGTCAAGCTATGTCATAGAATGTGGAGTGGAATCCCTTTTGCTTCCAAATTGGTAAAGAAGCCCTAAGCAATGAGGCTTCGAGAATGACAGTGAGAACCACTTCTGGCCACCTCATTTTAGGGCTTATAAATAAGTAACCCAGGGTCTATATACTTATGAGCCTCATAGCAGACATGACTGATGCCTTACCTGTATCTTCTCTGCTCCCTCAAGCCCACCATCTGCTGTGGTAGCCAGGTGGCAGCGTACAGAGTCTCACCTTGAGCCCCTTTCCTCTCTCTTCATGGTGAGTGCCTTTTCTGGGGGGCCTGGGAGCAGCACAAACCTGAACTGTTGAGGAGTTCCCATCCCCAGGGGGCTAAACTCAGCCAATACAGGGCTGGAATCGGCATCTTCACTAGAGGCCCATCCCTGCATCTCCGTAGGATTGAGCCCAGTCGTCCACATCGTAACCCTCTCAGTGGCACCCCTGTCCTGGTTCTCTCCCCTCATTTGTGGGCTTGGGTTTCCCTTCAACTTGGCTGCACCTAAGTCCTTGCCTCCGGGCCTGCTTTCGAAGGCAAAGCAAGTTAAGTAGCCGCATCCCCAAAGCTGTATGTAAGTAGAAGATTAGAAGAACAGACGGGGAGATGGTGGGAACCGTGAATCAAAGTGGGAGGGGCCGTGGCCCATCTTTCCTCATTTATTAGATTGGGGTCAGTCTTTCTTCACTGAAGCCACACGATGGCGGCTCCAGGAAAACCCCCAGCACGTGTCTAGGGGGTCTGACCGATGGGCAGACCAGGATTTTGTTGCTCAGACCAGGATTTTATTTATTGCTCTGTGAGACATGGCTTAGAAAGAGAATTTCTGGGTCCTGCCGTGCCCGCCCGTGGAGAGGAATAAAAACACGGGGGTGAGACTGTAGACCAGGAATGCAGCAGTGGTAGAGTGCTTGGCATTTCTTTCCTATGGGACAGGGAGCGTAGAAGGTACAGTAGGGGTCAGCCACCTTGGCAGCCCCCCAGGGGAGTCCTCTGGACAGTCGGGTTTCTGCAGGAGGAGGCTTTCAGCGGCCTCACCAGGGCGAGGGGGAGCAAGTGTAGAAGGCCAGGAGGAGGCGGGTTGCCCAGGCCCAGAAGTTCCTCGTCGGGCCCATGAAGATGTATGCATGTTACCCCATGAGAAGGCCAGGACTTGCATTTTATAACCCACAGGGCATTGATCAACAGCCAGCATTAGCTAGAAAAGCAGGAGACCTTGGAAGAAGACAGAACCCATGGGAGGGAGGGTAGAGTGTCGTGTATACCAGACTCTCCACCTTTCACACACCCACTGCTGCCAAGCGTGGCTCCTTTCGGTGTGAAGGGAAGGGCCTAGACCAGGCTGGGAAACTGGTCCCCACGCTGACCAGGACAAGCAGATCTGTTAAGCATCGCACAGCTGTGAACTGCGAACGTTTTCATGTTCAGATTGTATCCGTTTTCCACATGTTTACTCTAATAGCACTCAAGAAGGCAGTGAAATCTGGACCTGTACATTCTAATTCCAATAAAAACGACAAGCATTTATTAGCATCATTATGTGCTAGACAGTAAGGTACATTCTCATGAATTATTTAGATATATTATCTCATTAATGTTCAACAGGACCCAATGAGGCAGAAATTCATCTTTTATAAATAAAGAATGAAAGGAAAATGTTAATTACTTTGGTTATGGTCCCAGTTGGTCAGCGGTGGGACATTAAATCCAGCATCTCGGGCTGTGGACCAGTATGGGGCTACTTGACCTTTGAATGAGAAGGGACAGCTTGTATTTGAGATGGTATGCAGAGAAGATGTAATGATTATTAACAGAAATATGTATACCTTTAGGGAGAAAAAAGTGCAAGTTGCCTGAGCTCTAGGCTAACGTAAGGTCTGTGAAGGAAGCCTGGCCAGGGGCACTTGCTCACAGGTAAGGAGAGAGAAAATGAACAAAGACATGGTATGCAACAGCGCTGCAGGCTATACGCTAGAATACTGGAAAAGTAGAGAGACTACTGGCCTTTTTTAATTTATTTTTTTTCCTGCTGGTCTGTCCATAGAATGGTACAATCCTAGTCCCTGCTAGGAATTCCTAGGAAATATTCCAATTCCTGGGCATCCAGCTTCCAAGAATAAGGCAAGAGAATAGAACCCAAAGCCGAATTCCAGTCCCGGGGATGAGGCTCTGATAGCACACCGACATGGGTGTGGATTCCTGCACAGTTTTATTAACTGTGACTTTGAGAAAGCTGCATAAAACCCGAGCCACCGTTTTGCATTTGTAAGTAGGTCGAACAGCGCTTCACTCACAAGGATGGGGCCCAGCACCGTTTCCCGTGGAAGATATTTGAACAACACGAACCCCCGCTCGCGGCTCTGTGCAGACGTTTTATTGCCACCCAGCCTGGACTGAGCAAGTAACACGGAACCGGGTTGACCTTGGGCTGTCAAACTTCGTGTGCTCCATCCAGTCCTTTATCCAGCCATTCGTGTCGCCCT
Source organism: Myotis nattereri (assembly GCF_964212035.1). Lineage (NCBI taxonomy): Eukaryota > Metazoa > Chordata > Mammalia > Chiroptera > Vespertilionidae > Myotis > Myotis nattereri. The sequence goes on along the minus strand of NC_138096.1, from coordinate 2,260,020 downwards.
CCTACGGAGGGGGCTCTGCTAGGAGTCATGATCACGCTTCCTTTTTTTGGCACAAAGATGCTATTCTCTGTGCACCTGAAAAACAGTTTGTTTTTGGCAAACTGCAAATGAAACACCTGCCTGCAGAATGCATATGGGAGTCGGGCAGCGGCTCAGATGTCGGCCGCGCATGCCGCCTGGCAGCTCCTGTAGGTGGAATGAATTGGGGAAAATGTGTCTTTTACAGAAACGTGCTGGCTTTCCAGAGCAGGCGCAGGTAGAGGAAAACACGAGGAGGCGGATCATTGCAGCACCTGTGTTTGCTCAATCCTCGCCAAAGCACCAACCTGATGGGTGTTTGCAAGCAGAAGTAGAAACATGGGCTGCGAGAAAATAAATGAAAATCTGCTTGATTTCAGACTCCCAAAACAAATGTGCAGCAAGTTGTGAAAACATAAAAATACCCCCAGGAGCACTAGATGAGTCTCAGACAACAGCCTGGTTTCAATGTTGTCTTGGTAAATATATATATATATATAGTTTTTGAGAATTCCTAGAACTTTCAACAAATGTGATTCCAGCCTGTGGTACCTAATGAAACACTTTGCTGTTTATGTGTCATGATTAAGAATTGTGAGTGGATGGGCCAGAAATAAGGAATTAAATTTCTTTAATGTATTCAAGCAGAGGCAATATTATATTTGTTTTATTAAAAATTCACGGGGAGCCGGGGCAGCGTGGCTCAGTGGTTGAGCCTCGACCTAGGAACCAGGAGGTCACAGCTCGATTCCTGGTCAGGGCACATGCCCGGGTTGTGGGCTTGATCCCCAGTAAGAGGCAGCTGATCCATGATTCTCTCTCATCATTGATGTTTCTATCTCTCTCTCCCTCTCCTTTCCTCTCGGAAATCAATAAAAATATATTTTTAAAAAATTCAGTGAATCATGGTACTTCCTACACCAAGTGCATGCATTAGAATCAGACATACCTGGTCACACTGCTTATTAAGTATTTACAATTTAAGAAGTTACTTTCTTTTCCAAGCCTCGGTACCTTAACATTGACCATAGCACATTCAGCTTCCACTTGACACTTAATTTTTAGTTGACAAAAGCCTATAATTTTTCATCCGTTTGGAAGATCTTCAATACAGGGTACTCAATGTAATAGAGAAGAACTCTAAATTTTTAGGAGAAGAAAACTACCGACAAATGTTTTAAGATACATTTATTTTTTGACTGCATGTCCAAATACTTCTTGATGACAGAAAAAGGGAATAATCAAATTGATAACAAATATGAAAAGACCTGTGAAGGGATAGAGCCATGACTAAAATAATCAAAAGTAATTCCCAGTTTCCATTAGATGATTTAAGGCCTATGGGCCAGTAGAGTATTTACAGGTTTGTTTATATAAAATCTTGCAGGAAATATTTTCAGAAAATTTATTTTCAAGATGAATAATGAAAAGATCCATGACACTATTTGGCAAGGAGGGAGGTGATGATCAGAAGGTGGACCAGAAAGGAAAGCTAACAGCCGGGCTGTTTTACTCCCTCCTATGTGGGGACTGCACAGGCAACCACTGAATTAGACCAGACCGCCTTGAAAATAAGCTGATAGCGTTGACAAATGGAAAGATACTCGAGAGTTCTTTTGAATAATTGCATTTTGGCAAGAAAGGACTTGTCTATCTGGCTCTCTTATTGTATAAACAAACCCAGAATTTAAGGAGTAGTAGAACGTGGCCAGCTGGAGAACGAAAGTTTAGCAGCAGATGGAGTAAAAATACGAAAACACACCTTTATCTAACTGCAACGTTATGGACTCGTGGTTCAGCGCCCCTGTTTTTATCACCCCAGTGTGGGAGAAAGGAACTCTTAGAATCTGCTTCCGATGCGTTTGGGCCTCTCCCCATAGAACTTGGAGCTGCTGTTTGTTTGAGTCCTTTGTATACGCCCTAAAGTTTGGTGTTGGAGATGATCTATGATGTGTGGGAGTTGTTTTTGACAATTCAGTCATTTTATGGTAATGTAGCAACCTTGGTTTAGCATCTAAAAAAAAAAGTCAATGTAAATTACCACATTAATAGAATAATGGAGGAGATATATCTAATTGTTCATCTCCATAGATGCAGGAAAAGTATTGACAAACTTCAATACATATTCATGACAACAATATGTAGGTTAGAAATATTGAAATCGAAAGGCACTTTCTCAGTTCAATGAATATGTTTTTAAAAATCTGTAAATAGGGCCATACTTAATGGTGAAATATTGGCTACTTCTGCCTAAGATTAGAATGTCTGATCTTGCCACTTCTTTTCAACATTCTACTAGGTATCATCGCCCCTGAACAATTGTAGTAATAGCAAAGAAAACACAAACCATAGAGATTGGAAAGGATAACTGTAAGTAGAAAATCTGAAACTACCTACAACAAAATTACTATAACTAGTAAGAAAATTTGCCAGCGTCACGGAACCAAGGAAAATATACAAGAATAACTATTTTCATATACTGGTACTTACTTACTCATTGGAAAACAAAAATTTAAAAATACCATTTAAAATGACATTTGATATAAAGCTAAGTTCCTTTGTTGAATAATATTCTCATCCCATAGGGTAAAGAAGAAAGGAAACACCAATTTGCATACTCATTATACATTGACACAATAACATAGGGTAATGTGGACTGCAAAGTGTTGAGATTTTAAATCAATCGAAAAGATAACATTTAAGACCAAAATTTTCCAACCATGATATTTCCTAAAGTCTAACTTCATAGACTAAATAAAACAAAATAATTTGTCGGTCAGTTTAGAGTGCAATTTTTTAGTACTTGTTAGTAGGTAGGCAGACTAGCAATATTTCAGATTTATGGAGGACAGATATGAGATGTGAGTAATTTAGGGCTAAAATTGTACTTCTAAGCTTTTTCTTAGTGTAATGTCCATGATTGTCTGGAGAATTTGCATCAAAAGATCAAAATAATGAGGTGATTATGCACAGATTCAAAATTTCAATCATACCATCTGTAGGTGGTCTCCTAATGAGATCTTCACTGCCTAACGGGAATGAGAGATCGGCCGGCTTGTTTCTTGCAAAATTAGAGGAAATAATACATCTAGGATAGTTTCTCCAGTCGTGAAATTAACTTTTGTTATCATTTCTCTCAAATAATTATCTCTTTTTAAACATGAAAATATGTACCGCAAAGGTAAATCTAAGAGGTTATTTGTAATGTTGCATACATATCATATAATTAAACATATAATTATGTTTCTGAAAATTTATAAATTATATAGAACTCTCACTTATCCAATTTAACCTTGATTTACAAAAATTTTACTTATAGACATATTTTAAAGTAGCTGTAGAGGAAATGGTAGAGAGCTTGTAGTCTTTTTGTTTTTGTTTTTTGTTACTCCTCATCCAAGGATATTTTTCCACTGATTTTTAGAGAGAGCAGAAGAGAGAGAGAAAGACAGAGAGAAACATCGATGTGAGAGAAACACATCGATGGGTCGCCTCCTGCACGAGCCCCAACCAGGGCCCAGGCTAGGGAGGAGCCTGCAACCAAAGTACATGCCCTTGACCGGAATTGAACCCAGGACCCTTTGGTCCGCAGGCCGACTGTCTACCCACTGAGCCAAACCGGCTGGGGTGAAGGCTTGTCATTCTTTTTCACTTTGTCCTGTGTTGCTCAGCCAGCAGAATGCCCACGATTGACTGATCATTGGATTTTGCAGGGGAAATAGCCCTCAGGCCTTAACTCCTAGGAATAGGTTTCGCTGTGGGTTATGATTTGTTCTGCTACCGTGAGGACTAAGAACTCAGCATATTGTTAACTAAATTGTCAAGTCCTAGTGTCTTAGGGCAATGATTATCGATCAACCCATTTAGTAGTTAAAGTGAATATATTCCCTGCAGAAACGAAGGGAGAGCTTACTAATATAAGCCACTCAAAGAATTCAGAATTTGGAAGACAAAAATATCCTTAAAATAATAGTCTCTGGTCACAGGTCACGAGCACCCCCAAAGCATCTATCAAAATAAACTTCAGAAAACTTTGGGGGAATTATTTCTAAGATTTGGGTAACACAACATTCCTGTTGAATATAAGTTTGTATTCCACTGAATACAGTGTGGGGGTTTTTAATTATGAAGAGTGACATTTGATGATTTTCACTCCTAGAAAGTGAAATAAATGGCATCAGTGATACAAGAGGTGGGAGGGAGCATTCTGTTAGTCATGGACGTGCACAGAGGGGCAAACACTTGAGTCTCCCGACGCACACGTTCGTAGCTGCGGATGAGCAAGCTGATGATGGGCTTTGTGTTTCAATTCCTATACTGAGAACAAGTGTCTTTTTAAAGTGTGTCTCAGTGGTTGAGTGTCAACCTATAAACCAGGAGGTCACGGGTTCGATTCCTGGTCAGGGCATATGCCCAGGTTGCAGCCTGATCCCTATTGGGGGGCGTGCAGGAGGCAGCCGATGGATGATTCTCTATCTTCATCGATATTTCTATCTCTCTCTCCCTCTCCCTTCCTCTCTGAAATCGATAGAAATATATTTAAAAATAAATAAATCTATTTACTGCCACTTTTTAAATATTTTTGGGCCTTTTGTTGGTGATTTTGCTATTTAAAATGTGGCCCCGGAGGGGTAGTGCAAGAAGGCGGTTAGAGTGATGCCAGATATGTTTCAGATGTCCATTTATAAAACCCGGACCCATGAGAGAACTGAAGCACATGGAGTTAAATAGCCGACTCTAGTTACATGGCTCTAACTGGGGGAACTGGGACAGAAACTTTCTTACACGTTTGCCACTGAGTTGTATGAGAACTTGTCCTCTCCAGTGAAAGCAGAAATTAGAAGAGGAACACATTTTATCTTTTTCTGCAACTCAGAATATATGTATTGTCACATTAGTAATTCTTTTTTTAAGGACAACACATTATGTTGAGAAACAAACAGCAAATTCAAAAGTTTTTATGTGTTTGGAATTATTGGATTTTTAATTCTGTCAACTTGATATTTAATATTTTTACTGTAAAAATCTTCAGTTACACGAATAGTTTTAGCCTTTTGTTTTATTGTTTCCACTAGATGTTTAGCACACAAATCAATTAAGGAAATTGGAACCCGAAACTTATTAAGTACAGTATTGTGTTTAACAGAACTTTCCTGATTTTACTCTGACACCTTGAGTTAAACATATTAAACAAAAATCCACGTTGCTATCTTCATTATTTAAAGTAATTAGGTAATGGTTGAGATGTAACGTGTTTTATTAAAGAATTATTATCCTGAGCATAAATCAGATTTGGATCCCCATCTCTGTTCAGTGCTGATAAGCTTACTGAACAGCTCTAAGAAAAGGCGAAATAATTCACCAGCAGAGTACAACAGTAGGAGAATTATCTCATTTATTTAGATGATAACTTGGCTTTCTTGCGTGAAAGTAATTTTGTGGGTATATGGCTGTGAAACAATGTATTACATTCCTTTCCCAGTAGAATCACAAAAGGGAAACAGGGCACGTGAAATCAATTTTAGCTTTCAGTTGTGCAAAAAATTTTTTTTCCCAAACTTCATCTTTAATGAACTCATGACATTTCATTTCCATTAGTAATGAGTTACATTTCTGGAATGAGTCAGCACTCTTCAGAAATGACACTTGCTCTCTAAACATCTTAATCTGTAGGTTAAACCAAATATTAAGAGCATGTGACCTATTTTGCACTTTATAATCTAATTTATGAAAATTAATTTCAAACATGCTAAATTACTGCTAAGGACACTGACATGGTGGCTAGGCATCTCCACCCGTATAAAAATTCACTGTATGTGAAACTATAAGAGGATTCTGAATTTCTAGCACAGAACCATGCCAGGTGGTTGTGATGGTCCTTTGAAAAGGAAAAGATATTCTCCAGAAACCTTAATGCCCTACCAAGTAGTTAGAGAAATTCTCATGTCATTCTAAATTCTCCCTATATAAATATATATACACCAGGGTGTCTTCTCATTCTCAGAAATCAGAGGAGCTTTTTACTTCCGGGTGAAGGATTTTAGAGTGTGTGGATGGAGGGGTGCAAGGGGAGAGAGTAAGGGAAACATAGGCAGAGTTTAGAAAGCTACGTTTTTCCTGTAGTGACCTAGCTTTGTTTTCACCAAAAACGTTGAAATAACCTTCAATTGCAAACAGGATGGAATTAGACCCACACAGAGGGAAAGATTAGATGTGAGGAGGCCCTAAGCATGCAGCCTGCTGGGCGCGCAGCAACCACCGGTGGTGGGGTGGCCAGTCGTATTCAGGAGCAGCGTCCTGTTCTGATGGTGCAACCTGGGGGCACATAAGTGTACTTGAACCTCCTGCTAGGAGCAAGGACACGGACACAGGAACCTGAATCTCTTTCCTTGTGAAATGCGCTCACTGAATGTAAACAACCATCATTATTAGGACAGAAGGAAGGGTGGACGGGCCATGGGGCAGTGCATCTCCGCAGGGATCCTATTTGGGCTCATGATAGTTGAATTCCTGGCAGGTTTTCAGTTTTGCTCAAAAAGAGAACCCATCATAAAATGACCAGGCAAATATTTAGTGAAAAGGTAAAGGATTCCAGGAGCTTCACTAAGCACTAAGGGTACGAAAATAAACTAGAAAATGACTCTCCTTGAAGAAATCCTGCTCTAGTTGTTGAAAGAGACAGGCGAAGTAATAATCACAACCCATTGTGTTAAAGGATGTGATTAATTAAACAAATGTTCCATGGGAGGACGGAGGAGGAGTTGTCTGAGGAAGTATGGGCGTCCTGTGTTCTTAAGATAATTAGATCTTCCCTAAGACAGGAGGAGGCGGGACTCCAAGTGGAGGGGAGGACATTTCAGTGCCCAGCAGAATGCTTCTGTGCTGCTGGGAAAGCCCCTAAGAGCTGAGAAAGCCTGTGTATGTGATGAGTACAGCACAGTAGGCAGGACCTCACATGTGTGGGTGCAGGAATGTGAGACAGCCGCCAATCTCTCCCACTTTCAAATCTCACACCCCAGTTGGACATTTGTTTGGGAGCCGACCTACAACTGACCTGCCCGCAGTCTTTGCCTTAGACTCTGCTGGGACCCTTTTGGAGACTGCTCATGTTAGGGAGGGACATAGGGGTGAACATCTCCAGGACAAGCTGTGCCTGTGATAGACCATCATGTCAGTGGATTAAGACTTGTACTTTTGCCTGGCTGGCGTGGCTCAGTGGTTGAGCATTGACCTATGAACCAGACGATTCTATTCCTGGTCAGGGCACATGCCATGGTTGTGGGCTGGATCCCCAGTGTGGGGTGTGCAGGAGGCAGCCGGTCAATGATTCTCTCTCATTATTGATGTTTCTTTCTCTCTCTCTCTCTCTCTCTCATTCTCTCTCTCCCTCCCTCCCTCCCTCCCTCCCCCCCTTCCTCTTTGAAGTCAGTAAGAAAGTACATATTTTTAAAAAGACTTGTACTTTCTCACCCCAGGTCAGCCAGTAGTGAGAACGCCTAGGAACCTCTCGCAGGGACTGTCACAGAAGGACAAAGCCCGTGGTCTCTAGCACTGCATGACACAGGCGTGTTTCCCATCAGTGCCCCATGGAGTCCGCATGGCACCGGGAGGCAATCAGGTGTTCATGTAGCGGTGCTTTCTAAGAACATGTCTCGTTGAATTTTAGAGAGAGAGGAAGAAACAGCGATGGGAGAGAGAAACATCAATTGGTTGCCTCTGTATGCAATATGTGTACTCTCTCCCCTTGCACCCTGACCGGGAATTAAACCAACCTTTCGGTGCACAATGCATCGCTCAACCAACTGAGCCGTACTGGCCAGGGCCCAACTTATATGTGTTTTTGAGGGCATTTAAGACCAGGGGAACTTGAGCAACCTACAAACACATAGTGTCTTCCAGACTAAGGGCCATTTACCCAGACAAATGCTAATCCTTACCGTTATTTTCTCTATGGAATTCAAATACCATCACCACTGCTATTAATAGTAAAAGTTATGTGCACTTCCAGAGTTATTTGGAGGTTTAAATACATTAATCATTAAAAATGCTTAGAACAGCACTTGGTACAGAGTAAGCAACTCCATAAATGCTGACCGCTATTCCTGTTGTCACATGTCAGTATTATCATTACGTTAAGGAAACGTTTATGCCTTTCTGTCATTTTTCATCAAAAGTGTAATAATCAGTTGAGGCATAAATGTGATTAGAGCCAGATCATAAAGTGTCTTTGGACATTATCTGCTGTTAGTAGACACATACGAGTTTTAATTTTAAGAAAATGACTCCTGGGAGCCTGCAGGTGGAATTATGTGTAGGAGTGACTATGAGCAGAGGCTCCAGTCAGGAAAAGTCTAGTTAAATGGTGAATGGAAACATCATAAAACCCTGAAGTGAGGCAGTGGAGTGGAAACTGCTGGGGCTGGGGCAGATTTCTCAAATACTCGGGAGAAAGGTTCGACCCAGGGGACATGGTGGATGAAGCTCCTGGAACAGCTGCTGGATGGGGTCTGAGACTGAGTTTTCCTTAATACCAACCACTCCATCTCTTTTTAACTGAGTAGCTAGTGTGTTCACAGCACTGCGATGGGTTCTTTACTCTCGATTCCATCTTCATCATACTTAGAGGGGTCACACCAACTGTAGTAATTTCACATGAGAGATTACAATTTAGAGAGGATAAATAATCGCAGGTCATACACGAAGTAAGTGTCTGAGTCAGGGTTGAAACCCACCATTGTCTGATTAAAAATATATAGGTCTAATCGCACACCACTATGCTTGTATGACCAGATTAGGCAATGTAATTAGAAGATAAATATCCCACTTAGAAAAGAGTTATGCAAAGCAGTATGTAATTAAGTAAAAAAAAAAGTTTTGCAGAGTAATTAAATGATTATGGGAGTAACGTTGATAATAATTAGAAGTGATAATTGATAATAATTAACTGTGCCAGGAATAGTCAATGGAGTGTTAAAGAGCAGAGATACATTTATCTGAACCTTTAGTGGTGGGTAGATTGGGTAAGAATCTTCCAAAACAGAATAGACCGCATCATCGATCAGTTGTCTTCGACACACTGCTGATCTCTGCTGAGCACGATTTTACCTCTGTGATTACATGTTTTATTGTCATGTCGTCGTCCTTATTTCTGGACTACAGTTATTCGTTCTCGATAAATCAGAAAGCATTAATCATCTTGCAAATTAAATATAAAGAATCTATTCTCTCCATTCATAGCTGTGCTTTATTTTGTAGAGCTCAGTGACATTTAGTAAATTAAAAGGGGTTACTATTTGGAGTTATTTGTTTTGTTTTTGAAGTGTATTATTTTATTATTGATAGTATTACAGACATCCCCCTTTACCCTCTTCTCCCAGCCCCCAGGTCTTCACTATTGTACTGCCCGTGTCCATGGGCTGTGCCTGTAAGTATCTAAGTTCTTTGGTTTATCTCTTCTCGTCCCCCCAACCCCACATGGAGGTATGTGAGTCTGTTCCATGGCTCCCTGCTTCGGGTCTTATTTTGTTGGTCCATTCATTCTGCTCATTAGATGCCACAATAAGTGAGATCATGTGATATTTGTCTTTCTCAGGTTGGCTTGTTTCACTTAGCATAATATTTTCCAGGTTGGAGTTATTATTTGAGCCAAAATAACCAGAAAGCTTCCCTAAACAGCAGACAACAATCATCATAATATACAACCTCCTATTTAAAGGCGTTCACCTATTAAAACGCAATGGCCTTTTGTAGTCAGCGCTTTGAGTCTGATCGTTGTAGAAGCCAGCGTGTTCCAAGTTGAGATTCCTTTCCTAGCTCTGCACACCCACCTGACAGCCGGCCTGTGAGTTCTTGTCACAGCTGGATGGTGGGCGCCCATCTGAGAAATAGCAAACGCAGGGACCTGGGCAGATGGGAGGCTCTCATGATGGTTTCCCCTACTGAGGGGGTGGCCAGTTAACGGAGGAGGTTGGTTCTGATACTGAAGTAGTTGCACGCAGCATCTTGGCTGAAGTCATCCATGATAGCTGCCATCTCAGCATTCCCAATTGTTCGTGATGCCTGAGTTCTCCCTGCTCTTCAGTTCCCACTTGGAAAATGAGTGTTGGTCGCAACAAAGGGCCTTTTTTTACCCTCTTTTGGTGTGTGTGTGTGTTATTCTTTTTTCTTTTATTGATTACTTTTATACTGAAGAGGAAAAATATCGGCTTATGGGTGGGAGCAGGAGGCCTCTAATAGTGATCATGAAAAGAAGCTGCAATTTATAAAATAAATACCCAGTTTCAAGTGTTGCAATTTCACAGGTTTTCCAGGAAAACCTCTCATCATATTTGATTAATTATCTCTCATTAGGAAAAGTCAAGTTTGACTGAAATTATGAACACCTGCCTGACTCATATTCCTCATTTTAAAAAGTTCAGAATAGATCATTTGGGTTCTCTCTGCCTCCCCCCTCCCAAATGTCAAGGATTCTTTCTAGAATGGGACCAATTATGAGGCGGCACCCATCCATGTTTGAGTTTTAATAAAATTTAATAACCCTGTAATCAATTTTTGTTGTGGTTTTTTAGAATCTGAATTCAGGTCAGATTTTTTTGTTCTTAAGTAAAATAATCTTTTAAAAGTTGAACATATAATTTTAAGAGCAGTGTTTTTATTTTCTTGTCTTATTGCTCAGTTGGAGCCAGATTTATACTTTATATGCATTCAGACCACATATAGAAACTGATTTTCTATGAATGTTCATATTTTAGCTCTCTGCAATCACTTTTTAAAGTTCTGAATGAGTGGGATGATGTCCAAGCACTTTTTAAAATTGTCATCTTGCCCTGGCCAGGTGACTTGGTTGGAGCATCATCTCGTATACCTAAAAGTTCCTGGTGCCATCCCAGGTTGAAGCACATACATGTTGTTTCTCTCTCTCCCCCTTCCTCTCTCTCTAAAATCAATCAAAACATGGCCTTGGGTGAGGATTTAAAAAATAGTGACTTTGCCATAGCTTTATCCTTATTTAGTATCCAAATTAGTATTATGTAAAGCTAAAATTACACACTATTTAAATTCATGGCTGACACTAAATTGCGAGCAGTTGTTAGCTGAAAAAAGAACAGGAACACAAAAGTGTTATTATGATATAGAAATGTGAGAAGGAAATAGCAGCTTCAAGAACTTCAGGAAATGTGATTTCTTAGTGGAGAGAGTTTCTGGTTGGGTTTTGGTTTTGTTTGTTACCTGTCTTTGGCCTTATCAGACCAGTGTGTGCTTGTAACAGTCCTGATTAGAGCCCCACAAAGTAAAGCACAGGCAACGGTTATTTCACTCGGAGCTTTGGAAAATGGGGAGCCTTGGTCGCCACCACAAACACCTTCCCGCGTAAGACCATGTGGAGTAAATTACACCTATTCCTCACTGCGCGGAGGGCTTGCTTGCTTTAGGTTGCACTGAAGGTGTAATTTATTTCTAAGCATAATTCCATCTTTTCACTTGGGACAATGCATGAGATCTATAAGACGGGATCTGCAGCCCACAGCTTTGGAAATTAACTCGACTTGTATTAACCAATAATATTGATATTTGCCTGAACTTCACTATGAAAGCTGATTTAGGAATTGCTAGGGAAACTCATATTGTACTTCTTGATTATCCCCCTATAGTTATCTCAGTCAAAAGCATGAATAAAAATCTAAACAAACAGCATAAGCTTCTGTGGTTATTGGGATAACAATATGAGTAATAATATCAAAATAGTAAGTATTGATATGTTAAGCAATTATAATGAGAGAAAATGTACATACCACGCATGTAAACAAATACATATACACACACGTGTGTGTGTGTGTGTATATATATATATATATATATATATATATATATATATAGAGAGAGAGAGAGAGAGAGAGAGAGAGAGGAGGGGGAGAGTAAGAGAGAGTAATGATAAAGAATAATTCTTCATTTAAATATAAATTAAAAAAGTAAGTTCATGTGATGAGATGAGAAAGTCAGGGCATTTCACAAATTAAGTAGGTAATTTTCTAAAACAAAAAAATTTAAGAGTTGAGCTATAGGATAATTAATCACAGAGTGATACAACCTTAAAACAGTAAATAATTTTAGAATTTTTGGCTAGGAGTTTTGTGGCCAAGAAACAACTGAATTGTAGTTTATGGAAACATTAACATTAGAACTTAAGTATTTTGATTTACATTCTGATGCTACAGTCACTGTACCCTGTGGCCAATATTGTCCTTACACCTGGATATTAATAACCTTTCACTAAAACGTGCATTGCTCTTTAACACACTGGAGCAGGGATCAATCTATCAGCCATGGAAATACCAGCCTTTCCCTCAGCAACTCCCTGCCGATCACAATGGACATTATCCAAGCAATGGAGACCAGAGTGCATTCTAAACTAATTTTTCTTAGTGGCTAATACGGTAAAATGCGCTAATCCTTAAATTATTGGAACCACATTCTAAAGTACTAGTTACATTTCCTGGGTTAAGGCAAATGCCTGACCTGAAGCTTAATATGAAATTCTGTGTTTTCTTTATAATCTATTGTGTATGTTTTTATTCTTTCTACATGCTCTGAAAATTTATTGATTTCATTTTTCTATAATGTCCCAGAAGTAGGAACTGCTATTAATTTATTTTCTTTTCGAGATGAGTAATTTGATATTGAGAATATATTTGCCATTTGCCCAGGGATTGTTACATGGTTAAACATCATTAATATTATTACAGGAGCTTCATAGACCAGATCAGAATGAGGTTTCTTATCATCCGTATAATTATATCAAAGACACTTTATTTAGTGCCTCTTTCCACTGTGGGGTCTTATTTTATTACCGAGGCAGTGTGAGAAAGGTTTTTTCTAATTTATCCCACATTTTACTTTCAACATGAGGTGCTAAACCTATTGAACCGTAGACCTTCCGTGAACTGATCTCTTCACTTGCAGTATTTACCGCTCCGGTAAATTAGGTGAACATAATAACCAGCTGTCGACCTCCAGATGCAAGGGAGTCGAGCAGCATAAATTGCCAGCCTTTCAGACACACGCGTTCCGACGCCTGCATCTGAGAATTTGGTCTACCGCTGCTGTGAATAATATCATACTGTGGAAACTAATTTCATGCCATCTTCTTTTATTTATTTAAAAATAGAGGGATATTTGTGATAAAAGTTCAAGCAGAGTGGCAATACTATCCAAGGTTTTTAAAAGGGAATTTTGTCCAATAGAAGTTTACATTTTAAATTACTTCCAGTAAATCCGGCTGGTGAGGCTCAGTGGTTGAGCATCAACCTTTGGAACCAGGAGGCCATGGTTTGATTCCCCATCAGGCCACATGCCCGGGTTGCGGGCTTGATCCCCAGTGTGGGGCGTGCAGGAGGCAGCCGATCCATGATTCTCTCTCATCATTGATGTTTCTATCTTTCTCTCTCCCTCTCCCTTCCTCTCTGAAATCAATAAAAAATATGTTTCTAAAAATTACTTCCAAACAAATTGTATGTCAAGTGAGAGCCACCATCGCTTAATATAATCACATGTATATAGCTTAGAGCAGCGGTTGCCAACCGGTGGTCTGTGGACCACTGGTGGTCCATGAGGTCCGAAAGGTTGGCGACCACTGGCTTAGAGTATTGTCCATTCACTGAGTCACAGGATTGTTTATACTTTAGTTTTCACTTTGCCAATGAATAAGTAGCAAGAATATTTTTTTTAAGTTGGAAAGGTTGTTTCCTGAATAGTGTTGAGTGAAAAAATGTGGGACATAAATGACTATGGCAAGTCAACTCAATGACCAGGGAAAGGACATTGTCTAAAATATCATTTCTTTAAGTTCCTACTTATGCTTAGAGGCAAAACAGTGCTTCACACACACAGGCACACACACACACACACACGTGCGCGCGCACACACACACACAACAATTGGGTTGCACAACAATTGGGTTGCCTCTTAGGTGCAAGGAATAAAATGAGAGTAAGTGCAGGTTGGGTGAATCCACCTATCAGAAGATAGACTCGCCTCAGAAGAGGCGCTGCATGGAGTCGTAGCTCAGTTGAGGGAGCACTGCCCCAGCTACAGTGATCAACGTGAAGGGCAAAGGTGAGCAGAAAGGAGGGAGTCATTATTGACATGCCCACACTTGCCATTGTGGAACCGCGCCTTCATTGGAAAAATGGATGACGGTACAGCTATAAATAGATTGATCAATAAACAGAAAAGCTGACGGAGGCAGTCAAGGGCCAGTTGGACTTTCCCAGTGAGTGTGAAAATGGAGCACAAGACGCGGTGGACAGGCGCGCCGGGAGGTTGTGTGACGGACAGGACAGCAAGCTCAGAACCAGGCAGGTATGCACGGTGATTCCAGAACCGCTTTATCGTGGTGCTAGTGGTTTCCTTAAAACAGAGCTATTCTCACAGCCGTGACTGGCAGTGTCATGTGAAAAGAGGGGTTTGAAATGGCATTTTACAAAATCCCTCCTTTCAGTTCTAAAGTAACAAAAGTGAAGTAAAAAGCAGTGGCGGAATAATGCCTGGACTCATTCCAGAAGGCGAGTGGGAAAGGAGAGGCAGCCATAGCACCCGAGTCCTGACAGACAGACCGCTGGCTCCACAGCCTCTCCCCTCCCTCATGCTCCGCCCTGGATGCACATGGAACCCAGCCCTGTGTGCCCGCAGAACGTTGGCGTAGGGAGCTGTCCCTGGCGCAGTAACACCCACAAAAACAAAGCAAGGAGAAGCGAATTCTAAGGCATCGTCGTCTCGGGAAGGTGCAGAGCTAATTTTTCTGGTTAAGCCGGAATTCTCCCCTAAGGAACTCGTCATTGGAAAGTTATAGTAAAAGGCTTGGATGGCTGTCACAATAATAAACTGTGATTTTTCCCCCACTAATAACCTGTATGACTGTATGAGACATCTCTTTCAGCCCACATCTCTCAATCAACAAGATCCTGGATTAAGCATTCAGGCTTTTCAAAAATCACTATAGAGACATAATTAAAGAACCATCAGCTTCTTTTTTAAAAATATATTTTTCTTGATTTCAGAGAGGAAGGGAGAATAGAGATGGAAACATCAATGATGAGAGAGGATCATGGATCAGCTGCCTCCTGCACGGCCCCCACTGGTGATTGAGCCCGCAACCAAGGCACGTGCCCTTGACCGGGGATCAAACCTTCTGGTTCATAGGCCGACACTCAACCATTGAGCCACACCAGCGGGGCTCTCTCTCCTATTTAGATGTCAGATAATCTCCTTCAGAACTCCACTATTTACACATAAATAAAATTTTGTAGCTGCTGTGAGCCCCCCCACCCCCGACCCCCGGTTGAAAATGACCTGCTCTCTGGAAGAATCTGCCTTAATTAAGGGCGGGAGGCAGGAAGGCAGCCCCATGCAACGAGGCCCCAGGTGTCAGTGCACCCGGCTTCCCTGTGGGCTGGTCTCCACGTGGAGCCCAGATGATTGGCCGCTTCCTGCAAGGAGGGCTGGCTGGTACTTTGCCATGAAAAGTGGTTTGCAAGGATGACGTCCTCTTCAGACTGAGTTTCACCGAGCGGCACACTTCTCTTCCAGTGTGTGTGCGCCTGGGGAGCGCTGTCAGCATCGTCTTCGCGGATCTTCACGGCAGGAAAGCAGGCCACGCAGGGGGGAGAGCGCAGCTTCTGGAAGGAGAAAACAACTCGTTTCTCTTATTAGGAAACTCAGCTGAGTGAAACCAGGCCGGGTGCCTGAAGGACTCTGTTGGTGCATTTCCCCCAAAGGACACGTGTGGCTGTGAAGTAGAAACAAGTAAATCTGTCTGCATCAGATTGTCTCACGTACGTAAAAACTGCATACAGATGGAATCTAAATCACTCATTCAGACCTCATGGAACCCTTGCCAATTGTGAAAAGTATCGCAATATATCATAGAAATCGACTAGGAAACATACCAAAATTCTGTTGGTGAAGTAAAAAGCAGTGTGCTCAATACACAACAATTGTCGGGGGGAAATAAATCTTAAATATTTACCAGTGTTGCCCATTTTGCTACATAATTTTATTTCATATGCTTGCCAAATAGCAATGGATTACAGAATGGCTATAAAACTTCTGTAATTAAATAAGACTTAATATGTGTGTATGTTGTATTATTAATTAAGCTACTATAAATCAGCATACATGCACATATCTGTATCGTCCTTAATTTGAGTTTTAAAGGCGGAATTTATATATGGCACTGTCTGTCACTTTAAAGATGATAATATACTGTCTGTACCCAAAATTAAGCCTGTTGTTTTGCCATTGTATTTTCTCACCAGCAAAATCGGATTCTTAGGTTATGAGAGTCTCCCTCTCTTTTCTGTAAACACTGTGTCCATCTCGGGTGACGAGCAAATATGCATTCTTTTCCCTATCTGTGACATTTTCTTAATGGTTGGAAGTCTGCTTTGTGCATATCTCACAGGTCTTTTCTTCATCTTTTCTACGTGAGAAGGCTACAATTGAAAGCTTTACGTTGACCTACATTTCCTACAGCTTCAGAACGACTCCATGAAGGATGGTTCAGCTAAGAACAGGAGTTCACTGGCACATTAGTATCACTAAGAATGAACTAGAATTATCCTTCATGTGAACGTAATTTCCCCAAAGAGTGGCAAGTTGGTTTAGTAGCTTTTCATGATTTAAGAACTCCCAGGAGTGGCTGAAGAGAGAGTATAACTTTGAAGAATAGAAGGGAATATCCCTTGCCTTGTAGAATTACAATAGGAAGAAAAATTGCTGCCTACCGTGCTGATTTTCTCAAACTGGCTCTGGAGCAAACAACCACAGGAACAAGAAAATTGGATGGTTTTACAATTTAACACGCCCAGTTCATCAATAAATACCTTGACAATAGCAAAGTTGTGGACTTTTAAACTCAAAGTTATAGGCAGTGATTTTCTTCCCCTAAGAAAATTTGAGATATCCAAGAAGGCAGTGTCTGTCTACTTTGAGAAAACAGGGCTGTAAGCTTCTCTTTGAATTAAATCACAAAGCAAAAATATTCCATCCGCAGTTTGTAATACTAATACAGACACACTGTGCAAAAAGCTTTCTGAAATACAGGTGAATATCTAAATAGAGGAGGTGCTGATATTCACATTTTGCCAGTATACTTATGATGTAAATTAATATTCTTGTCCTTTCTGATTATTTTCTTTTTGATACCTTCCATCAAGCAATTGAATAACTCCATTAGGTATTTGCTTTTTCATCTGTCTTTTCTCCCCATTTCTCTTTGAGGAACTCTTGATTCAATAACGCATCATGTTCAATGGCTGATGATTTCATTGTGACCTCTAAATCTATACTTTCTCATTTCTAATCCATGTAACATATTTCATCAAAATTATCAGTTAACATAATTTAGATGTAAATGCCATTTATAGGGTTACAATTCTGGCCTAGCCATGCTTACTAATAGATAAATAGCAGCATGTTTCTTTCCAAAAGTTGCCCAGTTTTGTTGGTAAATTATATGGTGACCCTAATTTATAAGCAAGCATGCCAGGCCCAAACCATACTTATGAAATTGCACTACAGGTTTTGCAAGTACAGGATCACACAATTATATTCATTGTAGCTGGAGTTTTTTCTTTGTTTGTTTGTTTTAGGATCTTCCATTGCATCTAAGAAAGTGTCCTGGATCACTCTGAATTTACAATATTTTTCCATTCTCCGGCAGGGAATATACAAAGAACTGAAGTACATGTATAATTTCTACAAATCTTACATACAGGTACACAGGATGCTCATTCTACCTTACCTTATAGCTCTGGCTCTGACATTAATGAGTTACATGAGCACGGGAAAGTCATGTGAACATTTTGAAATTAAACTTATTCATCTGTATTGCCAAACCGGTTTGGCTCAGTGGATAGAGCGTCGGCCTGCGGACTGAAGGGTCCCAGGTTCGATTCCGGTCAAGGGCATGTACCTTGGTTGCGGGCACATCCCCAGTGGGAGGTGTGCAGGAGGCAGCTGGTCGATGTTTCTCTCTCATCGATGTTTCTGCCTCTCTATTCCTCTCCCTTCTTCTCTGTAAAAAATCAATAAAAAATATTAAAAAAAAACACCTTATTCATCTGTATAAATGTGATTAGATTAGGTTACCTCTTCACTTTGCAGTGTTTTGGTTGCTGGTTGTTCTATGGGCAAGAAGAGAAAATAAACTTGAGAACGCATGAAGTTAATGTTAGCCCTTCTGTTGACCTTGGATAACTGGCTTTGGCCATAGGAAAGTCTTTTCTTCTGTCTTAAGCCCATTTTGCATTTACCTGTCAAGTTCTGAGCAAAATGCCTGCTTCGTCATGACACCTTCCCTGGGTCCCAGGAAGCTGTGATTCCCACCCTTGATTCTGTGTAGGTTAAATGCATACTTTCTTGAGGTCATTTCTGACACTCTCCCTGGTATTGTAATCCTGTTTGCATATTTTCCTAAGAGAGATTTGGCCCTCTCATCGAGTATATTACAAGAAATTAGATTCATCTCTACATCTTGTTGAACAAAATAGTTCTAAGTAAGTTTCCGTAGAAGAATAAATTGCTAACCATTCATCATCACTTCTTACTAACATTTATACTTAACCCTTTAACAAGGAATAAATTACCATATCTGTTGATAGATTTTTAACATTTTCAAGATAACTAGCTAGAAACAGATACAGGTACCTACTAGTGTAATTAGTTAACATGCATAGATAGAACACTTGTTCAATAGCATTTCTTCAGATCAATTTTTCTCCTATGGATGCCTGTTGGTTATTCAAGTATGTTGTTTTATTGTTGCTCTGCCTCCAATAGAATTGTAGAGGCCACATGCATATAGATTGAGTGAATATGATATTAAACCATTCTATGAGTCCTACTAAAGAGCGGGGGCGAAGAGGAAAGTGTTGGTAAGTGTACTCCACCAATCCCAACATCACATTGATTTGACTCCAGGCTGAAGGCTAAAAGCATATTCAACGTATTAAAAAGCACAAATCTATTCTCCATTGTTCAGCACACCGTTATTACTACCAGTACATCATTTTCTATTCAGACTTTCACTGCAGAGAGTTTTAAGAAAATGATTGCAATCAATGGTTTAATAACTTGGGTGTAGTGCTTCTAAAATCTAATGTCTGTAGCTGAAGTAAAGGTATCGAGTTTTGAGGGTTTTTTTTGCCTCTGTTTCTTTACATAAAAAGATAATATTAACCAGATAATTAGTTCAAAAAAATGTTTTCCCCAAAGTTATACCCTAATCTTAACAACCAACAGGTACCTACTGATAGAGAAGGAAGAGGAATCAAAGGGTCGTAATCGAGTTCTCTCCTCTCATGTCCATTGCAAACCAAGATTCTCTGGATACTTTTATTTCATTGGAGGTCTGGGTAAGATTTATTGAAAGTACTGGGTTCTGTGGGATGAAAGAAAAAAAAGAAAGAGGAAGACAGTTTACACCACGGAAATGTCAGATCTCAAGTGTAAGATATTATTTAATTATAACAGATTAGCAATTCCAGTGTTGTCTTTGCCACACTGTTGTCTGTGTGCATGGGTACGCTTTTACGTTCTCTGGCTAATCTCTTCACTTTCCTTTACATATTGAATTTATATGCCATTATTAAGTGATCCCCATAATAAGTCTAGGTACCACCTGTCACAATACAAAGGATGCTGTGATTTTTCAGTTATTACTATGCATTCTATCTATAATGTAAAAATAGAGCAGATCTGTCATGATTTTAATTTAAGTTGCCTATAAACCATCTTGCCATCATTTCGTCTCTTTTTCAAACTCCAATCTGCAGAATTTTCTAGCAAATGGAGTTGACCCACTCTTAACTCAATTATAACTCTAAACTTGGACTTTGTATTTTCCTTCCTTTTGTTAGTCGAAGAATATTAAGTCGCTGACTAAGATTCTGCCTCCTTACATTCCTCCACTACCTTACTAGATTTTTAATATTCAATATCACGTTTAGAATTTTCACCGACCTCAGTATGTCCCACTATCTGTGGTGGAGGATCAGATTCCTCTCCAAGTCAATGTGAAAAAATGAATGTGTAAAATGCAATATATATATTCTAAGAAAATAAAATACAGACATAGAAGACATATGAAATGCAAATTCTATTTTTATTAGATGCAAGAGAAAAAAAATCACATTGCCATAAACATATTCAGGACAGATATACTATGAGAAGAAAGAAGTGTAAACATTTTATACCTTTTTATAGAAACTGTGCATACAGGTTATTAAGATAGATAATTGCTTTTACAATTAATACATCTTATCTCCTGCAGTAATAAAGAAAACCATAATTCCCCATGTCAAACACCTACATGCACATAGAACACCTTAAAACTTACAACATTGTCCGGCCAGCATGGTTCAGTGGTTGAGTGTCAATCTATGAACCAGAAGGTCACAGTTTGATTCCCAGTCAGGGCACATGCCTGGATTGTGGGCTCGATCGGGACATGCAAGAGGCAGTCAATCAATGGTTCTCTCTCATCATTGATGTTTCTCTCCATCTCCCTTCCTCTCTGAAATCAATTAAAAAAAAACACAAAACACCAAACATTGATGTGCTTAGAAGTGTCCAATGTGGGCCTATAGTTTAACAACTATAACTCAAAAGTGTAAAAATTTTGTTTAACAAATCTGTTACATTGAAGACAACGTCACTCCTGGCAAAGGTTTGTCTGTACTGTAGCTCTGTTTTGTTTTAGGGACTTATATTAAAACGATCAGTCTCACAGAAACTTATCGATGGGCAGCAAAAGACATTTTAAAGCAGACCCAGTGAGCTTATGAAAATCATTTTTAACTTCCGCGCAAAAGGAAGCACGGGGTGCTGTGTATTTCCAAAACTCATCTTTAATCTTCCATTCAGCTCCAATAACGTTTCGTATGCAGTGATAATTAAATTTGCAGTTGCTTTCCACAGAAGAAATGAATACAGAATTTTATAATACACTTTGGAGTTGCACTCATTCAACTGAACTTTAATGATTACAAATTAAAAGAGGGTTCTGCTACCGGAGTCTGAGAAGAACCTGCCGCGTGCACCTGTCCAGTTGCTGCCGACATCGCTAGGGGCCACTCCATTTCCTGTTTCCTGTTCAGGAGAAAGTACCACAGCCCCCTCACACACTGGTGCTGGATGGCTCCCATTTGCCCTGTGAAGTGCCCTCTCCCCCCTCCTGCAAGCCTGTCCTGGCTCCCAGAGCAGCGTGAAGAAGGTGTCACCAAGCCCCCTGGCCTCTGCCGCCTCCTGTGTGTTGTTCCGTGAAAGGCACCCGCAGGAGGTGAGAAAGGAGAGCGACCTTGAGTTATTTATTCTCTTTCTATCCGCAGTGTCTCCATGCCCTGGCTCCACCACACCGTGTCTCCACCAGCCTTCTTTATAGAATTTTCTTCTCTCCATGTTCCAGTCACCAGGTCTAAAGATGCTAAAAATGTCCTACTTCAGTAGGCCCAGAATGCCGCATTCATTTCTGTGGTTTCCTCCTGCTCAGCCAGCAATGTCTACCCAGTTCACTATTCCATAAATCCCCCCATTTGATTCTACCGTCTACACCCTGGCAGGTCCCTGACTTGTACAAGAATTAGTATGAGGAATGGCCTCAGGAAAAAAATAAATATTGCATGATGTATTTGGTTACATACATATTTTAAGGCCACACAAATAAATTCCATATGCATTATTTTAAAGGATAATAATTAAAGAGTAGTATTGGCTCAAGTGTAGAAAAATAGACTATGGAAAAGAGAATCAAGAAACCGGTCAATATAGACACAATCTCAAGGTTTATGACTAGTGAGGAAAGGGAGGTGGTTACAGTAAATGTGCTGGGTAAATAGATATCTTACAAAATAAAGTGAAATCTAACATCTTCTTCTTCCTTCCCACAAACAACTGAAGTGTCTGGATGAAGACACTGCAAAATAAAATGAGCTTTGTGTTGGAAAATATTTTTAATAGGTCATAAAAAGTAAAAGAATAATAAATTTGACCTTTAACTGGATATCATCCATAAAAAGAATAGTATCAGTATACTACATTTTTTCCAAAGAGGATAAGAAAAATAATAAAATTGCTTGAGATCGTTAGACCAATTTTTTAAAAGCTGATAGATTTGTTTTTTAATTCATAGAAGGCATGGCTGACTCCTCTTTATGCGGACATAAAATAAAACAATTAAAATGCCGGTGGATGAGTTAATTAAGCAGTAAATTGGAATATGTGAATCCTTTTTATTGAAAAAGTAAAGAGAATCCCACCGGGAGGAAAAATACCTTTAATAATAAGGCATCTAGGTTCGACATGTCCTCTGTATTTTTTAACTACATTTTGCTTGTTCATTAACTGAGTCAGCATTTCTGTGGGAGCCATTTGGAGAGGTGAGGGGTGTCATGTAGTGAACTCACAGTTCTCTGCCCCGAGCTGTCCTTCCCCAGAAGGTGGGACAGGGGAGGTCCCAGGGGAATTCCAAATTATGGGCGGGGATATGATAGGGATTGTGGTTTAGCCATGAGTTCCCATGTCAGTCATCCTAACATGTTCTCTGTGATTCAATGAACTAGAGGCGATACCAAATGTAAGAGATGGCTAATCATTAAATGCGGATTAAGACCCATTAGATGCGGAGCTCTTACCTACAGCAGAGATAGCAATATATTTAGTACATTTTTTTCTTTAAATTGACATTTGTTCTCCTTTGTAATCCAAACTTCCCAAATTCTTTGCAAATTCATCCGTGATGGCCATATCTGGCCTTCTTATCTACAATCTTAACCAGCTTCTAATCAGAATGTAAATTCACTCCCCTTTTGGATTGCTCTGTATTGGTTTTTCATCGGTAAATAAATTTTATGTCGCATTCTACTGCTGACCTCTGGCATATGAGGAGCAATAGCATGAATGAGTAGAGGGAAATGTTTCATATTTGGAAGAGATTAGGCACATTCTGTGTGATTTTGAGAAACAGCTTAAAAAAAAAGTTGGAATATCATGATTGGAAAATTTAATTAACAGTTTGGCAAATATTAAATGCCGGTCATTGTACCACATGCTTTTGAAAATATGTTATTTATTAAAGATAGGGGAGTTATCTATACATTGTAAATGCAAGATTACTGCATGAACTGCTTTTTAACATTAATCAAAGTAAAGGAAGCTAAGCAGCTTAAAGATAATAGCGCAAGAATTAATCTTTTCAGTGGAGGCAAAGGTGAGGAAAAAAATAAATGTGTAAAGATAAACAGAAGTCTACTTTTGGCTTCCTCTCTTTGTTCTTCATTTTCCCCAACAATTCTGTAAGCCTCTCTGCACTAAATCCCTCTCAGCCCGAAATAACTAAAGCCTGTTTTTATCTATTTGTCTCCCTGTATTGAACTCTTAAGGGTACACCATGGAACACACTTTAGCTACCTGGTACATTTTATTTTGTCCTTTATTATTATTAGCTACTTATTTTTTATCTATCACAATAAAATATTTTTGTATTATTTATGTCTTACATTCTGTTGATACTGGAGCAGTTTTTTTGTCTGTACTGGGTGCCTAATAAATGCTTGTTCAATTTTGGTAATATGCATAATTGGTGATTTAGACAGTAATGAGGTAGTTCAGTATTATGCTCATTAAAATTAACTTTACATATTTTACCCAAAATTGTTTTATGGATGTTTTATGCATTCAAATAAAAAGAGTACTCTTTGCAATTGATTAATATTCCCTCCTATTCCATCACAACAGTGATTTTTCAACCAATGTGTCGCAAGAATTTTTAAAACATGCAATACCCGACTCTTCAGTCAGGGGCACTGACCTCTTTTGCCTTAGATTGTCAAATAAAAAAATGACAACAGCCAGCGCAACAATAGTCATCTGGCGCAAATGAGTCAAAATTGCACCTATTATTTTGTGAGATTGGCAAAAATAGATCTTTTGCGGTGTGCTGCAGAATGTTAGTAATGAGTTTACCTGTACCATGAGATGGAAAGGGCTGCCTCACAAGTAACCATGTTCTCTGCAGGAGTCCCTCACTGTATCTACTGAAAGTTAAGCAAATGCATTATTTGGCTTCAGTTATACTTTATCTTATCTACCACTAAGAACCTTATCTCAAATGCCAGCGTGAACTTTAAATGCTCTGTCTAGAGCCAGAAATGCAGTGCATCCTGATAAAATCCCCCGACTGAGCTAGTGAAACTTCTAGAAGGCAATGTGCAGTGGGCATTGTCTCTCTTCCTGGTGCTGGAAAATTAGATGACGCTCTAAGTAGTGTTTGATGGGCATCACCAGGCTGTACAAAAACTATCATCCATGTAGACTTCATTGACAAGTCAGATGTTGTCTTGAAGAATTTTTTTATTAGAGAGGGACTAGTCATCTTGGCTTCTTTTCTTTTTCTATTTTGCTATCTTTCCATCAATTTTCCTAGCCAGTCTTCTGTTAAATTCCAATGCTATCAGAAGGCAGGGAGGTAATAACCAAAGACCTTCCTTGTAGGCACATATGCATAACCCATGGACACAGACAATAAGGTGACGAAGGCCTAGGGTAGGGGCGGGCTGGAGGGGGCCGATGGGGGAATAAAGGGAACTTACATAATACTTTCAACAAGAAAGATTTAAAAAATAACAGTTGAGTAGCTGCCAAAAAAAAAAAAAAAATTCCAGTGCTGCCGGGAGCCGGTCCATGCTTGCTGTTTCAAGGGACCTGGCATATATGGCATACTGTTCTTAATATGTTTGCTCACCTTCTTAGCGCTGTGTGTTTTAACCAAGGTCACCTCTCCGAGAAAGGTTGTTTCCCCAGGTAGGAATTTTTCCCTGAAGTCAGGGAGGGGATGCCTCTCCTAGAAAGGTTGTTTCCCCAGGTAGGAATTTTTCCCTGAAGTCAGGGAGGGGATGAAATCCCTTAACTAAGTGCCAGGCGGGTAATTAATCACTTTAACTATGAACAATCATGCTTAAGCTACATAATCTTTACTCCCTGGAATGGAGATAAGAAACGCCCTAACCTTTGTAATAGAGATTGATAGGATTGGAATCAACTGGTATAAATACTGTTGAAACAAGACAACAGCAGACAGAACTTAGGAGAGAGAGAGAGAGAGAGACAGAGAGACAGAGAGACAGAGAGAGAGACAGAACCTAGGCACAGAATGTTCACTAGAGACAGAAGAACTTCGCTGGAGAAAACATGGCAAAAGATCCTGGACTGAACCTGACTATAGAAATTGGCAAGAGAACCTGGTGACTGAACCTGGCTGGAGAACCTGGACAGAACCTGGCTGGAGAACCTAGTGAGGGAACATGGCTACAGAACCTGGCTGGAGAACCTAGCGAGAGAACATGGCTACAGAACCTGGCTGGAGAACCTGGAGAACCTAGCAAGAGAACATGGACACAGACCCTGGCTGGAGATCCTAAGCAGAACCTCTCTGGAGATCGAGACCAGAACTTGGCTGGAGATCCTGGCTAGGCTGCTGATCAACTGAACGCTGTCTCCGTGTCCTTCCTTCTTCGCCGACTCCGTCCACACCTTTGGGGACCCCTGGACCCGCTGGGGTTGGACCCCAGCACAGTGCTATCTTCCTGATTGCACTAGCTTCAGCTCCCAAGAAGGTGAAATCCTGTTATTTAAAGCACCCTATTATTTATGACATCTCCGGGTAGAATTAAGAAGCAAGAAGGCTGCAGTTCCTCTCATCCAATTAGAAACTGAATGAGATTCTGCATATAATTCTAGTCCATGCCAAGCACACGTACCTTCCTAGGCAAGTTCCGATGTATAACAGTAACAGAAAAATGAAATTGAATATGTAAACTGCACCACTCAGTTCTAATCCTCCCTCATGAAGTATGAAAGAAAACCTCTCGATGATACGTGTACTAATATAAATGAATTCCTAGAATGTCGCTTTGGTGAGCTATGGTTTATTTTATTTGATTTTCTGGCTAGTGTTATTATACCTGCACTTTGCAGAGATATACTGGAAGACCTCAATGAAATAACAAAGGCCAGAAATTAAAGACATACATTTTGTATCTGTCACAGATGTTATCAACATGAACTTACTGGTATTTGATTCTATTCCCTTAACTATGACCCTAAGGAATAATTGTGTTTACATTATTAAAGACCAGTTTTAAGGTATCAATGTTATCTCTCATATTCACTTATGGGTAACATAATGATTCACAAGTATATAAATATTCATAAATCTGTGAAACACAGAATCGTAGCAGGTTGTCCGGTATGAATTCCCGCTTTATTTC
Source organism: Myotis nattereri (assembly GCF_964212035.1). Taxonomy (NCBI): domain Eukaryota; kingdom Metazoa; phylum Chordata; class Mammalia; order Chiroptera; family Vespertilionidae; genus Myotis; species Myotis nattereri. The sequence goes on along the minus strand of NC_138096.1, from coordinate 2,233,681 downwards.
CCCATAACATGTGATACCTAACAAGGTTGTCCTTTATTTCTGATTTTGATAAAATGATACTGACATTCGGAAGGTGGTTGGGCATGAAATGTAGACAGTTGGCCTCTTCCAACGCTGTAGTTTACTGTGGTGGGACCAGGGAAAAGCGATTGAAAGAGACAACGATGTTTGGCCACGTCATTCTGAACAGACAGACAGTAGCAACTTCTGGAGATTTCTGCATCCCTGAGTGTACGGTTACTGCAAGGGATCTATGCAGTTGCACAACATGGGGTGAGACCGTCTCCATGGTAACAGCTTGGGTTTTTTACTATTTCCTTTCTGTGAAGCAAGAGGGAAGATTTCGCTCTATGTTACATCTTAAGAGCAGCTAGTGACTCTTAATTGTAATCAGAGGGTGTCTTATGAAAGGTAAGTGGAAAGATTGAAGATTAGGAAGAGAACAAAGAGGGGGGCGAAAGCCCCAGGCTCGCGGCTTACTGTTGACGGAGGCATTTAGCCGCGCGCTCTTGGGGAGGCAATTTCATTACAGGCGATAGAAAGAGAGCAGCCAGGTTTTCATGTTTTGAGTCACAGTTTGCATCCTGGGTCACAGGATGTTTTTATGTTTAAAAAGTTGTTCGCCAGCATTTTAAAAGTTAATGGTTTTTGAGCCAGTATCTTCCCAGATCCTACTTGCAACTAGAGGTGATGTTGGGACATCATTCTGGCCAAACTCTAAGTGTTAAGGCAGAAAACATCCTAAATAGGATCTATCGGGTCCAGACTCTTCAGGTTTGGAACAGTCTCATTTATGTTTTCCTGGAATGTAGATGCCAGACCTAAAGAAGCTGGAGGCCTTGGTACTTCCAAGAGGAGGAGCCTGTGATCTAAAGTTAGAGTGGACGCCTCGATCATTAATGACGAAAGTTACAGGCAGTGTCTGCCCTCAGCTGCTAGTTCACTCTCTCTGAATCTTGTAATTTCAGGAGTCTCAGAAATACTGATATCTTTTAAGTCACCCCTAATTGGGTTCTTTCACTTACAACCAAATGTATATCTTCGCTTAACCCGTTTCTAACAAGGAGATTCTTTACAAAGTTTAGCTGTAGCCACAGATTTGCCTTTGTATCTCAAACAAGCCTTATTTAAAATACAGTGTGTTATTTTGTGGAAATAATGGCATGTTAAAGTGAATGTGTGGTTTTTTAAAATATATTTTTATTGATTTAAGAGAGGAAGGGGAAGGGAGAGAGAAACAGAAACATCAATGATGAGAGAAAATCATTGATTGGCTGCCATGATTGAGCCGGAACCCCAGGCATGTACTCTGACCGGTATTCGAACCTTGACCTCCTGGTTCATAGGTTGATGCTCAACCACTGAGCCACTCCAGCTGGGCTAGAGACCCTGCTGGGCTCAGACTGGGCTCAGTATTATGCCAGCCCTGCCCCGCCCCCACCACACCACCTGACTGGTGGCTCTGAGGCCATCAGCAGCCAAGAGCACTCAGCAGGATCTAGGCTGGCCCTGATGTCCAGCTAGCGCATTCTTATGAAGGTGCTTACAAAAATTCCAGGACTCCATTGTGTTAATGACACGACGACCCGCAGCTGATTGTCAGTGTTTTTATTTGGGATATCAGTGGTTCTCAAACAGCAGAATGCAGATCCTAACACATCACCTGGAGCCCACACGGCCCCTTCATCTCTGTGTATAAACTCACCAGTTCTAGGATTTTGCCAAAGTAGAGTAGAAGCCCCCAGCCTTCAGACAACAGCACCTGGTACCGCCGACTAAAGTTTTGATCAGATATTTGTCCCTAATGCACTAAAGATGATCATTTTGTCAGCTTACAGTATTTAAGTCCTGGATACCCACTAAGTTAATGCCACGGATTTTTATTTAAATGCAGTAGCTTAGGTAGATCACAGTAGTTTATAACAACCTATGTCCAAGTGTGACATTCTCTCTTCATTAGGATTAGATGTGGCCGGGAGTGAAAACATAAAGAAAAGGTCAGGGAAAAGCGTGAACTGATAAGGTTTAAGTCCCTCAAACACTCAGCAGTCAGTCGCGCAGGCCTGGTACACCATCCTCACCAGACACTTAGATTCTCGTCCACTTGCTATTCTGCCACCCCCAGGTTGTAACAGTCATTACTTTTTCATATCCAGCCTTATTTTTATGATTTTCATGCCAGTATTCTGTCATGTCTAGGGTGTGAAAGTCGGTTATTTTCAAGTTTCAGTCTTCATTTATAATATTTTTAGCCTTAGTATTTCCTTAAGTAATTTTTATTGACAAAGAAGAAAGGTAAAATCATAACATTTTCTTTCAGTTATTCGGAATCAATACAGTTTTCTAGAAAGCAGGCTGACTGGGTCCCAGAGAACAGAAAACCCCAGCTTGGCCAGGAATGGCAGGAATCCTTCCAATAGTCCTGGCAACCACGGTCTCAGGAAGAGACCCAGGAGACAGACAGGATGTGACTCAAGCAATCCCAGGGTACACCACTGCTGCATCCCAGCTCCCAAAGCATGGGTCTCAAGCAGTGCTTGGTGCAAATTAGTCTCGGAGAGACAAGCCTACACATATTTTTTGTAAACCTTAAAATAGCTTCTCCAACCTTATTCCCATGGCAACCCTAAAATAAAAATTGCCCGAGCAAAGATGTCTAATGTTTAGCATGCCTATAGGTCGTTTCTTGTCTATAGATATTTCACTTTATCTGGAATCACTAGTTGCCGTATACTATTCATTAAAAATTCCGAATCACCTGGATTTTATTGGGTAACTGGTGGTTTCCCACGGGCCTGGCCGCACCAATTGCTGCAGCAGTATTGGGAAACTTAGGGGTCCTTTCCTGGTTACAGTGGTGGGGGGTCATTATTGACATTGAGCTGGCAAGGACCGGGAGTTCAGGTCCGAGGCCAGTGATGGCGAACCTTTTGAGCTCGACGTGTCAGCATTTTGAAAAACCCTAACTTCACTCTGGTGCCGTGTCACATATAGAAATTTTTTGATATTTGCAACCATAGTAAAACAAAGACTTATATTTTTGATATTTATTTTATATATTTAAATGCCATTTAACAAAGAAAAATCATCCAAAAAAATGAGTTTGTGTGTCACCTCTGACACATGTGTCATAGGTTCGCCGTCACTGGCCTAGGCTTTCTAAGGTGCTCAGGATGATTAGAGGCACAGGTTAAAAATGGAGGCAGACTCAGTGGGTGCTGCACGGACATGCTCCCAGGAACAAAATGGAATGACAACTAGAATACAGAAAAGCTTCCTGAATAAATCAATGGAAAACTGGCAAGAGAGAGCCCTGATTGCGGAGGACCTTGGAGACCACATAGAAACTGATTTGTTTTGTATATTGTAAAAAAAATTAATAATTAAAAAAGGTATCAGAGGCAATATATCACCTCAACAGAAACTTAAAAAAATCAGTAAGTTCAGCAATTCATGGTTGAAATAAATAAGTGATAAAATAAAGTGCTTAGAGGTGAGTCATATGCAGACACGAGACTTCGGCCAAGAGCAGGCGGAGTTTATGATGTCCCATAAGATTGCAGTGGAGCAGGGAAACTATTATCTAGTGACTCTGTAGCCACTGCAGCCTCACAGAGCAAGGCTCTGAGAAGCTCCTAAGGGCAGGACTTGAGGGGTTGTCGGAACTGGAGCAGAGAGCCAAAGAAGGGCAAGAGAAGAGGAAAGGGCAGGCCCAGCCAGAGAGGAACCCTCCGGAAGCCCGCCGTGCAGGGTGGGGCAGAAGCTCCTGCAGACTCAGTGAGCTCCTGGGCCAGTTTGACCAGGGGCCCCACACCGAGAGGGTGGTGCCCTGTCTGCTCACCAGCACAGATGGCACCATCCTTGTGAAAAGCTCGCCCTTTTCTGAAGTGAAAATGTTTGTTGTGATTACACTGTCACCCCTCTTTTTGTGTTGTGTGTATCGGAGTTTGTTAAACATAACGGTCTAAAGGCTGCAGAAGGTCTACTTGGGATTTAGGATGACAACAAAGGACACACAAATGTCAACTGAATAATATAAACTCAGACAAACATGGACCTCCTATATCAACTGTAGGCAAACTACGGCCCGCGGGCCGGATTCGGCCCATTTGAAATGAATAAAACTAAAAAAAAAAAAAAAAAAAAAAAGACCGTACCCTTTTATGTAATGATGTTTCCTTTGAATTTATATTAGGTCATGCAAACACTCCATCCATGCTTTGGTTCCGGCCCTCCGGTCCAGTTTAAGAACCCATTGTGGCCCTCAAGTCAAAAAGTTTGCCCACCCCTGTATATACTCGTCTCTACGTGTAATAACTGAACTTGACTTTAGGTCGTCTTCTAAAGTCAAAAAGATGGCCTGGTGGCGTGGCTCAGCAGTTGAGCATCGACCTATGAACCAGGAGGTCATGGTTCGATTCCCAGTCAGGGCACATGCCCGGTGTTCGAGCTCAATCATGGCAGCTGATCTATGATCCTCTCTCATCATTGATATTTCTATCTCCCTCTCCCTTCCTCTCTGAAATCAATAAAAAAATATATCATCGACCTACGAACCAGGAGGCTCAGTGTTGACGGAGAAGAAAGTTAGAAAACTCTAGGTTCTTTGGCATCCTTGCATCGCTGCCATAACCAGCTACCGAAGAGTGGTCTCTGGACAGGAGAGAATTTTTTAGAAGAGGTTTTCTGCAATTTCCAACTGAATGGTGAGCGGTATTCCTTTCTTGTCTCCTGATTCAGACCTGTTCTGAGGAAAGACTTCTCAGAATACCAGCAGACGACAGCTGCTTAAACAAGTTGACAGTGGTCCATGTTTATAAACTGCAGCTGACATTTGCTCAGAGCCTTCACTCGGGGTGTACAAATGCGGAGTGACAGGAGCCCTAGGGCTATAGCTGACAGTTGTGAAAACTCGTATTTTCGTTATGTTGTGCTGAACCACCCCAAACCCTGACTATCACTAAAATAATGTCACCCCCAGTGGGATAATAGTATTGAGTTTAAGAGGACTTACGTGTGCATTTATAGTTTTCTCATTTAATAAAATGTATGAGTATCTTGGCTATTAATTTTATAGGATGAGTTCCAAAATCAGTATAGAAAAATATAGCTAAGCTAGAGTATTTCTATTAAATGATGTCTCTATGTTCAAGGGGATACACTAATACTTAAAGCATAAACAGTCCTACTTCCTATCTCTACCACACTCCACAACTCTACTACTTTTCTCCTTTTTGCCCCATTTAAAAAAAAAAATTTCTAGTCTCAGATTATTACTCTAGCTTCAAGATAATAATGAATGTATTGCTCTATGAATAGTTCAAAAGGAACTGCCAGTAGTAGTTATATTTAAAAAATACTAAATACAGCACAATGTGAAATCTCATAACAACCTCAAATGCCTCCCAGCGTTTGATTTAGGTAACTCAACTTCAACCTGGGTGGGGAAGAGCAGTTAATGAGCAGCCCTTGGAACGAATGGACTATAGAATTCACTCTTTTGCTCACCCAGAACATTCGTAGTGCTGCTTTTAAACATTCTTCTGGTTCCCAGATGAAATTATTTTGGAGAGTTCAAGTAAGTCTTTTCACAACTCAGCGGCTTTCCAAAAAAATCTTTATTGGTGAAAGTATTACAGCCTGGCTGATGTGGCTCAGTGGTTGAGCATCAACCTGTGAATCAGGAGGTCACAGTTCAATTCCCAGTCAGGACACATGCCCAGGTTGCAGGCTTGATTCCCAGTAGGGGGCGTGCAGGAGGCAGGCAATCAGTGATTCTCTCTCATCACTGATGTTTCTCTCTCTCTCCCTTCCTCTCTCTGAAATCAATAAAAAGACTTTTTAAAAAGAAAGTATTACAGATATTCCCCTTTTCCCCATTGACGCCCTCCACCCTGCCTCTATTCCCCCAGGTCTCCCCAATAATGACAGATAAACCTGTTTTTTTTTTAAAAAAAATAAAATCCTAGTGAAATTTCGAACTTAAAGTATGTAAGTCAGACAAGCATTACTTCTTAACATTTGCAAATAATGTTTCAGAGGACCCAGCTTACAAACACAATCTTTTTCTCATATAAATGTTTATTAATCTTGTTGAATGAAATAGGAACTAAGATCAAGAAATAAACTGAAGGCAAAAAAATTGTTAATTTTTTTATTCATTGACAAACTTAAAGAAGTTTCCAAACTTTCATTGAATTTGTACTCACTGGAACTTGTTGCCTTAAGAAGAAACTAGCTTTCCTAATTGTGACAGGTTATTTATTTTTTATTGAAATGTTTGTGATTGTGTAACCCCTGAGGACAGTTTACAAGTAATGAGCTAATATGTCCCTTTTCTGCTTTCACTTGTCACAAAAAGTAAATATAACTGGTTCAGTGCACTTTTCTCTATCTGCCTGTGAAGCTGACCTTATGGACATATTTTTAGTTGGCAATAAGGAAACTAATTCAGCTGTCTCTTCCGAGACAATGTCCACAGGGTCTAAGTGGAGCTGGTTACCCCTTATAGGTCCACTTAGATCAACGCACACCTTTAGGATGGCTGATTTGTGCATGCGGCTTTCTTCATGATTCGTCTGCTTGGAGTAGGTTGAACTTACTGGATCTGTAGTGCTGATAGGCAGACTACTGGGCTCCAAAATACGTCCAGGTCCAAGTCTGTAGAAATTAATAATACGCTATGCTACATGGAAAGGGGGAATTAAGAGTACGGATAGAATTAAGGTTGCTAGTTTTCTGACCTGAAAATAAGGTGATATCATGAGTCACCCAGGAGGACCCACTGTGATGTTAAAATTAAATACAAAAGGGATACAGGACTTGAGAATTCCCTGAGCTTTCATAGGAAGCGATTGCTTTTTAATTGTTTAAACTGTATTTACTCTCAAGTATAGTACAGCACAGGGAATATAGTCAATAGCAGTGTAATGACTGCGGATGGTGCCAGGTGGGCACTAGACCTACTGAGATGATAGCTTCATAAGGTGTACAAATGTCTAATATCTAAATTGTACACCTGAAGCTAATATAATACTGGATGGCAGCTACAATCGAAAGCAATTGGATTTACTTAACAATTATAATTGCATGCAGTTTTATAGAGATTTAAAAAACAGTGTTAATGTTGACTCTTTTAATAGGTTAAAGCAGAACTTAAAACCACTATTTTCTTCACACCATAAGCAATATTTTCCATAACTGTATTGTCAAGTCATATGGTGAAAATGAATGTTTCCAGTTGGGCAAGCACTTCGTTATTAGAAGTATGAATTCATATAAAAAATGATAAGTTACATTATTCAGAAAATGGGTGAAATATATCAAGGCAAGGTTTTAGATATTTTTTTTCTACAACCAACAAGGTAGAAGTAGAATTAATTAGGTCAATGGAGAGAATATTTCTAGTTAAGTTTGAATCTATGCAATTCTCAACTCCCAAGTAGCTAACAAAAAGCAGTCTCTCATAGAAACTCAAGAGGACATTTTCCTATGGCCTCCAGGAATTTATTCTTTCCTTCTATTATCTGACAGATATTTGTTGAATAGCTACTATTACTTTACCTGACAAATATTTGCTGAGTACCTACTAGTACGACTGCAGGGCAAGCAATATTACAGACAGAGGGTAGGTGCACTGTAGGGACATACCTTAATCTTTGAGACCCCAGAGTCTACAATTTAATGTAACAAATCCATATAAGCATGTACATGCCAGGTTACAAGTGCGATGAAATAAAATGAAACGGTAAGGGGTAGTGATTGCCAAAGAAGGAAATTATTATTTACATCAGTTGGTGAGCCCAAGTTTTTCATAAGTGACTGTTGATCACAGGGCGAAAACATGAACTGGAATATTAAGGATAAGAGTGTTCCAGAAGTAACCAAAGTGCAGTTGCACTACAATAGTCTAGATCAGTGGTTCTCAACCTTCCTAACGCCGCAACCCTTTCATACAGTTCCTCATGTTGTGGTGACCCCCAACCATAAAATTATTTTCATTGCTACTTCATAACTGTAATTTTGCTACTGTTATGGATCGTAATGTAAATATTTGATATGCAGGATGTATTTTCATTGTTACAGATTGAACATAATTAAAGCATAGTGATTAATCACAAAAACAATATGTAATTATATACGTGTTTTCCGATGGTCTTAGGCGACTGCTATGAAAGGATCGTTCAACCTCCAAAGGGGTCGCGACCCACAGGTTGAGAACCACTGGTCTAGATGAAAGGGTACACCTTAGCAACCTGAGGGTGAATGTAAGCAGGTGTTCTATGTGGTACCTGGCGACCACTGGCAAAGGACTCCTATTTTGACACATGTATTCAGGGGAGCTCAGCACTGATAAAAGGAGAGGGTGCAGAGGTGGGGAATGTTTGGGGACCAGGGCCTGAGGGCAGGACCCAGAAGAGAATAGTTACCTGCTTGGTGAGTAAAGCAATGACTGAAAATGGCCCACAAGACTCGGGCTTCCCATGCAGCTTTCAGACCTAAGTCTTGACGTGTGAAGTAAGATTGTCTAGCAGCCAAACTTCTGAGTACCATTCACTGCTAGGCTGCAAAATCCTGCCCCGGACATACCCAAATATCAACGTACAAGGGCAAGCATCTCAACCTGTGGCTTTGGACATTGATCAACACCCTTCATCGGGAATGAGCCCACAGCCAGGTACCTTAAGTACTAACATGTTTCTAAGTGGCGTGTCTCTGCACATTCGAATGTAGTTTTGTGCCATCAGAGCAAATGGACAAGTAGCCACTTTCTTGCAAGGGCAGCCTGACCGTCTATTGAACCACCGGAGTGCTGTGAATGCCTCATGTTGAGAATGAAAATGAAGATAACTCAGGAAAATATGCAGTGGTTTCTCTCATGGCTGTGTTTGTCAGATTCACGCCAGTCCAGCAAACCTGGGCAGAAGTCATTGCCTCATTAATGAATGAGGCGCTCAGTAACTCGCTGCGATTAAAGGATTTCAGCAGGACTTCAAACTTCATTAAGCAGAGACTCGCCATAGTTTTTCTAGCAAAATATTTGGATGCCAATTTCCAGTTTTTAAAAAATCTAGATTAAGGTTTTGGGTTGACAGTTTAATGTGTCTATATTTAGTGGCCAGCAAGCTGAGTAAATTTAAAATAAACAGTAAACATTAAGTGATTCTATGATAATATAATAGTATAAACATCACTGTTATGTAATAAATATTAATGATTATGTTAGTTTAAATGAAATTTATTTTCAGCGTATAACACCCAATAGCATATCATGGTAATAATTTGGATATATTTCCAATATTCAAATGCCTGAATTCTATCTACTGTTTAACTCTGCTTGCTGCTAAATCCATAACAATGTCCAAAATATTGAAAATGGTGGGCAGCCTAACTGTGTGTGTTGGGACCACAATAGTTTCAGCTGGAACCCGCTGCCAGTCTCTCTCCCCTGGCCACAGCCTGTCAGTGGAGTTTTTCTCACCATTTTGCGTTTGGCGTCTGTTCTCTAAAATGCCTATCTATTGCTGGAGGTCAAGTCTTAGAAACTTGAACATCCTTTTATTTCTCACTTCAGTGTAGATTTTAAGAGAGATTTATAAAAATCCTAATTTCATTTTCCACTGAACAAGCTAATGTTGCCCAACTCAGTAGATCCATCCATCCATCCATCCATCCATCCAATCTGCCTTATCTATCTTATCTATCTTTCTGTCTATCTATTTATCTATCTATCTATCTATCTCTCTAACTATCTATCTCTCTATCTATTTTTCTACCTATCTATTTTTCTAAAATTAGATAAGCGCCCAGCTGGTGTGCCTCAGTGGTTGAGAAGGGCACTTGCCAGGGTTGTGGACTCCATCCCCAGTGTGGGGCTAATAGGAGGCAGCTAATCAATGATTCTCTCTCATCATTCATGTTTCTATCTCTCTCTCCCTCTCCCTTCCTCTCTGAGATCAATAAAAATATATATTTTTTAAAAAGAGATGTCATTTGGTTGAAAATAATAATGCAACATTCTTATGTAGTAAGCACTTCTTACATTTTTTTTGAAATAAGTTTTGAAAGCATGACCTGCAGAGCGAAGAGATCACAATGGAGTGAAATTAATTAATGCTTCCAGGAGGCCTGTGAGCTATTTCAATAAATTACTCCTTTAATTCACAGAACGCTCTATCATCATAAACCAGCGAACACCCAACCGCGCAGGAACCTGTGCCCACTCAGAACACCAAAGGGGTGTTGTTAGAAACCCCTCCAAAGAGAGAGGCTCACTGTCTAAACAACCCCTTTTGACGACTTCAGAAGACATCGCTTTAATATCCAGTGGACATTTGGAGGGCATGATTCACCGGAGAAGAAAACAGAAACTTTGCCTGAGAACAAATGTCAATAGAGAGGCAGTTTTCTAATGTGCTTACCTCAGGGGACAGATGCCAGCGGAGGGTCAGGCGATGAATATGCTTATCTCTGAGCACAGCGCCCACTCTCCCCGGAAGGTGAGGACGGCATCAGGGAAGAACGTGGTTTATTCTATAGAAACGCCCTGCCCCACAGAGAGCAGTCGGTAGGAAGGGACATAATTATTTTCAAAACAATAATATTTAATAGAATTTTCCTTTTACTGACCCAGGTGATTTTGGAGGGCTTTTTATTCTCTCTCCCTCTCCCTCTCCCCTCTCCCCCTCTCTTCTTAAAGCTCATCTTGACGTGAATGGGGCTGACATTGTACACAGCGCGGGCACACTGGTGACACTATTAGTATGAGGATGGCAAGAGGCCAGATTGCACACCAGAGAAGCTAAATGCGTTTTTAGACCAGGAAGCAAGCTGGTTTTCGGGTGGTATTTATACTCATAATGAGCACCGTGCATGAGGAGCTAAAGTGAAAGGCAGATCTGTGTCATGTTTTCTGATTCTCTCTTGATTTAAAGAAGCTGTCTGCCAATTGTATGCAATCTTTTATGTTGGTCCTCCTTGACCTGTTTGTCTCAGCTCCCGGTCTCTATTTATTTTTATTGTTTTTTTAAATTAAATATATTGGGGTGTGGAGGTTAATAAGAGCAGATCGGTTTCAGGCATACAATTCTACGATGCATCATCTGTACATTGCATTGTGTGCCCACCACCCAAAGGCAAATCTTCCGTGACCATGTATTTAATCCTCTTTACCCTTTACTACCTACCCCTCCCCCCCTCCCCTCTGGTAACCACCATAATGTTGGCTGAGTCTGTGGCTTTTTGTTCGTTTGTTTCTCTTGTGTGTTCATCTGTTGCTTTCTGTTTTATATGATTGCACATATGAATAAAATCATATGGTTCTTAACTTTTTCTGCCTGACTTCTTTTGCTTAGCATGATATTCTCAGGGTCCATTCATGTTGTCACAAATGGCACTGCCCAGAGTGAAGGCACATAATTGCATCAAGATGGACTTGTATGGAATATACCTCTAAAACCTTTGTTTTTTTCCCAAGGGGATGCATCATGGGAAGTGTCTGGAAGTGACATCCACTGTCATCCAAGACTCCAAGACAACAAGCGTGAGTACTGCCGTTGAATATCACACAATCCATTTATTGAGGGCACCGCAGGGATTCTTGCCAAAGGGAGTGGGAGTGGTGGAGAACGCTTGATTTCAAAGATGGTAAAAAATTCTAAGGGATGGTTTTGTAAAGGGATGGGAGCTACTAGAGCATTTTGCTTTTGACAAACTTTCCATTTCCGAGGGGCCGTGGCTGAATTTTCACAGTCTCGGGGTGATGGGTGATGACTGGACCATGTACTGTGGGGATAGGGGGTTGCACTGAGGGACTGAGCGCTCTGAAGAGCTTAGTCCGGATGGAAAATCGGTTCTAAATGATGCCTTTTGGGGATCGGGTTCTAAGGCGGCTTGTTTTTGTGGCCTCGAGTGGGGAGTTGATGGATAAATGGGCCAGACTGTTGCAAACAAGTCTCAAAGGTACTGAAAAGAAAAAGGAGGGACTTTATTCAGGGGAGCAGTTTGCAGGTCCGCGAGAGGCAGCCTCCAGCAGAAACCAGAAGTGTGCTCCGTGGAGACAAAGGTAAGTGCGTTTTTTTTTTATACAAAAAGTTCCTGCCCAGGTTCCTAATGCGGTGTGTGATGTAAATGAGGTCTCCTAATTCCTGTGGTTCTGACAGGTCTGAATCGCACAGTTCTGATTGGTTGGTGTTATGCTTTCTGATTGGTTGGCATTGAGCAGTTTTGATCGGACAGGACAGGTTTCAGTCCATTGGTTGAAAGATCGAACCACTAACTCCCTTCTAATAGTTGACTCGGAGGCATGAACGGGCAGGTCGTAGCCTGGATCCCAAGAGTTCAGAGGTGGTTCTTGGTGGACAGCGTAGGCAAGACGTCCTTGTGTGTAGGTGATGGCTGGACTCTTCTTGTTTATAGTCTGGGCCCTCGTTGACCATGGGAGGTTTCTGCTGAGTCCGTCTCAGGGCCCACAGCCCCGTCACAAGGAGAGCTTGGTGTCTCTAGGCTGTTGTCCATCCTGCTGTTTGCTGGGCTTGGGGTCTCCAATACCAGGCACACCGGGGGCATCTTTGTCGACAGATATTTCCACCTTATTTAAAATTTAACATGAGGGTGTCAAAACTTAACTTTCTTCAGTCTTCTTTTCCTTACTTTACTTTTTTTTTTTTTTACTGGAAAAATATTTATAAATTGTATCACATATGTTCAACATGTTAGAAGAAAATGAGTTATAATAAATTGGTCATGTGCAAATATCAGGCAAAGAAAGGGGTATTTATTACCAACATGCGAGTAAGCCAGTGGTTCTCAATAGTCATCAAGGATCTTGCTAAAAAGATACATTCTAGAGCTCGAACCCAGAGGTGGTCATCTAATTGTTACGAGATTCGACTACAAATTTGCATTTATATCCATCGCTGTCAGGAATTCTGATGCAAGTGTTTAGCGGACCAGATTTTGAGAACACTCCCCTGCCCCCTCCCCCCGACCTCCTGCCCCCCACACACAAAACCACTGTGAGGTATACGATAGGCGACTAAGATAGTGTGGCCATACTCTTGATTGACACTTTTTTCAAAAATCATAGACACCACCCATCAGCTGCTGAGGCATTTGATGTGAGGGACGCTCACTGCTCCGCGTGCCACCCTGTCAGATAGCCGTCCAGGGGTCCCTGTGGCCAAGGTCCCTCCTTTTCTTTCCAGTCGCTTAAGAAAAAGGGAGAACAGGAAGGGAACCAGTAGAGGCACCGAGAGAAATGTACAAAAGAAAATGAGTGAAAGCCATGTGCTTCTGTTGAGAAATCCGTGGCCATGACTCTGTAAATGTGAGTGAGACATTCCCTTTCTTTCTGCAAAGCTTCCCGTAGAACAGAAGGGGCCACCTTAGGCGTAAGGTGGACCTGTGCATGGAGCACTGACAGAGGAACCCGAGGTCACAGCCTCAGGGACAGCCACTGAGAGGGGATCTGTGTGCGCCCCCCAGGCACCCAGCGGCTCCTCTGCATGCTTATCTGTGAGATGAGATGGTGCCCGAAGGAGTCACACTGCTGGGGGTTTTCATTGTTCCTGGGCGTGTCCGGGCTTCATATTCCAAACTCCCGCAGAAGCCCTCTCCTGCCTTGCGTGAGAAATGCAGACCTTGGTCTGGACAATTACAAGAAAATGAAGTATTGGAACATTTTTAACAAAAATGAGGAATCGCACTGCAAAGAATATTACTTTTTTTTTTTTTTAAGTGTTGGACCGGTGTAGATGGCAGCATACCATCTATGTTGTTTTGATGTATGGGGATACAGAGAGCAAACGTGAAAAAAAAAGATAGCTATTTGGGAAATGTCAGTTACAAGCTCATGACAATAAAACAAAACTTTAAAAAGGGGGGATATCACCACAGTCACCAGACGAGCCATACGCGCACGCGCCATGCTGTTCTACAGCATCAGGCCCCCCCGTGGTCCCTGCCAGGTGGTGGTGCTGTACCCCAGTTTTGCAAGATGGTTCCATTGTACAAACTAGCAGAGGATACAGAGATCTCTGTGTTGTTTCTTAAACTGTATTTGAATTTACAACAACCTCGAAGTATACGGTCCTTTAAAATGATTAGGGACACAAACTGAATCTCTCACTTAGGGGAAAGATAGGGTAAGATAGAAACCTTTTCAGGTAAAATAATTACATGATATTATTAGCAACAAGCGGCCTGGAAATAGATATTAGAGAAAGACCTTCCGGCTCAGCTAAAACCCCAAGTTGGGGTTCTCAGACCTCCGTTGGGTGGCACAGGGCTCCGGTTGGCACCGCCGCTCATCCATTCAGGTCATGCCACACTCTTCTCAGCTGCGTCTTCTCTGCTTCCCTGGTTTACTTGTTCCTAATAGCCAGTTTAATAATTCTCACTTATAACTGAAATAGTTAGTCCCATTTACAGTCTTTTGATAGATATAAAAATACGGTGACCATAATAGTATTTATTCCATGCACTCCATTTTTTCTTGTTCCTTTCACTGCACTTCCCTTTCTTCAGGATAAATTAAGTAATTTTTAAGATCATCTTTCCCGCTACTTTATTTTTTTTTAAATAATCTTTTATCAGTTATGCTGGTGATTACACCATGAGTAACGGACTTCTGAGATATACCGTATAAAGGTGCTCACCACCTCAGAAGATAGCAGGGCACTGGCAGTGTCTTAAAACCGTTCCCACCTTCTCTCATTTTGTCTGGCTATTGTTATCTGACCTTGAATGCCGGAGACGGCATAAACTCCAAAGGACACGGTTATTTTTAATAGATCACTACTTAATATTGTAGTTCCACCCCTATTGTACCTTATGGAGGGTTAGGCATTCCTTTCTGCGCAACCTGGCTGGATTCGGAGACTCTGAATGAGCCAGTACATTGAAGGGATGAGCTGAGACCTACATGCTTATCTCAAACAGTGCCCAGAAAGTGCGCATGTGCAGAGGATAGATGCAAGGCGAGGAAAGATGGGAGCATGTGTGAAACTAATAGTAAAGATGTAATGAAATTAACACCAAGGAAATTGTGTGCAACCAGAGAGTGGAAAGGAAAAAGCAGAAACCTAGCTGATCTGAAGATGTTATGTAAATAGTAGAAATAGACCATATATGATGATAAATAATATTTTCCCCACAGCTATGTTTACATGGTACAGCTGACAATTTATTAGAAACCCAAATAGGGGAACCAAACATTGTGATTGAGGACAGACAAAATAACTAGAAATAGGGCTTTATTGATTTAAATTTTACAATCTGAGCCATCAGCTTGGAATTAATTTGATTTATATTTGAATTGCAAAGTTTTCAGAAACCTGGGTGATCATCATTGAAAATGGCTTAAAAGTACTGATGAAAGTTTTAAGCAAACATTTGTCTTTAAAAAATCCATTTTGTAAGCCACTTGCAATTTAAAAAAAATGTAAATGCCCTTTTAGAATGATTTATAAACTCTTGATAGAGATTTGAGGGTAAGAGATGTTCTTAAACATCCATTTTTCCCCTAAGCTTTAGAAAATGTGGTGTTTGCCCAGCATTCCCACAGACTAGAAACCCCCATGGAGCACAATATAAAGGTTTCTGTGTAGTTCATATGTCTTCCTTTCTGACTAATGGAAAACAAATGAAATGATGAAAAAGTCGCATTAGAGCCAGTCACACACCATAAATTGCCTTTCTTAGTGTGTCATTGTGTAAAATGACTTGATGTGCCCCAGGGGAGAATTCCATTAGAACTCGGACCCTGTTCATTCAGAACTTGAGCTTCATAACCCGAGAAAGATAGAAAAGTGCCGTGACTCCCATCTACCCGGCGTGATGTTATAATATGTGCAGGCGGCTACCGTGGGGTGTCAGTGGAACGTTGTAAAGAATGGAAGCATCCCTGAGTAACAAGGGCCACAGATTCCTTTTCCTCGGCGCCTGAGAACACCGCCCACTACCCTGCAACTCAGACGCGTGCTGCTGTGAGGGAGTGGCTGCCATACTGGTGCACACTCATTATAAAAATACTAAATTTTCTCTTTCCGTAACTCATCATGTGAGTGGTTTTAAGTGATGGACCCAATACCAATAACCTTGCATTTAATTCTGTATTTGGCTGATTCTAACTGATTCTCTGTCACACACACACACACACACACACACACACACACACACACGTTTAAAATCCTCTCAAAAAGAAAGCCAGAGAAAAATAATGAGCCTGCATTTTTGCATTCCTATGATAATACTACATAAGGAAACTACGTAATACCTACAGCCCATTTCACACTTTCCCTCTCAGCTTTGCAGATTGCCACACACTAGTTTGTACACTATGCAAACCCAGAAGGGGCCATTCAAATAGAATTGAACTCTCTGTAGCCACATCCACAGCCTAGGTTTTCATTATAATGCCTACAACTTTCCATTTTGATAACGATAGGCACTTATACATGAGGTGGAATTTAAAAGACGGTCTTGCCCGGCTGGTGTGGCTCAGTGGTTGAGCATCAGCCTATGAACCAGGAGGTCACAGTTCAATTCCCAGTCAGGGCACATGCCCGGGTTGCGGGCTCCATCCCCAGTAGGGGACGTGCAGAAGCAACTGGTCAGTGATTCTCTCTCATCATGGATGTTTCTATCTCTCTCTGCCTCTCTCTTCCTCTCTGAAATCAATTAATATATTTTTTTTTTAAAAAATAAAAGATGGTCTCTATGCTGGTGGCAGTCAAACTTAATCGCAGGTGTTAGCGAGGCACAGCGTTTGTCATTGTTTGATTCTTTTATCCCCTGAAATACCCTCCTGCTTATTTGAAAATACTTCTTACCCTAGCCTTCTGCTGAGAGCTGTTGCAGAAAACCACCCCTTCGCTGTGCAGGACACGGACGGCGGTGACAGCACACGAGTGACATGCGCACATTAAGCTCCCTCCCGGCTCCACTTTGCCCTGTGGGACCCCTTCTCGCAGGACCTCAGCCCCTCTCAGGAGCATCCTCTCACTTCCCCCCGTGCTGGCCCCCCCCTTTCGCTGTTGCCTGGTGACCACTGTCATCACCTGAGTATCTGATTTCCTCTCCTTTTGTCCACCACGGATATTGCGATTTTATTGCCCAAACTCATTTTCCACATAGTAATTTTCCCAGCATTTCCTGAGCTTCAGTTTGAATAATGTTTTTGCTCCGTTCTTTTTTAGTGTCTCGTTCGTGCTCATGGTCAGATACCCTGTGGTTAAATCTAGCCACGCATTAGCCAATAGTAATATAATAAAACCAGATTTTATTTTTAATTTTAAATATTTATTGTTGAAAGCATTACATATGTCCCCTTTCCTCCCTCCCCTACTGACCCCTTCTAGCCCACCCCCATCCCCTGCCCCAGGCCTTCACCACCCTATTGTCTGTGTCGATGAATTATGCATATTATCTTTTTTAAACTAGGGGAGTAGGCACATGTGCACACACACATGTCCACACACACAGTGTAAACAGGTGAAATCAATTTTAACTGTATATTGTTTTGAAACCAATGTATCCAGACTCTTTTGGATATTGCTGAATTTTTTTTCTAGACAAATGCCATTACTTAGAATATATTTTATCTGTCCCAAGACTAACAAGAAAATGTATGGCTTCTAAGCTGCCTATAACTTAGGGAAAACCTGAGGAAACTGAGAATTACTAATAGAACAAGATCTATTTTCAGCCACTCTGATAAAAATGATTTTTTACAACTGGAATCAGCTGTGATAGAAAACGCAGAATGACACTTTTCTTTCACATGAGAACGGAGATTAACACTCAATTCACTGTGAACAAGAGAAAATGTTTTCTCTTTTTATTGCAATATAATTAGTGTTGATATGCCAGTAAAACGTTCATTTATTTTCTCTGCAATAATGTCAATAAGAATAATTATAGAATATGGCTCTCAAAAGAACTCATAATCTTAATGAGATGCAAATGATAAGATATAACCCTATTATCCCTTTATCTGTTATACTTTGCTGTATTCTGCCTTCCTATTTTTCACATGTGCTGTCTGTACTTTAATGAAATTTTTTTGAAAGTTGCTGGGATGCCTCTTAGTACTTTCTCCTGCTCTTGAAGTAATTGACAGCAGCTTCCTCTTCGTAACTTTGTTTTGAAAAATCCCCAAACTCCGAGTTACCGCAGTAATCTCCACATGTCCATCAGCGGGTCCCTTCGGTTACGAAATTTGTATGCTTCATCTTTTAAACTAAATTTGTATTCCCTTTTCTGTCAAAAGCACTTTACTGTGTGAAGAGATGGTATTCGATTTAAGAGAAACACAACCAAAAAGAGACTGTCAAAAACTGACAATTCTGTTTTGCTAGCGGTGTTGAGCTTTATAAAGAAATTGTAGGATTAAAATAATAGTATAATATAAGTAATAAAATAATATGGACAAAGTTCTAGGCATCTTCATTTGAAAAAGAAAACTCCTTTTAAGCATACCTTTATTATACTATTAAAAACATATATGTAAATCTGTATAAAATGTGTATATGTAACTTACTGTTTGATAACATTCTTTTGCTGAGTTGTTTCCACATGTTGGTGGTGATGAAATAGAAAATTCTTCAGGCAGTCATTAAGAATTCTTATCGAAACTAAAATATAACCTTTAATGTAGAAATTCCGTAATTGGTTAACTTCCAACAGATATACATAATTGAAACTTGAAAAAAATAATGTATTTATAATATTATAGGGAATTTTTTTCTTCTAAAAATGATTGGAAGTAATATAATGACTAGAGCTCCATGAATCCCACCATACCCATGAGATAGCTCCATCCTCGCTAAGAATGAGTAAGATTCTTATGTCCTAGAGTAGAAATATCTACAAGAGAGAGTTTTAAGTATTAGCAGCAAACACATAACAATAAGAACAGCTTGATATGATTTATCCACAACGAAGCAAACAATAACAGAAACAGAAGCATGTATAGTCGTATTGTGTAATGCAGGGAATGGAGCTCAAGGGGTAGGAGAAAAGAGATATCAGAAGCTGGAAGGAAATTCCAGAGAAATATATTTCAGGATGTGGGAATTTTGTAACATGACCATTATCTATTAAAATTGCATTCACATTTAAAACTAAAATATAGAATTCGTAGGGTTTAATACAATGTATTATATGTGTATGATGCTTAACGGCTACATAACCAAGGAGCTTCTTTTTTAAAACAACCTTTCTTACCATTTTAACATAAAAGTACATATTGACAACTCCCTTCAGTGCAAGAGAGAGCGAGGACACAACCCATAAGGAGCACTTATTCACATGAAAAATTCAATTGTTGAAATTAGTATGATTTCTTTTTTCTTAAGGAAAGAGAATAATGACTATTTCGATCATTTATTAATAAAAACAGTCTTTGCTTCTAATTAAGCTTTGAGAAGTGATGTGTTATTATCGCCTAATAATTCAGCAAGAAACACATGAAAGTGAAATGAAATCAGAGACCGGAGAGGTGGGGAGGAGAAGCTAGTCTTCAGGGTGGCTGGCAGCCCAGGCCATTGGATGCCATCGCGGTGCATGCTGGGTGCAGAGCCGCTGAGGAACATGCGCATTTGAGGCCTTTTAAACTGAGTGTTTCCGCCTGAAGCTCACCCCAGTGCTGCTCAGTTCAGACACGACCCAGGTACAGTCTAGCTTTTATCTTAGAGCCGTATAATAGACTAGGTATTTGGAAAATTATTTCTACATCTATTTCCTAGAAGCCAAGAAAAAGAAAAGAAAAGTGCAAAATGTAGAGATTATTAAAAGACATTTAGAAATACTCGTGAAAGAGACCATTTTCAGAATGGTTTTGTTTGCAACACTATTCAATATTCCACTGGAATAATCATGTGGGGAATTTAGCGGAATGCCAAACGATGGCACCCTGAAGGTGTGTGAAGAGCGTTACATACAGATGCTAAAAACAGATGTAGTGCCAGGCTGGTGTGGCTCAGTGGTTGAGTGTCCACCCATAAACCAGGAGGCCAGGGTTGGATTCTGGGTCAGGGCACAGGCCCAGGTTGTGGCTCGATCCCCAGTGAGGGGCATGCAGGAGGCAGCTGGTCAATGATTCTCATCATTGATGTTTCTCCCCGGGCTGGTTGGCATGGCTCAGTGGTTGAGCATCAGCCTATGAACCAGGAGGTTCATGGTGTAATTCTTGGTCAGAGGGTTGCACCTGGATCCCCAGTAGGGCGCATGTAGGAGGCCCCTAATCAATGATTCTCTCTCATTATTGATGTTTCTATCTCTCTCTTCCTCTCTGAAATCAATAAAAATATATTTTTAAAAAATATATGTATATATTCTATTTTTATCCTAGGAAATGAAATAATAATGGTAGCCTTTCATGATTATTTAATAAGAACTTAATACAGTCTAGTTACAGTTATGTTTTGCTTTCCCTATTATTGATTTTATATGTTCTCTTAAACAAAATGCTTAGTCTTCTGAGTACCCATCTCTCATACAAAAAAAAAAAGAAAGAAAAGAAATTGGAAAACAGTAAACAATGCTGGCCTGGGAGGAACGACTCCACAAATCAAACGGGAAAGTGCACAGCGCAGCAGTTATGACTGTGGTCCAGGGTTAGATCCACAAACAATTCAGGGTGACTTTCCACTTGTTGGAAATTATAGTCCTTCCCCTTGCTTTAAGCTTTGGAATGCTCTCATAAATGTCAGCACTTTCTTTTTGTCTTGCTTAAAGTCAGTTCCTAGTTCACATCCTCTCTCTCTCCCTCCCTCTCTCTCCTCTCCCTCCCTCCCTCTCTCTCCTCTCTCTCCTTCTCTCTCTCTCTCTTTCTCTCCCTCCCTTCCCCCTTCCTTCTTCCCTCTCTCCCCCCTCTCCCTCCCTCTCAGCACCACATGGGGTAAAGTCAGTTCCTATTTCACATCCTCTCTCCCTCCCTTCCCCTCTCTCCTTCTCTCTCTCTCTCTCTTTCTCTCCCTCCCTTCCCCCTTCCTTCTTCCCTCTCTCCCCCCTCTCCCTCCCTCTCAGCACCACATGGGGTAAAGTCAGTTCCTATTTCACATCCTCTCTCCCTCCCTTCCCCTCTCTCCTTCTCTCTCTTTCTCTCTTTCTCTCTCTTCTCCCTCCCTCCCTCCCCCTCCCCCCCCCTCTCTCTGAGCACCACATGGGATAAGGGTTTGTGTCTGTTTGTTCACAGCGTTGCCCACATGGCTACAATAGAGCCAGATATATGATTTCATTGAATGGATGGATGAATGGATGAATGAATGAGTGAATACTTTAAGTAGGACGTAGTTCCTTAAAGTACCAATGAAATCACAGTAGTTATGATGAGAATGCTCAGTAGAAAACACATTTTTAACAAGGTAAGTACACTAGAAAAAGTACTTAATAAGGCCTAGGCTCATTGATAATCCTATATAATTTCCCAAATTGCCCAAGATCATCCTGGTTCTAAGTGATTTGAATTACTGCTCATTACACACTAAAAAGGACAGAGAAAACTCAATGGAATCCCTTCAGGAAATGGCCACACAGACTAGCTGTCAGGAGTGATGCAATTTCTAGTTTTAAAGGAACTGTGTCGTTTAAATGTTGTTTGCTGGAAAGTTGAATTCCTTTAATCGTTCATCAGGGAATGACAACAGCTATGTGCTACTGCGGTATTTGCCAGAAGAAAAATTAAGTAAGAATCAACCCATCCAGTCTCCTGAGCCCCCATGTAGCAGCCCTTTTACTGTTCAGAGCCTCCTACTGTTTCTACAGCCTCAGGTGCATTCCAGAGATTTCCAGCACATCTCCTGTCTGTCCCCTAAAACTTCATCAACCTTCAAAGCATTCTTTGTTCAGGTGCAAATGAACTACCAATTACCATGATGCCTGTATATAAAAATATTCCTGGGGGATCATTTAATTCAGTCTGACCATTTGAAAGAGGAGTGTGAGTTTCTGAAAGGAAATATGCTTAATATAAAGTAAGTCAAAGAACAGATTTCTCTCCACTCCTAATCCAGTGTTATATTTATTATACTGTAGCAGCTCTTACAGACTCTTCTTAAAGCAATTATAAAATAGAGCAAAATCCCTCTCATTCTAATTGGAAAGATGGTTAAGCAATACATCTTTGAAAGTTACATGTGTATATTTTAAATATTTGATTTGATTTTCAAACAACTGAGTAGCATTTCCTTTGCCAGGGCCTTGGCATAGAGCTCAGTAAAGCCTTTTGAGTCCGGATCTTCCCAAGAATAGTGAGTTCTTTCTCCCATAAATTCCAGTTTGGCTTTTCTTAAAATCCAGGTGAGAACTTCAAAATTCTTATGAAGTATTCTGAGGGGATAATGATTTAGAAATGTATCATCCCCATCACTGCTGTATAGCAGCCTTTACGGGTGCAGTAAGAAAAAGGGTACCTTTAGGAACTCATTTTTTTATACTTCTACAACGATCAAATACACGTCCTTAAAACACATTTCATTCTTTTCAGACTCATATGTGATATGTTTAAAAAAAACTTACCGATTATGTCACAATAGAAAAATACAGGGAACATTAATAAACTTGGGATCCAAACTAATGACCACATCTTTAGTTTGAGGACAGAGAATGCCAGCATTTAGGGGGTGGTCCATTGGCCATAAATAATCGACCTTCAGTGAGCACCCAAAGGTGTGCTTTACCTTGGAAACAGATGCCTTTAACGCTTAGTCCTAGTTATTTAAAGGGCTTTGAGGAAGGGTTCTTCTGCAATACTGATTCACAACATTGTATTTGTGAGTATCTCAGCTGGTGACGCTGAATATTAGAGCTCAGATCCTGGGAGCGCCCTGAGGTGCTCAGAGTCTACATTAAATTGGCCCTTTGTGGCCAGGAGACAACAGCTATCACTTGGGGTTGATGTGAAAGATGGCTAACTTTCAAATGTGCTCATACACAACCCCCTCACCTTTATTAAATACTGACTTTTAGTGAATAGATTTTGTTTATGACTTCTCCATACACTATCGAAAGAGCTAATTTTCAAACGTTTGACTCACTCATTTCGATGCAAGGTGGGTATTTACAAATTAAATAAACACTGATGTACCAACATATGTAGGAACAAAAACTGAAAGAACAGTTCATTTTTTTCCATTTAATCATTCACTACACTTGGTGCATGCAAATTGAAATGGATGTGTATTTCTTATTCCAAGGAGACACTAATGAAGTCTGAAGAATAGTAACAGGAGGGCAGAAGCAAGGGGGATGGTGAAGGGCTTTGATGAAGTAGAAGTTAATAGTCATGTTCCCTCCTTAATAGTTCATTAATTAACATTCCGTGTTTTAGATATGCATGTGTGTACATATGTATGGAGGTGCATGTGTGTAAATAGACATCTCTGAAAAATTCTGGCGTTTAAACACATAGAGCTTTATTATATGTTATGCTACTTAAGGGAAGAGTCCCAGGGCATGATCGAGTGACGCTGCCACTTTCCTGTTTACTCTTGTTAAGGAGGAGGTGGATTCTTTTAACCAGCTCATCGAGTTTCAATTTTAGATTTTAATTCTATTCAGAGTTTTATTCAAACTTCCTGATGGGCTTAAAAGTGCTTCTTTCTCCTCCACTTCAGGAAATGTTGTTTTCCTGGGGAGCTTTTTTTAGCGCATTCATTATGAATGACAAAACTTAACAGTAATGCTATAATGGCCATATTTTTCCAAGAAAATCATTAAAGGAATTATTATAGACACAATCCTTAGCTCACCTTGAAAAACATCCATGTCTGTGATAACCCAGTTGCGCAGAAGATGACTAATAACGGATGATAATATTGCTTGTGGGCATCATGGAACACACAGTCTTCTCTCAGTTTTTTGAACCTGTATATATATTGCTTTATCTGTGTTCATTTAATTTGTCAATACCAAGCATGGCAAGGGTTTCTAACTAAACCTTGTGCTCAACTGGCACAAAACGGAACCTCTACAAATAGGCTAGCTTTTAGAAAACATTCATTGGAAAGATAAATGATCTTTTGCTGCCTAAACACCATCACCACTCCCTGAATAGGGTTCCACGCCTTTGCCAAAAGTCTGCCCAGTAGTGAACTACTAATAGAACAAGAACGCCAGTTTTGTGAGCTCTCACTTTGCATTCAGAAGCCTTCTCCCCAGAGCTGAAGAGCCGGATCCGCTGCTGAGTGAAGGACACATCCTCTTCAGCATGAGACCAAGGTTACTTTCCGAGGACAAAATAATTTAGCTTCTGTAAGCACAGAGACAGCCAGGAATGCTAAAACAATGAGCAGCGTGCTGCCGATTATGCCCTCCATCGCGTCGAGTCTCCTAATAGACTAATGTTTATTCTGCGTTCTTTCACGATGAGCCTCTTTATGCTTTTTGGATTTGTCTAACAGAAAGTTGGGAAGCTCTGTAGAGTGTTACTTGGGGGAAATGGTTGCACCAAATAGGAAAGAACATTTATCTGAAATATGGGCTCTAAAAGTGAATCAGTAACAAGTCCTTTCAAAGAATGAAATATGCTGGACATGAACTCAAGAATTAGTCATAAAAAAGCTCTTTATAAACCTCTTGCAAGATTCATGGAAAGAGAAGAACCATACCGATTGATCACATTTTAGCAAAATACTAAATGCAACAATACAGGCTTTGAAATCCAATTGAGAAGGTGATTCTGAACAGTCTCTTTGAAAGTCGTGATGAAGTGGGCCCGGGATGAGCTGGGGAAGGAAGGTCATTCTCTGGTGATGTGGCTCATACTTCACGTCTGTTTAGGATGCTGATGTTTTCATTACTTGATGCCTTAGCTCGGCGGTTAGAGCAAAACACTGTAGACTCAGCGGCTTCAACAACAACTTCTCTCTCTCAGTGTGGAGGCTGGTTTGCAGATGGCTGTCCTCTTGCTGTGTCCTCACACGGCCAAGAGGAGAGATCCCTTTGTATCTGATGGATTTTTTATTTCTAGTCCGCACCTGAAGATACGTTTTCATTGATTTTTACAGGGGGAGGAAGAGAGAGAGAGAGAGAGAGGGAGAGAGAGAGAGAAACATTGATGTGAGAGAGAAACATTGATCTGTTGCCTCCCTTACCCACCCTGACTGAACCCACAACCTTTTGGTGCACAGGACAATGCTCCAATCAACTGAGCCACCGGCCAGGGCTTCTGGATTTTTCTTTACCTGTAGATATTGGGGGAGGGGGAGCAGAGTGAAGTGGTTATAGCCAATCACAAAATATTTATTGAATAGCTTCAGAGGGCCTTGAGGCTAGCTTAAGATCAAATGAAAGATTTCATAATGCTTCTTCCAAGTAGAACATTTACTTAGAGGAAAACGGGAACCTGCTCAAACTTTCCAAAAATCACACTTATTTTCACATCGGCACACACATAATCTCATGAAGCACTTTTTTGGACAAAAGCATTGTTAATTGAACTTTAACATGTATTATAGCATGTGTACTGTGGTAGATAAGAATTATGATAGAAAGGTATTCTTTTTCCTTTATGACCATTGTAAAGCATATTGGAAACCCTGTATCAGTTGACGATATATGCTTGTCCGTTTCATGGAAATAATACCTAATTTCACCTTCCTGATACTTGCAAAAGCTCGAGTTGCTGTATCTTTACCTCAGGAGCCTGCTATTGATCCTGCCTGTGATTTCATGAAGAGAAATCGGGGAGAAATGCACACTCCTGCAATTTTGTAATTGCCTTTATGGGAAAGCATCACCCACTTGTTAAGCACCCAGTTATGATGCAGTTGCTAGGAATGCATTCGAGTTTTCAATGCAGGCTATGTGCAGATTGAATTTTATGTGCACCTTTGATTCTATGCACTTAATTAGTATTTTGTTGTTAAGGTATATAGGAGAAAAACATTTAAAACATTTTTAAATTGATTTCAGAGAGGAAGGGAAAGGGAGAGAGGGATACAAACATCAATGATGAGATAGCATCTCATGCCCCCTACTAGGGACCGAGCCTGCAACCTGGGCATGTGCCCTGACGGGAGTCGAGCTGTGACCTCCTCATTCACAGGTCGATGCTCAACCTCTGAACCACACCAGCCGGTGAGAAAAACATTCTCAGATGCAAGTCTTAATGTATACATGCTTTGAAACTGACCTCTATTTAAGGTCATTTTTAAAAAAGTGTTGGAGCTATTTCAGCAGACATAAACGATCACATACAATTTGCTGTGTAATCATCCTGCCTTATTGCCATACAGCAATTACATTACTTTACATGCAAATGAAGCCATCATCATAGACATATATTTTAGCTGCATTTGAATGTGTTGCTGAGAGAGCCACATTCATTTAAAACTGCGGACGGACTCTTCCAATGGACTTGCTCAAGTTCCAACCTTGACCATGAGGAAAGCCAATTTTCTACAGATCCACTCACCTTAGAATTTGACTTGGACTGTGCATTTTCTTCTCACCCACATCCTGTTGTAGTTTCTGCTCTGGCAATAATGGAGGTGGAGGTTCATTGATCTTAAATCAGTGGAAGAGTTAGACTTGAAAACCATATACATGCATCCCTTCATTAAGGGCACATTGAGCCCCGATGGGATGGTAGAGATGGGATATTGTTTTTAAAAACCTAGGCAGCTTGTTAATGCAGAAGAGATGGACTGCAGCTTCATTAAAGCAAAGAGCTGCTGACACAGGGAAGGATGGCGGGGCGATGAAATGACGTGCAAACTTCCGATTGGAAAGCAGGCAGGATACCAAACATATGGTTCTGGTTGTGTTTTCTTTTTCTTTTCTTTCTTTCTTTTTTTTCTCTCCACAATAACTACAGATTCTGGCCAGAGATTTTTGTTGATTTGCACGAAATCCCCTGATTAGAATCCTCAGCCATCTGCTCTAGGTTGGCAGTGTAAGCAAATGTCAGCGGAGTGAGCAGAGCTGAAAACTTATTTGGGCAAAGGATTTGAAACTAGCAAAGCCAGCCAGAAGCAAGGCGAGGAGAAGGCCTCAGAGAGGTCAGAGCTGGTTTATGTGCGGGGCAGAACGGGGGAGCGTGTTGCAAACAGCCTTCCTTTGTAACAACAAAGACAGTCACACAAACAAGTATGTTCCTATTGTTTGTTACAGTGTGCTACTTGGTAATATTGGAAAACTGTCCAATTTTCTGAAATATAAAGCTACTAATTATTTAGATTTTTACTGCAGAAGGAACCTGGGTGCAGTACTGTTATTCATTGTGTACATCATAGTTTTAATTTCTTCCAGGACATACCACAATCCTTAATAATCTAGATTCAACAACCACTACGCCATGGAAATGTCAGTTTCATTGGTCAGCAGGGATGATCTAAGTTTCATATCCGACTTTGTTGCATTTTCACTTTGTCCACCTCACAGCCTCTCTCTCCCTCCCCCCCCCCCTCCTTTATCTCGGTCGCTCCAATTCTCCTCTCCTACATTTCAATCCAGTGTACAAGTGTAGCTTACGGCTGTGAATGCAAAGGGCTATATCCACTGGAGAGCAGCCCTGGCAACATCCTGGAAAGGTGAACATATGCTGGCCATATGAGCCAGCAGTTCTGTTTGTAGATGTTTACCCTGGAGACAGGAAATCGTATGCTCACACAAAGACATGGACACCTGATAGCCAGAATTTGGAAGCGAGCATATATACCCGTAAGTGGTAAATGCATAAACAAGTTCTAGTCTAGCCAGACTATGAAACAATACTCAGAGATGAAAATAAATGGAATACCAATGCATGCAACAGCGTGGATGAGTTCCATAGCAGTATGCCCAGTGAGCCAAACACAAAAGATTGCAAGTATAAACAGCTCTAAAAATACAGAATGATGGTGACTAAGAATTCCAGGGCCCAGGGTGGGTGCAACAGGGAAGCAGAAAACTTGATGATGTGGAAGAGGCTCTTATCCTTGTTATACAATTGTAAACAGTCATACAAGTTCAGCAAATTTACTTAAATTGAGTGAATTTCATTGCATCTAAATAACAATTTGATGAAAAGTATAGTCTTATCTAGGCTACTTATTATGTCTGTTGCAGCTTTATTAGGTATATTTGAGAAATAATTTCCAAATATTTAATGTGTGTACTTGGTGAGTTTTGGCTTATGGGTAATCACCATAATCTAATGAAGGACCCCATCAACCTTACATTTCCTTATGCTCCTCCATTACGCGTTCCTCCCCATCTTGTCTCCAGGAAACTATTGCTCTTCCTTCTGTCCTTGATGAACCAATTGGCATTTTTTAGAATACCATGTCAATGAAATGATTCTGTACACGCTCTATTTCTCCTGACTTCTTTCATTCAGCATCCATACTTTGAGATAATTCCTCTAGTTGCACGTGTGAATGGTGTGTCCCTTTTCATTGCTGAGAAATCTTCCTTTGTACAGATATACCAAAGTCTGTTGACATACCCAAGTGTTGATGGATATTTGGATTATTTCCAGTTGGGAGTTATTATAAATAAAGCTGTTTCTAGAGAAAATATAATATAAAAGTAAATCCCACTATAACACAACAATTTTGTTTATAAAATTGTCAAAGAGAAGAATGTTGAACATAAAAGAAAATGATCATGGAAGATTTTTATAGTACCTCTTGTAGCAGTAATCACATTCTCAAAAATATGAGGTTACATAATTTAAATACATATAATTCATTAAGATCTGTCCCTTAATTTAATGTTATAAAACTATTCATATTATCTGAAATACATAAAATTGGTTATATAATAAAAGATATAATAAGACTTCATGCAAATGTTTAGGAAAAACATTCTGAAACCAGAAGAGCTGACAGATAAATTTAATAAAATAATAACAATAAAAAGAAATGGAAACAGGATTATTTTGGAAAACAGCAGTGTTGTTGTTTGCATTGGATTTCGGGCATAGATACGTGAAACAGCTCCTAAAGGAATGGGTTTAAAGTTTCTGTGAAGCAAAAGGGTAACCTTCAGGAATAAAAACCGATTCTGCTTGTGGAATGTTAAACAGTCAAACCACCCTTGTGTTCTCATTTTTGGCAGTAAAAGCTAGGGTTAGTGGCTGGAACATTCTCTGAAAGATAACTATAAAAAGACTATGGTAAATGAGCCCTTGTGTTCATATAAAGAACTTGTTTGGAGCTGTGCAATTTTCTAGCTAATTTTCTTGTAATGAAGTGATTTTTTAAAAGAAGAAAAGAAAGGAATTCTGAAACCAAATGGATAGAGAATATTTCTTCTTCAGATCCTAAAGCAACGTACTAGTACATTGTCTTAAAACAAGAAAATTAAACAAAACCAAACGAATACAAAACACAGCATGAAAAATTAAGCTTTAATAAAGAACTCATTGATAAATGTTGTTGTCTTTTCTAATGGGAAATACAGTTATAGCAGCTAAAATAATGCACACGAATAAATAAATGTTATATATTATTTTTAAAAGCAAATGATAATAGCATTAAATTGCTGAGGAACTTTTTGAAATAGTGAAGTTTCTGATCTTCTGAGGGTATACATTTCCATTGAAAGCAAAAGCTCATTCAAACAAATATCTCAACCCTTCATCTCATGGTTGACACAACAGAACTTTTATGAAGTTTTTATTCTGTTGTTTTCCTTAGTTCATATAATAAACATTTCAAATGTATACGAATTATGACTAAGCCAAGCATACAGGCCAGTTTAATCAAGAATAGCATCTAAAAACAGGCCCATATTCCACACTGGAGAGTTAACAATATTCTAAGTTATTATGGATAAATTTAAGCTGGCTTGATGCTGATTCAGACAAGCACCAGACTAGAGCTTCTCTTTACATCATTTGTTTTAAAAAAGAGATTTGGCAAGTGCATTAATAATGTAAACAAGATGTGAGGGAGAAAATTTTCTATATAAGGAAGCCTTCCCTTTTCAATTAAATTAGAAGCAACATTTGCATACCGATTATAATTAAAAATGGCCCTGGTTCGCTCACTGAGTAGCCCTGGCCGGCTTCTCACAGTATTTGCACATTAGCTTTGGTTGTTGGATATCCTGGGAAAGACTGAAGCTCTTAAAGAAAGAAAGAAAGAAAGAAAGAAAGAAAAGAAAGAAAAGAAAACTCTACATTTCAGATTATTAAATTGCTTCCTCTAGTTGGTCTGAATTGAGATTTTATTACATTCATATGAGTGATTTCTAAGTATTTTTCTTTCTCTTCTATAGGAAAGTCCCCGTCTACACATATCCTAAAAGGAATGTTTTTCATTATGATGCCATGAGCTCACTCTCAGTGGAAATGTGAAAGCAAATTGACATAAATAGTAAGAAAGTCAAAAGACTGTGGGAAATGGCCCTCTACACAGAGGCTCTGTTATGTGAAGATTTGGTTATTAAATAAAATTCACAATTACTGAATTCAGTAATGTTGCTTGAAAGGTTATTTTTAAGCAGTTATTTTGCTGTAGAGAGACATCACTCTCCTGAATATAAACAATATACTCAAGTCACAGCTGTCCAAAGGTCTCATCACAGATTCAGGAAAGCCTTTCTTAGGTAAATGCAATAACTTCTAATCCCCCCAGCGCCACCTCCAATCACAAAGAAGTGAGTGGCTTTCTTAGAAGTTTCAGTGGGAGAGGTTTTATATTCAGAAAGACATGCTCTTCTCTTTCAGCTGCCTCACTTTGCATAACATTTTTGCCTCTGGGTCAAGAATGAGAACTTGTGTTTGAAAAAAATAATAACTTGGAAAATCTCTCTGTCAGTCATACATACTATTTTTGAATAATAAGAATGGTGAGATTGATAAACAGCCTTTAGAGCAGTGGTTCTCAACCTTCCTAATGCCACGACCCTTTAATACAGTTCCTCATGTTGTGGTGACCCCCAATTTCATTGTTACAAATGGAACATAATTAAAGCATAGTGATTAATCACAAAAAAATATGTAGTTGTATATGTGTTTTCTGATGGTCTTAGGCGAACCCTGTGAAAGGGTCGTTTGACCCCCAAAGGGGTCGCGACCCACAGGTTGAGAACCACTGCTTTAGAGTATACGTCTTCCTAAAAGTTGTCAACCTGTAAGAAGATCAAGGTCAGAGAATTACACAAGTAACTAATTTTATTTTTTAATATATTTTTATTGATTTCAAAGAGGAAGGGAAAGTGGGGGGAGAGATAGAAACATCCATGATGAGAGGGAATCATTGATAGGCTGCCTCCTACATGCCCCGCACTGGGGATCGAGCCCACAACCCAGGCATGTGCCCTGACCGGGAGTTGAACCGTGACCTGGTTCATAGGTCAATGCTCAACCACTGAACTATGCAGGTAGGGCCACACGTAATGCATTTTAGCTAATGGGAGACTAGGGGAGTGTAAGGTGCAAAATATACGTACATGAAAAGGCCATTTTTCTCAGTGATTGACAATGGCTTTATAAAAGCTGTGTCACTACTAGAATGGTTCCTTATTTGAAGAGCACAAATATTAAAGGCGATTGGAATCTATTTGCATGCGTATGTGGTGTGTGCCTGCGTGCGTGCGTGCGTGCGTGTGTGTGTTATAAACCAATAAAACAGATTTTCTATATAAATGAGAATAGGATTATGCAGTTCATTCAACTAGGTTTAAAGAGTTTCAATCCCCCCCCCTCCCAGTGGTAAGTCATAATATGTTTTATTCAGCACAGATTGGACTCAAAATTAAACCAGAGAATGTATGCTTATTGTAGATAGAGAAGACTTTGCAGGATAATTACTGTCTAGTTACATTGAAGTTAAACCTATACTTATGTCAATTTTTCATAAAGATGGATTCTCTAGTGATAATTCATGACTTTAAAAAAGGGCTTTCTTTGGTCATATTTTAAAAATAAATGTCATGGCTCCAAGATCTCAACTTCCAATTGTGACTGCGACTGTGGATGAGGAAGAAAGCAGTGGGCACAGACTCAGGGCTGGAGAAGGGAGCCTGGCACCTGTCAATCAACCCCCACGGTGGGACAGCTTCGGTGAAGGCCACGCGCTCGGGAAGGCTAGTCCACTGACTCCCATCATGCTTTTCCCGTTCTATGAAGAGGCCAGAGGGAGGAACTGCGTGAAGACCACCATCTTGAGTCTCTACCTGAGTCTTCAAGACACTGAACATTTCCACATCTCTTCTGTTTGTTCTAAGTAGCTTAACGATTTTATGAGCGCTCGCTCATGTCCCACCCCATAAAATCAACTGTTTGTAAGTTACAGCATTGCTAACGTTAGATTCTGCTTGGTGTGTAGAAATGAAATTCCCTGGATATCATCCTCTAAGTACTGATTCTGCAAAACGTAGCAATTTCGGTTTCATTTACTTTATAAGGCATATGATATAATGCTGAATGTGCACTATATAGAAATATGGTTAAATATAAAATTTCCCAGGAAAGCAAAATAATCTACATTATCCACTAGATTACTTCCCCACTAAAATAATGTTGTAATTAATCTTTAAATAATTTTAAAATAGCAGCTTTGGCCATCAAGTACTTTGCAGTAATAAACATAATTTCACTTGTAATGGGATTTTCCACTATTTTGGCAACAGAGAAGATAACTGTACTTCCTAGACTAAAATAATATGGAAATGAAATGGATACTCTATCCATAGAGCTGCATAGTTTGGATGCTAATGTTAGTGTCTGGTGAAAAAATTAACTAAGATATTGGCCTGTTTCCAGTCATAACCACATCGTTTCATTGCTGTGTACACAAATTCTCAGGGAAAGTAAAACTCTATCCCATGGGCAGACATGAAAACCAGCACAAATACTATCATCTCAGATGTCTTCGAAAACAAATCCACAGCGTTCTGAAGCTTTTCTTTTCTAAACTCCATCCATATACACACTAATATGGGGCAACTGTAAATGGTTGTTGAACTTGCAAAGACACTTGCAAAACCGATGCTGAGAAAGAGCAGAGCTCAGGGACTAGGAAGAGTGAATCATGAAATAAAATATTACAAAGTCATTGGAAGCCCAAACATGTTATTTAATTTTTTTATTCTTTGTATACCAGGTAGATTTCAAAATCAAATGATTCTATAATTTGAAGGGAAGATCAATTCTTAAAATTTAGTATTGCATAATGGGGAAAAAATGGAGGAAAATATAGGATTTAATTTATTATTTTTTAATGTTTCTGTTGATTTCAGAGAGGAAGGGAGAGAGAGAGAGAGAGAGATAGAAACATCAGTGATGAGAGAAAGTCATTGATGGCTGCCTCCTGCACGCTGGCATGTGCCCTGACCAGGAATCAAGCTTTGACCTCCTGGTTTATGGGTCAATGCTCAACTGCTAAGCCATGCCGGTCAGGCTATAGGATTGAATTTAGAGAAAAATATGAAGAGGGAAAGAATTTAATATAGTCTTTATATAATTCCTCCTATATACTGCTAACAATATACATTGCACCAGATAGACAAAGAGAAAGGGGGACCCAATTAGAGACCTGTACTCTTGACTGGGTTAGTCTCAGCACATAATTAATTCTTAGGTGTACTCAACGCTATTGTGTTTTTTTGTTTTGTTTTGTTTTGGTTTGGTGTTTTTTTTTTTTTTTTTTGGGGGGGGGGGGGTTGCATCCATTTCCCACGTATCCCTTAGGAAAAGGAATCTAGTTTTGTTCAGACATTCTCACATGGCCCTGGGGAATGCCACCTTCCCCCATGCAGTGGCATAAGTTGCAGGTGTTAGATTATGAATCTTCTCAGGCAAACACAAGAATTATTTCCTTTAACAATGATACGTTTAAGAATGGGCAGCTGGCCCAGAAGGGCTGCGGGGGCCCAGTGTTTTCTCTGTCCTGTTATTTCTCACAAGTATATTTTCTTTATGTAAAAAGTATAAAAAGGTACGAAGTCCAGTTATTTCTTTTAGCCTGATTTTATCATCTGAATATTATGTTGTGATTCTCCATGTGCACATGTTCATTTGCTTGTTCCCTTGGTAATGTGGTCTGGTGTCAAGGTTATTATTTAATAACCAGAGACCCAGTGCATGAAATTCGTGCGAGGGGCTTGGCCCCCACCTGCCATGCTGCAGCTTCGTCCGGAAGGACAGCCGGTCTAATTAGCATATTATGCTTTTATTATTATACACTAGTCCAGCGTAAGACTAAGATTGGGTAGAGTAGGGGGGTTCTCTGACTCCCCAGCTATAGCATGAGGCTAGTCCACACTCACCCTGAAAACCTTTTATCCTGAATTCAATCTGCTTCACCTCTATCAAAATAACCCCCCTATGAGGTGATGGGAGCTGGTGAAACTCATTAGAAAATGGATAACATGCAACTTAAAAAGGTCACAGCAGTGAGATGGTCTTTTTATGAATTCAACTATAAAAGAATAAATTACATTCAAAATACGAATGCAAAAAGTCAGATAAGCAATGAAGAGTCTTATTAACCACATTCTGAGGAAAAGGATCTTAACTCCCTTCTTACAATTACAGTGAGTGTCCACAAATGGAGTTAGGACGCTCACTGACCTAGAGAACCTAGTCCGAGTCTGTAACTTCCCCTGCAGTTTTAGTTCAAACATTTGGGGGGGGGGGTCCTATATTTTGACCACAAACACATTGTCACAATCAAGAGAACATTCATTGAAACACACACATGCACACACATTTGCTGTCCAATAACACTACATGCTGTTTTGCCGAAGTGGTCGTTCCCAATATCCCTTCCAATAATGTAATTATAGACATAGTGTAACTACAGCAGTTCTAGTTCATTGGCCTTTACTGCTACTTAAATGGCTTATGTTTCCAGATCAGTGAGTAGCGATGCTAACGCCGCTTTCCTGGGCCAGGCTGTCCCTCCAGGAAGCAGCCTTTCTCTCCTAAAGCCTCTCTCCTTCCCCCTCAAACTCTCCTCTGCCCCCAGGATCATCCAAAGCGTGAGGCAGGCTCATGCCATTTCTACCGAGCAGACCACTGTCCTACACATATGAGGCTGGTCTCACTTGTGATGAGACCGTGAGGTTAAATTTTAAAGGGATTCTAATGTGAGGAGCCTAATGTCTTTGTTCTTATGATAGGGAAAGACCACATTCATCAGACAACTAAATTGAGAGAATGAAACATGAATATCAAGTCGAACTCCTCCCGCTTTTATAAATGAAGGAATCATTTTCAACATTAAATTGTTATCATGTGGACAGACAGTTTAAGTTAGTTTTAATCATTAAAACTTAGGACAGAGGGAGGAATTCAGTTCAAAATATACAGAGGACTTGGTTTGAAAAGAGCTATGTGAGATGAACCTGTGTTGTGTGGTGTTTAATTAAGACTAGAGGCAGGCATGCTCTTCCGGGAAATGAATTTATTGTGCCATTTCAAGTCAAGCTAAGAAGCACTAAAATATCCCTGTTACTCAAAAAGAAAAAGAAAAAGAAAGAAAGGAAAAGAAAGAAAGTGTGAAACTGGGAGTGGGTGGAACAGGAAGAGATTGACAAAAGAATTTATATAAGCATAACCCATGGTCCACAGAGAGTAGCATGGGGAAGGCCTAGGGCGGGGTGATGGAAGGATGGAGGCGGGCAAAGGAGAAAAACAGAGGACATGTAATACTTTGAACAATAAAGTTACATTTTTTGTAAGTGTGATAGGTATGTGACCAACTGGCATGACCCAGTGGTTGAGCATCGGCACATGAACTGGGAAGTCAAGGTTTGGGTCCTGGTCAGGGCACAAGCGCGGGTTGCAGGCATGTTCCCAGAATGAGGCGTGCAGGAGGCAGCCAGCCAGCCAATCACTGATTCTCTCAGCATTGATGTTTCTATTTCTCCCTCCCTCTACCTCCCCCTTTCTCTAAAAATCAGTAAAAAAAAAAAATCTTTTTAAAAATTTAAAAAAAAATTGCTAGTGGCGAGTGTTCTCTTTGTTCTGTGCAGAAGAGTCGTGGTTAATCCCATTCCGTTAAAATGATGGCTTCCAAACTTGGGACCCTAATTTGACTTCAAGTCAAAATGTAGAACTCAGGAAGATTAAAGAGTTTGATATATCCCCATCCACCGAAAGGATGATTGACCAATTAAGTAAAAACTTTAATCCTAAACCTGAAAATCAGTCTAGATTTTTATTTGACAGAATTGAATGGATGCTCAAAATCATTGATCTACGAACTCTGTGTGGACGCAGCCAGATACTAATTTCATCCATCAAACTATTAAGAGCACTTTCTATTGAAACATCTTCGTTTCCTGAGTTGTGTCCTTGAGAGCAGCTGAAACTTATTGGACTGGAAAGGCAGAATTACCTGGAGCAGAAGGTATTTTTAAACACATGTTTTCCCCAAGTCGGCAGCTGCTCACGGCGTGGATTCTTTGAGGACCGCTGTGCTCAGCGGTTAACTTTCTGAACTTGAAGGTACCAGGCCAAGGAGAATAACCTCCATACATAGTTTTTCTATTGTGTTTACTATGTTCTCAGTACTATCAAAGGGCTGACATTTGACAGCGAAGAAATTATTTTTTTAAAAAGACACACCACACTTGGAGGAAAGGAAAGTTTCTTTTTTTTAGGTGAAAATATTAATAACGAATCTTCAGAGTCACTTGAGTATTTTTCTAAAGAACAGCAAAGTGAGTTTGTGTCATCTCCGCATAGAAAGTTTATCACTTGTTTTTTAAAATATTAACTTATACTTCCATTTTATCCAATAATGCACTGGCATTGTAATATTGACAAGTCAAAACAAAGGTACTCTTTTATTTTTATCACATACTACATACACCTTTGCACATACGGATGTATAAATACATCTACTAGGCGATTACGGAAAGAAAATGGCAGTAAACTTTAACACTTTTCTTAGATATGCAAACCAGTTGCCAAGTCTGAAAATTATACCAGGTTAAAATGATCTATTACCATCTAAAATTCATGTCTGTATCACTCAGATAAGCTTCATGATTGGGAGCATTTGAGACCCGTGCAGATAGTGTTGTAATGGAAGCTACTGGTCACACTGGGAGTGTGTCATGAAGGAGAACCCTGGTCAGCCACCGGCCATAGCATTGGGTGCTCCTCATAGTGAGAGAAAGGAGCCGCGTGGAGTGCGAAATTCATTTTTAAAGTTAGTGTGTGTGTGAGAGGAGATGGTTTCAAATACTTCATCTAAAGTTTAAATTTTTAAAAAATATATTTGTATTGATTTCAGCAAGGAAGGAAGAGGGAGAGAGATATAGAAACATCCATGATGAGAGAGAATCATGGATCGGCTGCCTCCTGCACACCCCACACTGGGGATCGAGCCCGCAACCCGGGCCTGTGCCCTGACCGGGAATCAAACCATGACCTCCTGGTTCATAGGTCGACACTCAACCACTGAGCAACACCGGCCTGGAACTGGGGCTGGCGCAGGCTGTTGCTGCAGAGGAAGTTTGAAACATCCTCAGGCCGACCCGAGACAGTGCCTGGAGATGCAGAGGAAGGGTTATACTTGATGAACTAAGATCTCTAAGGGGGAAAAGTGGGTGGAGTGTAGCTCAAAGTTCCAGAAACGCGCCTGCAAGGAAGGAGACCACTTCCTTCCAATTAGCAAGAAGGAAGACAGCTGATGGGATAGAAATGGAGAGTGGGGTTGGGGATTTGGTCTAGGAGAGAAATACAGGCGTGAGATGCTACTTGGAAATGTTTGTGGAATCAAAGGCATCGTCCCCCTTGATCTATAATTTATAGACAAGCAGCAGGCGTCTCGGAAAGAACACAATTAACGGCCCGCAGGTGGCTCTTGGCCCAGCAATGTGCAGCATTTGCCTCCCAGACATTAGAGAGTTCCGAGTGAAAATGGGGGCTCTGTCTCCTTTCGAAAAATGGCAAGCCTTGTTTTGGTTCTAAGAGGTCCCACAATAACCCTATTTTTGAAAATGTTGATCTAGGACACCTTCAGCTCTTTTCATTTTCTTTGGCCAGAGACATTCTAAACAAACATACAGTCTGCATGGACTGCTCCCATCTCTGCTACGAACCACTGCCTTCTACTTACAAAACCTGTAAAACACATTACCCATTATGTTCAGGTGATGCGAGGGGGGGTGCGGGGCGGGAGACAGAAACATCAGTGATGAGAGAATCATCTGTGGCTGCCTCCTGCCCACCCCACACTGGGGATCGAGCCCACAATCCGAGCATGTGCCCTGGACTGAGAATAAAACCAGTGACCTCTTGGTTCCTGGGTTGATGCTCAACTGCTGAGCCACACCGGCTGGGCTGTTTTCAGTAGTATTTTAATGGAAGTTTAGAGATGAGCATGTCAGGGATTAGTTAGTCAAACTAAGTATTGTAACAGAAGGATTGACCATATATCTCTTATAATTTACCCTTTTGTTTTCTTCTAGGTATTCTCTTCCCTGTGTTTATCTCTCTGAGTCAAATATATGTCTAAGGAAAAGGCACAGGGGCGGGGGGGGGGGGGGGAGGAGAAAGATACATAAATGGAAAACATTATTTCATAAATATATGTAACCCCCCAAATGCCCTACACACTGAAGATCATCATTATTTAATTCTGATATTTAGCAATTCATCAGGTTTCCCAAGTGGCTTTGTAATTATTTTTAACGTATCGACATAAGCAATGTCAGTCTTAAGTTCCTTGTTCTAATGCCTCATTTTTAAGCTTGGATGAAAGCTTCCCTTTGGAAAATAGAAATCCTTTCATTTAAAACTTAGGGAGTATTATTATTATTTTTTTGGTTAGAGTATCTATCATTGGAATATTTAAGTTGTTCAAGAACATAATTTTAAAATAGATTTTAAATAAAGTGCTGATGCGTCTGCAAATGAACCTGGAGAATTGCATTGACAATTTCACCCAAACTTTATGTTTGCAGATGGGCCAGACGATCATCATAGCTTCAGAAAGAGGCCGTTAGCTTCCACAGTGCAGGCCTGTTTCTCCAAAGAAGTGTCTCATGTGCAGCATAAAATGAATTTCCAAGTGTAGACATTTCTTAAGCCTAAACTATATGACACCTCTAACAAGATGAATCTGTATTCAGTTTAATAAAGCAGACCCGTGCACTAGTGTGAAAGTATTTCAGTCCATGCAAGTAAAATGCTCCTTCAAATATTCAACACAACACATGTGCATTTAGGAGAAGAAAAATCCCTTCAAATATATTTTCTTACGTAATTAGCAGTTGTGTGCTTTCTGTCCAATAAGAAGGGGCCAACATCGGGTTAAAAATACAGATTGTTCGCTCCCCAAATCTGGTAGTTGAGGGACCCAGAGCAATGATCATCACTGTATGCCTCAATTTGCTCACCTCTAAAAAGATAATAAAGGCACTTTTTCATGAAATTGTTAGGAAGGTAAAACAAGTTCATATATATAAAGCCCTTAGAATAGGATCACATATGCATAAAACGTTATAATAATCCGTGATGATTATTACTAGCTTACATCATAACATAGTCAATGATATTGCTGACAGTCTCACAAATCCAGGAATAACGCTGGAAAAAGCCCAAGAAGACGATCCATTTTAATGCCATGTGCCGTGAAAATTAAGCAGACATCTTATGGCAGACAAATGTGCATGCTAATTATTATCAACATTACTCATTAAAGCATCAATATTTGAGCTAAGTCACTGTGAAAGGAGCGAAGTTCACAAGTTTGATCCAATAACACGTTCTGACTCCCACCGTGTCAGAGAATGATTTCGGCTCCAGCTGTGGTCCAGCAATTAAGTCTCTGGGCATAAAGTCATTCACAATGGAGAATTTTTAATGGGAAACAGTAGATAATTGCATGCTTTTTTACCCAATCCAACTCAACTCCTCTCTTGCATTCTGCACTAATGCACAATCAGATCATCACTTCCTGACCACCGTGACATTGATGATTATGCAAATTAAATGTTCCTGAAAAAGCATTCCCTAGTCTGAGTTCTGAACATTCTGCATTCATTGTAGTTTTGGAGATCTGCTCCAAAACTCTTGCCTAAAGATAGACGAAAACTTTCCAACTGACTTGCACATGGCGGAATTTCCGAGCGAGGTGTCCTCAGAGTTGGTGGTTGAATAGCAAGCGCTGTGGTGACGTCAGGAACCCAATCGTTTCTCTTTTTATTTTGTTGTCGACAGGGTAAGGTGACGGTTTTGCCCTAAGTCTGGCTCAGTTCAGAGTCACAGTAATGGCCGAGGTTACATCAAGACACAATAATTACCCAAGACAGAAAGGGAGCTAGTTTTCCTGTGTCTCTCCTTAAAAAAACAAGAGAAGGGTGAAGGATTAAAGAAAGGAAAAAAGAAAGACTCATAGACACAGACCCCAGCATGGCGATTGCCAGAGGGAAGAGGGATGAGAGGAGGTAGGAATAGGTAAAGGGGGGTAAATTTTGATGGAAGGACATTTGACTTGGGCTGTTGAACACATAATACAACGTACAGAATCTATATACAATTGTAGAATTGTATACCTGAAACCTATATAATTGTATTAACCAATGTCACCCCAATAAATTTAACTAAAACAAAATAAATGCCAGTAAAAAGAATGGGAAAGGGGTGGGCTTGAAGACTGACTGAAGATTAAATTTCTTAGCTGGGGAAAGACAGTCTAGACGAGGTGAGTGTGCACTTGATTTCCTCATATTGAATAAAAAGAAAATGATGGCCCAGCTGGTGTGGCTCAGTGGTTGAGCGTCAACTCAGGCACCAGGAGGTCACTGGTTTGATTCCCAGTCAGGGCACATGCCCGGGTTGTGGGCTTGCTCACCCGGAGGGGATGTGTCGGAGGCAGCAGATCGATGATTCTCTTATCATTGATGCTTCTATCTCTCTCCCTCTCCCTTCCTCTCTGAAACCAATAAAAACATATTTAAATTAGACACCGAACTAGCTTTTCACACAACTGCCTGGTGGGGATTTTAGTCTGTAATGCCTTTCACTGTATTCCTCTAAGTTCAGAAGAGAACTTGAGTGATTGCATTTGCAAGTCAATGAAGACAGGGACGTGTGAAACTCTGTTATTAATATTCTGCTGGATGGTCATTGACCTTAAAGGGGAGCATTTTTTAGGAAAATTGAAACGATAAGCTTGCAGTTCAGAAGAATGACTGTTTTATTCTAGAGTTTCCTGGGAATGTGTTAGAAGGGCCCAGGGATGCATTGCAGAAGGCCCACTCCTCCTAATACGGAGACAATCAAACACTCTAGCGTCTTTTTAAAAAAAAGACTTTAAAAAATAGATATTTCCGTGTGTGTGTGTGTGTGTGTGTGTATGTATATGTATATAATAACCTTTTGGTTTCACCACACTGTCTTTCATAGCATTAATATTTAGACTTAGTTACTTACATGAACTGGATAAACATTTGTGCAAAATTGATTCCAGGATCGAGATCACTTAGAGAGATGGTTATCCACCTGCATGATAGACAGATACAATAGGTGCTTCCACCTTAAATATTATATAATTATCGACATCGAGTCCCCATATAAATGTTGACAGATTAAAATTCTGTAAATCTGTATAGTATTTCAAGCTTTTGAGCATTTATACCTTCTGAGTGAAACTTCTAGGAACCTTGGGGGGAAAATTATGTTTCATGTAAATATTTTTGCTATATTTCAATAGAAAATATAAGTGATCCTTTAAAAATTTTATTTACTTTTTACACACATTGTCAAGACTTCTAAAATGTTTATTTTTTAAGCAAAAAGGTGGTTCAAACAATGGTCACTTCCACAGTGTTAAAAGTGTATTAAATCCTTGATGCTTGGGAGGCTGTTTCAGTGGTTCTCAACCTGTGGGTTGCGACCCCTTTGGGGGTCAAACAACCCTTTCACAGGGGTCGCCTAAGACCATCCTGCATATCAGATATTTACATGACGATTCATCACAGTAGCAACATGACAGTGATGAAGTAGCAACAAAAATAATTTTATAGTTGGGGTCACAACATGAGGAACTGTATTTAAAGGGCCAGAAGGTTGAGAACCACTGGTCTATATGAACTGATCTTGGCCTAGAGCAGTCAGTGTGTGTGGCACACACAGTGCTGGGGAGGAAGAATTTTCACTCTCCCTGACAAAGGCTCTTTCAGTTGGCATAATAGTCAAAGGGACACAGACAGATTAACAGGAGGAAAACAAATTTTATTTAATCTGTACAGGAATCCCACGTAGAGGGGAGTTTCTAAGATAGAAAAGTGAAATGAGGTGGATGTACCATCTTTAGCCAAGGAATGAAATCAGGGCTTTAGGAGGGAGGAGGGTCATTCAGAGGAAGATAGAAAGAAAGAACGACTGCGCAGTAATTAGATGTTTGCCTTGTCGTTAAGATAGGTCCTGAACATTTATTTCTGGTAATAATTCTTATGGGCAAGGCCCCCATCTAATCTCTTTAAGGGAGAGGTGAAAGTTTCTCCTCTCCAAATGAAATGCTGGCGACAAGATAAAATCACAATTTTAAACCTTCCTAATGTAAAAAGCTCAAGAAAAGTAAGATTAAGAGCAATACACTTGCGGTGAGTCAGACACTTTCTTGGGTCGTCCACTTAAAGGAAAAGTGTAAGACAGAATACAGCCTACACAGCGGCGACAGCTTTATGTTTGTAACATAGTCCTTATTTTTTATACATTAGTTTACTCATGTGGAGAAAAAAAAAAGATATATGCCAAGGGATGGTTATTCTAAGCAACAGTGATATCATGACTGCAGTTTACATTCTTAGACACAAATAACATTAGGGATCTTGAAACCATATCTCACTCAAAAACATCATTTTCAAACCATGCTTGTGGTCTAGGAGGGTGTTTTGTTTTGTAACTTTTCCAACTATCTAGAAGCAGGTCTTGACTATCAACCCAGAGTTTCAGATTCTATTTTGGTTGTACGGGTTATATTATCAACCACCGGAATAGTACCTAATGTAGTTAGTATTTGTTAGGGCCAAGGGAATGTTCTTATCCTTCTACCAAACCAGTAGCTCGCATTACATTGATAACTTGCGCCGTTGGGGGGGTCAAAAATAGCTAATATTAAGAAACCAATCCATTTATAAAAGAAAGTTATAGAATCTATTGTTTCCATTTGCTATTCAAAACATAAGTGTTTCTCATTATATTGATGTTATTTCTTAGGTTTCTGGGACACAGAAAATGTAGCAAAGCATGCAATGGATTAACAACATAAGAGCACATGAGAATTCTAGATGTTTATTAGTTTACGTTTTGATTCTCTGCCTAAATTTTAATCAGGGCACTTTATTGAAATAGCCAGTAGCTAGATTAATTATTCAGAGTAACAGAATTCTAAATTGTCCCGAAAATAAATCAACCTACCTATGCAAGTGTCTAACTCTTGAGATAAGCTCTCTGTGTTATTGCTCTGGGAAAAGTAAAAGAAATAGATAAATCCCTTGCCCACAGTTATTTATGATGGACTAGAAAGATAAATTTTTAGACAGAAAACACTCTGAAGCATACACAAAGCACCTGAAGTGTTAGTATGAAGGAAACGGTGCCTTTTGTTCTTATGAACTGCAAATATAGACACTGCATAACATTGGGACTTTAATTTCAATTACAATTGTTGTAACGATCATAGATTTTCCTATTGAAAAAACACTCACCATTTTATATTGGTAAATACCTTACATTATGTAGGTTCAGTTTACTCAGAACATTGAAGATTTTACACTCTTCTAAGTGTTGAGACGATTCCAAGGGCATGGTACATTTCCTGACCTTTGATTTTAGCACCAAGAATCAATGAAAAATTGCCGATTATAGCTCAGTTCTATTTCAGGAGCAAACATAGCATATTCAAGTTGATGGTGTGTGGGTCACTATTTTGTCTTAGTGTAACGCCCAACAGCATAAAACTATGCATTGTGCATTACCATGTGTGTGTGTGTGCATGCACACACACACACACAGTGCCTCTCACGATACCCAAGGCATCAGTGGGGAAATGATATCCTCATGCCAAAATAAAATAATAAATCAAAATTTTCAGGTTTACCTAGATGACCATATTATCAAAAGCAAATTATAGTTCAGATCATCGGGAGCTGAGATATGTGTGTGTGTATATATTACTGAGGTGTAGAAAGTGGTTACTCTGTAGTTAATAAATCAAAAGTTATTTACTTTAAAAAGGATGTGAAAATATTTTGAACTCAGTGTTTGAACTCAGAAGAATATGAGGTTGTAATTTTTAGACTCTGTAAAATGCGACCTGTATCGTTCTGGTTTTAACTGAATCACACAATAAGGATTTTTGGTGAGGTGATATTCCATGGTATTTAAATGGTCGCAGGGCGCACACAAAATTATACTCCCAACAACAACAATAGGCTTTGTAGGAATGAAATTTTGGAGAGGACAGACATCTAGCATTTAGTCTGGAATTTTAAAGTTGAATCAAGCAAGAAGCCGAGTAGCCTTGTGCAGTGATAAAATGGCTCTAATGGATTTAATTAACTTACCCTCTAAGAAATGAGAATTAAGGAATCATTCTTGTCTGAACTGAGCTATTAACATAGTTTTAACTGCGGACTTTATGGCTGGAAAGTCTTGGAGCAGATGGCAAATTTATAGTCCTCTTTCCCTATGGAGAAGAAGGAAGGAGAAACCATATTTCAGGAACGGTATGGGTTTCCTGCATAAACTCAGGGTGCAAGTGGCTGGAACCACTTCTAAATGGTGTATGAACGCTACCATCGTTTAGTCTCAAACTGTGTAAACCACACATATATCCATGCCATGACACACTTTCTCAGA
Organism: Myotis nattereri; assembly: GCF_964212035.1. Taxonomy (NCBI): domain Eukaryota; kingdom Metazoa; phylum Chordata; class Mammalia; order Chiroptera; family Vespertilionidae; genus Myotis; species Myotis nattereri. The sequence goes on along the minus strand of NC_138096.1, from coordinate 2,188,917 downwards.
AATTAGCGAAGGAACCTCTTCTCTGAAGGACTAGCAATGGTACTGGTGTTTTACCGGAATAACTGAAAGAAAGAAATCCATGTCCATCTTTGTTTTCTAACCAATTTTAAAGACAGAGGCAGGTCCTCTATACAGTTGTGAATTAGATGCTGTTAAAAGTGCTCAGAATAGCATAATGTTATGTCGGCATGAGATTTTAAATATTTAGTCAGTTAGCTATGGGAACCAACCAATGAGAAGTACATGCGTCAGGCAATCGGAGAGCACACGCATAGCCATTGGCTTGCCTTTCTACAGCAGAGTGGATGGATGTCCTCTTTGACATGATAGACAAAACAAAGATTCAGAAGTATATGTACTTATATGCTGATTTTAATACAGTTGTTTCAGTTTTTCATCTTTATACATCCTCACTTTTTGATGATGGGTCAATAGTGCTTTTACAAGTTAGGGTATCAGATAGTTTTTGTCAAAATAAACCTCAATGACACTGAACAGTAAACATTTTGCATTAAGTATGTACAGATTTTCTTTTTTATATATCTATTATATGTCAATAAAGCTTTTTTTAAAAGGGAGATAAAGATGTGAATAAGCCACCCAGTGACTATAGTTCAAATTCAAATTGTCTCAAATCCTTAAATGTAGTTGATCTTGTCCTGGAGTCATAGCTCTCTGATGGAAATACATACGCACCATCTCTGGAGGAAAATAACATTGTTCCAGAAAGCAGATAATCTCTAAAAATAATATTGCAAATATGAAATCTGACATGCAATAAAAAGATGGGCATAGTAATAAAAGATAATATAAATGTAACTGATATAAACAATAGATCATCAAGGACTATTAGAATTATAAACACATATTTTGAAATAGATAAAATGTTGAGCACTAAAATTCATACAAAAGATCTCACAAGTGAATTTGGTTCATCCAATGGCAAGGAATTGCAATGAAAACAATTTTCATCTTCTGTTCCTATCATGGAGCAAAATATATTTCAGTTCATTTAAATATGTAAATAGTATACAAAATGAGATAACTAGAATATAACATAATAGAATTAAGATAATGTAATTATAATAGTGTATAATGTAATATAATTCTAACTTAGGTAGGGTAATATTCTATTTTTTGAACTTATGAACTTGATCATGAAACAAATTAGTACTTTAAAGGAAGTACTTAAAATAGTTGTGGCATAGAGCCTTAGCAGTGTCTGCCAGCATAATCAGAGGCGACCTCATTCCCTCCTTTCTAGGCACCCAGATAGCAAAATAGTTCAGCCCAATGGACATGTGTTTCTTCCTTTAACACGCATCTGTTGTCCACCCCTTTGTGCCAGGCACTGTGATTCCTGCTGAGAGCGAGCACAGCATACAAAGCAAGTAAATCCTTCATCTGTAGCCTGTAATCTCCTGGGGAAACATATTAAGCAAGAAATTATAGGACAATTGGGTGCATTGGGAGTGCTATTATAGGATTTAGGACATGAGCATGGCCAAGTACACTAGAAGGTGTGTGTTGGTGTAATGCGTTCCTAAAAAGTTGATGTGTCCCCCCTTCTGACTACCTTGATGTGAGTAGAGCTACAGCTTGAAAGAGACGGAAGTAAAAATGAGTTATTTCCCCCCTACCACCATGATGCTCATGTCCGTTACCTGAACAACCGGGGAGAAGCCGCAGCGTGGACCCCCCTGAATGCCTGATAATCATACAGTGAAGAGCGCTGGCACACACTGTAGATGCTCTGTATGCTAGTGGCTTCACCGCCCTGGTAATATTTTGCTTCAGTGCACATTAGAATTAGTTTGCATTCTCTGTGTACACACTATCGAGATGATAAGGGAGCGTGTCCAGGAGGTAAGCAGCGTGGCCAGCGAGGCCTCTTCAGCGGGCGATACTCAGGGCAGACGATCTGTCCACACGACAGCATGACCTGCGCCATGATTGTTCTCATCTTGCCAACACTATGCTCCCCAGTCCCCATCGATCTGCAGCAGAAGCAATCAGAGGATTCATTAAATGCTAGATGTAAGCAATTTTGGATTTTTTAAAATACTTACGAAAAAACTATGGAGACTTTGTAAAATAAAAGTAAAGGGCGTGGTCAGTGTTTATTAGTAAAGCAAAGAGTGCCATCTACTGACAGCACGATTCTGTCATGATCCCCTTTAGAGCTCCAGTTCTGTTCACTGAAGCGGAACATATGAGGATTCTCATTCAGCTGATAAAGAATATTATAATAAAGCGCTAGGTAGAAAAAGTAATGACTCATGTTAAACTGCATTCACAGACTGGGGATTGCCAGTACTCCTCAGAAAGAATTATCCGTGGACTTGGCCACTGGGGGATGAATCACGGACCTACGAATGGAATGTGGATACAAGATGCAGAACAGGTCACAGGAAGGATGAGCAGTAGAACTTCTCCACGGTGGTCGGAGATTGTCCAAGGGCTTTTCCTAATGAGAAGATGGACATTAGCCATTTACTTCGTACATTTCTGCAGACTAGGACCATCACAAGTCTCTGTGTTCTGATAGGAAATATCTGGGCCAACTCTAGGATCTGTCCATTGCCCGCCACCCAAGGTCAAGTCATCCTCCGTCAGCATATATTTGGCCCCTTTCCCCTTTACTTAAATCATTACTGAGGCCGCAGACATTACAGAGCAGACATGAACCTTCCTCAGTTAGGGCAGCCTCACCCTAACTAAGAGATACGAGCAAATCAAAGGATTCTTTTCTAGAAAAATGGTACGTCATCTAACAGCACTGGCAGCTCATGAGAGACAGAGAGGAATTGAACCAGGACAAACCAACACAGTCCACAAATATTTGCAAAATAATCAAATATATGAGTAGACTTTATAATCAATATCTAGTTTCAGTAGGTTACTTTACAGTTTTAAGAAGATGAAAGAAGGTTTGTGGGTCATTGTTAGGACATGTAATATGTTCACCCCTTCTCCTTCCTCCAGTTCCTTTTTTCCACCTAATAAATAACCTGAATGAGCTATGGCTCACATTGACTGGCATTAATGCAGTGGCTCAATCCAGGCCCAGGCTTACAAATAAATGTGTAACCATGTTATAAGTGTATTTAAAGGAAGCAGTGCTTAGCTTTGCACAGTCATCCAAGAAAACACTTCGCGAACATTCTCTGTGAATAACTAGCCACTACCCTGGCCCCCATTAATTCTCCCATTTATGTCACTGGATAGAAAACATCAGACGCTAAGTCCCGTCCTCTCTGTTGTCTGTTCACTCTCCAGCTGTTACACTGTGCAGCGCCTCACTGCTGAGAACTGTTGTAAACTTTCCTATAAAAGGTTTCTTGAGTTTTGCTTTGAAGCAAAAAGCAAACAAAAGTCCATGAAAAAATGAAGTTTCTTCTGTTTTGAAGGAAGGTCGTATTCTATACGGCTCCAAGCAATCAGGACACTCTCAAGAGATTTGAAGTTACTCATGGACCCAGGGATGAGGCCTTGGAAGATTTCTCAGGGATTGTCCACGTGCAGGTTATTGAAAGCCTTTGTGAGGAATTCAGTTACCTGGTCAGAAAGCTTGTCAGCATGAATGAAATTGTAAGGACACGGGGTTTCCTCCTCATGTCATTGAATAAAACAGGATAATTAGATAAAAGTATTAGATTCCTGCTCTGTGGAGGGTGGGGACTTTCATTCTCACAAAAATAAACTTTGATCGACATTTGAATGCACCAGTCAGACATAAGAGGTCACTTATATGGGACTGTGTTGTCTACTGCCTAAAGAAAGTCCTCGAAGTTTAAAGGTAAAAGTGAAAATAAGCAAAAGTGGAACTTCCTTTAAACTCATGATTTCTGTTCCCTTTGTCTCAAAACAAATCAAAATCATTCTATTGCACACCTAAGGCAAATAATCATCAGCATCTGTTCCTAGGATTCCATTTTATCAAATCTCAGTGATTTATACCCAACCTTTCTAATGCTGATATGCATTTCATTACTGGGAACACACAATTCTAAGTGAGCATACAGAGCTATTGTAATTGATCTCTTTATCAAGATTTCATATTCCTCATGGTTGAATAATGACTTCCTTTGGAGCATATATAGAGTTTTCACCTTATTTTCCCTCTGTTCCTTTCATCCATCACAGAGCGACAAATAATTGGAGTGCCCTTTTGAGAATAGAGGGAATGGGAAAAAGTATAATTATTAATGATTTTGAATTTTTTAAATTTTAAAACTTTCATGTCACATTAGATTATATTTCCAGGAACGTATTAAAAGTTCATAGTTTAAAACTCAGAATTTCAAAGTATCTGTGTTGCTTCTCTGAATGTTGTGTCTCTAGGAAATGATATTACATGATGGAAAAATCAATTCAGCTCAAGTGATTTGGCCTTTGAAAACATTCAATTAGTCTCTTATTGGATTGTAATTATGTGAAATTATTATTTAACAAATGTTGTGTATTTGTTTCTATTTATAAAATATTTTTATATTTATAAAAACATAAATATGTGTATTTAAATGTACAATTCCTAAGACATCATGCTGTTTTTGAACTTCTCCTTGTACACCTTCTGCTTGTGTATTGGTACAACTCTAATATATTTAACATATTTGCCTATAAAATATAAATACTCTAGGTCGCTGTGTTGAGCGAATTGTCACTGAAATATTGGCTTAGGTCACATGGAGAGAGACTGCAGATTGTCCAATTAACCCTATTGGCTAATTATCCACAAGGTTGAGAGACAGCACAGCTGCAAACACCAAACGATAGACCACTTCACCCAATCTCCTGGGACTGTCTCAGTTTATGCCCGTTGTACAAGTGAAAGTATTAGTGGTGCCTCTTTCACCCTAAATAGTGTCCCAGTTTTGGTAATAGATTAAATGGTCATCCTTCTTAGAAAGGAAAATAACATATCTTTTTCTGAGACATAAAATAAATGTCCCAAGGGGTCAGCATATGCCCCCTTTGGAGGATCATAGCTGAAATGTCAACACTACATCCCTGAATCGCTTCGCAGAATCACTTGATTCTTCCACTGTAAGTTGGATGCCAGCGTGAGCACAGACGGGGGGAGGCCCTTTCCCCTCATGCCAGGATCTTCCAGATCATGTGAATATACACGTGTGGGGAATACATTCGATAACCCCTGGATGAAAAAGAGATGTGAAATCTCACCAGCCCACTTTATTTTGCACTTTTTTTGAGACAAAGATATTCCAAAGGCCATAAGAAATAATTGCTCTGTACTCTACCGCAAACATTAGATGGTTGGAACATTTACACCTAAGAGCATAAAGGTTAAGCACTTGCCCACTGGAGTCGGAATTACTGGGCGAGAACTTAACTTCATACTGAACACCTGCAAGGCCTTGGAGAAATTCCTGAACCTATTAACATTTCGGGAAAATGATAAAAACATATATACTCCATAGACTAATGGTAAGAACTGATGGAGTGGATCTATTCAAAGTTGAGAGAAATTACAATTTTAAATCCTAGAAGCTCAGTTGGAAGTTAACAGATTTTGTAAACCACTCTGAAAATACAGAACCCATTCTTTCAAAAATGCCAAGGAGGACTTGGCGGGTAGCTTGGTTAGTGATAGAATTGTCCTGATATACCAAGGCTGTGGGGCCCATCCCCCATCAGGTCATCTACAAGAATTAACCACTGAATGCATAAATAAGTGGAACAACAACACATCGATGTCTCTCTCCCTCAAATCAATCAATAGAAAAAATAAATTTTAAAAAATGCCAAGGGAAGTTCAAGGACAGTGCTTTGATGTCCAAACTAGGTAGGGAAAACAATTATGTACTTAAAACCCAGCAAAATGTAGAAGAAGAGGTTTACGTTAAATATTCCAGAATTAATGTTGAGTAATAAAACCAAAGCAACTTCTTAAGACGTCTACATTCAGACAAAGGGCCAGGGAAACATCACCAGCAATTTGAAGATTAGTTGCTTAAGATTCAGACAGAGTATAAAGGATTCCGATATATGCTTTCTTCTTTTATACTTGTCCTAAATATTGACATACACTTTTTAAAATTAAAAATTAATTTTAAAGATCAGTTTGACTATTGAAAGGGCTTAGAGGCACTACTATACTATCTATCAATTTAGCATAAAATTGCTCTGGTTTTGGATTAATTTATAGGTCACACCTCACAGTGGGACTCTAACGGGTCTGAAACATCCAAACCTGTAGGTAATTTTTATGAGTTTATCTGAGCCAAACCAAGGACAATTGCCAGGAAGCAAAATTGCCAGGAAGAAAATGATCCAGTGAATAGCAGTTTTGCGCCTTATTTTATACATTACAATCAAAGGAGGAGGTATCAGGGGGTCACACAGAATTCATTGGTGGTAGATTAGAAGGCGGGAGAAAGCAAAGCAAGGGAAACCTCCAAGATTGGATACAAAATGAAATGATAGACACATAGTTCTTTTATGCTGGTGGGTGTAGGATAGTTAACAGCATTTACAGCACAATGGAGATGGTGTGGCTGAGAACAAGATAACAGTGGGTGGTTCTGTGGTCTCCTGCTCTGGGGGGTGATTACGCCCTGAGGGGTCTGGGAAAAGGAAATTACTCCTGCATTCCAAAGGTACGGTATAGGTAGATTCAAAAAGACAACAGACAGGCTCAGTTAAGGTGAAGACTGACCTTTGTCAAGAAAGATACCAGCCTAGGACATGACTGCCCTCCATGACTTGCTTTTTGTCAGGAAGTTTTCATTGCAGACCAGCCTATGGGTTTACTTTCGTTCTCTGAGTGTGCAAGGCTGCCACATGGGCCTCCCTGAGCTAGTCAGGATTAGGATGCGGCCCCTTTTGGTCCCCAGGTATCAAGCAATGGGAAGGAGTAGATACTGTGCTTTGTTCGCAGTCCCCCCTTCCTTCAGGGGAAACATTGACACAGATTTCCAAAATGAAGGTCCATGTCGCATATTATATTAATGAATAAGCAGCATGTAGAGTGGAAAGACTCCTGTAATCAGATGCACCGGCAGGTATGAGAAAAATATAGTAAAAACCATTTCATTGGAGAAAAAGCAACTGTAAGGAGTCTGTCTTTGCCTTCAGCGTTTGTTGGATCAAACTCGAATAATGTCTTCAGAAAATTTAAAAATCTTTTAATGCATAAAAATGACCACAGAGGAACTGTTTTTCTTGCCATGAAAGCTAAGCTGTCTGTTGCCTTAAGGAAAAGATAGTAATGAATTTAGAAAGTGACATTCATATTTTAAATATTGCCAGGCTTGGTGACTTGTTTTTTATTTGCTGTGTTCTAGTGTGACTTGGAAGAAACTGGAAATGAATACTGATTAGAAATTTAATCAAAGAGTAATGAATGCTTTTTTGCCCCTTTTAAACCAATAGTATGCCACCCCCCCCCCCCCGAGTTTGTGCTGCCTAATAAAAATTAATGAAATGAGGATTCTGATGCAAATTCACAAATGGCCATAGGTCTGTCTATGTGCCTAAAATGTGCCAAGAGTCTCTGATAAGAATATGTCCCCAAATAATTTTTGATTGTAAAGTAGCTTAACAATCCAGATAATTCAACAGTGAACAAAAGACAATATAATTCTGAGACATAATGTTGAGTCAGTCTTAAGTCATATGTCATTACCACAAACCAGCAATAATATTGTTCTCCCACCAACTCACTGTAAGATAATCTCGTGAGTATTGGGGCCTGTCTGTCTTTGTCACCATTTTCTCCCGGGATTTGAGTCAGAGTTAAGTATTTGTTGAATCCAGCTGCCTGACTGACAAACTGATGGAGCAGCCAGAAGCCTGAGTCATTGGACTTAATGGCTACATTTTTATGATTATTATGCTGTGATTTTTTTTTTTAATAGAGCAGGTTTGCTAGGGAACCAATCAGCAAAGCCTGTTGGAAGACAGTTCTTGATGCTGCAAGTATTTATTTTTTAATTTAGTTTTAACCTGTTACATGCCAAACATTTTGTTCTGCACTGTGCTCCATTTCCAAGCCCATGTGATTGAGACTCTAATGACCCAGAAATTTCGTTGTTTTCAGAAAAGCTAGCACAGTGAGTTTGAAATCCTGATTTTAGATAGATGATAGATAGGTAGATTGGTTGTTAGGTAGGTAGGCAGATAAATAAATAGATAAATAGGTAGATAGATGGATAGATAGATAGGTAGATAGGTAGATAGATAGATGATATTTATCCTTTAACCAGCTTTCTTTGTATAATATTTTTTGACCAACCAAAAAAAGTTCCCAAAGCATTATTCAATCCACATTTCACCACCTTAATTTACAGGAAACTCTGGTCAAAGGTCCTACATACTCAAAATAATGGCCTTATTTTTTGCCTGTTTCAGTCTGTCCACCCCTTGACTCCATCAAAGAAGTGATCCACAATAGATGTAGCTGTAATTGACATCAAGCTCTGAGTCAGTAAGTCTATGGGTCTCTTAAAGCAGAGGACTGTCTCATGCAAACCATCGCATATGGAGATCATGCAGGGAAAAAGCCCTTTGAAAATCAAGAGTAGATTGTGAGGAAATTGGAGAGAATGAATGGTCTTAAGAAAATTTATCCAAACCCAGGTCCTTTATTACCTCCAAGAGGCTATCTCATTTTAGGTCTGATTAGGTCAGTGTAAACGGTGTTACCATGATGAATGCAATATATATCCCAAAGAGCTTTATTATACCAGAATATAATGCTTCAATTTAAATGTATCTTAACACCACGCTTCTGAGAGGAAAGCTAATTGCTTTTGACTAACTCAGTGTCACTGATAACATTGAGGCTCGTTTTATATTATTGTTGCTCCTGACTTGCTTCTCTAAGATAAAGATGATTTAAAGGGCCCCAAAAGGCTCCCCACTGAAAGTCAAGTCACATTTCATTTTGTTTTATAATTAGAAATTCAAAAACCACACAGTTCTAATTAAAATTGAGAAACAAAAAATGCAAAAAATCATCACACTCATTTTGCAACTCTCGATAACTTATTTCATTGTAGAAATTGGTTCCATTAAAAACTTGTTCATCTCAGGGTATTAGAAACACACAGTTGGATTTTTTGCAGTGTGTGCATTTATATTTCACAAGGTCATAGCTCTGGCACCAGTTAAAAATATCTGGGCATTATCTGTTTAGCCATTTGCAAACAACTGTGTGGTAAATTAATGGCATTGGAGGGCTTTTGTTTTATCATTTAAGAGATTTCGCTCTAAAGCCCTAACCCAGGCTAATCTGAATGCATCTAACTTTGGATGGCATTTTCATGGCATTGCTCTCTCAGAGGGACCCAACCCAAGGGATTTTGGTTTCTATGCAACTGCTGGTTCTTCCTAGGACATTGAATCTATTCTGCTGTGTTGCAGCAATGCAACACCAAGCAAGCTACCTTAATTCAAACCCAACACCTCTACCATCTGCATAGATAAGCATCACAAGTATCATTTTTCAATCTCTCTTCTCACTTGTTGGTTCTCTTGTGTATCATTCATCTTTCTTCAGTAAGAGTTGTTCTTGCCTGACGTACAGGAAGCCAAAGAGAAAGAGAGCATTGATGATCGAAGAGGCTCCTGGGGTCTTTTTCCAGGGAGTAGGTCTCTCTTGTGTCCAGCAAGCCATTGCTTAGATGGAGCATGTTTCTATAATAGCATAGAAATGTAAGATGTTAAGAGCATAATAAAAAAGTAAAATAACAGTTTTGCAAAGAGCTTCATGGGAGGAGTACAAACTATGATTTGGACTTAAAGGGATTATTATAAAAATATATTCTTGGCCCACAGTTTTCAGTGGCACTTTGCAGAGAATACCCATCATTTCTCCCTTAGTTTACACCGTTTCTGTCCTTGCATGTTTCTGACCGTGTTCATTTAGTTTATGGTCATGTTATGTGACCATGTCATTGTTAACCCTCCTGAAATTATCACTGATACATCAATGAGTGTTATTACACAAAACTAAAGCATACAATCCTCATTTTTTCCCTGGAATCCTATATCCTAGCTTAAGCAAAATTTTCTGTATAATGGCTGCCATTGGTTTCTGCCCTGAGATGTTTATGGATATTATATTTTCAGCATCATTGCCTGGCTTCGCTATGAGTATCTATCATTTTGATAGAGTTAGCTTTTTCAAAATAGGATCTGAATTTTTAGATAGGTAACGTTCTTTTGAATAGATAGCCATTGAAATTTGTGCTACAGAACCGAAATACATTTTTAAAAAGATCCAAATGATGTCGAGAAAGCAACATATTATCTCCATGAATTTTAATAAAGATGTAAAGGAAATTAATGTTTCATGAGTATGCTTGGGTGGATTTCTGAGATTTTGAAATGCTTTAAGCTCATAATGAAGATTATATATCTATATTTATCTACCTATACACGCAAATAAAAACACACATACATATAACTTTACTTTTGATAATTTTCAGAACTCAGCTGATCCATCATATTTTGGGGGGCATCTGGCCCAATTCTGTAGATGAGAAGACAGAACATGTAGGAGAAGGTGACTTATCCGGGCAGAGGACCAGGTGTTGAGCAGAGTGAGGTCAGGAGAGCGACTCTGAGCTCATATGTCACTGTGCAAAGGGGATGTGGTTTCTTCCTCAGGAATTATTTTGCTGGGACTTCCCAAATGGTGTGCAGTGCTGAGAACTCCCTCCATTTACCCATTTGACACGGGCTCTCCTCTTCCATAATTATTAGTGTTCGCCCACATTGTGGGAAACAGTTAAGCAACATTGTGTTTGGATGTTTGGAGAGAGAGCTGACTCACGGTTGAGTTGGTGTGGACATGCTCTTTGTCTCGGGACACCAGGATGTCCGGTTTTTAAAACTTGGACAACCTAAGGGTCGTGGAATCACGTGCGGTGTTAGGTTTGAGGGCCACCATGGTGACCACCGTAGTCTCTTTCCCAGGGGGCGGCAATGGTCGTAAGCAGCAGGAGAAGCCTGGTGTGATTAGCGAAGGGCCACGGAGGTCCTTTTCCAGGGAGTCCTCCCAAATCCAAGGTTCCTGGCAGAGACCTCGGCATCCAAGCCAGAGACTGAAGCACACACTCAGCTGTGAGCAAGAGTAAAGATCGATTTTTTAAACATAATTTGTAGCAAAAGCAGGCACAAGGGAATAATAGGTGTTTTATGATTCAGTTTATAGAAATGTCCAAAACAGTCAGAAATACTATCGTGGGCTAAAAGTCACAGCTGTGCCTGAGAGTCCCTTCTGAGGGCCCAGGAATATTCTGTTTCTCGTCCTGGTGGTGGTTATACAGACGGTCATGTTCATTGCGTGAGAATCATTTCAATTCACATTCATACATTAAATATCAACAAAATCATTTTTTTAAAACACAGCCTAGGGAGATGGTTTTAGGAAATAATACACCTTAAATTTTCAGAGAGTGATTGTATGAAAATCCAATTTTTTTTAAAAAAAGAATTTTTTATAGCCTCTTAAATTGTTTTGTGTCTCATAAAATCAGAATTACCACAGGTTTACCATTTTATGGAGAGTTCATTATAAATTATGTCCAGTATAAATGAACAAAAAGTGCAGAATATCATTTTATTGTGAAAGTACTCTGAATGGCTAACCTGTATGCATCTCATAATCATATTTCATATTTTTGGGAAGATACAGAGAGCTCAGATGGATAACAGAAATGGTTTGGCGGTGAATACCTAACTGACGGTAACCATTAATCCAGTCCAGAATGTGGTTTTGAATGTCACATTAAATTGTAAATTATTATTCCGAGGAAACTATATGTTGCTTGAAAACCAAAACTACTGGCAAATAACCAATCAGGATGTGACAATAATTTACATACAAAAAAAAAAATTTCAACATATTCTCTATACTATCATGCTGATACCACGTTTCATCTGAGCAAACCATTTTGCACAACATCTTCTAAAGATCTGATATAAACTCTGAATATCATTTTTTTAAAAGGAAATCAAATATGAACAAAGTCAGGAAATTGCCTTCAACAAAAAAGATCAGGTTGAAGATGAGGAAAATATTTGTAAGTTCTATTGAAATTGTAACTCAAAGAAGTGGTTATGTTACCCGCTGGGTGGATGGAACATGAAGTGGAGGTGAGAACCTCCTGGCCATTGAGTAGAATGTGTGATAAGCAGCTGGGAAGCAAGGGTCGGGGCTGAGGGCACAGTCTCACTCTGTCACCTGAGACACTTGTATGGCTGTGGCCCTGGGATCACTTGGCCTCCCAATAAGAGGGGGGAAAAAAAGCCCCACCAGCGTGACTCAGGGGTTGAGTGTCCATCTGTGAACCAGGAAGTTACTGTTTGATTCCTGATCAGGGCACAGGCCCGGTTTGTAGGCTGGATCCCCAGTAGAGGGCGTGCAGGAGGCAGGCAGCCTATCAGTGATTCCCTCTCATCATTGATGTTTCTAGCTCTCCCTCTCCCTTCCTCTCTGAAATCAATAAAAAACACTTTTAATGGGAATAATATTTATATCAAAGATGCTTAATAAGCATGGGTTAGATTGTTCCTTCATTTCTTGGTAGCACTGTCACCAACAGGTAACAGTCAATGCGGCTTTGAATAAAGGTCTTTAATAAATGTTTCCTCATTTGTATTAATTCATTAATATATTAAAATATGGATATGTGTTTGATCCATGAGTTCTAATGAGTAATACTCTTTTTTGTTTTCAGTTACCCCAGTGACAGGGCATTATTCATGTTCTATGCAAATGATACATTTATTTTATTTATTTACTTCTCCACTCTTCTCATTATTACTTTGGTTTAAGGGTATGTATGTTGTCCAAACATCTCCCCACATAAATGATAATTTTTATGATCCAATTATAGTCCCCAATTATGATAACTGCTATGAAATTTATTCATCCTTAGAGACCTGTTTTACTACATATACATTAATCAGTCTAATGAACACAGGTAAATAAAATTGTAAAGATGCTAGAGAAAATGGAAGGAAGATGCGTAAGTAATTATCATATCATACAGCATTACATATTTTATCTTTTTAACATATTAACCAAGAATAACAACTGAAGCTTGCTGCAAGGGACTATGAATTTAGCTGTATTTATTCCTTCAGAAAAATATATTTAGTCAGCACCTACTTTGTGCCAGTAACTGTAGTCCTTAAACTAGGAACATAAAAGGAACTACTAGTAAACAGGACTCTTTGTTTTAACAGAACATAGATCTTGTGTGAAGGAGATAGATGATAAATGAGTAAGTGAATGAATGTGTAATCTGTATTGAGATAGTGATAAATGTCATCAAGGAAATGAAACCCCTGTGACTGACTGAGGAAGTTGGTAGTAGAGAATGTGAGCTGGGTGGTCCTGTCAGCAGGAAAGAAGGTAAAGATGAAAACAGGACCTGTTTCCATCTTCCTTGAAAGCCTGTTTGTCCTAAATACACAATGGAAATGAGGTGAATTGCACTCTTGGTGGATCAATAGACAACCCCAAGATCCTGAGTCATTTATTTGTGCTAAAGTGAGAATTACTTCAGCTACTGCTGCTGGCAATGGTGATGCTTAATTATTGTCTCTAAAGTATTTTTTCAGCAGAAAGAGTCCACCAGTAATATGTTAGCCTGCAATCAGACACTCTCACTGAACATCCCATAATGATACCTTCATGGGAGGATTCAGGTGGCGTCCCACAATTCCATGATCACCAAACCCTGAGAACCAGAAGTGCTTTTGAATATAGTTTTGAAATGTTTTGATAAGTAATACAATCCATAGGCTGCATGCTATGTTGCACCTCATAAGCAAATCTATTAATATCTCTGCAGGGAAACAAGTGGATCTTCTCACTTGGTCGGATAAAAAAAGACTATAAATAACATAATAGCATCACAGTTTAAAGCATAATTTGCTACCAAATGAATTTGCAAAAGAAATGTATAATAAGAACAAAACACCTTCTGGTATTTACTGCTTTTGCTTTTGCTTTATGTGGGGATGGTAGATGGGGGTGTTGAGCTCAACATTCCAACAGGGTTACCGAGAGGCTGAAGTGTGGGGATTTAAATCATTTGTCTTGCTCACACTGAATGCCATCAACGGATTTTGCCCAGCTTTGTTGCTGACCCTGGGGCCCAGCCAGCATGCTGTTTTTATAGGTCTACTAGAGGCCCGGTGCATGAAATTCATTTACTGGGGGGTGGGGGGAAGGGGAGAAGGGGGTTACCTCAGCCCAGCCCATGCCCTCTTGCAGTCCGGGACCCCTCAGGGGATGTCCAGCTGCCTGGGGATCGGGCCTAAGGTGGCAGTCGGACATCCCTCTGGCAATCCCTCTCTCACTCCTTACCACCCACCTGCAACAGAGGCAGAGAGGCTCTACCGCCGTTGCGCTCGCCAGCCGTAAGCCCAGCTTCTGGCTGAGCTGCGCTCCCCCTGTGGGAGCACATTGACCACCAGGGGGCAGCTCCTGTATTGAGCATCTGCCCCCTGGTGGTCAGTGCACATCATGGCGACCAGTTGTTCTGCCGTTTGGTCGATTTGCACATTAGGGTTTTATTATATAGGATGTTATTGCACAAATGAGGGATGTAGGACATCTTGCTGGATGTCCCCCAGTGGAGACAAGGTTTTTATGCAGGATGTTTAGACTCTCAAGTCATGTATATTCTTCACATTCTAATAAACGCCATGTTCCTGACGTCTAGTTTTACTTACGTGATCATTCTAGCTAAAGGGTTAAATGACTCATATGCATATACTTTTAAATATATTTTTATTGATTTCAGAGAGGAAGGGAGAGGGAGAGAGATAGAAACATCAGTGATGAGAGAGAATCATTGATCAAATGTGCCATGACCAGGAATTGAACTAGTGACCTTCTGGTTCATAGGTCAGTGCTCAACCATGGAGCCACATTGGCTGGGCCATATGTCACTCTTAATCACAGATGCCCTTTGGTACCCTCAAGGGATTGATACCAGGATAGTCCTCGAATCCCCAAATCCATGGATGCTCACCTCCCTTCTATAACACGGCACAGTGATTGCATGCAGCCTAAGCACATCTCTAGGTTACTTACAATCCCTAAAACAACACGGCTTCTGTGTAAATACCTGTTATACTGTGTTGTTTATAGAATGATGACAAGGAAAAGAAAGCTTGTACATGTTTGGTGCAGACGCCACCACCACAGGCCTAACTCCATAGTACAAATCAGCAGCGCGACTTCCTACAAATATTGTTGATCCTCGGTTGGTTGACTCTGAGGATGCAGAACCCGTGGGTGTAGAGAGCTGCCTGTGTTTGGCTTTCATTTGATTTTCAGGACAAAAGTAAGACGAGAATTTTATATTCTGTGGGGTGACCTTGGTCAACATGAACATACAGGTTTCAGATGTGGGTTTCTATGTTACAAGATATGTATATGCTCCGTGTGCCCACCACCCAAAGTCACATCTTCTCTTCTCACCTTATAATAGGGCCCCGTTGACCTGTTTTAGACTGTGACTTATACTCAAGACCAAGTTTTGCAATCCAACTGATACAAGTATAGTCAAAATTAGTTCCTAAAGCTGATTTAAATTATATGATGCATCAATGTCATTTAAATCTTTCTCTCAAGGTTTAAGAAATTGTTTTTGTCAGAAGTAATTATTTTCTGAAAGAACTTACTTTTATCCTAGAATAAAATAACAATAATTAACCATAAAACAGGTGTGCTCTCTGTCAGTGTATCGTTTCTTTCCCAACCTTAATAGCCTAATTACACAGTATTTATCACCATAATCACATATATGCTATTATGTGTAACTTTCATCTTCCCTTTTGAAGTTTTCAAGCTATTAAACTTTTAAGTGCTCCCTTCCTTTCCACAGTGCTCTTCATTTTGTGGTTCTAAAATGTAATACTAAGACACCTTAAAATTCAAGATTAAAAAAAGAAATAAACAGACCATCACTCCACATGGAACCAGCTCTTTCCAGCACTTGTTCCTTCTCAGCATCTTCTTGAATTCCCACCAAATGGCTCCAACATAATGAGAACACCTGAAACCACCATTCTTTCTTTTTTTTAAAAAAAAATTTATTTTATTGATTTTTTACAGAGAGGAAGGGAGAGAGACAGAGAGTTAGAAACATCGATGAGAGAGAAACATCCATCAGCTGCCTCCTGCACATCTCCTACTGGGGATATGCCCGCAACCCAGGCACATGCCCTTGACCGGAATCAAACCTGGGACCTTTCAGTCCGCAGGCCAACGCTCTATCCACTGAGCCAAACCGGTTTCGGCCCACCATTCTTTCTTAATTAATGCAAAATAAAGTGAGAATAGGGGATCATTAACTATACCTTCCACTTTGATTCTGTTTGGAAATTAGTGAAAATATGTAACTATTAACTTTAAAAAAGAACAAACATACCTGCACATACACCTGTTTTTCTGTTGATTCATCTGTTTATCTCTCATCTGTCTATGTGATCTATCATCTCTCTACATATATACATGAAATACAGACATTAGTTAAAATCCATCTCTTTTCTGTCTTTCTGCATTTACATATCTTTAAAACATAGTTTTATTGATTTCAGAAAAGAAAGGAGAGGGAGAGTGTGATAGAAACATCAGTGATAAAAGAGAATCATTGATTGGCTGCCTCCTGTACACTCCCTACTGGGCATTGAGCCTGCAACCCAGGCATATGCCCTGACCAGGAATTAAACGGTGATCTCCTGGTTCATAGGTCGACACTCAACCACTGAGCCACACCAGCCCGGCTGCATTTAGGTATCTTTAGAAAGATTCCTTCAGAATGAAAACTGTTGATAATCTATTTGCAACAGACTATTAGATTTCTTTATCCCCATGATAATACTTATTACTCACTCTTTGAACTTGATAATCGCAAGATTTCCCCTTGAGCTGTTCACAAACACACAACAATAAAACTTTAAGTGGCTAGGAACCACAAACAGTGCTCCTCAATATATTCATTTAAAATGATTTGACCTTACTAGCTATATACATCTATTGAATCTTTATCTATGAATTAACATCCACTGATATGCTGGGCTTTTGCTGTGTGGTTCTGTACATATTGAGAAACCTAATTGGATGTGTTTTTGCACAGCTTAAATCATTATTATTCCATTATTATTCTTTACGATTCCACAAAAGCATGCATTAAGGTAGATTTGCCAGGAATAATGAGCCTCCTTTTGCTAAGATAGGCCCCACTCCATTAAAGCATGTGCTCGTTAGCGGCATCTTCATCTGTGCCTCCAGTGGGGACCACACTATGAATCATCATTTAGTTTTGGAGCAGATGATGTATTAAGAAATTCCAAGAAAACTTCAAGCCATTAACGTTTGGGCTACTCCCGGTGATTCCAGAAAGCATTTTAGCATCACCATTTTATATGTAATGGACCAAGAAGAGGGACATCTTACTTCTTATTTGCAAACCTGCTGTGATGAGCGTCCTAGTCACAGGAACCGAGGAAAATTGGCCCAAAACACCCTTTGGAAGGAGGTAAATTGAGGTCGGCTGGCACAGAGGACATTATCTCATACAGAGAAATTATTATGGGTGGCTTTTTCAGCGATGGGCCCTGGTACCACTAATAGATGGAATTTAGACGAAATGGCCAGTGTGTTTAATGTGCTTACTCTTACATAAGTTTGGAAAGTAAAAATATTTGAAACATAAAGATGAATCCATTGCTTTCTAAGTATCACTGGAATTTTTAAAAAATTATTTTTATAAGAGTACAACTAATTTTTTTTTCTGTTTTCTATGTTGCATTTTACTCACTTAAACCTCACAGCAACCTCAGGAAGTGGGCATGATATTAACCACTAAATAATAGATATACTTTTTCTTTTAAAAAAATAAGATTTTAAAGTATTGAGCAGACCTTAAGATACAGATATTTTTTATAGTAGGGTAAAAGGCTGGGATTGTTGAATGGAGATTGAATCAGCTTTTGAAAATAAATGGTTTAGTAAAACAAGGCATTGCTTTATTTTCAGTTTAGTTCAGCAATAGGTAACCCTACACATATTTCCTTATATCTTCTATTTATCTCTATGTCCTCTTTCTAAAGCGAATTTGGGTAAGAAAGCAGTGCCTGGACATAAGTGGAAGGAGGTAGGCAGGAATCAGTAAGGGTTGTGCTAGATGTGAAATTAGGTGAGTCGGCTTCTTCTTCCTCTAGACCAGGGGTGGGCAAACTTTTTGACTCGAGGGCCACAATGGGTTCTTAAACTGGACCGGAGGGCCGGAACAAAAGCATGGATGGAGTGTTTGTGTGAACTAATATAAATTCAAAGTAAACATCATTACATAAAAGGGTACGGTCTTTTTTTTTTAGTTTTATTCATTTCAAACGGGCTGGATCTGGCCCACGGGCCGTAGTTTGCCCACGGCTGCTCTAGACTCATTTAAGGGCATAGGCTGGGAAATCAGGTGATGCGTTTTTCACTTTAAAAAGCTTATTATATCAATGTAGAATCTAGTATGGAAAGAAGCAAGACGAGGGACAGATACATAAGATACAAGAATAATCCAAGTTAAGGAGGTCACAGTTCTATTCCAGGTCAGGCACATGCCCTCATTTCAAGCTCCATTGCCAGTAGGGGGCGTGCAGGAGGCAGCCAATTGATGAGTCTCTCTCATCATTAATGTTTCTCTCCCCCTCTCCCTCTCCCTTGCTCTCTGGAATCAATAAAAATACATTTTTCTTAAAAAAGAAGAATCCAGGTGAGAGGAAAGAGCAGCAAAGGAAAAATTAAAGAAATGGACATGCTAGAGAAAAGGATTTCCTGATGAGTGACCGAGGAGCAGAGAGAATAGGAAATGCTTATTACGAATCCCCCTGGAAATGTCAAGGTGAGCCGATTCTAGAGTCAACTAGAAAGGACAGAACTTGAGATATCAGGTTGGAAGGAGGAAAACCAGAGGAGCGCTGGCCCTTTAGACCAGCCCAGTGTTTAGCAGGGAAAGATCAGTTGTGTCAGGTCTTGCAGAGACAACACAGAGATGCCCATGACAGCCTCGATGGAGCCGGAGCCCTGGGATCAGACAGGGTGGGATTTTGTCAGGACCATGTAGCAAAGTCAACAAAGTTCAGAGAATGGATAGTGTTTCAACATGTCCGGGTCAGAACATTATCTGCTTGGAATATTTGATCTGATTGATCAGTTGCAAAAATAATCGTCTATTTCAG
The DNA here is from genome assembly GCF_964212035.1 of Myotis nattereri. Lineage (NCBI taxonomy): Eukaryota > Metazoa > Chordata > Mammalia > Chiroptera > Vespertilionidae > Myotis > Myotis nattereri. The sequence continues at coordinate 2,169,684 of NC_138096.1, read as the reverse complement.
TCCGTGTGAATAACATGAGACCTGCCAAATAACTCTGTTGAAAGCACAGGCGCTATTTAGGGGAATGAAACATTTTTTAACGTGTAATTAGAGAGAGAGCGCTTTGTCCCTTTGATGTTTTAGTTGCCTTCCACTTGTTTTGCCTTGAGTTTTTAAAAAATGCTTTTGATCATACTGCTTTGGTGGAGTTTGGAAGCCATCGGAGAGAAAAGATTGCTGTGCCTGTGAAATCATTTGTAGGGAAACTAGAGCGTGTAGGAATTGAATTCCCACTTTATTTCGCTGGCCAGTGTTCCTGAATTCCGTAATATGCAATTATCGGAACGGCCAGCATGAACACCACGGCAACAGAAATAGGAGAGCAGGCCTGGTGTTCCTGCTTTTGAAAAGTAATTACAGAGTTGCATCGAGGAAATCAGAATCGTCGTGTGAACAATACTAAAGCGAGGCTAACTAGGAAGACGGGAAAATTCTACAAGGGGACGTCAAGGCTGTTTGGACTGTTATGCGCAAAGCAGGTCAACAGAAAGCTGTTCAACATAATGTCTGTGAAAGCCGCTAGATTACTTTCTCCCCACGACTGTGTGCATGCTTTCTTAGAAGGCCAGTTTGGGCCTGACATGGAGAGAGAGGGAAAACATGTTTACTTTTATATTTTTTAAATTTATCTTTATTGTTGAAAGTATTACAGACATCCCCCCTTTTTTTCCCATTGAACCCCCTCCATCCTGCCCCCAAACCCCCAGGCCTTCACCACACTTTTGTGTCTGTGTTCATGGGCTAAACATTTTTAAAAGTGTTTTTTAGTTTAGAAGCCCTGCCTCACCTTCTCAATCACCTACACCAATGCATAGTTTTGTTTCCAACACATCCAGGTCTTTTAAGACTGACATTAAAAAAAAAACACAAAAAATCAACCCAGCCTGTGGGCATGGCTCAGGAGGTCACAGGTCAATTCCCGGTCAGGGCACATGCCCAGGTTGCAGGCTCCATCCTCAGTGTGAGACATGCAGGAGGCAGCCGTTCCATGATTCTCCTCACCATTGATGTCTCTGTCTCTCTCTTCCCCTCCCTTCTTCTCCGAAATCAATACAAATATATCTTTTAAAAATTACAGGTGGGGACTCCCTTACTGAAGTCTGGAATGCCTCCTCCTGAAAGCCCTCACATTAGAGCCACTCTGCCTGTGGGAGCCCCAGTGTTTATATCTGAGACGATTCAGTTGATTGTACCTTCAGAAAGGGCTGAAAAAAACCACTATAATTTTCTCTCTGTGTTAATTGTTCTCCCAGTCTAGCTACATAACTTAAACTGGAGAGGGAACCCAACATCCTCTCTATTCCTTTCCAGAAGCAGTTGATAACACTCACCAACAATATTACACAAATAGTTTTCTATCATGTCCTTAAATGTCTTTCCGTAATACTGTGAGAGTTAATGTGCCTGTTTAAAATTACTATCATTTTCTTCTTGAGCTTCCTATTTTTAGAATTCAGAAGAGAATATATGATCCTACTGGTCTGATTTAATACTATTTGCCCTGATTTATATAACAAAATTGAATATGATGTTGAAGGCTAGAGGGTTTTTTAAAGGACTCTATTGTGTTCTGTTTCAAAGTGTTCTGTTCCCCCTATTCTAAGCCTTTTCAGCTTCATCAGTTAAAGATCCTCTTCTCGCTTGGACCCATTTTAATCAGGATTTTACCCACAGTGCTCCATGAGCACTTTTCGTCATCTCACCCTTGGTGTCCATGTTATTAAGTCAAATGATCAGTTCTCAGTCCTCATCCCACGGCCAACAGAATTCGGCATGGAAGTCAGCCGTATTATTTTTCATTTGACAAAAAACCCACAAAACTCCCACTTTCTTGAGTTAACCCTGACTTTACTGTCCGCTTCGTCTCGTCTCTGCTTCTTCCTGTTCTACTCACCTTCCTCATATTGGCAGAGTCCTGGAGGGTACGCAGCGAGGTCTCGGGTCAAGAGGGAAGGAGAGAGTGTGGGCATGGAGCTCTGCCTTTGCCTGGATCAGGGTCTGTGGGTGGGAGCCTAGGATTTCATGAGTTCACTGTGGGCGAAACTAAAGCAGAGGGATGGCAATTAGGCGTAGAGGGAAAGCAGCGCCCTCATGTGGGCAGTTGTATAGGTTACCCAGGACTTTCTACAAGAAGAGTGGCCTTCAGGTAGTGTGTGGTCAGTAACTACTTGTAAGAAAACAAAGAAAATGCAGTAAGTATTCAACTGATAGCAATTTTGTTCTTTTGAGCATTGAAAAGTACTATCATTTGCCTGGCTGGTGTGGCTCAGTGGTTGGGCGTCAACCTATGAACCAAGAGGTCACGTTTCAACTCCCTGTCAAGGTAGATGCCTGGGTTGTGGGCTCAATGCCCAGTAGGGAGGCATGCAGGAGACAGCTGATCCATGATTCTCATCATTGATGTTTCTCTCTCTCTCTCCCTCTTCCTTCATCTCTCTGAAGTCAATAAAGCAAACATAAAAAAGTACTATAATTTGCTAAACTTGGTACCTAATAAGTCCCAAATAAATATCATTGCATTAATAAACAGATCTCCTCAAATGAAAGAATAAATAAAATGCTTAAAGAGATAGAAGAATTATTATGAGATTTGATAATTGCTTATTTAGATACTTACCTAATGTTACTGAGTACTTTCAACAAAGGTAATTATGTAGACAGATATTTTACAGAGGGAAAAAGAAAACTATGGATTATATAAAACAAAAACAGAGACCAGAAGCTGAGAGAGGAGGACTCCTGTGAATACCTGCTTACCCTTTACTTTCTAGCTTCATATTTGCTGTTATTTTCCTTCATTTATATATACCAAGGTGACAGCAATGATTCTAAAAATTCTGAAAGAAAAATTAAATCACCAATTTTTAAATGCACGGTGATTTATAATTTTGGAAAGTGCAGACAACCAGCATCTCAAGTTATAATGCTGTACATTTTTAAAGTCCTGAGGACCAAATTGAAATGTATGTAAGTCCATTGCTGACCAGAGGTAATATCGCCGCTTCAGAATGCGTATTGACTTTTGCAGCCCATTTCCAGTGGCTGAATGAAAATAATATTTGCCAGAGAGACTGGGATCTTCTCAAAGAAAATATATGCCTCCTAATTCTATGTGTGCAGGAAAAATAAGCATGCCCTATGTTATAAAAAATCCCCATTAACAGTATGCTCTACATCATCAGCCTGCCAGAGCCAGCAGAGATCCAGTGAGACACATTCTGTAACAGTTCGTCACAGAACATTCATGAAAAGTTATGCTTAGCTCCGTGACCTCCAGGTCAGACCTTGCTGCAGACACAGTCTCCATGGGACACAAATGACACCACTGAGGCGGATTCTTAAAAATATTCTCTGCTGAAATACAACCGTCATCTCTGGACTCAGTTCTGTAGCTCAACTCAAATATCTGCCGTATAGATAAGCAATGAAATTGACCTTTCTGGGGCTTTTGTAATCACACACACACACACACACACACACACACACACACCACACACACACACAGTCCTAGCCTGAAATTAGAGTTAAATGCTTAAAACTATGCAGGCCACCTCAAAACAATTCCAGTTTTTATTCATAAACTGAGCTATTCAATCTGATAGGCACTATTCACATGTTCCAATCTGTACAGAAAAAATGCAGAATTAATCATCACACATAGCACAGATCAGAGGACGCCTTCTCATTCATCACTGAGCTCTTTTGATTCCTGCGAGTTGCCTCACACGAGCAATTTTGTGCAATATTCTCAGGAAAAGAATCAGAAGGTTATTGCATCTCCCGGAGAGAAACAGTGGGGATCTTCTCTAAGCTGTTCTTGATTGTCCCATATTCTTTGAATGTTTCTCTTGCAGAAAAAAAGACTAGAAAATGTCCCATCTCACATTGATTTTTCCATGAAGCCGTTTAGGGCTAATAAGCATGGACAATTTTTATATATTATTTTTCAGGCTGCATTACTTTATACTGCTATTAACAGAACTATGGAGAATTAAATAGTATGTGATTGCTGCCACTCCTACTTACAGGATGCTTCTGAATACTGACATTTTTTTAAAAAGTTTAAGATGCTATAGAAACATTCAGTCGATTTGCATATTACGCTTTTATTATTATAGAAGCCACACCGTTTTAAATGTCTCTTTCATCATCTATTAATAATATATTTTGATTCCATCAGCTTAACTCACTTCCCTTATTTTTCAACTCATTTGAAATTATGTCTGCTGGAAGAGATATTTTTATCCATGATACAAAATAGGGACAATTTAAGGAAGTCTGAGAGGCCAAGGGTAAACATATTCATATCATTAAAACAGAGCCACGTGAATAAACTAATGATAATGGGTGGAGACTGATGTGTGGGCTAGGAAGAGTTTTGATCTAGAACAAAAAGAGTCAAGACCCTATTGTTGACCCTGCAGGTCGATTCATATCGTTTGGTTTTTGCTCTCTTCGTTTATAAAATGGCTGTAACTTTCCTTTGCATGATCTCACTAAGTGTGAATGAAGTAGGTGGAAATGTCTGGTCACGTGTGGTGCGATGTGTGTATTTGGATGGCCATGCTCATCATTTAAATATAGGCTAAGCCAAAAGAGCACATGTTTCTTTTTATTAAGAGCGTCCTAACCATTGATTTATCTTCGTATATTATCTATTTATCTAGAATAAGAAGCAGTCTAGTTAAGAAGGAAGTTACTTAATGTGCGTTTGTATGTATGCATACACATTTTGCTCTTACTACACATTTCTCTGCCAACAAAGTGAGGAAGATACAGTTTGCAAACATGACAAACCCAAGCATCCAAATGAAAACACTCCAAAGGGAGTGGCTTTGCTTAAAGACAAACTGAAAAGCAGCTGTGCCAGACTCTACGGAGAACATCACACCGCAGCGCCCTGGGCCACGCACGCATCATTTCAATGAATGCAGTTCACAGGCTGCCGGTGGCATTGATTTTTACAAACCAGGCTTATTAAGGTGGTTGAATTAAAAAAAAAAAAAAAAAAAACTTCTGCAAAAGAACTTAAACTTGCTTTAAGATGCTATCTTTTAAGTTTGAAAGGAAGGGTCCTTCTTACACTTAATTGAGTTTCTTGGGTTTTCTATTGTTCTAACACAGAGATACCACATAGATAATAGAGAACAGTGCATAGTACAAAATGGAAAATCTACAAACCAGCCCTATGGCAACAAGCTTCTTATTTAAGGTCATGGATGGATGGATGGATGGATAGATAGTTATACATTCAATAATCTTCATTGAGATCAATTAATATGAATTATCAATTTAACAAGTCAACCAACTAAAGAAGAATAACAGTATACCATCTCAGTGGACACTGAGAAAGCATTTGACAAAATCTAACACCCTTTTAAGATAAAGACACTCAACAAACTAGAAGTAGAGGGCATTTCCTCAACCTCATGAAGACACCTATGAAGAACTCTCCCCCAACGTCATGCTTGGTGATGAAAGGTTGGGTTCTTTTCCCCTAAGATCAGAAACAAGACAAGGATCTCCACTCGCCACTGCTATTCAACAGTACACTAGAGGTTCTGTCCACAGCAGTTAGTCAAGAAAGTGAATTGAAGACATCCAGATTGGAAAGGAAGACTTAAGATGATTTATATTTATGGGTGGCATAATCTTATCTGTAGACAATCCTACAGAATGCACTAAAAAAAAAATTATTAGAACTAATAAACAAGTTGAGCAAGGTTTCAGATGCAAGATCAATATACAAAAACAATTTAATTTCTGTATGCTTGCAATGGAAAAACTAAAAATGAAATTAAAACAATTCCATTTACAATAGCATGTAAAAGTTAACACACAATCAAAATATTGCAACACATATACTTTGGAAACTACAAAACAGATTTGAAAGAAAATTTAAAAATGGAAACACATCTCATGTTCACAGATCCCAAGATTGCAGTGCTCACTAAACTCGTCTAAAGATTCAAAACACAGCCCCTATAAGAATCCCAGCTGGCTCCTCTGCAGAAATTGACAAGCACATTTTAAAATTCATCCTGAATGGCAGGAACCCAGAAGAGCCAAAATAATCTTGAAAAATGAAAAGAAAGTTGTAAGACACAAGTCCTAGTTTCAAGTCTTATTACAAAGCACAGTCACTAAGACAGTGAGGTCCTGCACAATGGTAGATAGATAAATCAGTGGAATAGAATGAAGAGTCTAAAACTAAAACTATGTCTCTGTGGTCAACTGATTTTCAGCAAAGGTGCCATTATCACTTAGCTTCTGTTGCTGTTATATCCGTTTCACTTTGGTATAGCGTAAGTTTAGAGTTTAGATTACCATCTCAATTTTTCTGTTGTTATAGTCTTATTCAAATTATTTTCCTCACCATCATTTCTCACAAGTGTGCTTATCAGAGGCTAGCATGAATCTTGATTGTCTGTAGCAATATTAAGTAAAAATGACATAGAGCAAGCACCACCCCGCTGCCCACGTTGTAGATGTTCTACAGTTTTCATTACTTTGGTCACCTTTTGTGGTTAATATTACATGAAAAGTTTTTTCAGCATGCATGTGCTCAGAAATTTCAGCCAAAATCAATCATTATGTGATAAAAAATGCAGTGGTCTAGATATGGTAACCCCCATTTTAAATTAGATTACAGCTTTAAACTTAAAAAGGAGAGAATAAAAAAGAACTCATTACCAATTCTATGAGTTACTCAGTAGCTTGGAACATTACCTCTGGTTAAGAACGAAACCTTTAAGAAAGTCATTTTTCATTCCCTGAGAGGTGTAATTATTTAACTCATTAACAGGAGTCAAACTGACTGCTAATTTTTTGGTGATTCATCCCAAGTCGCTGAAATGCGAATATTTCTCTAGCACATCCTTTCATAAAGGCAGCTTTAAAAGCTGAGAAATGGCGCAGGACAATAAGTTTCTAACACTAATGGATGTTCTTTTTTTCATGCAAAAAGGGTCACCTCGAACACTTATTAGAGAAGCTCAGTTCATCGCAGCAGGTGTGAGAACCTGGTGCCATCAGAAAGTTACAAAAAAGCTGATAGTACAGCTCATTAATCTCTCATCGAAGATGATAGAAATGCCAGAAGACCTTGAAAGGCCGTACTGCCTTTAAGGTACTACTTAGAAAGCCAATTCTTTCTTCACATTGTACTGCATGGATCCAAAGTCACATGAACCTCAGCTTTCTTTTCCTGCGGCTTCACTGTTCCATGGGTAGACACTGACTCACAGTACAGTGGCATTGCCTGTATCTAACACTGAATACTGGCTGTTGTGCACAATAAAGACAATTGGATAATAATTAAATAAGATACACTTTTGTTTATCTTTACTCTTCATCTTTATTTTAGATCTTCCTTTCAGCTGATGAGAATGCATATCCTTCCCCTACACACTCATTCATATATGTCTAAGGTCATTTTTATTGACTCTAAGATGTACACGTTTCCACATTATTGCCTTTCTTTTAAAAAATATATTTTTATTGATTTCAGAGAGGAAGGGAGAGGGAGACAGAAACATCAATGATGAGAGAGAATCGTGGACCAGCTGCTTCCTGCACGCCCCACACTGGGGATCGAGCCTGCAACCCAGACATGTGCCCTGATGGGAATCGAACCCTGACCTCCTGGTTCACAGGTTGACACTCAACCACTGAGCCACACCGGCCAGGTGCCTTTCTGATATTAGTAGGCAGGAGTACAAATCTGTTTGTCCCTGTCTGTCACTGAACATTTATTTTCCTCTTGGAATTTACATCAAAGTGATATAAATATTTAATAACATTCTATAAGACTATATTGTATTATAGTTCATTTCCCGGGATTTTTTATTTCTTATTGGTACACAAGATAATGGTAACTTAGATTCAATCAATGGTGCCGTAGGTTTAATAATGTGCACAGGAGATGCACATACACATTTGACTTTGAATTCCCTTCCAAGCACCTTTTCCCTCAAACCAATTTCATTAAAAAGTGGTTTGTACTCACCCTGCCCATTTCCTTCCTGCACATTCTGTTCAGCTTATTGTCTGGATATAACATCCCGAGAAAATGTCAACAATGACTTCTGAATATTTAGTTCTGACCCTTTGTGTCCTTCCCACACTTAACCATTCGTGTGGAGTCGGTTCTTGAAGGGACTCAGAACATGCTTCCCAACTTTTCTTCAAAGCACTCGGGCTCTTCGCCCCGCTTGTCTGGAGAAAGAACTAGAAAACGTTAAAGATAAGAATGAGTGAGAACAGGGCTTAATGATGACATTTTAGTAGATGAGAAAAATTGACCTCAAAATTTTAAATATTAAGTATTATGAATAACTGAGATACTGCTGATATTACCATAATACAAATTAAATTATAGACATGTTTAGTGGAACGAAGGGATTTTTTTCTAATATAACTGCTAATGAAATATTTGGCATCTAAGATGAGCCTAACATATTTGTATGCAGTGCCCTTACAGAGAAAGCAGATAGAATAGCATCATTTTCAAATTACACATCATGTGAGATTGGATTTTAATATGTTTCTGGTTACCTCCACAATGATACCATTATAACACTGCAACAGTGAATATGTAATTCCAACAAGCATCCTATTTGTGCTTCATAATAAAACAGTATTTACATTGAGATTTGGGTGTTATTACACTGGTGTTTTATTTACACTGGAGTTATAAGAGTAATAGGAGGCTAATTCACATTCAGCCTAATTTCATTTTCAGGAACTTCGCTTTTATACATATTTGCATAATTTCTAGCAAACAGTCATCTCAGTAATTCAGCTGTATTTATACTCTTCTGGAATCAGGTCACTCTCAGCAGCAGACAATGTAGATTAACCTCTTTTGGAACTCAGGAGCATCACCGTGTTTGTTGTTATGGATACGGCAGCAGGTAAGGCAGTGGGCAGTCCTCACTGGTCAGCTGAAAGGGACCGTCATGGTGGCAGCAAGAAGGAAATTGTGCTGTGGAAAAGCAGAGCTCCTCCGCGTGATTGCGAGCACTGCACACCGCAGAGCGATAATGAAAGTGGAATCCCTCCTGAATTTCCAAGTTATTGTTTCCTTACGCTTTATGCTAGAGCATTTTTCAGATTCTTCCATAGATCCTGTGAGTGCAGGGTTGGACCCGTCGAAGGCGGTTACTAAATGCTAAATGAGTTGACTGTAGCCTAAAGATTACTCATATTTAGCTAATACTATATTCTCTCACAGGATGGATTTATTATTATTATTATTATTATTATTTAAAAACATTTTTATTGATTTCAGAGAGGAAGGGAGAGAGATATAGAAACATCAGTGATGAGAGAGAATCATGGATCGGCTGCCTCCTGCACACCCCACAGTGGGATGGAGCCTGCAACCTGGGCATGTGCCCTAATCAGGTACCAAACCATGACCTCCTGGTTCAGAGGTCATTGCTCAACCACTGAGCCACGGCAGCCAGGCATGAATTTTTAATATTTTATAAATGTGACAATTTCCAGTACTTATGTTACTTAGATGTTTAATGACACATGAGAATCCCTTCCCTTTTTGACACATGTTTAAGTCAAAAAAACTCGAGTTGAAGCCCTGGACCTGCGCCAGCCATGTGAACTTCAACAAGCAAATCAACCCCTCTTGACTTTATTTTTCTGTTCAAAAAGGAAGTAGTAACCACTCTTTATATTAAATTGTCATTCTCAGGGTTGATGATATGATGTTTCTAAAATTACTTAGTGGATTCCAAAGCACAATATTTCATTAAAATACAACTGTTGTTTAATGTTGCTTGACGAAAATGAAACTCCACTAAATTAATTAAGTCAATGTTGAGAGAAAATGTTTAATCCATCCTTTGAAGAGTCCAAGTAATGAAGTCCAATTTGTTTTGCATTTTTTTCAATATGCCCTAAACCCGATCAATCAAAAGGGCATCAAATGGCGGAATAATCTGGTTTAAATGCAGAATAGTCCTCCGATTTCCTGGGTTAAAAATCTTGTAAGATAGTCTATATTCAAAGGTCTACATGTGCACCCATCCTATTAGAAGCTTCACGTAGGCTTTTCGTCCTCATTGCTGCTGCTGCTGCTGCTGCTATTATTGCTTATTTGTTATCATTTGGCAAATTCCCCATAGTAAAGCGTACAGGGCCCAAGTCATGGGGTGTGAAGGTTTAGACATGGCCTTGTTTGGGTGAATCATCGCCAGAGCTGACTCCTAACATCTTTCACCGTTTGCTGCAGACACACATAGAAACACATGCTGTTCATTCATTTACCATAAATGGCTGTGTGAGAAAAACTGTCCAAGTGAAGTTGCCCGGGGCAGGGTCACCCTGATCTCTCCAGGGCCCTTTCCCTTTCGCCACCAGGAAACCTTCTTGGTCTACATTCTTGCTTCTGTTGGAGGATGTTTTGAACTGCCATTTCCCTCCACACTTGAAATAGCTGGCAGCACATATACACAGCCAAACCTACCCTTTCATTTCTTCCCAGACTCAACTTACCGGTTAGGGGAGCTGGGGAGGAAGGACGGAAGTCCAGCAGAATCAGCACCGTGGACAGCAGCCCCAGGCAGCTCCTGGTGACATCATCCAAGACGTGGAAACACTCAACTCTCATTTGGGGTTCATGCTGCAGAGATTTTACGGTATCCCATAGTCCGTTCAGATTTCCCACCTGTTTTTTCATAAAACTGAAAGTAGGCAACTGTTGAAATTTTAGTCTGTTTTTACTGAAACTTGTTTCTCATTTGTCACATCTAGAAAGGCAGGATGTAACCGCCCGTTGAGGAAACAATGTGAGGTTAACAGAGTCATTCCTTTAAACTTTATTCTTCTGTTTAAACTGCAAAGTATTATCTATAAAACTTCCCTCATGGCACATAGTATTTACCTATTGGATTGCTATATATTACCAACTTGAGTTTCATGTTATTGATAATTTAGGTTGAGTACAGACTTGCACACATTAAAATAACATAAATCATAGCATTATTGTTTTATTATGACATTTCTGTTTTCATCATTTGAGTAATTCAAGAGTAATATTAAAACAGACTTGACATTTCACTACTTCAGAAGAATAATTTATATAAACAAAATATCGTGGCAACCTATGTTGCTTTAATTTATAAATTCTTGATACCCTGTTGGTTTTTGTACATGGCATTCTTCCATATTTCTTCTCTCAAGCAAAATCTATTCCTCTTTATTTATTAGCTGCTTGCTAATACACAGAAATCACAGTACACAATGCACAAGAATACGTATTGCCCTATACTCCTTCAATGGTTCATTGTCATTACTTAAAAATATGTCAATAAAAAAAGTGTTCTCCAATGAAGACTGAAGTTTAACTCATTAAATGTGAAAGGAAAGCCTTCTTACTAGCAAACAAACACACCTCCTTTAAGTCACTTAGGTCAGTGCAAACTGGGGGGGGGGGGTGAGAACCTTGTGCATCATGAGGGTGCTAAAATGTGAGAGAGACAGAAAGAAAAGCACCGAATATTAAGCATAATGATCTGCACCTGGTTTCAATCCCAACTCTTCCCCCAGCATCAACCGTTTTGGAACATAAATCTTAGCGCCCACACAGCTGGAATATAGTGCAACTTTCCGGAGGGTGGCGAGTCATTAAGAGCACGCAAATAGATCGCAGTGTGATGTGGTGAGGCTGAACCCCACAACTGACTGAGGTGCCGGGGGGGGGCTGTTCAAATAGGTTGGCTTTGTTCAGAACTGCTTTTCTTAAAGACCCTAAAAGTAAATACAGAGAAGATCATTCAGAGCCCGCCTGGGATTGATTTACACGGCGAGTCTATAATACAGAGTCGTTATTATCTGCGTTGGGGCTGTTGCTGCTGTCCGCAAATGAGCCCGTGCAGGACTCGAAGGGTAGAGATTCCGCTACCAGGGGAACAGACTTGAATTCCTACTTATCTTTTAATGACTTCCTGCAGGCAGAAACCTGGAACCAAAACCCGACTGACATCTGCTTGCCGGTATGGGTCTTGTTGAGCACCCCAGTACTAGGCAATTATTCATTATTTGTTGGCAGAAGGGTTGTGTGGCTCCCAACGTTTTGCAACATTTAAGCTATCATAAATAAAGGCATAAACAAAACCCTTCTCCTACATACTCATTTCTACAGAGCATCAGCAAAGCAAATGGGAGAGATTACAGTGATTTACTGCTCAGTGCTGCTTAAAGTTCACATTTATCACGAACAATGCAAAGAAAGAAAACTGTAGCTTTTTACTCTTAAATCAAATGTGATCTTTTAGGGATCAAGGGCATGTCGTATTGTAAATTATGCTATCATGTAAGTCATCTTGAGGAGTATTTTATCCTTAATGTTTATTTTTGGGGCACTATGATTTCACTGAAGAATAATGGGGTTTTGACATAGAAAAATGTGGATTTGAGCTTAGACCTGATCTTAGAGATAGGAAAATCACATAGCCTTTCAGAACCTCTTCAACTCATGTATTACATGAAGATAATGATAGTTATCTCATGAGGTCAGAGTGGAGAATAAGTTAATAGACATTGGGTATATGACATCACTATCATACTAGTGTGTATTTTCTCCTTAAACTCTTCAACGACTTGCTTTGAAGTGTTTAGTTTGAAGCATATCAAGTAGTTTTTAGCATCGAACAATAACCCAAGTCAATTCAAAGACAGGCTGACATTGGCAACAAGCCCAACCACAAATTCAGCACAGCCCTGCCGTTCTGGAAACCCCAGACAAATCTAAGGAGTTTGATCACTCTCTACGAAGGGTTTTGACCTCAGAAGAAGTCAGGGACAGACAGGAATCACCTAGGAGCACCCAGCCAACCTCCTCTGTAAATGAGTCCCAATAAACAGACCAAACCTTCCACCTGCCACTTGTGATCCGGGAGAAACTCTGTGTAGCAGGAAAATAACCTGGGGTCCACTCTACCTTGTGTTGTCTGAGACCTCCTAGCTCTCAACTTTGAGCTTAATATGTGTATTTTTTTATTTCCCCCCAAAAGCAGACTCTGCAAAACCAGGGTTGCTCTCCAGACTAACTTCTCACCATGGTCCTGTCAAGTGTCTAATTTGAAATTCAGATATGATCAGTGACATTTATTTGTCCTATGCTGTATTTACTCCCACCCTCCCCCGAGGCAACATGTGCTGATGGCTTTGTAAATCAAGGGAGGGTGAGTGTATGAAAAATTCAGAAAGAGGCATTTCTGTTAAACACCTTCATGTATTATTCGGTTCCACGGGTCTCTGTAGTTGTCAATATCAAAAGGGAGGACACACAAGGTATTCTTACACAATTTTTAGTGACAAAATATTGACAGACTGAAACAAAATTTTGACTCAATCGTCTTGTGGCCTTGGTGTGAAACAGTGTCATTATTTTATTTCACATATATTTGTACAGATTGAATGCAACAAGCTAAAATTTAGCCTGTAGATCCAGAATGTCACTTCAATTTCAGCTCTCGAATTTGAATTCCAGATTTTTATTAGATTCAAGCACACCCAAATTTCTATAAGAAATACACAGTGCTAGCCACGATCTCTAAAGCGACGACCCTCTTTGAAGATAAATAAGACTAGCATGTGAATATCTATAAGTCAACCTACGAAGTAACTTTGAAAATTAATAAAAGGAGCTGTGTCATTGTAGAGAAAGCAGCAGGAGGTACAATGGCCTGTTCTTTGCCAGGACCTGGTGGGTAGATGTCATTTTGATAAACTAGATAAACTAGCTGCGTCTCTGAATATCCCCAGAGGATTTCCTTGGCTTCCCTGTGAAGAAGGAGACTTCTCGTCAACATGTAGGGTGGCCCATCTCATGCCTGCCTGGTGGGGAGAATTTTTAGACTTGTCTGACATGACATCTTACTGAAATCTTTGGTGTACTCTGACTTATGAGTGCCTTGCTTGGAATTACCCGCCTTAGACATCCCGAGGGAGTCCTCCAGCATTTGTTATATGACAAACCATCCATCATCTTTGAACATTTGTATTTCATATGTCAGCGCTGGGGGAGGATGACAAGATCCGAATTATGGAATTCCTCTGGGAGTCTTTCTATATTAAAGCAAGGAGAGGAAAGGTATACATTAAAGCTCACTTTTTACATGCCACTCTATACTATACAATTTTTAAGCCTGATTAATATTTCATAATGCCAGGGACTATGAGAAGATTCCTCTTCGTATTCCACATGAGGAAAGTTATGATTGGACACTGACAATCATCGTGTTTCCAGGGTCCGTAGCACTTCAGGGAGAGGTCTCTGAAGTGGTGAGGAAAGAGCCAATTATTTATCAATAATTTTCGGTGGTAGATGTGATTTTCCACATTAAGACAGCTTTTCTTATGCAAATGAATATTATAGTTTGGAAAGTCTAGCAAATCCAAGATCTGTATGATTCAATGAAGACCTAAGCCTGCCTAACTCCTCTTAAATAATTTGCTAATTAGTCCACTAGTCTACAAACTATACCATTTGCAGTGATTTATTTCCCTTGCTGGTTCCAACACTACACTTTATCTCTCAGCTGGTGTCCTATAGTTTATGTATTTCCTATAATTGATGTTGTTAGTTATGTGTATTAATATATAGTCTCTGTAATTGAACATTGGTGCTAAATTAAATTAGCATTTCTTTTTCCCATCATGTTATATGGGGTTCTTTTTAGCTTTTTATTTCATCATGTGTTTTTTCATTGTTTTTGTTTTGTTTTGTTTGGAATGGGTGTTAGAGCGTTGAGGCTAGAGATAAAACTGGAATGGGCTTGAGATGGATAGCTGCCGGTGATTTTATGCTCATTATAAGCTAACATTGCTCAGGTTGGCACAAGGTCCAAGGGTGGTGATAGATTGATCAGGGACGTTATGAAATCATCACAGCAATAGTATAATTGGTGAACACAAATCTACTTAAATATAACTTTTATATCAAGTCCTAAATTATTCAGAACCATCCATTTTCGCAAAAAAAACAAAAAGGAGAAGAAAAAATTCCCCAAAGCATTCATTCATTGAGTAGACATGGCTTGAGTGATTTTACTAGTCACTCTATCATTGAATACTGGCCTGAAAGATTTTTCTCTCATCTTATATATCCCAGCCCTCAATTTAGAATTTTAATATGTGCAAATTTTAGAAGAGCAATTTCCGAATTTATAGGAAATGCCAAAATGTTTAGGTTTGTAGTAAGTAACCTTATTATAATGCCTGCTAGACACGCTCCATTTATCATACTTCGGTGCGGCCCTAATACTAAGCTAGTAATCTGAAAGTGTTTAAACACATTGGGCTTGAGTGAAGTCACCAAATACTACTCAGCTGTTTCTCACTTGCCCTCCTCACATGTGTTCAGGGAGCCTCAGACACGTCATCTTTAGTAGT
Source organism: Myotis nattereri (assembly GCF_964212035.1). Lineage (NCBI taxonomy): Eukaryota > Metazoa > Chordata > Mammalia > Chiroptera > Vespertilionidae > Myotis > Myotis nattereri. The sequence goes on along the minus strand of NC_138096.1, from coordinate 2,154,228 downwards.
CTAATTTCCCTTTACTAACATCTTTAGTGTTGATTTTTAATCTGAAATTCTCTAACAAATGTAGAAGTTTTGATGAGACAAGAAACCAGAAAATGTCAACATCTGCAATCCCAGTTGCCAGATATAAAACACACTGTTAGTATTCTGTTTACTCATAAAGATTTATTCTGCCAGACGGAGCCGAGAACATTTAGATGCATTTCTTTACCGGGATTTTGCGATCCACAAGTAGATATATATATAAATATTGGAAACATTAGCATCTTTGTATATGTGAACAGTCTGTTGAGTACATCTTACTATTCCCATTAGGATTGCGAGACTTTCCAATACTATTTAATATTCCTTGAAAACATTTTAGTGTCACCATTTGAGAACTCTATCCTTTAAGTTCTCCGTGTGTCTTTCGAAATTTTATTACAATTGGTATTATAGTAAAAATCATGGTGCCTTTATCTAAAGTCCTGATTATTTCCTTATTTCTTATAACAACATATAGTGAGCTTAACAGGCAATTTTAAAGGCTTTGGTAGGTACTGCCTCATCTAACACGACTTCCCTTCTCACACTACATGATACAACAGTGAAATGCTTATATAAGTTTCGCTCATGTATCTTGCTATCTTCTGTCTCTGGATTTGTGCCTAAGTTATATTCAATAATTAAAATTTAGATCAAGAGTTACTCCAGAAAGCGTTACCTAATCTCTCTGGGCCCCCAAAATAAGTGTGCATTTGCCCAAAATAGAACATGCATATCTGTGCGTATTTCTGACTCACTTCAGAGTGATCAGCTGGCCGGTGTGGCTCAGCAGTTGAGCTTTGACCTATGAACCAGGAGGTCGCCGTTCAATTCCCGGTCAGGGCACATGCCCTTGTTGCAGGCTCAACCCCCGGTCGGATGTGTGCAGGAGGCAGCCAATCAATGATTCTCTCATCATTGATGTTTCTATCTCTCTCCCTCTCCTTTCCCCTCTGAAATCAATAAATATATATATATATATATATATTTAAAAAGAATGATCATCATACTTCTCTGCATAGCCCCTGTGACCAGTACAATGTCTAGCACGTGGTAGACATCAAGTCATTTCTTTTTTAATTAATCAATCATCCCACTGACATTCAATCAATAAATTTGATCCTTATAACAAACTTTCCATGTGGGCAAATATTATTTTCCACTTCATATTGAGCAAAATAAGCATAAAATGGATTACGTGCCTGGAGTCATCCAGTTAGAAAATGTATTCAGGGTTTTCTTGAACCCAAATACAGACCTTATGAATCCTATTACATTAATCTTCTCCAATAGTCAAATGTGACATAGGACATCTATGCTGGAAATGGGCAAATGATCTGGAAAATAGGTTTGGAGCTTAGGAAGTCTTAGGTTTCAATAAATATCACTCTCTTTGACTATATGATATTCATAGCAGATTTATATTATCTTTTCCATCTTTTTTAGTTCTACATTTTAAATTTCCTCTTATTTAAAAGTATGCACTGGCTGCCATTTCATAATGCATGCTATGATAGATAGTTCTTAATAATTATTTATGTGTGGATCTATTTAAGGAGAGAGGATATGAAATGTACAATATTATGAATACATCTTATACATCATTCCAATATTTGAAATACGGTTTTTCAGAGAGCAATTTTACGTGTATGTAAAAGTATTCTTCTTTTTAAAAATCCTGGTTTCAGTGAGAGGAATATTTCTAGAAAGTCAGTCTTTACCTCCCACAATAGCTTCCGTTGTCTTACAATGGCCTTCTCTATCAGGAGAGGGAAAGAGTGGCAGGAGCAGAAGCTTTGGACCCAAACAGACCATAGGTTTGAGCCCCAGGTCCCCCATGTCAGGAGGTGTGAGGGGAAGAACCCTACTACACTCTGACTCTCAATATGAAATGGAGATAGAAATACATGCCCCGATCCTGTTACTGGTGGGGCAAATAAGTTACTGAGCACAACCGTCTTATGTAGTGGGGACGTGGGGACGCTCAGTAACAGAGGTCCCTCTGTGCCCGTCCCTTTGGGAGGGAAATTCTTCCCTAGGACGCCGTGCTAGGAAAGAGATGTTGGGTCTGTCGCAGTGGCCCTTTTACCCCGAGGAGTGGGTTTCCATCGGACGATCATCGGCTTTAGACCTGAGGACTCTAGATCCTTAATTGTAAAAAATTGTGTTGTGAGTATGTAGGCATGATTACAGGTTTGTTTGTGTTTGTTTTTTAGTTTAGAGAGAAGAAATTAGAAAGAGAGAGAGAGAGAGAGATTTGCTGTTCCACTTATGTTTGCATTCACTGACCGATTCTTGTATGCACCCTGACTGGGGATCCAACCCTCAACCTTGGCATATCGGGATGATTTTCCAACCAGCTGAGCTACCCTGTCAGGGTGATTCCAGTTTTTAGAACAAAAATAGTAACTCTCCAGTCTGCTAAGGAGAAACATATGATTAAGTTACAAACACTTGTTTGATGTCACTGTAGTTACGTTCTAGACGTTGGCCTCCTATTTTTTTGTTCCAGTCAACCTAACTGTTTTAGTGAACAACAGACCTTGAGAAATACCTGCTTCCTGGACGGCGGCTTCAGGTTTCCTAACAGCAACAGGCCTAATGGCATCCTGACCCGGGCGGTGAGTCACCACCCATCCCTCCCCACCGAGTGAAACCGTATTTCCGCGCAGCCGCTCACTGCTGCTAAGCTAATTGTCTGTTACTACCGTTCTGTTTACTCACGAGCACGATGGTGTTCCCCCTGTGTTGATCCGCCCTGTGTAGTTAATGACTCCACACAGGCATTAATCATATTCTCTGTCAAGTCGCCTAATGAGGCTGCGGAGGCGGTATCATTATGCGCTAAATTGTATTTTGCCCGACAGGGGACGAAAATTCTCCTTTAATGATTATTAAAGAGATCGGGAATAGGAATAAGAAAATGACATATGGAAAGTGTTCATTTGATTTTCATGTTAGAGGAAGAAATGATTTGCAGAAGGCGAGCTGTCCCTTTCATCTCTTTACCCTCGTTTCTTGTCGAGGTGTAACTGGGACTGTATTACCAAGTTCACAGTTCAGTGTAGAAATGAAAAGTGTACTTTCAGGCACACCCCAGCATCATCCTTTTCTTGCACTAAGCACCCCTTGATAAACTTAACTGGACCGCGTTTGAATAGCAAAAGATTACTTTGCTAGTTTTATAGAGGTGGAAATTATTTCACTACAAACCTCTGTTATGGCCGGCACTCAGCCAGTGTGGATTGTGCCTTCCAATGACGTGAGGCCTATTTTAAAGTTTCCAAGAAAATACAACTAGTGAAAATAGACTTCAGAAAATGCTGTTCAGAAGAGGATGAGCATGGCTGGGTAAGACTTCTCTGGGACACTTGTAATTGGAAATTAGCAATAGTTTGTCTTTGCCCTAAAAAGAAGAGGGACAAGAAAGCTTCCACGTTAAAATCTAATTAATTATGAAGGAGAGTAGAGTCCATTTTTCTTGCCTCCTTTTTCTTTTTTTTAATATATATTTTTCATTGATTTCAGAACAGAAAGGAAAGGGAAAGAAAGAAATATCAATGATGAGAGAGAATCATGGATCAGCTGCCTCCTGCACGCCCCCTACTGGGGATCGAGCCCACAATCTGGGCATGTGCCCTGAGCAAGAATCGGACTGTGACCTCCTGGTTCATGAGTCAATACTCGACCCCCGATCCATACCGGCCAGACTCCCTGTTCTTATAAAAACACCAGTCATGGATTTATGGCCTACGCGAGCTCAGTGTGATCACAACTTAACTAATTATATCTGCAAAGCCCTTGTTGTCAAATAGGACCATATTCACAGATCCTGGGGGACATGAATTTGGGTGGGTGGGGAGGGAGCACTTATTCAACCCAGTACACCAAGTCCTTCTTGTAACTCTACATTGGTTTTCAACTAGACTGTAGTACCAGAGTTCCTTTTAAGGGTGTTGCTAATAGTGTTACTTGACAATATAAAAGAGGTATGTTTTAAGACTGTTGAGGTTGTTTTTCTTATGTTTAAAAGCTTTCCTTTCTTAGTTCAAGTCAAGTTTCTTCATCACAGCTAGATTGAAGACAATATAATTCATTTTCAAGTGACTATTATAAAAAGGTGTGAGTTCTGTGTCTAAATTCATTTTTTTTCATGTGTCTATGCAGTTGTCCCAACATCATTTGCTAAGAAGATACACTCTTCCTTTAAGTGGAGAAAATTTGTTTTAGATATAATTGTAAACGTTTAATGTTTATTTGTGGTCACACGAATGCTGTGACCTTGCTCCTAGACCGAGTCTTCAGTTTCCCTACCCAGAGTGGATTCCATCCTGTCAAGAGTCTTTTCATCTTTAAAGTTCTGTGAGCATGAAATATCTGATTTGAATCGATTTCTACAAGGACTTGGGGCATAGTGCACTCAGGGAAACTTAAAGTGCTGTCGAGTGCAGCATAAACACATTGTCAGAATCATGGGGCACATTTTAGGGAAAAGCAAAGGAGGGGGAGGCTCTTGGTAGAGAAAGGCGTCCCTTTGGCTCTACTTATGCCTCTATCCAGCATTTTCCAGTTGTATTTCAAATGGCTCCTTTTTGTCAGTATGCTCATTCAAAAAGTGATCTTGCCCTTGCCAGTTTGGCTCAGTGGATAGAGCATCGGCCTGCAGATCGAAGGTTCCCAGGTTCGAGTCCGGTCAAGGGCACATACCCCGGTTGCAGGCTCCCAGCCCCGGTCAGGGTGCATAAGGGAGGCAACCAATCAATGTGTCTCTCGCACATCGATGTTTCTCTCTGTCTCTCGCTCTCCCTTCCACTGTCTCGAAAAAAATCAATGGAAAATTATCCCCAGGTAAGGATTAAAAAACAAAAATAGTGTCTGAACAATGGGCAGTTTTAATGGCACATTTTTTTTCAATGCATAACTCTTTGCTTAACACAAAAATTGAAATATAAGTCCCTAGTGTTCTAATTGCTTACTAGGGAGGCAGTGGACAACCATTTGACACATCTCTGTGAGGCAGTTTTAGGCAATTAACATAGGATTTGAGGTTCACACACGTAAAAAATAACTACACAGCAGACCTGGGTGACACCTCAGAATAGATTGATTTTTAATGTGGTGTAGTGATTAGTCTCAGAGAGTAGAGATCACTGACTATAATTAGTTTTGGTGACTTAGGAAAAATATCATCCATGATGATTGATGATTCTTTAGCTATTTATGTGAGAGTCAGTAATTAAATGCCATTGAAAGCATAGAGGGAGTTTGTGCCATTCTACTTGTGTATCACACACTTATCTCTTTCATAATTCCTCAGCCATGTTTTGGCCACTTCAATTTTATATTCACTATTTACAAAACATTTTTAAAAATGTATTTGTAGTTATTTCAGAGAGGAGGGGAGAGTGAGAGCGAGAGCGAGAGAGAGAGAAACATCAGTGGTCAGAGGGAATCATTGACCAGCTGCCTCCTGCATATTGATCGGCTGCCTTCTGCATGCACCCCCACTGGGGATGGAGCCCACAGCCCAGGCATGTGCCCTGACTGGGAATAGAACCTGACCTCCTGGTTCATAGGTCGATGCTCAACCACTGAGCCACGCTGGTCGGGACAAAGCTGATATTATTTAACATACGTCAATACAAATTCTGAAGACTCAAAAATGTTTTAAGCAGCTTCGGAAGAGAAATAAAGGGTTGGGTATAAATAGTTTCTGTACATGTACAACATATACTAAGATAATGCCAAAGCCTCACAAACAGTATGCACAGAAAGTATTGCTTCAAAACATAACACATCAAGAAGTTAACCTATTAAGAGAGTTATTATTCCTTTACATGATGGCTAAAGGGTAGGGTGTGGATGACTACCACAGGCGAACTGTTGTTTTTCTAAAGGCGATAGAAATACTGGTTTCCATGCAGTGGCATGGAATCATTTTAAAACAAAAATGCCTTACGCTTCAACTTTTTTTGCACAACCTCTTGGAACTATGTGCTTAGCTCTGGATTGAAGAACCAGGTGTGAGAGCGCCTCACTGTGGTGGGAGGTTATTATTTCCAAGAGAAAAACTGACCTGCTAGGCATCACTGAATTTTTCAGCAGCTAACAACCTTTTTGTGGATTTTTTAAACCCTTTCTTCTTGTCTTTACTCCTAAGGTCCACTCTGTTTTTTTGTTCTTAAGTATTACTATTGTAGAAAATAAACAATCATCAGAGTATTAGGTGGCTTCTGACTTTCAGAGAAAAAGACATGATGTAATCCTGGATCTTGAGGAAAATTAAGGATAAATTAGTGACAACATATCACTTCCTTTTATGTCTAGGAAAGAATGAACCAGGAGATTATGGTTTGATTCCCAGTCAGGGCACATGACTGGATTGTGGGCTTTATCCCCAGTGGGGGGCATGCAGGAGGCAGCACATCAATGATTCTCTCTCATCATTGATGTTTCTGTCTCCCTCTCCCTTCCTCTCTGAAACCAATAAAAATATAATAAAGAAGTAAATGACTAGCAATAGAATAATTCTTTGCCCACCTTGTTTAACACTGTTACTTCCACACATACACACTGCGCATCCTGTCCACATGGCGCACATTATGAAATGATATCAGAGTTTTATACAATGAAACTTCCTTGCCACACGGCTCTAGTTCAGACTGCCCTGGTGTCTACAAGAAAGAAGGTGGACTTTGTCTTCCTTTCTCTAGAAATGATGCGATTGCTGGAACTGGGCCTGAAATTTCAATTTTGTGTAAAAAAAAAAAATACAACACTTGCAAAGAAAAGAAGAGGAAACAGGAAAGCGGGAGGAGAAGGCTTTTAACCAGGAAGGAAACCATGAATTTCTCTGGGGCTTGTGGTATGTGCGGACATCCCTGTTGTGCACACTCAGACACTGGGTTTATTTTAATATTCTGGAAGCCTGAGTGAGGGCAGCGATGGCCACTCACGTGTACCAATAGGAGGTTTGTGGAAGAGGAAGCTTCCAGCGACACGGTCCACGCTACTCCTGCCTTTGACGGAAATTCATGCCCATCAGTTTGCCTGGGCGTTGTAATCGATGAACCTTGGATCTGCGGCAGCAAGATGCATTTCAGATAATTATTAGAAAAGTGTCCTTTCAGATGGATGGTAACAATACCCATTACTCTCTGTTTGGCTCGTATGACTTCTTAAAAATAATATTTTATCGACGAGTAGGGGAGAAACAAAAGACTGAAAAATTGAACTATCTCAAGCATTTGCAATAAATTTCATATCTGTCACAGCGAGTCTATGAGAAATCCAGTAATCTGTTTACACTACAATAGAATCCCAAACAAATGGCATTAATTATCTGTTTTGTATTACTCGCGTGTGCCCTGTGTGTTTGATTTCCTTCCTGAAAATTTCAAGCCTCATTTTTAAAGCTGCGATTAAAATACAATGCTGATTCCCACGAGATGCTACATATAACTGTTTCTAATAACATTTTAATGGTCTCTGTGGAATCATTTTAAAATGCAACTGAATAAAAATATAAATGCTGTTATTTTATAACAATAAATCCCATACCTTCATACATTCTTTACCTATTGAGACAAGAATTCTAATATTTGAGGATTCTGTAAATATTTCCTGAGAATTTCTTGGTGTTTTTTGAAAGACTGGGTTCCCAGCAGAGCGGAAACAGAAAGGCGTGGCCTTCATGATTTCATAACTTACTGAAAGGTTACATCTCTCATAAGCAGTTACAGAGGTGAGCAGAACTGTGACGTCATCACATGAACTGTGGAAGAACACTGTCAGCAGGGATGAAGGCGCAATGAAGTATATTGTTTGGGGAACATGAGATGGATCTGGTATGGAGGCAACTGGTGAGGGAAGGCTTGATGGGACCCTGAATGTTCTAGAAAAAAGAGAGTTTACTCTAGGTGCCTTTGGATATTGGCATTTAAGGTAGTTTTCTTTAATAAAAACAGCTTTATTGAGGTATACTTGACACTTAAAATGTTCAGTTTGATAAGGTTTGATGTATGTGTACATCTGTGAATCAGCATCACAATCAAGATAATGAATATAGCCATCACACCCACAAGTTTCCTGGTGTGTCTTTGTGATCCATTCTCCGTATCCCTATCTGAGACATAGGATTTATTGAAGTATAACTGACATGTAAAAAGCTATAGATTTATTAAAGAACACACATAAATGATGCCACCTTGTGTTCATGGATCAGAAAGCTAATGTATTAAAACATCCATATTATCCAAAGATGCAAATTCAATGCAATCCCTATTAAAAATCCCAGCATCATTTTTTAAATAAATAATAAAAGTATTAAAAATTCATTTGGAACCAAAAAGGACTCCAAATAGCCAAAACCATTTGAGAGAGAAGTAATCTAGGGATGTACTTTCTGATTTCAAAATACATTACAAAATGCCAATAATCAAAACAGTGTGGTACCAGCATCAAAGCAGACTTAGGGACTTAAAGCACAAAATAGGGAAGTTGGGAATAATCCCCCCTCACACACAGTCTGCTGGTCTTACAAGGGGGTCGAGATTATACAATGGGGAAAGCTTGGTCTCTCCAACAATCCGTGATGGTAGAACTGGGTCTCCACAAGAAGGAACATGCCCCCTTATGTCACACAATACACAGAACTCAGCTCAAATTGATCGAAGACTTAAATGTTAAAACCTGAATTGTACGCCTCCAAATTTGTCAAGTTGTATACCTTAAATATCTATAGCTTTTTTAATGTCCTTATACCTTAATAAAGCAATTTTTTAAAAAATTAAAAAATTATACATATGCCTTATGTTTCTGTAAAACATATAGTGGTTAGGAGTAATGGATTGCAAAGATATACCAGGAAACTTTATTTTGATTGTGGTGATGGTTTTACAAACATATACATATCTCAATCTTATCAAATCGAGCACTTTAAATGTCAAGTATATCTCAATAAAGTGGTTTTAAAAAACACTTTAAAAATCAATATCCAAAGACACCTAAAGAAAATAAACTCTACACAAGGCTGTTGCTTCGAAAGTAACATTTGGGGGGGGGGGGGGCGGTGGGGATTGATAATTGAAAAATAAATGTGTCCCATGCCCTAGCTTGTAGACCCAGTTGTTGCCAGAGCCGTGACCTTTGAGATGTTCAGTTGCTTACCAGTAGCTGAGTTTTACCCCTGAGTTTCTTTACACAGCTTGCCCGAGAACTCATATCAATCTCTGAGCGAAAGGTCAGAGTGTTCTGCCATGTAATATGAGTTTTCTTTATTTCCTTTTGAACTATGGCATTTTCAAAATGTCACCATGGGAGGGAACTTGAGTGTTTTTCATTCTTTCTTGTTGATATATACTATAAAATGTATTGCATGGAATACATGTATGATAAGTTTATATTGCAATAGGTAATACATGCTGATACATGATAGTAATATAGGAGAATTTAAAAGAAAATTTTCCTTCAAGAATTTAAATGCAAATTGAAGTGTATTTCTAAGTTACCTAAAAGGTAGATTGCATCTTTGTTATTCACCATATTCTCTACATTATAATCCCTCACACTTAATTTTCTTGTGGTGTCTGAAGTCACATAACAAATTAGTGATGTTGATATATGGTCTTAAAGACAATAGAAATCAATTAGGTATGCTATGTAAATTTAGGCTAATTAAATAAACATAGCTAATTTCCCCACCAACATGCAAATGCCTTTAAATGGTTTATTTAAAAAATGAAAATGTCATTAATTTAGTAGCTAACTAAACGTTCTTCATATACTCTATTAATTTTAAAGTATGTTATTCTGATCTCGACTTAGTAAAAGATTTAGAAAGCATCTATAGTCCAAAAACAACTAGTAGAAACAACTACACACTCTTTCATCTAAACTGGCATTTACATTTTATAAGACCTCTGACTTCACTAGATTACAATAATTTCATATTTGCTACATTATGTCCTATTCCGTTTAATGTATTCATCATTGATACTGGAAATTTTGGAAGTATATGGTAAAAAGCAAGATCTATCAAGGTATATCAACTGTACAAACTGAAACACAGAGAGAAAAAGATTCTGGGATGAGTCTCTAAAGGGCGAACATTCTGAGAGGCGATGTTGAAAGCTGCCAAGAGGCCCAGCATACCTCTGTCCTGTTCTGTTGGCCAAAATAGTCCCAATTTCTGCCCAGATCCGAGAGGGTGGGGAAGGGCTCTGCGTCTCTTGGTGAAGAATCACCAACATTCCCTCGCAGGTGCAGTGGGGGTATTGTTGCAGCCATCTTTGGAAAATATAATCTGTCACATAAATATTTATGGAGGTTCCAGCATGTGAAGTTGCTGTGTGCTCAGGAAGCGTACCCCCCGAATCAGCTCGCCATCTGGAATGGAGCTCGGCAACAAAAATTCAAATAGCGCCCTACACGGGAGGATGTGCCAAGAATCCTAAGCAGAAGGCTGTGGGGTTTTGAAGGAAATAACCAGCATTCCAGGGGGAAGGGGTTGAAACACAAGGTGTGTAAGAGGTGACCCTGGAAGGAAAGTTAAGGGGAAAACAGGAAGAAATGTAATAACTAGTGGACATTCTGTGGAAAGGACAATGAGTATAGTGGATCTCTGGGAGTTTAAAAACACCTGAAAAGTATGTGGATATTCTAGGGCCGGGTAAGGACATGTGCATGAGTGCTGGCAATCCCTCGGGAAGTATTCTCGGTGTTTTAAGTATCTAAGCTAGTTATCTTCACAGCCACTCTGTAGGTCAGTGATGGCGAACCTTCTGAGCTTGGCGTGTCAGCATTTTGAAAAACCCTAACTTCACTCTGGTGCCGTGTCACATATAGAAATTTTTTGATATTTGCAACCATAGTAAAACAAAGACTTATACTTTTGATATTTATTTTATAGATTTAAATGCCATTTAACAACGAAAAATCAACCAAAGAAATGAGTTCGCGTGTCACCTCTGACACACGTGTCATAGGTTCACCATCACTGCTAGAGGTTGTAGTACACATAAAGGAAGTGGGGTTTGCAGAGTTTCAACAACTTGCCCCGTACAGGAAAGAGAATTGCAGAGCCCATATGCTCTACATTTCACCCAGTGTGAATGAATCTGATCGGGTATTTAGTGAAAATTCAAAGAAGGGTAGAGACAAGGAAGTACCATGATTTTAATTGTGCTTTGGAATAATCAGTGTGGCTTCCAAAGAGAACCCAACGGAGGAAGGGAGAGCAGCCGGGAGGACATTACAACAGCCCATTCCAGGCCATGTGAGGCCTGGAGTCGTGACCAGGCAGAAAAAATAGCAAATAGGGAACAGATTTAAAGGGACGTACGGACTTAGCATTGGACACGACCACTGATTATCCGTGCGTACGTGACACGTATGGAAAGTTTTGGGTCAAGGGTTAAACCAGAGTCAGAGGGATTAGCACAGATGTGGTCAGAAAAGACACTTGAAGATAGAATTGGTCTTTGAGGCAGTAATAATGCCTTAAAAGAGCAACAGCCGACCAGCATCTCAAATGGGAGGCATGATGGCATCTCAGGAAAGCCGTAAGCCATAGCCTTGACCATAAAGGAAAGCGTAACAATGCCCTGGACTCTCTACACGTGGCACCAAGAACATACGCGAAGCAGGTGGGGTTCCCTGTGGGCCGGGCATGCTGCTCTGTCACCTGCAGAGAGTCCTGACCGTCCACAATGAGCGGCTACACAGCCTTCAGCCATGTCTGTCTCTCACCCACACAGAGGCCCTTGTAACTGGAATGCGACTCAGTGCGCCGATCTCACAATTCCAAAAGGCTGCTGGTCTGTTTCTCTCAAAGAAGGAGCCAGCATCTTGATGGCGGGCAGATGGTCATTTTTCAGTGCGACGCCCACCTCCCCTGACTGACACGAAATGAACAGGGTAACGTTTCTCTCAGATTCGTCAGCGTGATCTCTTCCCTCGTGCGCGATGGGTTCATAAAGCCGTGCTGTGTTTCTGTAGTGATTTTAATTAAAGTCAATATTATATATTAGTTTAATTTCATCTGTACGGCTCTCCTGAGAGGAGGGAAGTTATGATATTGCATGTTATTATTCAATGGAATTAAATAATGGTGAAGAATGTTACCCAGAGGAATGGATTAACTTATCCTAAGTCTTACCGTGACTGTAAAGTCAGGACAGGTATCAGAACACCCAGGATCTAGAATTGATAGTATGTCTCCTGAATTTAAATAAATTTTTTGTCAATAAAAAAACAAGATTATACGTAGCTAAATAATATTCTGTGCCATGTCTATACCCAATGTATTTACTGGTCTTAAAACTCTTAACTCCTATGAAACATACATACTCAAAAGATAACCATGTACTCATGTGTGGTCACATATGTGTACGTATTCATATATACTTGCTATATATTTGTAGGTTGTATTTACATAAAGTATCATATGTAGTACTTATCTGCAGTGAATTAAAAGAGTTTATATACAACAAATGCTAATGATTCCCAAATATGGTCTTTTAGGAAACCAAATGAAAGTTAGAAATTCAGTGTCAAATCAAAACCAAGCTTATGCCAGCATTGGACTTCCTGTTGTATACTGCTCTCATTTCCAGTTCAGGGTTTGTGGGGAGGGGCATGTTGATTGATCTGTATAATATCAACAGGAGACGATGAGTTCTGTCTGATGTCATGTGATTCCTGATAGGATTCTGGGACAAGAAACAGGATCACTTTTGCCATAGTCCCACCAAAATCATGTGGCCTCAGTCTAATCATGAAGAAACACCAAATAGCTCAAGTAAAGGTCCCTTTCACACAATGAATGACCCGTGACCTTCACAAAAGGCGAGTCAGGAAAACCAAAGAAAGACTGAGCCCATGCTCTGGAGTGACGGAGAGGAAAGAGAATTCCAGCCCTGTGGTCCTGATTGGAACTGCACCCGGAATCTGAATTTTTTTCTCTTCCTGAAGACGCGAATGGGGCAGTTACAAAAGGTGGATGTCTCCAGGTTGAATATTCAGGTTGCAGCCATATTGCTCTTCGGATTTTGAGGATTGGACTAAAGCCACATAAAAGAATCCCTTGCTTTTAGGAAAGGCGCGGGATGTTATTTAGAGGCAAGGCATCAGGTGTGCAATACAATCTTAAACGCTACAGATAAAAGGCCAGGCCCATGTGTACGCACGGAGGGAGGAGAGCAAGAACGCCTATATATTATGTAAAATGCATTTAATACAAGGATTCACCCTGGGCGTGATTCAAAGGCCTTTGTCCTCTAACCATCTTTGACCCAAACTTGCTTTCAGTGCTGGGCTGTGGATTTGTTTCAGTTTTGTAATCTAATTGCACATTCGAATAAGTTGTCTGCTGTTGTACTGCAGCTAGAGACATTGCCCATCGCAGCAATAAAGCCTATTGGCCTCGGTGAATGCAAAACACATTCACATTGTGGGTGGAGAGTAGCTGTGCCCTGGGAGGAAACCACCAGCCAGTCTGCCCCGTGTCAGCATTTTCTGGGGCACATGCTCCTCCTCCTCCCACAGGCTCAGAAACCCAGCCTTCCAGGGCCCGGGGGTACCCGTGGCTCCTCTGGCACCAGCGTTTGGAAATCCGCTTGTCTGACTATCTTAAATCATGCAAATAACATGTTTAAGTCTTCTACAGTGTGCTCTTAAATAAGCAGCCCCCTTTTCAATTTGAGTTGCGTGTTCATTCACTGCAATAGAAGTGAAATGCCCATACTATGTGCATGTGATAAAGCGATGAGTCCAGCTGCCAGGAAAGTGATTGTGCATTGAAGCCATTTGAGTGCTTTCACTTCACAGATGGGTGAGCCTGGACGGGAAGGAGCAACCTGAGTGCTCCGGAAGTTTGCACAAGGAAAGGAAGACAACAACACAGAGCTTGGAACAGTTAATCATTAAATCAGGAGCCCTCCCGTTTTATTGGGAAGCTAAGCTTGGTTTAAAAAATTACAAAATTAGCCCGGCCGGCGTGGCTCAGTGGTTGAGCATGGAGCTATGAACCAGGAGGTCACAGTTCGATTCCTGGTCAGGGCACGTGCCCAGGTTTCTCGCTTGATCCCCAGTAGGGGGCGTGGAGGAGGCAGCCAATCCATGATTCTTTCTCATCATTGATGTTTCTGTCTCTCTCTCCCTCTTCCTTCCTCTCTGAAATCAATAAAAATATGTTTTAAAAAATAAAAATAAATTAGGAAACTAGACTGATAAAATTGCAAGTGCATTGTATTTCCAGATAGAATTGGATGACAGAAATACACACTCTCATTTGCAAAGATGGCCCCTTAAACATCTCCCCACCTCTAGACCCCTGTTCATGCGTGCATCCAAGTTTTAACTTGCCTAATATTTGCAAGACGCTGGTATGGATATACAGTAAAAAGATAAATATATCTGCTCCCACTGATAAAATGATTAATAGCAAAGGTGGGTAGTGATAAGCCAAGAGTTAGAAGTTTAGCAGGATGTTCTGTGCAACTATTTCTATCTCATTTTCAGTTGAGGCACCACACCAAGGAAGCCACAAACCCAAAGTCAAGTGGGAGACAGCCCTGAATGGCTTCCGTGGAGGAAGCAAAGCTAATACAATTCAACATCTCCATCCAGAAAGATGGAGGCTAAATGACCGCAAGAGGCCCCTTCCCGTAGGACTTACCCAGTCCCTTTGTCCCCGCTCCTACCCTGCAGCTCAGTCCCCTGAAGGGATAGATCCGGAGGGTGATGAGTTGGGAGAGTTAGGGCATCCTCCCGTGTAGATTGCAAATGCCCACAATTCCACGAGACAGTAACTTCCAGTTCTAAACACCACGGCACCTTGAACTTACCTCTCTCAAAACTGCAGAACGTTTAGTTACACACCAGTCTACCTCCTGCACAATAAGTATCACACCCTTAAGACCAAGAACCAGATAGATTTTTATCTGTTTGTTTCTTGAGAACTCTAATCAGTGAGGCAGGAGGAAAACCAGAGATAACTGGAGTCCCAGACACCAATGGGAGATAGGTTTTTTTAAATATATTTTTTATTGTTGATAGTATTACAGATATCTCCCATCTGTCCCCCATTTTCCTCCCTCCTCCCAACCTCTGCACCCTCCCCCCAGGTCTTCACTACCCTATTGCCAGTGTCCATGGGCTGTGCATATGCATATATGAGTTCTTTGGTTTATCTCTTCTCGTCCCCCTAACTCCACATCGAGGTATGTTTTAAAAAGGGGAAAGCAATCCATTCGTTAAATGCTGCTGACTGGTTAATGAAGATGAAGACCGAGAATTGGTCATTATTTTTAGAGTATGGGGATTCTTTGTGAGTTAGGGAGGCGGTATTGTAGAGTGGCTACGACTTGTTACTAGCGACAGGCAGGTGGTTCTGAGGGTGAGGGAAGCTGCTGAATATGTATGAAGTGCCCGGGACATAGTGAGTTTGTGTTGGTGGGAGCCATTCTTAGTCATATCTCTACAGAAGCAGTTTCAATAGAGCGTAGAGCACAAAGCCCTCGTTGGGGAAAGTTGAAGAGGGCTTTGGAGGAGAGGAAGGGGTGCGTATTCCTTGGGGGAGTATTACCATAAAGGGAAGCGGAGACTTGAGCTAGGAGCCGGAGGGCGATATTAAGCTGAGAGCAGTCTTGTTTTAAGAGGCGGGAATAATAACAGCGTGTATGCTAGTGGGGGTGCTTACAGTAGCAGGAACAGTTCTCAGTGCAGGAGAAAGTTAGCAGAATTACTCAAATGTCCTTAAGGAGAAAAAAAATTGTTTAAAATCATGGGAATTGGCGGAAGGGAGATAAAGGAGTTGTGAGTGGGGGCAAAGGAGTAGATAATGGTGAACCGTAGACTTGGTGGGTTAGAGGATCAGTGGTCATACAAAGTTGAGGGTAGGAGCCGTGGACTGCAGATCCAGGGGGTCTTAAGCCAGACAGACATGTGAGTTTAGGCGGATCACTTCCTGTGTTTCTCTCCTCTCCCATGTGCACGTGCCCCGTAATGGTCCCTACCAGCTTCATCAGCTCTTCCCTGCATTGCCGCCACCTCCACAAAACCTTCCCAGATGCATAGATCAGGGTGAGTGCCCCTTCCAGATGCCCCTATGACACTGCCTTCTCACCACAATGCCCTGCAGTAGCTGGATGACCCCCTCAGACTCCTCCCAAGAGTCTCAGAGAGACCTCAGGGCCACATTTTGTAAAAACAAACATTTTTATTGATTTCAGAGAGGAAGGGAGAGAGAGAGAAAGAGATAGAAACATCAAAGATGAGAATCATGGATCGGCTGCCTCCTGCATGCCCCCTATTGGGGATCGAGCCTGCAACCCCAGGCAAACATGGAATTGAACCATGACCTCCTGGTTCATAGGTAGACACTCAACCACTGAACCACACTGGCAGGGCCAGAGCTGTGTTTTTTACATGGCCAGTACCTGGCAGGAAGTGAGCATTCAAACAGTGTTTTGGTCGTTGCAGGAAAATACCTGTGACGGAATCAATAAGCCAGTCCCTTGGTGTGGTAGACAAAATAATGGTTCCCAAAGATACCCAGATCCTGATTTCCCCAACCAGTGGTTATGCTACCTTATAGGCCAAAAGGGACTGTGCAGCTTGATTAAATCTGAGATGATGAGATTGTCCTGAATTACCTGCATGGGTTTGTCATCACGTGTCCTCCCGAGAGGGAGGCCAGAGGAGCTGTGAGGAAGGAAGAAGAGAGGCTAGAGGGATGCCCTTGATAATGGAGAAAGAGGCCATGAGCTAAGACATGCAGGCTGCCTCCAGGGACCACAAACCCAAGGAGATGTCTGCTTCCTGGAGCTTCGAGAAGGAACACACGCCTTGATCTTAGCCATGTAAGTCTCACTCTGAACTTCCGGCTTCCAGAACAAAGATAATTACTCTACATTGCCCTAAGCCAATAAGTGTGAGGTAATTTGCTACAGCAACAGAAACGAATAGACACGGCAATTACATTGAGTGTTCCCTTGGATGGTAAACAGTACATTGCCAGCTTCCGCCAGGGGCCTAATTTCCACCTCACTCCCCATAAACAGGAAGCTAGCGTTCCTCTGCTTCCTGTCACCCATCATGAACTCTTCAAGATCAGGGATGACGTGGGTTTCGTTGTGATGATGGGTAACTGGGACACCGTTATGTCCTCCTGCCACGTGATGAGATATTAAGGAGAGCCCAGCCTTAGAGACATGTCTCATGAAGCCGTGGGTGCCATTGGCTGACTTGCACCCCATCCCCATCCCAGCAGTTCCTCCTGGAAGCAGTCTGGCAAATGACACGCAGGTGGAATCCAATCAGAGAAAATACCGCACCCAGCTAATAACTCTTTGCACAGTCAGTTGTGAAAGTGACTTACGGTGACAACATGTATTATACACACTAAGCCGTGTAAGCTTTCCGGACACCTCAGGAATTGGGAGGCAACGGGTCTTTTATTTTTGACACCGCTAAATGCATCCACAGCTTGATGGCCCTCATAAGTAATCATCGGAATTGCCCATCAGAGGAAAATGCCGGAGAGATTGGCCGAGGACACACCAACCCAATAACCGAAGGTGTCACCATTTTAGGCCGCGCGAAAGTGAGTCTGGCAGCCAGAATAATGAGAGGAGATGAGCCAGCCTCTGAAGGCTTAGATTTCATGTATTAAAAACATCTTCATAAAGACCACTCCTGTGCACCTGTAGGTTTGCTGGGATGGATTTCATGTAAATTGCACCAAGGGTCAGCCAAGGAGCTGGCTCTGCAAAGATCTCTCTCAACAATTTATGAGACTATAACATTTCGGAAATTTAAATAACACAAAGGCAGTTTTTAAAATGACAGTAAAACATTAAGAAAGACTGCGTTGCCTAAGGCTAAGGTGGAACGCAGCCTGGATTCCTTTGCAATGGAAAACTTTTACTCTTGGCCACAAGATGGTGACATCACAAAGCAAATCCAAAGACAAACCAAATTACAGTCCAAATTTGGAATTTTGTTCTTTACTTGTGTTTCTTTCCAAGCCACGCCTTAAAATTCTCATGAGTCAGCGGGTTCCCCTGACTTGCATTTCAAGATCAGTTCCCTCAGGGGTTGTAGGAGCAGAGAAATCACACGAGACATCGCAGAGGCTAATGGCACAAAGATTAAAAAAGGGAGACACCATGCAGTGTGAAGGCTATTCCATTGGAACTTTCGAGAGGACTTTGAAATTTCTCCTCGTGTTTATGGAAAATAATTCCTGCTGTGCTTGTGAGCAGAGAGCACATTCAGGAGACTTCTTCTAACCCAGGGGTAGGCAGACGTTTTGTGTTGCAGCTACTCTGCCATTGTAGCAAGAGCAGCCCTAGAGAGCAGGTAAGACTGTGTTCCAAATACGTGTAGTTACAGAAGTTGATGCAATTCAATGCTTAGGAATAAATTACCAAAGAAATGCAAGGCCGCACACTGAAAACTACAAGACATCGCTGAAAGAAATAAATGAAAAGGTACCCCAGGTCCATGGAACAGAAAGCAATATTGTTAAGATGACAACACTCCTCAAATTGATCAATAATTCAATGTAATGCCTATTAAAATCCCAGCTACATTTTCCAGTAATAAACAAGCTAATTCAAGCATTTATATGGAAACACAAAGGACCAGAATAGCCAAATTGATCTTAAAAAGAACAACAATGTTGGAGGACCCACCATTCCTGACTCGAACTTACTATAAAGCAACAGCAGGACATTCATTTTGCTTTTGAAATATCCAAGTGACAAATGAGTTTTATAGGTTCAAAGCATAATGTGTCTAAACAATGAACGTTTAGGCAAAAAAAACACACCAAGAGTTTTCATCATCAGAAATAATTTTATTATTTATTTTAAAGCAGTTCAATGTTACTGGTAGCAAAATGTTACATAGACAATAAACAACCTGTTCCCTTAGGGTTGCAAGGACTATTATTGGCTTTATGTTTTATTTTCATGTGCAAGTGTATTTTAAAAAGGCAATCGTTTTTGTTAAAAGGCTTTTATTAGCATGTTTTTATTCTTTAAATAACAGAAAGGCTAATAAACTGTCATTGTTACAGCAGGCTGTATGAATTGTGTTAAACAGTAAATTTGGATGAATATTTATAATCAAAAATAATTATTGTAAAATGTATGAAATGGGGTTTTTAGTTTTATAGGAAACATAGTCATGTCTTAACTTAAAATCCTAGTCTTGACAGCTGTCATAATGCAAAAAGTCTTAACTTGAGATCCTGGGAAGAAATGGAAGATTCATAAAATCTTATGTTTATTCCTAACAATAACTGTAATGATGTAAAGAAATGGCAATTGAAAGAAAGACTGACTGTTGATGTGCAAATATGAAACCGGGTCAGGAAATGCATCGCTGTTCTCCAGTGCATATACTACTTTGATTCTGCCTTTAGTTTGAATAAAGTGCATGTTAATGTGTGTTTGTCAAATACCTTTCCCATGTGCTTATAACATAGACATACCTATGCATACAGTCTTTGTTTTAAGGCATGCTTTCCGTTTTAAGTAACTTGTTATAAATTCCACTTCTCTGTCTGATGAAAGAAAATTAAAGGTAGGCTTTCCCTGTTGTAGAGGAAATTCTTGGTGGCTTTATTATTCCAAAATGAGAGTAAGGTAAAGTACAAAAAATTAAAAAAACAACAACACACACAAATGGGCATTTCATTCTCTAAGCCAAAATATAGAATGGCGATAATCTACAATTTCACATTTTATGTTTTACATTTTTATTTCCATAGAATTATTTAGGGACTATTAGGTTTCCTTTCTCTCTGTTTTGTTTTAACCTTTCTATTTTCCTTTCAATTTCTCTGCTTCTCTATGAAAAAAAAAAAAAAAGATAAAATTTATCTAAGTCTTATATGTCCTATTTTCTACTGAACTGAAACTCAATGTCAAATTCAGAAAAAAGGAAAACTACAAAGTTGGAAGAAAAATAACTTTTTAATAAAATTTACCAATGTGTCTCTCTACCTTAACACATTGCAACTAATGGACAACTATTCTCTGTGCTTTTCTTTATTTTTCTGAAGGAGATTCGGAAATACAGGCAAAGGCCTTGGTCTCATCCAAAGTCAACTTACATTTCATTTATAACTGTCAAGTTTTACCCGAGTTATATGCCATTTAAATGGCAAAACTATGTTTATTATATGCTTTATCCTCACAGTGTTAAACTACTGTATATTCCCATAGATAATTTTTCAAAATTCAATCCAAATCTTTAACATCAGTTTTTGGGTATGATTATTGCAATACTAATGGCATAAAAGAGGACTTTTAATGCTTCCAATGTTCTTGTATTCCATAAGGAGTATAGTTTTGCATCTTTGAATTTTAAACTACCTTTCTAATGAAATACTCTATATAGATATATAAAAAATGTTGAAGCTCAATAGTCCAATGAAAATCACTGCCTATTTCAATTCCTGGATTAAATGTAAGTCAGCAAATATACTTTAAGTATTTTCTCAATTTAGGCATTCTTTTAGGAGAACGATCGATATTTGCTTTTTAATACACTCTCCTTGGCATACAATGAGGGTCAGACATAAAGTGAGCAAAAATCTCAGCTTCTCGATACTTCTTTTTATTTGTTCTGGTTTCCTCGGTGTAGTAAAACATGCTATGAGCATCTCAAGTCCTAAAATAAACATGGTATCCTATGAAAAGGCAACAGAACAAGTGACGGTGACTTAATATTCTAAAGCAAACTATGACTCCTACAAAAATGTCAGCCCACGAGCTTGTCATCCCTGTGGAGAGAAGGTGATGAGCTCAATTTTGTAAAAGACCAGTTTTAAAGAATATAATATGATGCACCAAAGAGAGCTGGATTTTTTCATTGACTTCCAGAAAACCTTAAAATTTGTAAAAATTGACTTCAGACAGTTCGGATTATTGTCAAACAATGCAATGAGCAGATTTAAGATCGTGTGTTTTCATTTAGGTTTTCCAAAACCATTCCCTGGATGTCTTTCCAATATTACTAGGAGAAATACCAATAAGCAGTAAGTTAAATTTCAAAATAACCTATATTTCTAAGAGAATAGATTTGTGTCAATAAGAGAGATTTGAAGATAGTCCGGTCTAGTTTATTTCATGCCAGCCATATTTTCCTCCTAAAATAGAGAGTTCTTTCAAGCAAGCTCCTTGTCGGAAAACAAGAAGTTCGTTATTTTTGTGTTATCAAAGCTGAGTTTCCTCCCGAGAGTCTTGACCAGTGGCATTGCAGATGCTGCTGTTTTGACTGGGTTCGCTGTTGGGAAGGTATGACAGTGGATCTGGTCGGATTAAATATCTGATAAGAGAAAGCAAAGCAAATAGTCAGTAAACACACAACTAGTTCACGCCGACCCCTGAGAGGACTATTTCCAATGTATTTGTTCAGTGTTTAGGTTCTCTAAACGGTGTCTCTATTTAAACGTTGGCAGAAGGACTCCCTGTTGAGTTGGCCTGTAAAATTTTGCAGGGTTAGTATTAAGTTTTTGTTTCATTACTACTTAATATTATTCTTTTATTTAATTAAATTGAATGGGATAACATTGGTTAATAACATTATGCAGGTTTAAGGTATATAATTCTGTAATTCATCATCTGTATATTGTATTGTATACCCACCACCCAAAATCTAATCTTTTGTCACCATATATTTGACCCCCTTACGCTCTTCTCCCTCTCCCCCACTCCCTTTCCCTCTGCTAAGAACCATACTATTGTCTGTGTCTATAAATTTACTTGTTTTGTTTGTTCATTTGTTGCTTTCTGTTTTATGCCCCACATATGAGTGAGAGCATATAGTTTTTGTCCTTGTCTGTATGACTTATTTCACTCGGCATATTCTCAGGATCCATCCATGTTGTCACTTTAAATATCAATAGCATTGTAGGTTGATAAAGAAAGCTAATATGCACCATGATTATTAATGCTATATCATCTAGTCACTTATTGTTCTTTGAATCAAATGAATGTTGCCCCTTCATTTAAAATGGACTTTTGGGAGTGATTTTCTTTAGAAAAACATAAAAGACGTGAGTATAACCCAGTATCCCCCAAATTAACTGATGTAGCTACAAAAGTTCCTTCCCTAATAGTATCACTATGAGTCTAATAAAATAAATTTTCCAAAATGTGCTTTATGTACTATTTGTCAAAGTAGGCATTTTTTCTTGATATTTATCATTGCTGTAGTTATACTAAAATTTAATTATTTCAGTGTCACAAATATGGATCATTGTATGTGAATAATACAGTTTCTGATGAATAAAATTACTACCTTACACCTTTTCCTAATATGTGTATTGATCTACTTGACTTTGGCTGGTAGGAAATCTCAGGTCTTTGGAACTAGATAGTGTGAGATATTCAGGTTTTCCTTTGAGCTGATCTCTTATTATTCCACTAGGGTCCCTAGGCCTGGCTGGCGATCAGGGCCGATTGGGGCCTTCTGGCTGCCATCCGAGGCCTCCCTTAGTTCTGCACCACCCCCTGCTGGTTAGTGCATGTCATAGCGAGTGATAGAACTCCCAATCTCCCAAACTACTGTGGGGACACTTTGCATATTAGCCTTTTATATATATAGATATATTTTCTCTTATTTCCCCAAATATATTCTAGCTCACCAAATACAGAATTCATGCTGTCATTTCCTTCTTTTATTCCTTTACAATTCTGTGGTGTGTGTTTTTTTTATGGTATTACACACGGAAATATAGAAAATGCAAAATGTGTTTCTTGAGCACAAAAATTAGACTTGGATACTTATACCACAGGAATCATAGAGGCTATACTAGTGGGGATCAAAATAAAAAATAATAATAATAGGTGGCTTCTGAAAATAAATGCCTTGTGTGTGGGATGTAAGGTCAACTTACACAACGTCATTCAACTCTAGTCTGGTGTCCGGAGACGGGTTAATCAGGATGTATGACAGGGTGCTCTGGTGGTCATTCATTTCATCTGGAAGACAAATCAGTGCCAGGTTTGTTATGCTACTTACAGAACATCGAGAGGATTCTTAGAGAGCATCTTATCTTCAAACCATAGAGCTGTCCAGGAGAACTTGCTATAGTGTTGTGCACCGTAGGATGGTATACACAACTGACTATTTCCAAATGGTTGTCATTGGAAATGTCTGCCGGGCACTCCTTTCCGTCCAAAAGGTGGCACATTAAACCATCTAATTCTGTTCAGAACAACCACAGTTATCTTCTACCCTCAAAATGTTGACACTGAAATAGCTTGACAAGATGTCAACTTGATTGATTATGCTTTTATCAATGATAAAAAATGATTGTGGGTATAGATGGCCAATCTCAGAAAGAAATATTCCTGTGGGAAATTCTGTGAAGTATCATCTAATGCCCTTGTGTTCAGAAAACACAACAGAAGTATATCTGGGAGGCTAGAAGGCCCTAACGATGTTTGACTCTGTCCCATGAGGTGTCTGATAAAAGCCATCCTATTGGTTTTGCAGAATGCAAAGGATCCCATGGGGCAGCATTGAAGTGTAAGTTTCAAGGAAAGTGTACAACCAAGTTATTTGTTTTTCCTTGAAAACAATATCCAGGGTTCACCCCAAAAATATATACACACTTTGAATACTCATTCCAGTGGGTTAAATCTGAAAAGAAAGAAACATCCATGGAGCTACCAGCTGTGAAGTGTGTATACAGTTTGGGGGGATGCCCTGTATATGTTTTAAAGTCAAAGGCTGTGTCATTTTAACTTAGTCAATTGCATTGGAGGACATCCCCAGACCTCAAGGGCAGAGCACTGACTTTGATGATAGAAAGACACCGACAAAGAAAATAGCCCTGGCACCTGAAGTTCTTAGCTGCCCAGGTTATAATACAATGTGAATGTAAACCCATGCGGACCCATACCTCAATGGCACTAACCCTCCAAGGGCAATGTTTTTAGGCTTTGAGGGTATTTTTTTAAATCCCTGCCCTAGAGCCATCGGACCCTCCTAGGCACTCCAGCCATAGACAAGTGTGGCTCCTGAAAGAGGCGCTACATTTTACAGTTTGACTCAAAACCGAAGAATGTATTACAGACCAAGGGAGGCAGATCAATACATAACTGCATGCAATTAATGCAAATGACTTTTATAGGCCAATGTAGCTGGCCTGGTAATTCCCTGCACAGGGGAATACTTGGTATGTTCATCAAATGAGGGCTGCCACTGTGCTTATCTACCTAAAATTCTGTCCCTGGAATGGAATAGAAAAGGTAATACTTGTAATTATATTTCAAATTGATACACAGATGGGCCCTATTTTTAAAAATCTATAAATGAAAGTCCTTATCTTATAAGGTATGTAACTGCAGTAAACTAAATCCATCATCGTATGTCTGCAAAACTTTTACAATCCAAAGATCATCAAATTAATAGTCAAATGAAGAGATATATTTGGTTGAATATATCCCAAAGTAGATACAAAGCATTGTATTCTGCCATGGGGATAAGGTTGTCAGGCAAAATAGAGAGTGAACTGTGAAATCTGTATTTAAGATTAAAAAGCTAACAAATCTTAGCATGAATAGGTCCCAAAGATTGCATGGGCCACATTTGTCCTAAATAGTTTTTTGCTTTTTATCTGAAATTCATATTTCACTGGGAACCCTGTATTTTCATTTGCTAAACCTGTCAATCTTACCCAGGGGAGGGTAGATGGCTGACTCTGGAGATGGAATTCCAGTGAGTACATACAATGAGCTACTCCAAATAAGGTACAACGCTGACTCAAAGGATATTGTTCTGATACGAGATAACCGGGATCATCTGCCTATACAAAAAGCAATTTATGTGTGCTTCTGAGAAGTTTCCCCTGTGTGGATTTCCACAACTGCTGTACAAAGGAACAGAAATTAATAGGGCCTCCTGGAGACGAAAACATAACATAAAACATAATACTCTGAATTGCAGTAGGTCTCGTAGCATACCTCCTTCCCGTTTGTCTAGGTACGACTCAAATTCGTGCATAAACAGTGGCAGCGTTATTGAACTTCCTTATATAAACAGCACACAGTATCAAACAGTGGCATTAGGGGGAAAACAAGCTTAACAAACAACTTCTCAGGCAACATCCACATCCAGCCT
The DNA here is from genome assembly GCF_964212035.1 of Myotis nattereri. NCBI lineage: Eukaryota > Metazoa > Chordata > Mammalia > Chiroptera > Vespertilionidae > Myotis > Myotis nattereri. Next base: position 2,129,061 of record NC_138096.1, on the reverse strand, counting down.
TTCTCCTTGCTTATTCACAGGATGTTGTATTCATTTTTGGTTCTGGGATGAAGTCAGTATCTACTGGGGACTTGCTTTGCCTGTTACAAATGTAAGCTGCCTAGCAAATGGAGCGGGTCCCAGAGTAGACAGAGCGAGTGTGTCAGTAATTTTTATTTTCCTACTCAAGTTTTATCATTCTGAAGATTGTGAGTTTTCCGTGGACTCCAAGAATTGGAGCAAACATTTTACTAAGGAGTTCAATTCAATGACTACATATGGTTTATATGGAGACCTGGGTAATATCATGAAGAGACCACATCACTCCTAGTTCCCATCCCTCACTGACTCCTCCTCAAGGTGAGGTCAATAGAAATTTTAAAAAGTAGCTGAGTTCAAAGCCGTCTTCTCTCCTTATCTCTATAGTCCAACACTTTCCAACTTTTTTTTTCACATCATGGAAAACATACATTAGGATAAAGGACAAAACTGCTTATGGTGGGCATTGTCATGCTGAGGGATGCCTCCAACCACCTCAGAACCTCCCCCTCCCCCCACCCGGTGTTTCTGAAGGTCCAAAGGCTCAGGATCCTGATAAAACACATGACCAACTGATAGCACGCTATTGGACTAGGCATCATCTTTTGGGTAATTCAGTTCTAGACACTCAGCCTCTCATTTAAAAAAATAATGCTTCTTTCCTTAACCTTCTAGAAATATGAGTGTTTTCCGGAGTTCTCTTGTCGTCTTTCATCTGGGGTTCCTTCATCTACTCCTACGGCTTTAATCAAAATCTATATGCAGATGACTCTCAGGTCTATGTAAGCATCTCATTTCTTTCTTCTTGGGCACCAGGCAGCAAAAATCCAGCTTCTCACACAACATCGCCATTGGGATTCTTCCAGGCACTCAAATTAATGTATTCTCTTCACCCCAACATACTTGTCTTCTTTTTCTGAGTTCCGTAAGTGTCACCACCTCTTAGACGTTCAAACGAGAGCCCTCAGAAGTCATCTTTTGACTCTTCCCTTTCTCTCTCCTTTATGTGTCCTAGCCAATAAGTCAGGAAAATCTGCTCCTTCTGGAATAGGCCACACCTCCTCAGGGACAGTCAGATTCTGGCTCGTGGTTGAATCAGCCATGATGCGTGTGTGTAGAGCATGTAGAACATCTCTCATTGGTGAAACACTGCAGGACCCTGACGGCGGTGCAGAAAGTACATGTGGTCTGGTGGAAACGCGCCAAGATATTGAGTCTGAGTCATCCACTGAAGTGCTGATGCGAATGTACACCAGGCCAGGTGACCCACGGAAATCATTTAAGTCCAGGCCCTGTTGTGTCGCCTGTAAGAGCTCCATTTGTTCACGCATTCAATGTGCTGTTACTGGGTTCCTGTGTGTCAGGAAATGTGCAATTTGTTGGGGATACAAAGATGAAAAGATGAGTAAGACAGTCCCTTTTCCTCAAGGAAGGCAGGTAAACGTGCAAAATGCTAATTGTTTTAAAGCACACATCCTCAAGGGATATGGTATTGCTACCAAAGGTGTAAAGTTTGTTTTTGAAGTGGGCAAAAAAACATGATAGATATAGTACTTAAATAGACATATGCTAGATCTGTGGTATTAACTGAATGCCAGTTCTGGGCTAAGCACACTATTGTTCATCGTCCCCTTTGACATATACAGCAAACCTCTGAGATAGGTGTTCTGAGCTACACTCCCCAAATGATAGAGGTTAAATGGTTCATTAATTCTACTGGCTGACACTGGAATAGAAGGTCCATAAAGGCAGAGGTCTTGTCTTAAGAGCTCATTGCCCCATTCCCATGCCTGGAATAACGCCTGGAACAGTGCTTGGAGGGTGGCCCAACAGTATCTGTTGAGCAATGGATGAATGTTTGAGAATTAGAAATACAGGGAGCACTTAGCTCCCATGATGTGGTAGGTTCCACATCCTGCTGTTATCTTTATGTGATTGGTCATGTACAGTGCATGGCTTTAGAATGAATGTATGGGTCTGTGGATAGATAGATGGATAGAATGAACAAAAAGAGAAAGAAAGATAAGCGTAAAAAGGTAGGCTGTATCCTTTCTTTCTTTCTTTCTTTCTTTCTTTCTTTCTTTCTTTCTTTCTTTCTTTCAAGAGTGAGTGTGAGAATTACATTAACAAATTTATACTAAAAATTATAGAGTATAAATAAATGATAGAAGTGTTATTAGCAGAAACATAACATGTTCCCTGGTGATTCTCCCATGCAGTTAGTTGGTGCGTTTTTGTGTCTCTCAGAGCCCAGCTGTGATTCGCCTCACTGCCTCCAGCACTCGTGGGGGTTATTATGATTTTCATGAAACTCAGCTGGACCTGGACAAACAGTCATTTACTAGAACTTTCCAGAAGAAGAGACTGTAGCTGGATAACAACTAACAATTGGACACATAAATATAGGACTGTAGTTCTATGAGAAATACGATCATACTTAATAAATTGGCAGTGAACTACTAACATTATTTTAAATGAAAATCATTGTTCCCTTTTAATGTGCTTCCTAATGTAAGACTCTGTTTGATCATCCTAAAATGATGGGTCATGAATTTAATTTTTAATGATGGGTCCACATTTAAGTAGGAACAACACAGTGAACAACCAATGAATCAGGGCCATAAGGAGTAATGAAAAGTGTTCAAAAAGCATCTAACTCTGTTCCTGGCAAAGAGCGGGAACTCAGTAAATGTTTTTCCCTTTCTCTTCAAAGACACACAGCTCACCTCTTCTAAACTCTAACCGTATTGTTGAAAATCGCTCCCTGTGGGCATTGCTTCAAGCTGAGACTTTCATAGTAAAGGTGATATGCGGGCAAATACAGACTGCTTCCTGTTTATCCTTAACTGCACGAGACTGCCATTATCGGAACTTCTGGTCTACCCAGGTCACATGTGCAGCAAAACAGAACCCTTGGCATTTGGGTTTCCTCTAAGTTGACTGAATTTCTTTTTAAAATAACATTTATAGAGTAATAAGGGATATATTTAAAAATTATCTTTGCATTACTTATTTAGGCTGTACAACCATAGATCAGCACAGAAGCCTACCACTGAGACAGATGGAAGTCAAGCAGCACTTGAGCTTTACATTATAGGTTTTGAAGACATTTTATTTCTGGACAACAAAAATCTAAACAAATTTTGTAGGAACATTTGGTGTGTCTATAGCTAGTACATTTAGTTACTTACCAAAGCCTCAAATTCAGTTTATTCCAGACTGTAGAATAAGATGTGGTGTGTGTGTGTGTGTGTGTGTGTGTGTGTGTGTGTGTAAGCCAGACACTGGAGCCAGACAGAACAGAACATAAATCTCAGTCATGCTATTAACAGGCTAATTAGAAAAGTTATTTGAGATTCCTTAGGTCTAAAATGGAAGAGTCTTTGTGAAAATTAAAATGAAGATAATTCATCTAATGTATTCATCACAGTGCCTGTAGAGAACTAAGCAAATACTTAAAACTTTTAGCACTTTCACTTTATTATCATCATCAGAATTTTCCGGGAGCGATTCGAGACGTGCCACTAGTCCCGTCAACTTGACCTCTGAACCAAAAATGTGATTCTCGACTTACTAAAGGAGAACCAAGGCTACAACGACTAAGGGCCAGCAATCACAAGTCCATAGCATACAATATTTTGAGCGAGCATACCATATCCCACTGTAGAAAGACCCAAGTGTTTCATTCTATTTTTCACAAGTTCAGCAAGCTCTTGTCTCTCTGACCTCCTGTAGAGGTTCAGTCGCTGCTGCGTTATTTTCTCAGCTGTTTTACCAGAGTGTCTGGGACCTTTTCTGCTCAGCCTTCGGGCCCACTGCATGCTCTTTCTCCTCAGCAGGGGGTGGTCCGACTGGTCGCTGGACGTGGAGTTGCGGTGGTTGCCTCGGTGATGACCTTGGTCCTTGCAGTCTTTGGTGTCTTCCCATTCCTCCACACTGATTGATATTTGAGACTTGAAAGGAAATGGACATTGAGAATTAGACATTTTAGGGAACGGTGTTAGCCTGGGGCTCTGTGACTATGTTTGCTCATGCCTTCATATTATCGTGTAACTCATGAGAGTTTTCACAGGTAGGGCCAAGTCATAGTCATTGATATTAACTTGGCATTACTAAAAAAAATACTATTAGAAAATATGTTCTTTTGGAATGATATATAAACCAGATAAAAATTTCTTTACATCCTCCAATCCAAGTTTTTATGAAATGATTTAATTTTTCCATATCAATTATTTTATCAAATGATTTTTAACATAGAGTTGTTTGAAACCACAAAAGACATGAGGTATTTTGTAACTTTATTCAAATAAAGTCCGTGTAGTGGATTTTTCTAAATCTACTACACATAGTTCACATGAAATTTAAATAAGATTATGAAAACTGTTTTGTTCTTGGAATGAATAATGTTTTAACATTTATTAAGGTATTGCCTTTCTAAAGATGGCATTGGAATGTACTTGATAATATATGATTTTTTAAAAGTCCCTCATACAACCCAGAAGAAATAAAAAAGCACTTTTTAATTCATGCATTAATTATTCACCACATCAAATGTTTTCTGATTAAGATATTAAGAAATATTTCAGAAACTCTTTGAAGCATTCTAAGTGAAAACATGTTGTAAATATTAACATTTCACAAAGGTAGTCTAGAATCACAAATACAACTGAAACCGGGCTGTTCTCCGTATGAGGGGAAAAAACTGAACGAACTCATACAGTCCATTGTGATGGGCTCTTTCACGACTAAATCTGATCATTAAGTAAGAAGTTTTCCTTGGATGCTAAGCCCTTAAGAAACAAAAACTCCCTGCTTTCAAATGGTTGCTTTTCATACCAGGAGGTCATGTGAAATGCCACGCCCATCAAAGTGAAGGTGTGACTCTCTAAGAGCATGGGCCTGTGCAAACCTGTAGCTTCCTGCCCTTGCACCAGCAAAAGCATCCATGAGCCTGCTGCCTCTCCCCTTCCCTGGACGCAGTCTCAGCGCCAGCTACGCCAGGCCTGTGTTGCTGGCTTTCAGAATAATAGAATTCAAATTGCCAATTGAAGTTAGGGCAGGAGGCGATCCAACAAATCCTTTCAAAGTGAATATAAATGACGGAGGCTCAGGCAATGCCTCACACACATTACCTCGTGGCAGGCTAGGGAATTATCTCATGCTTAAACTCAATGGAAAATAGGGATATTTATCTACCTTTCTATTTCAAAACAGCACTGTATCCGAGTGATATAAAAATGAGTTAGTTCACCTTCATATCTTCATGGTAAGAGAGCATTTTATTAGAACATTTTTAGAAATCTTATTTTAGCTATTAGAATTGAAGTCGGAAATACTACAAATTTTAACACCATGGTTTTGCAATAGTGGATACCATTTAGGTCTTAACTTCCTCTAGTCTCACCTACTTGATACTATCTCTTTTGTGGAAGTGAACAGCATGAACCCTTGAGTCATATCTACCATCAGAATAGGATATCAATCTTTGTTCGGTCATTTCAGTTTATATGGACTTAGTAAGAAAAATGAAAACAAATTCATTCCTTCATAGCTGAGCACTTGTCTTGTAGCGTTTTGTCCATCACAATCTTAAATGTATTTGGTGTGATCTTTCTCGTCCTAAGTCTCTGTAATAGTTTGATTTCCTACAAATATATGGAAATAATCATCTCGCCAGACCAAATACTCAAAATATTCTGTTCCTATAATGTCACTTGTCCTTCAAGGCATGAAACCATAACCTAGTAAATGTTTTAAGGGAGAGGTTTACGTCTCTTCTGATAGGCCTGGCTGCCTTCGATCGGGTTACGCGTGAACTCTGGAATATTTTGATAGTCCCAAACCTCAGACGTAGCGAGCTTCTGGGATTCGGTCCTGTAGATCCCTATGGGGACGTCCCCGCTGGAGGAACACAGCTTCTGATAGAGCCGGGCGTACGTTCTGATCCAGAGGTCCTCCTCGGTGATCTTTATCTGGAACACAGGGATTACTGACAGCTCAGCTGCTTAAGAAATAACAACCCGGTGGTTATTTTTTCACTTCTTACAGGTGGAAATTGTTGATATCTTGACATCTCAACATGCCTTTTCGTAAGTGCTCATTCATCTGTGTATTAAACTTATTGAAGGCACCCCATCGCAGCCTTATTCCTGGGGCTCACCCCAACCTGATAAAGCAGCCAGTCAATGCGGGGCAGTATGACATTGGATTAGCTCAATCTCAGGAGACAGCGGCCACTGGTGTCAGCTGGGAGTTGGTGGAAAAGCCGTGGAGACTGTTTTAAATGGTGTGATAACCAGAGGCTGCTGCTGGGGCTTAGTGGACAAGGTCTGCTGCTGCTGAAACTCTTAACGTACAAAGGACACGCCAGCACAAAACAGAATTGTCCATCCCGAGTTCTACGAACACCCATGTTGAGAAAGATGTTAGCAGGATGAGCACAGGGCTCACAGCGGGGGGTACACATTCTAGTCCTTTGCTAATCTTCAATTTGAATTGTTGGCAAGTCACACCTTAAATACACTTGGACACCGTATACTCTTTTACAAACAATTACAATTCAATTGAACTGCGTGAGGACTTCTTGGATACTGTTTTTCTGACAAAGTGAGGAAAAAAACATGTTCTGAATTCTGAACAGCTATTGATTTTGATTATTAACTTCAAATAATGTTTTCCCTTGAAATTTCCTAAGGAATTTTAAAAAACTTTTTTTGAGCACATATTAGGGGGGAAATGGCCTAGGAAAATAAGCCTAAGTACATTATCGTTGGACTTCAGACTGTTTATCGGAACCATCCATCTTTTATGCCAAAAATGATTAACTTACAGAGCAAAGGAAGCCCGATCCTGGGATAGTGTCCAATCCTAGCAGGAGTCTGGTGATGGAAATCATATAATCCTTCACAAACGACTGCGATACAAACAAGATGATGAAATGTGTGGACTGGCCACAGTGTGAGCATCATATCACTGCTAACAGGCTGTTTCTCCTAACACATCAGGAAGCCTCCATTAAACAGGAAGTGAAAAATATATCCAGTGAGTGGCCTAAATACACATGTCCAGTTAGCTGTTCATAAGGAGACATGGAAATATTTATTCTCAAGAATATCTCGATATGCTTATATTTTATTCATGCTGATAGACATGATAAAAACATTTTTAGATTTTTAACAAAGAAATGAGTTGATTTAAAATAGAGAATGTCATAAATACATGGAAGAACTAATATTTGCAAGGAAATATAAACGTTTTACAGATTAAGCTCTATTCTAGTAGGATAATTTTCTGATATTTCAGTAACTCTAAATATTAATGAGTTCATAGTTTAGTAATAAATATTATCAGACTCTATGTGCTGACATATAAGATATATTTTGATATGTTGCCAGAACACTACTCAGTAGTGAGAGCCTTCGTAATGCTTCCTACGTCTTTGATTTAGTCTTAGCTGTGGGTGAAATGCAAACACATTTCACCATGACATGTACAAACATTCAATCAATTAAATGAAACTAGAGGCCCAGTGCACAAAATTCGTGCAAGGAGCTCAGCCCTTGAAACCCCGGCTTCGTCCAGAAGTTGGGACAGTCATTCTGCCATTTGGTCTAATTAGCATATTAGCTCTTTATTATATAGGATGACTGCCCTCAGTTTGATCTTCAAGTACTAAAATTGGAAAAATAATCATGTAGTTATTCCGCATAGCAAAGACTTTTGAAAAGTTATGCCTTTTAAATAAATCTACTAGACTACTTTCTTTTTTACATTATATTTGTATTGACTTCAGAGAGGAAGGGAGAAGTAGAGAGAGAGTGAAACATCAATGATGAGAGAGAATCATTGATCAGCTGCCTCCTGCACACCTCACACTGGGGATCAAGCCCACAACCTGGGCATGTGCCCTGACCAGGAATTGAACTGCAACCTCCTGGTTCATAGGTCAACGCTCAACCACTGAGCAATTAGCATATTAGCTCTTAATTAACCACTGGACAGGCTAGACTACTTTCTTGATTACTCATTTATTTTACTGATGCTGGTATCAGAAAACTAAACTCTTCCATCCAGACGAGAACATAAGACATGCCCATTCCCTTTGTTCAAGCCAAAGAAATGGTTCATCATTTTATTGGCACAAATTTGATATCTTATCTCAAAAGATACATATTATAAAATAGACCGCTTTTTTAACCTAGTGATTTTTTTCTTAGATATTTTTTGGTCTAGTAATATGAATGTAGCAACATTAAATTGCCAAAAAAAACACACAACAACCTTGTAGGACCCTGGTACAAAAGCATGCCTAAAAAATATTTCAGAGGTTATTCTGAAAAATAACATTTCTCTTACAAAATGTTTCATTAAATTTTATGTCATCAAGTCCATCAAATAAAATATTGAATTACTTTCAGAGCCTAAGTCAAGTTAACAGCTCCATGAGAAACACCCGATACATTATTTATTTAATAAAATCTCAGTGGAAGAGAAAAGCACACATTTTTAGAGAAAGGGGATTCTCGCATACCTGGTAGAGAAGCGTATCCAGCATGCTGATGCTGAACACCCGCCCGGCAGCAAAGGGCAGCCGGAACATGAAGGCCAAGTTCGAACCTCTCTCTCGTTCTTTCTGTCCAGAAATTTGAGATAGAAACATTTGTGAGCGCTCCATATTTTACATTTTTCTTCTTTTTTAAAAAATATATTTTTATTGATTTCAGAAAGGAATGGAGAGGGAGAGGGAGAGGGAAATATCAGTGATGAGAATCATTGATGGGCTGCCTTCTGCACGCCCCCTACTGGGGATCGAGCCCACAACCCGGGCATGTGCCCTGACCTGGAATCTAACCGTGACCTCCAGGTTCATAGGTCGATGCTCAACCACTGAGCCATGCTGACCGGGCCGTATTTTACATTTTTCTGCCTAGTTAAATTTTCCTGATAACATGTGAAGAACATATTCCGATTGTATGATTCTTAGCCATGACTGTGTGATGACGTCATTCATAGTTATCTTTTGAATATGTAACAAGGTATTCAGCTCATCATCCATGCTCCATAGACATTTATTGGCCTGAGTTTAAATGCGGATTCTGTAAAATTTTGCTTTGTTGCGCTCACTTCTACATCCTTGCCTGTTTCCCCCAGAAGCTAGCTAGTTCCATTGGTATCATGTTGCTCTGCCGTTCACACTATAAAGTGATACATGGTTCGCAGACATGAGGGTTTGCATTCTGACACTGATCCTCTGCCATTGGCCGGGTGTCCTCAATTCAGTTAAATCCTGCCACTAACTACCCAGAGTTGGCCCAGCCCACCAGACTGCCCCTGTGCCCATCGCCCTTCTGCCAGCCAACTGCACTCCCATCCAGCCAGCTGCAAATTCAGGGCTTCCCACACTCCCTCCAGGTTCAAGGAGCTGCAGTTAATTATTATCATTTTATTGTAGAGAATGCAAATCAGGAACAAATGAAAAGATACATCTGGGCAGGTCTGAATGACACCCTTCTCTCAGGTCAACGTGTGCGCTGAGCAGAACAATCTCCAGTCCTCCTCCTTCAGAGCTTTTAGCAAAGTGTCACGACTTAGGCATAATTAATGAGATCATTAGCCACGTGACTAAGCTCAATCTCCAGGCCCTCTGGCCTCCCTGGAGCTGGGGATGGGGTGAGAGGCTGAACTGTTCAACCTTCTAATCATATGGGTCGTTTTTCCTGGCAACCAGCCTCATCGCTAAGCTACCTAAGGGCCCCTCCAGGACCTGCCTGCTTAGCCGCAAATCAGTCATGATTGAAAGGTCTGAATAACAAAAGTGGCTCCTGTCACTCAGGAAATTCCAAGGGTTTTTTGAAGCTCTGTGTCAGGAACGAGGGACAAAGACCGAATCTATTTTTCTGATGATAATACCCCCTATTCATCTCACATTTTCATCACTTCGCCTCGTCCATCAGGGTGTAATTACCATATGAGTGCTGGGGTGGAATTGTCGTCATCGCTGGGGAAGGGTGATGGTTCGAAAGCAATTTTAAAGGAAGTGGTCTTGAAGCAAATTGTGCCATAAGCCTGAATAAAAGACTATTTTATGAAATGCATTGAAACAAGAGAAATGAGATGCGTCGAGAGGGAAATGAGATGGAAATTTCTGTTTTCGCGATTATTGTCTTCCTCGTCTCTGTGGCATTATTACTTGTCACATTTCCCCTCTCTGCTGAGCTTCGTTACCAGGAGTGTCAAGGACGCCACATGACCAATGACCAAGCGTGGGGCATGTTATTGGGAAAACAGTGGCAGGAACTGGAATATTCCTGAGAAGAAGGGTAATGTCGTACAAAACCACCCAGCAACAAAAGGTGGACCACACCAAAAGGGCGGACCAATGAAAAGGAAAGGCAAGCAGAACCATAATGCTCAGGAAATGTCCTGAGAGGCGTGACAAATCTGAAGAAAACAGTGTGAGATACTGCACTTTGAAAAATAATATAAAGGCCCGCCGGTGTGACTCAGTGGTTGAACATCGACCCATGAACCAGGAGGCCATGGTTAGATTCCAGGTCAGGGCACATGCCCGGGGTTGTGAGTTCAATCCCTAGTAGGGTACGTGCAGGAGGCAGCTGATCCATGATTCTCTCTCATTATTGATGTTTGTCTCTCTCCCTCTCTCTTCCTCTCTGAAATCAATAAAAATATATTTTTTAAAAAGAAAAATAACATAAATGGAGCCACTTCAAAATGAAGTGAGTATACACATTCCTGTTACACATAATTCTGCTATAAATCATGCTTTTAATTTATGATTAATGATGATAGAATAAGATATTCCATTATATTCACTTATGATAGAAATAGTTCAAATCCATCAATTCACATTTTAAAAAAAATGTATACATTACCATTTTATCCCCCACATAGGAATTCAAAGCAGCATTATTGTTTTTATTATTTCACTAGAAGCCCGATGCACGAAATTCGTGCAAGAGTAGGCCTTCCTTCCCCCGGCTGCCAGCACCGGCTTCCCTCGCAGCCCCAGCTTCATCAGGAAGGACGTCCAGAATGACGTCCAGAAGGACATCTGGTCTAATGAGCATATTACCCTTTTATTATTATAGATGGCAGTTCTTTCTATATAGAAATTACTCTTCCAACCAAAATGGTTAAATGCGACTTACCTTCTCCAGTTTGGAAAGGGCCAGGGAGTAGCAGTCTTTGGCCCGGAACTGCATGAACCTCATGTTGGCGGGGTGAGTCAGCTCGGTGATGATGCTGAGACTGGAAAACAGTCTGCGTATCGAGGAAACGTGCGCGTTACACCGACAATGCCACACGGTGCTTTTACCACCAGGCCGAACCCGTATCTTGAATTCAGACACGAGAACCGACTGGAAATACGCAGGATGTAAACAGCCCGTAAATGGCTCAAAAACAACACCTTTCTCCAGCTGCTCCTTCTGCAGGTGTGTTCACTTCCGTGCCCGAACACGGATGCAGGCGCCTTCTAGGGGGCGACACTTCTTGTAAGAGGGGAGCCCTCTCTGAGCTCCCGTGCCACGGTGAGTTCATACCCGTCCTCGGCTCTGACTCCCTGATCTGAGTGATGAGTGGCCAGAACCTGTCACTGACCCCAGGGAGGCTGGGCCTGCTGCCTCTGGGCAGCCTGAGGTGTCTATTCCCTGACTACCTGCCCCTCCCGTCTGTCTCCACTGGGCCTCAGCCACCATCTCAGTTAAGACACTAGCACATTCTTGAAAATACATACTTTCAGCTGAAACCGGTTTGGCTCAGTGGATAGAGCGTCGGCCTGCGGACTGAAAGGTCCCAGGTTCGATTCTGGTCAAGGGCATGTACCTGGGTTGCGGGCACATCTCCAGTAGGAGATGTGCAGGAGGCAGCTGATCAATGTTTCTCTCTCATCGATGTTTCTAGCTCTCTATCTCTTTCCCTTCCTCTCTGTGAAAAATCAATAAAATATATATTTTTTTAAAAATACACACTTTCAGGGTTGTCCGGGAAACTGTACGCCCCCTTGGTGACCTTAGTGGACACGCAGTTGAGCCTCACCTGGTCAGAGGCTTTGACAACTACGGTATCAGGTGTTTCATGAAATCCACCCTTTATAGGAAGAAACAGCCTGCGTACCAGGGAAACGTGATTATATTTTATTTATATTTTATTTCTTCACTTCTGCTTTGAGAACAAATATCATATTTCTTGATCTCAGTCAGCTGCAATAATTTGATTGAAATATCACCAAAACAAAGACTTCTTTTGCTGATTTTTTAAGGTTAAAGATAGAATTTGTTCAGACCCTCAGTGTTTGCAATAGTTTTGTAACCTTGGGCGGGTTAAGGAAGCTCTGAGGCTCAGCTTCTGTGAAGGTGGGTTGTTGTCAAGCTTAACGATGCTGTTTCGGAAGGACTTAGCTCACGGTCACACACCATCCTCACTGGCTCTTAGCGGCGGCGGTGTGACTACTTCCCTTGCTCTTTGCCTTTTTTTTCCCTCTTGCGTTGCTATTTCTGCTTGAAATGCACTTTCTTTCCTCCTTACTTTCTCCATCTTTTGTGATCCCAACCATTACTTCAGGTTCCTCTCAAATCCAATTGAGATGAAGTTTGAAAATTGCTCCAGGTCAGAATCATTCTCTCCACGCTGGCACCTTCGTGTTTGAGTTTTATGAGTTATGACACGTCTTGAACTCTGGTGGGTTTTATCCACACGTTAGCTCTCCTGCCAAATTGTGACAGTCAGTGTCTAATAGTGTGTCTATTTCTTTAATTATAAATCTTTGGCACAATAAATAATTTCCCAATTTCATTTGTGCACTTTTTGTTTAGGAGAGAAAAGTCTTGATGAAGAGAGTGCTACCATAGAACTAGTTTAGCTAGAAACACCGTGTCATCTGTATTCTTTCAGAAGCTCTTTGTTCTTACTCAGAAGTCACCAAAGAGAACAAATTCAATAAAAGCGCATCCTCCCCCTCCCCCTCCCAGGAACCATTGAAAAATGACAAGAGTGGCCTAATAGGAAAAAATATCCATTGGCTTTTGGGCCGGCATAGCTCCATCTGGTAAACCCAGGAGATGCGTCTATGTGCCCAGTCTCAGGCCACCTGGGAGTCCCAAAAGTATTTCTTTAAGAAATATTTTAAAAGAACAGTGTCACCGTGGAAATTAATAAAGCAAACTTTGACGACTAGTAAAATTGGGATGTGAACGCCCTGTAGAGGGAGCTCTCACCCTGTACACAGCTTGGCCATTACACCGAACAGCAAGACCATGTGAACAACCAGTTTAGTTCATTCAGTCACACCCAATAGAACAGGAAAGCTTTGGTCTACAAGGTCTGAAAATATATATAAAGTGAAATCCTTGCCTTTAAATTAGACTCTGTGGCCCAATAGAGGGAACTACACATGTTCACAGTTTACCAGGCCGTACATATTGTGCTAGGGGTGATAAATGTGGCTAAATGTTCACAGATTAAGTAGCGTCAAACACAAGTGAACAGAGAGCTCGTGAGAAACATCTGGATCACTGCTGAGATATGAGGCCAGAGAAGAGATTTATGGGAAAAACAGAGCTGCAGACAAATGAATATTTATTTCGTCCTTTGGGAATTTTTCTTTGAGAAATACAGCTTTTCATCTTTCATATATATAGTTCTAAATGGTTAAATCTGTGCTTACGTGGATACTATAATCCTCTTCTAACACATGATATCAAATATAAGTATACACATGTATGGCCAGATATTTTGTGGTCTTTGGAAGAGTAGGTGATAATATGATTAACCAGGTCATTTCCTTAATCTGTGCAGGTGAAATTATTGAGGACAACAAAATTTATGGGGTGTACCAGTTCTTATCTGTATGAATAAGCTGAAACCATTTATGCTTGTTAAACTGAGAAACAGAACATATTATCTAAGTCTGCCACCTAGTGAAAACCTAGAACTGTTAAGTAAGACTTAAATAATAAAATGTTTCATTGCAGTGCATTTTATATTTATAGCGTATTGCTTATATTCCATTATAATAGTTTATATTTAAACATTTAAATACCTAGTAGATTTAATTAGGTATATTTAAAGTGCTAATGCTATTTCTGAGCCTTAAGAAGACCTACATACTTTTTGCCTGTAGAACATTTTAGATATTAAATGACATAATCAGTCTCTTTTCCCTAGGAACCAAGCTCATGATAAAGCAATAATGTAATTGAAAAATAATATAGTTTGTTCTACTTAAAACTTGTCTACAATTAATTTATGCTCTGACTCAGTGATGTTGAGTATCATTGCAGAGAAGTGTCAAATATCTATGGCATAGTTCTCTGCCTGAATTAATTCATTCAGTAAATAGCTTTGACATGGCCAGTTATGCTAACCAATATAAAGATGAAAAACAGACCATCTACTGTCTGTCACCGGCCACTGGGAAAACTCTGGGGCTAGCTGCAATTGTGTATTAAAGCAAAACAGATAGATGACCGTAGCGGGAATTCCTGCCTGGATGAGTTTAATTAACAAAGACAGGAACATAGTGAGGATAATAAGGTTAGACTTAGCTCTTACATGGGTACATTACCTGTCCACAGCCTTGTAATCTTTCATGCCTAGTTACCCAGGATGGAAATGCATACCTTTGGCCATGGCTGGGCATAAAACCAAAATTAGCGCACAGGATCCATCCCAAATTATGACCACGCATGATGTTTTAGAATTTGTTATTGTTAAACTATAAAAGGACACAGATTTGTTATTCTATTTTTAAATATATATATATATTTAATTTATTTCAGAGAGGAAGGGCAAGGGAGAAATAGAAACATCAATGATGAGAGAGAATCATTGATCGGCCGCCTTCTGGACGCCCCCTACTGGGGATGGAGCCTGCAACCTGGGCATGTGCCCTTGACCGAGAATCAAACCCTGACCACCTCGTTCATAGATTGAAGCTCAACTGAGCAATGCCAGTTGGGTGGTGTTAGAAGTTTAATGTCACACAGTTCTAATCAACCACTGGGAGCTACATCAGTCTTCGTTTTTGGGTCAAATGAATGAAGACAACCTCAGTGAAAGGGTCTGGTGTTCATTCCTCCCACCCAGAGGGAGGGGCCGCACCTCACACTGTGGAGCCGGAGGCCACGGGCGGGCCGGGCTGTGGGACATTTACCTGAAAAGGGTCTGCACGTTGACGATGGTCTTGGCGTCGGCCATGTAGTCCTCCTCGGCGCTCATGGTGCTCTCCTTGTCCACGACCACCATGTTGGCAGCGAAGGTCACGCCGCACCTGAGTAAGTCATCGAGGCTTTGGCGGAAATCAACAGAGAAAAAGGCCCTTCAGTAAGTCCCAGGACGGGGAGCGGCGCTCACACATGGCGACTGACCCCCGTGCTAGCATCGGTCACCCCACAGCTGGCTTCCTCCGAGGGGCGCCCTGGCCGGTGTTCGTGGGGATGGACATTTGGAGTTCCCTCTATTGAGCCCCAGAGTCTAACTTAAAGCTGGTCTGAGAGCTGTTGCATGTTGGAGCTCTTTATGTTTCCTTAGATCTCAGCTGTCTCAAAGCATATGCATTAAGGATATTTAATAAGATTTATTAATTATATTAAGAAAACATGGACAACACCCATTTGGCAGTCATAGGGTAATAGCACATGTTAACATTTTGTTTGTACGGTTCGCACACTATTTCAAAGACACGTGTCTATTTTTCATCCGTAAGATGCCTTTGTGAAGAGTGAAAATGAATGCTGATGTTCATTGCGATGGTCGAGCCTGATAAAGATACATACACCTGGGAAGTGTTTCTTTTAAAATTTTTGTTATTTCTTTCTGTAGAGCTATATGTTAGAGGTTGGAACCATAAATACATAAAAAGTGCTACTCAAGACTCGTGTTTAGTTAGCCTAAAGCAGTCATGGCGAACCTATGACACGCATGTCAGAGGTGACACGCGAACTCATTTTTTGGGTTGATTTTTCTTTGTTAAATGGCATTTAAATCTATAAAATAAATATCAAAAATATAAGCCTTTGTGTTACTATGGTTGCAAAGATAAAAAAAATTTCTATATGTGACACGGCACCAGAGTGAAGTTAGGGTTTTTCAAAATGCTGACACGCCCAGCTCAGAAGGTTCGCCATCCCTGGCCTAAAGTTTTGGAGGTGGCAGCTGAATAACCTGATTTCTTTGGTTGCGTTAATCAAGGGTGCTAGCCTCACATACACGTTCTTGCAGGTTCTGATAGTCAGCCTTTTCCCAGGTCACCGATAAACACTTTGCCTTGCATTCAGTGAGAAGAAAATGTTACCCTGAAACCTGAAGCTAGAAAAGCGCTCTGCTGTTGCCTCTGTTTCATATGAACTAGAAAAACAGGCTGAATTGGCTGAGAGGCCACACGCGAGTGAGCGTAACAGGGTGCTGGGTGCGGAGTTGCTGGAAGTCAGAGAAGAACCGGGCTGACTGATTTGCACGGCTTCTGGCTTAAAACAGCGAGTGTGAAACTTAAAGAGCAGCAGTTCCTTTCGGATTCATCAACGCAGTCAGCTGCCTGGAGATCTTTTCCAAGCGCGCGATGGCGGTTGAATTAGCCGGGTTGGAGGGAGTGTTTTCCCCACGGGAAGGCAGGGTTTCTTACTCTGCGATAAGGGGAGAGGGTATTACCAAAGCTTTGAGTCCAAGACCCCCAGGGGCGGTCCAGAAAAAAGACTGCGCTTGAATCAGGAACAATATTCTGTGCCAGAGATTTTATGGCTAAAACTGTGGAAACAGAATGTTATTCCAAATAAATTTTCTGTGGTGAGAGGGCCCGGGACTCTATCAGCCAATCAATATGATGACTGAGCAAAATCCCTACCAGTACTTTACTTAGATGTTCTTTTTATCTAGGAAATTCATCATAATTGGTCTTACATCTATCAAAGTGCATTAAAGAAAGAAAGAAGCCGGTGAAAAATGAATGCGGCCTGGTCCCTATGGACTGTAAAAGTTATGCCTTAGATCGTATGCCTTCAACCGGCCTTATTAGCATTTTAAATCACGTTCTGAAATTTCAGCTCTTAAAATCTTTTCTCCACCATTAAAAATAAAAATCTCCATCATTATTATTATATAGGAGAAGAAAAAGAGAGGTGGTGGAAGGTGAGTTTGACTACAAAAAGATGTATGGGTAGAAGTTATGATAGGAAAGATGACTATTTCATCAGCAATAAATCAGTGAAATTGAAATTTGACCAAAATTCCCCTAGGAGAGAACCTGTGCTGGAAAGCTAGTCCCTATGCCTGAAAATAGTTAATTCCACACTCAACATACTGGCTGCTGCTGTTCGCATGTCGTCTTGGCAAATCATGTTAGTAATTATTATTAAATATGAGTTTAAATGTATCGAAACAATTTATAAAAATCGAATGGCATTTCTGAACCCTGTAGAAACATTTTTGTTATGTTTTAATTTTATCATTTTTATATTAATTTAATATTGCCTTATATTCTTGCTTCCTTTTTTTTAACTAGGCTGCCAAATTATTTTTTTTTTTAATTCTTTATTGTTTATAGTATTACATGGGTCTCTTTCTTTCCCCCATTGCCCTCCTGTCCCCCACCCAAAGCACAAGCCCTCACCCCCCCTGGTGTCTGTGTCCATTGGTTTTGCTCATACGCATGCATACAAGTCCTTTGGTTGGTCTCTTACCCCCTCACCCCACCCCGCCTTCCCTCATAGGATGTACAGTCTGTTGGATGCTTCTCTGTCTCTGGTTCTATTTGTCTCCCTCCACACCCTGCCAACAAAGTTACCTTCAGCGTGGCTGTTTTGCACAGTTCGGCCACCAGATGGCAGCCGAAGAGAAAAGTCAGTATGGATGAAGAAAGTTCCAGGCAATCTAATGGGCAAAGAGCTTCCCTTTCTAGCCTGCTCTAGGACTTCCTTTCAGAGAGAACTAGAAGGTGAATGTTAGAGTCTAAGGGAGTGTCTGTGAGTGTGTTGTAAGTCATTTGAAGGTTTTAAAATCGTGTTTTTAAGAAAAATCTCAAACAGAAGCGAAAGAGAATAGAATTTAGTGAACCCCCAGGGACCATTCGCCCAGCTTCAATAATTATCAGCTTCAGTAATTATTCTCCTTCCTCTCTCATAGGAATTAGATGCTCTCAGTTCTTCTTCTCACATGCATACTGTTACAGAAGAAGAATTCGTGTCAGAGGTACATAGGCAAAGAAGGATGGGCGGTTCATTCTCCTTTAAATAGCCTGTTCTTCCCATGAATTCTAAGTGAATACTGTCACTTCAGAGAAACATTACTAGTGACAAAATGTGGGACATGCTCATGAGTTCAAGTAATTTTCATATATCTACATTTTAGTTCCTTGGTATTATGACAACTGATCATGTAAGTTTTATTATTGTAGAATGGAGGCTAAATATATGTCACTCTGTTTGGTTTTCAGTGTACCCACAGCCAATAAATACTTTCAAAGTTACAGAACTATTTTTTTCAACAGGGCAAAACGTAAGCATAAAACTCTCAATTGAGTTTATTTTGAAGGCTCTGGTTGACATTTTTTTTAAATAAAAAATTAACGCATGTTATAGGAATATTAGTTGTTATTTTTTAGTTCTTATATTTTTATAATGTCATATTCATGTGTGTAAAATAATTAGTATTTTAATATGGAAGCATTGCACACATTTGACCTTTTAATTAACAAATTTTTAGAAATTATGAGCTCGGATATATGTTACTGGAATGAATTCTTGAGGAAATGCTCCAATTTATAAGTCTGACTTAAAATGAGCATTTCTGAATTATTTGGAAGGTTTCCTGAAGTTAAGATAAAGGTATTGATGCATCACAGCACTGAACCTTTGGGTGTTCCTCAACCAGATATCAAAAGCAATAATGCTGTTGCTGTAGACAACACAGAACTGAGACAACTTTAGAAACTTGGCAAACACCAACAAAATCGACATGCAGCAAAATGTGCTTCAGTCCAACCACAGAGGACCGCTTAGGAAGCTGGACTACACGATGAACATCACACAAGACCGTAAGCTCTACATGCAGGATACGTCATCTACGTGAAACTACGTGGTCAAGTCCACTCCTCATGCAACACGGCCACAGCACAGGACGAACCACGGGACACCACACCAGTTAGCGTGCCACGGACTTTGCCACCTACTTGTCAATAGAGCCCACCATGTAGTAAACCATTGGGAACCAACAGATTGCATCCAGAAAGTGGATATCTGGCCTGCATGGCAGATGGGTTACAAAACGAAACACAAGGTCACAACAGGGGCCACGCCACCAGGGAAAGGAAGTGGACTTAGTTTGCATTTCCAAAACCAACACCATGGACAAGATTAATTTTAGGTGCTTCCCCCCACCCTTAATAGTCATTAGCAAGTGTCATTTGTACTCTTGATGAGTGATATAATGCAATCAGTGTTATGAAAACAAATGTCCTGCTTTCTGAATCAGAAACATGATGGCAGCTGATTTCTTTGTAACATTGGAGGCCACGTTGCCAAAGACCAGCCTCTGCGGGCAACAGGCACCTCATTGTTGCAGAAAGGACTCCACGGAACTTCCTGGAACAGGCTTTATTGGTCTTTCGTTTTTTGTTTCCTCATTTTTGACCAAAGGAACAGAGGACAACAAATAAAAACGTTAGATACCACTTTCGGGAAGTACTCAGGAGCTAATACATTTTACAACCGGCCCAGTCATCCTAACCCTTTGAAAGAAAGTCAGACCCCATAAAAATTATCTAACGGGCAGTGAATAGTGGATTGCAAAATCTAAGTCATCAGGAAAGCAAAGGAAATTTTCAGTGCAAAATAATCCAAAATTAAAATACAACTCTTGTTTCTAAAAAAAACTTGCCCAGCCGGTGGCTCAGTGGTTGAGCATCAACCTATGAACCAGGAGGTCAGGATTGGATTCCCGGTCGGGGCACAGGCCCGGGTTGTGGGCTTGGTCCCCAGTTGGGGGCGTGCAGGAGGCAACCTATCAATGATTACCTCTCATCACTGATGTTTATCTCTTTCCCTCTCCCTTCCTCTCTGAAATCAATAAAAATATGTTTTTAAAAAAGAACTGAATGTATTTTTTGCATATATCAAAAGCCTATAAAATAGGTAATATCATATAGTTGAGAAAACAATGAACTCTGAATTGCATAGAAGCTTATAATATATTATGGAGATATCTCTGTTTTGAGAAATTTCTGTTAATACATTTTAAAGGCAGAGACAAGGCCACAGAGTTTGTCCTCATCCAATTTATCCTGAAATTTGGATCACTTTGGAATTTAAGAGGAGAGTTGGAGGATCCCAAATATGCTATTGATGTCAAGGCCATCTGCTACTAATTTTGAATCACAGAGAGGGATATTATACATTTAGGATATAATAAATTTGACAGTAGCATTCAGTGACCTATATTTACATTTGCAGAAGGATTTTGCAATGCTCGAGTAGTCGAATTTCACAAAGTATATCAATCCAACCTTTTCAAAGCTAATGAACACGGTGAAGCATGCCTTATTCGTGTTGTTATAAAATGTACGCTCTGACAGCGGAAGAATCAAAGTCATGGCACAACATAAAAGATGGATCATAAATATGCTTCTCTGGTAATTAACGGTTCTTTAGAAAGACAACAAAAGTGTCCAGTTTGGGCAGAGTTCTTCTAGGCTAGTTGATTAATTAAAGAAAATGACTGTAATTATTTTGGTGGCATGTGTCCCACTGGTATAGAGTGATGACCACATGCAAAAATAGTTTTAAGTAAAGAGCTCAGAGTATTCCAGCGATGGTTTAAATTGTATTTGTGAAATACAATCGAATCCAGTGATTATTTTGTAGCATAGCACTGATTATATCTCCCAGTGAATCATGTGCCATAATGTGTCTGATTTAAAATATTCTGAGCAAATTGAAAAAAAATTATTTTTTAGATAATATTAAAAACTCTTCATTTTATTTTTGTATTTACTTGTAAACATACTTACGGGTTATCCAACAGCAGCACTATGGGGTTGAGTTCTTTCTTTGGTCTATAATAAGCCCTGAGAGGAACAATAAAATTATACAATCCATTTCCAGCTGTTTCAGCTGCAACTATAATTAGTTTATTTTTGAATCCATAGGCTTTTGCGTCTTCATAGTAGTTATGCTGGCAACTCTACAGGAGAAAAATCATGCAAAAGAAAAGCCATTTTTATACCCTGAAAAAAATGTTAAGATACATGACTATGTAAAATTAATCTAACCCTAGTAAATCTTTTATTTTCTAACAAATTTGAAAATAGTTACATTTTTCTTTTCTTTTTTTCTTTTTTTTTAATATATTTTTTATTGATTTTTTACAGAGAGGAAGGGAGAGAGATAGAGAGTTAGAAACATCGATGAGAGAGAAACATCGATCAGCTGCCTCCTGCACATCTCCTACTGGGGATGTGCCTGCAACCCAGGTACATGCCCTTGACCGGAATCGAACCTGGGACCTTTCAGTCCGCAGGCCGACGCTCTGTCCACTGAGCCAAACCGGTTTCGGCAAGTTACATTTTTCTATACGCAATTTTCCAGCATGTTTCAGGAAATAATGTGTGTTGATTAGACAAATAAATTGCAGGTATATCGCTTGATGAAGAATAAACAACACCCACATACACGTGTTCTGTTGTAAACTTGCCACTACATCTACATTTAAAAATTATCCCAATGTATATGTCTATCAAAACAGCACATTATATACTGCAAACCTATGCAATTTTTACGTGTTGATCATACTTCAGTGAAGCTCCAAAAAATCAACTACCCATGACTTTCATCTCCACAAGTATAGTAATAATATAATTACAGAACCATGTACCCCTAGCACGGAATACCTGAAGGGATTTTGTTGTTGTTGGATATGGAGAGTTCACAGGTTCAAGATTCAGACACCTCTGTTTTGCTCTTTAAGAACATGACTGACAGACTGGCTGGCATGGCTCAGTGGTTGAGCATTGAGCTATGAACCAGGAGGTCACAGTTCTATTCCTGGTCAGGGTGCATGCCCGGGTTGTGGGCTCAATCTCCTGTAGGGGGTGTGCAGGAGGCAGCTGATCAATGATTCTCTCTCATCATTGATGTTTCTATCTCTCTCTCCCACTCCTTTCCTCTATGTATGTATGTATATATATATATATATATACATACACACACATATATATATTTCTGACAGATTCATTGGGTAATTTGGATAACTTAGTGCAGTTAAGAAAGTAAAATTCACCATTTTCTGTATTACATTTACATTCAAAAAGATAATATTCTTCGAACCCATTTTACTCTGTACAAATCATGTACTGTATGGACTGCACAAGAGGATCTGCATGTATGTCATTAGGAAATAGCATGACGTAACTTTGCAGAAAAGCACAGTGACAGGTGCTTACCTTGTCTAGTCTTAAGCAGCAAAATGGCACTTTTTCGTGAAGGAGATGGCAGAACGTGGGTGAGCTTCCTATGTATGGAGAGTAGGGGGGGTAGCCTTTGGCGTACCTGTAATGCAGCATGAAATGCGGAATCACCTGGAATAGCACATGTGAAGCTGGACTGTTAAGTTACAGCTACGATCCTCCATGTTGATCGAGTGAGATACAGTTACTTTATGATGCAACTACAGTTTGATAAGGAAATAGATTAGGACCAGGGAGGTGGACTAGGGCCCATGTACCAAACCTGGCCCATCGCCCGCCTGGTTTTGTGAATTAAAAGTATATATATATTGTTTAAAGTATTACAAATAGTAGAACATATGTCTCCTTTTTCCCCTATTGACCTCCCCTGGCCTCCCCCACCCACCCGGCACATGCCAAACCCCCCCCCCCCAGTGTCTGTGTCCATTGGTTATGCTTATATGCATGGTTTTTATATTTTTAAATGGTTGGAGGAAAGATCAAAAGAAGAATATTACATGTCACATGAAAATTATATAAAATTCAAATTTCAGTAAGTATTTAAAAAAAAAAATACTTAAAAAAAAAAAAAACAAACCACAGCCAACCAAGTCATTCATTGTCTCTGAGTACTTTCATGCTTCAAATGCAGACTTGAGTAGCTGCTACAAAGACCATGTGGTCCATAAAGTATAAAATATTTACTAGCTGGTTCTTTTCAAAAAGGGTTTGCCAATCCTCCGTTTAAAACCAACAATTACAAAAATGCTGCTTATGTCACGGAAATACTGATTTAGGTACTTTTTTCTTTAAGGATAAAAGATCCATTTGACAAAAACTGAACCCGGAAATACACAGGGTGGGGCAGAAGTAAGGTTTACAGTTGTTCGTATAGAAAATAATACAATCACTAATAAATAATGATACAAGAATAAACTCTGTGTTTCCTACTTTGGGCCCGCCCTGTATGTTTCCGTCAGAAATTTGAGGGTTTCGAATACTTTCTAGTCAAGGGAGATAATGCCCTGTAGGAAGGCTGTTTGGGTAGCAATATGTAGGATTGATTCAAGATGTCCAGTAGGTATGCACATTAGTTCCCGTGGCAAGCACCACCCCGGTAAACCTTAGAGAACCTCAGCATACTCTAAGTTTGAGGACATTTTTTCGTCCGGTGTAGCTTCATCTTCTGATTGGTCACTGAGCAGGTCACATGTTTGAAGGGATGATGCATCTGCAACCTCCAGGACAGGGGCGATGCTGGGCCTTCGGATTTCTTTGATTCCCTCCGTCGGAAGAGTCAGGGTAGGGCCACTGGCCGACCGACAGCTAGTGTCTTGCAAGTCGATAGCCACAGTGCCTAACACAACAGAACATGAGAGTCCATCAGAGCATTTGCCACTGCGACGACATATCCATCATTTCATGATCAAGGTGAAGGAAAAAGTAATCAGTTTAACCAGCAAACTTGTTTATCCTTTCATTTCAAAGGTGATTTCCATCTTTATCATGTGGGCATTTTTGCCCACCCCGGTAAAAAATGCTCTATTTGTGTAAATGTGGATTTGCTAAGTCTGTCTCTATAGTATGAAACCTTGGATCAGTGAAATGCTGTAATACTTAGGAATTGAAAGTCAAACAATCACCTTGTTTCAATTTACTGTACATTTATATAAAACTAGAGGTCTGGTGCACGAAATTTGTGCACTCGGTGGGGAACGGGTGCCTCAGCCCATCCTGCGCCCTCTCGGACGTCCTTAGCTCTCAGTGGTGAGAATGAGGTGATGAATAGAAGGGGAGCTTTAAGAAGAACAAGGAATATTTAAAACAGCCTTGGATACCTGGGTGGAAAACTTACAAAGGCAACAACAGAAGTGCCAGGTGCTTATATCCTAATCAGAAATAGAAAGCAATTGTTGGCAGCTTTGAATTCGTTTACTGTTTTACCACTTCAACAGCTGAGCATTTTTGTTCTGTATGTTTAATTACATCCAGTTTGTAATAGACACAGTGTGTTCTAAATGTGACTTTGAAATTGTAATAGAAAGTGAAGCATCTCTATTATTCTTTCGTAAAGAGAGGAGCACACGGCGTGCCCAAGGTTAGCCAGCCTTACCCATGCTGGCGATGATGCTGTGCACAGGCAGCCGCGACGGCCCGTGGTAGAAGGACCGCGAGAAGCTGCTCTTCTTCTGCTGGTCTTGGTTCTTAAACGCTGAGTTCTCTTCCTTGGTGATATTAATATAAAAACACACATCCGTGGCGTTCATAATGTACCGGGGGCCTGGGTTCAGCAGAATGTTTTTATTGTCCTCCCTCCTGACACCAATCAGGCAGACACCGAACCTGCACATCCAAAAGGAGACGGAAGAGTTTTCGGAATTGTAACGCAGCAGGGCCCCCGTTCTGGGCCCTTACGTTTGCACATGGAGGAAAATACGTCAGCGCTGCTAGGGCAGCGGGGAACGACAGCCCCCCCAAATCATCAGGGGAGTATTTGCGACTCAGGAGCACCAACGGGGGTCGCAAATGTTGTAGAAGCCTCTGTCGGAACCCTTTTCGGTCCAACCTCGAGGCCGACTCGACAGACCAGGCGCTAGGAGCAGGTCCAACGTCGAGCAATAAGAACATTAAAAAGTTCAACATTCAACCCCGCCAATTCATTTGGACCAGACTGTTGGAATGCCAAAAGTAACATTGGACCGCAAAGGGTTAAAGGTCTGACACAGTGGGATGTCACTTCCGCTCCGGAAGCAGCAGGAACATACTTCTTGTGTGCGTGGAAGGAGGCGTACGTGAAGCTCTTCCCCTCGTACTCGGCGAAGAACGCACTCTCCTCCAGCGTGATGTGGTACACCTCGTTTCCCGAGCACCTGCCGTAGGTCTTCTGCCACTGCTCGGGCGACTGCTGGCCCTCCCTGCAACACAGGCACACACGTCTATACACAGAGCCATGAGCGCGGCACCCAGCCCTCCCTCCGGCCCAGCCCGTCCAGTCTGAGCACGGCTCCTCCCCCCGATGGGCAGCCAGGGGCCTGAGACCCTGTTGGTCTGGGAATAGGGTCCGGTAAGTGGGCGAGAGGAAGCAGCCTCTGGAGCCTGGAGCCTCCCAAAGCCAGGTCACAGAGCGCTGGCCCCGGCCGCCAGCTGTCTGCCCGCAAGGAGCTCAGATGTTTTCTGCACTTCACCCAGGACCCCCTGGCCTTGTGGGTGGTTAATGGTTGACCCTGATTGCAGGGCAGTGGTGCTGTGGTGGGCAGAGCAGGGGGCACTTCCTGCTCTGTGTTGAGAGTTCAATGCAAATGGGGCCTCTTTCTAGAAATGTCGCCTTCAGCCTCGCTGGGAGTTGGCATGTTTCATGCTGCACCTAAACATATCCTGGGGCAGGGGTTTCATCGGAAAACATGCCTTTATCTCCTTTTCACTTCCTTTTTTTTTTCTTGGTTAATCCTCACCAGAGAATATTTTTCCATTGATTTTTAGAGACGGAGAGAAACATCGATGGGAGAGAGACACATCCACTGCTTGCCTCCTGCACGCGCCCCAACCAGGGCCCAGGCTTGGGAGGAGCCTGCAGCTGAGGTATGTGCCCTTGACCGGAATTGAACCTGGGACCCTTTGGTCCGCAGGCCAGTGCTCTATCCACTGAGCCACACCAGCCAGGGCTTCCTTCCCCTTCTTTTTCACTGACAAAGCGCATGGGTTTTATTTCCTTCGTCATCGTTTCTCTCGGAGCAGGGACAGTGGGTGGGAGCATGTTGCTCATTCAGGGCTTTGAACCCAGAGCCTCCACCAACCGCTTTGCCCGTCTCTTAGGTCCTTTATTTACATCATTTATTTACATCACTGAGCACCGGGCTGTGAAAAACATTCTAGAAGGTGTAAGAATGAGTGAGACGTGTTCTCTACCTTGACTGCAGCTACAGCCGACTCAGTCGGGAGAAATAAACACATACAAGGACTGTGCTGGAGGCTCTGGCAGAAAATAACAACATTCTGTGTGGATTCCCAGAGGGGGAATCACATGAATCGGGGGGGGGGGGGGTTAAAAATATCCCAGGGGAGATGGAATTGTGGGTTTAGCAACCTCCTCGAAGGAGGCAGAAGACAGGAATTCCAGGCAAAGGGACGCCTTTATAAAAAGATGGAGGAGGTGGAACCACAAAGTCTCTTCGGGATCTTGCTGTTTGAAGAACAGGCTGCATATATGAGAGTCAGGGGAGGAAAGGACATAGAAGCAGATTAGCAGGAGAGCACAGAGGGCCTTAAGAAAACCCTCCTATCTAAGTCTCCTTTGATAAGGAGGGTGAGCTGGGAGGGGTTTTCCAAGCAGAGGGGCGGCCGCACGAGAGTGGCATCCGGATTTCTCAAAATATTCTCAAAAACGGGAATACTGTTCCAGTTGTTCATTAATACTAGTAGGTGTGCTTAGAAAACCATTTCCCAGGTAGTCAGATGGATTGCCGATGCACCTCATAAAATGGCTTTCCATGCAGACTTCAGTGCCTGTTAGCTTATATAAAAGAGAAATAATAAGCCCAGCTGGTGTGGCTCAGTGGTTGAGCGTCGACCTATGAACCAGGAGGTCACGGTTCAATTCCTGGACAGGGCGCATGACCAGGTTGCGGGCTCCATCCCCAGTAGGGGGCGTGCAGGAGGCAGCTGATGGATGATTTTCTCTCATCACTGCTGTTTCTATCTCTATCTCCCTCCCTCTCTCTGAAATGACTAAAAACATCTTTTAGAAGAAATAGTGATAATGAGAGTGACTTTCAGAGGCAAATGTTTCCTTTTCTCGTGATTATCCCCGTTCAGGCCTCCAGCGTTGAAGGCGTGTTTTGTGTTTTGTCATGTGTTGTCTTTGGGGGGGGGAGGGGGGTGGGGGATGGAGAAAGGACCACCAGGGGTAGAGGGACGACCCATCTTTTCTACTTTCCGTGATCAAAGAAGCAGGCTTCTGTGGGTCAGCAGAACTATTGGCGCAGTGGGAACAATAAAAGCCCGTAGATGTGACCCCGTAAAACCTGGTGTCCCCGTCTTCCACAGCTGTTACAGGCAGAGCCGCCCCCCCCAAATTCCTAGGTTGCAGTCTCAACCCCCAGGACCTCCGAGGTGACCGTATCTGGAGACAGGGCCCTTCAAGGGGTGATTCGGTGACAGGAAGTGCTTGGCGGGAGTGGAAGGGGGGGGAGCCCTCATCTCATCTGACCAGCTTCCCAAGAGGAATTTAGACACAGAAAGAGACACCAGCCTGGAGGCTCCCTGAGGAAAGACCTTGGGAGAATCCTGGACTAGAAAAGGAAATGAATGAGAAAACAGATAAAATTCTAATGCAGCCGATCACCGGATCAATATCAATTCCTCGCTGGGATCAGTACGCTGCAATGTTGTAAATAAGATGTGAACATCCGGGCGTTTATATGGGAAGGGTATCTGTGAACTCCTTGTTCTTTATTTTGTTTGTAACTTTTCTCTAAGTCTGAAACTAGCTCAACTAAAAAAGTAAACAAACAAAGGAAAGAAAAATAACCCAAACCATTAAAAATGTCATGTTTAACTAGCATTTCCCAATCTTACGGAGTATGTAATTTTATTTTTCTGGAAAAATACTGCCCATCTCAAAGCACTATAACTCCTGCCCTGGAACACAAATGCAGCAGTGGCAGGAAAACACAGACCCAGTGTTCCTCCAGCACACACACCAATTAATTACACCGCGTTTAACATGTTTCTACTGGGCTTGCAGATTTCGCAAAACCGTTAAGTAAACTCTGGAGAAACAGTGATTTCAGAAAGCCTACATTTCACTTACGTGTAAGTGCACACAAGCATAATGCTCATGAGACAGTTAAACAAGACCGTCCCCATCATTTCACAAACACTGAGCATTTGGTTTGAGAATGATAGCATTTCCCAAGCGAAGGAAACAACCCAGGAATGGAGGTATTCGTCTATGTCAGCGGTTCTCAACCTGTGGGCCGCGACCCCTTTGGTGGTGGAACGACCCTTTCACAGGGGCCGCCTAAGACCATCCTGCATATCAGATATTTCCATGACGGTTCATCACAGTAGCCACATGACAGTGATGAAGTAGCAACAAGAATAATTGTATGGTTGGGTCACAGCATGAGGAGCTGTATTTAAAGGGCCAGAAGGTTGAGAACCACTGGTCTATGTTTTAAAGACACCGATGACTTTGACAACAATGGACAAGACTTGATACAGCTTTCACATGTGTCTGTCTGTATTTATTTATTTTTGTTTGTTTTTAAAGTTTAATGTGCAGGGTAAGTGTCAGTAAAGAGAAAGAGATGAAAAATGCAGTGAGCGAAGGGAGGGGGGTGTTGTTAATTCCATAGAAAGGAATGGGCTGCAAAGGGAGTAATTGACAGCAATGTTGTAAGTCTCTGGTCCTATCCCCTAAGCTCTCACACATGAAAACATACACAGGCAAAGCTTTCCTTGACATTTCGGTCCAATAGAGCATTTGCTATTTTTTTTAATTGATTTTAGAGAGGGAGGAAGAGGAAGAGAGAGAGAGAAACATCAATGATGACAATCATGACCGGCTGCCTCCTGCAGGCTCCCTACTGGGGATCAAGCCCACAACCCGGGCATGTGCCCTTGACCAGAATCGAACCACAGACCCTTCAGTCCACAGGCCGATGCTCTATCCATTGAGCCAAACGGCCAGGGCTATTGTTCTTATGTTCATGGACAAACCTAAGGAGGTGGTAGTCTCCACCCCGGTTCACTTTCCGGGCAGCTCTGCTTTTGTTCATCCTTCCTCCAAAAGAGGAAGCCTCCATCGCCACACTTGTCTTCTCTGAACCCCCCGGGGACCAGTGATCTACTAACCGTGTGCCCGGTTCCTTTAGCCTCACGCCGTCTATCTCGTTAGCTCCCAGGTCTCCTCACAAACCCTCACACCTTTATACCCCATCCTGCTGCGCTGTGTTCGCTTTCCTTTCCTTCCCTCTGTTTCCTGAAAGTAATACTCTCCCAGGGAAACGTGTTAGGTTGTCATTTCTTCTAAATCCCAGTATATGTCCTGTCGCCTCCATGGTGACCTGAATGCTCTCATTCGTCGCCAGGAGCTGAGAATAGCAGCAAGGCCACCGTCACTTACATCTGCATTAGAGAGCAGACATTTCCACGGCCACACTCCCTTTCCTGCCAAACCACACCTTTTATAGTTAATTCCCTACTGTCCAGACTCAGGGAGAAGATATTTGTGTGTGTTTTTTCCTCTTTTCCCCATTCATATGCAATCAGTGGTCAAGTTCTATAAATTGTGCCTGGGCAATATTTTTCTTATCAATTCTCCCTTTTTTCCCCCCATTAATTATCACTGTGACCAAAAATATCACGTCTCAGAGGGGACTAATGAAAAAAATATGAGACTAACTGAAAGCAAAATAAAATAAAATTTTCCTTAGGATGAAACGCCATCAAGGTGGGACGGTTCCGTGTCTGTTAACCGGCCTGATAACTAGGCATCCCCTTGCCCGAAAATCATGGTCCATGTTCACCATCTACAGTAATTTGTGTCCAAACAAAAAACTTACGTTCCTCTTCCTAAAAGATTGCCCAATAAATCAAAATGCTGACTTATTAGCAACAGGAAAGACACTGCCAAGAGCATGGAGCACACTCACATGTCATCAAGGAAGTGAGGGAACTGGCAAGTGCTAGCATATAGGCTAACGTCTCAGTGCGCCAGGGAGCACAGCTACTTCAAACCAGCTCAGAGTCGCTTTATGACTCATAGACCCACTAGAACCAGGATGAATATATTCATAACAGGAAAAGGAAATGGAAGGTCAGCAGAGTGCTAACCAGTAGTAGTCAGGGTACCGGCTAAATTGTTGTAGAGACTCCAAAATACAAGATACAGTTTTTAACATTAATATCCCTCTTGCA
This sequence comes from Myotis nattereri, assembly GCF_964212035.1. Taxonomy (NCBI): domain Eukaryota; kingdom Metazoa; phylum Chordata; class Mammalia; order Chiroptera; family Vespertilionidae; genus Myotis; species Myotis nattereri. Next base: position 2,098,673 of record NC_138096.1, on the reverse strand, counting down.
TGAAAACCCAGAGGTAGGCACTTCATCCTTAATGTGGGGTTTCCATCCGTGCCCACATTCCCACTGGCTAGAAGAAGAGAAGTGAGAGAGGAGGAGGGTGGTTGAGTGGGTGAGTCTAATTCTAGCTCTGAATCAGGAATTCCATTCTTCCTCTGGCCTGAGACAGGTCTCTCTCTCAAACATCTGGCCCTTTGCTCTGCAGCTCCTGATTGCTTTACCCATCTCAGTTGTCTCAGAACTCACACTTAGGATTTTCTTGAAATATTACAATCTGCATAGCACTTTATTTAAAAAATATATTTTTAATTACACCATTTTAGATTTAGTATTATATTTATTTCTATGTGTGTTGGATCCTAAAATCTTAGCTTCTTTTTTTTTCACATTATATCAACTAATAGAGTACAAATTGCTTGTGGCTCTCAACTATTTTTATTCAAAGTCACCATTTGTTAGAGGATAAAGTTTTAATAATATTATTCTCCTTTTTAATGGAGAAATTTGAGTATTGTTGTAAGCTTTGTTTTCAATTAACGGTTTGATAATCCTTGCATAAAGCATTTCGTAGAGTTGTCAACATTTTCCCCCATTGAACTATTTAATTCAGCCTGCCAGTTCTCTTGTTATTAAATCAATCTTGGAGCTTTCTACTTTCTACCAAGGCTCAAGGGCAAAATTTCAAACATATTCTCTTAATAAATAAATCTCGACTAGATCTTCAATTGAAGCAAAATATAGAAGACTTGATATAAATTACTTTAGTCAAACAATATTCTTAATAAATACATTAAACATGTTGAATTAAGTGTTTTTCTGTTGGGTGGGCTATTTATATTCAACTGATGGTATCTATCCGATAAGGTACTTGTATCTAAAATATATAAAAAGGAGATTAACACTCTTACACTCAATAATTAAAGACAAATAACCAAATTAAAAAATGACCAAAGGACCTGAATAGGTTTTACTACAAACAAGATAAACAGGTGGCCAAGAAACACATGAAAAGATGCTCAGTGTTATTAGCCATCAGTGAAATGCAAACCAAAAGCACAGGGAGACACTACGTTTCCTCCACTGGATGGTTATGATAAAAACTTGGATAATAACAAGTGTTCCTGAGGGTGTGAAGAGCTTGAAACCTTTATACACTGCTGGTGAGGATACGCAACGTTACAATCTCTTTGGGAAAAACTCTGGCAGTTCCCAAAAAAGACTAAACAGAGTTACCACATGTCCCATCAGTTCCACTCCTAAGATAGACCCAAAAGAAAGGAAAGCATATGTCCACATGAAAATGTTTGCATAATGTTAAGAGCAGCCTTATTTACAACACTAGAAACAACCCAAATATCCATCCTCTGAAAGATAAAAAAAAATAAAAGGGGACCTATTCATATAATGGAATATTGTTTAGTCATAAAAAGGAAAAATTAGTACAATATTACAATATTAACATACCTTGAAAACATTATGCCAAGTGAAAGGAGCTGGACAAAACACACACACACATTATATTATTCCATCTATAGGCAATATGCAGTGTCTAAAATAGGAAAATCTACAGAGACAGAGTAAATGAGTAAGAGTTGGGAGAAAATGTAGAGGCTGCTAAAACGTAGAGGGCTTCTTTATGGGGTGATGAAATTATTCAAGAGTTAGACAATGGTGATGGCTGCACAGTTCTATGACTACTAAAAAAACCACTAGATTGTAGACCTTAAATGGGTGAATTGTAGCATGTGTGAAGTCTATCTCAATAAAGCTTCTATAAAGAAAGTTATTCTGGTGAACTATAGCATTTCTGTGACACTTAGTTGTAAAATAAGTGGGGTTTTTTTAAATTATTGATGTACTTTTAATATTTTGCAGGTCAATCTTAATCATAGGAAATCCTTAGTTATGTGATAATGATGTCTTCAATATTATTTTAATGAGGCAAAATTCATTAGGGTATAATGGGAAGTCCTATTTTAAGGGTTACTGGGATTCTTTTTTAACTTAGTGTCAGATGCAATTTGTTTACCAGACAATATTTGTGACAATAAATATTTATGGGTAAGACAGTATAGTTTAACCATTCTCAGAATAATAATGTGTTAGTGTAGATGGCTCTCATTTTATTGTTTGCAACACAATGAAGCTGGTCTAGATATTTGCTTGGAAGTCGTATGATTCTGTGACAAAGATGGTATGGCAAAATAATGAATCCATGTGATGAGTTCCGTGAATGTTCACTTAATTGGTGTTGAAATAGTTTCCAGTGTTTTATTTTATATCTTCACACTGCTGAGTCCTTTCATCAACAAAAAAAATTTCATTCATGACCCTGTTCCATCCTTTCCATCAATAGATGAAAGGCTTGTAAATGTACAGGTTAAAATATTTCTATTCCAAACTCTATTAAAATTGTTTCTGGGAAACTCCTACCATCTCAATAGAGCAGATACCTGATTCAAGAAAAGAGTAAAACTTGCTGAAGAATACCGCAGGGCACTTACTATTTTTCACTTAATTCACACCATCTAGTATTATATCCCACGAAAGAATTTTCCTTTTCCTTGATTTATTTTAATGGGCACTTGACTTAAATAGCTATCAATTAACTTAATTTCAGTCATCATAACCACAAGAGACCACAGTGAGATTTACTTAGAAAATCAAATTTTTCTCTAAAATCCCAAGTAAAGACTATGAAACGGTATGAGATGCAGTGGGACATTTGTCTCCGTAAGTCAGAGTGATGACTGTATTCCCCGAGTACATATTTCTTGATCACCCAAGTCAAAAACAGTCTCTGTGTTTTACGAAACTCTATCCTAGTAAATGAGAACAGCGTGGTCCAATACAACGTTTTCCCATCTACCTGGAAATGCACGTGAAAAGTGATTTCTTTTGTACTATGTTAGCTAATCTTCTCTACTACTTTGTCATCATTCTATACTAATTGAATATTTTTATTTAGAGATAAATTATGTAAAGATAACTTCAAGACTAAAAACTTACCTCACATAGAAAAAAATGACTTTAAGGTTTTACAGTAGTGATTGTCATCATCTTGTTCTTGAATGTTTTATTTGTTAAGTATTCATCTCGAAATTAGAAACCATGCCCTACACTTAGGATTTAGAATGAAACAGATGATCTCAAGATTCGTTAGAAGAGACAGCCAATCACTGTCAATTTCCTGTATGTCTTGGACCCCTTAACGGGTCTATCTTTGTCTGCCTGTCTATCCATCTGTCTCTCCATCAGACAAAGATAATACACAAATACAATATAGGTACATATCTAGCTTATACCTTGGCTTGCTATATTTCTAAATCACATAACTGCACTTATTTTTGTAATATAATTTAAAATGCATTATCTTAAAGAAAAAAGATACTTACTGCCCTCTAGAGGTATGAACCAGTAGTGTGATAAGTGTAGATGTTGCTGGGCATATACAGTTTAAAGCTAACATGGCGTATTTAAACTCTTCTTCACAAACAACATGATCTGTTTGAAATAAAATAGGTAAATTAGAATAATTTACCTTGGGGTGGTAATATTTTAAAATAATATGAAAAATAAAACAATGAATTAAATTACAAAAGTTTCCATAAAAAAACACACGTTTCGAGATTTTTTTTTTTTTTTTTTTTTTTTTACCTGTGTGATTTTATTCCCAGGAAAAATGTTTCTTAAGAGAAAGTACTACAGCCTAGGGAACAGAGTCAATCATATTGTGACAACTATGTGTGGTTCTGGGTGGGGACTGGGAATGTCAGGGGGCAAACTTTGTAAAGTGTATGACTGTCTAACTACTGTGCTGTATTACCCTGAAACGAATCTATAATAATAAAAGCGGAATATACTAATTAGACCAGACGTCCTTCGGACATCCTTCCGGACGAAGCTGGGGCTCTGAGGGAAGCCCGGGTCCTGGGTACCAGAGGGAAGCCGGTGTCGGCAGCTGGGGGAAGGAAGGCCTACTTCTGCACAGATTTTTGTGCATCGGGCCTCTAGTAGAAAATAATGTTGAATGTAAACCGAAAGTGAAAAATAAAATTTTTTGAAAAGAGAGTATTAGACTATGAGTTAGTGATTGAGAGGGAAGGGGAGGTGTCTCACCACAGTTCTGTCTTTAATCAAATAATTGCTGTTAAAGCCTTTGGCAAAGTATTTCATTTTCCTCTGCCTCATCTGTACGATGGGTGAGATGAGGTAGGTTAGGGGGTAAGCCTGGACAATAAACCAGAGACTTCAAAGTCTCCTACCGTTCTGACAACTCAACTGTACGAAATAAAATAGTACTGATTGAAAACAGTATCGATTGAGCAAAGTCATAGTCACACAGCATAAAGACTTGGAAAGGTATTATTAAAAGAGGTATCGGCGCCGGAACCGGTTTGGCTCAGTGGATAGAGCGTCGGCCTGCGGACTGAAAGGTCCCAGGTTCGATTCCGGTCAAGGGCATGTACCTGGGTTGCAGGCACATCCCCAGTAGGAGATGTGCAGGAGGCAGGTGATCGATGTTTCTCTCTCATTGATGTTTCTGACTCTCTATCCCTCTCTCTTCCTCTCTGTGAAAAATCAATAAAATATATTTACAAAAAAAAAAAAAAAAAAAGAGGCATCGGTCCCTAGCTGGTTTGGCTCAGTGGATAGCGTGTCAGCCCACAGACTGAAGAGTCTCAGGTTCGATTCCAGTCAAGGGCACGAACCTCAGTTGGAGGCGATCAATTAATGGGTCTCTCTCACATCGGTGTTTCTCCATCTTTCCCCCCTCCCTTCCACTCTTAAAAATCAATGGAAAAAACATCCTCAGGTGAGGATTAAAAAGCAAAAATTAAGAGGTGTTGGCAATATTTGCATACCATATAAGGAATAGATTTTGTACCAAACAACTAAAATATCAAGCAGTAACAATGAATGCGGAAATACATTTAATTTTCATTGCACTTTGACCTCAACACCTAAAGTCATAAACTCAAAAGATGACAGGGTCCAAGTGGCTATTGAAATTCAACGATAAAAAATACAGGAAGGGCCAGACTTGGGGGCACTTGATGGGTGAGGGCACCTTAGAGGGGGTGATCCTGCCCAGCCCACGTCCATATTGTCCTGCAGGAACGAGAGAGAGGGCTTTTAAAATAATAGGATTGCGTGAGATCCTTGGTTTCTTATTTCTTGTCATTTTTATTATTTTTCATTTAACAGCTTTTAAGATAAGCAGTGACAATTAAGAATGCACGCTTATAGATAGATATGAGTCACATCTTCTCCAAGCCCCTGGAGCTTTATGGAAAATAAAATTGTTAATTACATTCTAGAAAGTCAGGTTTTTTGTTTTGTTTTTTTAAGTCGGCCTCACAGCGTGTTCTGAGCTCCTGGGTGATTTAAAGGACTAGAAGCTTCTGCCATGCAGTTGCTAGGTAACAGCCCTGGGAAGGCAGCGAGCAGCCGTGGAGAGTGCCCTAAACCAGCCCTGTCCTGGGTGTTGATTTACAGAAAAATCAAAAAACCTTTAAACAGCCATGCAGAGCAGGGCCAGTTTTTTAAACGGATTGTTTTTGTTTTTATTTCTTGGGGGCAAGTTCGGTTATAGAGACCGACTGAACAATTGGTGTTAGAAAATCTCTCAGATGTTGTTTGCTGATTAGACTCTGTTTATAAGCCTGAGTGGGCAGCTGTCTACCAAAATTGCTGCTTTTTCTTAGAGGAAAATAGATCATCTCTAACAATCAAGCTTGAGTGTGATCCTGTTGCTTCCAGCAATAAAACGCCCGAAGGGTGGGGGTGTTGTGCTTGGGTGGGCATGTGTACCTGCCCATACATCAGAGACGCTGGCCTGTTCTCAGATGGGAGCCTGCGTCGCATCCACAAACAGATTCAGAATAGACTTAAAACCTTGATAAGTCATTTAGTCTCACAAGACCTCATTGTAAGAATGCTTATTGAATATATAGAATTCAACCCTGTGAGAGGCTGGCAACGTGCTCACAACAGATTTATGTCAACTCAGTCACACTGAGGATACGAAGCAATTTTCTGTGTTTCAAATCACTTGAGTCCTTATACTATTTTAATGCTGTAATGTTTTTAAATGTGTCAAGCTAATTAAATGCTCCAAAGGGGCATTTTTTCCCTGAATTCTAGAACAACAGTTTTAATATCATTAGTCTCTTTTTATACATCTTAGAAAAACAGCAGCTATAATCTTTTATGAAAAATAATTTCCCTCAGAAGTCTATTTCTATTAGGTCCTAACCTAAAGTGTTCTTTCCTTAGTAGTTCATGATAGGTATTAATATTCTGAGAGTTAATGATATAGTTATTGAATTATCTGAATAGTAACATCATAATAATACCAAGCAATATTCTTCCTTTTATGTTAAATGATGCAGATATATGTATATGTACCAGTATATGTATATGCATATGCATGTGCATATGTATATGTATATGTATATGTATATGTATGTATAAATATTATTAAGCTTCACGATATATATTTACATATATTTATGGCCATATATATATATATATATATATATATATACACACACACACACACATATAAATATATCTGTATAATTAAACCTCATTGGCATATATCATGTTAAACAACTTTCAGATAAGAAATCAGATGTTCAGAAATAACTATCCCAAATCCATTGTTAATTTAGATTCAAGCTGTCTGCAAAGAACTCGACAAAATGCCAAAGCTGATTAACCAAGCGCATCCAAATAAGTGACATTCTAGTGGGTTTCCCCTCCAGAAGCCTCCTTCAAGGTTCCCGCTTGCTGCCACACAGACACACAGTGCAAACAGTCATGAAAGTGAACTGATGACTGAAAATATACAACGACCATGTTCCCCAAACGCCCGTCACTTAGGGAGGGAGCTGGGGAGGAAGGCGGCCAAGCTTGACCTTGAAATCAATTTTGTTATTTGTCAGTCACACACGAAACACATGTAGCTGCACGGAAATGAGACCCTGACTCGAAGGGGCTTTGAAAGATCTGGAGAAGACTTGGCAGGAGCAGACATGCTGGGATGAATGTTCTCAGGAAATACTGCAGATCCTATAGAAGCAGACGGAACGATGCCTTCCGGGCCTGCGGACATCAAGAAAGGCATCGCCAGGGAGGTGATGCTTCAACTCAGATTGTAAAAGTAATTAAGAATGTGTTCATTGAAAGGTGAAGGAAGTGCACAAGTATTAAAAAAAATTAGAGAAGTAGGAGAATCTTGGCATTTTTATGGACTTAAGTGGACAGAGAGCTCCCACTTCTTAAATTGCCTTGAATCCATTCCTTATTGGAAGCTGATAAGCTAACGTTCTCAAGAGGGAGAGAGGAGGTCCCCAGTGCTGAGTCTTCCATTTCAGGCCCTATGATTTATTATAAGAATAGCTTGATGACTTATTAATTATTTTAATATATATTTTTTATTGATTTCAGAGAGGAAGGGAGAGGGAGAGACAGATAGAAACATCAATTGTGAGAGAGAATCATGGATCGGCTGCCTCCTGCACGCCCCACACTGGGGATGGAACCCACAAGCTGGGCCTGTGCCCTGACCGGGAATCGAACTGTGACCTCCTGGTTCAAAGGTCAACGCTCAACCACTGAGCCATGCCGGCCAGGCAACAGAATAGCTTGATGACTTAAAGATGAACTTGGCACCAGTGACACTTCTTGTTATATTAACATGTTCAGTGAGAATTAATGGTGAGGATGGAGTTGGAGATGTCTATGTGGGTGTTCTATGGGAAATGAAGAAATCATGCAGCAGGAAAAACTCGCACCTCACCATTTGGTGAACGTCAAGCCTTGCACACACATATGTCATTTAGAAACAGCTAAGATCACTTCCAATATTTATATCGCTTGGGAATAGTTTTCCACTCTTTCTTGGGCAGGAAAAAGTGAGGCATTAGAATGTGTGGTGTTACAGTACAAAATAGACGGTGGCTAAACTGAGACAAGATCTTCATTTTCCAGCAAATCATTTCTCCAGGATGGGTGTGTGTGTGTGTGTGTGTGTGTGTGTGTGTGTGTGTTTGCACACCCGTGTGTATATGTATGTGGGTTTTAGACAATACTGTTTTTATAATGGTAACGATGACTACTCACTATCAGATAAATCTTTATACAATATTGCCAGTGACTAACGTTAAAAAGTATTTACTTCTGCCTCTCCTTTTTACTTTATTGCAACTGATTTTTTTTTTTAATTTCCCAAACTAACTCCTACTATTCTACAATAATGATTCATTCTTCCGGGCATGTTTTAGTCAAGAAATCGGAAATATCACATTCAGTCAACACGCTACTATTCTTCCCTTCATTCATGAACTATAATTCACATTCTGTTGCCTATGAAATACTAGAATCAAAGCATGGAACATGAAATCCATGGGAAATGTCCACTCCTTTGCAACTTGGTCTTTACATTCTTTCCTCCTGCTGGTGGAGGCACATGTACCAATTTGATTTTCACATCTCCTTCCATCTGTTCAAATGAAATGGGAGCTTTTCAGAGGACACACTAGTGGAAAGATAATGTGCTGGTAAAAAGATAAGTGAATATTCACAGATGACACGAAGCAAGAAATACTGAGATACACTCTTGGGGATGGAATTTTTAAATATTCCCGTCATTTCAATGAGTTTATCAAAATAATGGAGAATGTGAAAGAGAATCAGTGCAAACAGGCTCTGTGATTTCCTGTTTGTGGGAGTGGACGATTTCAGTGATTTTGACCTCTCTGTTGAGAGCAGGTAGATCAATGGGTTGCAAAGAAGGAGGGAAAACTCAAGTCTGTTCTGATTTTTAGTTATAACATTTTTAAAATCACAACGAATTCAATATCCACTTAGTAAACACCTAACATGTTTCAGACATTATTTCTTTCATCCTTACTGCTAATCCCAACCAATGCAATAGGGGCCTCATATATATATATTATGGCCATTTAGCAGGAGGGGGGAGGGGCTCACAGAATACGGATTTGCCCAGCTAAATCTTAAGTGGTGGCGCTCAGAATCAAATCTTTATTTTTAGTGCTACCTCATTTACTGCCTTCCTAAACATCTTATCATAGCAAGTCATCTTCGGCATGATGAAAAATTTGCAAAAATATCCCCTTAGCCAAATCATAATAATGACACGGCATTAGTTGCAAAGGTCTTTTGGATAAAGCGTTGGCGTTCTCTTGAATGCTAATTGCATGTGTAACAGGAAATAGATGGATTACTTTAATCTTACAAAATCTTCTACAAAGGAGATGCTATTATTCTTTAATTTTCAATTTAGGAAACAGGCTTAAAGAAACCCTGGCACCAACTCGAACCATTTACATCCGAGTCTCCTGAATTAGCACTTTACAAAAACCTCCCAAAGGGACTAAAATGCAGCCAGAGTCCAGAGCCACTGGTTGAAGTTGCATGCTATACATTTTCAGAAAAAAAATGATGTCATTCGTCACAAAGCTCAAAGATAAAAGAGCAAATCCCATAGCAATAATTTCGTGGCTTTCTGATGAGCATTTAAAAGTGTGTATAATTTTTCACTGAAATAGTATATACGGTAAGCGTTTTACTAAGATATGTGAGCACCTGAAGGAGATGCATTTTGCTACCACAGCTAACATGATTTACATTTTAATGGCTTTGAAGCTTTAGACCATTCAGGTGGAATATAATATAAAACCAACAAGTTACACAGACTCACGGATACAGAGAACGGACTGACAGCTGTCAGAGGGGAGAGCTTGGGGGGCTGGGTGAAAAAGGTGAAGGGATTAAACAAAAAGAAACCCCATAGACAGACAACTGGCTGGTAATAACCACAAGGAATAGGGTGCGAGGGTAGAAGAGAGTAAAGGGGAGATAGATGGTGATGGAAGGAGACCTGACTTTGGGTGGTGAGCACACAGTATACAGATGATGTGTTATAGAACTGTACCCCTGAAACCTATACGATTTTTATTGCCAATGTCACCCCAATAAGTTCAGTAAATCTTTAAAAAGAAAATAAAAAAATAACGAATACTAATATAAGAATGAAAAAGAAAAAAATGTATATTATTGCCTTGATCAAAATTAGCTCCTAAAGAAGCATTGAAGGAAAAGATAAAATACCATTTTACTACTTAAGTTCCTAACAAAATATAATCTCATGAGAATAATTATTTTAAAAACAGTGACTCCATAAAAAAAAACTCTTGTGTCTCTCTCTAAAAAACTCATGTGTCTCTCTCTAGAAATGTTTTTGAAATCTTCCCCCAAATTCCATGGTAAATTTACATGTGTATTTAGTAACCTATAGCGAGGGTGACTGTAAGTATAAATGAACAGATATAACATGTGGAGCCTGTGTCTATATTAAGCACAAACTATCACTGCTCATCTATTCAGGCATAATAAGGATCCAGAAACTTCAGCTTCTAAAAATCACCAAATTATATAACAAAGTAAAGCCTCACCCCAACACATTATCTTGTCACCGTTACAAGTGAATAAATTATCCTGTGCAGCAGACGCTGACAAAAGGAAACCCTTGTGTCCTGTAGAGACAGGAGTATCACAGGTTGCCACTACCTCCAGACTCCTCCCCGTCACCATCACAGTGGGAGTCTGAGAGCACTCAGAGGGTCTCCTTCGAGACTCAACTTACCGGCGAATTTGATGTGGAATTTATTCTCGGGCTTCAGAATCTGGACATACAAAGGGCAATTGGGAGCAAAGTCCTTTACAGCCCACGCTCTCAAGATCGTCTGGTGGTCCTGAAAAGATGAAAATCGCAATGGCGTGAAATACGTCGGGGAACGTATAATGCAGTCCCCTGCCAGTGATGGCCCGCATGTACAGTGGCTGGAACAGAGCGGAAAAATTCCTATCGTCTAGAGCCGTGGTCGGCAAACCGCGGCTCGCGAGCCACATGCGGCTCTTTGGCCCCTTGAGTGTGGCTCTTCCTAAGCCTTAGGAGGACCCTAATTAAGTGAATAACAAGGTACCTACCTATATAGTTTAAGTTTAAAAAATTTGGCTCTCAAAAGAAATGTCAATCGTTGTACTGTTGATATTTGGCTCTGTTGACGAATGAGTTTGCCGACCACTAGTGGCATCGTAGCCTTCATAACCTTGTAGGCAAAGGCTGCAAAAATCTGCCAGGCTGTGGTTGAGATGGCAAACGACTTTAATCTGGGTGTGAATGGGGCCACTGGGGAGCTGTCTAGTGGAGTGTTGTTGAATGCTCAGGTCTAAGAAAGATACAGAGAATTATATCAGCCCTGGCTGGTGTGGCTCAGTGGATAGAGTGTCGGCCTTCGGACTGAAGGGTTCCAGGTTCGATTCCGGTCAAGGGCACAAGCCCAGGTTGTGGGCTCTATCCGCAGTGGGTAGGCATACAGGAGACAGCCGATCCATGATTCTCTCTCATCATTGATGTTTCTATCTCTCTCTCTCCCTTCCTCTCTGACATCAATACAAATATATATATATATTTTAAAAGAATTATATGAATCTCATGTATATTTGAAGCTAAATGAAATAAGATGTGTAAACTTTATCTGAAAGTGTCAATAAATAGATCAACATAGGATAGAATACTTAGTGCAATTAGCAAATGTCCAATAACTAGTTATCAAAAAGATGTCATGACTGGTAACAGATACTGTAATATACAGCTGACTTTGAAAGTTTTTGGGGGTGGGGTGGGAAGCAGCATATAGGATTGATCACTGGGAATTGGTCATGCAAAAATGGTCTAGTTTGTGAATATATGATGCATTTCATTATGATCAACAGAAAACCCAAACAAACAAATTCAAAAGACTTTTGTTGACACTGGTAATGATCCAACTAAACCTATATTGTAGTAAAGATAGTTTTGAGGTATTTGCTCCTTTTTTAGGGACACTGTGATGTCACTAGGATTTAGTGCCGGCAGATAAAAAATAATCCAATTTTTAGAAAGTCTTCTAAGAAAAAATGACTGGCAAAGATTTTAGAAACTTACAGAGGACGTCCTGTCCACCTCACAGCGGCTGCTCAGAATGAAGCAGGCCTCCGCATCGTCCATCCTGAAAGCAGACAGAAAAGCGAAATGACCATACACTGAATAGCCATTTATTTACCGTCTGAAAAGTAGAATGTCGATGTTTTCTCCAATGCACACAAACTAAATGAAAAAACTCTGAGCATCCCTCAGTGAAAGCTGAGTTTCAAGATCATGACTGTATTTGATGGTGAATAAAATAACTATGGAATTGGCTGTATAACTCACTAGTTTATAATGAGAGACGTAATAAGAAAAGTCACATTTGATTCTCTGTAATCCTATATAATAAAAAGCTAATATGCTAATTAGGCCAGACAGCAGAATAACCAGTGGGCAGGGGGCGGGGCGGTGGGGTGCGAGGCAGCCAGGGCCACGAAGGCCTACTCTTGCACGAATTTCGTGCATCAGGCCTCTAGTAATTATATATTTTTCCATAGGCAGCATGCCCTTGAATAACCTGATTTCGTTCCATGCCATTTTGTTAGAACGTTGCTAAGGTGTTGTAGGACCTTAACTCCTGTCCACATGAATTCACCTCTGGTAAGAACTGGTTTTGTTAGATCAGGGGTCCTCAAACTCCGGCCGCGGGCCACATGCAAATACAAATATTGCATTTGTTCCCGTTTTGTTTTTTTTACTTCAAAATAAGATATGTGCAGTGTGCATAGGAATTTGTTCATAGTTTTTTTTTAAACTATAGTCCAGCCCTCCAACGGTCTGAGGGACAGTGAACTGGCCCCCTGTTTAAAAAGTTTGAGGACCCCTGTGTTAAATACATCCTTACAACTCCAGGATCAGCAGGAGGATGTATTTAAAACTTTAAAAGCAACAGAAAACATCAACAGAGCCACCTCTGCTAGGAATCTCCTCTGGCTCCTTCACTGCCCTCCTCCGCCCAGTTCGAAATGCGAATGCTTTAAAGATTAAACGTTGACTTGAACTGACATGTCACCTAATATTTAGCCCAAGATTTTTCCTCACAGAATAAACACCGTGTCAGGGATTTGGAGATTAGTCTAAGGGTGAGTCTGGACACCAGCCCATCCCTGACACCCGAGACCATCAACCACGCCACACTCATTGTGCTGTGTGGACAGTCTGCTGACCATCTTTGCCCCGAGAAACAGGAGCAAACGCATTAATGTTGTATTTTTTAGCTTTGCATTTGACCAGCGGCGGGACTAAGGCAAAACTCTGTCTTCAAAGATACTGAAACTTATCTTGCAACACTGAACGTGGCTAGACACTGGAGCAGAGAAATATCAAGTCCCGCAGGTGGAAAGTGATAGGGAGGGAGGGCACCTACTTTGCTCTCAGCAGATCCTGGTCTTTCAGGGCGGAACCTTGAAGGTAGATGACTCTCTGCGACCACATGGGGATCTGCAGCACCCTCCGGACTTGCACGTCCATTTCCGTGGGGCACAGAATCACCACGTAATAATCCTGTTCAGAACAGCGAGGGCGATGGGGTAGAAGCAAACATGCCTGTGGTTATACCGCACAGGCACACGGAATATCTAAGAGCATCCCGGAAGATGATCAACTGGGAATGCGCTCTAGCTCATAAATGAAAGCTTGCATCTTAACGCCGGGGCATGTGCCAAATCACACAAGACTAAAATAAACAGCGCCGACGTATAAATCTCATAAATCAACGCGTTCCTCCTGATCTTTTTCAGTCTTACTAGCACCAGGAAGAAAAGATACTTATATGCAGCACACATTTCCAGCCTCTGAAGTTTTCCGTTTTAGGCTGATTCTAAAATAATACATAGCATGTCAGGCAAAAGTAATTAGTGTCCATTCAGACTTCAAATATTTACTTTCAGGATAAAAGCTGTGATGGTGATTTCTATCGTTTGGTACTGTTGTGAACTGATGACATTGACAAATTTCTGATAGTAGAATGGCTAAAGATTTGTAAAAATACTGATAATACTGACAAAGTAATTAACGTGTTTGAGATCAAAATATTTCAAAATAGTAGTCCTTTGGAGAAAATATAAAGGTACTATTCATGATGAAATGGCTTCAAACAACTGATGTATAGGGATTACAATTCTCTGGGAAACAGTCATCATTTTATCACTCTAAAATATATTGATCAATTTTTATTCCTAGTAAAATTTCTTAGAGTTTTAAGAATTCTCTATATTGATATTAGGATAATATCAATAAATTACCAGGGATCCGAATTTCCCCCCAAATAGATTTTCTTTATAGGTTATAATGAGCAAACCTGAAATTATTTAATATGAAAATAAAAAAAACAACAAATAGGGAGTTTCTCCCAAATATTCAAATTAATTTATATAAAAACAAAAGGTATTGTATAAATTAGGTATCACCTATAAATAAGATTTTTATATATAAAAATTGTATTTCAAAAGTACAATTATTTATGAAAAAATCTTTATTGCAGGAAGAGGTAATTAGATATACTCAGTACTGTTTGGATCTCAGAATGGTCCAACCTTTTGACACAAATTTACTGAAGGGAAAATACTGATAATACTGACAGAGTAATTAACGTGTTTGAGATCAAAGACATTCAGGTAATTCTTTGCTGTTTAGATGGAACTAAATCTTTAAGCAGCAGAGATTACCACCTTTGACATTGGCCCAGTCCTGTGCCAAGAGTAAGAAGTATCTGAGCGTTTTGTCTGCAGAGACAAATGAAGAGGTTTTTCTGATTTCATGTTCTTAATTCAACGAGTTATTGTCTGATTTTTGGTCACGTATTGCTACTATGAGCAGGACCTAGTTACACTCCAGGAAACAAAAGAAAAATCAGAACTTTTAGTTTTCCATGTTTCCATCAGCAACACTTGATGAAACTGACAGGTTCAAGTGAGCAGATGGCATTGAAATGATTTGTTCATTGTTTTATTAGACTTTGTGTTCAGTTTCACTGTTCCATAAAAATATCACTTATGCATTATCCAAGGAAGAAAAATATCAATCAGGCTAGTTCAAAGAAAATCCTTCCTTGTAGCACTAACATAATCCCATCTGTCTGTTAGTGTAGATGCAGAAGCAAACTAAAATATCGTGTATTCCTTCCACATCTTTTCCTGTGTTCCTGGTTATATTTGTAGTCCTTCCTTTACACTTTCTAAATCTGAGTGCCTAACACAAGTCCCCCGGAAGGCAGGATGCACCAGCCGTCGATTGACGTTGACAATCTGTTAGTGGGTAGGATCCGGCAGCACGCACAATAGAACTGAAACGTACCTGCAGTCTCGGGTGGGCGTAGAACTCGTTTAAAAAGTCCATAAGTAAGTCGATCTTCAGTGAACTGACACACAGGACAACATGCTTTTCCGTTTGAGCTCTGTGGCGACTGTAGTTCCCACCCGACTTCTGCCTCTCCATCCACAAGTAGGCCAGCTGCTCAAACTGGATCGCGTTGTCCACATACGAAGGAAAAACACGGGGCGTGAAAGGGAAACTCGTGCAGCCCGCCCATTGTCGGTTAGGTGTCCTCCGTTTCTTCGACGGAACCCATCCAGATCCCAATTACGTGTTCCCTTCAACAACACACTTCTCACAGGATTGCTGCTGAGGAGGCTAATCGCGACAGGGCGTTAGGAGGTGAGTGCCTCTGGTTTATGTCCAATAGAGCATGACTCAGCTCATGTCTGCCATGGGCTGAGTCTAAGGGAAAAGTCTCATTGGCATTTCCTCCACATTCTCTGTCAAGTTCACCCCGAATATCATGCAATGGGATACCCTAACCACACAACACAGGAGACCACAGTTGGATAGTAGCTGGCATGTAGGGGAAGTAGAGAGTGCAAATCCAGGGAGTCCCCCCGAAATGTATATACACTTTAATAGCTGATAGCTGAATTGATGTGTTTTTTTTTTCTTTTCAGATCTAACCCATTGGAATGAATAACTATTCAAAGTGTGTATACATTTGGGGGGGGCACTCTGCATATGTAATCAATTTTTATTCCTTATGATGTTTGGCTTTTAGATGACTTTGAGAAACAAGAGAAACCAACCCTTCACAAGTTTGCTTTTTTGCTCTCTCTTTCTATGATTAAAAACTGTGTCATCATTAACTGTCATTAATGCAGATAAATGCCCTGTACATAAAAGGGACATCTTGAAGAACTGAAATGAGATGTGAGCTCTGAGTTGTGCATGAAGGGGGGGAAACCCTCCATTTCTAACTTACTGTCAGAAGGCTGTTCTGAGCCTGATTTAGAAACACCAAGTTCAATTTGCTACAGATAATAAGAGCACGCATCAATGTATTAGATTTATAAAGACTTGGTTTTATAAGACTTCACACACTTCTACAAAATCCTTCATGGTGGCATTTACCTGTATGGGGAGGACCACAAGGGCCACGCAGATCATCGCCACGACAAAGAGCTTGGAGGACCAGGTTTCGGGAGTGACATCCCCAAAGCCCACGGTCGAGAAGGTCACGATGCAGAAGTAAAGGGAGTCGAAGAGGTTGAGCTTCTTCCCGATCCGCTCCAGATGCTGGATCCCACAGATGCTGGAGACACAGACGCACATGAAGACGAAAACATCCGCATCCGGCACATTGCTTCTCACCATCGTTCATTGGAAAGCCAAAGCCCATTTCACGGAGCCCCTTCATGGCGGGGATCTGATATTGTATATTTTTCCTTACGAAAACACCATTTTTAAGGTTTTTTCCCTACCTTAACCAGATATGCTGTTATTTTGAAGTAAAAAGTGTATCTTCAGGCCCAGCCAGTGTGGCTCAGTGGTTGGGCATCAGTCTATGAACCAGGAGGTCATGGTTAGATTCCTGGTCAAGGCACATGCCCGGGTTGCAGGCTCGATCCCCAGTGTGGGCGTGCAGGAGGCAGCCGGTCATTGATTCTCTCTCATTACTGATGTTTCTATCTCTCTCTCCCTCTCCCTTCCTCTCTGAAATCAATACAAATATATTTTTAAAAAACACCCCCATAAAAGGTCTTTGTAGGACAACTCAGCAATACAGATCAGTAGCCTTAAAAAAAAAAAGTATATCTTCAGGATAGGTAGATTCATAGTTTATTGCTATACCATCACCTTATTCTTGAGGCTAAGACAGTTGTAGCAATGAAATACCCTTGATTTGCATCATGCAAATCAAGTGAATAATGCAAACATTATTCACTTGTGTATGAGCTATTTTTCCTAGAACTGAGGATGCTACCACATGACATATAAAGTCTGAAGCTATTCCATGATGATTATCCATTTTTAATATAGATCGCTATCTTTTCCATCCCCAGATGTCCTTGGAGTCATTATTAAATGAAAACTGCCTCTTCTTCCTGACCATAATTGATGAATTGCAGCTAATTACTATTTTGTATTTGTACCCAGAAGTGATTTTAATGATGTGCACAGATTTTCTGATAAATGAAATCCCAGAAAGGCTCACATACAGGAGCACATTCATAATCAAAATATCCTATTTTGTCTTGACTTAAACAGAAACACTTTTTTTTTTCAGTCAAACACCAAGTTCAACTATTTAAATTATATCCTGAATTGAAAGTGGCAGAAGAACTTAGTCATGTAGAATTTAAATAATCATAATTGGTGGATATTAGTAAACACTCTCTTACCTTTAAATCTTAAATCTTAATGGGATTTAATATTGCTTTTTGACTAGGCAGTAACATATTTTTTAAAGCTTACTTAAAATACTTGGTTTTAGTGTATATCTAATTATAACAATATTTTTGTTGATTATCCTATATCCCATGCCCAAACATTTGAAATTAATATAATCTGCAATTTAAGATAGAAAAAAATAAACCAGTATCACACCATACTCTATGTAACACTTTGTTTAGTTAATAGGCATAAAAGTTACTCAGATTCATTGGTAGTGGTTGACTTTAAAATGAAACGTGGCAAGTAAATATAATTTTCCTATAGTTCCTCTATTGTAAATATACCTGCAAATTTCAAATAAGAAAAAATGTTTGATTTAAAACCAATAGGTGTTAAAAAAATTTACTTAAATATGTCACAATGAGTAACGTAATATCATAAAAGTCCTATTTATTCATACACATACATTTCCTGATGGTTTATTAGGGCCCAGCATCGTACTGTATGTGCACTCCAGTCCATACATGAAGTGAATGATTTTGACCTCCCTTTTATAATACTACTACTACTAATGTCATAAATGAATAACCAAGCATTTAACTTATAACCTGGTGGATGCTAACTTGGGTCAATTACTTAAGCTTTTTAAACTTCCTGCTTCTCAACTGAAAATTAAAGGTAATATTAACTTCTCCATTTGGTTATCACGCACTAATGCAGCAGAATGCTGGCACATAATAACACTCCTTGAATTCGGTGGCAATTTTGTTCTTTATATTCCAGCCCCTGCAAAGATAGATAGATAGATAGATAGATAGATAGATAGACAGACAGACAGATAAGCACACAAAGCAATGAGGCAAATCTAAGGATCGAATATCAACACAAAAATATTACATTAAAAAAATATTACAAAGCCTTGTTTTCAACTTGACCGCAGACCCGGGGACTTGGGAGAAAGAGCAGCAAAGAGGACACTGCAGGTGGATTCCTCTTGGCTGTGGGTTTACTAACGGCTTTTAACGGCAGAAAACCAGCCACGGGTTAATGCGTCGCCGTCATCCAGTCTAGACTTTGCCCAAACCTGCGTCTCCGCGGGGGTGGGGGTGGGAGTACAGGCCGGCACTGGGGGCTCAGGCACGTGCAGTGTCAGCTCAGAGCTCCAGCTGTTTACACAGACCCCATGCCGACCAGAGTGACCTTTCAGGGCTCACGCCCGTCACTTACGGGAACTGACAGCTAATTCTCGGTAAAGTTCTATTTCCAGGCCCAAATGTCAATAGCAGATCAATGACTTGTTTTTTTCAGAGAGCTGCTTATCGCTGAGATTGCTAGAATGAAACAATGTCCATGCTAATTACATAAAAGACTGCATATATATGTATCACACATGCATATATTTATGGTTTATGTAGCTCACGAACCTACCCAACTACTAAGTAGAGCACTCCAGAGTAATAGTTGAATTTAAATGTTAAAACACTAACATCAGGGGAGGGATCCCAATAAAATTTCCTCTTTGTGTATTATTTTTTCGCATACACTCATACTTCAGTTTAAATAGGTATTTAATTTTTTGTTCCATCACAATTAAATACATCTACTTTTTTGGATATTCTGTGCATTTTGGGGAATTCCTGCCATGCACAGACTTACGTGTTTTGCTTTGTTTTTTGGTGCATAATTGTGGTTGATACAATATTGAACTTGCAGTGCACTTCCAAAACTAATTCACAAAGCCATTTCTGCCTTAACGTAACAATACCCATGTGACAATGTTTGTCTTAAAGATTACGGTCACAGAATTAAAAAAAACAACCATTAGGGACTGGACAGCCGGGTACTCTGGCAACTCCACCTACAGCAGCGGGGACATGCATTTCGACTATGCAGCCCAGAGGAGCACATGCCAGGGAGCCCAGGACGCTCTTCAGGGCGCACTCTGACCTTGACCATCACCAACGGATACTTAGGAACAGAGAGCAAGGTCCCTGGGAACGTTAAACCGTCTCACACAATCAGAACGGGTAAGAGGTTGACTGTGCCAATAGAGCCATAAGGAACAGATACAGCTCATGGGAGGTACTGTATAAGGTTCTGTTTTGTTTTCATCCAATATTTGTTGATCTTCCAATACGAGCTATAGATGTCGGGGATAAAGGCAACAAAGAATGATGACATGAGGTCACGAATATTAGGACACTTTTGCTGGTGGAAAGGAATGAGAATTATTTCATTTGGGGGGTATATCATTCCTAAGGGATGCAGGTGCAATCCATTGCAATAATGTATTTTATTAATATACATATACCCATAATAAGCCAGTCTTACACTCTGTGGATAAACCCTACTTGGTGGTAATTTTGTTACACTCCCAATATTTTCAATTCCAAAGAAAAATAGTAAGATGCACTTATTACAAAGACAAATAAATATATAAATGAGAAAGTAATATCGACCCACTCCTATCTACCTTTGCGGTAATTACTATTTAGTAAGTACTCTTTTGCTTGCTTGCTGTTTGTTTGTTTTGTGTGTTTTTTTTAGTGAAAATGCACTTTAGATTTTAGTTGGCAATTTATTACTGTAGGATTTCTATATCCATCTTTTTAAAGGCATCCCGGTCTGTAGTTCTCTGTCTCAATACATGTTCGGTGAAAAGCCAATTTGGCCAAAGATGCTAACCAGACACAAAGTTCTGCAGTCGAATCCATTTGGCAACTCTGGGTTAAGCATATTTTCTTTAGCAAAGACTTCTCTGATGTTTTTAATGAGTTAATATTCATCACAACTCGGAGAGTGGAATTTTTATAGGTTTAACCGAACATATCTGCCAAAGTTCTCAGAAGATTAGGGTTTTACAGACGGTGATGAAGACATTAGCTCATACTGGGCGCTCTGCCTGAGTGTGTTAGAATCACAGTTTAGATTAATCATTAAACGAGGTGGATAACATTGGACCTTGTCCGCGCCGTAACTTATACTGTCCTAGATTAACTGTCCCCTGAAGAAATGTAATAGTGAAACTGTCTGGCCCTGAAGTCTTCATTTTTTTAATGGAGATGAAAAGACATAATTTTAAAATGCCGCATTTTGAAAGGGTTCCGTTTCTACCTTTAATCTCAATTTAACACTGCTTAAGAGCCCATAAGTCAGCATTCTGGAATGATCGACTATTCCAGCCATAGATCCATAAGATTCATGATGCCTGACTCATCATGCTTTGGCCTTATACTGAGTTTCTATGAATCTGAATTTTGAGCACATGTAGCAAAATACAGTTTCTAAATACAGGCCCACAGCAGCCATCCTGAGCGCTGGCTGAGCCTGGAAGCAGCTCACAGAGCCCCGGAGAGAACAGGGCACAGCTCCTCCTAAGCACTGCAAGTATTAAAATGTGCATCCCCGCACTGAGCGGGCCATCTGGGAAGAAAGGCTCCAGTGGTATCTCGTTTAAAAAATAAATTTTCATTCTTTTTTTGTTAACTGGGACACGGTTAAAGCTCACTGAAGATAATTTTAGTTAAAAAAACAACAACTGTGCTAACACAGGCAAACGTCATAACCACATTAATTTTAAAAAGGATTACGGCCCCCTTTGCACTAAATACATCGAACCATGATCTAGATCATAACAAGCATTTCATTTCTAATTGTCCTTTGAAATAAAGCACCAATTTAAAGTGAAATTTATTTTTTTCAGTCTCGTTTTAACAAAACATTCTTCCATTTACATGAGCTAACATCTTAATTTGTAGAATTTTAAATCCCCTTTTTCCACTCACCTAATGAAAAAAAGAAAAGATCACCAGGGAATGAGATAGACATTAAATATGACTACGCCAGCATTAGTAGAGTGATATGTGGTCTTTCTCATATCAAATACTTCAATTAAAGGGACTCCACATTGTCCCTTGCCAGTCCTATAGAGTACATTTCTTTTAGCAAAATGACGTTACATTAGTTTATTACATTTCATCTCCTTTCACCACTAATTAATGTGAATAAAATAAAAACATCTGCTGAACAGTCTTAGTAAATGCATCAGACTCATCAGCCTACAGGCACTGCTATCATAATGCATGTAGATGGAAGAGAATGTTCATTGTTGCTATTGTTCATGGTGGGAAGAATGAAACTTGCAATTGTGTCGTGTTTTGTTCTGTGTGTGTTCCTCAGGTTATATGCTGTACCCATCATTATTTACCAAGAAATGTGTACTGTGTCTCAATGTAAAATGTATTTTCCACTGTGAATTGAGGATTGGAGGGGGGAAGACAAATAAAGAACAAGGCAGTGAGATAAAAGAAATGATTAAAATATATTAAATCAGGTAAATATGAGGAGACAAAATTATTATGACCAAAGGTAGCAACTTGGTAAAGTTAAGAATCAAGTAAAATCCCAACCATGTTCTTCTTCAAACTCTCACTTGAGGAAATCCTATAAAGACAAGGAGGAACTTAATCACCTAATATTCCTATTCATTTAAAAATTTTTTTTTTTATTTAGTACTTTTTGCTTCTTGGAAAACTGTTAGGATTTTTCTCTCCTGAAGCTTCAATAAAGGACTTGTCATTTTATCTCTGCTCTGTTGTAGCTCATGGGCATTTTAAAAAGTTTTGCATTTATTTGTTCATCTATGTCAGGCATAGTACTAGGTACTGAGGAGCCATAGTATTAAAAAAAAAAAAAACAAAAAAAAAACTGGCAAGGCTGCTTCCTTGATGGGATTTAGAATCCAGAGTTAGAGGTAGAAAATGATGACTAATCTACACTAATAAAAGAGAAAGATGCAAATTGACCATAACTCCACAACGCCCACCAGCCAATCAGGCGTGAGTATGCAAATTAAACCAACAAAGATGGCAGGTTAATTTGCATGCACAGGCACTCAGCGGCTGGGGGCAGGGTGGTATGCTTGGTCATTGCCATGGCAATGACGCAGGCATTGCACACCACCCCAGCCATTTAGTGCCTCTGGGCAGCATAGGAAGGTGGAAAGGTGGCTCCGGGCTGGAGCGAAGGCAGTGCTGACAGCCAGGGGAAGGAAGGCCCATTCTTGCATGGATCTTCGTACATCGGGCCTCTAGTGTAAATATATATGTGTGTGTGTGTGTGTGTGTGTGTGTGTGCGTGCGTACAAAGGAGAGGCCCCTAGTGTTATGATTTCCTATGATAATGGATTCAGGTGGGTCATGCTTCAATGAAAAAGTGTTGTTCACATTAACATAAAAAGAATAAGTCAGAGAAAGAAGATGGAGCACTGTAGGGAGCAAGGGAGGTGAGTGTGATAGAGGAAGTCAGGGGAAAACTAGAGGATTCCTGGGCAGAGGAAAAATCTACAGTTTGAGATGAGCGTGAAAAGATGGGGAGAATCCTGGTCGTGCAGGAAATTTAGAGCAGATTGAAGGGTTTGATATACATCCCAAGACATATGGAAATCTTGAACGTTAAGGAAGTGGTAACACATGGTATTTATATTTCATAAAGGTCACTTGGGTTGCCATGACATGAATGGCTTGGCATGGAGCCGGCGAGAACATGGTAGACCAGTTAGACGGCGGTTGCTGTAAAGAAGTTGTGATAGTTTAGCGAGGTGGTGACAGAGGGATAGGCGTGGGCAGATTTGCAAGACGGTTAGCAGATGAAATGCATGGAATGTGTTGACTGTGTTTTGGGTGACAGAACAGGTATTAAGAATGAGACTATGTGGAGTTTGCCCAAAAGAAAGGACAGTGGTTGATATTCCACAGACCTGGACAGTTTAAGGGAGAAATAGCAGGAATTGTCTTTTACACCTATTTAGTATAAGGAATCTAACAGGAAATGTCACAGAAGCAGCAGGAGGATATAAAGGATGTAATTAAAGTCATCGAAAGTGGCCTACGACAGTTGGTGTCGTCACAATGGTCAGGTGCTTTTTGGCCCATCTGTGACCTATAACGTAAAGAGGAAATTAAGGCTCTCAGCCTGACCCACCCCCAGTGACAGCAACTCTTAGACCAAATTCTGCCACATAAAACGCGTATGAATCCCTGTCCTGTAAGGTTGAAACGGCCCCTGTTCTCTGTCTTTCTGCGCATTAACAGCAAACACATTGCACAGAAGGTCAGTTTCTACAAGAAAAATGTGAAAAATGTACCAAGGGCAGGTTCAGTGAGCGACCTTGTGGAGTCAGCTGACAGACTCCTCGGCTCTCTAAGCCCAAGGCACCGCATTCCTGACGGGTAGGCTGCTGTGCTCGCCATGGTCTCATAATCTAATTACTCAAGAGCAGAAATAGCCAAACAACTCCTTCTTGCCAACTGCATGTCTTGAAAAAAATTTCTAATTTCCCTTATGTTAACTTGTGAGGATTCTGACCCAGACATTGATGCGTGGAACTGGCGACAGCCTGGTAATGGGTTTCGGATTAGAGTCCTTCAAGGTTGATGAGCCATCCCTAGGTTTCAACATATATGGACACATATATGTCCCACCATCCTGGAAGATGTATGGGGCTACACAAAATAGTTAAAATACATGGTATGTTCCTGGGAGAAAAAAACAAACGCGAACTCAATGGGCGAGGACTGATCATTAAGAAGCTATGTCATGTGATGATATGTTATAGGAGAGGACAAGCTTGCATGAGCATAAAATGAGTGTATATGGGTATGTGTCTGCCTTCACCCGTGGAGTGTGTGTGTGCACACCTATAGACCCCCACGCATGCTAATAACCTTCACGTACATGTAAATGGTTCTTCATGTCAATTTTTTGGACTTTGATATTGGGAGTACCTGACGCTGACTTTCTGAGTCCTGCGGTGATTTCAGAGACCCCTGCCGAGTTTATCCAGGCTTTAGTCCCCGTCATAGGACAGCCCAACAAGGCCAGTACATCTCAGGGCCACACTCCCTTTTGCTACTGTTTTAATGGCTTAACTTTCCAAAATAAATAAATAAATTAATTAATTAATAAATAAATAAATAATAAATAAATAAATAACAAAAAGCACAGGCCAGTTTTCCTCTTTATTTGCACATTGTCTTCTTAATCATTAGGTTACTTTTAAAAAAAAGGTACTTAATAGAAAAACTACAATCTCAAGTTGTCAGCAGAGTACCTTCTACTTGCTGCAAAGTAGATACAGTAGAATTTCGCATCAAAAGCTCAACTCTGAGAACATGAGTCTAGTGCAGCCTTTAGAGTAAGACACATAAGGGAGATGTGGCGAGGGAAGTAACAGGGACAAATCATAAATCAGTAGTGTGTGTGTGTGTGTGTGTGTGTGTATTTTAAGTTAGAACATACCCTGAGTACCTGTGTCTGCCCCCAAGCACTGCCTGTATTTACACTAGACCGCCAGGCTGACAAGTCACCTTAAGAAGTCTGCATACATCACCCAAGTGACGTCACAGCTCTGAGCAAAGGGAATAATAAATGCACGCAGCTCTGAAATTCAGACCTAAAGCATTTTCTCAGCTCGGAGGCCTTGCCTCTCTGCGAGTTACTTTTGCTTGGATTTGTTTGAACTTGTCTGATTCAAAGTGCAAAGCCAATGAGACATTAGCATTACACACCATTAATTCCCATTATGTACTTATAGATACGTTTATATTTAGAGTTGGTAAAAGCAAACTGCATCCTGTACCTATACCAGTTCTCTTCAGAAAAGGTTTAATTTTGCAGTGGATTTTCTCTTTACTATCAAGACATTAGTAGATGAACACTCAATGCATTTGTCCTTGCGCATGTAAAACATGAAGTGATGCCCAATAAATATTGTCTGATTTCAGCTGTCTTATACTCATTTAACATGTTCCCACAAGAATACCTCGCTACTTACTGCCGTATACTAGTCGCACATAATTCAGTTTCTAGTCAGCAGTTTCTGGGAAATCAAGTAAGACACAAAACGAACCTTTGTTTTATCATTTCTGAAATGGTCCAAATGTAATTAGCCACTAAAATCAAAAGAGAACATTGAGCTTAAAGTGCTGCCTCACATTGTAAGCCATGAGAATTCCTTTCATAGCAACAGTAATTCTTTTTTTTTACATAACCATTCACTTGAATCCAACATTTTAAAATGTGATATTAAAATGTCATGTTTATCAACAGAAAATACTTTGTCATATGGTAGCATTTTTACTTAAAATTAATGGAAAATTTTTCTCTAAGTGATGGCTAAGTCAACTTCACATCTATTTCAGAGTATAAGATGCACATGTAAGTCAATAACATACAAATATAATTATATGTGAGTAAGAACACTCTTGAGAAGTATCTGATGGGTTCATGTGAGCGTTAAACTAACCCTTCTACTGATGGTGGATTTAATTGCTTGTAAAATGATGTTAAACAGATCAGCATGTGTGTAGAATGGTCTCCTGGATCAGTGGTTCTCAACCTTGGCTGCACATTAGAATCACCTGGGAATCTGTTTAAAATCCTGATTTCTGGGCTTCATCCTCCGGAAATTCTGTTTCTCTGTTATGGGGTGAGGCCACAACATTAGTAACAGAGAAACAGAAATTCCAGAGGATGAGGCCCAGAAATCAGGATCTTAAAAAGATTCCCAAGTGATTCTAATGTGCAGCCAAGGTTGAGAACCACTGTCTTGGATAAATAATTATTCTTCTTTTTCACTGGAAATTACAACTGTTTTCCTGATCAATGACGATTTGTTCAAAGAGCATTTTCAGGAGGTCAGTGACACGTTCTAAAACAGGAATTCACTGGAAAACATAATGTGTGTGTTGACATTTACGTAATGCACACTTTGCCTCTGTGGCCTCAATTTTTATAAATTGTGGAAGAAACTTATGGTTCAGATTATTTATATGCACAGGGATTACACTAGGAATTACTACTGCAACTAAGATACTACTATTTGGGAATTCTTTTATTCTGTATTATTATTTTTTTTTTTTGCATGAGGAAAAAAAGATTAAGGGAAGAGAGTGTTTTTATGATTCAACATATACAATGAATGGGCTATTTCCTTTACTTTTTGCTCATCATGAGATCCATTCAGCTCCAGATTTTCAATGACTAGACATTATGCTAAGAGCACCTATCTTCACTCTTAGCAATTATGAATGTCATCAAACGGCATCGTTTTGTGGACACAGCTGTTCAGGTTCTGGGCACACGGTTGAAAAATGATCTAGTCCAGTCTTTCCTCTCAGAGAGGCAGACTCTTGGGGAAGAGTCAAAATCGAGGCAGATAGGGTAGCGGGTCCCTGAGGGCACGCAGAGCCTGGGAACCTTTTCTCTAGCTCTTACCAAATGTCTGGAAAGCAAGTGACGTGGGGAAATTAGGTGGCATTGTAAGTGACCCTTTTGTTCCAGTCCATGTTCTAACTTATCTCCTGGGCCAGTGATGGTGAACCTATGACAGACATGTCAGAGGTGACACGCGAACTCATTTTTTTGGTTGATGTTTCTTTGTGAAATGGCATTTAAATATATAAAATAAATATCAAAAATATAAGTCTTTGTTTACTATGGTTGCAAATATCAAAAAATTTCTATATGTGACACGGCACCAGAGTGAAGTTAGGGTTTTTCAAAATGCTGACAGGCCGAGCTCAGAAGGTTCACCATCCCTGGCCTAGGCTAAGGCCGAAGCCCACAGAAAGCCATCATTTTCCCACACTCCCCCTCACAGCACTGCTTCTGAGCATCCACTGAGGTGTCCCCTTGCGCAGAGCGGAAGACAGGCCATGAACAGACAAAGCTGACCTCATTCCTGCCTTCCTGTTCCCTTAAAAAAATAACTTAACTCCTCCCACCCTGACCTTGTCTATCTCCTCTTCAAACTAGAGATGGTCTTACCTACCTCACAGCGTCATGGTTGATCATGAGCGCCGATTAATACGCAAAGCCAAAAGACAGGAAGCCAATCCTGGTTCTTCCTTGGGACCATTTTTCTTAAGAAATATCATCTATGACTGTCTCTGCATCACTCTGCCCACTAATGAGATTCCTGGATTCCGTGGGGGGTGGGGCAAGGAGGAAGTTAATTCCCTGGAGCACCTTGTGTGCTTTCTTCTTTGTGAGGATGAGAGCTAAGTAAATTACTTGTCTCCGTCTGCCTCAGCTGCTCCATCTTAGATCTTAGTATCAGATTTACATTTCATCCCTACTCTGTTGTGTTTCTTCTGTTTCTGTTGTAATGACCCATTTCCTTTTCTTCCTTTTTTTCAGGTTCTTTATTTATTATTCTTTTTCCCATCACCATGCATGCCCTCTTCCACCGCCACCCACACCCCTTTTCCCCTGCAGTCACCCCACTGTTGTGCATGTTCCTCTTTAATGGCCCAGTTTCATGTCCGTTTCTAAAACTATCTCCAACCTTTTGTTGAAGTTCACATATTTTTCTCCCTTCTTTGACAAATGAATAAATTAAAACTTAGAGATGTAATCAAGTAAAGTCACACAGCAAGAAAGCGACACAAACAAGATACCTTCCCATTCAGTGCATTTCTATTTTTACCAAAAGTCTCTCAAATCTCTGCGTGTATACATATGCATCTGTAAGAAATAAAATTTCTAAGGAAAGAGCACTTTGTATGCTAAGCTGGAAATCTGCCCCCTAAATTACAGCAATAAGAAGCCTACTTCATATCTGAAAAGCACTTTAGAATTTACCAAATGCTTTCATGTAAATTATCTCGATCTTTGTGATTGTTCAGCGCTGGGTCCTGTTGGAATTTATAATTATAAAATAGAAAAGGTTTAGAAAAAGGCCAACACACAAAGCAAAAAAATCCCAGGGAGAAAAGTTAACGCATTTGGGGGGACATTTGGTTAAAGAAAGAATACTGAGTGGTTCAATTGGGAACATAAAAGATAATTATAGAGCAGGGCACTGAAGGTGGCCTTTCACCCTCACCGTAGGCCCATCAGAGGGAACAGCGCATGTGAAATTCAAATGAGATATTTAGAACATCCTACAATCAGTGTGCGAGCCAACCAGGAACCTAAAAATAAATCTGTTAAACTTATATATGAAGTTATAGCCGAGGTCCATAATAAATATAATTCAGTGGACTCACAGCAACTATAGTAGGAGTATTACGTGGCCAAATGAACCTGGGTGATTAGATAATCAAAGAGATTCTGTATACCATTTACATAGCAAAATGTTGCTGAGAATTAATATAACCCTGAGGTGAGGCGATTAGCATCCACTTAAGCAAAGAATGGAAAGTAGACAGTGTTAAAATGAGTCTCTCAGTACTCCCAGTCAAAATGCTTTAAAATACAAAGATTTTGGGCAAGAAAGAGGGTCAATTATAGCACGACGAAATAATTTTTAGGGAATTTACTAAGAGGAAACTGGGAGAACAGCAATGACACATAATTTTGAATATAAGGATTCTAGCCATCAGTTGACAAGCAGAAGTGTCATTAGGTCACAGAAGATGAATTCATGCACAGGAAAAAACAGGATGGAAAAAATGGGGGATTTTTAAAGAGAAAAATAGAGTTGGTGGTATTTTTAAAAGACGTATGAATTCTACCCAGATTGGGTTGCTTCATGGTAAGAAAATGCCTCTATTATAATAAAAATGTGCTGTGAAAGCCCTGACGTTGACTATGCTTTAAAATAGGCGGCCATCTGGGTGGGATGACATAGAAGGGGCTATGTTTGGAGAAGTGGGAAATGGTGTACATGCGCGGGTTCATTTTAGCAATGGGATTCTTTGTTAGCATCTTCTGCCGCCAGTCCATTTGCATTACGTTCTCATTGCACGGACCCTTGTTTTTACTTTCCAAACTTAGCTGCCACCTTTTCTGAACACGTAAGTGAAAGACTTTCTCATCTCCGCATCCATTGTGCCATCTATCCTATACCATGCGGCTTACTCCCCTCTTAAAGTTTCATTTTTGTTCAGTGTTTAAATAGCAATCCCATCGTGTTCGTTCCCGGGGTGCTGTCTTCGAATCCCTGCCGTAATGACTCTCCATGATGTCACCGAAGCCACCTGCCCCGCCCCACCCCCTCTCCTGAACTCCGGGTCCCCACAGACAGGTGGCTGTTCACCAGCTCACCTTAGGTTTCTAAAAGGTGTCTCCACCACTGTGGATTCTGTTTCTCTTCCTTTTGATGTTTCTTCCCAGATTCCCCCTCTACTCCTGTATGGCTCCATCATTCTACCAGTTTCCCATAATGCAAATTTCAGCCATTCTCCCATTGTTCTTGATCGTACACATTGCATCCAAGGTATCATCAACACTGTCATTTCTCTTTAAAAAAAATGATGGCCCTAAGAACCCACCACATGTACAGAAGATGGTATGAAGGTGTGGTCATGGAATGAATTCATGGGAAAGGCACCCCATGAAGCCAGGATTGTATCCGGTTTGTGATTTCCACCCTCGGAGGAATGAGCAAACACACCTTCCTGTTTCCTGCAGAAGCAATGCTGCGGTCCCTCCAGGGTGACAACATCCATCCTGAAGATGGAAACGGAAGCTCATCATAAATGACAGAGCGGAACAACCGTGTGAAGATGCACCCGGTGAAGCACACGTGATCCATGAGAAAGGAGGGAGGCAGAAGCAGAATGGAGAACCTTTGTTACTGGCTGCAAAGCTCTCTCTGTTTAGTAAAGATTTCTCAGGCATCGTTTGTGAGAAAGAGCCAGCAGGTAACACAACTTCGGTTATAACCTGCCCTGCCCAATAGGAGAGTCCCCTCTCCTGGCTGGAGAGGAGGACAGGAGAGCGAGCAACCAGGTGAGAGCGCACACGGGTGAGTCATGGCCTCAGAGGGCTCCATGCACATCACTGATGGCCCTGGGCTCTCGGCAGGGATAGGAGCTAGACCTGGAAGATGGCTCTGGGCCCCGGGAAGGCAGATGGACCTGCTCAAGACAAAGCTCCCGGGGCAGGTATGTTGGGGCTAAGCAGTTGTGAACCTTACCCTTACGTCAGCCCCAACCTGCAACTGGGTCAGTCCTACGCTAGGACGATGCCTTATCTATTTTTGTTAATATATGGCTGCTTCGTAAAAAAGCCAATATTAAAAACCAGAACAGTAATAGAGGCACTGGAAAATCACACTAGATAAACACACATTTCAAATACTTAAAGAATTTAAATGAATTAAATACAGTCTTGCCCTGGCTGGTTGGCTCAGTGGGTTGGGCATCATACCTTACACCAAGAGGTTTTCAGGTTCAATTCCTGGTCAGGGCACATGCTTAGGTGCTTGTTGGGGTTCCCAGTAAGGATGCACAGGGGAGGCAACTGACCAATGTTTCTCTCTCACATCAATGTTTTTCTCCCCCTCTCTCTCCCTTCTTTTCTCTCTAAAACCAATAAAAACATATCCTTGGGTGAGAATTAAAAAAAAAAATACAGTGTTTTTACAGCTTCACTGTTAGCTTAACTTTCTTGTAGAACTAAAGCTGCAGTTTGTGAAGGTTTCATGGAGAATGTTGGCTTTGAGAGTCTGCTATGGGTTTGCTTCTTTATAAAACATTCTTAAGTGTTGTCTTTGACCCAAATCCATACAAAATAATCTCAGCATTATGTAATTCTAAAACAAGATCTGAACAGCATTCAATTAGGATTTCAAACTCAGACTCTCCTGTTCCCCTCCTTAGAATGAAAAGTCATAATGGATTTGCTTCCTCAAATAGATCCTATATATAGCCCAACAAAGCACCTTAATTACTAATCACTTACTCCGTGCTTTTTAAAAATTTTTCCTCTTTTTAAAGCATATTTAGTTAGACAAGTTTTTTGGCAAGGTTTCTAAGGAAAACATTAATTTGAATGAAAGGCAATATTGAGACTGGAAACTTTTTCACCACCTGGCAAATGTCAATTTGTACAACAAAATGTTTTCAAAGAAAAAAAAAAAAAGAGAGTCACATGGCAGAAATAAATACCCTTCAATGCCCATGCACGCCCAAGGACTCCTGTTGCTATACAGTTCCTGGGAAATTGAATTAGCAATGGCATTCTGTGCTGAAAGCAGCCAGCACTGGTTCCATTCTTGTAACGCAGACATGAGCATTCGAATCAGCCCACCCCTTGCACTTGGGTACTCCCTGAATGAATCCCTATTAAATTGTTCCAAATAATCATTTTCATTTCCTGCACAGTGTCTACCTATAGCCTAATAATATTCCCAAGGAATCTCAGATAATTTGCTCTCTTGGGATTTCACCTTTTCTAGGGAGAAATTGTGTCTGTGAAGTAATGATAAATCTTGTATTTCTGTTGTTGAAAGTAACTTCTCACCCTCCAGACACCTTTGTGTCTATGCAAAAAAAAAAAAAAAAAAAAAAAAAAAGGTTAGGGAATTGTACCCTAAACTACTAATCCGAAGTCAATACCCAACTGCGATTTCCTAGTCATGAGAAGGGACCACACCTCACCCTATGCCATTATGCAGACAGGTTTTTCTTTAAATGATGGGCGATGAGCCAACTTCTCAGTAGGGAGTCAGGATTTAGATCAGAGGGGCCAAAGCAAAGTGAAATCTTAGGAACCAAAAAATTCAAAGAAAGAAATAGAAGAAAAAACAAAAAAATCTTAAAAAAAAATTGTTGTGTTCATGTCTTGTATTCAACTAGAATTCTACTTGAAACAGTCATTTAAAATTTGACGGTCATAGAGGTGAGAACATTACAATTCCGTTTGATGATTTGTTTGATTATTATTTTTATGTACCTGGGTCAGTGATTCCTAGGACATAACATAAATAACATCATGATGGTGTGTGGCCTAGGGATCCAATATGCCTACGTCCAAATCTGACGTCTGCTTTTTACTCATTGTGAACTTCAGCTAAACTAAGATTTATTTTTTATTTTGCTTTCCTTCATCTCAGTTTCTTGTGTGTAAAATGAGGACAATAATGCCTACTACAGAGCGTTGTGCAAAATTAAACAATTTAATACACAAAAAACAACAGGAAATTGCCAGCAAAGGAAGGACACATTAATAAGTGTTAACTATCATTTTTATTATTAGGACACTTCAGTATTTCCCTGGGAACTGAGCATTCGTGTCTGATGCTACAATAAAACTGATTTATCTCTTACCTCAGCTCTTTCAGCAAGTCTTCTTTTGTTTTCTTTAATTTTATTTCTTCCTTGGCTAGATTTTGTCATAACGTTTTCAATGAGACCTCATATGGGTGCGCTCTCTAAGGATTCATTTTTCAGATTAGCAGTTGATTGCTCGTACACATATGTGACCATCTCAACTGGTACAAAACGCATGTCACAGAGCCTTCCCCTCAGAACTGCCTTGTAAAGACAAAAGTCTTTGGTTCCTGGTTGGTGTGGGATGACAACCTTGGCTTTCTCTCACTCCTTCACCCTCACTTCTAACTGGAAACCTTTTAACTAGAATATAAAAATGGTGTCCCCGCCTCTACCTGGCTAAGCCTTCAACTCCACTTCTGATAAAATACAGTGTGAAAAGGCTTCGCAAGGCCAGTGCCAATGTGGTCTATTGTACATACCACTGCATATAACCTACACCCACCCCCCCCCTTTTTCCCTTATTTCTGTAATACATCCCTAAAAATATGTAGGTAGCATCATTTCGAAGTTCTTATATTTCTGAAAAGAACTATATAGTAACCTCTTAATGCAGTGATGATTTAAATTCTATAAAATGTAGGTTCTCAATCAATTTTTCTTGGAAATTTGTGAACAGTGTTTTAACTTAGATGAGAATAGGGCATCAGACTGATTTGTTCTCAGCCCAGAGTAGATAGGTGAACACTGAAGACAGATCTAAACAGCCAAAGAACATACATGCATGACCTATGGACATAGACAACAGTGGGGTGAAGGCCAGAGGG
The DNA here is from genome assembly GCF_964212035.1 of Myotis nattereri. Classification (NCBI taxonomy): domain Eukaryota; kingdom Metazoa; phylum Chordata; class Mammalia; order Chiroptera; family Vespertilionidae; genus Myotis; species Myotis nattereri. Next base: position 2,065,188 of record NC_138096.1, on the reverse strand, counting down.
AAAGGGGGATGAGGTCTGCGTGGAGCTGGGCGAAGTGAGGGGAAATGCGGACACTGTAATATGTCAACAATAAAGCTAAAAAATCAAGCCAATGAATTTTTTTCTCCTAAAAAATTAAAGACAGATCTAATTGTTCCTTTTTGTAAATTTCTTAAACTATTTTGTGACTCAGTTTCTTCACCTATGAAATGAAGAGAATAACAGAATTTGCTTTTTAGACCGTCCATGTTAAGGGCGCAGAAAAGTGCTTAACAATAGTAACCACTTGAACTGCTAGCCATTATCCTCAGTATTTGCATGTTTAAAAAGAACTCTATGCAACTGATGTCATATTTCAAAAATAGCCTGTCGGAAACAGATTTTTAACCCCAAGCCATGTTACCTAGACTTTTTATATTAATAATAATTGCATCATTCTGATTTACATATGACAAATGACCATATTCTCTTTTCTCCAAATTAAACTTGCCTTAGCTTGGCTAATTAACTACTGAAACCTGGCTGCCCGCTTATGCAGAATTGAGTTGGAACAAATAGATTTCTGTTTGTTCCAGTGTGACCTGGAGCTGTTAGTCCGTGGCCAGATCTTCCGACACATGCACTTCCTGTCCTCCATTTATCACAGAGGCCAAGCAAATGTGACCAATCAGAACTAGGAATCAAATCTGACAGTGGTGACACCACTAGGCCACATTCTAGTACTTTCTCCAAACTGCAGTACCATCTCCTCCCTGTCCAGGCCCCAAGCAGCCATTGGCCTTGGAGAGAAATCAGTTAAGTAGAAGAACCGAAGCATCCAGTCAAATAAACATCAATCAAAGGTGCAAGAAAATCCCGAGTGCTTGTCAATTAAGCAGGATAATAACGTTTCACTGAGTCACATTTTTAAACAAAAAGTAAATGACCTATTGTTTCCTGCAATCAGACTGAGGAAGAAGTGAATGAATTATTTCACATGAAACATCCATGAGCCCCATAGATCTCTCTCTGTTAGAACTCCATGAAATAATATAAAAACATGCCAACACACATACTCAAATAAGAAACTAAAGTCTGAAGCGAAGTGGCTTCAAACACCAAATGCATGATGAATTCGAGGGATGATTATTGGTCAGAATAGGTTAATAATTAAGCTCAAGTCAGGCACTGAATTCCCGGATAGAGCCGTGGACTTGCTTTGTTCCTGAGACACGGGCTGCATCCCAAGTCCCAGCTGCCTCGGGAGGGTGTGCTATTGGCCAAGGGGGGCGCGTGGCGGACGTGGGCGAAGACTCGTCCAATTCCATCACAATGATGGGAAGCGCTATTCCGAGCACATTCCCTGCAGGCGGGGGGTTGGGGGGGGCTTCATCTGCATTTCAGCTGGGCACTGGGCACGCGTGTCTGCGAGACAGATGCTTAATGACGGTTCTTTGTGATGGTGATAATGAGGAAGGGAAGATACATTTTTAAACCCACACGCAGCTTTCCAGAGCAGGTGATTTTGAGAGGGTGAGATCTGTGCACAGCACGGCCAGCGCGTTGAACATTAGTTCTTGAATCTTTGGGGGCTTAACTTATAATGCATTTATTGCAGTTCTCATTTTGAAAAGCATGGATAGTCTTGCTCCAGGATATACATTATGGCTAAAATCATCACCAGGTCATCTCAGAGGGATATTTTATGTTTAAAGCCATTAACTATCCTAAAATGTTGATTTTTTTTTTTAAGTACAAAGGTATGCCACAAATATATTTTAAATCCATGTAATAGAGATATTCACCTCATACTGCAGATGGAAACCGGTTGTCATACCTATACATCTAGATGAATACAGTCAAGAGCCACATAACGTTTTGTTCAACTACGAACCCAATACTAGTATACGTCGTTGGTCCCAAAAGATTATAATGGAGCTAAAATAATGCCTCCTGCCTCGTGCTGTTGTAGCCATGTTAACATCACAGGCAGCGTGTTATCTCATGTCTGTGATCATGCCCTGCCAGGCATATAACAGCACAGCACATACAATGACTGTGTCAGGCCATACCATCCAGATTTCTCCAGTGAACCCCGTGGTGCTTGCACAGTGACAAAATCCCCCGACGACACATTTCTCAGACTGTAGCCCATTGCAAACAGTTCATGACTCTACTTAAATACATGCATGTAGCTCTAGCCAGTTTGGCTGAATGGATAGAGCGTCAGCCTGCGGACTGAAGGGTCCCGGGTTCGATTCTGGTTAAGGGCACCTGCCAAGCTGCAGGCTCAATCTCCAGTGTGGGGCGTGCAGGAGGCAGCCAATCAATGATTCTCATCATTGATGTTTCTCTCTCCCTCTCCCTCTCTGAAATCAACAAAAATATATTTAAAAAATAAAATATAGTATTTAAAATACTAATAAAGTACGCTTAACAATAAATACATGCATGTATAGCTCTGGTTCTGCCTGGTTCCGCTGTACCCGTGTCTGAGCGCACCCTTCTATTTCAGTACTTCCTAATTAGTTTCCCTTCTTCCTCAATAAGTCAACTCCAGGTCAGAGCACAATTACAATGACGCATGATCTCTACGAGGCCTGCCAAGCAGATACAGGGCTCTACCTCGTCTTGTGATTCCCACAGTCTTTGCTCCAGGAAGCATCTGCATGAACTCATAACATCTCTCTCAAGTGCATTTAAAACCTATGGCTGGCATGTCCTTGTACTTAGAAAATAAACACTGTGGGTTAGTTAATGCCTCGAAACATAAGCTCCCCCTCTGACATTACTTGCTGGTGACTTTAGCCGTAACTTGTTGCTGGTAGGTCCTGGAGCAAGACTCTCAGTGCGTTTCACGCTGGTTTACATTTTCCTTGTCAAAGCGGGTCCTCCCGGAGGAGAAATGACTGTTTTGTGCGGCAAAGCCAAGCACTGGGGGTCTGCCCCTGCTTTCCGCCCCAGTGCACACGCGCATCACAGCGAGGCCCCGGCAGGCGCAGTGACGGGCGGTGACACTCTGCTCCATAGCTTTCCGCTTTGTAGGCGACAGAAAAATCAGCGCCCGCACGTCAGGGTGTGAGGGACACTCCTGCGTGACAGCCCTGGTCGTGGGACAAACGCTTGTGATTCGGTTGTTGACAGCATTCGGGGAAATGCCAGGGATGCAGTAACTATAATATCAAATGAGAACTGTGTTTCTTCCTTTTCTTTCTTTTTTAATTTTATTGATTTCAGAGAGGAAGGGAGAGGGAGAGAGAGACACAAGCATCAGTGATGAGAGAGAATCATTGATCAGCTGCCTCTTGCACTCCCCCCACCAGGGATTCAGCCACAACCCCGGCATGTGCCCTTAACCGGGATCGAACCTGGGACCCTTCAGTCCACAGGCCGATGCTCCATCCACTGAGCCACACCAGCTGAGGCTGAGAGCTGTGCTTTCTTGCTTTTTCTGTGAGACTGAGGGGGGGTTTTACTTCTGTTTCTGTAGGCGATCCATTACATGTTATAGTGACACTGATTGAATGATGGATTGATTTTTATCCAACTATTAATTAAAATGGCTTATAATACATCTTTTTTAAAAAACTGGAGTGAAGTAAAACATAATAAAAATGCTGATCTGTAGAATCTTACCAGGTGAAGATAAGGCAAAGCAATGTAGATATCAAAATCAGAACTTGGTTAAACATCGCAGACTGTGTACGCTGAATGGCTCTGTGCAGGTCATTCTGAAGGAAGACAGAGAAGCATATTTTAAATATTGATAACTATTAAATATTCATGAGCTTCATTACATTTATTACTATGTAGTACATTTCAACTATGTTGTGCATACGCAACACATATACTTTCAATGGATACATCAGCATATTTTCATTTTTGCCTGGGTCAAAACATACCTAACTAAATAGCAGATGCATCCATTAAAATTGATTTGAAGAGGAATATTTTATGACATAGAACCCTTTCCACTACATACTAGTATATCATAAAAGTTCAAATTATAAAGTGGAACATACAATATGATAGAATGTAAGATATGTGTGTATTCATAGAAAATGTTAGGATATAAATTATTACTAGCAATTAGTCTGTGTGGTAGAATTGTAGGTTTTCATAATATTTTACTTTCTGGTTCCCAGTTCATCTCAAAATGTTTTGTGGTAAGCTGTTAATAGTCTTAAAATCAGTATAGCAGGAGACCACTTCCCCAATATAAAATCCCCCAGAGCCATCATTTAATCTTCCTCCGCCACACATTTCACCAGAACTGTTATAAAAACAAAAAGCTAAACTGAACAGAATTTCACCTCTCAACCCTCACTTTCTTCTGAGCAAACACAAAACCCAAACAAATACAAATTTAGCAACCAGGGAGAGGAAGAGAAGCAAAACATAGAAATACAATGGAAAATGGACCCTAAGTGAATATTGCACAGCCCTCGCCTATTCTCAAGGACTGAGGGGCCGTTTCTTTCTTGGTTGGGCTGTTTTTGCCAACAACTAATAACACAGTTGATTAGAGGTTTATTTTTTCCTGGTGCGTGTTTTCCATTAGCAAGTAGGCTGTGTCTCTTTAGTGAAATAGGTTTATGTATTTTATTTTGAACAGCTAAGACAGCCCAATGTTTCTGCAAAACACCCCACAGACCACACTCGCCCACGGTTTGGCCACGCATTTTCCTGAGCCTCCAGCGGTCACTAGCGTGGATGTTTAGAGACATTCATCTGGTGACAACTTCTCAAATGTTATCCAAATATTCCTCCGGGCCAAAACTTGGGTCATATTTCTGTTTAAAAACCATTTAAAAGAAAAACAAGTTTGCCTCTGGAAAAATTTAATTTCAATGTAGTAGAAGTCATCATATTGAGCCCTTAGGATGTTTATGCCTTATATAGATAGACACACATACATATTTCTGTAAGTATATGTAATTTTATTTAATTCTCACAACAAGCTTGGTATGTAGACACTTTTATTCCTTTTGAAGATGAAGAAATTGGCAAAGGAATTGAATCTCTTAGCTACCCTATCAGAGTGATTAGCATATAGTGGATTTACATTAACATTTATGGAATGAATGACCAGATAGCAAATGTCTTAGAGCCAGCTCGCTGCTAAGCAGTGAGCTCTGCTGTAAACATATTTTGGTCCTAGTTACCCATCAGTCCTGCCCAACAGGGTCAGCCTTGGGCAGAGCGAAACAGGGGCACACTCTGAACTCTGCATCTTTTACTTCTTGCTTCTGTTCGCCCCTCCTACTAGCCCAGTCACAACCCAACCAAAAGGAAAAAGATGGCTTTACCTGAGGAGCTTCCACCTCCAACATGGCGCCTTTTAAAACCCCACAGATTTTTATGAAATATGAGGCCCAGACAGTTACAGGGACTGAGGCCACGGCCTCCTGGATCCTGAGGACCAGGGCCCCATCATACACGAACAGGTCACCCAGAAAGGTGAGTTGTCTTCGGAAAGTGGACTCACTCATTGGACCCATTCACACAGCACTGGGCTTTGGACTGGTGATGTATAGAAACTCCGAATCATGGTGGTTTACCAGTTCACAGGGCCTGACAAGGAGGTAGCTTGGCCATGGGCTGTTTTGCAAGTTTCGATTCTGATTAGGGTACAAGCAGACTCTTGCTTACGTTCATTAGCTTAGACACCCATACAACACATCACTTGAATTATTTGATAGCATTTTACCAAAACTCTTTCATTTTTACATTCATCTAAATAAAACTATGTACTAAGATACTGAATTTATTTAAAAGAAGTTTACAAAGAAAACGTCGGTATTTACTTATAACTAAATAAATCCTAGTCATATGAATTTATACTCGTGAGGGAAAGCAGGATAAAAAGTAGTGAGGCAAAGATGTTGAGTCTTCATCTCTCTCTCTGTTGAATGTGAAAAAGATAAAGAAATGTGATGATCTCAGTGAAAGTAGAACATAGTGAAAGGGTGAAAAACATGCCTGCATTTGCATGTCACTTTCATACTTACAATCATATTTTCCAAGGCGTGTTTGGCAAGCCAGCAGTTCAGAAAGACTGGGACAAAGAGATTCCTTAAAGCAGGCCAGAAAATCTGAAAAACAAATCAACACTGAACTTCTATCTCAAAGCAAAGAATCATATCCAGCAGATCGAAAAAAAAAATGCAAAACAGAAAAAAATTGTTATTAAAGACAATTTAGCAACTTGGAACATGTGACAAATACTAGACTCATTAATAAAATGCAAGGAGTAGATATGATTTTTTTTCATTCATTGTCTGATTCTTACTTAGAGAAAAACTCTTTGGGAAATGCTTACAGAAGAAGAAAGAAAATAATAAGCTCTCTGGGTGTCAGATATAATGATGTTAATACCATCATTACATCTCTTCCTGTGAGAGTTTGTAATAGACATCACCTCTTTCCTCTTTGCAACTTGAGGGGGGAAGTAGGAACAAGAGAAAACGTCGGCTTTAAACATTACCCCTCAGCCTCAGGATTCAAACATTCTAAGGGACCTTGGGGAACCACGTTTAATTGAAATGATATTTACTTAGCCATTCAATCTAATTCCAGTCGCTCCTCTAGGTAAATCACCCAGATTAAAGTAATTGTCAGAAGTGAGCAACCGTTAGACATCTACTCATCCTCATAATTTTCCAAATAAAACTCAAAGTGTGAGGGAGCACAATCCCCACAGACACTGTTGCAACTCTGTCAAATAGGAATTAAAACCAGAGCGTGCAGTGCAAACGTGCCATTGAATAGGATCTTCAGGAAGTGTGTGCTCCGCCGACTTGGATAAAGAAGCAAATTGCTGGCTGTCTGGCTGCTGACAACTTCCTTATTAAAGAGATAATTAGTCAACCCTATGGTTAAACCAGAGATAAGTGCATTCTCGGTATGAGAAATGTTTATAAATAACTGGTTCTACTTGCTTTCTACACCTTGTAATTCCACCCTATACACAAGAAATGGAGTAATTTCTAGTTTGTTTCGGCAATATTAGCGCTTGATTAAATGGCACTTCTGCACCATATATTTCTAAGAAGCATTTCATTTTGCTGTTATACTGAGTCTCAGAAGTTTTTATTTAATTTCACAAGCCAAGTCCCCAACTGATTTCGCTATTTATTTGTTAATACAATGATTCTAATCAAAACCTAAAATCATTCATCTGAGCAAAATTTTGGTGTATATTTTTAGCACTTAGATTTAAAGACATTACTGAAGTCTAATGACAAAATTATTTTTTAAAGATTCTTTTAGGACTTACCGAGATAACGAAGGGAACCGCATTAATTATTTCCAAGATGAAGGGTATTCGTAAAATCTGCTCCCAGATGTTCCCCTTTCAAGAAAGAATAAGTAAAAATAAAAGTCAGTTATACCAAATCCCATTACAGAGGGCAAGGGCAGCATCTCAGAACTTGCCTAGCATTGAGGATGCTTACAGTGGCAGAAGACTGAGCCATTACATTATATAAATGTGTGCAAAGGGGGAGGAATGGGGCCATCTGAAGCAGTGTCTACAAGAAAAATAAAGTTAAAAAAAGATAAAGAAATGTGATGATCTCAAAAATAAATAAGTGAATGGGAATATTTTTTTAAAGGTATAGCAATAACTTTCAGAGATTATTTTTTCTAAATGCAATTGTGCCCTCTCAATTTTGTGGTAAGTTTAAGAAGCAAGCCCGGCCAGTGTGGCTCAATGGTTGAGTGTTGACCTATGAACTAGGAGGTCACGGTTCTATTCCTGGTCAGGGCATATGCTTGGGTTGCTGGCTCAATCCCCAGTAGAGGGTGTGCAGGAGGCAGCCGATAATGTTTCTCATCACTAATGTTCTTATCTTTCTCTCCCTCTCCCTTCCTCTCTGAAATCAATTAAAATATTTTTTTTAAAAAAAGAAGCAAAACAAATGTTACAATAATCCTTGAATATTGCCCATAACACATTTGGATCCTATAATAACATTTCATGGAAGAAAAGTTACCAGTAAGAATAAAACAGACTAACAAAACCTACAGAATCAATGAAAAAGTGACTCAATATAATGTTTACTGTAATAAATATATTGACAAACTGTAAAGCATATAAAATAGTTCCTAAACACACCACTTGTTAACAGTGTTCATTGGTATTAACATTGCTCTTACACCAAGAAACCACAACGGAAGAGGTTTTTCAATCATCTAGATTCTACTCTCCCAACCCACATTGTGCAACGAAGTGAATCAGGCCTGGCCACATAATTCCCAGGGCCCAGTACGAGCTGCTCATAATATTGTCCCAAAGGTTTTGCACCAATATTTCCCCAGACACCCTACATTCTGGCCACACTTAAATATTAATTATCTTTCCATTTCATATGTGCATTCCTTCCTCTGTGCCTTTCTTAATTCCATAAACCCTATTGGCCTGCTTTTCACCTTTCCTTAGTGAAATCGCTGATTCAAGGACTCTGCATAATCAGTCAAGTCCTTCCTTTTCATCCCATGATCTGGCCTCTCTCTCTGAGTCCCCATAGGACTCCATTTGCACCTCACTAAACAAACAAACAAACAAACAAAAACCTATCATCCTGCCTTCTATATAACTTTTTCCTACCTAACCCCACTTCCCGATTGTAAATTCACAGAAAACAAACAGATAAAAGCCAACGTCCAGCTTGGAGCTCTTCATCAGAGGCTCAGTAAATATTGGTTAAATCGTGTTACCCAAACAAAGCTTTGCCAAAAATTAAGAGCATTCATTAACATGATCCCTAGTAGACATGCTTTTGCTCCCTCGATGTTTTTTGTACGGATCAGGGAAGGAGACTGAGAACAATAAAGACCCAGACCGCTGCCTCTGCTTGGAGACTGAGAACAATAAAGACCCAGACCGCTGCCTCTGCTTGGCTCCTGTGAGCATGCGCACAGTGGATCAATTACCCCATAGGAATGAGTGAAGCCACCAAGGAGAACGTAACTATATTACTACAATGTTTTTGTATCACATACTAGAGAGGCCCAGAATAATTAAAGTGGTTTAAAAAGAGCTTGCTTTATCCCCAAAGTAGGAATTATAAAGAGAGGAAAGCTGGGTAAATATTAGTAATGTGTTCTATTAGCAAAAAAAGGCTAGTGAAAACAGCTTACCTTATAACTGAGATAACCAAGTAGTATGGTTTCAAATAGACTGATCAAGGCCACTAAAACCTAGAATATAAATTGAACCTTAATGAGAAAATGCAAAAAAATTAAAATAACATACATTCATGACTATAGTACTACACGTGATAGGTAATATATATTATTTTCATGATTATTATCAATTTCAAAGTTAATAAATGTATAAATATGTACATGTATTTATATATATTTACATATATAGATATTTATGTGGCATATACATATATGCTATAGGGAGTTTTCTAAGGCTCTTTAGCTCATATAAGGTGGCGGGTGTCCCCAGCACGACAGCTTAGCTTTTGTCCTTTCTAATACTTTTTAATAAACCTTTTCTGACTTATTATCACCAACGGAAATGTGGGGTGAGAGTAGTGAGGCTGGCTGGAGTTTGCATGACATGGAAAGAACAGGTTGTCTGGTGAGTGTTGTGCTAACACACACACGGTCACACACAACTGCCCGCCACAAATAACACCCCCGGAGCCTGCGGGTCATTTGCCCAAAACAGCAGCACCTGCAGAAAGGAGCACGAGTTCCCGTGGACGGATACGGTCCACCCCATCACCCGCCTCAAACAGAACTGTGAGCACCGCACAAAATGGTCCGGCTCAACCCCTCAGGGCACGATTGGGATCACCAGCCACTTATGTGATTGTTCAGTTCATGGTGATTTGTTGAGATTCTTACCTGTTCCAGACACTGAGGACACAGGTAAAAAAGCAAATATGCGCCCAGCCGACCTGGCTCAGGGGTTGAGCATCAACCTAGGAACCAGGAGGTCACAGTTCCATTCCCGGTCAGGACACATGCCCGGGTTGAAGGCTCCATCCCCAGTGTGGGGCGTGCAGGAGGCATCCGATCCATGATTCTCTCTCATCATGGATGTTTCTGTCTCTCCCTCTCCCTTCCTCTCTGAAATCAATAAAAATATAATTTTTTTAAAAAGCAAATGTGGAAATTGCCTTTGGGTGAGTTGTTCAGGGACTGTGTAGCAGGAATAGGGAAAGTTGGTTGGGAAACGGGGCTGAAGACCCTGGTTGACATGGGTTTTCTCCAGGCCCTCAGCCGCCCTATGATCTCAGGGATGTTCTCAGAACAGAAAGCAGTGCTCGGGCAAACACCGACAAAGGGGCGAAAGGGTGAGTCTAAGATGCGCTCTGCTACTCTCCCGCCCTTGCTCTCTTACCCCCAAGATTCATTAAGCAAGAAAGCAAACCCATTTTGAATATCAACAGTTTCTCTCGCATAGTATTTCTCTGGGAAACAGGGATACATCCAGAAATAGAGGGAGAAAACAAGATGGCACATAACCTGGAGGCCCCATAAAGGTAGACTTCTGTTCACCCAAAAGATATGAGACCTGTGAAAAGAATAGTAAGATGTTACTTTTTTTAAATGTGGGAAAGGCATTCAGTTTAAAATTGTGCTTGAGGTTGGAAACATTTAAATAATGCTAGCATAAAGGGACGATAAAATATCAAAATTAACATGAGAAAAGCTTTATACTCTTCGTTTTCTTTTTAATAATAATATCCATTTCTATTCCAGGAAATACCCTTTTTAATTTCATTTTCAGGCTCATATTAATAATAAAAGAAAAGATTAATGGGCCTTTATTTAAAGAGTGGTTATGGCAGGGTACAAAAACCTCAAACCTTTTATTAGTTGAATTCTCCATTGAAAATTCACTTAAGGATCTTCTATAAGCTCTAAGGTTTTGTTAATTTTACAGTTGTTACTATTTAGCAATACAAATTCAACAGTGCTAATAATCCAAATAACTCAGATGATAGAGCACATTAATATTCCACATTTGGATTTATATAAAATATCTAACATCTCACCAAAAACCTGTGACTGAGGATAGCATAGAACATTATACAGGACAAGGGGTGACTGTCCTTAACTATCTCTTAAAAAATCATTTCAGCTTTGACGTCAAAAATTATTTATACTCTACCAAGAACACCATGGCTTTACTAAAAGCTAGTTTTACCAAGCTAACAGTATTTTCTTTGATCTGGGATGTTGTTTTCATAGGTCTTGGAATATCATAGAGCATTTAAATGTAAAGAAGACCTTGAAGAAAAATATCTGTTTAGACAAGACGATGTCATGTAGACTAAGTTTTGTAATCCTAAAAAAAAAAAAAGGCATTTCTACAAATCTCAGCTATATAAATTTCAATATATAGTGAGACTGAAAGTCCTATTCTTCACTCATTTACTAAGTACTACATTGGATAAATGCATGGAAAGAAATGTATAAATTCTAATTAAAAAACTAGTGCCCGGACCGTCCTTTATAAATTAGATGTATCATGAAGAAAAAAACATATAGGACTGATTTGTGCATTTTCAGATAATGTCCAAAACAAATGAGGAGGGGAGCCAGCTGGCAGCCAACCCGTCATCCCAAATGGAGCTTCAGTCCCATTGACAAAAGCCTGAGTAGGAGCACACCACACCTGGTGCTATGTCAGGCTCTGGTTTGAAATGCATCCCAGACCCCTAACACACAAGCACCGTTGCGGCTGCATACCTTTGTGTCTCTCACCTGATGTTAAAAACTAAGAGTCACTTTCACAGTTTTAAAGTGGGAAGGATGCGTAAGTTTTGGGGTGTTTTTTTTAACATATTTTAAAATATATGTCGCGGTGGCAGAAGCAGCACAGTTTTCTCGGGCTTTTGCAGATGCTGCAGATGTGAGGCCAGAGGAGAAGCTGAGGACTCGGCGGCTTTGGCCCCACAGCTGTCAGGATGGGGCTGCAGGCGGAGCAGGGGGTGGGTGAGGACCGAGCTGTCAGGCGCTGATTTGGGGAGAGCGCAGAAGAAGCCAACCGGAACGGGGCCAATTGGAATGACATCCAAGTAGGGACACTGAGTGCGCAGTTAGAATGCGATCGGTGAGATACGCAGCCATAAAAAGCAGAAAAAGATCAGTACCAGGTATGGGGCCGGGTGGGTTCTGGAAATATTGGGGGACCACTTTGTAGAGAATAGGGTTGTCTCACCACGATGCTGTACACCTGACACTAATACAAAATAATATTGAATTTTAAAAAACACACACATATATTTGATTAACTTTTTAAAAAAGTACTGAGGGCCTCTGGGAGGAGTACAAGTGGGAGAAAATTGGGGAAATAGGGTTAAGTGTGTATTGAAGGGAGTAAGAGACATGAAACACGTGGTCCAATGGCAGAAGGGGCAGGAACACCAGTGCATGCAGTCTTTTCACGAGTTGAAAATTCCCTGAGGGGAGGCAATGTTGCTCTCCCGGCTGTGTCTCTTTTCGCAGTCTGACAAACACAGGCTAACCACCCAACAAAGGTATTCGGAAATACCCACCAGCCTTCAGTACATAAACCGTTTCCTAAAGAAGCAGAACATCGATGATCACACCATCGAATTGCTCTTGTTAATCAACTTTCTCCAGACCCTCTAGCAAATGCGGAATCCTCTTCACTGTCCAGTCAAACAGACGAGTAAGTCAGGCATTTCCATGCATAGCATTTCTATTTTATTTTCATCCTTTTTATTTTATTTTTTATATTTTCTTAGGGCAGAACTCCACAGGAAAATAATGATAATAATTGTACAGAGGTTCGCCATCGGATTCGCTTACTGCTTTGAAATTATGTGAAATTTGGGAGGCTGGGCAGGGGCCCAGGGTGGTAATCGGATCAGAAAGATCCATGTGCCTGCACACCTGGCCCCTTCCCTGCTGCTTCCAACGGAGGTAGAGACTAAAGTCCATCACGTACAGCAATACAATTAATCAAAGCAGCACAATCATGAATAAAAAATAAGTTAAATCGATAAGCCATTTAACTCAAATAAGATCAAGAGCTACACATGCTAACTGTGCACTTGACATAGTCTTGGATGCTGGAGTGATTCTACTCAAGAGTGCCAGCTAGTCCTAATCGGTTTGGCTCAGTGGATAGAGCATCGGCCTGGGGATTGAAGGGTCCCAGGTTCGATTCTGGTCAAAGGCACATGCCTGGATTGTGGGCTTCATCCCCAGTAGGGGGTGTGCAGGAGGCAGCCTATCAATGATTCTCTCTCATCATTGATGTTTCTCTCTCTCTCCCTCTCCCTTTATGATATCAATAAAAGTATATTTAAGAAAAGAGTACAGCTAGACTATCACTGGAAATACCTACACAGCTGGTATACAGTAGAGTAACATATATAAAGAAAGAACAGAAAGGTGGTGAGTGTTTAAAGAGACAGACCCATATTAAACAATTACTTACAGTGCTTTGATTAGCAGTAAAAACTTTGTGGACAGTTGGCATAAAGTGATTACATCCACAGTGTTATTAGCATTAGAGGAATAGATAAAGAATATAAGCAAAGATGTTTGAAAAGAACGTACAAAGGTGCTATTCATGTACTAAGACAGATCAATACCCAGAACATCCTTGGAAAAAAATTAATTCTATGTAACATCCTTTAAAATTATAACACAGTTCCAAGTAATCAAAAGACTATTGTCGAGGGTCAGACCGAAATGCCTTACCATTCATTTCCTTGTGAGGGACTTTCCAGCAGCACTCGGATGATGTATAACAAGCAGCTTAATAATTTGAGAGAAAAATTGAACAGGCGTATTCTTAGACCTTCAAACAAACAACAGAAATTGGGTTTTCATTGGAACTTAATCCAAAAAAGAGACTAAAAGACTTATCAAAAACATCATTAAGTACAGCACTTAGATTGTATTTAGGAACTTCAGTGCCATCATCGTCTACACTCTCTGAAGTTCAAGGGAGCTGAATGTTAATTACCTGAATATGGAAACCAAGGGTGTGATTGACAGACGGCTTGAACAGCAAATGACAGCTAACACTGTATGCAGAGAGTGGGTCTAGTTCTCACAGAAGCCACAAAAACCATGTCCCATAAAGTGTGGTTCATGCCCTGACCGGTTCGGCTCAGTGGATGGAGCGTCAGCCTGCGGACTCAAGGGTCCCAGGTTCGATTCCGGTTGGGGGGCATGTGCCTTGGTTGTGGGCACATCCCCAGTGGGAGGTGTGCAGGAGGCAGATGATCGATGTTTCTCTCTCATCGATGTTTCTAACTCTCTATCCCTCTCCCTTCCTCTCTGTAAAAAAAATCAATAAAATATATTTAAATAAAAAAAAAGAGTGGTTCAGATATGCTTAGTGGTTTAAGCATTTCGCACATCCATGAATTTGGGGGTAAATTTTAGCCGGCTAGAAAATCTAGCTGCTTGCACAGTCATAGGATAAGTTATAAGTCTTGTACTTTCAGGATACCTTGTAGATTTTAACTATAGGGAAATTATAATCACGTCTATAATTATATATTATACTCTAGCTTAGTAATTAGGAAATTACAGAGAAATCATTATAGAATATTCTGGGAAGTACACACACCATTTTTGAGTTTGACAAGTTGAAGCTTACTTTTCCCTTTAGATTAAATATCAGTGATGTCTTAATATTTTGGAGGGAGAGGGGATTAAGATTGTCATGTATATACCCTGCAAAACCATATAGATCATAGTTATGCAGCCTGTAATACTTCATGATGATGAAAAAGAGCAATTAAGATTAAGCAAAACATGCTTCAAGTCTGATTAATAGAAGCGTTACCTTTCCTGCAATATTCAGGCAATATCTGATTCGTGCCTTATAAATAAAAGGGAGAGAAAGGCCTTCCTATAATTACTAGTGAATACAATCTGGAAATGAAATGTCATTTTCTTACTCGGCTATATGTGAGTGCATTTGAGGTGACCTTTCTTTTTAAATTAAATTGATTGGGGTGACATTGGTCGACATAATCATATAGGTTGCAGGTGTGGGTTTCTGTTACAGGACCTGTATATCGCATGGGGTGACGTTTCTTAACGGTAGCAGGTTAATGCTTATCAATCGGGCAGTTTTCCCAGGCTTTGCTATCACAATGCTCCATTCATTCATGTCATGGCTTTAGCTTCTTTAGAAAGTCTTTTAAATTGTTCATGAAATCACCCTGTTTCCATAGACCTGGTCTCCCCAGATGACAGCTTAGTCAAAGCTGGCTGCCGCTGAAACAGTCACATCCTGCATTTACCCTCTCTCGCCTGGAGAGAGAGGATTGTTAGTATCAAAACAGAGGAAACCTTTGATTCCGAAGGTGTGGGCTCCATGGAAATTGTAAACCCACAGATGAGAGAGGCATTCGTTATCATTAGCCTTAACCCCGAAGCTGACCTACCATTGAATCTCTCACCAGTGCGTCTTAAACACTGAAATACCCCCTATCTTCAGCATTTGGACAGGTGCTCACAACTCAGGATGCTCCCTGTGAACCCTACAGAGGCACGGCTTAATGAAGACCACCCCAAGAGGATTCAGGGCTCCAGACTCAGAGAGGGCGCGGTCTACACCCACCTCATAGAGACCAAGCAACGATTGTGGGAAAACTGCATCTTGGCTCATTATATGTGGCCTCAAACAATACATGGTATGCCCGGCCGGTGTGGCTCAGTGTTTGAGCATCAACCTCTGAACCAGGAGGTCACAGTTCGATTCCCAGTAGGGGCACATGCCCGGGTGGCAACCTGTCCAGTTCAGAGCGTTTTCTTTCTCATCAAGCACTATTGGCAAGCGGTGAGCTCTTCCCCCGTGGCATCAGACAGCTATTTCCCGATAGGATCCGTCAGAATCACAAGAGCCTTCTCATAATAAGCTGAGTCCCCTCACAGATAAGCCGTGAGGCCCTCTCATTTCAACCCTTTCCCCCAACGTTTCCACTGACCCCTGTGGCTCACCCAGAATGCTACCTATGGATGTGGGATCTGGACAATGAAAGGTCTGCAAGAAACCGTAGCACCCACAGATGGGAACTCTAGTTCTCTATCATTTAACTGCCTGGCAGACAAGATTCTCAATTGTTTGCTCTATTTAAATGATATTGTTCAGAAGGATGGCACTGGAACTGTTGGAGGTAAATAGATGTACAAACACATAGAGGAAATAAAGCAGAGGACTTACTGGATCGCTGATTTTTAATAAAAAATAACTTTAGTCTCTCTTTAAATGTGTTTTCATTCATATAGAATTCAACTTGGACCCTGAAAACAGAAAATAAAAACACAATTAACCTGATGAATATATAAGGGGTAAAAACAGCATTTGCCATACTTATATACTTTAAGTAAATCCCTAACACATGAGAGAGAGAGAGAAAGAGAGAGACAGAGAGAGAGAGAGAGGGGGGGGGGGATTGGATAAAATACTGAATTTTTTGGAGAGAAGCAGTTAGTTTTAAAGACATACTTCAGATGTCATTTGTAATTAAGTCGATTATTTTTATTAGTGGATGTAATGAGTGCTGTGGATAATTCCAAACAGCAGTAATGCAAAAAAGTCATTAATATGTGTCCATGGAATAATTTTGAGTCGGCGTTTTTCCAGTTTTTGTCCGCATCCTAAGAATCAACCGAAGGCCTGAAAATTCAGTTGCAGCAAAACCACACAGAAGGGCCGCATCAAAGTCTCAAGGGGCGGGGCCTAAAACATACTTTCAACAAGTGGTTCCCTTCACCTTGAAACCACACCACAGGACACCTTACCTTCTCATTGATGTCGGCCTGTTTTAAAATATACGCAGGCCGAAACCGGTTTGGCTCGGTGGATAGAGCGTCAGCCTGTGGACTGAAAGGTCCTAGGTTCGATTCCGGTCAAGGGCATGTACCTGGGTTGTGGGCACATCCCCAGTGGGGGATGTGCAGGAGGCAGCTGATCGATGTTTCTCTCTCATTGATGTTTCTAACTCTCTATCTCTCTCCCTTCCTCTCTGTAAAAAAATCAATAAAATATATTTTAAAAAAATAAAAAATAAAATATACGCAGGGCAGGGAAGGAGTGGTATGCCAAATAGAATGTGAAAGTCAACGCAGATAGAAACCAGACAAGTCAATGATGATAGTGAAGCATATATATTTAATCCTCTCTAAAATATCAGAAAAATAGCATTTAGGTAATGAATGCATTCACTTTCCCCTAAATTATTTCAATCTGCCTTTCGTGCCCTGGCATAATGAATATTTTCAAAATGTGGAGTGAAGAGAAAAATTATGTTTCGTGCACGCTGACTTGGTAATAATTATCATTGGAAATTTTCTTCGTCTCAAACGCATGTATTATACATTAGGATTGCAAAGCCGGCTAAGAAAGCATTTGAATGTTTATACAAACACGAAGATTTCAGTTTTCCTAATATCAGAAAATTTTGATAATGCAACCCATAGAAACTAGATAGTTTGATAGTTTGGGGGTTTGGAGCAGGAACACCCCTGAGAGATAAAACTGGAGGGAAACTTAACATATGAAGATGCTCATGTATTATAGAACTACGTCACTGCTATGTGCTGTATAGTCAAGAAGATTGATGAATATTTTAACAACTGTCCCCTATGCCCTAAAAATAAAAGGTTTTTTGTTATCTATTGTTATCTGCTATTCCTTCAAAAAACTGGAAAGCTCTCTAACTCTACCTCTAGCCCTAAAAGAAGACATTTCCATGCATCAACATATTTCCACCATTTCTTAAAATTTATGTGCCTGCCACCTTTCCTCTTTCACTCACCTTATATGTTAAGTGAAAAAGGGTAGAAATCAAGACTCTCTTGTTACTATCTCTAGAAAGAAACCCTGGAAATTGCAATACCTTCCAGCAGAACGCTATGTGCCTGCACACTCCCCCCCCCCAAACACATACACACACATACACAAACCCACACACTCACAGGTGCTACACGTACACCCACACACGTACACAGTCCTCCCCCAGTCGCTTGGAAATCCCTCACTGGCTCTGTTTCCCTTGTTTATCAAATAAAAAGGCCGTTCGTTTTAAATACAGTGACTGTAATACAGACATCAAGCTAAATTAGTCCAAATCTGCTGTGGATACAGAAGCAAATTTGAGAGGACATGTGGCTATTACACCAGTAATTCAGCCAAGGCCATGTCGGTTTGCTTCCTTGAATTATCAAATTTATAAGAATCTGAGTCCATTCCTCACATACTAGCTGGCGTTCAGTGCTGGCTCTATAACAAGAGGTGCAGTTTTAAACTAAACTTGGATTGTCTACAGCCTTGCTCAAAATAACGAGGAATCTGGAAGGCATCCCATCTGAGAAAAAGTTGAAGGAACTGGAAACGTGTAGTCTAAATAGGAAGAGATAGCATATTGAGGTGTCCGGCATTATTGAAACAAGATAACCCATAATGTGACACTCTGTTGTATAGAACAATCAGAGAGAAAGAGAATTTGGAATGAGATTTCCCAACTTAAAAAAGGCCAAGACTGGAGTAGAGAGCTCTCCATACATATAAATGAGCAAAAGGCCAGATAACAGCTTGCAAGCAAATGCTCTGTTTCCTGGGGTTAGAGACAATTTTGCATGGTGTGAGGTCTCTCAATAAATAAATTCCAAGTTCCCTTTTTTGTTATAATAATCTGGGAAGTAAAACAGTAAATCTAGTGATCTTTCTGAGTTTATCTTCTCTCTGAGGATCATGGATGACATTAAAGTATGGATCGGTACAAATGTGTTTTAAAGTTAAAGCTAAAAAAAATAAAATATGAAGCAGAACACTTTTTGATCCACGTCTTCTGTCGAGGGCAGAAAAATACCCTTTAGGTTTACGATTTATAATATAGAGTGGGGCATTCTTTTATTTGATCTAATGACCATTCTTACCAGAATCAAGGCCAGTTAGTGTTAGTGTAATCTTTTGGGACTTTCTCCAGCACCATACAGTTCTCTGGTACTCAGGACTTGAGTACAGAACTCAGTGTTTATTCTTCTCAATTCTGTTCATGATTTTTATTAGTTTTAAATATCCTCTTAATATTCCCTTTCTGGGTATAAATGTGCTTGTCTTCCCTCTGTCCTTCTTCCTTCTGACCTCCATATTCCCATATAACTTTATCTGAATTTTTTCACGCCTGTTTCTTAGGTTTTGGGGGCAGACAGTCATTCCGTCTGGAACTCTTCTCCAATATTTCTATTTACATTTTATTGTTCTTGTCTTATTACATTGACTAGCACTTTTAAAAGAGAAATATCAACTATGGTGTTCATACTCATAGGAGAAGACCCCTGTGCCTTCACATTGAAATTGTTGACCCTGGAATTGCAATAAATATATTTTACTAAAAATCATGTTAGAAGTGGATGGATGTTCATTGTTGTCAAAAGCCTCTCTTGACTCTGTCAAGTTGGTGGGCCTATTGTTGGAGGTATTTTTCACAAATAATTTGGTGAATTGCTTTAACAGGTTTTCTATTATGCAATTATGTTTTTCAATTCTGGAATAAGTTGTTTTTGTGAATTAGTCAGGTAATGTACTGCTGGATTCATTTCCCATATGTTATGAGTTTTTCTTCTAAAGTCATAACTAAGATTGATCCAAGCTATCACCTTTAGATAATTCTAACATCTTCAAGTACGAACTGAAAAATTCTCCTGATATTTCTACGCTCTGGAACAATTTTGAATCCTGTAGAGATTTATTTTTATTCACCATCATCAATTTGCCCTAACAGTATCAACTGCCTTAATATTAATTTCCTGTGTGATTTTTTTTCCATTTTCCTCTCATTTTCTTGCCCTGGTTACTTGAATTTAATGTAAAAATCGTGCAGAGTCTTGTTAAAATGCAGTTTCCTTGCTTCAGCCTTAAAATTCTTGTGCCGTCTCTTTAAAGTAGGCCTTACCATTTTAGCAACAAAGAACATTAATTCTAACCCAGCTTGTCGATGCATTCTTCTTTTAGAAACACTATTTTGCCTTTTCAATTGCTAATGCCCTGGACACCGTTCAGGAAGCCAAACTTTTGCAGACATTCTCTTCTGGAACGCGTGGCAGATATAGATCCTTATCAAAGTGTTTCTCCTCTGCGTCTGACGGGTGCTAGTCCCTTCCTACTGCTTCTGACTCTGCAGTGTCGGTCCTTGCATGGATTCTGTGACTATACTCAGTCTCCCTGGCCTCAGCAGGTAGGCTCAGTGGATGCACGTAATTTCTACTTTCTCACTGTTTATTTGTGAGTGGTTCTCCCTTGGAAAAATCTACATGTGGCCCTAACCTGTTTGGCTCAGTGGATAGAGCGTCGGCCTACGGACTGAAGGGTCCCAGGTTCGATTCTGGTCAAGGGCATGTACCTGGGTTGCGGGCACATCCCCAGTAGGGGGTGTGTAAGAGGCAGCTGATCGATATTTCTCTCTCATCGATGTTTCTAACTCTCTATCCTTCTCCCTTCCTCTCTGTAAAAAATCAATAAAATATATTTTAAAATATATATATTTTTAAAAATCTACATGTGGACGGCAAGCTACCAGCCCCAGCTCCCCAGTCCAATTCCCCTTCCTAAGACCTTCTCACCTGGCGTCGTTTCTGTGTGTTTAAACTGTGGCACCCTCCTGTGCTTGGTGCTCTGACCTCCATGGATAAGGGGAAAAGGCCACGTCTCCCCACGTGCCATTGCCAAGTTCTCTCACTGTTCTCGCCACCACGTTTTAGGTTGGGAGTTCAACTTATGTGAATTACACCTTCCCACGCCTTCCTATGAGTGAACCCCTGTTTTCTCTAAGGTCGTTGTGATGTGTCCAACTATCCCCCCCAAGAGATACTTTGAAGTCTGTAACCCCTGGGACCTTAGCATGTGAGCTTGTTTGGGAATAAGGCCATTACAGACACAATTAGTTAAATTCAGATGAGGTCATATTGGAGTGGGTTGGGTCCCTAATCCAATAAGAACAGTGTCTTTATAAGAAGAACGAAATTTTTAAAAATATCTATATTTTTATTGATTTCAGAGAAGAAGGGAGGGAGAGAGAGAGAGAAACATCAATGATGAGAGAGAATCATGGATCAGCTGCCTCCTGCACGCCCCATGCTGGGGATCGAGCAAGAAGAAGGAAATTGGGGCACAGACGCAGACACTGAGGGAAGGTGGTCATGTAAAGAGAGAGGGGGAGATCAGACCTACCCAGCCACAATCTAAGAAATTCCTGGGGCTCCCCGGGGTTTAGCAAATACTTAGGGAAACATTTACTCTACTGTTAATTCACTTTTATAGTGTTGCTATGACTTGGGTAAGGCAGCCCTCAACTTCCTTTTATAGAGAAAAGATGTAATTCAAATGATTTTAGCAAGTTGCCCAAATTCATAGCGCTGGTCTTGGGATAAAACTGGGTCACAGGTCTTTCCATTGCTTCCTGCCTCTTACCTCCTCATCAGGCGGCTCCCTCCTCATTCGGAGAGTTCTAGGCCGTTTGTAAGGTATTACAACAGAGCAGCACAAACACCAGACGCGCCCTGGGCTGCTGAGAAGTGTTTGTTTAGTCCTGCCCTTTGGTTATTGACTCCAAACCAGGCTCCCGTCCACCGCCAAACACCCACTGCCAACCTCCAGTAACTGAATTATTTCACAGGCAGCCATTAAGTGAGGCCTTAGAGAAAGTAAATTCATGCGTAGCGACCAGCGATTTTTCATCTCACAAAAATGAGCTTCCCCGCTTCATGCTCAAGTGCTCCCAGGGGCTGGCAGCCTTCACTACATGCACGGAAAAACCCCACTGTCAGGACTCGGCATTTCCCAGCTTCTTGTTGCCCATCCAGTTCCCTTCACTATTATCCAAGCCTCACCAGCTCAGGCCCCGAGTCGGCAACCGCTCATAAGGAGGCAGAGATGAATTCTGACGACCTTCGAGAACCTTCTCTGCATTTCAAATACACAGTCTACAATGATGTCATTTGGGGGAAAGGGGACCTAGCCTTATGCACACACTCACACGCATGCACACACATCCTCATAAGACATCTGCAAATAGACGTGTGTGTGTGTCTGCGTGTGTGTAAGTGTGTGTAGAATGATGCAATGGCAATGAGGGAAGGATCTGGGTGCTAACCACCCATCCATTTCCTGTCATTGTGGGTAATGTGGATAGTCCCCCAGTAATTGCATTTGTGCTCCTGTCACTCTTTGGTAATCAGGGCTTGCAGGTAGCTGGAAATAAGCATCTCGCCGTTTCCATGGTAAAGCACATTACAAGTCCACCCAGGAGTACGCTTGTGTTCGCGTCGCTCATCAGTCAGAAAGCTCGCACCTCACGTGCCATGCTCATTTGCAAAGCCCATGCTCTCCAGATACTTCCTCCTTTCGCTTAAAGTGATCCGCTCTCAGCAATCCCAGCTTAACTCAACCCTACGCAGGGGAGGCAAAGGTAAAGGAAGCTAGAAGAGAGGTGCATTTTTTCACCCTTAAATTGCAAAGAGTTTCTGCCTCTTTATACCTCTGTCCAGATGCACGCGTAGGGGGCAGGTCTGGGTCGAGCCATTAAACAAAGGAAGAGAAATGCAAATAAGAGAGCATGAACTCATTTTTATCCTGTTAAGTATACCATAAAGAGTAACAAAAAAACGCCGCATTTCGGCTTCTAATAAATGTGTGTTTACAGTTAGCACCTCAAAAAAAGAGAGATAACCTAGCGTTTTGAGATAATTTCCATTTTTTTCTCCCACCTCAGCTCTACTCTCATGTCACACTCACACACATAGGAGCCCCCAGACACCAAGTGTCACGTGAGTGACGTGTAGCGACACAGGGGAGTGTGGGAAACGAAGTGACCCCCACTTTCTTCTTCCCATCGCCTGTTGTATCAGAGAAAGGAGGTGTTCCTGCTCATGTCCCCCAGGCCTGGCCTCTCGCTCCCCGCAATTAATTCCAGTGATGGCATCCAGAGCGCCATCAAAATGCAGATTTGCTTCAAGGGAGGATGAAGTTGGTCATTGCACAGTTTCTCAAAGGCCCATTACACTTCAAGCTCCACTAAGAGATATTAGCCTGTTTCTGCCTGTCATGCTCGCCCAGTGCCTAGAGTGTAGCAGAGGTTCGCTAATGTCTCTGGGATTCAGAATTTCTCAGCAATGGTGGCTCCTCACGCCCCATCAGCATCTGAGGCCGACGAGCATCCGTGTGCAGAGATGAGCAATCCGTGGCCTCTGCCCTCTGGCATCCGCGCTGGGAAACAGAAACTCCCAGATCACCTTGCTCCCCAGGGAGGAGCGCACTGACTTTGGGAATGAAGGCGGATTGGCTACGGATGATGGGCCTGCTCTGGCCTCCCATGATTCCTCGTTCTTTCCTCAACCAGCCTTCACTAGGGAGCTCTGAAATCCGTGGGTTGCTACTTTTCAACCAAAAACAGCCAGCTGGTCCTTAAGGAAGATGAGCAACCCTCAGATTCACTAATTTGCATCTTCCTTCGGGGCCCACGCCCTGCTTCCTTCAGGTCTTGTTTTATTTATTTTTATTTTTTTTTTAAAGTATATATATTTTTTATTTCAGAGAGGAGAGAGATAGAAACATCAATGATGAGAGAGAATCATGGATCGGCTGCCTCCTGCACGCCCCACACTGGGGATCGAGCCCACACCCCGGGCCTGTGCCCTGATCGGGAATCGAACCGTGATCTCCTGGTGCATGGGTGGACGCTCAACCACAGCCACGCCGCCCAGGCCAGGTCTCATTTTAGAGGCCACCGGAACCTTCTCCCCTTGTTAAGTGACACATATAATTTTGCCTCGTGCCCTCAACGCCTATTACCATGGTACTGACTGCAATGTGTTGAATCGCCTTTTCAAGGGGGTTCGTATCCTTCAAAAGGACCCAAGAGCTTAAGTACCTGGTTCCATGCTATCAGTAGGATGCAGAGCACAGACATGTAAAAAAAAAAAAAAAAAAAAGGAAAAAGACAGTCTTCGGGACTTGGGTGGAGAACATACAATGCAATATACAGATGACGTGTTATACAATGGTACACCTGAAACCCATATATTAGTACTAACCAATGGCACCCCAATAAATTCAATTAAAATGTTAAAAAAAACTTCAAGAATTTTGAAATTGTAGACCGACCCTCCTTGAGCAAGAGAAAAACCTTAGCTGTGCTTTGCAGACATAATGAGCAGAAGTAGACTCAAATAGACAGGAAGCTACCAAGGACCAGATGGGAAGTGTCATTAATAGCATAGAGCTCCCAGCCTCATCGAGAGTTTATTTGAGGGCATGTTTCTTGCTGTGGTCCCTCTGAAGCTGCCAGCTCTGCTTGGCTTGTCTCTAGCATTGTGAAGGCAGGAAGTGTGTCTGCTTTGTTCATTTTGATTGTGTTTTTAGACCCCAGCACAGTTCCAGGTACACACGCTGGGCACTCACGGTGTTTGCTGAGTTGTTCTTCCTCTTGTTTACGTTCTTATCTGTCAAAATCATATGGTCAGTTTCAAATCTCTTCTGAGGGTCACCTTAGCATCATGCATGGTTTTTGATATATTTTTTATTGATTTCAGAGAGGAAGGGAGAGGGAGAGAAACATCAATGGTGAGAGAGAATCATTGATCAGCTGCCTCCTGCATGCCCCTTACTGGGGATCGAGGGCACAACTGGGGCATGTTCCCTGACCAGGAATCAAACCGTGACCTCCTTGTTCATAGGTCTTCACTCAACTAAGCCACGCTGCCAGGCAGTGTCATACATGTTTTGTGCACTTTGTTGGTGGTTTTTCTGTTTAAAATAACCCTCATGCTGTGATGCTGAGGCGCAGTCTAGTGTCCTAACTGCAGGGAAGTTATGATGTGCCTTGTGGAGAAAATACCTTTGTCTTTTCAATAAGCTTTGCTCAGGAACGAGTTATGGTGTCATTGGCTCTGAGGTGCATTGTCATCCAGAACAAGAAAGAGGACTTTCGCCCACCTGTATGTGAGCTGCTCTGGAAAATGTTAAATTAGCAGCAGTGCATGATGGAGCTATGGAAAACCAGCTAAATTGGTGGGTTCATGAGAGGATGAGCAAACCAACAAAAAAAGTATAGTGAACAATATTGCCCTAAGGCTGAAAGTCAAAGCACTTTGTGGTCCTATTATCCAGGGTTAAGAAAACAGTAAACCTGTCTTAGTTAGGGTTTTATTATAAAGATATACGGCATATATTTAATTATTTGGAAGCCATATATATTAAAGAGTATTTCTCATAAACACATAAAACAAGGTTATGTGTCGATCAGTTGATGAACATGTGACCAGAGGCTCACAGGAACCTGGTCCTGTATGTCCCCAGGAGCAAGAGTCCCATGTGTGTGTGTGTTTGTGTGTGTGTGTATGTGTGTGTATATGTGTGTATGTGTGTGTGTATATGTGTGTGTGAGTGTGTGTGTGTATGTGTGTGTGTGAGTGTGAATTATAATGAACAATTCAGATGTTCACACATGCATGTATAGAAATTACATGTGCATATATCATACAAACATATACTTTATATCTACATAAATTTCTCTTATGCATTATATGTACATAAGTTGTATACATTATATGTAAAAATTTTTTAGAAATTATATGTACATGTATATAAGTATATAGTATATAGTGTAGAAATATATATGTAGATAGTCAAAACAAGTATGTTCTGCGCTTAGGCCAGGACCTACCTTGCAGTGTACTTGGGTGACCCAATCTCTTCCTGTCTGGGGTTCAGATGGTACCCACAAAAGCACTGACTGGGACTCGGCTGCATCCCCCAGGGGGATGATTTTCTAGAACATCCCTCAGTAGCTCTTGTTGAAACAACAGGCCTTTGCAAGGGCAGATCGTGGCGTACTCATTTTAATGGAAAAGGTGGACCTTTTATGTCAGCTGCTCACTAGCTCCAGGAGCCCGCCTTTGCCACTGAAGCGCCGGGTGCACCCACATCCAGGGCTGGCGTGGCACGTGGTGACACGCATCGCACCCCATAACGACGGGCAGAGCCACCCGAAATGTCTTGGAAATTATTCACGTGTAAATAGTGACACTTTCCTGGCAAAAAATGAACAGGGGACCAGAGAATCAATGATATGATCACCTGACAAGTTTCTTGAAAATGAGGCCATCGTCTTTAAGCTGCTTGAGTTTCTTTCATGGGAAAAGACATGCATAGGGAGCCATGGTTTCATTGGTGAATGGCCATGTGCTCTCCGGAAGCAGCGAGTATTTCTAGCGGAGGAAACACTGCTTCTTTACTCAGACGCCTTCATTGAAATACAAAATGCACAGCTACGCTTTGCAAAGTTCCGATTAGTTAAATAATTTAATGGCAAGCCAAGCTGCTGGTATGCAGGGAAGGACATAATTCACATGACAAAATACATTCTACAAATCAGAGAGTTGAATTCACTTCTCACTGTCACGCGCAGATGTTAAATTGCTTTCCAATTTGTTCACTTTAACAGTCTCTGCGAAAGGTCCAATTTGGTGGTCAAGAAACTGTTTTAAAAACCAGTTTTTTAACTTGAGCATCTTCCACAGTTACTTAGCCCCATCACTTTATCCTAATTATGTGCCAGGCATTTAGTAGGAAATTGACAATTACGGGTAAAAGTGAAACAAAAGGGGGAAAATGGTCTCCGATGACTAATATGAACAACACAAAAAATATTTTCATCACCCATGAAAACGTTCCTCTCCAAAATGTACCTGTGTTCAATCCTGCCATTTTAATATATGCCTTCTATGGGTGAGGCAAGTATATTTTTAAATTTAACATTACAAATATCCTTCGAGCTAAGGAGGAGCACACATGAGATGTACAAATGAGGCTCAGGAATTTCCTCGCGTTGCCCAGGATCAGGCCACTAGGAAGTGAAGAAGCTGGGATCTTAAAAAATGCAATTGTACAACGAAAATAAAACACATTTTGAAGAGTTCCTCCCCATTCCTTATCATTTATCTTGTACAGATATTAGGAGTAAAAGGTCATGTCTTCATCGACACAAGAAATTCTTTAAAGCTAAGTTTCACCCATAGTAGAAAACTGAAACCAAGGGTAGATACATTATTTGAACCGAGGTGCCCCCCCATTGCCACATGGGACAGAGCAAGACGTGAACATAAGTCTGGTTTTCAGATCATGTATCTTGCCGATGTACCAAATCTCTCCAGCCATCTCTTTCTCCCTGACTTTTAACTTGCCAACTTCCTTAGCCTCAAATGAATTTTTATTAACTACCTCTAATAAGCATTTTTGGGGAGAAATAAAAGATAATGATCCTAATGGAAGGACAGCCATCATGTCATTAGTCTAACAATCTCCATAGTCAGTTCTAGGAAAGAGAAAAGATTAAAAGCTTATGCTCCTTTTTATGCCAAATATTTTGTCTCCTTTTCAAACCACTTTTCCATTTATTTCAGACAGCAGTGCTGTGAGCGTTATAAATCCATAAGAGGCAAGTCCCTTCGAATTTGCATAAGATGATAGTCTCTGCCAAGTTAGAATGAGCCCGGGGATTCCTCTGAACAAACATTACAATCCTGGGTACCCCCGCGTGTTTACGAAGGCCAAGAAATGGACTCTGGGTACCACTCACTGGCTTTCTTACTCTCTCTTTCCTCTGAGCACAAGCGAAAAGTCTTAGCTGCCATTTCAATGGCAAATGCAAACAATGCGTGATCCTTTCCTCACTTCTCTCAAGGAACCATCTTTGTAGTCCAGCAAGGATCGGATAGAAATGGCAAGCCCATTGACTTCCAATCTTCCGATGATGTCCACGCCAGAAAAGGTGTCGCTGACTAAAAAGCCCGTAAGAAATGCAGTACATCTTGACTCACTATGGGTTAGGAGCCAGACACTTTATTCGGCCCTAGTCTATTTCAGGAAGAAGCATTTTACTCTTAAGGGTGGATCATAAAAATAGGATCGTTACTGGAGCCTGGATTTATGTTTTATGGGAGTTTCCCTCTTTCTGGCTCATGACTGCTTGTCAGGATGAAAGATGGGGCCGCACTTTCCTTGCTCATTAGGGGGAAGTGGCCCCTCGACTGCTGGCATCAATGCATCTGGAACAACCCCATGTGCGACCCTGGCAGCCCGGCCTAAAACACACAAATAAAAGGACCAGGGCCAAGGATGGGCTTTATGAGAGAAGTCTATTGTGGTCAGTCAAAACCAGGACAAGTCTGGCATTACAGCCCCACAACTTTCATGCTTACAATTGTGCTACACATCAGTATGTAAGTCTTCAGTGCGTGTCCTAAAATAAATAATATGATCAGATGACTTTTTTAGAGCAAATGTTGAACATAACACGTTCAAAATAATTTCCATTGAAGCAATCATTTCAGAGGAAGAACCTTATGTTGAATTAGAGCAATTCGATCGTGATTAAAAGTGGAAGTTGACTTTACATACTCAATTATACCAAGGCTGAATTGAATATTACCGGTGCTAAAGAGAATTTTCTGACATGCGTATCTCTTGTTGATCATTCAAACCATTAGCTTTAAAACATGCAGTACCAGCTTGTTGAAACTACAGGTCAGTAAAGACACTCTGTTATGGACGAATAAATAAGCAAAGAACAAACAATGGCAACTCCATCCCCCACCCCCACCCCACAAAAGCATCCGAACATCGTTTTCGTCATCCCCGCCCCTGGAGGCCATAGCTTAGCCTACGGTACCTTGTTCCTGAGTCAGTCACTGATGGCGACAGTGGGAACGGCGTGAACGAGGGTCCGCACGGGACTAGCCTTGGAGACATGAGAGTCTTCTGCCCGGGCTTGTGCTCAAGAGCAGGAAACGTGTTTACCGCCCCCGACTCCTTTCATCCCCTCGCGAGATCAAAGGATTGGCGTCTTGGGCTTTTACCTTGACTTTGGGGACGGTGGAGAGGATGGAAACATTTCGGCTCCGGCAGCCGATTCTAGTTTCTTTAATGCTCTCTTTGATCCAGCTTTGCTGGACAGACTATTAAGGAAATGTGGATGAGGCAGGAAGACCAGTGTACTGGTTAACATGATTATTGTACAGAGCACTATGCATTCATTAATAGCAAATAAGTTGTCAGAATATCGCTCCCCATTTCTCTCCAAGAAATCTTGGATTCCTGTTTGTTTAGCCTCGGGATGTTTGGTGTGCAAACTACAGAACACAGCACTTGTTTCAGGAAATGTAATGTATATAACCTTGTCCCTGGTAAACCAAATCGGATGTTAATTTTAAGCAAAATCCATGATGTTAGGACTGGTGTTTGCCAAGCACACGTGTCTTACAACCCAGAAAAATATCAGTGATTGTATCTCAAACAGCAATGGTTTACTTCACTAAAATATGTATACATACTCGATGTTAAATTCCAAGGGGCACCATCGTTTAACCTGTGCCCCGTGAAATGGCTGACATACAGAGAAACACAATAAATGTGAAGTTTCTTATAAGCACACCAGGAATGAGGGTATACAAAAGAAAATATACGCATGCATTAGTTCATAAAAATGCAAGTACGAGTCTCATTAAAAGGCAAATATATGTCAGGAAGATATGAGCAACTGATATAACAGTGGCACACAGTAATGTATGTACATTTTTATAGCCTTACAATAATCTTGTTTTGATTGTGAAAAAGCAAAGCAATGTAATTGCCCAATAATAGAAAATCAGATCAACAGTGTGGTGATTGCAGGGGTGGAGGGGGTGGTGGAGGTTGCAGAGGGCATATAGGAGTTAAAAAGGTGATGGGGAAAATAAAACTGAAAAAATAATTAAAAACAAAAAAAGAAAGAAAATCAGATAAATATTTTTTGCTACGTCAAAAATGTGCAATCACAAATAATGCTAGAAAGCTATTCATGATACACCATTGAGTGGAAACCCAATAAATAAACAAACAAACCAAAAATAGGTTGCCAAGGACTATTATGGTTTGATCCAGTTTGGGCAAAGCTCATACATTTAAAAATAGGGGGAGGGGAAATCCAAAATATTATACATCAAACTATCAGCAATGCTGGAATAATGTTGCTGTGTCCCAGGGTGACCACGTGGTACTTCTGCCATAAAAATAAAACCCTAACAAAATAAGGCACTCCCTTCACCAAGCCGCATCGCTTTCCTGAGGGTTAGCCAGGGCTTCCCCTCCTGAAATGCTGACCCATTCAAATCCCTTTCTGGGTGTCACTTACTAAGATCCCATGGCTGCTCTGCGGGACCTTAGGCCATCGTAAAGCATGTCGTGCGGGGAGAAATCACGTCATTCTCAGAGTCAGAAGAAAGCATCCTTGTCACACATCTACTTGCTGGTTGGTTCAGCCCCCGGCCACCTTCCCAGGGTGATTGGTTAGGTTCTGACCAGAACTTGAGAGAACAAACCAAAGGCCAAATAGTTACTGTGAATAGAACCTCAGTTCCCGACCTTCATCACTACGCAGGGATCCAGAACCATAGTATCTAACATCCTCATGAGTTTCATTCTCCTGAGTAGCCTGTGGGGGTTGTTCATTGCATTCCTTTAGGGGAAAAGTGTGGGCTTTGCTGGGGAGGGTTTAGGAGGCATTTCCTTGAACTCAGCTTGCCGGACTGGACCCCTCCTTGTCTACCTGCCCCATCAAAGCAAAGATCCTCAGTCCTCAGGCCAGAATCCCCAGGCAACTCCCGAAAGGACAGGTAGGCACCTGAGGATCATAACGCTGAGAAAGTGGGCCAGATTCCAAGCCACGTGACTTGCATTTAAAATCCAAGCATCAAACTGGCTAACTAGCTGTGGGACTCTGAACGCACCAAGGATCTTTAACGGTCCTGCGACCCTGTTTCCTCTGGGGCTAGAATGGGGGGTAGTAATTCCAAGCTCCGAATATGAATGAGGATACAATGAGAAGGCATGTAAAGTACGCAATAGAGAAACTGACATGCCATGTGTTCTTTCCCCTACATGCCTTGACCTGGCCTTCTGATGGGGGGCCATCGTGATCACACAAGTTTGGTAGAATGTCCTCCCCCACAAGAGTATGCACATGGGAGTGAGGCTTCACACGGTCATCACTGGGAAATGTGGATTTGGGCAAAGTTTATTGAAGTCACGAAAATAAGTCAAGAGCCCGGTGATTATCTCAGCCGGACCTCAGTCCCCAACAGAGCCTCTCCCCGGGAAGTAATCAGAGAGGCCTTTATCTCAGCAATTTAAGGTCATTAGAAGGAACGGCTGCTGGTGGAGGTGAAGGAACTGCAGGAGCAAGTTCCTAGTTTTTAGAAGCCACAGAAAGGGGTGGCCGGGAGGGAGCACCTAGGTAGGCCCCTTGAGTTCCCTTTCTTGCTTCAATAATGCTGACCATCAGGAGATTCAAATTAGTCATTAGCTGCTGGTGCTCAACACCACAGTAAACAAAGTCTCCATCAGTCTTTTTTTTTTTTAATATATTTTATTGATTTTTTACAGAGAGGAAGGGACAGGGATAGAGAGTTAGAAACATCGATGAGAGAGAAACATCGATCAGCTGCCTCCTGCACACCCCCCACTGGGGATGTGCCCGCAACCCAGGTACATGCCCTTGACCGGAATCGAACCTGGGACCTTTCAGTCCGCAGGCCGACGCTCTATCCACTGAGCCAAACCGGTTTTGGCTCCATCAGTCCTTTTTTAAAACCAATTATTTTTATTGATTTCAGAGAGGAAGGGAATGGGGGAGAGAGAGAGAGAAACATCAATGATGAGAGAGAATCACGGATCAGCTGCCTCCTGCACACCCCACACTGGGGATCCAGCCAGAAACCTGGGCCTGTGCCCCGACTGAGATCGAACCATGACCTCCTGGTTCTTAGGTGGGTGCTCAACCACTGAGCCACACCAGCCGGGCTTCGTTAGTCCTTTTTCCCGTCTAAGAAAAGGGTCGTTGTATCACATGTCCCAGTTTATTGATTTCCCGGCGATTGTAAATGAGGATCAGTAGGAATAATATTCTGATTTAAAACTTTAATCCATAAAGCATCTTTTCAAAACATCAGAGTTTGGACGAACAGGACACGCTGCCAAGAACAACTCATTCCGACTCTGAATAGCACCGTAAATACAGAGGTAGCCAAGCAAGGAGGAGAGAAAAGTAAGTGATTGGTACAATTTCCCTGTAATGTGTTTGGACATCATTTGAGTTTCCAGAACCAACATCAACAGAACCTTTCAACAGCTGAGTTCATTTATAAAGTTAACATCCGGGAACCGCCCACCATTTCCGAACCCAACCTCGATCAACCCCATTAACCACGAAAGAGGGACATGTTGAGATAAGAAAGCAGATACAGCTAATCCTGAGACTCCGTGTCTCTGATTTCGTACATGAATCTTCACCATACCCAGCAGAATACTATGTACCTAATGTTTTTTAAAGAAATTGAAAAGGAACTATTTAGAAAAAATACTGAATATAGTGCAATCTCCAATTATCAGTAGCCATACTTTTGTGAACATATTTAACAAGTCTTTGTGACTGAGTCCAAATCACTTACTTGCACTCTGTTATTTGAACTTTTTGCACATGTAAAGAGATATTTATAGAATAATATTCTGCTCTGTTAATAGGTTTTAATGAATAATCAAGTTTTGAGCACTTTTTCCCTTTTTATAAACCAAGGCTTAAAACCATATGACTTAGCAAGCACCGCAATGAAATAGCAGGCTTCATATAATCCTAGAAACTTTGATTGAAAGTTCGCTCTCATTCACAATTTGGAGACGATGCATGATAGCATGATACCTGCCATGAAGGCCCAGGTTCCCTGCACTCAGTGGACAAAGCTTGGAAGGTGATGGGGGCGGGGCGAGGGGGAATTTTTTTACTTCAGACTGTCTCAGCAAACCACAATTTGCAAAGACTGCTTCGCAGATCTGATGATCATCCCTATTTCAATGTTGAATGCTTTTGAGAGAGAGCGTTTTCAGTGCATTTATACTTTGAGAGAAAATCATAAATGGAGGCACTGTCCCATGGAGTAAACTGATTTCCTACCAGACTAGGACGGAAATGTCTGAATTCAGAGCGCACGCCTGGCTTGGCCCATCGCTTTCACATTTCTCATTTGGAAATCCTATTCCAGGCAATATATTTGTGCAGGCCACGGAATTATTATTAACGTGGCATTTGCTAGACTTTGGAGATGAATTATTGGAGTTGATGTAGCAAATCCCATGTCCTGAGATTACCCTCAGATGAAGAATAAGAAGGAAATGATGAATCTAAGAAATTGTGGAAACAAAATTAGCATTAAATAGGGGAAAAGAACATTTCCCCCCAAAATTCCATCTCAGCCCTAAAAGTTTTAAAGGACCATTTTTTTTTAAATGGGAGTCTTTTTCTTAGACATTTGATTAAAAGATAAATCCTGGAGATAAAAGAAAGAAAATTCAAAATCTATAACACTAAGGTTCTATATTTTATTTTTAAATCTCTTTTATAATATTTTTTACTGATTTCAGAGAGGAAGGGAGAGGAAGAGAGAGATAAAACATCAATGATGAGAGAGAATCATTGATCGGCTACCTTGAGCATATGCCCTGACCCGGAATCGAACCATGATCTATTGGTTCAAAAGTCAATGCTCAACCACTGAGCTGAGCCGAGCCGAGCCAGCCGGGCGGGTCCTATGTTTTTATCAATGTATAGTAAATGAACCTTCAAGTCCACTGCAAGAGGAAAGAGACCACCTCACAGAACTGCCCTTAGCTCTCAGCTGAATCACCTCATTGAGGAGAATACAAAAAGGGATGAATTACCAACATTCTGAACACTGGAGGGCAGTCCTTGTCATTCACCTGGTGGAGACCACCACAGCCAGGGTTACACACTGTAGACCATTCAGAATCACCCGCCTCCCTTTCCTCTGTTTCTCTGATTATTGTTACCAAAGGAGAATTCCCATCATAATTTCCCTTCCCATGCATGTGACTTCACCAGAACCAAGCCACTGTCCAGCATCATGGTTTGCACTCAGCCCTGCTTTGGTTTGCTGAGCATGGACCCGTTGGTTTCAAATGGCAGGACTCTGGGGACTCCCCAAGAATGAGATGCCCCACGTTCTAAATGGATCTGAGACCCCGCCCCATGGGCCCCCCAGCCAGGTACAGCCACTCACCAACTGACCAACCACCACCTCGTTTTTTCTGTGATCTGGCTTTTTCTTTACAATCATAAAGGAGACAATTCCAATGTTTTCTGTTGTTACCTATTTATAAAAGTGCATTATTAAAATTAGGTGTTACTAAATCATAAGACCATTTTCAATGGACCACTTGTCATACACGGATGATCCTTAAAATTCCCTAACTTCTGCTTATTATCCTAGCACCACCCAGGTGAAAAATTAACTTACAAATGTATTAAAGGATTAGAGCTTTCAGAAATGTGGATGGACTTTCATGAAATGTATCTAGTTGAATGAAAAATGTGGACTTCAACATATTTTATAATCCTCACATAAAAAAAAAAACCTTCATTTTTCCTCTAACCACTGTGAAAAACAATCTCCTAACATTGGTGTGTCATCAAATGTTCTGAACATCTGAGGATTCAAGAGGAAATGGACTGGAATTGCAAAATTAAAAATTAAATTAGAGATATAACTGCAAGTTGGGGACCTATTTGAAAAGATGCATTATCCAAGTTAGTCAGAGAAAGACAAATACCATGTGATTTCACTTCGAGGTGGAATCTAAAGAACAAAATTAATGAACAAGCAAAACAGACACAGACTCAAAGATACAGAGAACAAAGCAGTGGGCACCAGTTTGTGACAAATGGATAGTCACAAAGTAGTCGGAGGATACCAAGTACAGCATCGGGAATAACAATATTGCAATAACTAAGTACGGTGCCAGGTGGGGACTGGAAATACCAGGGGGAACACTCTGTAAAGTATCTGATGATCTATGCTGCACACCTAAAACTCATACAAAATAATAGTGAATGTAAATGGTAATTAAAAAATAAAACTAAAGAAAGAAAATGAGCATCCCCCTTCCTTAGACATCGCCCCAAATGACATCAGGTCATCTGCAGACAAGAAAAACGGAGCAACCTGACAGCATTTGATTTATGGGTATAAAAATTATGAGAACATTGATCTGAAGTAAAAACACTGAGACGTTTTTATAGAACTCTGATTTCCCCAAAGAGAGGATCCTGGGTAAAAGAAATAGAGCTGTCAGTGTAGGATATCTGGAAGTGGTTGAACGAAGCTAAATCCTGGGCAACTTCCTACAGTCTCCCTTCTCCCTCATAATCTCCCCCATGAGTTCATCAGCCCGCTCAGCCTCAAAAAAGCAGGAGTTCGGAACAAATAACTTCCTGGAGAAAGAATACGAACACATCCATGGAACATAAAAGCAGGGAGATACTTTTAAGTCTTAAGAAATTCGAGTTCAGGAAACACATCTGAGAAGGAATCAGCTGGTCCAGAGGTCAGCAATGCTCACTGCCGCCGCACATCTACTAAAGCTGCACCAATACAATATGGAGATGAGCACTACCTCACCCAGGATAACAAGAGCTCAGCAACCCCCCCACACCCCCACACCCCCTAGAAAGTAACCAAGGAACAGAGGCACCTGTAGGAAAAGCAGGTGAAAACCTAAGGAGCAGACAATGTTCAAGGCCAAGTGAAAAAAAAAAACACAAATAAACACCAAGGTATGTTATATGAGGCTATAAATAGATGATGGAACTATTTCGCCATTTATAGGCAAAACACCCCTTCTCAATAGCGTTGTGGTGGTCTTGAAGTCCACAGACTTGGAATTCCTCAAGGATATTCAGTCGAGTTCAGCTTCATGCAGAAGAAATTTGGTTCATGGTTTAGTTTGTGGCTTCCAAACAATTATATCTGATACATAGATAATTATCCCATCTGTCTCTCTCTCTGCGGTGTCTTAGAGAATTAACATTTTAACATGCTGCAGTTGTGAGGATTCTAAAATCAGAAGGCTGAAGTCACATCTCACTAAAATGTCTTGGGTACATCTCATGAGGGCTTATAAGTCAGAACTCTTCCAGCATAACCACAGAACTATAAATTTTGTCAGAATGAATAGCAACAAAACATCACACTTACTAACATCCTGCTACTCACAAAGATAAATCTCTGAAGATGAAAATATAATGGAAAGGAGAATATTGGGAGATAAAAGGCATCCAGACAAAACCAAAATTAATAAAAATGTATACCATACATTTTTAATAATAAGTTAACCTTTAACTTAATATTTTTATCTTTGAAGAATCATCTGATGTTGGAAAAAGTGGATGTCTGCTACAGTTTACTGTAATTTTCCAGTTGGTTCTACTGAATGAAGTTTGTAACATTTTATAATTTAAAAATTAGACCTACTACACTCCTATCAGAATGGCCAAAACAGTAAAGTTAGTTACAACACCAAATGCTATGAGGATGTGGAAAACTGGATTGCTCATACGTTGTCAATGGGAATATAAATGGCCCAGCCACTCTGGACAAGTTTGGTTGTTTTTTTAAAAAATAAAAAATGAAATGAAACATACAACTACCACATATCCCAGCAATTGCACTCTTAGACACTGACATCAGAGAAATTAAATTTATGTTCACACAACAATGTGCACACAAATGTTCATACTAGTGTGTGTGTGTATACATTTATATATTTACATACATGTATGCATTTGCTTTCAGATGTGTAGACTGTTTCTTGAAGCATGTACCAGAAACAGAGGAGGCGCTAAATTGGCTGTCTTTGGAAATGCAATCTGGGTGGAGGCAGAAATACTATATTTTTTTATTCTATTCTTCCCATGTCCATTTACACACGTTTAAAATGTTTAAACCTTGTGAATGTACTACCTATTAAAAAGTACATTTTAGCCCAGCCAGCGTGGCTCAGTAGTTGAGCGTCGACCTATGTACCAGGGGAGATCATGCTTTGATTCCCGGTCAGGGCACAGGCCCGGGTTGCGGGCTCCATCCCCAGTGTGGGGTGTGCAGGAGGCAGCCAATCCATGATTCTCTCTCATCATTGATGTTTCTATCTCTCTCCCTCTTCCTTCCTCTCTGAAATGAATAAAATTATTTTTTAAAAATACATTTTAAAATAAAGATGCTTATATTTTTAGCTTCTAATAACTCTTTCCCAAAACAGAAGAGTTTTCATGTGAATGGAGCTGTAATCAGAAAGGGCACCATGGGGAAATGTCAGTGTGGACGTTGGAAATGAATTTGCCTGGTATGTCCCGAGTCTGGACGTGGGTGGCTGGATGTCAGAAACACTCGGGAGGTTTGGCGCCTTCTTTGATAGACTCCCTCTTCTCACTGAGCAGGCCTTTCATCCTCACTTCGTTTTCAGACACTGAGTTCACAGGAGAGAGAATGACCGGAGCGTCGTCGGGGCGCCTTGGCAGGCCTGGCTCTCTCCTGCCCCATTATCTGTGATCAAAGCTGTTTCGTAATAGAAATAATGTCTCCACAGAGGCCACGCAGTGCGGGTTTTCTCAGGATGTGAGCAGTTGCGGGGGTGGAGGGGGCGGAATTGGGAATAATGAGTGACTTCACAAAAATAAGAAGATTGAGTTGGAAACTGAAGTTTCCTGGATGAGAGAAGAGGGAAAAAATTAACCCTCATTCTTACCAAGAGATTAACAAAGGAAAAACAAGCCGAGTGGAGGTCTCTAAAGCCTAGCAGGTTCGGAAACACATATAATTTGATTCAATTATATATTTTTTTTCCATCCATGCAAAAAGCTTCTGGCAGAAGCTATAATTTCCATGAATGATGAGATGTTTCCCACGACCCTGATCCCCAAAACAACCATTGAAAAATTGTCCAGGTTTAGATTTCTACTTTCACAATAGTTTTCTGAAAATTAAAGGACAAGGGTTTAAGTCGACCAATGAACCAGGAGGTCACAGTTTGATTCCCGGTCAGGGCACATGCCCTGGGTACAGGCTAGATCCCTAGTTGGGGGTCATGCAGGAGGCAGCCGACCAATGATTCTCTCTAATCGTTGATGTTTCTCTCTCTCTCCCTCTCCCTTTCTGTCTGAGATCAATAAAAATATAATTTATAGAAAAAGAGAAGGGCTTGGGAGGCAAGCAGATATAATCCTGCAGCGATTGTAGAATGAAAGAGAACAAGGGAAGAATAAGGCTCTCTCTGTACCAGAATCACACCCTTTGGCCTGCAGGGCAGCACTCTATCCACTGAGCCAAATCAGCTAAGGCTGGGTCATTTGTCTTGATTATTAAGATGTAAAAGTTTTGTGTATATTCTAGATAGAAGTTCCAGAATATCAGATGTGCAGATAGTCTCTTCCATTCTGTGGATTGATAATCTTTCCACTTTATTTAAAATATATATATATATATATATATATATATATATATATATACACACACACACACACACACACACACACACACACACACACACACTAGAGGCCCAGTGCACGGATTCGTGCACAGGTAGGGTCCCTCGGCCTGGCCTGTGAGGATTGGGCCAAACCAATCTCTGGGCCCAAGGTGTGGGTGAAGCAGATCTGGGGCTGACAGTGCCTCAGCAGCCACCTAACCCATGGCCAATTCTGCAAGGAATCAAGCTCCCTCCTCTACTGGTCAGAGTGTGTGCCCCCTGGTGGTCATTGTACATCATGGCTACCAGGCAAACAGCTGGACAGTTGCTTAGGCTTTTATATATAAAGATAACTTGCTGTTTACATATATATATATAGAGAGAGAGACAGACAGACAGACAGACTACAGTGTGGTGACAGCCACAGGGAAAGGGGCGTTAGGTGGAGGAGGGCAAAGCAGGGGGAGTGGGGACAGAGGAGACGTTGCCTGGGGCAACGGGCACAGGTGCAGATGGTGTCTTACTGAGTAGCACACTTGAAACCTGTGTGGTTTTGTGAACCAACGTCACCCAATAAATTCTACTTAAAAAATTATCGAAGAAGAAAAATGTACTGAAATAACGAAAACTCAAATCTGCAGCAACTTCCAGCACATGGTGCACCACAAAAGTGATCACAAAGCTCAGCTCATTCTGGTAGTTACTAAACCTCACGAGAAAAAGGTGATATATGTATTCAGTAAAGTACAAGAGGGGGTAGGTTGAGAGGTGTAACCTGAGATTTCTTCCAGGAACTAATACCTGAAGCCGCACCTACAGGATTAAGCAACAAACAATAACAAAAGAATTATGTATCCATGCGATTTGGTTTTCCGATGAAATGACAACAGGCATTCCAAAGTGGGCAGCAAGTTTAAGACTTTCTTGTGGGGGAAAATAAAACTATTGATTGAAATATTTGCATTTAAAGGATGAATCAAAATAAAAACTCAGGATGGGAAATGCTGTGCATAGTACTACTCATAAGATAATGATACCCCTAAATCTGTAATAATAAAATCATAATATGCTAATTAGACCGGATGTCCTTCCGGATGAAGCCGAGGCTGCGAGGAAGCCCAGGTCCCGGGTTTCAGAGGGAAGCCGGTGCCGGCAGCCGGGGAAGGGAAGGCCCATCTTGCACAAATTTCGTGCATCGGGCCTCTAGTAAAGAAATAAGTTTAAACAACTATCAGAAGTATGACTGTAGAATGGAATGCGATTATCAGAGAACTTGCCATTGTAAAAAGCAAAAATTGTTTTGAAGACACAGAATGGGGCTGTGGAAGCGCGAGGCAGTGCGGTGGTATTTATGTCCTCATCTTTCATTGGACAGATACCAGCTGTCTCAACTTGAAACACATCCGTCGCATGATGTTATTACACTTGGGAAGACTTTTAAAATTGAATGTCTCTCCTTCTACAGAAATATTCCTTTCAAGTTCAGCAATACTTTCAACTTCACTTGGTGTGGGAAATTTCATAGGGAAAAAAAGTAGCGGAATTATTCTGAACGATTATGCAAGACCTCCGGTAGAGAGTGAGAACAATCTTAAAGGGTAAAACCTATAAAAATGACATAAAATCGTATTATGTGATTTAAAGCATCAAATCACAAACCCTGAAAATTCCATCTCTGGTCTATTTATAGTTTAAATTAAATCCTTCTAAATTTCTAATAAAACTCAAAAATTCCAGGAGCAATATTTCTCAACTAGCATTAGAATGTGTTGGGGAGTTCTTTAAAATTGGACATTAAGCCCAGCTGGCGTAGCTCAATGGTTAAGCACTGACCTATGAACCAGGCCATTCCCGGTCAGGGCACATGCCCGGGTTGCAGGCTCGATCCCATAGTGTGGGGCGTGCAGGAAGCAGCCGATCCATGATTCTCTCTCATCATGGATGTTTCTCTCTTTCTCCCTCTCCCTTCCTCTCTGAAATCAATAAAAATATTTTTTAAAAAAATCTTAAAGAAAACACATTTACCATATTTATTGGAAAAAGTCTGCGTATAAATGGACCCATGCAGTTCAATTCCATGTTGTTCAAGCACATGTCAGTATTAATTATATGGTTCCATATATAACAGCCCAAAAGATAACAAAAGAATGGTGCTGAGATACCTGTGTTAGCAATACTGTTGCTGCCGTTGTGTGAATTCTCTGTGTCCCTATCTAGGTCTTAAACCTTTTCCGTGAAAACTGTTACTTGACAGCTCTGAGGACTAAGCAAAATACCACAACCCCAGCTATAAAATACACCTCCACCACACTTTTCTTCCTGTAAGCTTCACATTAGGATGATTTTTACAGCAACTTCCTGAAACTCTCAAGCATGTTTAGCCTATCACTGGATCGCTTTTGAAATTTTTTCGATACCTGACATTTTTTGTGTGCAGTGAAGTCAACAGCTTGCCTCAAATCCATTCCCACTCCCATATGCTGATCATCAGCTTAAAGGGAAAGGCAGCGCTCCAATAGACTCGACTTCGAACGTGTGCCCTTTCCCAGCAGGAGGGAGAGGGTAAAAAATAAACCGAGAGATCCTGGCAGAACCCTCTGGAAAATCAGACATTTGGGTTGTCTCGATTCCTCTTCAGTGTTTTGCTTCAAGTATCGTGCGCAAGAAAAAACACAGAGAGAAGACGGGTTATTTTAAACGTGGCATATTTTGTGATCACTGTGTCAGAAAAACATGGATTTCATATTGCATATTGATAATTTCTCTTACATATGCCATTATCATAAAAGATTATCCAAGTCAAGAGCATAACCGTAGCCTTGGAGTCTTTCTATGTTACCTCTTATGTTAACATACAGGAGAGCATTTAGGATTTTAGCATAGGCCACAGGTCTATTTTATCCATTTGCACAGGCTTAGAAATAAGCACCAGATCCCTTGTATTGGTTCTAAAATAAATCAGCCAGCAGCCACCAGAAAACAGAACAGCCTCTGTTTTTTGCTTCTATTCCCCTGTCTTTTAAAAAGAAATATTTTTTATTGATGTCAGAGAGGAAGGGAGAAGAGAGAAACATCAATAATGAGAGAGAATCATGGATCGGCTGCCTCCTGCACGCCCCACACAGGGGATCTGGGGATCGAGCCCACAGCCTGGGCTTGCGCCCTGACCGGGAATCGAACTGTAACCTCCTGGTTCATAGGTCGACGCTCAACCACTGAGCCACGCCGGCCGGGCTCTATTCCCCTTTCTGTTTAGTTATCATGGAGCCTCTGTTTCCCGCAGGTAGGAACTTCTGTTTTCTGAACCAAAAGCTGGGGGGACAGGATAAGTGGGGGGACAATCATGCTAGGAATGAGAGGCACTTCTGACAGTAAATTCGGGGAGACCTCATGGAAAATTTCAGCCTGCCATGGAAAGATTCTGTTCCTAGTGGATATTTTTCTCCCCTAAATGCAAGGAATTCTTCACACTCTTGGAGCTGTGATTCATGATCTCAGATTATTTTTTTGGCAGAAGTTGCACCCGAGCAGTTCTCTTAGGTCGCGGGGCATGTTCTCAGGGCGCTGTCCCTGGGGAGCACAGGGAGGGGGAGCAGGCTCAGCCTGGCCTCGGGAGGAGAGGAGAGGTCAGAGGTCCGCTGTTCTTGCCTCCCCCCTGCGTCTGCTTGGAGGTGGATGGGATTGACTCAGATGCTGACACACCCTCTGAGATCAGGCCAGCTCTCTGCACTCATCTCGCCTGTTGAACCCTTTGGATCAGACCCTAACACAGATGCACTGGGCAGTAAAAGCTCTTTTGTTTTGGTTTGAGAAGCAACATAAATTTGACATTGAGAATTGTATACAGACGACAACTAGAGGAATAGGAGAGGCGGTGCGTGGCAGGTAGACATGAGGCTTATGAGGGTGTTGAAGAGGGGGTGGCGTTTAAAATGGAGGGAGCCCAGCTTGCATAGCTCAGTGGTTGAGCTTCAACCTATGAACCAGGAGGTCACGGTTCGATTCCCGGTCAGGGCACATGCCCGGGTTGCGGGCTTGATCCCCAGTAGGGGGCGTGCAGGAGGCAGCTGATCAATAATTCTCTCTCATCATTGATGTTTCTCCCTCTCTCTTCCTCTCCCTTCTTCTCTGAAATCAATAAAAATATATTTTTTTTAAAAATGCCTTTCAGAATTCTGAAGAAAAGTAAAGTTATTATTTTTGTGTGGTGAAATGGGAGAGGCTGCACATTTTGACAGGGAGTGCTCTGTCATCTTTAATCTCTCTGTTGTCACCAACATGTCTCAGTTCTAGCAAATACGTTCCAAAAAGTACTCTCTCCCTGTACGTTGATGTCATAGTAGAGTGAGTGACTGGTTTTTCTTTCTAATCAGAAAACAACATGATATAATGAGACCCCAGAAATGTCTCCAGTAGCAGGAATCCCACAACCTTTCCACTGCTGGGAAAATCATCTGCACACTCTCCCAGACACGAGAAAATGTGCCACAGGAATCGTACCCGCCCAACAGACCTCACGTTAACAATGAACAAGGGAGAACATAAAGTGAGGCTAGCATATCTGATTTATAACTTATCATAGTTTTTAAATTTGCCTTTACTTGTATGGAGGTTTTTCTTTCTTTTCTCCTTTTTCTCTTTCTTGTCTTTCTTTTTTTTTCTCGTTTCTTTTTTCTTGTCTACAGCTTTTGTAGAAAAACGGGAGGGTTAATATTTCCACAACCAGTACAACAAGCCAAGTGATGTGTAACTTACCAGAATCTCGAATGTCTTTGGGAACCTGGTCAATGATTTTTCCAGGGAAAACAGAACCAAAAACAAATAGACTGTGAACTGAGAGTCAGAAGACAAAAATGCTGAATTAATCAGCTCACAATTCATTTCTTACACTTTTTTCCTTAAAAAAAAAAATATTTCTGACGGTGTTGTGGCTACTTCTTATTTGAGATAGTTAAGATGTGTTTTCCTTTAGAAGTGAAACTTATTTTTACTTGTTTTGTGATAATAGAGAAAAACCGCAGTAGTCACACTGCCAGCTTTGGAAATGTTTCCGTACGGATAAGGAGTTAGACACAGGTGTGTATAGTGTTATGAAAAGATGGCAACACTTTATTGTTCTTCCTAAAGCAAGTGATATTTTGCGAAACACATTTATTTGAAACACAAATGAGGTACACATAAGCAAGGGCCCTCCCTAAATAAAAAAATAAGTAGGTGAACAGCAGTTGCTTTTATTTAGGGAAAACACAGTGGCTCAATACTCCCCTTATGTCAATCCCACCTGCATAAGAGCCTTTCTGTAGAAAAGTCAAGTGTCATTTCAGCCATTCTTTTTTTGTAGCATCTACTTACTATTAATATAGGTCAGAGTAATTAAGCAGAATGTTGTTT
Organism: Myotis nattereri; assembly: GCF_964212035.1. Taxonomy (NCBI): domain Eukaryota; kingdom Metazoa; phylum Chordata; class Mammalia; order Chiroptera; family Vespertilionidae; genus Myotis; species Myotis nattereri. The sequence goes on along the minus strand of NC_138096.1, from coordinate 2,021,465 downwards.
TGTTACTTAATATTATAAAGACACATGCATACATATATTACAGCAGACAATAATGAAAATATGCAAAAGAACATTCCCCATGTGGTTAAAAACTACCTGAGTACGTTGTATTTTATGCCTGCATAGTAATTCATCTCATAAATATGCATACTGCATACATGAATAACTACTCCAGTTTTGAATATTTAGATTGTTTCCAGTGACGCTGGTAGAAATGAACAGTGGCGAGTACGCATCTTTCCGTGCACATTTCTTAGGAGTATTTCCGAGTGGGTTCCCGGGAGAGGGTTCACTTGTTCACAGTCTGAGCACTTCAAGGTTCTGGATAAATATTGCCCAATCATTCTGCAGAGAGTTGTACAAATTTACATTCCCACCATCAATGTAAGAGAGTTCCTGTTTTTCTCTATCCTCTTTCCTAGTCAGTTATCAAAAGCACTGCTAACCATAGCATCTCGTTTCAATGTGCTTGTCTCCATTTGCCAGTGATCAGTATTTATTTGGATTTCATCTTTTCTGGATTGTTTTAATTAATATTTTTTCTTAATTCTTTGCAAAATATCCTCTGAAACATTTTAAAATGCACCAATGAATCCATTATATGTTTTCAACTGTATTTTCTGCCTTTTGATTTGTATGTGTGAATGTGTGTGTGTGTATGTGTGTGTGTGTGTATGTATGTACTCATGGGACACTTTAAGTCAAATTTATTCTTTTTCTTAAACTGTTTTGCTAGTCTTTTTTTAAATCTTAGGAAGCTTTCCTCCATTCAGATGTTTGATTGATATTCAGCCACATCCTCTTGTACTTTTTGACTAATTTAATTTTTTCATGTTCTTTTTCCATCCATCCCTGTAAAAACATCAGTCAGGTGCTTACTGTGCATCAAGATAACACAATTTAAACTTGGCAGAAAGCAAGCCTGAGCGAATTCGGTGCTCCTGTCGCTTAAAATTGAGTGCAAGAGACACTATTAATGAAAGGAAGTGGGAAAATGACCTCGTGCTACAGCAATGTGCTGTGAATTCTGGAAAAAAATAAAATAAAAATAAAGTCGAAGCAGTGTAGCTGCAGATGTGTGAGCACAGATCAGGGAGGGACACAGCGCTGGGGAGAGGGGGACGGGGACCAGCAGGCACCAGGGGCCTCCTCGGATTTCTGGTCTTTATCCAAGGATGGAAAATAGTCACGTTGCCTGTCCCCTAAGGACAAAGACAACGATAACGATGGACGCAGACAACAGGGGGTGAGGGTGAGGGCAAGACTGGGGGGGTGAGAGGACAATAGGAGGATAAAGACACATTTGTAATACCTTAATCAATAAAAAAAATTTTTTTAAAAAAGAAAGAAATGCAAGAGGCTCCATTCTCCCTGTTCAAACAAGGAAAGACCTTTCTCTGCCCACCCCTTTTCCCGTCAGCGGTGACTGTGGGAAGTTCTTAGTTGTAAGCACGTTCGTCCTCAGAAATGCTATAAATCCTGTGTAGGAGCAGATAAGCCCTCTGTGGGCTGGGAGCCACCTCTTTGCAATGAAAACATCAAAGAAATTGCTCCCCCGGCTTAGTTGCTGCAACTGGACAGCAGCCAAGCCCGGGCTCCACGTTGCAAAACCCCTTCCAGGCATCAAGACCTGAGAAGCTTGTTTTCCCTCCAGCGAAGCCAGTCAGTTCCCACCGATGGTCCCCCACGTACCAGGTAAAGGCGGGATGCACTGAGTGTGCCATGACAAAGGTGCAGGCCAGTGTGAGGACTGGTCATTGCTTATCTTCAGGACACGTATGTAAAAAGATATGTATGGGTTGTATCTGCGTGGCTGTATTTGAAGGTGGGATGTCTATTTCCTCAACCTCCTAGTGCACCGCCCGTGATGTTGTGAGAAATGCTCACCTGTCCGAATTCAAATGGCGAAAACGAGGCTTTGAATACGTTCTGGAGAGCGGGTGTCTGAGGGCAGCACACATGGAGGAGGGACCTCAGCCTATTCATCCAGCCCCTCCTCCGGTTCCTCATTGGCTGAGGACTGTGGGGTCACCTGTCTCCTCATAGGCCGCCTAGGTCTTGCTGTCTCCCATTGGGCCATTTAAAAAATTGGGTTGAGGCCTTTTGTAGTTGTCTCTGCCTCCCCCTGTCTAGTTGAGGCAGGCGCCTTGGGGGTGTCCACCTTGACGCTGGCCCACGTCCACAGTTCTTTGTTCTTATATCCTCTCCCCTCCCCCCTACATTCTGTTTGCGTTTCCATTAAAAGTTGACTAGGCTGGAGATGGATCTCAGAGGCCTGCTTCCTCCAATGCGCATCACATTTTATCACTTTTTGCCAATAAATTGTAAAAGTTTACCCCTCCCCCTCATTAAGATCTCAGTGAACGTTCACTGAGCCAAGGAAAGCAGAAATACACAGGCATTGAAGGAAAAGAGAATTGGGGTCAAGAAGCCACTAAAGATCCCTCAGTGCCAGGAGGAGTGGGGCCCCCCTCTGTAGGTCACATCTCATCGGGTCAAATGGTGGAGAAATTGCTCGGTCTGATCAAATAATTGAAACAACAGCCCCTCCCCTGGAAACTGACCTTCAGGCCACTTTACAGCCGACATTCCCTTTCGCTGAGACCACATTCCACTTGCTAAGACCATTACCCTTCCCCTCCAGACCCGCCCAGAGAATTCTCCTCCAGAAAAAGCCCGCCTAGAGTCCTTCAAAATCTCTGACTCCCCATCCCTGGGGGCTGGCGCCATTTGGGGGCTCAGCCCATCTGGGTTTCCCGATGACCTAATGCATTCATAATCCCTCACCACTTTGGCCTCCTGTGTTCCTCCTTCAGGGACCCTAACAGAAATGAGCCTCCATTCAGGTAACTTAACATAGCAAAGGAGGGAGTTAGTGGGGTAGAGCACTTTGAGTGGTTTCAGAGGCCATTTGGTATGGGAAGTGGTGGTCTTTGGATGGGAAGTTGCAGAGTTCAGACTGCGTCCTATGGACCAGAGAGAAGACAGCGAAAGTTGTTTCAATGAGCAATGACATGACCAAAGCAACTTTTATGAATGGAGGAAGCCAACGGGGTACAAGAAACCACATGGGACGCGCTTCCAAGGCCAGATGTGCAGCCGTAAAAAGGGGGACTCGGGTGGGAGGGAGACTGGGCAAAGCAACCTGGGAGCTTACCTGCAGTTTCAGCGCGAACAAGTAAACTGTTGTTACAGGTACATCATGCTTAGTGCCAACTGGCAAAGAGCTACCTCAAGGACACTTCCTTAGAGATAGGAAGGAAATTGCATATCATTACCACAGCTAAATGTGGCCGATGAATGCCTCCAACAGGCATTAACTTAATATGGGGACCTGCTGTGAGGAAAGTATAGGAGGGACAAAAATAGATTTAGCACTTTGTTCTGTTACAAGGTATTTGAAAATGCAAGATAAAAATAATGCTGCTCAGAAAACTGTAAGAGTAAATGCTAGTCCATATACCCAAATGGGGATATAATTGAAAGGAGGCTCTGGTGGGCCTGGTGCAGGTGCTGCCAGGATAAGATGAAAGAACGCAGGTAAATAGGAGGGGAAATGTCCAGGAACTGTATATCTGAGCTGCCAGAGCAGGCTTGGTCTTTTCAAAACTGTGAAAAATTTGTGAGTATTGGTGTTTATTTTCCACAAGGTATGCAAAGGATACCTGACCAAATCTTATCTAATGTAAGAGGTAGAAAATAGCCCAGCCAGTGTGGCTCAGTGGTTGAGTGCTGACCTATGAACCAGGAGGTCACGGTTCGATGGTTCGATTCCCGGTTAGAGCACATGCCTGGGTTACAGGCTCAATCCCTAGTGTGGGGCGTGCAGGAGGCAGCCGATTAATGATTCTCTCTCTCTTCCTCTACCTTCCTCTCTGAAACCAATCAAAATATATTTTAAAAATTAATAAAAGAGGTAGAAAACAATAAAAGAGGTAGCTTATTCTTCATAGCGATTTGGTCCATTGCATTTAACTTAAAGAATGACCTTAAAAATCTTCATTTAAAAAAATGACGCTTATGACTAATTTTAAGTTTTAAGAATAAAACCAACAAGACACAACAAAAAAGAAAGAATTATGAGAGATACACTTAAATTTCTATGGATGTACAAACTATACCTAAACATATTGGTGTGTGTGTGTGTGTGTGGGTGTGTGTGTGTGTGGGGGGGGGGTGTGTTTAATCATTTAGTGGCTTATTTACATCTTAAACCAACTATACTTTTTGTGGTGGGAAAGGGCAGAAACAGTGCTTCTTATTTGATTATAGTCCAGCCCTACATAATTGCATAATTATCTTTTTTAAAAAAAAGAAGTTATTGACGGACAGTTTTGATTGCTAATTAGACCTGGTGAAAATGATCTTAAATTGATGAGTCACTCTGTAGAACTCCAAGTCAGACTGAAGATTTGATATATGATATTCATGTTTTCTTCTAGCTGTTTACCCAGTATCTTTCAAAGTGTTTGGAACACTAAATAATTGATGACTAAAAGAAGGAAGATGTGAGGGAGTGAGGGAGAAGCATCTGATTGTGGTATTGCAGAAAACTGGCTGAAATATTGATAAGACTCAGTAATTATAGCTAATAATTTCCCGTGCTCAGTGGAGGAAATGTGAAATCTTTACTCACCCAGGATGCATTTATTTTATTTACTGCTTGCTTCTTTAAAAAAATGTTTTATTTAGAGATAATTTTTAATTCACAGGAAGCGCAAAGAAATGTGTGGGCACTTCCTGTGCCCCCTTCACCCAGCCTCCCCCAAAGTTAATATTGGGCATAACTCCAGTGCCACACTAAAGCCAGGAAAACTGACAGCTACTAAAATTAAAATTGAGGGGGGTGGATTTTAAAGTCTTAAGTGGGACAGTTTGTAGTTTGTTCCACTGTATCTTACCTTTACAAACTAGATACTCTTCATGAGTTTTCTTGATATCTGAGTTACAGTATTTAATAGTGTTCACAGAAGAACAAAAGGCTTGCTTTCTGTAAATAATGAAAGAATCATTTATCTTGGAGCTTGACTCTCCAAGGCGCAATCACCATAAAACTGTTAAAATAGACTCAGGGCTTATGAAACAAACAAAAAAAAAGAGCAATAAACTTGTCTGCTAACAAGATACTACTTTTCTCCAAGCTACTTGATGATGCTAAGTGAAATAAATCAGACACAGAAAGACAAATACTACATGATTTCACTTACTTGTGAAATCTAAAAAACCAACAAAACAAGCTAATAAACAAAATAAGACAGAAGCAGACCCATAGATGCAGAGACCAAAATGATGGTTGCCAGAGAGCAGGGGGGGAAGAGGGGTAGGTGGAAAAACAAACAAGCCACTGGATGAAATATAGGACACAGTCTACATGTGCACAAATTCTGATGCAACTCTCAGCACTGGTATATCATATATTTAAAATGTGTTTTCAACAATGAGTTTTCTAAATCATAACAGAAAGTCAAGTAACACAAGGATGACTTCTGAAGACTGCGTAGATAGCCTAAAATTTCTAACATACTACTCATACAATAACAATGAAAAACGAGCATTTAATTAACAGTAGTTGTTCCCTAGAACTGAACTAAAGACTGGTCAGCTATTACTATTACTCAAGAATAGGAATAGGAGTACACACGTTTTAGAATACTATGCCTTCTTCTGTTCAAAGACTGAGCACATGTGTAGAAAATGTCCATTGACACATTTCACATAGTTGTCCCTCAAGAAAATCATTCTTTTCAGACTTAACACTGCAAAATTAGACACACTCTACGCTGCTCCTCATTAAGAAAAAATTTACCGGGTTTAAGACAAAAAAAAGAATTCCTGCTTGTCCAGTTACATAAGGGCTGCCACCACCCCCTGTCTGAGCGTGAGCTGGGGAGGGTCTTGGGCAAGACCTCCACGTGTCCCTTGCCCGGGCCCTGCTGAGCATCAAGCCTGAGGATGGCTTCCCTGAGCAGCTCCCTGTGTGACTCTCAGAATCCACTCAGCCATCAGGGCCTTGTCACAGCGTGAATGATGGGCTGAGGCACCTGCTTTGTCGTTTCCAAAGGAAACTCCTTATGACTCTTAAACAAGACATGGGAGGGAAAGGCATGTTCAAGTCCAATGAGTTAAACTAGCAAACCTGGGTTTAGAATGAATTTTTTTAAAAAACTATGTTGCCACCACTCCATCCTGGTACTTGGCCAGCGTACCCCTCACCCTGATTCCTGGGAGAAGGCGGGTATTTCCGTTCTGACAGAGCTGAGGTAGCAGGCTGTCTGCTGTTACTGGTGAACCACACATCTGGTCCCAGGGTTCATACCTGATTATTTGCAATATGCGGGCGTCTACAAGTCTCCCCACCGGGAGGGAAATGAGGCTGAACTGTGCTAATCCGCTTTGATCCCTGTTCACACAGTGACTTACAAGATGGCCTACGCGTGCACGGATAATAACAATTCATCACTCCAATTCTGTGCAAAGTCCAGGGCTGGGGAGCCAGACGCAGGGAGACCTTTATTTCTTACGTTCAGTATTCCGTGGCTTTGTGTACAACATCCATTTCTTGCCCAAATGTGCATACTGTGAAAATCGGAAGCAATGCAACTCGGAATCCAAGGAATGCGTACATGGTAGGGGTGATTTTTCTCTTGAAACCGTGGGCATGATTGCTGGCGTGTGGAGGGCACTGGATACCACAGTGCCAAAGACTGGCCCCGTTGAGATTCCCAGCACGTGAAGGGTCAAAGGTCAAAGATTTGGGGACTTGCTGGCAGCCACTGTCCCCTAAAGATCAGCCACGCTTGACAGACTGGATTTTTTTTCTGTTTTTCCACAATGCTTCTATTTGTGTGTGTGTATATATATATATATATATATATATATATATATATATATATATATAAATGATCCAAATAAATCTGATCAATTCAAGACAACGTTGTGGAAAAGTCTTACTGTCCTCTTTTTCCCCTCTCCCTTCCTCCCTCTGAAAATCGATAAAACCATATTTTTTAATAAATGCCACATACCTTATGTAGAAAATGGAATTACGACACTCCAACCTACCCTTACTTAGACTTGTTATGTGTTAGAGGGACTCTGACAAGTGAAAGGTGCAATATTCGCAGAAGAGCAATCCCTAACCCATCACTATATTCAGAAAGTGGACACGTGAGCGTGATTAAATGAAATCCAGCTTTAAAAACAAACTGTTAGGTCATCTGAAAAGCTATATTTCAATTTTATTTATGAGAACCAGTCAAAAGGAGATTGAATCATAGATACTTTTATATAAAATACTACAATTTGAATTCTTGAGAACTATTAAAAATAATAACTATTAAACAAGCCTTTCTCGGTTTTATATATTACATATGTGTCTTTGTTTTGCACCCTTACCTACTACAACGTAGGCAAGTTTTTGTTGCCTTCTTTGTGATTTTCTTTAATATAATAGTGCTAAGAAACACAGCTTGCCTGCATTTTCTCTCACACAATAAATGCTTAAATCTTTTTATAGATGTTGCACATGCATGGTTGATTCCACTATATAATTAAATAGGAAAAAGTACACTTCATTCTTTACTGACCTGAACTTTAAAAACTTGGGATAAGTATTTTACATTAAATAGCTACTTTTCAAAATAAGATGTAAGTTAACAAGGGTCATAAAATTGGTAAATTATATAAATGTGTCATCTACCAATACAAAACCTATTCCTCCAACCTGATGCCCCCAATTTAATTTTCCAATATCTAAAATTACACATACTCCAGAAGCATGCCCTCCATTTCATAAATACCTCTTAAGCCATTAATTGATTGCATCGTATTTTTTGTTCAAATTCCTTTATGTTTTCAGTTACTACAAAGCATTAGGTGGCTTGCTTGCATTATTCTAAATGCTACCTATAAAATATGAAAGATATATTTTAAATTAATGGAGTTGAAGCAACTGAGCAGATCTTGGAAAACGAAAATGGTGTTAATTAAATAAATGGCCCACTTCTGCATGACTACAGCTGGGAACTGTCCATTAACAGTAATTTATCCTCCGCGGTGATAATTTATCCACAACAAGTGCATTGTGTTCCAAACTTTAAAATGACTAAGTCATGATGAAGCCTGAGAAAGGTTTGTTCTAACTGTCTGAAGGCATTTAGAAGCTGACAATTACCAATCTCTACCTTCGGGGGGACATTCTAAACCTCTATGGATTCATGAATCTTAGAAATATTAAAACAGAAAACATGATGCACTGTGGACAACTGGAGCTCAGTCTCATTGGATGTTTTTTTAAAGAATAGTTTATTCGTTTTGAGAGAGAGAGAGAGAGAGAGAGAGAGAGAGAGAGAGATCAATGGGAGAGCACACCATGGATCAGCTGACTCCTGCATGCCCCCTACCAAGGATTGAGCCCACAACCCAGGTACATGCCCTTGTATGGAATCGAACTGGCAACCTCCTGGTGCATGGAATGGCGTCCAACCAAATGAGCCACACCAGCCAGGGGTCCTTGGATTTTTAATACAACAGTTCTTCATAATGTCTTCCACATAAAAGCAGTTCCATTCAGTCTCTAGTCATATTAGTTCAATTATAGAGTAACTTTGAAGAGACCAAGTCTTCTAAATATTAGGTTCCAAATATACTGACTACTTGGATCCATCCCTAATATAATTTCAAGCAAACACTGATTAGCCTATTCACAAATAGTGCAAGATCGCTGAACGGTCTTAAAATGGAAATTTCGCAAGGCCTTCATCCTAACGCGAACCTCACTGTCGCTATCCTGGGGAGAAAGCCACCCATAATTATCTGTGTGAACACCTCCTCAGCAAGCCCGGTTTCATAGGCTGCTTCTGTTCTTGTCCAGCCCTGACTGACTTAATAAGGCCTGAGATGGAGCACCCATTCAGATCTCAGCTGCAGGCATCCCCGGCCATTCAAGAAATGCTATATGAAGCACTTGAATTAGATTTGTGTGTTTTACTCAGGACGCCAAAGAAACGTGCATCGTGTACACAACAGCCATTCCGAGGGCATGAGCATTGTTGTCATGTAGCAAGTCCCGAATTTCTTCCCTGGCCCCCGGGACTCATGTCCCTCCTGTGCTAAATGACCCGCACGCTGTGCCTCACCCTGTTTCCTTGTCCTGCTCAGAAACGGGTATCAGAATACAGATGATGAAGAGGGAATTGGAAACTGTCAGGGTGGCACTGCTATATACATGGCACATACATTACACGTGAGATTATATATATATATATATATATATATATATATATATATATATATATATATATATATTTCAGAGAGGAAGGGTGAGGGAGAGAGAGTTAGAAACATCCATGATGAGAGAGACTCATCGAATGCCTCCTTCACGCCCCCTACTGGGGATAGAGCCCACAACCCCGGCACGTGCCCTTGACCAGAATTGAACCCAGGACCCTTCAGTCCGCAGGCCGATGTTCTATCCACTGAGCCAAACCAGCTAGGGCTGCATTCTATATTTCATCTAGGAGACAGATCTGTTCTATATACATTATGTATACAGCCATGCCCTCTTAGGCCAGGGTAGACAATCCAAGGAGCACATTGTTAAGCGATTTTGTCGTTGTGTGACCATCACAGCATGCAGTTACACACACCAAGATACTCTAACCCGCTACACACCAAGGCTGTAAGGTAAGGTATACTGCTCCTGGGCCACACGCCTGTAGAGCATATTATTGTCCAAGACACAAGGTTAAATCCAGCATAAGAGAAATCGATACCATCCAGGGACTCAGTATGCGCGAGATATATGAGGCTGCCACTGGCATAACACTGCAGGTTGTGATTTTAAGTAGAAGAAGAATACGCTAAAACAATGATAAAAAGTGCAGAGTAGTAAATGCCTAAATCCGTAACATGGTCATTTATAACCGCAACCAAGTCTTGTGGACTGTCCCTAATAGTAGGTGCTGGACTTTCATACAACGAGTAGTGCCCTGGGTCTGTCCACACCATCACAGCCAGCATGGGAGTCATGCATTGAACTAGGACATTCTGACGGCTACGTCACTAGATGATAGGAATGTCTCAGCTCCATTATGATCTCATGAGACCACTGTTGTATATGTGGTTTGCAGTTGACTAAAAAGTTATTCAACATGTGACTATACACATACATATCACATGTACATTACATGTGTGTTTCTCTACCCAAAGATGGTACCATATAAATTTAAGTGAACTATCCAAGGTTAGTTCACCAAGAACTTATGGTGTGGAGTGCACACTCTGTATCCTCAGGGGCCCACAATGCTCTCTATCATATTTAAAAATATATTTTTATGGATTTCAGAGAGGAAGGGAGAGGGAGAGAGAAACATCGATGGGAGAGAATCATGGATTGGCTGCCTCCTGCACGCCCCACACTGGGGATGGAGCCCATAACCTGGGCATATGCCCTGACCAGGAATCCAACCATGGCCTCCTCCTGCTTCAGAGGTCAACCCTCAACCACTGAGCCACGCTAGCCGGGCCCACAATATTCTCTCTTTGATGACACATCCTCACATATCAATCATAGGCCTCACCCATTTTCACATGCCAGTCAACCATGCCCCACCAAGACTCAATTGAAAATGCTTCAAATGCAGAGCAAGGTAGAAAGGGCGCCTTTTCCCGTTATCTCTTCCCCCGTCATTGTTAGGACTACAGGAGAAGATGTCAATTCCTGGTCAGGGCACATGCTGAGGCTGCGGGCTCCATCCCCAGTAGGGGGTGTGCAGGAGGCAGCCAGTCCATGATTCTCTCTCCTCGTTGATGTTTCCCTCTCTCTCTCTCTCTCTCTCTCTCTCTCTCTCTCTCTCTCTCTCTCTCTCCCTCTCCCTCTCCCTTCCTCTCTGACATCAATAAAAATATATTTTTTTAAAGAGCAAACAGTGCTACCCCCACCAAGTCCCAAAGATGTCCTCTATCTGTATGCAGCCCATCTCGCAATTGCTACCCGGGAGGGGATTTTTGTTCTATGTGATGATCTGGGATCCTAAAGTAACAGCTACAGATTCAACCCCTCTGAACACTCCTGCACTGAAGCCATTTAGGCTAGCAAAATTGATCTCTATGTCAACTAGCATTGCAAATGTGTTTACATATTATCTTCTCCATTCAACCAGAACACCTTATTTTCCAAGCCTACTGGAAATTTATCCTCTACCAATTCATCCAATACCAATTCATCCTCTTAATTTCTAGCCAACGTATATGTTTTTGCCGAAAGACTGAATTGAATTAGTATCCTCTACAAAACGTCCATGTCCCTTTAAATTACTAATATGAGACCCGTGAAAAGTTGATTGTTGATGCACAAGATAAAGCCCTCCCATGTGTAGGAACAGGAGTGACAATGGGAGCTGAGATGAGGAGAAGAAGGAGGGAACCGCCCAGGGCTGAATGGAGAGATTTCTTGAATCACACCAATAACGGATCTTTTCTGTAATTAAAAGACAGCACCAAGAGCAAAGCGAACTTCAAGGAAACATTTCCACGGCATTGAGAGCCTCGCCAGCATATCATCCCCAAACAAGGCAGCGTGGCGTGTGCTGCGTGCAATGACTTCCAGAAAAGGCTGAACTCAGCGAAACACAAAATGTGTGTTTTTTAAGTAGTGGGACACAGCTAGCCGGAGGAATTCCAGAAGTTTAGGCAAAGCGGCGATGCCACGGAAAATGACATGGGCAATGTCTTGATAATAAATATTCTAGTTTGGGGGACTAGTTTTAATTTGGTGGCCTGAACACTTTTGTAGGTTAAAAATACGTTCATTGTGAAAAGATCAGATTGTGCTCTACCCAATGAAGAGATGGGACATTCTCTGCACACACCATCAGGACTATGATCAACAATGATCACTGTTGCCTGGTCAGAGGGCGTCCTTTCAAGGGCAAAGGTTGTCATTGTCCCTAACCACCTGTTACATTTGTAAACCTGTCCACCTGTAACTCCAAAGCATAAACACCCAGAGGCCGGGGGACACCCCACCAAGACAACACTGATGGGGGGGGGGGGACGACTCCCCTAAGTTCCTGCTCTGCTTTTACAGTATCAACCTGAGCGCATCTTCCAACTTGATCACCAGCGCCTAAGGGGACAAAACGGGAAACCCTTTGGCACCTATGCTGCGTGCCATTTGCATGTTTTGTACCTCAGATCCCAGCCTCACACATGCCCTGGGCAAACACACATGGACAAGAATAAGCATCAAATCCATGCAATCAGCCCCTTGCAGGGACGGGAAAGCGGGAAGAGAAGGAGTCCCTTGTCCGTAGCAACATCTCCATGGAGTCAAAATGGAGAGACAGACCAGGTCGGTCCCTTTCCCTGCTCCCCCATCCCTGGCTTCCTTCCCCCCCCCCCCCCGCCCCCTCCCTCCCCGTAGGCTCCCACCTGTCTGGGCTTCCGCTGTCTTTAGAGAAGGATCCTGCCCGCGTCACTCACCTGTCGTCGTTTTGCCATCCTTGGTCCCCAAGCAGCAAATCGCGAAACCTGTACCGGGGAGGCAGAGGGGGCACCTCGCTCTCCAGATCGACCATCCTTCCTGCGGGAGCGGGGAGCCCGGAGGCAGGCGGAGAGGAGGGAGATGGACAGGGAAGGGGGCGGGGCAGAGGGAGGGGGCGACGGGGACGCGGTGGCCAGGGGGGTGAGGGGGGAGAGGGGCGGCAGGGGGCCGGGACCTGGAGGGGGAGGGTCCGCTGGGAGCCGGAAGCCCAGGCTGTGGGGGGCTGGCTCCCCTCCTCCCGGGGGTGATGGGGATGATGCAAACCCAGCCCCGGAGCAAAAGTCTGGCTCCGACCAGAATCCCCGCTGCCAGGGAACCGCCCCCGGGCTCAGCGCCGCCCCTGGTCCCTGGGACTCGGGGAGGCGGGAGGCAAAAGTAACTTGGCCGGGAGCGCAGGGGGCGTCGGGGAAGAGGGGACCCACGGCGGAAGTGCTGGGTGCGAGGCTGGGCGCCTCCCCGATGGGCGATAGGCGGCAGGTGCCATGGGCACCCCCGCTCCAGCCGGACCCCAGGGATGTCCCGGCACCTGCCCCGCGCTGCTGAGCTGGGAGCCCAGCCAATGAGACGCCCCCTCATTTGCATAACACGGAGGAGGTGCCGGGACGACCAATGGGAGCGCGTTAATTAGCGGATTCCGGGCTGCAGACCCCCCTGCGCCCCTCCTCGCTGGGCAGGTGGCGGGATGCCGGGGTGTCCCCGGTGCTCCCAGCCTCTGGGCGCTGCACCCCATCAGCACGCAGGGTCCTGGGGGGAATCCCCGCGCAGCCCAGGAAAGTCCCCTGGATTTTTCTCACCATCTGCAAGAAAGGGAGGTGTTTCCCCGATGCGGGGAAAGAGGAAAGAGGCTCTTTTTTATTTATTTAGAGTTTAATGATTTTTTTTTCTTTATTGATGAAGGTATTACCTATGTGTCCTTATCCCCCCCATTGCCCCCCACCTCCACCCCCTGCTCATGCCCTCACCTCCCTGCTGTCTGTGTCCATTGGTTGGGCTTATGTGCATGCATACAAGTCCTATGGTTTATCTCTCCCTCTTACCCCCACCTCCCTCTGCCTTCCCTCTGAGGTTTGAAGGTTTGATGGATGCTTGCTTCTCTGTCTCTAGATCTGTTTTTGTTCATCCGTGTATGTTGTTCATTATATTCCACAAATGAGTGAGATCCTGTGACATTCATCTTTCTCCAACTGGCTTATTTCGCTTAGCATCATGCTCTCCAGGAACTCCTGCCATCCGCAACAGCACGGATGAGCCAGGAAGGGACTCCTCAGGCCCCTGAAGAGGGAACATTTGCGGGGGATGATGGCTGGGCGAGCTCAGGGCAACCTTGAGATCAATATGCTGGCCAGTTACTGTTGCTGCTGTTCCCTGCCCTGTGGGCCCACCCACAGGTGGCGAGGATGCTCCTGTGAGTGGTCCACGCAGCCAGAGGAGGGCGTGAACCCGAGGGTCCACAGTTGGTTTTACAGTCTCAACCCCTGCTCACCTGGGAACCGTGCCATATACACAAGCCCAGGTGCCATTTGAGCCCCAAACTGGCCCCATCAGGGTCTTTGCTTTAGCTCCAGAGTTACGGATTTGTTTATGCTTCTTTTACTCAAACTTTTGGGATCACGTTGCCAAATGAGGAAGTTCTATCACCACGTGGTTAGTTTGTGAGGAGGAAAAGGGACAGGGTATCAGGTTTCTATTTCAGACCTTCTCATGGGCTGTGAAGATGGTTCTGTGAACTTTACCTTTGAAATGCCCCGGGTTAATGTTTATTTTTTACTTATATTATTATTGTCTGCTTTTATACATTTGGCATAAATCTGAAATATTTATGGATCGCTAACAGCAGCAAGGCAGTAAAGATATTATCTGTTGAGTGTTAGGCGCTGAGACGCTGGAGGTTAGAGGGTAAGGATCCATCACATTTTATTTCGATGGCAACCTTATTTTTCACTTTTGTGACAGTTTTTTGTTTTTTTCAAATATTTTTATTGATTTCAGAGAGGAAAGGAGACTGGGAGAGAGAGATAGAAACATCCATGATGAGAGAGAATCATTGATCGGCTGCCTCGTGCACACCCCACCCTAGGGATCAAGCCTGCAACCCGGGCACGTGCCCTGACCTCCTGGTTCATAAGTTTGTGTTAAACCACTGAGCCAGTCTTAAGTATTGGTCTTCCAAGTGTCCAGATAACAGTTACAAAGACAAAAAAAAATTGAAGAAACCAGTAAGAGCCTGCTCAGCCAGTAGGATGCAGATGGTACAAAGTACCTGAATGTGCTAGGCCACGTGGAGCCCAGTGCATTGATGGTACACTGATTTTTGTGTGCCTTAAAATTGTCCAAGTGGAACCTGGCTGGTGTGGCTCAGTGGTTGAGCATTGACCCAGGAACCAAGAGGTCACCTGTTCGATTCCTGGTCAGGGCACATGCTCGGATTGCGGGCTCGATCCCCAGTGTGGGGCGTGCAGGAGGCAGCCGATCGATGATGTTTCTCAGTCATCATTGATGTCTCTCTCTTTCCTTCTCCTTTCCTCTCTCTGTAAACATCAATAAAAAAATTTTTTAATTGTCCAAATGGAAAATGTTGTACTTCTACATTTTAAAAAATTAAAAGAATAGTGTAACATAAGGAATACTATCCTGCCATTGTTAAAATCTGGCAATTTTGGGGGCATTGAAGCAAATTTGTAACAAAGATATTTTGCTCGCCTTTATATATTTTTCAATTTTCTGGAGCAGACTTTTCAGTTTGGTCACTAATTTTGACTTTTACTTCTCCTGCCGTAGCTTTCTACACTCTACTTTCATGCCCTTTCTTTTCCGTGTCATGTCATGTCACTCCCCGCTGTTAAAATATATTTCCCTCTTTCGCTCTTTTTACCTTGGCTTCCTTTTTTTCTCTGTGCCCTTTTGACCTCCCATTTCATAGACTCTTTTTCTCTCTATGTGTGTGAAAGCTTTCATTCTACTATAACACAAGAATCCATTTTTAGAAACAATTCCAACTCGGTTATATAGGTTACAATTCACACCTTCCTCGCGGGCATTCTCACGTCCCCCTTATATCAACATCTATCTGCAGGCGGGAAAGAAATGTAACAAAACCTGCCCTATATTCCCAGCGTGTCCAGCTGCACGAGCAAAATCAGTTTTGTTTCATCCACATTGAAAAGGGGACACCTGTAAAGAGAAGTGGACAAGGAGAATATCGCATTCAGTTCACGAATTCCCCCTGAGAAGAGGTCAGTGGCACAGGGGCGGGCGTGTGGAGGCGGATGCGGACACTGTTCTGTCCCCATAATGAACGCAGTTCCAACGTGGCCAGTGCTTTTTGTCATTTTAAAACTCACGCCCGTCTGAGCGGTGGGATGTGTACTCACGCCTCACAGTGGAACCCTGTCGGGAGGCAGGCAGCGTTCTGAAAGCAGCCACATCCTCCATCCTGCCCCCTCTGCTTCTTCCCCCTTCCCCTCGCTCCCTCCGGATGCGCATCTTAGCATCCTTCCGAAGAACGCGCATCCCTCCGTGTATCTGCTTCTAACTCTTTGCTTCGGCTGCATTTTCGGAGGGAGAACTAGAGCCGAAGGGAGAATCCTTTGGTGCCAAATATGACTCAATAACTAGGAAGCACGTTCTGTTCCAATAACCCAGGAATCGCCTCCACATTATTCTTTTAGGTGCAAAACACATGTATCTGTGAGGAAGCTCTCCAGCAGGCGTGGAGACTCCCGTTCTATCCCGGATCTTCCCATCCGTAGGTGCCTAGTGTCCCCAACCCTGGTCGTGGGTGGCTTAGAGGAGGCATCCCTGGGCCCTGACCCTTGTCATCGTCAAACCTGCTACAAGGACCTCTTTTTCACAGTCGTCGTCAATTAGCAGATGAGCAACCACAGTCTAGTGCAGTGATGGTGAACCTATGACACGCGTGTTGGAGGTGACACGTGAACTCATGTTTTTGGTTGATTTTTCTTTGTTAAATGGAATTTAAATATATAAAATAAATATCAAAAATATGTCTTTGTTTTACTCTGGTTGCAAATATCAAAAATTTCTATATGTGGCATGGCACCAGAGTTAAGTTAGGGTTTTTCAAAATGCTGGCACGCCGAGCTCAAAAGGTTCGCCATCCCCGGTCTAAGGCGTGAGTGAGAAGCTTCATATGTGGATGGGTTGGTCACAGCTTTGTCACTCTTCAAACATAAGGACTTACAAGTGTTAAAATAGTCATAGTGGCAGTGTGAGAAACTACTGTGAGCCAGATATGATGTTAGGAGATTTACAGTAATTTTGTAAATATATTTTATTGATTCAACAGAGGCAACAGAAAGCTAAAATTAATGCTCAGTCGCCATTTCGGTCTGAACGATATGAAGGTCCAATCGTCCTGATTGTTATGCAGTGTCCCGAGGCTATAAGCTCACAGTTTTTATCACAAATAGCAAGTTGCTATAAACACAGCGCATCACAACAAGCGAAGAAAATTAGAAGAATCTCACACGGTTTTCATACATAATTGTGTTATAGACATTGAGGTCCCTGGTGTATATGAATGCATAACATTTCTGAAATTCATATATTTTCTTTATAGTGTGATATTGTAAATATTAATTATACCTTGATATACCAAATTTGTATTTTTATTTCTTTTCAGGTAGCTCACCACTTCAAGGTATTAAATGGTAGCGCTGTGTCCATTACTTTCTTGATTTCTGCAGCTTGAACATATAAATTATTTAAAATTTGAGTGTTGACTCTATTTCTCTAATATCTTGTTCTTAATATAAACATGCCTTTGCTGTTTAGCAACTAATGAGTTTAATTATGCTTTTCAAATTTCACACAACTGGTTGAACAGCTTTGATTACTTTCTAAGAGATAAACCACAGTATGTACCCTCAGAGTAACTGAAACAAATAAATGCCCTAAAGTTAAAAGGCGGGGGGGCGGGGGGGGGGACTGGCTGCTTGGTGAATCTTCTGAAATCCCATGAAAATAATAAATATGGAAGATCAGAAAAATATTTTAAAGATTCCCCAGGTGGAAGCCAGATCATGCAGGCAATTAAAGCAAACGTCTTGAATTAGTACACTCACATGCAAAGCAAAAAAAGAAATATGCACCATATTGAGTTCAGATTCACCGAGCTGAGCATGTGTGACCGAGCTAAATGAGTAGTGCAGTTTTTACACTGGCTCTGTGCAGGCTTTACAGCTGCAGGAAATAAGGAGGTGGCAAAAAGCAATCTGGAAAGAGGGTATAGTCCACCCCCTCCTACTCAAATATCAATACAAGGTATTGAAATGCTGGTTAGTTCACCGAGATGCCCTATATGATATTTAAGGATAGAAGGACTAGCGTTTTGACAAGGCATTGCACCCAGATTCAGGACACAGAAACAAGAAGCAGCTCTGATTTGCCCTCTGCACGTTTGTTACTTCTCTTTCTGCCTCCAAGCCCACGCGCTCACTTGGATCTGAGCCCCAGGAGAGCTGTCAAGTGGCTCATTGTGGGACAGGAAGGCTGAGTGCCATTAGGTGGTAATGACCTGACAGCTAAAACGTGAATTTTCTCACTAATTTCAAGACCCATTAATAAATTATCTTCCTAGGCATTAACTACCAAATTCTCTAAGGCCATGATTTCTCTCTGACTTATCTGTTTTGCTCAAGCAACCCTTCAAAAATAATTCAGCCGTAGCTTAATGACACTAGAACACAGTTCAGATGGGACCAAGATTGTACATAGAATAAATCAAATAATTTTGTGTTTTAATCCCCCACCCATTGTTCCTTCTTTTGCATTTCCCTTTACTGCTACAATCTCTCGCTGAAGATGAGCTCGCTGATAAAGCCAATCCCAGCTGATGGGCTAATTCTAAGTTTCTAGGGGGAGCTCAGTGGCTTAGAACGAGAAAAACCAGGAGCCACGTCATTTATTCTGAGCAACCATTTCCAACCAGGGTGCCCCAAGAGTTTGTAAAACATGCAGTAATGCCCGACTATGTAGTCAGGGCGCTGCCCTCTCTTCCCTTAGGCTGTCAAATGAAGAAAATGACAGCAGCCAACACAATGCCGTCCAGTGTGAATAAATCAAAATTCTACCTTTTTTTTTTTTTTTTTTTTTTTTGTCTGCCTGGGCGTCTGATCCAAGCGAGGTCAAACACTTATGGACAATGAGAAAGAAGAATCTTCCATGTATGGATGTTGGGAGCAAGAAAGTGGGTTTTTTTAAATTAACTTTTTATTGATTGATTTGAGAGAGGGAGGAAGGAAGAGGGAAAGTAGGGGAGAGGGAGAAGAGAGAAGAGAGAGAAACATTGATTTGTTGTTCCCCTTAATTTTGCATTCATTGGTTGATTCTTGGATGTGCCCTGACCGGGGATCGAACTTGTAACTGAGCTCCCCGGCCAGGGCTCCGAAGGCCCTTTCTGCTGGGGTTTCTTGAGAGGAGCTGTGTGTCCTCCTTGGGAAAGATTTGGCGCTGGCCCACGTTTTACAGCCACACGAGCTCTTTCTGGCCATGACTAAAGCAGGCAGCACTCCTGGGATCCCCACTGCTGGGCATCCACAAGTTCTCTCTTTACCTAAGACAGTCTCTGGTCACTTGGTCCTGAGAACACTCCTCACTAATCAGCAGATTTATGCCACACACAGCCTCTCCGCTGCACTGCTATAATTACTCGCCTTTCTTGGCCCAGAATCATTTCCTCAGAAAGCTAACATTACATTTTGTTTCTCAGCAAATTCGCTGCCGTTTGGAGGCTAATTTTCCAGTCTTTGGCATGGATGAACATTCCACGCCCGGGTCCCCAATTTCACATTCCACGGTAATTACAACACCCACCACAAAGCTTCAGGCCACCTGGTCCCACAGAAAGGAAAAAAAAGTAAAATGTTATAATAATAACAGGCTTTAAAAGATAAGCAGTTCGAAAATATTTTTACTGACCAAAGTTTTACCCAATTTCAGTGAATTAAGCATTCTTTGCTTCTGCAATTTTATCTATTTTTCTCTGGAACTCCAGCTGAAACAACAATGATATATAAACCACAGAAACTGCTGTATATTCAATGGGTCTAGGAGGGAGTCGCAGCCGAAATCACAAACCCCAAATAGAAATTTGGGTGGCAGCGGGGAAGGGACTAGGAAGTTACAAAATAGTCATGGGATGTAAGGTACAGCATAAGGAATACAGTCAGTAATATTGTACTAAGTGTGTATGGTGCCATTTGGGTACTGAAAATTTCAGTCAAGTTGACATTTTAGTATAAAAGAAATAAACTCATGAATATGCAATAAATCAAGAAAGCGTCCAAGAGCCTGTCTTAAAAATGTGATTATGAAATGAAAAGAAGGGGGAAAAAGATGCATCAAAATTAGGACCTCAGTAACTGTGGAGAAGCCATAGTTGGAAAGCACTGGGAGTGGAAAAAAAAGAAAGAAAGAATAAATCCACTAAAATGTAATAATAAGATTTGAAGGACATGGAAAAATTAGTCATGAAAATGAATGTAAGTGGGAGAACCAAAGAGTAAAGGTTAAACCCAACAAAATCAGGAAGTAATGAGAGCAGGGTGTCGGAGGCGCACAGTAGGACCACACTTCATAGTTCCTATATTGAGTGCATGCACAGAGCATGCTTAGGACAATGAAATGAGAGTTGAAGTGACTCGCATGTCCTTTGGGAAGAAGCTGTAAGGCATTGGCTCCAACTTGCCAGATCTCTTCCTCTGTCTGCTAGGAGCTGCTGCTCTAAGGGGGTATATCAGATGTCCACCCCCTTCCAGAATCCTAGGGGTGCTTTCCAGGACCGAGCTCCATAAAAGTCCCCCGAAACTTCCAAATCCCCGCCAAGCCATGTACCTCTTCCATGTTCTCGGGGGTCAGCTAGGCTTGCACCTTCTCAACCACAGCTTCTGGAAAAACACGCATCTCACCCAACCCATCGACTCCCAGATCCTCCCTGCAGGGCCTGGCCTTGAGTTTTTGTGGGTTCACCACCCACCACCTCCCTCACGGATGTTCCAGCAAAGGCCCCACTGGCCTTCAGAGGGTGGTCTTCACACGTTCACATGATGTCATCCATGTAATGGGCTCGCATTACTGATGTGGGGGAGGAAGGACAGGTCTCGGGCTCCCACCCATGACATGTTGTTGTCCATTGTTGTCCTCCCAAGTGAAGGCAGGCTGATGGTAGTTATCAGTAGTTACCTGTCTTTCCCAGAGGACTTCCCACGAATATCCTTGAAGATGAAGCACTTTTTGCAGGAACACTTGTATTAATTACGATATTAATAATGTATAAATTACTTAGTGTAATACTCTGTATGTAATTAACAAAAATAATGTATCTATTGCAAATAATATATCTATTGCTAGAACTAAAGAAAGTTCTAGCATCACGTCTCATCTGGCAATGCTTCCCATGGAATTTAATGCATCAAGTAAGCCTATAAGTTTACTATCTCCAATTTAAGACAGGGCACATCTATGAGATGGTCCAGGGACCCTCGTGAAAATCCCAAAATTAGATCGAGGTCAACTAGGCTTCATTTCAAATTTGATTTTGGGGGAAGTTTGTAAAACTTATCAAAAGGTATAAAGCACTCGATTAAATGAGATCATAGGTCACTGTGAGACAATACTTAGTTATTCATTTAACCAAAGTCACAATTAAAGAAATCAAAGGCAAATACCAGGGAATTGTATATTTGTAAAAAACAAACAAAGAAAACCCACACACACGACATGGCCCTTTTAACGGAGAAGGATCTATTTTCTTAAACAATCAAAGGCCCAATAAAGACAATGAGAAGTACGGGAAGTCGTTTTCATTAAACACAGAATCCTTGTTTTCCAGCCAGATTACGCAAAAGGTAAACATAACCCTTTCACAATCTTACCAAGAACAGACCAGCAGTCCAAAAAAACTCTGTTTTATCAGCACATGAGAGGGAGTCAAGTTTCAGGTTTCCATAAATACGCTATTGATATTAAGGCTTATTTTTAAAGACACAGAGGACTTATTTTACAAAATAATTTTGGCAGTGCCCTTCCAAAGTTGGAAAACATCACGTATACACCATGTGTAGCCACAGACACGCATAACATGCAGACACAACAGAGACCCCATCGCTTTCGTTCCAAACTTTAGCCAGGAATCAGGTAGCCACTCACATAGCCAATGATTCTTGCTCATCTGTATGGAGAAGGCTTTTCAGATTTGTGTATTTGCCCTTGACCAATGATCTTATGCAGGGTTGGGACCAGATTTGAGGGCAAGGCGTCTTCTGTAGCAGTCTGTAAAAACAGAATTTTTTAAAAAGCAAAAATGAAAGCTTTTAACACCCTCCCCCCTTATTTTTTCTTCAGTCCCTGCAAGCAAAGTCTTCATGCTCTCGGGAGGTCTTTACACACGTCCAAACGATGAAAAGGTTTGCCACTTCAAGGGACAGAACAAAAAGGGTGGGTGTTCTCTCCTAGGAGTTTGGGGCACGTGTCTCTATTATCAGAATTCTAGGGTGATTGCTCTTTAACATTTTCCTTTATTTTCAGGGTGGGACTGCCTGGGGCACTTGTTCATGGCATTGACCAACGCTAAGAGTTCCCTCTGTTTGGAGCAAAGATGGCTGACAATACACGGAGTCAGAAGGGTGGTGAGCCTGGTGTTTGCACGTCCAACTGTCTGGAAGCCAGACCGTCTGGGTTCTAATCTCCTGTCACTTGTGTGAATGAGGAATAACAGAGGAGCTTACAAGGCTTATGAGGGCACTAGCAGATGATGTGTTCCATGCAGCCCCTGACACACGAGCATTAATCATTAATCAGCAGTTATTGCGAGGTCGGTAGAGCTTGGAAGGTTGAGGCAATCTCCGTGCAGAGGCAAACAAGAGATTTGCTCACAGATTCGTTCTGCAGCCTTGAGCAGACTCCCAATATGCAGTTAGGTCGGGGTGGCGCCCGGGGTGAATGTCTAGGAACTCAGGAAAGGACTGTAGGGGAGGCAGCTGGTGCAGGAAAGGGAGGCCACCTGTCGCCATCTCCACAAGCTTCCTAAGTTTCCAGAATGTTCTCCAGTGGGGCCCAGGAAGGGGCCGAGGAGGTGGCCGGTGGTGTTTCTTCTCCTTGAGGAGGTTGGGTTACTTGAAGAGCTTACAATCTGGTTTTAGAAAAGCACCCAACACAATAAGGGCAGTAAATAAGATCGGAGGCCCCTGTGTGTTTTCATTCTTTTCTTCTGGGCCAGTTAGTAAATCAGAGGATGCAGCAGCGTCCCCTCGAAGGGGCCTCTAGAATGTGTAGCTTCTCCGCGTAAAGGAGGGTGTATTGAAATCAGCCTGAAAAAATGACCTTTCCCTTCGTCCACGTGTATATAGGGCAACTGGTGCATTGTGTTTCGTGTGAGCCAGGAGGAAAGATAATTCCCTGGTCCTTTTTTTATTGATTTCAGAGAGGAACAGAGAGAGAAACATCAATGATGAGAGAGAATAGAGCCTTAGAACCCAGGGCCCCGCTGGCGTGGCTCAGTGGTTGAGCATCGACCTGTGAACCAGGAAGTCACGGTTCGATTCCCAGTCAGGGCACATGCCCAGGTTGCAGGCTGGATCCCCAGTGTGGGGCGTGCAGGAGGCAGCCGATCCATGATTCTCTCTCATCCTTGATGTTTCTATCTCTCTCTCCCTCTCCCTTCCTCTCTGAAATCAATAAAAAGAGTTTTTAGAAAAATATTTGTCACTCAAATGACAAGTCCTTAAAAATAAATAAACCAACACAAAGGCATCAATAACATTATTTGATTTATAGGAAGCACAAAAACTGGCCAATTGAGTCTATGTTCTTAGAGAACAGGGTAGAGGGCACCTTTTGAGGGTTGGGGGGAGGGGAGAGGCAAGAGCTTGAGGGACAGGGAGGACCGGGGCATCCTGGGAGAAAGTGCTCTTCAGTGCCTTGACCTTGGGGCTGGCTACCAGGCTGTGTTCACCTTCCCAACAGTCAGCAAACCACTTGCTTATCTTCTCTTCATGCCGATTGTCTCAATACAGGGTAAAAATATCAGCATGCCCATTTCTTGCTTTCTGAACTCATTTATGCCTCAGGAGCATGAACCTGTTGCTTCACACACCCTATGAACAAGCCTTCAGGGGACTGAGGTCAGGCCTTGCAGGAAAAGCAGGTCCCCCCAATCCACCAGCCCCTGCATTCTTGGCAAAGCTGATCCCTCCCCTCCCCACTTCAAAAGGATTTTTCAAAGAGCGTCTGTAATTTCATCTCCTGAGGTTTCCCACAACGGGCCTGCTTTGGGTGTGAGTCAGGAGAGGGTTTCAGAGTCCAGGGGCCATCAGTTAAGCGCTGCACATTCCCAGAACCCCAAACAGTTTCCAGCAGGGAAGGGGCCTGGCTTCTGAAAGCCCAGCCAGCGCAGGTCACAGCGCTCCCATTCAGTGGGAGCCAGGAGAGGGCTCGCTCTCCCTCCCCTAGGCCAGGGCTCCTGATGGGCGGGGCATCAGGCCATCTCCCTGTTTCCCAAGCTGCTGCGCTTGAACTTCCTCCTGGAGCCAGCACTTCCCTGCACTCAGCACAACTTTCCAGGCAGAGGACACCAGGAGGGCGAGTGAGCATCGTCAGCTACTCCATGCACCCCTGACAGGCCCCCCAAAATGAGGCTCCCCGCGAAGATTCTGTGGCTCATGTTATGGTCTGTGTGTGTAGCACAAGGTAAGAGTAAGAATGAAAGACTTTTTTTTTTTTCCTACGACTATACTATCAAGCACTTGCTAACAGCCTTTTGGCTGTGGCAATAAGAATGTGCTCTAGAAAATGCGGTTCATTCCAGCCGTGTGACTTAATGTTTGAGTGGCTTTTGACACCGAAGTTTAAAGCATCTACGGGGCTTACTGGCACGGCATTCTGATTCTTCAGAGTAAGTGTATTTCATGAAAGTTTTCAGAAAATATTTTTGGAACTGTCTTTGAAAATTGTAGTATGTGTGGGTCACTTCCATTTGTAATTTTTATAAAGTATGATTTCCTTTTTTGCTTTCAGTTTTCACTAAAATGCTCTGTGTCACAGCATTAAGCAGTATGTGAATATATGTAGAAGCAGAATAGAAATTAGCAAAAGCCTTCAAATCATATAATGGTTGGATTTATTTCAGATATAGTATTAGCTCTTCCTGAAGAAATATTCATTTATCGTTTAGAACTGATGTTGCCATGGCCTTATAGATGACCATTACTTGTATCATTAGAATGAAAATAGGATGTAAATTTGGAAAATACAAAGAACACACCTTCTCTGCTGTTGTTCAGTAGGGTTTCTCCCTGGGGTTGTAGATAAGACTGATTCTAGAATAACAGTCTCAGCTATAGTGACTTTGAATGGAGGAGGTTTCTTCTGATACCAGGGGGACAATTTCTGGATTCATCATTAAATTTAATTCTATCACTATTTCTTGCTAGATTAATGCGTTTCTTAAACCCGGCTGAACGAATTTGCTTTCCTAGTTCCTGACAGGCAATGATGTGATAGGTACATGATGGACGTTGCTGAGCCAAATGTATTGCATAGCGTTCCTAGGTTCTCAAAACTTTCTGCTAAGCCAACATATTTTGAGTGAAACGCTGACTCATGTCAGCATTGAGGAAAGTTCATACAAAACCTAGGCCCTCTGGCCCTGAGGGTCTTTCAAACTAGAAAAAAAGGCAGATTTTTTAAAACTTAACATCCTTTAGTAACTCATGTAAGTTTATTCCAATGTGTTTCATACTTTTTGAAAAATAGAGCCTTTTTAGTTATATTGTTCTAATATTCTACTGTGTGACTTTTAGCTTGTAAACTTTATATCCAGCTACTCTCCAAACTTGGTATACAATCATTTCCCTGCACATATCAATATTACAACTAGTATTTAAAGGTAAAATATTATTTATTGACAAACAGTTCAGAGCAATGATACTGGCTAACCAGAGAAAACTTTTTCTTTACATGCGTTTTTGTCATTTTTTTAGTAGAAATACATGTAGTAGTCTTTCACCATTTATTTACAAGTTGTTTGTTGAGGTTCTATGCAGACATTGTTTGTCATGTAAAAATTTTAGTCTATTCCTAGCTTATGTTTATGACTCAGGAATTATGCCACGTTTAATTAGACTTCTTCAATGACTACAGAGCGGAATTTGAAATATTAAAGTTGGGCGCTACAACGTATTTGTGGTAAAGATCAAATAAAAGGCATTTACATTATTTGATGAGGTTACTGATGCCAGGTAACTTACTTCTAGCTTCGATTCCTTGTGTCACCTTTGAATGTTTAAGTGTGACATCAGTTTCTGCCGGGGACTTGAGCACCACATACATTATCATGGAATGACTATCAGCCCGCCACTTCCTAATAAGCACAACTGGAATGCTGAAAGCAACGCTCAGCTTAGCCTCAGGAATGCCACATGCACACGCACTGCCCAGGCCTGTGAGAAGAATGACATGAATTTCAGTGGCTGTAGCACAACTGTTTTCTCCCTTGCTGGCCGAATAGTCCTGAAACTAAATGAGTTTGCTGTGCATTATTGTAACTGATCACCTTTCCGCGAGGATTTTCCTGGGAAAAGGGAGACATGGGTAGCACGCAGGGGCAGAACCAGACGAAGCGATTCTAGAAGATGAGGTATTTCCAGGTAGACTAGGTCCAATGGATGATGTGTCCTGTGAGATGGAGAGGGACTGCGCCAAAGCAAGCCTCATTGGTGTTTTTTTGTTGTTATTTTAAACTCTGAAATGTTTTTTAGTAATAAAATTTTTAAGTTAAATTTTATTGGGGTGACATTGGTCAACATGAACACATAGGTTTCATGTGTGGATTTCTAAGTTATGAAATCTCTCTATACAGCCCCATGTGCCCGCCACCCAAAGTCAAGTCTTCTCCTGTCACCTCATATGAGGACCCCCTCTTTCCCCCACCCCAACCCCAGCAGCCACCACTCTGCTGTTTGTGTTCATAAGTTGCAATTTTATATCCCACATAGGAGTGAAATCGTATGGTTCTTGGCTTTCTCTGTCTGACGTATTTCACGTAGCATGATGTTCCCAGGGTCCATCCATGTTGTTGTAATTTGTAAGCGTAGGCAGGTCCTGGAAAAATGCATATGCTCCTCTTTCGCTTGCATAAAATGTTAAACCAGAAGGGAATTGCTTAAGGATTGCTAACACTATTCTTAGCTACAAGGAAGTTCCCAAGTCAGAGTTGGAAGCCCAGGTTAGTAACGGTTCATTATTGGCCTTTGATTGCCGGGGCTGGAGCCAAAGTCTAAGTGGACTCACTTTTATTTGCTCAAACCCTGATTGTTCTACAGTTTTCACCACTTCCCCTTCTTTCCGGCTCTGCCTCCTCCTCCTCCCCCACGCACCCTCCCCCACCTGCCCTGCCTGGCCATGACTCTCTGCCAACCAATCCATGTGTGTTCTCTCAACTTCTGTGCACTTTGCCCATTTCTTCAGAACATAATGCATGAAAAAGACATGATGTAATTGGAGGGAAAGTGCTACATTTTAGCTTAAAATGATAAGGAAATATTATAAAAATGTCTCAGGAAGTAATGGAACAGGGAGAAAAAAATCACAAAAATAATGAAGGGAAAGGGGAATAAAAGATTTGACAGAGCACTTTTATTTGTTTTGACACTTTAATGGAGAGAGAGCCAAGTTTCTCATAAATCTTGTTAACTCGAAATATAATAGATAGAAGAGAGATTATAAAAATGTTCCTTCAAAGGCTCCCAAAAGTTTTTTGAGCTAAATCAAAATGATTTCGGACTTCACAAAGTATAGTGTAAATTCAAACTTGGGACATGTGGACAGGACGGACAATGGGCTTACAGGTGGTAGGGTTTCTTGGGCTCATGCAACTGAACTTCTATTCCCATGTCCTCTCCCATCTTTTATATTTGCTACCACCTACCATGCCCTTCCACAAGTTGTCCATAGCCTACAGAGATCATGAAAAGGTACCCAGGTAGTTTCATATTCATTCATCCATTTGTTCATTCATTCATTCAACCATCAGCTCTTGATTGATTGACCGCTACACAACTCGAACTCTGACTAGCACTTTCCAAAAGGTGGTCAGTTAGTGGGGAAAACAAAAGGAATGATTATTGCATTACACTAATGTAGTGTATTTGATCATATAAAGTATTGTGATGGAGATAAACAGAGGAGTCTATGATCATTTAGAGAAGGCAAGAAACTCAAATTGGAATGAGAGAATGGAGTGGGGTAGGGTTGAGAGAGAAATATGGCAGGGTGGTGAGGACATCTTGGGTGGGTTTTGAAGGCTGAGTAGGAGTTGGCCAGATAAGAACAAGGAGGACATTCAAGATTAAGGAAACATCTTATCAATAATTAAGCCTATTTTATAACCTGGCTTTTATTTGCCTGAATTGATAAAGAGCTAATTGTTCCAAGCTCATTCTTAAAAATTTTCAATTCGACAAAGAGTTATTTTATCCCAAATAGTCAAAATGTTGGTATATACAAAGGGCTGACATAGTTCTGTAAAACTGGAGGACTGAAGCCATCGCCCATCTTCCTAACTCTTCCATCGATTGAACTTCCCCAAGCACCACAGGTACAATTGGGTAGTGTGTGTGTTTTCTTCCCTTTCGCTATTCATTTGTATCCCCAAGATTGTCATGATAATTATTCAGTTGCTAAATAATTTTAGAAAAATAGACTAATTGAACGAAGAGACCAACTTCAGTCTACCAAAACAATCTGGATTTGATCATGTTTTCTCA
The DNA here is from genome assembly GCF_964212035.1 of Myotis nattereri. NCBI lineage: Eukaryota > Metazoa > Chordata > Mammalia > Chiroptera > Vespertilionidae > Myotis > Myotis nattereri. Next base: position 1,993,139 of record NC_138096.1, on the reverse strand, counting down.
AGTGTATAATTTTATTTTAATTTATTTTATTTGATTGAGAATACTTTTCAAACAAGTTTATAGATATATTGACATTGAAAACCAGTCATTAGCTCTGTGTGTCTATGTTAATATTACCCCCTTAAAATTTGAAAGTGGAAAAATTAGGTGAGTACTGATTTTTAAAATATCAAGTGTATTTGTTTTTAACTTTGATCAAAATTTTATAATCATGTTCCTCAAATTATCATAAAATGAATCCTATTCTAGTTCAATAGCCAAATCCATTCATACTCCATATTTATAGACTGAATAATTTTGTCTTGTTCACTTGGAAAACCAGACTAAGCAAATAAAAAGTTCACCCAGTTAGTGTTTCACCAGAGAAGAAAATTAATGGGCATTTAATGGACTCTATAAACACATAATATGAAGTATTCATTGTTTAAATCCAGGTAAATACTTACATGAAAGAAAGCTTGGATTACTCATTAACTTAGAACTTGAGAAATATGATGGCTATTCAAAAAAATAATAAAAACGTTCAAATTAATCCTATCTCCTGAAAGAGCTGTCCATTTAATATAAGAGAATGTGGTTGGTGCACATCCGTGCCAACATTTTGACTATTTGGGATAAAATAACTCTTTGTCTAATTGAAAATTTTTGAGAATGAGCTTGGAACAGTTAGCTCTTTGTCAATTCAGGCAAATAAGAGCCAGGTCATAAGATAGGCTTAACTACTGATATGACACAATTCAGTGAATCATCACTTTAAAATGTTTTGTAATGACACGAGTTGAAAATACTCTGTTATTCAAGACTAGAACACAAGTAGATAGGAGGTACATTTGAAGTGGGGAGAGCTTTCAATATTCATGAAAGTCCCTCCACTCTATAAAAGAGGTCAGAGCCCAGCTGGTGTAGTTCAGTGGTTGAGCGTCCAGTCAGGAACCAAGAGGCCACTGGTTCAATTCCCGGTCAGGGCACTTGCCCAGGTTGCAGCTCAATCCCCTGTGGGGGGTGTGCACGAGGCAGCTGATCAATGATGTTTCTCTCTCATCAGTATTTCTCTCTATCCCTCTACCTTCCTCACTCTCAAAAAAATCAATAATGTTTTATTGATTTATGTTTTTTTTTAAAAAAGAGGACAGAGATTGTCCTTCCTTTAGGGAGCCAACATGGATGGGAGGATTGATGAAAGTCTAGTAAACATAAAACAATGATGAATCCTGAGCTGTGTTGGGAAGGAAATAATGTTTAAGTAGAGCCTGCAGGAGGAGACAAAGCCAACTGTCAAAAGCCTGTGGTTAAGAATGTTTCATAGTCAAGGTGACGGATGAGAGTAATCAGAGCTAAGACACTGGAGGTGGCCGTGGAAAGGTGGGAAAACCGAGCTGGGGTGATACATCCTTTTCTTAAAGAGTCAAGATGTGCATTGAAAGTCCATGAAAGAAGCACTTTTAAGTATTATTTGACACAAAAAGGGGAATCAGTCAGCTTGGGGACTCCTGAGGTGCCGTAAACGAACGCACAGCGAATATTGGGAAAAGCTGGTAGGAAGATGACGCGAGATGTCTGCCTTCGTCTTTCCCACCTGGTTGTTAAAACCCATGAACTAAATTTGAAAAATCAAGAATTAAAGGTGTAACTGTGCCATCTGGAAATATAACAATAACCAAATGGAAGAAAACTCGTCACCTCTCTGGCCAGCAAACAAGCTACATTGTGTGTGTGTGTGTGTGTGTGTGTGTGTGTGTGTGTGTGTGTATATGTATGTATCTGGATTACTCTTTCGATAGATCGCTGCATTAGTAAAAATGATTTCAGTCGAATAAATTAATTGAGAAAATTGTATTCCTTTTCCATTGCGTTAGCTTAATAACAGAATAGGAAGCAAGTTTATCAAAGGGTTACTATATTAGTGGGAAATAGTTATCGGCTCACAATATTGGCATCTGCATTTGAAATTTAACTCATGTATTTTTCTAATAATCTGAACGCCATGAAGTGGGTCTGAATATCAAAAGGGGGAAAAGCATTTGTTAGCCTGTAATTAGATGGGAAATTTTCACCTAAAAACAAACATGAACATTAAATTGTAAAAAAAAATAAAAATAAAAATAAAAAACTCTGGCTTAGGAGGCTGGAGGTTTGTGTGGTTTCCTGGCGAGGTATTACCACCACCTAGTGGCAAAAAGGACATTTACTTCCTTCCAGGAATCAAAACTGCACTGTGGGATCATTTATTGCGAAGTTCCCGAACATAAATGTGCTAAAAGCTTGCGAAACCTTCAGGAGAAAATCAGTGCCTCTGTGGTATCGCACGGAGCTCTCTGTTCTCTGAAACACTGTAAAGCATTTTAATCATGAACATGTTCTATGATGAGATCTGTCCTAGTCAGTTATTTTTTTACCTTGTCTTTAAAGGGGAAATTCTAGAATAGAACGTTAACCCATTAGTATAAAGCCAAGTAAGGAAAGGAGTTTAGCAATAAAAAGATAACAGTAATTATGTGTGGTGATAACTACGCATCTTTATTTTTTATTTTATTTTTTCCATCCCCATTTACCCCCTCTGTGCCCTCTTCCACCTCCACTTACTTCCCTCCACCCCGGAAATCACCACACTGTTGTCCATGTCCATGATTCATTCTCTCTCTCTCTCTCTCTCTCTCTCTCTCTCTCTCTCTCTCTCCTCTCTCTCTCCCCCTCTCTCTCTTATACTGCATTAAATTTGCCATTTTAAAAAGTAATGTGTTGGGGGTTTACTAATGTAATCATTCTAGCATCAGGAGTAGTTATATCTAAATTAAGCAGTAGTCAGTATTAAGAATATTAGCAATAATGGCAGTAGGCATGAGCATCATTGTTCATTTCTTGTGTTCCTATCACCTTACTGTGCTTCGTTTTTCTAAAGAAAATTGACCTCTGTGTAATGGGAAGTCTTTCATTACTTATGTAATAACTCACTTCCCTCTGAGGGCATATCCTTCATTCATTTTGTTTTTCTTCACATTGTAGATTGGTGTCCAATAAATATTTTCCAACTTAATAAGTGCAAGGCAGCAGTTAAAACAATATAGTGAAGTATGAGCATTTCTCTGGAAAGTTATTCTTACAAATTTATGCAGCTTCTATTTCTGTAAGCTAAAACATATGTTTTTTATATATTAAGACATCCATGTGGCTGGACCTGTAACCATATATCCTCCTATATAATAAAGAGCTAACATGCTAATTAGACCAGACAGCAGAACGACCTGCCAGAATGGCCAGTAGACAGGGGGCGGGGCCAGCAAGCCTGCACCACCAGGCCAGCCATGGTGGTCCTGGCACCCCCCCTTCTGCAGAGGTCCCGGTCCCAGTCCCAGCACCACACACCTTCCGCAGAGGCAGCCGCAGGGGAGCGGGCCTAAGCCGGCTGGTGGACATCCCCCGAGGGGTCCCAGACTGCGAGAGGGCGCAGGCCAGGCTGAGGGTCCCCCGAGTGCATGAATTTTCATGCACCAGGCCTCTAGTGTATGTGTGTGTGTGTGTGTGTTTTAAGTAAAACTAACCTAAACATACTGTCTAGTTAAATAGCTACTTTGAGCTCTTATTCTGTTTTTCTTGTTTGTAGATTGTCAAGGGCCTCCTCCGAGAAAACAGACAGAAATTCTGACAGGTTCCTGGTCTGAACAGGGCTACTCGGAAGGCACGAAGGCCACCTACAAATGCCGCCCTGGGTACAGGACATATGGCACGATCACCATGGAATGCAAAAGAGGGGAATGGGTGTCCCTCAACCCATCCAAGATATGTCAAAGTAAGTCAGTCACACATTTGCACTATTTACCAAAACTTTTAGTTGCGAAAAGACTGAGTGTTTAATTCTGTAGACATACTGGCTGAACCATATCAGTGTTATCTTAAGTACGAAACACAACACCATCTTTATTCTTTAAAAGAGGAAGGTATCCCGGCTGTTGTGCTCAGTGGTTGAGTGTCAACTCATGAACCAAGAGGTCTCAGGCTTGATTCTCAGTCAGGCAATGCCCCTGCTGCGGGCTCCATCCCCAGTCGGGGGCGTGCAGGAGGCAGCCGATCCATGATGTTTCTTTCTCATGAATGTTTCTACCTATCCCTCTCCCTCTCTCTCTCTCTAAAAATCAATAAAAACATATTTTTTTAAAAATGGGGGAGGAAATCTTCCAAATTTCAAAAAGCAAGTGTAGAGGTAAGTTCCACTCTAAAATAATGACTTTGCCATTCTTCACTTTTCCACGTCCTCAATTCCATCCTCTAATGTAACATCCGTGTCCTGAAGTCTTAGAGCAGCGATGGCGAACCTTTTGAGCTTGGCGTGTCAGCATTTTGAAAACCCCTAACTTCACTCTGGTGCCGTGTCACGTATAGAAATTTTTTGATCTTTGCAACCATCGTAAAACAAAGATGTATATTTTTGATATTTATGTTATATATTTAAATGCCATTTCACAAAGAAAAATCAACCAAAAACATGAGTTGGCGTGTCACCTCTGACACGCGTGTCATAGGTTCGCCGTCACTGTCTTAGGTGAATGTGTTTCCCGTGGGAGGTGCTGCTACTGACGCCTTCCTTCATTTCAGAAAAGCCCTGTGGTCACCCAGGAGACACGCCCTTCGGCTCATTCGAACTTGCAGAAGGAAATAAATTTGAATACGGTGCCAGGGTAGTTTACACATGTAATGAGGGGTAAGTAGTCACTCGAAAACCACGTGTATGAATTGAGGTCATTGATCACAGATATGGTAAATAGGAACTGTCCTAATTTATATTTGCAAGGTGACTGTATTTTTCTATGAGCCTTTTTTTAGGCAGCGCTCACGTAACCCCCAAAATTAAAATCAAGTAATGGAAAGGATGATGTCTGGATACCATGTTCTCTCCTCAATACGGAAAAATTACAATGAGGTCACAGTTTGATTTCCGGTCAGGGCACAGGCCCCGATTGCTGGCTTGATCCCCAGTAGGGGGCGTGCAGGAGGCAGCCGATCCATGATTCTCTTTCATCATTGATGTTTCTATCTCCCTCTCCCTCTCCCTTCCTCTCTGAATTGAATAAAAAATATATTTTTTAAAAAAAGAAACTATAGTTTAAAAAAGAACTTATGGGTGTCCTGGATTATAGACTCTGAGAGTGATTGTCCCCACCACTCAGCTTGGGTTCCACCAGGACTAGATATTTGTCAGCAAAAATAAGTCCTTGGGCCACACAAGGTCAGCCAACTGAAGTGTTTTATGCTGCTGTTCAGTTTTATTGGAGATAGTGTTTTGCCTGTCTGAGGGCATGTAAATCTTTTGGCCTCGCTGTGAGATCTAATGGTAGAAGGGGTGTGCTACACCCATGGTTTCTGCCCGTAAACTTGACCTCTTGACCCCTTGTCCCCCCCCCCACACACACACCTTCTCTTTGCTGAATACCTGTTTAGCTGGATACCAGCCACTTGTTATGATATTTAGTATGGAGACCCAGTTCCATTATCCTATAAGTAGGAAGCGTTAAGGAGGAATTATGCAAAAAGTCTGGTATTTTGCCTGGCTGGGGATACAGAAACAGTAGCCATTCCTACCCCTTCCCCCCACTCTCCTCACCCCCATCAGCACATAGACAGTCTTTCTCTCTTCCCCTCCCCCATCTATGCACCCCCGCTCTGGAAGGTTTTGGGGCCCATTCTGTGGAATTCCTGAAAGAGCTTTGGGGGACTGGGTGGGTGTCCGCTGTAGATGGAAAGTGCTAAGCAGGAACCCTGCTTTCTGGGCCAGAGGAGCGGAGGGAACGTTTCCTAACCAGTGACCGCTCCCCCCCAGAGACAGGCAGAGACTCACCCTGGACGCCCAGCTCTGGGGTCGCACTCAGTCCACTGACATGTTTCCTGCCCTCAGAGCAGGAGGCACAGACCAGTGAGACTCCAAGAAAGACAAAGTCTGTCTGAAGGAGGAGTCTGTCTGTTGTACTTGTGCAGTGGGCAGAACGGTTTCCTCATCTGCAGATGAGGGGAGCAGGGGCCTATGGAGAGCTGCCCAGAGGCGAATGAAAGGCCCTTTTCAGCATGACCTCCCTGTGGTTACCAACAGGCCTTCCCTTCCTTGATTTATTTTTGGGGGGGAAAGCATTTGGCCCGCAGCGGCGATCCATTGTAACAGTGAGGAGGATTAAAGCCTCTGGCATGGACCTCACATTCTGCACCCGCCTCAAGGAGAGAATTTCAGATTTCAGGCCTGGCTTGAGGAGTTGGTACGATTAGGTAAATTCAACATCGAATGGGCGATGTAAGCAGAGCAGACTCGACGACCACACTCTGCAAAGAGTCTTTAGGATGGAGATGGGGACACGAGCTGAAATAAATCCCACACTAAGGAGTCTTCCCCGACACGATCCTTGATTCAGGAAGAAGCCCAAAGTGAGCAGAAAATGCCGCCATCTTGGAGGGGAGGAGAAGTAAGGCTGAAGGAGGGGTAATAAGTCAGCTGTTGGTCACTATCATGTTTCTGGCTTTAGTTTTGGGGTGACAGTTCATAAAGCTCATTACATTGTTAAGTGCAGCCGATTAACTGACTCCATGAAAAAATAATAGCATATTGTGTGGAAATGAAGAGTTCGCATCATGAACCAAGGGTTATGGTTATCTGTAGTCTGTCCACCTAAGGCTTGAGGGTCTTTCTTAAGAAAGAAGAAACAAAATTTAAGAACGGTAAAAAGAAATTTAAGAGATAAAAACAGAAAGAGAGTGAGTGGAAGAACAAAATGTCTCTGCTTTTAATAGTCCCTTAAATTGGAGTTTGGACATTCAGCATGGTATCGAATTTAAAGCTGCTTATGAACACACAGTAGCTCACCCCCCTGCTATTTTTGGTTTCCAGGTATAAAATGATAGGCGACACTGATTTCAGAGACTGCGATGCAGATGGATGGACCAATGATATTCCTCTATGTGACGGTAGATACAATTCTAAAAATACCTAAGATGTTTTTAAATGTCTTGCATTAAAATATCCTTCCAAAAAAAATAATAATAAAATAAAATAAAATACCCTTCCAGTCTATAATTAAATATTTCCTCTGCAAAGTGTTACTTATGGTTTCTAAAATAGCACAGACAGTCTAGCTGACCTTTTTAGTACTACATTATTTTGTGTTTCAGTAGCCAAATAAGGATTCAGCCTCATCTGATCTAATATTTAAAGTAGGAGCGCTTGGGAAATCTAAAACTTATTTTTCTTTCCTTTTGGATTCTAACCTCTAGAAAGAACACAAGCATCACTATTTAAAATTCAGGGGATTCTGAGAGATAAACTCAGTATTGTTTTTTTTACTTAGTGGACTTTATCTCCAGCAAACAGCTATATCGAATGCTTCCTCCAGAAAAAAGAAAACAAAAACGTTTAATTTCCTCCCGTCTTATTTTGCTGGTTTTTATATCGATATCTGTGCAGATACATATTTCTCAGGGTCAGCTTCCACATTCCACTAGGAAATGTGCCGCTCCTTTTTCAGTGGTGAAGTGCCTGCCCGTGGAGGAGCCGCAGAACGGGAGGCTCATCAGCAGCGCCTACGAACTGAACCAGGAGTACACTTTCGGCCAAGTGGTCAGGTTTGAGTGCAAGGCGGGCTTCAAGCTGGACGGGCCGGCGGAAATACATTGCTCAGGAAGCGGCCTGTGGAGTGGCGATAAGCCCAACTGTGTGGGTGAGGTGCTCCTCCGGTTGATTCTCGCTTTTTTCTCATGAAAATAGGCATCGCAGAAACACTGCGCCTCCTACAGAATCTAAATGGTACTGATGCTAAGTGACATTGATGGAGCACTTACTACCTCCTAGTAATCCATCTGAGGCAGCGGTTCTCAACCTGTGGGTCGCGACCCCTTTGGCGGTTGAAGGACCCTTTCACAGGGGTCGCCTAAGACAATCAGAAAACACATATATCATTACATATTGTTTTTGTGACTCATCACTATGCTTTAATGATGTTCAATGTGTAACAATGAAATTGGGGGTCACCACAACATGAGGAACTGTGTTAAAGGGTCGCGGCATTAGGAAGGCTGAGAACCACTGGCCTAACCAATGGACACAGACGCCAGGGGGGTGAGGGCATGAACGGGTTTGGGTGGGGGGGCAATGGAGGTTAAGGACACATATGTAATGCCTTAATCAATAAAGAAAGCAAGGTGAATGGTAAGAGCGGCAGATAGATTCCTCAAGCATTCAAATCAAACCCGAATGGAACAGGGCTGGTGACTGCGGGACCCAGTGGGACAGGGTTGGTGACTGCGGGAGCTGTGTCTAGGGCGCAGTCCTCGCATGTACGTAACGGCCATCTTGGCATCCCCCCCCCCCCCACCCCGTGCGCAGCCATCTCCTGCAGCCTCCCGCAGATCCCAAATGGCGAGCCCACGTCTCCTAAGGCCTCGTATCGAGACAGCGAGAGGCTTCAGTACCGGTGCCTCCCGGGTTACAGTTACAGCGGAAGAGCAGAGACCGTGTGCACCCAGTCGGGGTGGAACCCGCCTCCGTCCTGCCAAGGTAACCCCCTCTTTCTCACGGTGTGTGTTGGGGTGCACCCCGTCCCTCCTGTGCACGCACTGCACTCTCCGCGCCTCCGCTCATTGCACCACACGTGCTCCCTGTTCCCCTGCGACAGGGAAAGCCCTACCTGCGGAAAGTGAAGGCCTCCCCGGGGGCATATACTCTCCCCAAATTTGTAAGATGCTGGGGTCCAACCCCAGCAGGTCCAGGGGTCCCCAAAGGTGTGGACAGAGTCGGCGAAGAAGGAATGACACGGAGACAGCGTTCAGTTGATCAGCAGCCTAGCCAGGATCTCCAGCCAGGATCTCCAGCCAGGATCTCCAGCCAAGTTCTGGTCTGGATCTCCAGAGAGGTTCTGCTGTTTATTGTCTTGTTATATCTGTATTTATACCAGTTGATTTTAATCCTGTCAATTTCTATTGCAAAGGTTAGGGCGTTTCTTATCTCCATTCCAGGGAGTAAAGATTATGTAGCTTAAGCGTGATTGTTTGTAAAGTGATTAACTACCTGCCTGGCACTTAGTTAAGGAGTTTCATCCCCTCCCTAACTTCAGGGAAAAATCCTTACCTGGGGAAACAACCTTTCTCGGAGAGGTGACCTTGGTTAAAACACACAGTGCTAAGGGGAGCAAACATATTAAGAACAGTATGCTATATACGCCAGGTCCCTTGAAACATATGCTGTGCAGATGTTTCTATCCTGCAGCGACTGTGTCAAGCAGCAAGGATGGACCGGCTTCCGGCAGTAAGAAATGTGGAACTAACTAATAATAGACATTTTCAAATAACCTTAGCCGGGATAAGGCACAAACTTTCTTCCATCTGGTCTATGCTTTGTAGTGCTGGGGGGTTTTAGTTGAGAGTAATTTACCAAAACTTCAGTCTCTGCTGGCCAGCATGGCTCAGTGGTTGAGTGTCGGTCTATGAACCAGGAGGTCAGGGTTCGATTCCCAGTCAGGGCACACGCCCGGGTTGTGGGCTTGATCCCCAGAGCGGGGCGTGCAGGAGGCAGCCCATCCGTGATTCTCCCTCATCATGGATGCTTCTCTCTCTCCCTTCCTCTCTGAAATCAATACAAATATATTTTTTTAAAAACTTCAGTCACTGCATTCATTAAGCGACAGTCTCTGACAAGTCATTTGCAAGAATAATAAAAAGTATCAAGACTGACTAAATAAAAACCACCTTTGATCCCAATTCATCCGTCCCTGTGCAAACTGGATGTTTCTACTGATTCACAACAGGGAGTGCCCATGGGGGATTATTATTCGTCTTCCAAATCTTAATAATGGCTTCTGACAGTAAAAAAAAAAATAAAAATAAATGTGGCCTCACACATTTGTACAGTCTCACCTGTCACTCTTTTGGACAGAGGCACCGGCCCCGGCAATGTTTTAACAGCACCGTTTCATGGAGATGATGAGAGTAGGGAATTACAATTTCTCAAGGGACTTATGTCCACTGATTGAAAGCAACCACCATTTCTTCTATTCTTAATTAATTTAACAAAATTCTCCCAATATTATTTGGTTGCTCTCTTAGGGTAACGTGTGTTTTTATATACTCGTATGTCTTGTAGATTTTGACTTCAAACATTGCTGTTAAGTGTAGCTATACTATGAAGTGAAAAGGAAGATAGGTAGACTGGACTGCAATGGAAATATGAAAGTATGATAAATATAGCAGATTAAAGGGAGAGAAAAAATAAGCATTTAAGTACATATTTATTGATTTCAGAGAGGAAGGGGGGGAGAGAGAGAGAGAGAGAGAGAAACAATGATGAGAATCATAGATAGGCTACTTCCTGCACACCCCACACTGGGGTTCGAGCCCTGACCCAGGCACATGCCCTGACTGGGAATCCAACCATGACCTCCTGGTTTCTGGGTCGATACTCAACCCCTGAGCCACCCTGGCCAGGCAAAAAATAAACATATTTAAGGTTCATTTGAGGTTAGTGCTGATTAACATCAAATACTGGAGACATATTTTACTGAACACTTGTGTCTAGGTGATCATATATATTTTCTACTGTTTCTATATAATTGTTTCTGAAATATATATAAGGACAGGGTGCTCACTAGAATGCCACTTTGCTCTTTGGAAAGAACAAAAAATGACGTTCACTTTATTCTCATGTCCTTGATGATTTCCATGTGATTTCTGCAAAACAGACATGTTCTTTTTCTTTTCAGAAAAAACATGTGACCCGCCAAGAATTGCAAACAGTCAGTTCAGTGCTGACAGGAGCAAATACAGAGTGGGAGACTCAATCAGATACTACTGCAAAAGTGGCTTTTACCCATCCACCCGGGGAAATACGGCAAAATGTACGGACATAGGCTGGGATCCTCCTCCAAGATGTAGTAGCCGTAAGTTCCCTCCATATCTTCACCTGCTTCTTAATTCTGCAATTACTTCTCTTAAACTTAAAAATACAGGGGATGTGCCTGATTGGCGTGGCTCAGTGGTTGAGCATCACCCTATGAACTAGAACAGTGATGGTGAACCTATGACACGCCTGTCAGAGGTGACACGCGAACTCATTTTTTTGGTTGATTTTTCTTTGTGAAATGGCATTTAAATATATAAAATAAATATCAAAAATACAAGTCTTTGTTTTACTATGCTTGCAAATATCAAAAAAATTCTATATGTGACATGGCACCAGAGTGAAGTTAGGGTTTTTCAAAACGCTGACACGCCGAGCTCAAAAGGTTCGCCATCCCTGAACCAGGAGGTCACAGTTCAATTCCAAGTCAGGGCACAGGCCCGGGTTGCAGGCTCCATCCCCACTGTGGGGCGAGTAGGAGGCAGCTGATTGATGATTCTCTCTCATTATTATGTTTCTATCTCTCTTTCCCTCTCCCTTCATCTCTGAGATCAATAAACAATAAAGGGGATCTTTGCCTCCCTGAGAAGGTAACACAGAGGCTCAAGGCAGTCTTTGATTTCCAAAGTCTCCAATTCTAAGATCAAAACCACATTTTTGTTAATAAAAACTTTTAATATTTTTGGTATTCAATGTTAAATATGTGTATGTATGAATATATATTTCTCTCACTGATAATCTCATATGTGAATGAAAACACTGGGTAAGAGCCCTACAACTTAACACCAGGTATAACAGTAATTGGCTTCTATATAATAAACTCCCCCGAACACACGGCCTCAGACAACAGCCCCCTGTGTCAGCGTCGGCGGGTCAGGATTTGGGAGCCGCTTAGCTGCCTGGTTCTGGGTCCTCCCTGCTGCTCCCTGGGATGCTGCCCAGGGCGAGGGCAGGAGCCTCCTTAGCCGTCCCCCTGGGCGTCCCCATCAGCGGCCTGAGGGCAGGAACCCTCCCGGAGTGATGGCCTGAGGGCCCTGGAGGCGCCTCCAGAGCATCGATGACCTGGTCACATGGTCCACTCAGCCACGTGACCTCTTTAGAAGAGCGCCCCTCAGTCCAGCCTCACTCAAGGGAGGGGCCCGGGCTCCCTTGTATGAGGGGATGAATGTGGGAGACACTGTGCACTTTCTAAAGCCCCACCTGTCACACACGCCCCTCAGCCCACAGGGCACTTCATTCCTGGGGGGCTGCCCCTTTTCCAGTGTTTTCTGTCTCTACCATCTCATTGCTGCTCCTTGTGGATCAGCTCATTGGGAAAGGGGCCCGCACTTAAGCTGGATCTTCCATGGGTGACAAATGAAATGATGCACATGACAGGTCAGTGGGTCAGGGTTCATTCAAGGCCAAGGCCAAATGAATGTGGACAGTCAGGCACCTTAAAGAGGAGGCCATGACCACCGTGACACAGGACTCAGTGTGCATAACAGTGACAAGGAGAGTGATGATTTATGCAGATAATATTGACCTACAGTGTTGTGTTACTTTCAGGTGTTCACTATAATGATTCCGTATTTGTATATATTTTGAAATGATCAGAAACAAGTGTTATTCACATCATCTGAAGATTGTAACTTTTCTTGTCCTAGAAAGCCTAATGCAATGAGTGTAATTCTGGGCATATGAGAATATAATTCATCAATTAAACAAGGTATCTCTCATTGCATTTTTATTAAGGCAATACATTACTTATACTGTGTTTTGTTTGTTTTACTTGCTAGTTAAGCCCTGTGACTTTCCAGAAATAAAACATGGACACCTATATAATGAAGTCTGGTATAAATTATACTTCCCAGTATCGGTAGGACAATGGTTTCACTATTTCTGTGATGAAAACTATGTGACTCCTTCAGAAGAATACTATGATCGCATGACTTGCACACGAGATGGCTGGACCCCGGAAGTGCCCTGCCGCAGTGAGTGAACCTCTCTGTCCTGTGCCCATAGCCATAGTTCAGTGTGGAGAGAGCCAACGTGAGCTCCCTAAGCCTGTGGGGCAAGTGGGTGGAGGATGAGTCTCTGAGCAGAAAGACCGATATTGGATTTCTCTTTCATCAAGGTTCTTCATTAACAGCAGGAGACATAGAAATAGATTCTACAAGCATTTATACATATTTCAGTTGTGGAAATTACAGATAAATACCATTTAATATGGATTTTAAAAACATTTAGTAGCAACTGTAGTTTTCTTAAGTTATGTGCTGCTTTTGGATGCTTATGCATCTGATTTAAATATTATAAAGATAGTTTTTAATTTATTTTGACCCCATTTATGTGGATTTTTTAATCATGATTTTATAATTCTCAGGAAAATGCATTTTCAATTATTTGGAAAATGGACATCGTCCACGATATGAACAACGCTATTTGCAGGGCACATCTGTAAGTGTGAATTGCCATCCTGGCTACATGCTTCAAAACAAGCAGACCTCAATGACCTGTACGGAGAATGGCTGGCTCCCTCCTCCCAAATGCATCCGTGTCGGTAAGAAAACTGGTCTAAGATCCAGTCTGTTTGTGACTGTCTAAGACTCACGTGCAATAACTGTGGCAAAAGGTTTCTATCAGCTTCCTATTTTGCCAATGGCCCTTCTTTTTTTTTTTCAAGTGTATATGAGTGAAAACGCCAATTTCTTGATATATCAATAGCAAAATAAAGAAGCCTACTGATAGACATTAATTTTAAAAAAATACAAAACAGGAAAAGACCACAAAGAGCAAACCTGTAATAACCGTGTCATGAGCAAGATGGCAGATTAGGAGGTTCATCTTCCCCACAAAGAACAGGGATTCTGACAATCACCCTGCATGAGGCTCCGGGAACCTAGCGAGAAGTTTCACACCCCATTGGAGCCAAGGGCTCACACTGGATGCCCCACAAGCTCTGAGAGCAACAACTTCACCCCGAGTGGCTCCTCCCAGAGTGCTCCTCTTGGGCGCTTGAGGTTGGACACCCCAAGTCCTACTGGCTTGATATTCTGTGTTGGAAGTCTAGATTGTTCCGCTCAACGTGATCTAGTCAAGGCTTGTTGATCAATGGATAAGGCTGGTGTGGGAGCCTTTCCACAGAAGAGTTTGTTCAGGGTCTGGATGGAGGAGGCCTCTTCCAATCTCTCTACTAAGTGATTGGTGTTTAAGACCTGTTCCCATCTGACTGATTAATCTGAGTGTTTCCAGTGCTGGGTGTGCCCTGGGGTCTTGGAATTTGTTGTTTCCTGGCAGCTCTTTCCTCAGTAGTTGTGCTCTGCCCATTCCCAGGGGTTCCACCTTTCACTATAGGGGGATGTATTCACCTAAATCTAGGGATCACTGTGCAGGTTGGTAGAGCTCTCCCCCCCCCCCCTCATTCCAGGGCTCTTTCCTCTCTGGTTATGGACATTCAGAGTCTGGCTTGTCGGCCTCTTTGGGAACAGCGCCTTCGTTTCTCCTGTTCAGTAGGACTGACATATCTGCCCGGGTTTTCCCTTCCTGTGCTGTGATCTGAGAAGTTCCCACCTCCCAACAACCCTGTCGAGAATGGAGGTCCCATGGGTTGACCCTATGTCTCAGGAACCATAGTTAGGCACTGGCTGTGTCCATGCGCCTCACAGGGTCATGTTCATAGATTTGGCTCCGTTTCCTCATTGTGTCTGTGTGGCTGGCACTCTCTTCATTGTTCGTTCCGTGTGTTTATCCATTTTAGTGCATGTTTTCAATGAAGCACCGTTTGACTCTGTACATTCTCTCTCATGTTTGGTTTCTAGTTGTTTCCTGCTCATATATTTCAGTTTTCCAGTTGGTTTTCCTTTATCAGCACGAATGGGGTGTAACTGAACATGGGAATTGCATATGTTTAACGCGGACAGCTTGCTGTTTTGATATAAGCACACGTGGTGACATGACCACCGGATGGAGCTGCGTAGCACTTCCATCACCTCACAGAGGGGCCATTGCCTCCCATGGGGTGAGAACACTTAAGCTCCACCCTCTTAGCAATACTGAACCCAATCAGGCACAGGACAGGGCCTGTTGCTAGGAGAGCTCTGGTGGGCCGTGGGCTTCCAGATTCTTTAGGCAAACCGATTTGTAATAATTTCTTACAAGGCATCCTGAGTGTTTTAAATCTGGCTTAGTTCCCCCAAAATATTTTTAATATCTAGATTCAACGTTTTTAGAAACTCATAACCTATTTTCTCTGACACAATGCTTTGGATGACTAGGAATTTTCCTGGTTTTCATTGACAAATGGCCCTTCTTACTTATGCTGTAATGTTGTGCGAGTCCTTAGGATACTGTTTCCTGACCATATGTTTACGGTTTCCTTATGCTGTCTTCCTTTTAGAAACATGTTTAAAATCAGATGCAAAAATTGAGAATGGATTTATTGCTGAGCCTAAATCTATATATCTCTTAAATAAAAAAGTAAACTATAAGTGCAAACAAGATTATGTAACAGAAGATGGTCACACATCCGGGTCTATTACATGTCTCCAGAATGGATGGTCAGCTCAACCCAGATGCATAAGTAAGTCATTCATGACGACGGTGTCAGTTATTTTAATGGCTGTTGAACAAACCTTTACTTTAACTGATTTCTTTTTTGTGGGGTGGTGGAAGCTGACATAGTTCTATTTGAAAACGCTATATAAGAAATATGTGAGAAAACATAGGTACTTTTTTGTTATCGGTTACAATAAATTACTACTAGGGTAGACATAAGTCCATCATTCATTCAAGGTTTATCACCGTAAACCATCCTGCGATTTGCACACTGCCTACGGGCCTGTGTGGATTCCGCTGTAAGCTCATCCGTTTTGAGCTGAGGTCCTGCCCTGTTTACCTGTCTGCAGGTGATCAGACTTTCCTCTCAGAGTCTCAGTTCCTGGACATAAAAGTTAGGTTTGTAAGTGAAATGTGGGCTCACAGGACACAGGGTAGGGGAATGTCATTTGTGTGATTTATGTGTTCGGTGCTGCAGGGGAGCTCCTCTTCTGAGCAGCCACTTCCTCCAGGAAGCCGACAGGGATGTACAGTGAGTGGAGACTGTGAGATGCTCCTACACAACCAGCGTCCGCGGCAGGGAGGGAGCTGCCTGCTTTATGCCCTCGAAGTTCATGAACATTCCCTAGACAGTTCGCTCATTTTGTCTTATTCATCCCAAAGCCACGTGGTGACAGTTTTCATTCACTTTAAGTGAAGTAGATATTTAAAATGTCCGTTCCTATTGTTTCCATTGTTTTCCATGTCCATACGTACCATGGGAACCAGACAAAGGAAAAATGATGTTGTATCGTATAAGACTCATTTTATATTAAATTGTTATCAGCTATTCATTATAACACTCCTATTAGGAAAAGAAGAAATGTGTCTATTATTGTTATTATTATAGTTTTAGTTTATTTTTTAACACTTTAAGCTACCTAGCTACATAATATGATATGAAATAAGAGCTAAATTATTTAAACTTTTATCAACACCATTCCATTATAGAGTTAGTGAAAATTGAGATCATTTTTTAGCATTTTGCTTTCTTATGCTAATTATAAATATAGAACTATCTTTACATTCAACTTAGATAAGAATAAAAGAATATGCAGTCACTTAAAATATCTGAAAAAGCTAAATCAGCCTGTGAGCTTTAAAAATTAGTATGCGTTAAAGGAGAATTGTATAGAATGTTTAATTGTATCAACTGTTAAATTTATTCTCACTGTTGAAAAATAACTTTTTAGTTGAACCAGTTCATTTTTTTCTGGCATATATGTCACAACTGCTAATAACTTTGGCATCTACACTCACAAAATGCTATTCTGCTTTGCCAAAAAGAAAAAGTACAATGCATCTTTTATGGCCTATTTTATTGCTAGCACAGAATAAATGTCTAAGTTTAATTGCATTGAGAAAAATGTTCTTAGAATAAAGGTTTTGGATGATTTAATTGATGGTAAAACTGCTGTGTAGAAATACATGCTTTTCTTATGAGTAATGATTTAGGACAGTGATTTATCACTAGTATGCTTAAATTACTTGTATATGATGCATAATTTATTAGCACATGTTAAGTGATAACGCCTTTTATTCTTGGGATGGAACTTACGCAATCGATTTTCCATTCAATAATATTAGAAGTGAAATCTTCAATTCTATTATGCATTAGAGTCTTGTGGTGTGCCAGTATTTGTGAATGCCAGAGCCAAAAGTGATGGCACGTGGTTTAAGGTCAATGACAGGTTGGCCTATGAATGCCAGGATGGATATAAAAACCGGGATGGACACACCGTAGGCTCCATAGTGTGTGGTGACAATGGTTGGTCTGATACACCCGCCTGTCAGGGTAAGTACTGATTTCCAGGATCATCGAAATAAACAAAATGTGTGTAAACTGTATAATTGTTTTGTTATCCTAAACACAACCTTTTATATTATGTAAACTCAGGTACTCGTGACCCAAATTATGTTTTACATCTTCCTGGGCAGTTTTCTCTCAAATTGGTTCTTGCCACCTCCCAGCTGCGTGTTCATTCCTGCAGGTCCCGAGAGGACTTCCTTACTTCCTGATTGTGGGCAGTTCTGAGGACAGTTACACGAATCCTGCATGTCTGCCAGTCCGCTGTCTGTTTTCCGGGGTTAGAAATAGAACCTCTATCTGTGGGCACGTGGATGGATCCAACTCATGGGGACAGGACGTGTAAAGCTTTGAAAACCAAACAATCCTTGGGAACTATGAGGGTTCCATTGAGGAAGGAGGGGATTTCCAGTGGAGATTGGGCCAGAGTGACGGCTGAGGAGATGCAGAGCAGAGCACAGATCTGGGATGCATGTTGATAGAAAAGACAGTGACGTTACTGAGTGTTGGGTGTCAGGCAGAGTCATTGTCCAGGGACTCACACGTTTATTGTAAATGTTCTCTCAGAAGGAGGCAGGTACGTGGAGGTGGCGTTTGGTCAGGCGGTGCAGGCAGGAGGAAGAGCTCTTGGAGAGGAGCATCTCCACTGTTGACGTGGGCACATGAGGGTTGAGCAGCCCAGGGACCATCAACATTGGATTCTAAGCTACAGAGTTGAACGTTGAGGTCTGTCCAGACCAACATATGAGATTCTCACCATGGAAATGATGACGTCTCATGGGGAAAGAATCCAGAATGAGAAAAGAGGAGCCCTCCAGACTGAGCCCTGAAGCATTCCAGCAAGCACATGTGCGACAGGAGAGGAGTGGGCAGCAAAGCAGAGAGAATGAAAGGACTCAGAGAATCAGGAGGGAAAAAATGTTGGAATGAATGTTGTCATAGGTGTGGAGAGATAAAAGGATTCAAGGGACAGGAAGTCTGACAGATGGATTCATAGTCTGCATGGGTTTCAATTCCACTCCACGATTCGCCAAGCACGTGTCTTTGGGCAACAACCAAGCTGATCGGAAGCATTGTTCATTCGTCCATTTCTGTGAGATGTTTCCATGTTGACAAACATTCTCATATTTTTTAAAAATATTCTGGTGATTAGACTGCATTCTCCATGCCGGCTTCCACACGCACCTAGTATGGGCTCCCCACAGGCTCCTTGCATTATGGAAAAAACAACAACAATGGAAAAAGTCAAATAATGAACGAAATGATAATAATATTTCTAATACACTTTTATATTTTCAAAGGAACAGATACATCCAAGGACTTTGAAAATAGGAGGGATTGAGGGCTTGTATCATAGAGGAAGGCATCTCTACACAGAAAGGTTGAAAACCATTCAGAACCGTGCAACAGGGAGAGCAAGGAACTTAATCTCTTAAAAATGTTCAAAGAGCATGAAGCCTGGAGTCTGAATCAACAAAGGGAGAAAACGATAAGATGGCATTGGAAGTGTAGGCGTGAAAGAGTTGGAATTTTATTCTTCATAGCAATTGATTTAAGTTATTAACTAAGCAACTTTTAATGTTCCTCTACTGAAATATATGAGAAATGCTTCTCTAAAAGCCTGGTCCCCAACTATATTAAATTAAAATAACCAATTTTTATTTAAGCAGGCAATTTAAAATTGTAGCATTCATTGTTGTTTAATGTGAGAGAATAGTATTGTTTTGATAATACCAAAAATGTAGCATTTAGTTTTACTAATGACATTGATAAAATCAGATCCACTATAAGAGAGTTGATATTACAAATAAGTTTTCAGGACACATCTATTGCTATCAGAGAGTCCCATGTGAATGTGAGGGATGTGTCAGACATAATAGAGAATGCACTTCCAGGGAGAGCATTTATTTGATGCCTCTCCGTATATGCAGCACCCAGCCACTTATTTTTGCATGACATATAAAGTTTACTTGGCACCGGTTAATCATCTGTTCTCATTGAATTATTTACCCTTTTTATAGAAAGAGAATGCATTGTTCCCGATATAGAGCCGACCTTAATTGCTCAGCCCAAGAAAGATAAATATGTCATTGGAGACGTGTTAACATTCTCCTGCAGAAATAGACTTAAACTTCTTGGACCAGATTCTCTTCAGTGCTACCACTTTGGATGGTCCCCTAGCCCTCCAACATGTAAAGGTGATTAATTCTCTGACACCTGCTCAAAACTGAATTAGAATGTTGGATATCAGCTGTTCTTTTCCTCTTAATTTTCTGTTGGCTCCCAGTGTGTCTATAACCCAATGCATTAACCAGGAATGTGTGTTGGGTAGTAGATACCTCCTACTTCCTTAGTTAAGGAAGTAATCTTTCATTGTTTTTTGGAGTATATACTGAAAATCTTCATAGGTGGACATGTTGTGTGACGCTAGAGTATAACTTAGTCATAATTTTTAGTCATAATTTTTGTATAACTTCCACCATTGGTATTGGACATTTCTATCAGCATGGTTCTCACCTCGTTTCCATGAGAATTTCTAAACAATATTCAAGCATCACAGAGTTAACTCAATGCCATATACAGTATAATGTAGAGTTAAAATTTGTTGATCAAATGCTTGCCTCCAATGATGGTATTTTTTGACAAGGTTTTGATGGAATGTGAATACGGCTCTAAGTTGCACAGTCATATTTGTTCGTTGGTTTGCATATGGTTTAGATCACTGAGCAGCGGTGGGCACCTTTTCTCTGCCAAGGGCCATTTGGATATTTGTAGCATCAATCGCAGACCATACAAAATTATCAACTTAAAAGTTATCCTGCTGTAATTGGTCAAACATTTACTTAACTCACCCCTAATGCCTTGGCAGGGCCAGACTAAATGATTGCCAAGGCCTTTTATGACCCTCGAGCCAGATGTTCCCCACCCCTGATCTAGAATATTGAATATTTTCTGGGCTTACATATATGTCCAATATGCTAGTTCTGTATTATGACAAAACTGGGAGACGTGAATCTCGTGTAGTCACCTTTCTTTTTCCTTTCTCGAATGCTATAATAAGTTAGATAAGAAGTAATAGATTAAAGAAAAAAAATCTCTTCATTTTACTGGATTTTCAGTTGTACAGGAGACACTTTCCCCTTTAGTTATATAGTATTTCTATCATAGAGGAAGTACAGTCCTGTGATCAACCTCCTCGACTACCCAATGGGACAGTGGCAGACACACCTAAAGGGGAATATGAACACGGTGAGGTGGTGGAGTACGTGTGCAACCCCAGGTTCCTGATGAAGGGTGCGAGGAAAATTCAGTGCATTGATGGAGAGTGGACACCCTTGCCCGTGTGTGTTGGTAATGTATCCAAAATTTCAACAGTGTTTCTGTTCGTATCAAGACCTCACGTACATTTTAAAGTTGAATGTTTGTTTGTGGGATTTTCACAGAGGAGGACAGGACATGTGGAGATGTACCTGAGCTGGAGCACGGCGAGGTCTTGTCCCCAGCACGGCCCCCCTATCACCATGGAGAGTCAGTAGCGTTCACTTGTGGAGAAGGCTTTACAATGATTGGTCACAGCTCAGTTACATGTATTAGGGGAACGTGGACCCAACTACCTCAGTGCATTGGTGAGAAGACACTTCTAGAATTGATATTTAATAACATTGGATATTTTTTTATTATGAAACTACATGCAACCATATTTTTGAAATTTAGAGATAATCTTGAAAATGTCAGGTTGAAAATTATAATGAATCAAACATTCATGGTTTATAGTTCAATAGGATCTACAGAGGAAAAAAAGAACCTAGCAATAGAATTTTATATGTCTGTCCCTAATATTGACATTGTTTATACCTATGAAGTTAAATTTTACTTAAAGACACATGATTGAAATTTTCTCCTCTAATGTTTATTTTGTGCTGACCTAGAACTTGCTTTTCACGCTACTCAAGATGTTTCTTTTCTCCCGATAAATAAATTATTTCAGAAAACAAGCATATTTAGACATACCACAACCATCACACCTCCTTTTGACTACAAATCTTCCTTCAGTTCTCATCTCAAAGAAGAAGACTCATTTTTTGTCCCTCACAACTCTGGACCCATCCTAACAATAAGATTAATTCTCAAGCTTCTTGTCTGTTTTAAATTAATCTTCTTTATTTTAGTTTTGTTTTCAAGGTTGCATTGCAAAATCATAACTTTTTTTGGCCAATTACTTGACTGTTCTTTGTTCTGTTCATCCTCACTTGACTCTCATCATTTACAAATTATTAACAAAAAATAACTAAGACCTACACTGATAGGTCTTATCAAATTCAAAACGGATTGCCACCTGCATTGTCTTTTTGAAATATGTAGCTGTGTATGAAAACTCCATAGTCCGTATCTAAAACATACTGAAGCCAGCATAAATGTATTATATGGCATAATATTATATTATAAGATGACCTGGTGTATAAAATAGCTTCTCAAAGATCCTAAGAATATATATACAAAATAGGTTATGACCAAAACAACCAATTTCTTATTATGATGTAAAGATATGCTTAAATATTCACATTCTATACCCTACAACTTAGATAAACCTTTCTTGTTATTGTATGTTAAATTTATTGAAAAATATATAATGTAACTAGGAAATTCACATAGTCTATTTCCACAGGTAATTTTTCTTTTAACACTTTAAGGTTGTAGACTAAAAATAATTTAGAGATGTTTGGAATCAAGAAAAGTGGATGTGAAAATTTTCAGATTTCAAACGGGATCATATTTAGTCATGTATGACTCTTCCCTATGTAGATCATACAAAAGGTGAACCCCAATGTTCTTGCAATCCCCAAAGGGCAACATGGCTTTAGGATGACTATTCTCTCTGAAATTTCAATACTGCACATAGGACTGACTGTGTGTCCAAACATTTTAGCGCACCTCATGCAACATGATCAGGAAGAATGTTGCTGTGGAATTTATGAAACTAACATCCTATTTCATTAGAGTTTGGACTCTATAGCTATTGTGTTAGGTGTGTTTCTTTTTATATTAGTTGCTTGGATTTTCATAATTAGTGTCTTCAATGGAATATTTTCATTTTACAGCAACTGTTGAACTCAAGCCATGTAAATTATCAAGGGCATTTGCCTATGAGACAAAGTTGTCAGATAGGATTGACTATGAGCATAATAAGAAAATCAATTACACTTGTGGGAGGAAGTCAGAGCAGAAACACTCAGTCTGCGTGAACGGAAAGTGGGAGCCCGAGGTCAACTGCACAGGTGAGCTCTTGTTTAGAACATTTCCAAACGGTGATTTTCCTTCCTGCCTTGTAGAAGGTGTCTCTTTGTGTCTTAACATTTTATTACTAACTATGTATTATGACAATAATTTTGAAAGTGAATTTAGAAAATAACCAAAACACTGTTTCTGAATAGTCATTGTATCCTGTGCATTGGTCAGCTGTCAACAAACCACCCGGCAGTGGGGTGGCTTTAAAGTCACATTGGGCAGTGGGTGTGCGCATTACTATTGGGATCCCATTGCTACCAAGTTCTTACCTTGCAGATGTGCCTATGCCTATAACGCGTGTATTTATCTAAGCGTCTGTGGGTGCACGCTCTATCTATGTCTGCATCCATCTATCTCTGTAGGAATCTACACATCTAGTCATTTGTCTTTGCTCATTTATCTGTCTGGCAAACACTGAGTCTCATTGCCACCACCAATTCCAATAACACAGGGTTCATCCCACTTTTCATATCACTATTGCTCTTCTTTAATTGAGGGCACCTTGACCCACTCACCTCAATATTTTTACCAATTTCCATGGACCTAGAATATACAGAAAGCATTTTACATAAGCTAAGCTACCCAAGATTGATCCCAGAAGGAATAAAGGAAAGAACCTACAAGGAAGGCCATGAGAATATAAACCCAATGAGGTATATTAGAGTGAAAAACAAGATGGAAAGTATAACATATTTAAACACAGAACATAGCATTATAGTTTGATCTTTCCAGGTGCATTATTATTGATCATTTTATTCACTGAGTTGTTATTTTAATATTTTGACATGATTTTTCATTTAGAAATCTGATTTTAATATTTTTAGAAGTACCGCGATGTCCACCTCCACCTCAGATTCCCAATTCTCAAAATATGACCCTGACAGTGAATTATCAAGAAGGAGAAAAAATATCTATTCTCTGTCAAGAAAACTTTCTAATCCAGGAAGGAGAGGAAATCGTGTGCCAGGATGGACAATGGCAGTCAATACCACACTGTGTCGGTCAGTAGTGGGTCACTTGCGTTACACTGTCTCTCAGATGAGGGTAACACCCCACCCCCGCCTTTGTGTAAAGGAACAAGATGCGCCCTTTCCCCTTACCCATCCCACTCATCTCCAAACAGTACACACCATCCAGGTGCCGAAATCAATCACCATTATTTACCTTCTAATGTGAAACGAATGCAAACAGAAACTTCCGGTGACAGAAATACCCAAGTTCTGTTCATGCGTATGTCACTCCTCAAGACAAACAGGAGGAAACTGAAGAGGCATATGGGACACATGGACAGTAGCATCAATTTTTTGGGCACATATATCTTTGCAAGTTTCAAATACTTTTAGTTATTAATCATTTAATTGGTTCCAATGACCTTACTTTAAAGACCCAAACAATGTTGGATTTTATTTTTCAATTTAAACATTATCCTTGTGCTTGACCCTTTAATCTCTATTTTTCATATAGAAAAAACTCCATGTTCTCAACCACCTCATGTAGAACATGGCAGCATTAATTCATCCAGATCTTCAGAAGACGAAAGAGAAACATTGGGACCCAAGCTATATGCGCATGGCACCACATTAAGTTATATTTGTAAGGATGGTTTCAAATTATCCAAAGAAGATGGGATAACATGCCACCTGGGAAAATGGAGTGCTCCCCCACAGTGTGTAGGTGAGGACAGCATGCACACTGAAGTTCTGTTTTGGTGCAGTTCAGTAAGATAATCCATCGTCATCATCAAAGTCATGAGAAATAACTCTTTAGATTTATAAATGTATAAAACCATTATATGTCATTTATATAGATTTTAATATTTGCCAAATTATTTTTACATAAACAAATCAAGCCTATTTTTATTCATCTTAATTGCTCATTATGATATCACTTGTAATTCAGGCATGTTTCTCTACAAAACCTGAAATGTGGTGAAATGAAACCTCACTCTTCATATCAGTGTACCTACCTGTTCATATTCCTACATATTCATATGGGTTTCAATGAAGGCTTGTCGCCAGGTTTTATAAAGATTTATGTTCTCTCTCCATTGTCCCTTCTGCTCTCTTACAGTAGAGGATTCTCAGTGTGTTTCTTTTTATTGCTTATGATTCGTTAGAGAAACATTGATACGCTCATTCTCAGATGTGTTCACAGTTTTCGCTTCAAGTTTTTGCCCAAGCTGACAGCTGGACACAGCACCGTGGTGGTCTGTCAAGCATTTGTGTGCCTTTCCTGTCATGTGATATTAGCACCTGTGTGAACATTTTCTTTTAAATGAAAGTACCAAATATGACAACCAGGACATGAAGTAAAGTTCAGTTAGTGAAATACACAGTCACTCTTTCTTTCCTTTCTTTTTTTTTTTTTTAGGACTTCCTTGTGAACCACCCCCTGAGGTTTCCAATGCTGTTCTTCCTAACAGGTTAAACAGTTATCCACATGGGAAAAGATATAAGTACACCTGTAACAGAGGATTTCAGATCCGTGGACCTGCGTCTATAGAATGTTCAGGAGGAAATTGGTCCCATCCACCAGAATGCACAAGTATAGTGTATTTCATTTTATTCTGAGGTTGATGAATACCTTTAGTTCAGAACATCCATGGTAAAACTATAGAACTGCATTAATTCTAGAAGGTATCTCTAGAAGTTCTGGATTCTGCTAGAGAATGAATAGCACAATTAATGGTAATATGAGAAGTTTGGCAACATGAGCCAAATTATTTCATTGGTTGTCATCTGTGTTCAATTTCCATGTGCTGTGATGGGCATCCTCTGACTTCTCATCTCTTCCTGTATCACAGCTGGTCCCTGCTCACCCACATCATCATTATTCAATTCACTGAGAGTTTAACAATTATCTCCTCATAAATCCATAATGTTCTAAGATGGTTTATGTAGCCAGGCCCACATGGCTCAGTGGTTGAGCATCGATCTATGATACAGGAGGTCATTGTTCCATTCCCAGTCAGGGCACAGGCCCGGGGTGTGGGCTCGATCCCCATTGCGGGTCATGCAGGAGGCAACTCATCAATGATTACCCCTCATCATTGATGTTCCTGTCTCTTAATTCCTCTCCCTTCCTCTCTGAAATCAATAAAAATATAGTTAAAGTTAATTGAAGATGTTTGATGTAATTATGGGAAAAGATTTGGACAGAAGCAAAAAATGGAAATGTGCACATGGTGTCTGTGCCCGTGTGGACAGATAAGAATTTGGATGCAGTAAGTTTGGTCTCAGTCATGCCCTGTATGCCTATCTCCTCGGGCTTTCAACACCACCATCCCCACGTTTCACTTTTTTAAAAATAAATCTTTATTGTTCAGATTATTACAGTTGTTCCCCTCTCCCCGCCTCATAGCTCCCCTCCACCCAGCTCCCACCCTACCTACCCCCTTCTTTTACCCCCCCCCCCACTGTCCTCGTCCATAGGTGTACGATTTTTGTCCAGTCTCTT
Source organism: Myotis nattereri (assembly GCF_964212035.1). NCBI lineage: Eukaryota > Metazoa > Chordata > Mammalia > Chiroptera > Vespertilionidae > Myotis > Myotis nattereri. Next base: position 1,967,154 of record NC_138096.1, on the reverse strand, counting down.
CCCACACCCCTCACACTTCCTTCCCCCCGAGAATTGTCTGTCCATTCCCTTTCTTTGCCCCTGAGTCTATTCTATTCACCAGTTTATTCTGTTCATCAGATTTTTTATTCACTTGATTTTTAGATTCACTTGTTGATAGATATGTATTTGTTGTCACTTTGTTGTTCATAATTTTTATCTTTACCTTTTCCTTCTTCTTCCTCTTCTTAAAGAAGACCCTTCAGCATTTCATATAATACTGGTTTGGCAGTGATGAACTCCTTGTTCTTATCGATGAAGCTCTTTATCTGACCTTCAATTCTGAATGATAGCTTTGCTGGGTAGAGGAATCTTGGTTGTAGGTTCTTGCTATTCATCACTTTGAATATTTCTTGCCACTCCCGTCTGGCCTGCATAGTTTCTGTTGAGAAATCAGCTGACTATCATATGGGTACTCCCTTATAGGTAACTAACTGTTTTTCTCTTGCTGCTTTTAATATTCTCTGTTTGTCTTTTGCCCTTGGCATTTTAATTATGATGTGTCTTGGTGTGGTCCTCTTTGGATTCCTTTTGTTTGGGGTTCTATGCACTTCCTGAACTTGTAAGTCTATTTCTTTCACCAGGTAGGGGAAGTTTTCTGTCATTATTTCTTCAAATAGGTTTTCAATATCTTGCTCTCGCTCTTCTTCTTTGCACTAACTTCATATTTTTTGATTCTTTTTTCCTTTTGCTGTTCTGATTGGGTGTTTTTTGCTTCTTCATATTTCAAATCTTTGACTTGATTCTTGGGATCCTTTCGTCTGCTGTTGGATCTCTGTATAATATTCTTTATTTCAGTCAGTGTATGCTTAATTTCTAATTGGTCCTTTTTCATATCTTTGAGGGTCTCACTATATTTCTTGGAGGTTTCTAGAAGATTCTTGAGTAGCCTTATAACCGTGGCTTTAAACTCTATATCCAGTAGTTTACTTTCCTCCATTTCTTCCATTTGTGACCTGTTTCTTTGTCTCCACATTTTGGCTGCTTCCCTATGTTGAAAGAGTGGCTTTGTGTGCTAGGTGTCCAATAGGGTCCAGTGGCTCAGCCTCCTTAATTATCTAAGGTGGACACTCTTGGTGAACCCCTTTGTGGGCTGTGTGCACAGTCTTGTTGTAGTTAAGCCTTGATCGCTGTTGGTATCACTGGTAGGGATTGACCTCCAGGTCCATTGGCTGTGAGGACCAGTTGTGTCTACAATGGGAGAGCTTCTGTGCTGGAGACACCTTTATGGGGCAGGACTTGCTTCAGTGGAGCTTTGGCTCTCACTGAGTCTGCCCCCTGAGTGCATCTCTTATGGATCTGAAGAGTTGTAATCTGGATGGTCTCACTCTGACCACTGGGTAAACTGGCTCTTGGATCTCCAAGGAGGTGCACTGTCTGAGGCTACCCAGCAGGAGCTACAGAGAGATCTGCAGATTCCTTCTCTTTGTTTGGGGTTTGGAAGTGCCCAGGTGAGGCGCAGCTGTGAAGCAATGCAGGCTGCTGGCGAGCCTTAGGCCTTCTTTTGGAAGCTCTGAAGATCTCTGACCCAGCTGCAGTTTGACAGGTTTTTAGGCAGAGAAAGGCCAGGCCATTAGTATGCGAAAGCCTCTGCGCACAGCTTGGGGAGGGGGGGCGGGGCCTCTGGGAATCACCAGGGCAGAGCAAACAGCAATGGCTGCCGGTCTGCTTTGCCTCGGAGAGGTCCCTGGGTCTCTGTGTCCCACGGCCCCGTGCAGGAACAATGAACACTGCTAGCACGCACCTCTGCGAGAAAGCCACCCTCACATTCCGGCCGATGCCAGATAGTGCAGTTTCTCTTCATAATGAGTCTGGGTCCCCAAATTCACACCCGCAACTGGAGTTCAGAGCAGTTGGGAGCTTGTATCTTCCTCCCAGTTGAAAAAGACAACAGCGTACCTAGCTGCCAGCCCCTTGCGCGTGCCTCCATACCTCCGCACCTCTCTACCTCTGCAACTCCTGCCGTATTCAATGCACTTTTCTCTTTCCTTCTAGTTGTAGAATTTCCACTCAGCCAGCCTTCCCCTGGTTCTGGATGCTATTTGTTTTATCTTTTAGTTGTAGTTTTAATGTGGTTGTGGGCAGCAGCAAATTCAGGTGTTTACCTATGCCGCCATCTTGGTTGTCTCCCCCATGTTTCACTTTTGAGAAATGTGAAATTATTCAGTGTAATTGAGTCAAAATGGCTAACATTTTCAAGTTATAAGAAAAACATTGTACAGTAGACATTGGCTTGGTGTGTATCTACTATTCTAAAGTATATTTATTGCCTGACATGTACTTTTAAAGATTTACTGCAAAGTCTATGTTGTTGCTTTTTTAGCAATGAATTGTCCTAGCCCACCCAGCTATGGCAATGCCATCCTAAGAGGCCGGAAGAAGAACTCATACAAGTCAGGAGAACAAGTGACGTATCAATGTCCAGAATATTACCAAATGGATGGATCCAATGTTGTAGAGTGTAGGGACGGCATTTGGATAGGAACACCCACATGCAAAGGTATTTTGGTGAATGGCTTTTCCCATCATGAAAAATTAGACGCAGGTTCTGGTGAGTCCAGATGAAGGAAGGTTTATGCCTCAACAGAGAGGAATGGGATGTGCACTCAGTGCTGGGCATTGGGACGCCAGAGCCCTCAGAGTGTGACCCCGGAAACAGCTGTGTCAGTGTCTCTGGGGAATCGGTAGAAAGGCAAATGCAGACTCACAGGCTCACTCAGACTCAGCATCAGAAGCCCAGGGGTTGTGACCCTGAAACCGTTGTAGCGATTCCCAGCGGGCTCTGCGCCCACTTTTGTGGGGAACCGTAGCTTCAGCCTCTTATTACTTTGTATCCACCCGAGTCTCCCCAATGACCTCACAGTGCTCACTGCAGTGCCCGTAAGCACTCACATTATTGGAGTATTTTTAGGAAACTGTAAATATATTGTACACTTAGTTTTCCTCAAATTCTCTTTGGATATTTTAAGTGATCATCTTCTTTAGCCATGCGATATTCCACAAAGCATGGCAATACTTGACTTACTCTCTAAGAACCTGGCTACTCTGCTCATTTCCTAAGGGTCTAAAATCACAATTCATGATGTTTACGAATCACATTTGGCTGCCAAATAATATGTTTATTATGAGTTTCTTGGGTTTGTAAATTCACTTTGATTTTGATTTTATATAATCTATCCTTATTTTACTAAACTTAAAGAAAAATATTCAGAAAAACCATTTTCTAAACTTTTAAAAAAGTTTTTAAATTTTTATTAAATTTATTGGGGTGCCATTGGTTAATAAATGGTGCTGGTATAATTGGACAGACACAAGCAAAAAATGATATTGGACCACCGTCTTATACCTTACACAAGAATAATCTCAAAATGGAATATAGATATACATGTAAGAATCAAAAACCATAAAAATCCTAGAAGAACTAACATGGGCAGTAAAATCTTAGACATTTCTCATAGTAATATTTATTTTCTGATATATCTTCTCAGGCAAGCAAAACAAAAGAAAAAAATAAACAGGACTGCATCAAACTAAAAAGGCATAATCATCATTTTCATTACACAAAAAATCTCTATTAACCTTTGAGAGAGGATGAAAAAGAAAATTAAGATATCGAAGATTGCTTCTTACCAAAAAAATTGCTTTATCTTCTTTTTTCAATCTTGCATGTAAATATGTGAAGATTTTCCGTCTCAATTGAGTCTAAATGATCGCTGCATTAGAGATCCATGTTTTTTCTCTTTATTCAGATGTCTCCTGTGGCAGCCCTCCCTCAGTGCAAAATGCTTTTATAGTAAACCAGAAGGCTAAGTATCGAAATGGGGACAGAGAACGTTATGAATGCAGGCACCCTTTGGGCCTCTTCGGGAATGCAGAAGTGACCTGCTTAAGTGGGAATTGGACAGACCCACCTGAGTGCAAGGGTAGGTGTCTCATTCTCCCCTCCCAGTCTCTGTGCAGCTTCTGTAAGCACTTGGTTACTAGACTCCTGTCCCGCTGGCCTTCATTTGGTTACTCAGGTTTGTTGCTCTATCGATTCCTGTTAATCGGTTTGGCGGTTTGGGGCTGGGAGGAGGTGAGTGTAGCTCCTACCTACTCTGCAGCTCCCTTAAAATCAACTGCTCACTCAATAAACAAACAATGTCCTCCATAGATTCCACAGGAAAATGTGGGCCCCCTCCTGTTATTGACAATGGAGACATTACCACGTATCCATTAGCAGTCTATGCTCCTGGGTCTTCAGTGGAGTATCAATGCCAGGCCTACTATGAACTTGAGGGAAACAGGAGAATAACGTGCCGTGATGGACAGTGGTCTGAGCCACCCAAATGCTTAGGTAAGTCCTTTAATTTCCTCGTGGACCCTGGGAAATTCGTGTAATGAATGTCATGTTTGCTGTTTACAACAGAACTTACATGGACAATCACCTATTCTGTTGACTACCAAATAGTCATGTCTGAGGGTATAAACTCTGAAAAATTCTTGGGCAAAAACAGCAACAAACAATTATTTTTTTATTTTAATTTATTTTCCCCATCACCACTTATGCCCCCGCCACGCTCATCCACCTCCACCACCCCCTTCAAGGATTCTTTAATGAAAGCCCTTCATAGCGTAGGTGACATTGTGAATGTTGATTATAACGTGCAATGACCACACATTCCACAGAGTGCCTTGTTTTTACATCATTGATAGTTTAAAATGAGTTATAGCAACATGATGGATTTTCAATGAATTTTTTTTAAAAGGGTTTGAGAATAAATTCTTGGATCTGTGTAGAATGTCCTACATGAAAGTGTAAAATTCTGTGGAAAATATTTGTATACTACTTAACCTTTTATGTTCCTTTTTTTTTTTTTACCTTCAGATGCATGTGTAATATCAGAAGAAGAAATGGAAAAACATAACATAGAGTTGAGATATTCATATGCGAAAAAAATTTATTCCAGAACAAATGATTTTGTTGAATTTAGGTGTCGTGGTCACTATCGTAAACTGTCACCACCGTCTGCATTCCGAGTACAATGTCATGAAGGAAAAATGGAGTATCCCACATGTGCATAACATGAGACCTGTGTGGCAGTTTTCACATTAAAATATGCGCCTCATTCAGAATGTTTTAATATTAATCTGATTCTTCTCAATTTATTTTTCTAGTAGGGTGAAACTCACTTGTATTCATTAATCACAATTCCTGTTGAATGCCATGTGGGAGATGCCATTGTAATCAGAGACCAACGGACCACTTCTCATAAGCATCTCATTAAAATGTGACAAACCAACCTGCTGTGTGTTCTGTTCATGAAACGTCTCTGGCCAGAAAGTAGATGCCATCTCTCCCCTCCCTGCTCCCCCCACCCGCCTCCCGACTTTCTCAGCTTCTCCACAGCTGGGGGCGTTTTGAGACTCTAATTTCAGAGGAAAAGATAAAAAATGCTTGTCTCCATCTTCACCTTAAAGTCACTTCACAAACACGTCAAAACCAAACTGTGTCACACCCATGTTGGCAGTAGATGGTAGAGGTTATTACTTAGTTTTGCTTCTCTATCCATGGCTCACTGTACCCCCTAAATGATGAAATGCAACATCTACTATCCATCCAGCTCATACAATCATTCTTACAGGTGATAAGGAGGTATTAGATTCTAATCAGGGGCCTAGCCATTGTAACAGGGACATGAAAGCTGATAAAAATAAAATACCGAGTATAAACACGTAGAACGCATTCACCCAGTGTGCTGTGAAAAGTGAGCCAATGTTTACAGAACAAAGACTGGCAGGAAGCACAATGAAACACCTACCATAACTACAGTTCCATTTAAATATAATAGGCGTGGGCATTGGGGTTCAATTCCTATATCCTCCCATTCTCTATCTTTAACATATATGACCTTTGAGCCACAAGAATATGTTAATTTAAATTTAATACATACAAAAAGTAAGACAATACATCCTAAGAAGTGTAAAGAACTCTTTCATAATGTTGTGGGCAGATGGTCGGGGTAAACTGCCGGAAGTGAAATTCATGGATCATCAAGCAATTCCATAGGCATATCTACTTCTTTGCACAGGGGCTGTGGTCAACCTGTTAATAGTTTCCCACTTTGGTAGATAAAACATGGTACCTCGGTGTAGTTTAAGGTGCATTTTGTTAGGAAAGCGCTTCTTTCCATTGAAGATATTTACGGACCCTTTCTTTTGGGTTTTTCTCTTAACTTTTTCATTAAGATACCATCATCATTTTTAATTTCCTCTTCTGTCATAGAAATTAAAGTATTTTCCAAGTCATTAACTGATTTCCGAGTTCATGTTAATTTTTCTAGGCAGACCTTTTTAAATTGTATGTTCTTATAATTACTACTCATTCTGTGCTTACTCTGTGTGTGGGTGTGTATTTCCGGAATCCCTTCTTCCCATTGGTTAAGGTGTTTATTATTATGACACTTGCACACCATGATAAACGGAGAATATTTGTTATTGACTTAGATACTTAAAAATGAACCTTTCCAATTTAGTTCTTTTTAAACATGAATTTTAGAATCATGTTGTCAGTGGCATTTAATTTTGGTTAAATAAGAAAATTTTTCTTGGATCAAATTGAAAGCATGACTTAATTGTGAAGAACAGACATCTTTATGATAGTAAGTCTTCAATCCGCAAACACATGGACTTTTTCACTTCTTTGAAATTTTTTTTCTTATGTTTTAAAATTTGCAGTATAGCAATCCTACCAATATTTTGTTGGCATTTTCCTTCATATTTTAAGGGGTTTTTTTTGTTGTTTATTTGTTTTTTAAATATATTTTATTGATTTTTCACAGAGAGGAAGGGAGAGAGATAGAGAGTTAGAAACATCGATGAGAGAGGAACATCGGTCAGCTGCCTCCTGCACATCTCCCACTGGGGGATGTGCCCGCAACCCAGGTACATGCCCTTGACCAGAATCGAACCTGGGACCTTTCAGTCCACAAGCTGACGCTCTATCCACTGAGCCAAACCGGTTCTGGCATATTTTAAGTTTTTTAACGTTTATAAATGATAGTGTTCTTTTTTAACATCTCATTTTCTAATGTTTGTTTTTAATATTTAAAAAATGCATTTGTGTATTAGTTCTAGTAGCTCTTTTAGTGAAATATTAAAAGTTTTCTACAAATTCATATTTTTTTCTTTCCTTACAGTATTCATGCAGCTTTCCCCATTGCCTTGGTCTCTGGTGTTTCTCTTTTGAATATTATTTTTTCTAATATTACCATAACCACTCACCTTACACAGACTTCATTCTTACAAAGTTTACATTTTCCAGTGTTTTGCTTTCAACTAGTCACTTTAAAAATATATTGTTTTTTTAGTTCAGTGAGAAAGGGAGAAGGAAAGAGATATAGAGGCATCAATGATGAGAGCTAATGAATTAAATATATTTTAACTGATCGGCTGCCTCCTGCACACCCCCTAATGGGTATCGAGCCCACAACCCAAGCATGTGCCCTAACCAGGAATCAAACTGTGACCTCCTAGGTCACAGGTCATAGGTTCATAGGTCAATGCTCAACCACTGAGCCACACCGGGCAGTCTCAACTGGTCATTTTTTAATATTTATATTGGTCTTTAGGGAAACAGCTCATAATTGGGTTTTCTCTTTGTTCAATTCTACTTCGTCTTCTTTCTTATTGGCTTGTCATTGTGATTTACCATCAATACTGACTACTGATGGATGTATTTATGTCATTTGCCAATTGCTTCTCATTTGTGCCACTTTTGCTAGTATTCTGTAGAATCCGCTTCATTCTTTTACATTAGTCTATGCTTTTAGCACTTCATTTCATACAATTTGTTAGTTATTAGGTATCTATTTTCTCTAGTTGATCTAGGGCTTATAATATCAAATGGTAGTTGATTATTAATGGAAACTGAGGGGTTTTGCAAAGCTTTTTGAACTTTGATATTTACTAAGTGACCTGCGTAAACCAGCTTCCCCTTATTTCACTTAAATTCAGAGCCGCTCTCGGTAACTACAGCGGATTTAAACCCCAAACAGCAGCGCTGGACTCTGCGCTAACACACCCGGGAGCCCCGCCATGCTGTTACTAGTCACGGTCATCCTCACCCTGTGGGTCTCCTGGGCTCGTGGACAAGGTGAGTTGAAACTGACACGAATATTTAGCTTCCTTTTGAAGTAGGATTTAACCCTTCTTAATTTCTCTTTATCTTATTTTTGTTGATTCTCACTGGAGGATATCTTTTCCATTGATTTTTAGAGAGAGTGGAAGGGACAGAGAGAAGGGGAGATGAGATGATAGATAGATAGATAGATAGATAGATAGATAGATAGATAATAGATAGATAGATAGATAGATAGATAGATAGATGATAGATAGATAGATATGGGTATAAAAAGACGCATAGATTGGTTGCCTCCCTCACAAGCCCGAACCAGGGCTGGGACCCAACATGCAACCCAGGTACATGCCCTTGACCAGGAGTGAACCTGAGATGCTTACGTGCTTGGGTCCTTGCTCTGACCACTTAGCAAAACCTGCCAGGGCTGTCTTTGTTTTTTAATGAATTTGCTGGTAGGAACTTTGTGTCTTAAGGTCACAACCTTCACCATCGCATGGAGACAGTGACCCGGCAGCCCCGTGGCCCCTCTGTTCTCATCAAATAACAGTACTGTATTGCGTTGTCAGGTTAAAATAAACCAGAGAGAAAGTACGTACAGATATCATGATGGGATAATGATCACATACTCACCTCAGGGGAAGTGAAAGCAGATGGTTTACTGTCCTCTGAGTTCCACAGTGTGAGAGCCACCCCACAGGGACCAGGGAGTCATGTGACAATGTTCATGAGACCATGTCATGTGACGATGTTCATGAGACCATGACTAGGACACGTCACAGAAAAGCTAGACTATCGCTCCAGCATTGCTGAGGGACTCTTATTCCCAATACAAGACAATTTGGAGAGGGATGGATATTTTCATAATTTTACATATGAGGAAAATTTTATAGATAATTATGTCAAACCATCATCAGGTTATACATTTTAAAAATGTTTAGTATCATACATTATAACTTTTTAAAGTTAATATAGGTCATTAATATTACTGTCAATTAAATATTTTAACAAAAACAGCTATATGTAACAAATTTCTTTAAAAATATATATATTTAATTTCCAGTGTAATCTCGATGAATTTTATTTTGTTTTCTGAGACCATGAACAAATGTTGAAACTTTAAACATTTTTAAAAGCACTTGTATTATTAAATTTACAAAAACTTCATTATAATTTTTCTCTGTCATTTATTTTATCATCTATTCTCACTTTTTTTTAAAATTGATTTCAGAGAGAAAGGGAGAGGGAGAGAAAGACAGAAACACCAATGATGAGAGAGAACCATTGATCCGCTGCCTCCTGCACACTCCCTACTGGAAATCGAGCCCGCAATCTGGGCATATGCCCTTGACTGGAATCCAGCCTAGGACCCGTCAGTCCCCAGGCCTACACTCTATCCACTGAGCCAAACAGGCTAAGGCCAGTCCTCTCATGTTTGAGTTATCATAAATCAGAATTTGAGAGAGCCCATCATGTCTCGTCAAATACCAGGTGTGAGTAGACTATGCATCACTGTCCACAATTAATTTCATAATTTGTTATGTGCTGGGTTTTGTGTGGTGTTGAATTTGGGGAATTTCCTTACCTAACAATGATCATAAAACAACGAAGCTTCCCTGGTGTTCCAGTGGAAAGCACCCCAGTCCCCGGGTCACTCATAGGAAGGACTCGAGCATCACCGAGTAGGATGTCTGGGAGCGATCCTAGAGCAAACCTTCTGGGGTCCCGAGGGGCAACACTACCAAGTCCCTGGCAGAAAGAAGCTCAGAATAAGTGTGAACAGTCCTTATCAGAACTTCACAACCCCAGGGAGTTGAGGGCAGAGGAAGGCATGTATGATGAGGTCATTTCCGCCTACGGAATATCATGATGGAAGTGATGGCTTTGGGGAAAGAGGATTCAAGACACAAGAGGCACAGATGCTCCAGGTGAGCCACGCGGGGAGGGAAGTGAGTGATGAGGGGAAGGGTGGAGACCGTGCTCATTCTAATGCCACTTTGCTCCTTGGTAAGAACAAGAAGTGGCAGCCAGTGGATTCTTATATAATGACTATATTCGGGGGTAGTGATTTCTGCATAATCCACGTGTCCTTGTCTTTTCAGAAATAACATGTGATCCTCCAATAATTCCAAACAGTGACTTTGCTTCTAAAATGAACCAGTACAGACTGGATGATGTCATCACATACCGGTGTAGAAATGGCTTTTCCAATCCACCCCTCCTGGGAAATACAACCAAATGCACTCTTGCAGGCTGGGTACCTCTTCCAAGATGTGTCCGTAAGTCCCATTCAGGTCTTGACCTGCTTCTTCGTTATAAATTCCTTCCCTTAAACACCAAGAAATGGGGCCCTGAGAAGCCCAGTCCTTGCCTCGCTGAGAAGGGACAGCAGAGGACTGACAGACACTCTTTGCTTTTCAAAGTCGCCAATTCTAAGTAGGACAACGTCCCGTCAGTGTAAGTGAGAAACCCTTTTCAATTTTGCTGCAGTGTTAAGTGTGTGTGTGTGTGTGTGTGTGCGCGTGCGTGTGTGTGTCCAGATAATATAATTCTAATATCTGACCTAGGACATTGGGTAAGAACACCACCACATAACACCGAGTAGAATAGTAATTGGTTTCTATATAACAAACTCCCCCGAAGATACGGCCTTAGAACAACAGCCCCCACATGTCAGCGTTGGCAGGGTCAGGATTTGGGTGACGCTTAGCTGCCTGGTTCTGGGTCACTCCCTGCTGCTCCCTGGGATGCTGTCCAGGTTGTGGGGGAGAGGGCTGGGCTGGGCTGCAGCATATGCTGCCAAGAAGCCGGCTCCCAGGCCTCAGAACCACAGACACCTATGTGTCAGCCTTGGCAGGGTGAGGATTGGGAGCTGCTTCACTGCCCAGTGCTGACTCACTCCCTGCTGCTCCCTGGGACGCTGCCTGTTAGGGTCCCGAAGGAGGAACGCAGGAGGCCAAGTGGTGAGGGATTATCAATGTATTAGGTCATCGGGATGTCAGATGGGTGAATCCCGAATTGGCGCCAGCCCCCAGGGACAGGGAGTGGGAGGTTGTAAAGGACTCTAGGGGGGCTTTTTCTGGAAGGAGAATTCCCTGGGCGGGTCGGATTCTGGGAAAGTCCAGAGGAGAGAGAATGGTCTCAGCAAGTGGGATGAGGTCTAAGGGGAAGGGAATGTCCATTGTGAAGTGGTCTACGGTCAGTTCCCAGTGGATGGGGTATCCATTCAATTATCGGATGAGACCTCACACTGCCCAGGTTGTGGGGGGAGCGGGCTGGGCTGCAGCATGTGCTTCCAAGGGGCCCACTCCCAGGGCGAGTGCAGGAGCCTCCACAGCCGTCCCCCTGGGCATCCCCATCAGCAGCCTGAGGCAGGAACCCTCCCCAGAGCGATGACCTGAGGGCCCTGGAGGTGCCTCCAGAGCATCAATGACCTGGTCACACGGTCCCCTCAGCCACGTGACCTATTCAGAAGAGCGCCCCTCAGTCCAGCCTCACTCAAGGGAGGGGCCCGGGGCTCCCTTGTGTGAGGGGATGAGTGTGGGAGACACTGTGCACTTTCTAAAGCCCCACCTGTCACACACGCCCCTCAGTCCACAGGGCACTTCATTCCTGGGGGGCTGCCCCTTTTCCAGTGTTTTCTGTCTCTACCATCTCATTGCTGCTCCTTGTGGATCAGCTCATTGGAAAAGCGGCCCGCACTTAAGCTGGATCTTCCATGGGTGACAAATGAAATGATACACACATAACAGGTCAATGGCTCAGGATTCATTCAAGGCCAAGGCCAAATGAATGTGGACAGTCAGGTGCCTTAAAGAGGAGGCCATGACCCCCGTGACACAGAGCTCAGTGTCCATAACAGTGACAGGGAGAGTGATGGTTTATGTAGATAATATTCACCTACAGTGTTGTGTTACTTTCAGGTGTTCACTATAATGATTCAGTATTTGTATATATTGTGAAATGATCAGGGAAAAAGTATTATTCACATCATCTGAAGATGATAACTTCTCTTGTCCTAGAAACCCTAATGCAATGAGTGTATTTCTGGGCATATGAGAACATAATTCATCAATGAAGCAAGATATCTCTCATTACATTTTTCTTAAGGTAAAACATTACTTATACTGTGTTTTGTTTGTTTTACTTGCTAGCTAAGCCCTGTGACTTTCCAGAAATAAAACATGGACGCCTATATTGGGAAGGGAGCATTGGACCATACTTCCCAGCAGCGGTAGGACAATCGTTTCCCTATAGCTGTGACAAAAACTATGTCAGACATTCAACATTTTTCTGGGGATCAATTACTTGCACACCAGAAGGATGGTTCCCGAAAGTGCCCTGCCGCAGTGAGTGAACCTCTCTGTCCTGTGTATGTAGCAATAGTTCAGAGTTCAGAGAGCAAAATATGAGCACCCCTAAGCCTGTGTGGGGGAAATGCAGTCAAGGGAAGCGTTCTATGAGCAGAAAGACCAATATAGGTATTTTCTCTTATAACAGGTCCCTCATTAAAAACATGGGAGATACAAAAAGGACTTTATAACAATATGGGTATCATTTATTCATAGTTTAATTGTGAAAATTATAGATAAATTATCTGTAATATTTGACTTTCCTTTTTTTAAAAAATCTACTAGCAACACTAGTTTTTCTTAAGCTGCATGCTGGGATGCTTATGGATTCTAATATTGTGAAGGTGATTTTTCAATTCATTATTTTGACCAAAATTATTCTTTTTTATCATCATTTTATAATTCTCAGGGAAATGTGTTTTCAATGCTTCAGAGCATGAACAGTTTCCATTTAAAGTAAAAACGTATTTACAAGGCGATACTATGAAAGTTGACTGCCGTCCGGGCTACAGTCTCCCGAACCCACAGAGCACAGTGACATGTACGGAGAATGGCTGGTCCTCGCCTCCCAGATGCATCAGTAAGTAAACATCCTGAGATCCAGTCCATTTGGGATTTTTCTCAGACCAGACGGATCGCTGTGGAAAGTTCTATGTGTCAACACTCAAGGTGAATGTACCAAGTCTTCTTTGCCTTCAAACATGACTTAGACCTGTCCATCTACTCAGTCATGTAAACAGGACATTTAGAATTTATCTTTGAAAGTCAATACTTCCTCTTCTAGATAACCTAGTTGGGAGCTATTATTTCTAGAATATTCTGACTTGGGTATATTAACTTTGGTTTCTGGTCCTGCCACGTACTGGGTTTGCTATCATCTCCAATGGAAGATTGTGTTTGAAAAGTTTTAAATTTTTGATAGCGAATAGATTGTTACTTTATGGAATTAGGTAACAGTGAGCAGTAAGTCATGAATGGCACAAAATAATGTTAAATGAAACAGAGATTGGGGTCACATACAGCACGTGCTCATTGAAGAATTTAAATTAAAAATTTCAATTAAATTAAAAAAATAAATACACCGCCTGCCCAATGTCACATATATATCGCTGTCAGCCATTTCACATGTGATTGCATGTATTCGTGTTACGTGGTTAGAAATGAGGACTCATATGCAGTTATATCTGGCTTTCACATGGGGTTCTGAAAGTTGTTTTGGGGATGTTGTTTAGAAATGAGAGGATAATTGTTACAGACATTGTTTATACATCAGGATAGAGTAGAGCTGACCTTTCATTGGAGCCCTGCATGTTTTAGAGAAGCAGTGATCACTGATTTGAACTGGGAATTCAGGAATCTACTGAGCCCCATGCGAAACAACAACCCGAGCCCCTAAAGGACTCTCTTTGTCCAGCTTTCCCTACACCTGGTTTACGGGTTGAAATACTTACCATTAATTCACTCAATAACCATTGAGGACTAAGAACAGTTACAGATATTAAAAAATAAGACTGTTTTCAAGAAAAAACTAACCCATATGCGACAGAAGGTGGGAAGATTGCCTTAAAAGAACACCAGGAGATATCACTTCTTACATTTTTAAATATTGTTTTTCATTTCAGGGTCTCCCTTTAGTGAAAAAGCTGTACCCTTTGCCACTCATTTTTAAAATCAGTGTGGATAAACTTTCAGTTCTGGGAATCATTAGGGAAAAGAGGGTGTTTTATATAAATACATGGATCATATATCCAAGGACTACAGTCTTCTCTAAGACTCACACTCTGATGGTAAAGTTTAGTATTGCCGGAATGAGATTTTCTTAGCTGAATTCTACATGATACGGCATTAGAAATGGTCGCCTTTATTTTGCTTTAGAACATTGTGACATGCCCATATTTGAGAATGCCAGAGCTGTAATCACCGGAAAACCATTTCGACCTAATGACACGTTGGACTACCAGTGCCTGGATGGCTATGAAAACAGAGATGGAAGCACCAACGGCTCCATGGTGTGTGGTGAGGACGGCTGGTCCCACTTGCCAACCTGCTTTAGTAAGTATTTTGATTCCAGCTTTTCCTTTTCCAAGAATTGAAAAGTCTACATGTATGTTGTCCTTGCTTGCGTGTGGAGATCAAAGGCATTTTGAACACACAAGGTTTAAAAGGCAAAATACAGAAAGTAGTTCCTGTGCAGCTTTATAGAAATAGTTTCCACTAAAGCTACGAATTTTTCTTCAACCGTTAAAATGCTCTTTCTCAGAATCTGCAGACAAGTGTGGGCCTCCTCCAGCGATTAGCGATGGAGACATCACCTCCTTCCCATCGGAAGAGTACCCTCCAGGGTCAAGAGTAGAATACCAGTGCCAGGCCTACTATGAACTCCGGGGTCCTAGATATGTAACCTGTAGTTCTGCAAAGTGGTCCGAACCCCCGAGATGCATAGGTAAGTTCTCAAGATTCTTCTAGATCCTGAGACCATGAGGGTGATGTTGATGAGCCGGTGTGTGGTCTACTAGTCATGCAGTCAGAGTCTAGAACTGTGCTCACCAACAGCTCTCCTGCTCAATGGTGCACATTCAGAGACTCGTGTGTAGGGCTATGAGCTTGGAGAATCCCTATGTGAACAATGACAAGGTCCTTTAAACAGGAACATTGGGAGAGGCTGATTCTGATACATTAACTGACCCCACTGTGGACCCTACCCGACTCATCCTCTCCTGTGTATGTGTCCCCTTCTGCGGGAGATTACAGCAAACCCAGGAAGTCCAGGACCGGAAATCAAAGTTAATATACCCAATCAGAATAGTCTAGAAATAGCTCCAAACTAGGTTATATAGAAAGGAAAATATTAAATTTCAAAAAAATTTCTAAATCTGAAGTTGAAATGATTGAGTAGATGGACAAGTCTAACACATGTCTCCCAGCACAAGCAAGACCTGCTCCCACAGCCTTGCATAGAAAGCAGTCTTCATTATCTGGGGACATCAAATCAGTTCAGTGAAGGAGCAAAGACTGTATTTGAGTCTTGGAATTGAAATACGCAGAGAGCATTTAAGATCATCAAAGGTAACATCCAACGTCGTGTAAAAAATAACAGAGACATATGGTCTGTTAAAGCAAGAGGGTAAATTTTGCTTGGAGTAGTTAAGACAGATCTGAAAAAGTGTTTTGACAGTATGTAGAACTTTTGGATGTAAAGAGCATCTGAATGTACTGAGAAACATTTGAAAATTTTTGGATATAAGAAGTCATATGTGTTATAATGTTTCATCATATAATAGTTAATGGGATATGTTGGAACTTACTTTTTAGCTATTTCTAAAGGCTTACCAATGATAGTGATTACTAAACTAGAATATAAAATACTTGGATCAAGAGAAGAAAAATAGGAGTCCATGATATTGTGAAACTATATCATATATATATATATATATATATATATATATATATATATATATATATATAATGGAATATTACTCAGCCATAAGAACGATTAAATACTGCCATTTGTGACAATGTGGACAGACCTTAAGAATATCATGCTAAGTGAAATAAGTCAGACAGAAAACATTTGAAACATTGATTTCACTCATATGTGGGGTATTAAAAAAGGAGAGAGAACTCATGGTCATGGACAACAGTGCAGTGATTGTGGATGGGAAGGGAGTGGGTGGATTTGGAAGAGCGCAGAAGGGGAATAAATAGTGATGGAAAAAAATAATAAAAATTTGTGTATAAAAATGTTGATATTCAAAACCTCTCTAGGTGTATTTCCTTGCATCCATACAGTCTAGCTTTACCACAGAGAATGAAGAAGATTAGATAGATAGATAGATAGATAGATAGATAGATAGATGATAGATAATGGATAAATAGATAATAGATAAATAGATATGAATGGATATGGGTAGCTAGATGGATGGATGGATATAGAGATGTATTTATGTATAAATTTACATAGTTGTATTTTAATAAAAGATTGTTTATTAGAAAGTATATGATTTTCTATGGTTCTCTTTCCCCATTTTGTGGGCATAAGAGAAAAATATAAACATGGCTTAACCCAGAAAAACGTAACTAAACTGGGAGCATTTGTAGCCACTGCCCGTTGAGTGGGAAGTGGACAAGGAAGAACCATGGCCACCATGGAGCAGGCTCCCATGTCCACTGGACAGGAAGTCACCTTGTGGATGCCCACATCCCAGAGACAGAGAGCCAAGGCCCTGGGCTCACACTGCCGGGTCCACACTCATCGTCCACCTGGTGAGCGCTGTGACCTTGGACAGGTGTGCCTGACCTTCCGTCCCCTCAGCTTCCTGGTGTGTGAGGAGGAGCAGCTGCCTGCTGAGGAGCTGTGAGGGCCCACAGACCCGGGCGGAGAACAGGACTCGGCCCACACTGATGATGGACATGAGCTCTTTCCATTACTTCATCCTCTAAGCTAGTCATTGGGTTGAAGGTTTATTTGTTTATAAAAGGAAAGGTTACTAATTGCTTTTATTCATTTCTTCTACTTTCAGATCCATGTGTAATATCAGAAGAAATCATGAATGAAAAGAACATTCAGTTAAAAGAGAAAGATAACAAACGCTATTATGTAAAAACAGGGGATACCGTTGAATTTATGTGCAAATCAGGACGCAAGGCGGTGACGTCAAAGAAGTCATTTCAAGCCATGTGTTGGGAAGGGGCAGTGGAGTTCCCCAGATGTGAATGAGGAAGCCCTGTGGCCCCAAATATGTGGCCAGTCCCACCTACTGCTCTTTGCTCAAAGCTTGCCAGTCTTCTGGCATTTCCTGCTCTTTTCCACTATATTTTGAAGGACATGAAGGCAATATGTTAGCCTCCTGTTCAACTTAATCTTCTCCCAAAGATGTTATCACAAAGTATATCATCACTTACACTTGTACCAAGACAATAATTCTTCACCGTTGTGGGATTAGACTACTTGCCAATAGAGCAATAAACTTCAGTGGAGGTAACAGTGTGGCTTTCTGCCTATTGAATCGGATGTTTAACCGGTCAAACAAAGCACGTGAGCTTAGAATGTACTGGGGAAAATAGTATAATAAAAAATTATTCATTAAAATTGTCCTTTCTGGTGTGGTTCTGTGGTCAGAGCTTTGGCCCAAGGACCAAAAGGTCTGGGGTTCAGTTCCTGGTCAAGGGTGTGCACCTGGGTTGCAGGTGCCAGCCCCATCCCAGTCAAGACTTGTGCAGGACACAAGCAATCAATCTCTCTCCCTCTCCCTCTCTCTTTCTCTCTCTCCCTCTCTCACTCTCTCTCTTTCTTTCTCTCTCTCTCTTCCTCTGTCTCCTCTTCCTTCCCTCCCTTTCACTCTCTCTAAAAATCAATGGAAAAAAATATCCTCTGGTGAGGATTAACAACTATGCCTGTATAGATAATATATATTCAAATAATAAGTGGAAATAACCTCATTACTACATTCTCTTACTGGAGTCAGAGGTGAATCGTGGACTGAAGAAGGATTGTTGTGAGGAAGAAGGGCAGTTCTCATCCTGTTTCCATCTGCGGGGTTTGAACTGTTTGACAGAGTTGAAACTTGGCTCTTCTATTTGACGAAAATAATCAGTTATTTTAACGTTGCAAATCTTAAAATATCTGGTCCATGAACAATTGCCCTGATGCTAAGTAGATAGAGCAACTGAATTTTTATTTTCTCATAACCTATTCTGAAAGCACATAAAAGCTAACTAAAGTCCCATCCAATGGAAGCTCTGTGATAACTAGTCTCCAATTTGAATTTGAGCAGAAGCGTATTAGCCCAACTAGTTCTCAAATAGGGAGACCTTACGCTTCCCATTTTCTCGGTGGCATGCCTCCGAATATGTTGTTCCCTCAAGTGAAAGGAGCCTCAGCCCAGCCAGTGTGTCTCAGCTGGTTGGACATCATACCCTGCACCAAGAGGACCAGTTCCTTCAGGGTCAGGGCCCATGGCCTGGTAATGGGCTCATTCCCCAGTAGGGGGCGTGCAGGAGGCAGCAGATAGATGTTTCTCTCTCATCCTGGATGTTTCTCTCTCTCTCCCTCTGCCTCCTTCTTTCTCCAAAGGGAAATAAAACATGTGAAAAACATTGAATGCCAAGAATGTGCGGAATTCTTGGTCTTGGTGGTGTGGTCTGTTGTGAGTTTAAAAAAAATCAGTGCTGTCCTACAGACAGGAACATACACTGTGTGGGACACACTGGGTGGTATCCATAGACCCCTAGGACTGCAGTCGGGTGAGAGCAACGTGAGGACAGAAGTCACAGGGACACGCAGTCAGAGCTATTCCCACGTGAATCCCCTGGTTGAGAAAGAACCTCACCCATTTTTATTAAGTGATTAATTTAAAAATTAGAATCTTGGAGCCAATTTTTAACTTTATAAGGAAAGTTGGACAAGAACAAGTTAGGGAATTGAAATCATTCATGGGAATTGAGGGCCTTAGCAAAACTCTTTGAAATTTGATATCTACTGAGTGACCTCAGTCAACTAGCTTCCCGGTACTGTCACTTAAATTCAGAGCCACACTTGGAAAGGGCTCATAATGCAGATTTAAGCCCCAAACAGCAGCCCTGGAAGATCTGCACTAACACACCCGGGAGCCCACCATGCAGTTACTGGTCACGGTCATCCTCACCCTGTGGGTCTCCTGGGCTCATGGACAAGGTGAGTTGAAACTGACGGGAATATTTAGCTTCCTTCTTAGGTAGGACTTTTCCCCTTTTCATTTGTCTTTGATTTTTTTTAATCCTCACCGGAGCATATTTTTTCCATTGATCTTTAGAGAGTGCGTGGAAGGGAAGGGGAAGGGGGAGAGAGAGAAAGAGAGGCACAGGGAAACATGGATGTGAGAGAGACATATGGACTGGTTGCCTCCTACACATGCCTCAACTTGGGCATGGGATCCAACCTACAAAAAAATTATGTGCCCTTGACCGGGAATTGAGACAGGGACCCTTGTTCTGTGGGCCAGTGTTCCTATCACTGAGCCAACTGGCCAGGGCTGTCTATAATATTTGAATGAATTGACTTGAAAACAAAATTATTTTTGGGAACTACCAGGGATTCTACTGAGGAAGGGGGAGAATTTTAGGTGGAGCTTGGGCCAGAGTGATGGCTGAAGCGATGCAGAACAGAGGACAGGTCTGGGATGCATTTTGGTGGTAGCAAACACAGGTAACATTACTGAATGTTGGGTGTCAGAGTAATCGTCAAGGGACTCACATGTTTATTTTAAACTAAAGGCCCGGTACAGGAATTCATGCATGGGTGAGGCCCAGTCTCTCCACCTCCATCTCGGCCAATCAGGCCAGCCAGGGGGAGGGGCCACAGGCGGTTGGCCAGCAGTCCTACCCCCTGGTTGAACTCTTGGTAGAGGGCACAATTTGCATATTAGCCTTTCCTTATATAGGTGTTTTTTTTGCATAAGGAAGCAGGTAAATGGAGGTGACTTTGGGTAAGGTGGTGTGGGCAGTAGAAAGAGGTCTTTGAGAGGAACATCTCAACTTTGACTTGGGCACGGGAGGACTCAGCTGCCCATGGACAATCAAAATTGGATTCTAAATTATAGAGTTGAACGTTGAGGGCTAGCCAGCTCAACATGTGAGATTATTACCATGTAAGTGACGTCTCATGGGGAAAGAATACAGAATGAGAAAAGAACTCAAGACTGAGTCCTGAAGCATTCCAACATGCAGATGTCAGACAGGACAGAAGAGGAATGGGTAGCAAAGTAGAGAGAATAAAAGGAGGCCTACTGTGTTCAAAGGAACAAACGAGGGAGGGATCGAGGGCTCTGTTAAACATAGGAAGGCATCTATGCACAGAAAACCATTCAGGACCGTGCAACAGGGAGAGCAAAGAAGCTGACCTCTTTAAACAATATTCGAAGATCATGCGGCCTGGGGTCTGGATTGACAGCGGAAAAGAGAGAGAAGATGATGTTGGAAGTACAGGCATGAGAGAGCTGGGATTTCCTTCTACCTAAAAGGGGAGGGTTTTCGATGATCGCCACGTATTTCTTCTCTGGGATTAGAGGCAGCCACGGGTTGTATGAAGCCAGAGGTTTCACACCTTTGAGGGGCCTTCTTTGAAAAAGAATGCAAAATCAGGAATATGAGAGTCTCATGGCCATGCCAAGCCACCCACCAGACATGACAGGGAAACAGGAAGGAAAGAGTGTGGTCATGACAGAGACAATAGAACCCCATGTGGCCAATATGGCTTTCTATTAAAAATTTTATAGTAACAGATCACCTTAGGAACACATTCGTAGGAGTTGCTTTAATTTGTTAACTAAGCCAGTTTTAATGTTCCTCTACTGAAATATATGAGAAATGCCTCTCTTTGAGTGTCCTGCTTCCCCAAGTATATTAAAATACCAATTTTTATTTAAGCATGCAATTTAAAGTTGTAGTGTTTATTTTTTAAATGTGAGAGAATTGTATTGTTTTGATAATACCAAAAATGTAGCCTTTAGTTTTACTAATCTATATAATAAAAGCCTAAGCAGCCATTACGGCGGAATGACCAGAAGGACCAGTCGCTATGATGTGCACTGATCTCCAGGGGTCAGATGCTCAACACAGGAGCTGCCCCCTGGTGGTCAATGTGTCCCCGCAGGGAGGGGGGCGGTGTGTGGGGAGGTGGTGCAGCTCAGCCAGAAGCTGGGCTCACAGTGGCAGAGCTAAGGAGCAGCGAGCTGGGCAGTAAGGAGCAAGGGGTCCCGGACTCCAAGAGGGTGCAGGCCAGGCTGAGGGACCCTGCCCCCTCCCCCACTGCACTAATTTCATGCACCAGGCCTCTAGTGTCAATTATAAAATCAGATCCACTATAAGAGAGTTGATATTACAAATAAGTTTTCAGGACACATCTATTGCTATCAGAGTCCCATATGAATATGAGGGATCTGTCAGAAATAATAGATAATGCACTTCCAGGGAGAACATTTATTTGATGCCTCTCCGAATATGCAATACCCAGCCACTTATTTTTGCACGACATATAAAGTTTACTTGCCACTGGTTAATCATATGTTCTCATTAAATTATTTACCCTTTTTATAGAAAGAGAATGCATGGTTCCCGTTATAGAGCAGAGCTTACTTGCTCAGCCCCGGAAAGAGAAATATGTGATTGGAGACGTGTTGACATTCTCCTGCAGAAATAGACACCTCACTCTCATTGGAGCAGACTCTCTTCAGTGCTACCACTTTGGATGGTCCCGTAATCCTCCAACATGTAAAGGTGATTAATACTCTGACACCTGCTCAAAACAGAATTAGAATGTTGGATATCAGCTGTTCTTTTCCTCTTAATTTTCTGTTGGCTCCCAGTGTGTCTATAACCCACTGCATTAAGCCAGAGACAAACTTTGGAGGAATGTGTGTTGGGTAGTAGATACCTCAGATTTCCTTATTTAAAAAATTAATCTTCAATTTTTTATTGAACCACGTATTGAAAGTCTCCGTAGATTGAAGTATTGTGTCTGATGCTGAAGCTACCTCTTTTGTCATATTTTTTGCATAACTTCCACCATTAATATTGGACATTTCTATCAGCATGAGTCTCACCTCAAGTTTCCCTGAGTGTGTCTAAACAATATTCAAGCACCTTACAGTTAATTCAAGCCCATGTACAATATAATGGAGCATTAAAATTTGTTGATCAAATGCTTGCCTCCAATGATGGTATTTTTTGAAAAGGTTTTGATGGATTGTGAATACGGCTATAAGTTGCACAGTCATATTTGTTTGTTGGTTTGCATGTGGTTTAGATCACTGAGCAGCGGTGGGGACCTTTTCTCTGCCAAGGGCCATTTGGATATTTGTAGCATCAATCGCAGACCATAGAAAATTATCAACTTAAAAGTTATCCTGCTGTAATTGATCAAACATTTACTTAACTCACCCCTAATGCCTTGGCAGGGCCAGACCAAATGATTTCCAAGGCCTTTTATGGCCCTCGGGCCAGACGTTCCCCACCCCTGATCTAGAATATTGAATGTTTCCTGGGCTTACATATATGTCCAATGTGCTAGTTCTGTATCATAACAGAACTGGGAGACCTGAATCTGGTGTAAACACCATTCTTTATCCTTCTTCAAAAGAATGCTATAAGTTAGATAAGAAGTAATAGATTAAAGAAAAAAAATCTCTTCATTTTACTGGATTTTCAGTTGTACAGGAGACACTTTAACCTTTAGTTATATAGTATTTCTACCGTAGAGGAAGTACAGTCCTGTGATCAACCTCCTCGACTCCCCAATGGGACAGTGGCAGACACACCTAAAGGGGAATATGAACATGGTGAGGTGGTGGAGTACGTGTGCAACCCCAGGTTCCTGATGAAGGGTGCGAGGAAAATTCAGTGCGTTGATGGAGAGTGGACACCCTTGCCCGTGTGTGTTGGTAATGTATCCAAAATTTCAGTAGTGTTTCTGTTCATATCAAGACCTCACGTACATTTTAAAGTTGAATGTTTGTTTGTGGGATTTTCACAGAGGAGGACAGTACATGTGGAGACGTACCTGAGCTGGAGCACGGCGAGGTCGTGTCCCCAGCACGGCCCTCCTATCACCATGGAGAGTCAGTAGCGTTCACTTGCGGAGAAGGCTTTACAATGATTGGTCACAGCTCAGTTACATGTATTAGGGGAACGTGGACCCAACCACCCCAGTGCATTGGTGAGAAGACACTTCTGTAATTGATATTTAATAACATTGGATATTTTTTTATTGTGAAACTACATGCAACCATATTTTTGAAATTTAGAGATAGTCTTGAAAATGTCAGGTTGCAAATTATAATGAAGCCAACATTCATGGATTATAGTACAATAGGATCTACAGAGGAAAAATAGAAGCTAGCAATAGAATTTTGTACATCTGTCCCTAATATTAACATCATTTAAACTGTGAAGCTAAATTTTACTTAAAGACACATGATTGAAATTTTCTCTTCACTGTTTATTTTGTAACTCCCTATAAACCAGCCTTTCACTCTATCAAGATGTTTCTTTTCTCTGAATAAATAAATTCTTTCAGAAAACAAGCATCTTCGACATACCACAGCCATCACACCTCCTTTTGACTCCAAATCTTCCTCCAGTTATCATCTTAAAGAAGACGACTCATTTTGTGTCCCTCACCACTCTGGAACCCGCCCTAACAATAAGACTATTTCTCAAGCCTCTTGTCTGTTTTAAATTAATCCCCTTTATTTTAGTTTTTTTTCAAGGTTGCATTACACAATCATTACTTTTTTTGGCCAATTACTTGCCTTTTCTTTGTTCTATTCACCCTCACTTGCCTCTCATCGTTAACAAATTATTAACAAAAACTACCTAAGACCTACACTGATAGGTCTTATCAAATTCAAAACGGATTGCCACCTGCATTGCCTTTTTGAAATATGTAGCTGTGTACGAAAACTTCCATAGTCCATATCTAAAACATATGGCAGCCAACATAAATGTGTTATTAGGGCATTATAATATTACTGGATTCTAGGATGATCTGGTGTATAAAATAGCTTCTCAAAGATTCGAAGAACATATATCCAAAATGTGTTATGACTTAAAAACCAAATTTCTTATTCTGGTTTTTTGGTGTTCGTGCCAAAGATATGCTGAAACATTTACAGTCTACACCCTACACCTTAGATCAACTTTTCTTGTTTGTACAGATTAAATTTATTTTAAAATATATAATTAAACTAGGAACTTCATATATTCTATTTCCACAGATAATTGTTTTCTTTTACCATTTGAAGACTATAGACTGAAAATAATGTAGAGATATGTGGCACCAAGAAAACTGGATGTGAAAATTTGCAGATTTCAAACGGGATCATATTTAGTCATGTATGACTCTTTCCTATGTAGATCACACAAAAGGTGAACCCCAATGTCCTTGCAATCCCCAAAGGGCAGCATGGCTTTAGGATGACTATTCTCTCTGAAATTTCAATACTGGACATAGGACTGTGTGTTCAAACATTGTAGCCCACCTCATGCAACATGATCAGGGAGACCGTTGCTGGTGGAATTTATGGACCGAACGTCCTATTTCATTAGAGTTTGGACTCTTTAGTTGTTGTGTTGGGTTTTTTAATATTACTTGCTTGGATTTTCATAATTAGTGTCTTCAATGGAATATTTTCATTTTACAGCAACAGTTGAACTGAAGACGTGTAAATTACCAAAGACAATTGCCTATGAGACAAAGTTGTCAGGTAGGATTGAATATGAGCATAATAAGGAAATCAGTTACACTTGTCGGAGGAAGTCAGAGCAGAAACACTCAGTCTGCGTGAACGGAAAATGGGAGCCCGAGGTGACCTGCACAGGTGAGCTCTTGCTTACAACATTTCCCAACGGTGGATTTTCCTTCCTGCCTTGTAGAAGGTGTCTCTTTGTGTCTTAACCTTTTATTTCTAAGTCTGTATTATGACAATAATGTTGTAGCCTGAAAGTAATTTATAAAATAACCAAAATACTGCTTCTGAATAGTTATTGTACCCTGTGCATTGGTCAGCTGTCCAACAAACCACCCGGCAGTGCGGTGGCTTTAAAGTCACATTGGGCAGTGGGTGTGCGCATTCCTATTGGGATCCCATTGCTACCAAGTTCTTACCTTACAGATGTGCCTATGCCTATAACGCGTGTATTTATCTAAGCGTCTGTGGGTGCACGCTCTATCTATGTCTGCATCCATCTATCTCTGTAAGAATCTACCCATCTAGTCATCTGTCTTTGCTCATTTATATCTGTCTGGCAAACACTGAGTCTCATTGCCACCACCAATTCCAATAACACAGGGTTCATCCCACTTTTCATATCACTATTGCTCTTCTTTAATTGAGGGCACCTTGACCCACTCACCTCAATATTTTTACCAATTTCCATGGGCCTAGAATATACAGAAAGCATTTTACATAAGCTAAGCTTCCCAAGATTGATCCCAGAAGGTGTAAAGGAAAGAACCTACAAGGAAGGCCATGAGAATATAAACCCAATGAGGTATATTCGAGTGACAAACAAGACGGAAAGTATGACATATTTAAACACAGAACATAGCATTATAGTTTGATCTTTCCAGGTGCATTATTATTGATCATTTTATTCACTGAATTGTCATTTTAATATTTTTGACTTATAATTTTCCATCAAGAAATCTGATTTTAATATTTTTAGAAGCACCACGATGTCCACCTCCACCTCAGATTCCCAATTCTCAACATATGGCCCTTTCAGTGAATTTTCAAGAAGGAGAAAAAATATCTATTCTCTGTCAAGAAAACTTTCAAATCCAGGAAGGAGAGGAAATCGTGTGCCAGGATGGACGATGGCAGTCAATACCGCGCTGTGTCGGTCAGTAGTGGGTCGCTTGCATTACACTGTCTCTCAGATGAGGGTAACCCACAGCCCTGCTTTGTGTAAAGGAACAAGATCACCCTTCTCCCCTACCCATCCCACTTCATCTCCAAACAGTACACACCATCCAGGTGCAGAAATCAATCACCATTATTTACCTTCTAATGTGAAATCAATGCAAACAGAAACTTCCAGTGACTGTGGAAATACCCAAGTTCTGTTTATGGGTATTTCACTCCTCAAGATGAGCAGGAGGAGACTGAAGAGGCATATGGGACACATGGACAGTAGCATCAATTTTATGGGCACATATATCTTTGCAAGTTTCAAATACTTTTAGTTATTAAAAATTTAATTGGTTCCGATGTCCCTAGTTTAAAATTCCAAACAGTGTTGGATTTTATTTTTCAATTTAAACATTATCTTTGTGCCTCACCCTTTCATCTCTATTTTTTATATAGGAAACACGCTGTGTTCTCAACCACCTCATGTAGAACATGGAAGCATTATTTCATCCAAATTGTCAGGAGAAGGAAAAGAAACATTGGGACCCAAGCTATATGCGCATGGCACCACATTAAGTTATATTTGTAAGGATGGTTTCAAATTATCCAAAGAAGATGGGATAACATGCCACCGGGGAAAATGGAGCGTTCCACCACAGTGTGTAGGTGAGGACAGCATGCACACTGAAGTTCTGTTTTGGTGCAGTTCAGTAAGATAATCCATCGTCATCATCAAAGCCATGAGAAATAACTCTTTAGATTTATAAACGTAGAAAACCATTATATGTCACTTATATATTACCATATTTTTCCAAATGATTTTTGCATAAACAAATTAAACCAATTTTTATTAATTTTATTGGCTCATTATGAAATCACTTTTAATTCGGGCATTTCTTTCCTACTAAAACTGGAAGTGTGGTGAAATGAAACTGCACTCTTCATATAAGTGTACCTATTCATATCCTACATGATCGTATGGGTTGCAATGAAGGCTTTGCCATCAGGTTTTATAAAGATTCATGGTCTCCCTACATTGTCCATTCCGATCTCTTACAACAGAGGATACTTCTCTTAAGATGGTTCTCAGTGTGTTTCTTTTTATTGCTCATGGTTGGTTAGGGAAGTGTTGACAGTCCCATTCTCAGATGTGTGCACATTTCTCCAAGTTCCTGCTCAAGCTGACAGCTGGACAACCACCATGGTGGTTTGTCAAGCATTTGTGCACCTTTCCTGTCATGTGATATTAGCACCTGTGCGATCATTTTCTTTCGAATGAAAGTACCAAATATGACAACCAGGACATGAAGTAAAGTTCAGTTAGTGAAATACGCAGTCATTCTTTCTTTCTTTTCTTTTCTTCTTTCTTTTAGGACTTCCTTGTGGACCACCCCCCGAGGTTTCCAAAGCTGTTCTATTTGGCAGATTAAACAGTTATCCGCATGGGGAAAAATATACATACACCTGTGACAGCGGATTTCAGATTCGGGGACCTCCATATGTGGAATGTGCAGGAGGAAAATGGTCCAGTCCACCAGAATGCACAAGTATAGTGTATTTCATTTTATTCTGAGGCTGATGAATATCTTTAGTTCAAAGCATCCATGGTAAAACTATAAAACTGTAGTAGTTCTAGAAGGTATCTCTAGAAAATTCTGGATTCCAGTAGAGAATTAATAGCCCTGGTAATATTAAAACTTTGGCAACAGGGGCCAAATTATTTCGTTTGATGTCATCCGTGTTCACTTTCCATGTGTTCTGCTGGGCAACCTCTGATTTCTCATCTCTTCTTGTATCACAGCTGGTCCCTGCTCACCCACCTCATCATTATTCAATTCATTGACAGTTTATCAGTTTTTCCTCATAAATCCATAATGTTCTAAGATGGTTGATGTAGCCAGGCCCACATGTGTCGCCGGTTGAGCATATAACTATGAACAAGTAGGTGATAGTTCGAATCCCAGTCATAACACATACAAGATTGCAGGATCTAATCCCCAGTAGGGGGCATGCTGGAGGTAGCCCATCAATGATTCTCTCTCATCATTGATGTTTCTATCTCTCCTTACCCTCTGAAATCAATAAAAACATAGTTGTTTTAAGATGTTTGATGTAACTATGGGAAACCAATTTAAACAGAAGCAAAAAATGTAATATGTACACAGTGTTTGTGGCCCTTGTGGACAAATAAGAATTTGGATGTAAGAAGTTTGGTCTGGATCATGACCTGTATGCCCATCTCCTCAGGCTTTCAATTCCACCATCCCCACGTGACACCTTTAATAAATGTACAATTATTCAAAGTAATTGAGTCAAATCTGCTTGAATTTTCAAGTTATAAGAAAAACATTGTACAGTGGGCACTGGTTTTGTGTGTATCTATTATTCTAAAGTAAAATTATTGGCTGACATGTTAAAGATTTACTGAAAAGTCTATGTTCTTGCCTTTTCAGCAATGACTTGTTCTAGCCCACCCAGCTATGACAACGCCATCCTTGTGGGCCAGCCGAAGAACTCATACAAGTCAGGAGAACAAGTGACTTATACATGTCTAGAACATTACCAAATGGATGGATCCAATATTGTACAGTGTATGAATGGCAGGTGGATAGGAACACCCACATGCAAAGGTATTTTGGTGAATGGCTTCTGGCTTCATTAAAAAATAGACGTAGGTTCTGGTGAGGCCAGATCAAGGAAGGTTTATGCCTCAACAGAGGGGAATAGGATGTGTACTCAGTGCTGGGCACTGGGGCCCCAGAGCCCTCAGAGTGTGACCCCGGAAACAGCCGTGTCAGTGTCTCTGGGGAATCGGTAGGAAGGCAGATGCAGACTCACAGGCTCACTCAGACTCATCATCAGAAATCAGGGGTTGTGACCCTGAAATCGTTGTAGCAATTCCCAGCGGGTTCTATGCCCATTTTGTTGGTAGCCGTAGCTTCAGCCTCTTATTGCTTGACTAGAGGCCAGTGCACGAAATTCATGCACTGGTAGGGTCCCTAAGGGCTGCTGGCTGCCAACCAGGTATTCTCTCCCTTTCCCAGCCACCGGCCACCACCTGCTGCTGCTGCCGCTGCCACAGCTAGCCAGGGCCTCCCTCCCTTTCCCCACTTGGCCTGACCCCTGGTCGAACTCCTGGAAGAACTTGGGTCAAGGGGACAATTTGCATACTACACTTTTATTATATAGGATATCCACCCAAGTCTCCCCAATGAACTGCACAGTGCTCACTGCAGTGTCTTTAAGAACTCACGTTATTGGAGTATTTCTGAAATTGTAAATATATTGTACTCTTATTTTTCCTTAATTTCTGTGTGGATCTTTTGATTTTTAATCTTTATTGTTGAAAGTATTACAAAAGTCCACTTTTCTCCCCATTGACCCCTTCTAGCCTGGCCTTGGCCCCCACCCCAGTCTTTCACTCCCCTGTTGTCTGTGTCCATGGGTTACGCATGAATCTATACAAGGTCTTTGGTTGTCTCTTCCCACCCCCCTACCCACCATATGATATCCCTCAATGTAATATCTACATAGTGTCTGTGTCCCTGTGGACAAATAAGAATTTGGATATAAGAAGTTTGGTCTTGATCATGACCTGTATGCCCATCTCGTCAGGCTTTCAATACCATCATAGTACATTTGTCCAACCATATGATATGCCTCAAAACCTGTTAATTCTTGACTTCCTGTCTCCGAAAGTGGCTACTGTCACTTATCTTCTAAAGGCCTAAAATAAACATTCAAAAACATAACGTTTGTGAAACACATTTTGATGCCAAATGAGGGATTGATTATGAGTACTCGGGGTTTACAAATTCATTTTGAATTTATATAATTGATGTTTGGTTTACTAAACTGCAAGGAAAATGTTCAGAAAAACTGTCTTTTTCTCTTTATTTCTATTACGTCTTAAAATTATTTTCTTGAAGTTCTTGGGGTGGCATTGGTTAATAATTGGTGCTGGGAAAATTTCTCCCAGCACGATCTTTTCTGATATATCTCCTCAAGCAAGGGAAACAAAAGAAAAAAATAAACAAATAGGAGTACGTGAAACTAAAAAGTTTTGCACAGCATAATCATCATTTTCATTGGCCTAAAAATGTCTATGAACCTTAGAGAGAGGATGGGAATTAAATTTAAGATATAGAAGTTTAAAACTTACCCCAAATATTGCTTTATCTATTTTCAATCTAGCATTTAAATTTGTAAAGATTTTCAATATCAATTGCGTCTAAATGATCGCTGCATTAGAGATCCATTGTTTTCTCTTTATTCAGATCTCTCCTGTGGCAGCCCTCCGTCAGTGCAAAATGCCTTCATACCAAACCAGAAGTCTAGGTATCAACATGGAGACACAGCACGTTATGAATGCAGGAACTCTTTGGGCCTCTTCGGGAAAGCAGTGGTGACATGCTTCAGTGGGAAGTGGACAGACCCACCTGAGTGCAAGGGTAGGTGTCTCATTCTCCCCTCCCAGTCTCTGTGCAGCTTCTGCAAGCACTTGGTTACTAGACTCCTGTCCAGCTGGCCTTCATTGGTTACTCTGGTTTGTTGCTCTATCGTTTCCTGTAAATCGGTTTGGGGCCTGGAGGAGGTGAGTGGAGCTCCCACCTACTCCGCAGCTCCCTAAAAATCAACTGCTCACTCAATAAACCAACAGTATCCTCTCTTAGAGCCCACAGGACAATGTGGGCGCCCTCCTGCTATTGACAATGGAGACATTACCACGGATCCATTAGCAGTCTACACCCCTGGTTCTTCAGTGGAGTATCAATGCCAGGCCTACCATGAACTTGAGGGAAACAGGAGAATAACGTGCCGTGATGGACAGTGGTCTGAGCCACCCAAATGCTTACGTAAGTCCTTTAATATTCCTGTGGACTCTGAGTAAAATCAATGTAATGCATAGGATTTACTGGTTATGATCACATTTTGATGAATTAATGAACAATGCTAGCCCTATCAGGTTCAGCTCAGTGGAAGAGTTTTGGTCTGAGGACTGAATGGTTCTGATTTGATTCTGGTCTGGGCACATGCCCAGGTTGCAGGCTCCATCTCCAGTGGAGGCGTGCAGGTGGCAACGAATCAATGATTCGCTCTCATCATTGATGTTTCCATCTCTCTCCCTCTTCCTTTTTCTCTAAAATCATAAAAAATATTTTTTTTAAAAAAAAAAGAGAAAGAAATAGTTGTAGCCCTGGCTAGTGTGGCTCAGTTGATTGGGTGTCATCCCAGGTACCAAGAAATTGCTGATTTGATCCCAGTCAGGGCACATGCTGGGGTTGTGGGCTTAATCACAAGTAGGAGACATGCAGGAGGCAGCAAATCAATGTCTCTCTCTCTCTCTCTCTCTCTCTCTCTCTCTCTCTCTCTCTCTCTCTCCTATCGATCTAAAAATCAATAAAAAAATTTTAATTAAGGTATAGAAGCTTAATTCTTACCAAAAATATTTGCTTGATCTTCTTTTTTCAATCATGTGTGTAAACTTATGAAGATTTTCCATCTCAATTGCATCTAAATGATCGCTGCATTAGAGATCCATTGTTTTCTCTTTATTCAGCTATCCCCTGTGGCAGCCCTCCCACAGTGCAAAATGCCTTTATACCAAACCAGAAGCCTAACTATCGACATGGGGACACAGCACGTTATGAATGCAGGAACTCTAGGGAACTCTTCGGGAATGCAGAAGTGACATGCTTACCTGGGAAGTGGACAGACCCACCTGAGTGCAAGGGTAGGTGTCTCATTCTCCCCTCCCAGTCTCTGTGCAGCTTCTGTAAGCACTTGGTTACGACTCCTGTCCCGCTGGCCTTCATTTGGTTACTCAGGTTTGTTGCTCTATCATTTCCTGTAAATTGGTTTGGGGCCGGGAGGAGGTGAGTGTAGCTCCCACCTACTCTGCAGCTCCCTTAAAATCAACTGCTCACTCAATGAACCAACAATATCCTCTCTTAGAGTCCTCAGGTCAATGTGGGCCCCCTCCTGCTATTGACAATGGAGACATTACCACGTATCCATTGGCAGTCTATGCTCCCGGGTCTTCAGTGGAGTATCAGTGCCAGGCCTCCTATGAACTTGAGGGAAACAGGAGAATAACGTGCCGTGATGGACAGTGGTCTGAGCCACCCAAATGCTTAGGTAAGTCCTTTAATATTCCTGTGGACTCTGAGAAAAATCAGTTTTACTGATTATGATAAAATTTTGATGAATTAATAAACAATTCTAGCCCTAACGGGTTTGGTTCAGTGGAAGAGCTTTGGTCTGAGGACTGAAGGGTTCCAGGACTGATTCTGGTCAAGGCACATGCCCAGGTTGCAGGCTCCATCCCCAGTGTGGGTGGTGTTGGAGGCAGCCAATCATGATTCCCTCTCATCATTGATGTTTTCATCTCTCTCCCTCTTCCTTTCTCTCTAAAATCATTAAAAAAATATTTTTATTTAAAAAAGGACAGAAATAGTTGTAGCCCTGGCTATTGTGGCTCAGTTGATTGGGTTTCATCCCAGGTACCAAGAAATCTCTGGTTTGATCCCACTCAGGGCACATGCTGGGTTTGTGGGCTTAATCCCCAGTAGGAGGCGTGCAGGAGGCAACCAATGGATCTCTCTCTTTCTCTCTCTCTCTCTCTCTCTCTCTCTCTCTCTCTCTCTCTCTCTTTCTCTATCTCTCTCTCTCCTCTCTATCTAAAAATCAATAAAATATATTAACTTAACATATAGAAGCTTAACTCTTACCAAAAACATTTGCTTGATCCTCTTTTTTCAATCATGTGTGTAATCTTATGAAGATTTTCCATCTCAATGGCATCTAAATGATCGCTGCATTAGAGATCCATTGTTTTCTCTTTATTCAGGTCTCCCCTGTAGCAGCCCTCCCACAGTGCAAAATGCCTTCATACCAAACCAGAAGCCTAACTATGGACATGGGGACACAGCACGTTATGAATGCAGGAACTCTTTGGGTCTCTTCGGGAAAGCAGAAGTGACATGTTTAAGAGGGAAGTGGACAGACCCACCTGAGTGCAAGGGTAGGTGTCTCATTCTCCCCTCCCAGTCTCTGTGCAGCTTCTGCAAGCACTTGGTTACTAGACTCCTGTCCAGCTGGCCTTCATTGGTTACTCAGGTTGGTTGCTCTATCGTTTCCTGTAAATCGGTTAGGGGCCGGGAGGAGGTGAGTGTAGCTCCCACCTACTCCGCAGGTCCCTTAAAATCAACTGCCCACTCAATAAACCAACAATATCCTCTCTTAGAATCCACAGGACAATGTAAGCCCCCTCCTGCTATTGACAATGGAGACATTACCACGGATCCATTAGCAGTCTACACTCCCGGTTCTTCAGTGGAGTATCAATGCCAGGCCTACCATGAACTTGAGGGAAATAGGAGAATAACGTGCCGTGATGGACAGTGGTCTGAGCCACCCAAATGCTTACGTAAGTCCTTTAATATTCCTGTGGACTCTGAGTAAAATCAATGTAATGCATTGGTTTTACTGGTTATGATCACATTTTGATGAATTAATAAACAATGCTAGCCCTATCAGGTTCAGCTCAGTGGAAGAGCTTTGGTCTGAGGTCTGAAGGGTTCCAGATTTGATTCTGCTCAGGGCTCAAGCCCAGGTTGCAGGCTCCATCTCCAGTGGAGGCGTGCAGGTGGCAGCCAGTCAATGATTCACTCTCATCATTGATGTTTCTATCTCTCTCCCTCTTCCTTTCTCGCTAAAATCATTAAAAATATATTTTAAAAAAAAAAAACAACACAAAGAAATAGTTGTAGCTCTGGCTAGTGTGGCTCAGTTGATTGGGTGTCATTCCATGTACCAAGAAATCGCTGATTTGATCCCAGTCAGGGCACATGCTGGGGTTGTGGGCTTAATCCCCAGTAGGAAACATGCAGGAGGCAGCCAATCTCTCTCTCTCTCTCTCTCTCTCTCTCTCTCTCTCTCTCTCTCTCTCTCCTTTCTATCTAAAAATCAATAAAAAATTTTACGTTAAGATATAGAAGCTTAACTCTTACCAAAAAAATTGCTTTATCTTCTTTTTTCAATCATGCCTGTAAATTTATGAAATTTTCCGTCTCAATTGTATCTAAATGATCGCTGCATTAGAGATCCATTGTTTTCTCTTTATTCAGGTCTCCCCTGTAGCAGCCCTCCCACAGTGCAAAATGCCTTTATACCAAACCAGAAGCCTAACTATGGACATGGGGACACAGCACGTTATGAATGCAGGAACTCTAGGAGCCTCATTGGGAATCCAGAAGTGACATGTTTAAGAGGGAAGTGGACAGACCCACCTGAGTGCAAGGGTAGGTGTCTCATTCTCCCCTCCCAGTCTCTGTGCAGCTTCTGCAAGCACTTTGTTACTAGACTCCTGTCCAGCTGGCCTTCATTTGGTTACTCAGGTTTGATGCTCTATCGTTTCCTGTAAATCGATTTGGGGCCGGGAGGAGGTGAGTGTAGCTCCCACCTACTCCACAGCTCCCTTAAAATCAACTGCTCACTCAGTAAACCAACAGTATCCTCTCTTAGAGCCCACAGGACAATGTAAGCCCCCTCCTGCTATTGACAATGGAGACATTACCACGGATCCATTAGCAGTCTACGCTTCCGGGTCTTCGGTGGAGTATCAATGCCAGGCCTTCTATGAACTTGAGGGAAACAGGAGAATAACATGCCAGGATGGACAGTGGTCTGAGCCGCCCAAATGCTTAGGTAAGCCCTTTAATATTCCTGTGGACTATTAGTAAAATCAATGTAATGCATAGGTTTTACTGGTTATGATCACATTTTGATGAATTAATGAACAATCCTAGCCCTATCAGGTTCAGCTCAGTGGAAGAGCTTTGGTCTGAGGTCTGAAGGGTTCCAGATTTGATTCTGGTTTGGGCTCATGCCCAGATTGCAGGCTCCATCTCCAGTGGAGGTGTGCAGATGGCAGCCAATCAATGATTCGCTCTCATCGATGTTTCTATCTCTCTCCCTCTTCCTTTCTATCTAAAATCATAAAGCATATATTTTTAAAAAAAAGAGAGAGAGAGAAAGAAATAGTTGTAGCCCTGGCTAGTGTGGCTCAGTTGATTGGGTGTCATCCCATGTACCAAGAAATCGCTGATTTGATCCCAGTCAGGGCACATGCTGGGGTTGTGGGCTTAATCCCCAGTAGGAGACATGCAGGAGGCAGCAAATCAATGTCTCTCTCTCTCTCTCTCTCTCTCTCTCTCTCTCTCTCTCTCTCTCTCCTTTCTATCTAAAAATCAATAAAAAATTTTTAACTTAAGATATAGAAGCTTAATTCTTACCAAAAAAATTTGCTTGATCTTCTTTTTTCAATCATGTGTGTAATCTTATGAAGATTTTCCATCTCAATTGCATCTAAATGATTGCTGCATTAGAGATCCATTGTTTTCTCTTTATTCAGGTCTCCCCTGTGGCAGCCCTCCCACAGTGCAAAATGCCTTTATACCAAACCAGAAGCCTAACTATGGACATGGGGACACAGCACGTTATGAATGCAGGAACTCTTTGGGCCTCGTTGGGAATGCAGAAGTGAGATGTTTAAGAGGGAAGTGGACAGACCCACCTGAGTGCAAGGGTAGGTGTCTCATTCTCCCCTCCCAGTCTCTGTGCAGATTCTGTAAGCACTTGGTTACTAGACTCCTGTCCCGCTGGCCTTCATTTGGTTACTCAGGTTTTTGCTCTATCGTTTCCTCTAAATCGGTTTGGGGCCGGGAGGAGGTGAGTGTAGCTCCCACCTACTCTGCAGCTACCCTACATTCAGTAAACCAAGCATTATCCTCTCTTAGAGTCTTAAGGACAATGTGGGCCCGCTCCTTCTATGGAGACATTACCACATTCCCATCACCAGTCTATGCTCCGGAGATGTAGCCAGCCCCACATGGCTCAGTGGTTGACCATCAAACTATGTACTAGGAGGTGACAGTTCACATCCCCAGTGTGGGGTGTGCTGGAAGCAGTCCATCTGTGAATCCCTCTCATCAGTGATGTTTCTACCTCTCAATCCCTCTCTCATCCTCTCTGAAATCATTAAAAAGATAGTCAATTGAATATGCTTAATGTTATTATTGTAAAGAGATTTGGACAGAAACAAAAAATATATGTACATAGTGAGTGTGACCTGTGTGGACAGATAAGAATTTGGATGTTAGAATTTGGTCTGGATCATGACCCTTATGCCCATCTCCTCAGGCTTTCAATACCACCATCCCCAGGGACACCTTTGATAAATGCAAAATTATTCAATGTAATTGAGTCAAGACTGCTTGAATTTTCAAGTTATAAAGAAAACATTGTACAAGAGGCATTAGTTTGGTGTGTATCTCTAATTCTAAAATATAATTATTTGCCAACATGTACTTTTAAAGATTTACTGAAAAGTCTATGTTGTTGCTTTTTCAGCAATGACTTGCCCTAGCCCACCCAGCTATGGCGATGCCATCCTCGTAGGCCGGAAGAAGAAGAACTCATACAAGTCAGGAGAACACGTGACTTATCGATGTCCAAAATATTACCAAATGGATGGATCCAATGTTGTACAATGTATGAATGGCAGGTGGATAGGAACACCCACATGCAGAGGTATTTTGGTGAATGGCTTCTGGCTTCATTAAAAAATAGACGCAGGATCTGGTGAGGCCAGATGAAGGAAGGTTTATGCCTCAGCAGAGAGGAATGGGATGTGCACTGAGTGCTTGGCATTGGGGTCCCAGAGCCCTCAGAGTGTGACCCTGGAAACAGCCGTGTCAGCGTCTCTGGGGAATCAGTAGAAAGGCAAATGCAGACTCACAGGCTCACTCAGACTCAGCATCAGAAGCCCAGGGGTTGTGACCCTGAAACCGTTGTAGCAACTCCCAGAGGGCTCTGCGCCCATTTTGTGGGGAACCATAGCTTCAGCCTCTTATTGCTTTGTATCCACCCGAGTCTCCCCAATGACCTCACAGTGCTCACTGCAGTGCCCGTAAGCACTCACATTATTGGAGTATTTCTTGAAATTGTAAATATATTGTACTCTTATTTTTGCTCAATTTCTGTGTGGATCTTTTGAGTTTTAATCTGTATTGTTGAAAGTATTCCAAAAGTCCACTTTTCTACCCATTAATCCCTTCTAGCCTGGCCCTGGCCCCTCCCCAGTCCTTCACCGCCCTGTGGTCTGTGTGCATGGGTTACGCATGAATGCATACAAGGTCTTGGTTGTCTCTTCCCACCCCTCCATCCCTCTGAGATTCCACAGCCTGCTGCTGTTTGGATCTTTTAAATGATGATCTTTTCCTTCAATTAAATGATATCCCTCAAAGCCTGTTAATTCTTGACGTCCTGTCTAAGAAAGAGGCTATAATCGCTTACTATCTAAAGGCCTAAAATAAACATTCAAAAACATGATGTTTGAGAAACTCATTTTGATGCCAAAAAAGGTATTTATGATGAATATCTAGAGTTTAGAAATTCATTTTGAATTTATATAATTGATGTTTGGATTATTAAACTTAAAGGAAAATATTCAGAAGAACTATCATTTTCTTTTTTCAATCACTTTAAAAAATTCATTTTAATTTTTATTGAATTTATTGGGATGGCATTAGTTAAGAAATACTGCTGGGAAAATTGGACAGACACAAGCCAAAAAAGAAAGAAAGAAAGAAAGATATTGGACCACCTTCTTATACCAAAGACAAGAATAAACTCAAAATGGATTAAAGACTTAACTATAAGGTGTGAAACCATAAAATCCTAGAAGAAATCATAGGCAGTCAAATCTCAGACATTTCTCCCAGCATAATCTTTTCTGATATATCTCCTGGAGCAAGGGAAACAAAAGAAAAAAATAAATAAGTCTACGTGAAACTAACAAGTTTTGCACAGCATAATCATCATTTTCATTGGCCTAAAAATCTCTATTAACCTTAGAGAGAGGACGGGAAATAAATTTAAGATATAGAAGTTTAGCAATTACCAAAAAATTGCTTAATCTTTTTTCAATCTTGCATGTAAATTTGTGATTTTCAATCTCATTGGCATCTAAATGATCGCTACCTTAGAGATCCCTTTTTTCCTCTTTATTCAGATCTCTCCTGTGGCAGCCCTCCCTCAGTGCAAAATGCCTTCATACCAAACCAGAAGCCTAGGTATCGTCATGGGGACACAGCACGTTATGAATGCAGGCAACCTTGGGGCCTCTTTGGGATTCCAG
Organism: Myotis nattereri; assembly: GCF_964212035.1. NCBI lineage: Eukaryota > Metazoa > Chordata > Mammalia > Chiroptera > Vespertilionidae > Myotis > Myotis nattereri. Next base: position 1,929,081 of record NC_138096.1, on the reverse strand, counting down.
TGGTGACATGCTTCAGTGGGAAGTGGTCAGACCCACCTGAGTGCAAAGGTAGGTGTCTCATTCTCCCCTCCCAGTCTCTGTGCAGCTTCTGTAAGCACTTGGTTACTAGACTCCTGTCCCGCTGGCCTTCATTTGGTTACTAAGGTTTGTTGCTCTATCGTTTCCTGTAAATTGGTTTGGGGCCGGGAGGAGGTGAGTGTAGCTCCCACCTACTCCACAGCTCCCTTAAAATCAACTGCTCACTCAATAAACCAACAATATCCTTTCTTAGAGCCCACAGGTCAATGTAAGCCCCCTCCTGCTATTGACAATGGAGACATTACCATGTATCCATTAGCAGTCTACGCCCCTGGGTCTTCAGTGGAGTATCAGTGCCAGGCCTCCTATGAACTTGAGGGAAACAGGAGAATAACGTGCCGTGATGGACAGTGGTCTGAGCCACCCAAATGCTTAGGTAAGTCCTTTAATATTCCTGTGGACTCTGAGAAAATCAGTCTTACTGTTTATGATAAAATTTTGATGAATTAATAAACAATTCTAGCCCTAACGGGTTTGGTTCAGTGGAAGAGCTTTGGTCTGAGGACTGAAGGGTTCCAGGACTGATTCTGGTCAAGGCACATGCCCAGGTTGCAGACTCCATCCCCAGCGTGGGGCGTGCTGGAGGCAGCCAATCATGATTCCCTCTCATCATTGATGTTTCTATCTCTCAATCCCTCTCCCTTCCTCACTGAAATCAATAAAAACATAGTCAATTGAATGTGTTTGATGAAATTATGGGAAACAAATTTGGACCGAACCAAAAAATATATGTACATAGTGTCTGTGGCCCGTGTGGACAAATAAGAATTTGGATGTAAGAAGTTTGGTTTGGATCATGACTTGTATGCCCATCTCCTCAGGCTTTCAATTCCACCATCCCCACGTGACACCTTTAATAAATGTAAAATTATTCAATGTAATTGAGTCAAGATGGTGAACAAGTTTTAAGAAAAACATTTTTTATAACATTTTCAAGTTATAAGGAAGACATTGTACATTAGGCTTTAGTTTGGTGTGTATCTATTATTCTAGAGTATAATTATTGGCCGACATTTTAAAGACTTACTGAAAAGTCTATGTTCTTGCCTTTTCAGCAATGACTTGTCCTAGCCCACCCAGCTATGACAACGCCATCCTCGTGGGCCAGCCGAAGAACTCATACAAGTCAGGAGAACAAGTGACTTATAGATGTACAGAACAATGCAAAATGGAAGGATCCAGTGTTGTACAGTGTATGAATGGCAGGTGGATAGGAACACTCACATGCAAAGGTATTTTGGTGAATGGCTTCTGGCTTCATTAAAAAATGGACGTAGGTTCTGGTGAGGCCAGATGAAGGAAGGTTTATGCCTCAGCAGAGAGGAACGGGATGTGCACTGAGTGCTGGGCATTGGGGCCCCAGAGCCCTCAGAGTGTGACCCTGGAAACAGCCGTGTCAGCGTCTCTGGGGAATCGGTAAAAAGGCAAATGCAGACTCACAGGCTCACTCAGACTCAGCATCAGAAGCCCAGGGGTTGTGACCCGGAAACCGTTGTAGCAACTCCCAGCGGGCTCTGCGCCCATTTTGTGGGGAACCATAGCTTCAGCCTCTTATTACTTTATATCCACCCGAGTCTCCCCAATGACCTGCACAGCGCTCACTGCTGTGCCCTTAAGCACTCACATTATTGAAGTGTATTTTGATGAAATTATAAATTCATTCTTCTATTTTCCATAATTACTGTTTGGATATTTTTTTTAATCTTTATTGTTGAATGTATTACAGAAGTCCACTTTTCTCCCCATTTCCCCTTCTAGCCTGGCCCTGGCCCCTGACCCGGCCCTTCACCCCCCTGTAGTCTGTGTCCGTGGGTTATGCATGAATGCATACAAGGTCTTCTTTTATTCTCTTCCCACCCACCCATCCTCCCTCACCTTCCCTCTGAGATTCCACAGTCTGTTGCTGTTTGGATCTTATAAGTGATCATTTTGTTCCTTCAACCAACCATATGATATCCCTCAAAGCCTGTTAATTCTTGACTTACTCTCTAAGAAAGTGGCTACTGTGCTTATTTTTCTAAAGGCCTAAATTCAAAAACATGATGTTTGCAAACCACGTTATGAAGCCAAATAATGTATGTATTATGAGTTTCTAGGGTCTAGAAATTCATTTTAAATTTATATCATTTATACTTGGTTTACTAAATTTAAAGGAAAATGTTCAGAAAAACCATCACTTTCTTTTCATTCTATAACTTTTTAAAAAAAAAATTATTGAATTTATTGGGGTGACATTGGTCCAGAAATGGTGTTGGGGAAATTGGACAGATACAAGCAAAAAAAATTATGAAATTGGACCACCTTCTTACACCAAAAACTACACATTGCTCATTGCAGTGATTAAAGTCTTAAATGTAAAATTTGAAGTCATAAAAATCCTAGAAGAAATTATAGGCAGTCAAATCTCAGACATTGCACATAGCAATATACTTGCTGATATATCTCTCTGAGCAATGGAAACAAAAGAAAAAAGTAAACAAAAAGAACTACGTCAAAATAAAAAGTTTTACACAGCATGATCGTCATTTTCATTGGCCAAATTATGTCCATTAACCTTCAAGGGAGGATGGGAAAGAACTTCAAGATATAGAAGCTTAACTCATTAAAAAATATATATATATATTGCTTTATCTTCTCCATTCAATCCTGCATATGAATTTATGAAGCTTTTCAGTCTCAACTGAGTTGTAAACAGTCCCTGAATTAGAGATCCATTTTTTTTCTCTTTATTCAGATCGCTCCTGTGGCAGCCCTCCCACAGTGCAAAATGCATTCATACGAAACCGGATGCCTCGGTATCGACCTGGTGACACAGTACTGTATGAATGCACCAACTCTTTGGGCCTCTTCGGGAATCCAGTGGTGACATGCTTAAGTGGGGAGTGGACAGACCCACCTGAGTGCAAGGGTAGGTGTCTCATTCTCCCCTCCCAGTCTCTGTGCAGCTTCTGTAAGCACTTGGTTACTAGACTCCTGTCCCGCTGGCCTTCATTTGGTTACTAAGGTTTGTTGCTCTATCGTTTCCTCTAAATCGGTTTGGGGCCGGAAGGAGGTGAGTGTAGCTCCCACCTACTCCACAGCTCCCTTAAAATCAACTGCTCACTCAATAAACCAACAGTATCCTCTCTTAGAGTCCACAGGAAAATGTGGGCCCCCTCCTGCTATTGACAATGGAGACGTTACCACATATATATCACCATTCTACGCTTCGGGGTCTTCAGTGGAGTATCAATGCCAGGCCTTCTATGAACTTGAGGGAAACAGGAGAATAACGTGCCATGATGGACAGTGGTCTGAGCCACCCAAATGCTTAGGTAAGTCCTTTAATTTCCTCGTGGACCCTGAGAAATCCGTGTAATGAATGTCAGGTTTGCTGCTTACAACAGAATTTGCATGGACTATCACCCCTTCTGTTGACAACCAAATAGTCATGTCTGAGGGTATAAAGTCTGAAAAATCCTTGATCATCCACAGCAAGAAACTATCATTTTTCTTTACTTTCCTCGTCACCACTTATGTCCCCACCATCCTCATCCACCTCCACCACCCCCTTCAAGGATTCTTTAATGAAAGCCCTTCATAGCATAGGTGATATTGTGAATGTTGATTATAACATGCAATGACCACACATTCCACAGTGTGCCTCATTTTTATGTCATCGATAGTTTAAAATGAGATATACCAACATGATAAATTTTCAATGAATTGTTTTGGAAAAGGGTTTGAGAATAAATTCCTGGATCTGTGTAGAATATTCTACATGAAAGTGTAAAATTCTGTGGAAAATATTTGTATACTACTTAACGTTTTATGCCCCTTTTTTAAACCTTCAGATGCATGTGTAATATCAGAAGAAATCATGAAAAAACATAACATACAGTTGAAATGGTCATATGCAAAAAAAATTTATTCTGGAACGAATGATTATGTTGAGTTTATGTGTCGACCTCCCTACCGTAGAGTGTCACCAGCATCTGCATTCCGAGCACAATGTCGAGAAGGAAAGCTGAAGTATCCCACTTGTGCATAACATGAGAGCTGTGTGGCCGTTTTCACATTAAAATATGTGCCTTCATTCAGAATGTTTTAATATTAATCTAATTCTTCTCAATTTCTTTTTCTAATAGGCTGTAACTCACTTTTATTCATTAATCACAATTCCTGTTAAATGCCATGTGGGAGATGTCATTGTAATCTGAGACCAACGGACCACTTCTCATAAGCATCTCATTAAAATGTGACAAACCAACATGCTGTGTGTTCTGTTCATGAAACGTCATTGGCCAGAAAGTAGATGCCATCTCTCCCCTCCCTGCTCCCCCCACCCCCCTCCCGACTTTCTCAGCTTCTCCACAGCTGTGGGGCGTTTTGAGACTCTAATTTCAGAGGAAAAATATAAAAAATGCTTGTCTCCATCTTCACCTTCAAATTACTCCACAAACATGTCAAAACCAAACTGTGTCACACCCATGTTGGCAGTAGATGGTAGAGGTTATTACTTAGTTTTGCTTCTCTATCCATGGCTCACTATACCCCCTAAATGATGAAATGCAACATCTACTATCCATCCAGCTCATACAATCACTCAAACTGGTCATAAAGAGTTATTAGATTCTAATCAGGGGCATAGCTATTGTAACACGGACATGAAAGCTGATAAAAATAAAATACCGAGTATAAACACGTAGAACGCATTCACCCAGTGTGCTGTGAAAAGTGAGCCAATGTATACAGAACAGAGACTGGCAAGAAGCACAGTGAAACACCTACCATAACTACAGTTCCATTTAGATATAATAGGCGTGGGCATTGGGTTCAATTCTTGTATGCTCCTATTCCTCTATCTTTAACATATATCACCTTTGATCCACAAGAATATGTTAATTTAAATTCAACACATATGAAAAGTAAGATAATACATGCTGAGGTGTATAAAGAAATCTTTCATGATGATGTGGGCATACGGTCAGGGTCAACTGCCAGAGGTGAAATTCATGGATCACTCAGTACATATCAAAGCCCGAAGAGGCTTGCAAGACCCCTCAGATTTCATTACTAATCAACTACAATTTGATTGTCAAAAAAGGATATTATAAATCCTAGACCAGCTACTAAAAAGAGAGATCTAATCACCAACACATTGTATAAAATGAAATGCTAAAAGCATAGACGAATGTAAAAGAATGCAGAGGATTCTAAAGAGCGCATGGGCCAAATTAGAAGCAATTGGCAAATGGCATGAGTACCTCCATCAATAGTAATTACTGATATTAAATTACAATTACAAGCCAATAAGAAAGAAGAAGTAGAATTGAACAAAGAGAAAACCTAGTTATGAGCTGGTGCCGTGTGTGTGTGTGTGTGTGTGTGTGTGTGTGTGTGTGTGTGTCCATCTGTCCGCTGGGGGCCTGCCCCTAGCTACACCACAGAGGCTCGGAGCAGGCCACCCTCTGTGTTGATCTCTCAGGTTCAGGGCCACACCCAGCCCCTCCTCCTGAGCTGGTCATGATTGTTATGGAGTCCTGACCTTATTGTCATATTACTTCTTTATATATATATATTATATATATATATATATATATATATGTGTGTATATATATATATATATATATATATATATATATATATATATATATATAGACTAGAGGCCCAATGCATGAAATTCATGCAAAAGTAGGCCTTCCTTCCTCTGGTTCCCAGCACCAGCTTTCCTCTGGCACCCGGGACCCGGGTTCCATCCGGAGGGTCATCCAGAAGGACATATGTCCTAATTAGCATATTAAGCTTTTATTATTATAGATGGAACTGTAGTTATGGTAGGTGTTTCATTGTGCTTCCTGCTACTCTTTGTTCTGTGAACATTGGCTCCCTTTTCACAGCACACTGGGTGAATGTATTGTTGTGTTTATACTCGATATTTCATTTTTATCAGCTTTCCTGTCCATGTTACAATAGCTATGCCCCTGATTAGAATCTAATACCTCTTTATGACTTGTTTGCTAGATGAATATGTAGACAATGTTTTATTTCATCATTTGGGGGGTATAGTGAGCAACGGATAGATAAGAAAAACTAATAACCTCTACCATCTATTGCCAACATGGATATGACATAGTTTGGTTTTGACGTTGTTGTTTTTTGTTTTTTGTTTGTTTTTTTTAATATATTTTATTGATTTTCTACAGAGAGGAAGGGAGAGAGACAGAGAGTTAGAAACATCGATGAGAGAGAAACATCGATCAGCTGCCTCCTGCACATCTCCTACTGGGGATATGCCCGCAACCCAGGTACATGCCCTTGACCGGAATCGAACCCGGGACCCCTCAGTCCGCAGGTCGACGCTCTATCCACTGAGCCAAACCGGTTTTGGTGATTTTGACGTTTTTGAAGTAATTTTAAGGTGAAGATGTTGACATGCATTTTTCCCCCTTTCCTGTGAAATAAGCGTCTCAAAATGCCCCCACGTAGCATTTTCGTTTGTCATATTTGAGATGCATATAGAAGTGATCTGTTGGTTGGTCTCAGATTACAATGACATCTTCCACATAGTATTTAACACAAATTCTGACTAATAAATAAAAATGAGTTAAACCAAATCAGAAAAGTAAATTGAGAAGAACTGGATTCAAAATAAGAAATTCTGAGTGAATTGAATGAATTTTTTATTCATCGTCATTGTCGTCATCATCATCATCATCATCATCACCATCTGATGGTATGCCTGGCATATAACTATCATCTTGTTCATAAGTGGAATACTCCAGTTCTCCTTCTTGACATTGTACTTGGAATGCAGATGGTGGTGGCACTTCACTACCGCTAGGTTGACACAAAAATTCAATATTATCTTTCGTTGTAAAATAAGCTTTTCTCACATCTAACCATCTCAACTGTATGTTATGTTTTCTCATGATTTCTTCTGATACTACACATGCATCTGATGGTTAAAAAAAAGAACATAAAACTAAGTATTAGACAAATATCTTCCACAGGAAAGAGCAGGAAATGCCAGAAGACTGGCAAGCTCTGAGCAAAGAGCAGTAGGTGGGACTGGCCACATATTTGGGGCCACAGGGCTTCTTCATTCACATCTGGGGAACTCCACTGCCCCTTCCCGACACACGGCTTGAAATGACTCCTCTGACGTCACTGCCTTGTGTCCCGATTTGCACATAAATTCAATGATATCCCCTGTTTTTACATAATAGCGTTTGTTATCTTTCCCTTTTAACTGAATGTTCTTTTCATTCATAATTTCTTCTGATATTACACATGGATCTGAAAGTAGAAGAAATGAATTAAAGCAATTAGTAACCTTTCCTTTTATAAACAAATAAACCTTCAACCCAATGACTAGCTTAGAGGATGAAGTAATGGAAAGAGCTCATGTACATCATCAATGTGGGCCGAGTCCTGTTCTCCGCCTGGGTCTGTGGGCCCTCACAGCTCCTCAGCAGGCAGCTGCTCCTCCTCACACACCAGGAAGCTGAGGGGAAGGGAAGGTCAGGCACACCTGTCCAAGGTCTCCTTTTTGCCCCACTGACCTCCCCCACCCCCCGGCACATGCCCTTACCCCCCTAGTGTCTGTGCTTGCATATAAGCATAACTAATTTAATTTTTTAATGGTATGACATCATTATATAATAGAAGCCTAATATCTAAGTGTCTGGTCTTCAGGTCGGCCATTCAACCAATCAAAGCATAATATGCCAATGATATGCTAAGGCCACTCAACCGGCTCGCTATCATGTGCACTGTGCACCAGGGAACAGGGAACAGACAGTTGAACAGTCAAGCAGTCGCTATGACATGCACTGACCATCAGGGGAAAGATGCTCCAACCAGTAGGTGAGCTTGCTGCTGGGGTCTGGCTGATCGGGACTGAACGAGATGGGCCAGACACATCCTGGAACCCTCCCGCAGTCCCTCCCCAGCTGACCAAATTCCGCATCCCTCCCCAGGCCCAATCATGCATTGGTGGGGTCCCTCATCCTGGCCTGCACCCTCTTGCAATCCTGGACCCCTCTGGGGATGTCGGAGAGCTAGTTTCAGCCTGATCCCACAGGCCAGGCCTAGGGACCCCACTGGTGCACAAATTTGTGCACTGGCCTCTAGTTGATTAATAATATTATATATGGGCTTCAAATGTTCAATTCTATGAAATAGCATCTGTATATTGCTTTGTGTGCCCACCACCAGAAGTCAAATCATCCTCCATCACCATATGTTTGACCCTCTTTATGTTCTTCTACCGCCTCCCGCTTCTCTCTGATAATCACCATATTGTTGTCTGTGCCTATGAGATTTTGTCTTTTTTTTTTATCTGTTTGTTTTAATTTTATATCCCACATATAAGTAAAATCAATAGTTCAAATTTGTCTGCCGGACTTATTTCACTGTGCATGATATTCTCAAGGCCCATCCGTGATGTCACAAATGGCAGTATTTCATCTTTTCTTCTGGCTGAGTAATACTCCATCGTATATTTGGAAGACATCTCTATCTAATCATATATGAAATTTTGAAAATACCATGGACTCCTATTTTTCTTCTCTTCATGCAAGTATTTTGTATTCTAGTTTAGCCACCACTGACATTGATAAGGCCTTAGACATAGCTAAAAGTTCTGTTCCAGCACATCCCATTAACTATTCCATGATGAAACATGATAGAATAACACATATCACGCCTGATATCCAAAAGTTTTTCAAATGTTCCTCAGGACATGCAGATGCTGTTTACATCCAAAAGGATATATTATGTGGGTTCTACATAGCTGTCAAAACACTTTTTCTGATCTTTCCTTCTTAACGTTACTAATCCAAGCAAAAATTTACCTCCTTGCTTTAATATACCATATTTCTATGTAATTTTTTACATGATGTTTGATGTTGCCTTTGATATAATCTTAAGGGCTCTCTGCAAATTTCAATTCCAAGACTCAAGTAAAGTCTTACCTATGTCAGAGAACTGCTCTTATGTTCCCAGAAAATGGACACTGCTCTCTATTCTTCGTGGGAGGAACAAGTCTTGCTTGTGCTGGGAGACATATCTTAGACTTGTCCAACTGTACAATCATCTAAACTTGAGATTTAGAACTTACCTTGGAAATTCAATACTTTCTTTTCCAGAGAACCTAGTTTGGAGCTATTTCTAGACCAGTGGTCGGCAAACGGTGGCTCGCGAGCCACATGCAGCTTTTTGGCCCCATGAGTGTGGCTCTTCCACAAAATACCACGTGCGGGCGCACACGTACATACAGAGCAATCGAAACTTCATGGCCCATGTGCAGAAGTCGGTTTTCGGCCTGGGTGAGTCTATTTTGAAGAAGTGGTGTTAGAAGAAGTGGGGGGTGTCGGTCAGTCGGGCGACAGAAGACTTGGCGCAGGCGTACCCTAGTTAAGTGAATAACAGTGTACCTACCTATATAGTTTAAGTTTAAAAAATTTGGCTCTCAAAAGAAATTTCAATTGTTGTACTGTTGGTATTAGGCTCTGTTGACTAATGAGTTTGCCGACCACTGTTCTAGACTATTCTGATTGGGTATATTAACTTTGATTTCCGGTCCTGGACTTCCTGGGTTTGCTGTAATCTCCCACAGAAGGGGACACATACACAGGAGAGGATGAGTCAGGTAGGGCCCACAGTGGGATCAGCTAATGTATCAGAATCAGCCTCTCCCAATGTTCCTGTTTAAAGGACCTTTTCATTGTTCACATAGGGATTCTCCAAGCTCGTAGCCCTACACACGAGTCTCCGATGTGAAACATTGAGCAGGAGAGCTGTTGGTGAGCACAGTTCTAGACTCTGACTGCATGACTGGTAGACCGCACACTGGCTCATAAGCATCACCCTCATGGTCTCAGGATCCAGAAGAATCTTGAGAACTTACCTATGCATCTCGGGGGTTCGGACCACTTTGCAAAACTACAGGTTACATATTGAGGACCCCGGAGTTCATAGTAGGCCTGGCATTGGTATTCCACTCTTGACCCTGGAGGGTACCCTTCCGATGGGAAGGAAGTGATGTCTCCATTGCTAATCGCTGGAGGAGGCCCACACTTGTCTGCAGATTCTGAAAGAGAGCATTTTAACTGTTGAAGGACAAATTGTACTTTTATTGGAAACTATTCATGTAAAGCTGCCCAGCAAGTATTGTCCCTCTTTTGCATTTTAAACCTTGTAACCACCATGTGGTTCAAAATGCCTTAGATCACCCGCACTCAAGCAAGGACAACATACATGTAGACTTTTCAATTCTTGGAAAAGGAAATGCTGGAATCAAAATACTTACTAAAGCAGGTTGGCAAGTGGGACCAGCCGTCCTCACCACACACCATGGAGCCGTTGGTGCTTCCATCTCTGTTTTCATAGCCATCCAGGCACTGGTAGTCCAACGTGTCATTGGGTAGCAATGCTTTGCCAGTGAATATGACTGTGGCATTCTCAAATATGGGCAAATCACAAAGTTCTAAAGCAAAATAAAGGTGACCATTGTGTTTCTAATGCCGTATCATGTAGAATCCACCTAAGAAAATTTCATTCTGGCAATACTAACCTTTACCATCAGAGTGTGGATCAGTGAAGTATCATGTGACAACTCTCTGAATCAGTGTGATTTTGGCCTGGACAAGTAATATAGCATGAAGAATAGATTTTCTTACACATCCTTTTCTCTATCATTCAAAACCTCTAAATATATGTTAGGAACCTTTAGTCTGATGTATTTTTTTAACTGTGGATATATCACTGGCTTTTATTAAACTATACTATTATAATGATATCATGTTATCATTTGAAGGACAATACAATTTGTGATTTCAAGAGGTAATGTATGTATTTACATAGGAGACATACTAATACCAAGAGTGTGAGTATTTGAGAAAGACCATAGGCCTTGGATACAGGATCCATGTATTTATATAAAACACCCTCCTTTTCCTAATGATTCTCAGAATTGAAAATTTATCTACATTGATTTTAAAAATTAATTGCAAAGGGTAAAGCTTTTTCACTAAAGGAAGTCCATGAAATGGAAAACAATATTTTAAAAAATGTAAGAACTGATATCTTTTTGTTTTTTTTTAATCAATCTTCCCACCTTCTGTAGCATAAGGTTTAGTTTTTCTTAAACAGTCTTTTTTTAATATCCATAAATGTTTTTAGTGTGCAATAGCTACTGAGTGATCATGGTAGGTATTTCAAGCCATATAACAGGCATAGAAAAAGGCAGGAAAAAGGAACTCCTTTAGTTGCTCAGGCTGGCATTCATAGGCCGACGTGTCATGGAGCTTAAACCACGTGCCATAACTCTTGGCTCTCACATTCTCAAATATTGGCATAGCACAAGATTCTAATGCATAGTAGAATTGAATATTTCATTTCTAATATTATTTAGTGGACAATTTAATTACATAAGTTCCATTCCAATAAAAAAGTATCACTTAACTTGTGCTAATAAATGATGCATCATATACAGTATATATATATATATTCATTTATACTTTTTGCTCAAATGTTCATAAACTTCGAGGTCATAAAGCAGAGAGCTCTCTCCCTGCCGCGGATGCTGGTTGTGTCTAGGAGCATCTCACAGTCTCCACTCACTGCACATTCCTGCAGGCTTCCTGGAGGAAGTGGCTGCTCAGAAGAGGAGCTCCCCTGCAGCACCGAACACATAAACCACAAAAATGACATTCCCCTAACCTGTGTCCTGTGAGCCCACATTTCACTTACAAACGTAACTTTTATGTCCAGGAACTGAGACTCTGAGAGGAAAGTCTGATCACCTGCAGACAGGTAAACAGGGCAGGACCTCAGCTCACAACGATGAGCTTACAGCGGAATCCACGCAGGCCCGTAGGCAGTTTGCCAATCGCAGGATGGTTTTCGGGGGATAAACCTTGAATGAATGATGGACTCATGTCTACCCTACAGTAATTCATTGTAAAAGACCAAACTAGAGCCACTTCCAATAGAGCCACTTCAGCTTCTGTCCCTCAAGAAAAAGAAATCAGTTAAAGTAAAGGTTTGTTCAACAGCCATTAAAATAACAGACACCACAGTTATGAATGACTTACTAATGCATCTGGGTTGAGCTGACCATCCATTCTGGAGACACGTAATATACCCGGATGTGTGACCATCTTCTGTGACATAACCTTGTTTGCACTTATATTTTGTTTTTTTATTCAAGAGATATGTAGACTCAGACTCAGCAATAAATCCATTCTCAATTTTTGCCTCCGATTTTAAACATATTTCTAAAAGGAAGAGAGCATAAGGAAACAGTAAGCATATGGTCAGGAAAAAGTTTCCTAAGCACTCGCACAACATTACAGCATAAGAAATACAGGCCATTTGTCAATGAAAACCTGGAAAATTCCTAATCATCCAAAGCATTGTGTTGGAGAAAATAAGTTACGAGTTTTCAAAAATATTAAATCTAGATATTAAAAACATTTGGGGGAACTAAGCCAGATTTAAAACACTGAGGATGCCTTGTAAGAAATTATTAAAAATCGCTTTGCCTCATGAATCTGGAAGCCCCCAGCCCACCAGAGCTCTCCTAGCAACAGGCCCTGTCCTGTGCCTGATTGGGTGTCAATATTGCTAAGAGGGTGGAGCTTAAGTGTTCTCACCCCATGGGAAGCAATGGCACCTCTGTGAGGTGATGGAAGTGCTACGCAGCCCCATCTGGTGGTCATGTCACCACGTGTGCTTATATCAAAATAGCAAGCTGTCCGCGTTAAACATATGCAATTCCCTTTTTCAATTACACCCCATTTGTGCTGACAAAGGAAAAACCAACTGGAAAACAGAAACATCTGAGCAGGAATCAACTAGAAACCAAACACTAGAGAGAATGTACAGAGTCAAAAGGTGCTTCTGAAAATAGGCACTAAAATGGATAAACACACGGAACGAACAATGAAGAGAGTGCCAGCCACACAGACACAATGAGGAAACGGAGCCAAATCTATGAACATGACCTTGTGAGGCGCATGGACACAGCCAGTGCCTAACTATGGTTCCTGAGACATAGGGTCAACCCATGGGACCTCCATTCTCCACAGGGTTTGTTGGGAGGTGGGAACTTCCCAGATCACAGCACAGGAAGGGAAAACCCAAGCACACATGTCAGTCCTACTGAACAGGAGAAACGAAGGTGCTGTTCCCAAAGAGGCTGACACCGCCAGACTCTGAATGTCCATAACCAGAGAGGAAAGAGCCCTGGAAAGTGGGGGAGAGCTCTACCAACCTGCACAGTGATCCCTAGATTTAGGTGAATACATCCCCTGGAGTGGAGGGCGGAACCCCTGGGAATGGGCAGAGCACAACTACTGAGGAAAGAGCTGCCAGGAAACAACAAATTCCAAGATCCCAGGGCACACCCAGCACTGGAAACACTCAGATTAATCAGTCACATGGGAGCAGGTCTTAAACACCAATCACTTAGTGGAGAGACTGGAAGAGGCCTCCTCCATCAAGACCCTGAATTAACTCTTCTGTGGAAAGGCTCCCACACCGGCCTTATCCATTGGAAAATACGCCTTAGTGGAAACTATTGCCAAGATAGTAAAGGCTGATGAAGCCCAGAGGAAACCTGTCCTGCAGTATTAACAGAAGAAGAAAGAAGAGGAGGTGAAGGAGGAGGAGGAGGAGAAGGAGAAATGTTCAAAATATTCTCTGGAACAGAAACCAGCAACATCTGGCCTCTTTTATAGCCTTTCCTACCCCAAAACATGTGCCAGATATATGCCAAAAAGCAGCCGTTACTTCAAGAGGAAATATGAGTCATTAGTAACAGAATAATAGATAGTGTGGATACGTGTGGATGAGTTCAGGTAAGGTGACCAGAACTTCCCCTTCTTGTCTTTCAGAAAATGTGTGGCCTAACACCCTAGCAGACATATTGTGTTCCCATTTCATTTCTATGAATTTTAATCTGGACACTGAAATATGGGCAATAGAGTTCAATATTCACATTTGGCTTTTGAGTCTCAGTGTGGTTTTCACTTAGTTGTCTCCTGGGGGTGAGCAAATCATATAGAAATGTCTAAACCAGCCATGGGCAAGCTACGGCCCGGGGGCCGGATCCGGCCCGTTTGAAATGAATAAAACTAAAAAAAAAAAAGACCGCACCCTTTTATGTAATGATGTTTACTTTGAATTTATATTAGTTCACACAAACACTCCATCCATGCTTTTGTTCCGACCCTCCGGTCCAGTTTAAGAACCCATTGTGGCCCTTGAGTCAAAAAGTTTGCCCACCCCTGGTCTAAACATTTAATTATAATGAACTTTAAAAATGTTTTTCACCCTCGCCAGTTTGGCTCAGTGGATAGAGCATCAGTCTGCAGACTGAAGGGTAACTGGGTTCGATTCCGGCCAAGGGTACATGCCAGGGTTTCGGGCTTGATCCCCAGTAGGGGGCCTGCAGAAGGCAGCCAATCAATGATTCTCTCTCATCATTGATGTTTCTATCTCTTCCTCCCTCTCCCTTCCTCTCTTGAATCAATAAAGAAACATATATTTTTTAAAAATGTTTTTCAATAAAGAATAAAATAGCGAGGAAAAGAAGAAGAAGAAAAGAAATGGGGTTTCCACTTATACACACGTGAAAAAATAAAACCAAGCGGGGCCACTGGCAAAACAAGGAGCTGATAGAAACCCTTTGCCACAGTTATTACAGGCGAGTCTTAGACAGTCACAAACAGACTGGATCTTAGACCCGTTTTCTTACCGACACGGATGCATCTGGGAGGAGGGAGCCAGCCATTCTCCGTACAGGTCATTGTGGTCTGCTGGTTTTGAAGTGTGTGGTGAGGAAAGCAACTAACATTTACAGATGTGCCCTGCAAATAGCGTTGTTCATATAGTGGACGATGTCCATTTTCCAAATAATTGAAAATGCATTTTCCTGAGAATTATAAAATGATGATAAAAGAAAAACCACACAAAAATTTGATAAAAATAACAAATTAAAAACTATCCTTACCACATTTAAATGAGAATCCATAGCATTCAAAAATAGCACAAGACTTAAGAAAGACTATAGCTGCTACCAAATGTTTTTAAAATCAACATGAAATAGTATTTATCTGTAGTTTCCACAACTGAAATATGTATAAATGCTAAGGACAGCCTTGTAGAATCTGTTTCTATGTCTCGTGCTGTTAATGAAGACCCTTGATGACAGAGAAATCCATTATCGGTCTTTCTGCTCAGAGACTCATCCTCCACCTACTTTCCCCACAGGCTTAGGGAGCTCACGTTGGCTCTCTCCACACTGGACTATGGCTACGGGCACAGGACAGAGAGGTTCACTCACTGCGGCAGGGCACTTCCGGGGTCCAGCCATCTCGTGTGCAAGTCATGCGATCATAGTATTCTTCTGAAGGAGTCACATAGTTTTCATCACAGAAATAGAAAAACCATTGTCCTACCGATGCTGGGAAGTATGATTTATACCAGACTTCCCTATATAGGTGTCCATGTTTTATTTCTGGAATGTCACAGGGCTTAACTAGCAAGTAAAACAAACAAAACAGAGTATAAGTAATGTTTTCCCTTAATCAAAATGTAATGAGAGATACCTTGTTCCTATTGATGAATTATGTTCTCATATGCCCATAATTATATTCATTGCATTAGGCTCTAGGACAAGAGAAGTTATCATCTTCAGATGATGTGAATAACACATGTTCCCTGATCTTTTCACAATATATACAAATACGGAATCATTATAGTGAACACCTGAAAGTAACACACACTGTAGGTCAATATTATCTGCATAAATCATCACTCTCCTTGTCACTGTTATGGACACTGAGCTCTGTGTCACGGGGGTCATGGCCTCCTCTTTAAGGCGCCTGACTGTCCACATTCATTTGGCCTTGGCCTTGAATGAATCCTGAGCCATTGACCTGTTATGTGTGTATCATTTCATTTGTCATCCATGGAAGATCCAGCTTAAGCGCGGGCCCCTTTCCCAATGAGCTGATCCACAAGGAGCAACAATGAGATGGTAGAGACAGAAAACACTGGAAAAGGGGCAGCCCCCCAGGAATGAAGTGCCCTGTGGGCTGAGGGGCGTGTGTGACAGGTGGGGCTGTAGAAAGTGCACAGTGTCTCCCACACTCATCCCCTCATACAAGGGAGCCCGTGCCCCTCCCTCGAGTGAGGCTGGGCTGAGGGGACCGTGTGTGACCAGGTCATCGATGCTCTGGAGGCGCCTCCAGGGCCCTCAGGTCATCGCTCTGGGGAGGGTTCCTGCCCTCAGGCCACCGATGGGGACGCCCAGGGGGACAGCTCCGGAGGCTCCTGCCCTCGCCCTGGGCAGCGTCCCAGGGAGAAGCAGGGAGGACCCAGAACCAGGCAGCTAAGCGGCTCCCCAATCCTGACCCGCCGACGCTGACACATAGGGGGCTGTTGTCTGAGGTCGTATGTTCGGGGGCGTTTGTTGCACAGACATCAATATCTCATGTTCTAGGTGTTGAATGGTAGTGTTCTTACCCAGTGATCTAAATCACATAGTAGAATATTAGTGGGAGAAACATATATTCATACATACACATACACATATTTAACACTGATTAGCAAAAAATTTAAAGTTTTTATTAACAAAAATGTGGTTTTGATCTTAGAATTGGAGACTTTGGAAATCAAAGCCTGCCTTGAGCCTCTGCGTTACCTTCTCAGTGAGGCCAAGATTTGGACTTATTAGGTCCCCTTTCGTTTTCATTTATTTTTTATCAACTTCAGAGACGAATGGAGAGGGAGGGAAGGAGGAAAGGCGGGAGGGAGGGAGGAAAGGAGGGAGGGAGGGAGGGAGAGGGAGAGAGAGTCATTAATGGACAGAGAGAATCATGGATCGGCTGCCTCCTGCACGCCCCACACTGGGAATCAGTTCACAACCGGGACATGAGCTCTGATGGGTGATCGAACGGTGACCTCCTGGCTCAAAGTCGATACTAAATCACTGAGCCACTCCGGCCAAGCAGATCCCCTGATTTTTAAGTTTAAGAGAAGTAATTGCAGAATTAAGAAGCAGGTGAAGATATGGAGGGAACTTACAGCTACATCTTGGAGGAGGATCCCAGCCTGTGTCAGTACATTTTGCAGTATTTCTCCGGATGGAAGGGAAGAAGCCACTTTTGCAGGAGTATGTGATTGTGTCTCCCACTCTGTATGTGCTCCTGTCAGCAACAAAGTGACTGTTTGCAATTCTTGGAGGGTCACATGTCATTTCTGAAAAGTAAAAGGTCAGGTGTGTTATGCAAAAATCACATGAAAACCATCAAAGACATGAGAATCCGTGAATGTCATTTCTTCCCAAAGATCACAGGGCATTGAAATGAGCACCCTGTCCTGACATGTATAGTAGCACCCATTATATTATAGAGAACATATGTGACCACCTAGGCCAGTGGTTCTCAACCTTCCTCACGCCGCGACCCTTTAATACAGTTCCTCATGTTGTGGTGACCCCCAATTTCATTGATACAAATTGAAACTAATTAAAGCATAATAGTGATTAATCACAAAAACAATATGTAATTAAATATGTGTTTTCTGATGGTCTTAGGCTACCCCTGTGAAAGGGAGAATTTTGTTAGATTAATTACGAATAGAAGACCCTGACTGGTTTGGCTCAGTGGATAGAGGGTCCGCCTGCGGACTCAAGGGTCCTGGGTTCGATTCCAGTCAAGGGCATGTACCTTGGTTGTAGGCACATCCCCAGTGGGGAGTATGCAGGAAGCAGTTGATCGATGTTTCTCTCTCATCGATGTTTCTAACTCTCTATCCCTCTCCCTTCCTCTCTGTAAAAAATCAATAAAATATATTTAAAAAAAAATAATAGAAGAACTTCTGGTGGTTGCTTTCAAGCAGTGGGCATACATCCCTTGACAAATTGTAATTCCCCGCTCTCACCATCTCCATGAAAGTAAACGGTGCTGTTAAAACATTGCCGGGGCCAGTGCCTCTGTCCAAAAGAGTAACAGCTGAGACTGTACAAAGTGTGAGGCCACATGGTTCCTACTGTGAGAAGCCATCATTGACATTTGGGATAAGAATAATAATCCTCCATGGGCACTCCCTGTTGTGATTCAGTAGAAACATCCAGTTTGCACAGAGGATGGATGAATTGGGCCAAAGGTGGCTTTTATTTAGCCGGTCTCAGTACTTTTCATCATTCC
The DNA here is from genome assembly GCF_964212035.1 of Myotis nattereri. Lineage (NCBI taxonomy): Eukaryota > Metazoa > Chordata > Mammalia > Chiroptera > Vespertilionidae > Myotis > Myotis nattereri. The sequence continues at coordinate 1,910,800 of NC_138096.1, read as the reverse complement.
TGCCAATGACTTTTTGTCAGAGATTGTCCCTAATGAATGCAGAGACTGAAGTTTTTATGTGTTTTTCTTAAATATATTTTTGTTGATTTCAGAGAGGAAGGGAGAGGGAGAGAGAGAAAAACATCAATGATGAGAGTCATGAATCAGCTGCCTCCTGCACGCCCCACTCTGGGGATCGAGCCCACAACCCGGGCCTGTGCCCTGACCAGGAATCGAACCCTGACCTCCTGGTTCCTAGGCCGATGCTCAGCCACTGAGCCATGCTGGCCAGGCAGAGACTGAAGTTTTGATAAATTACTCTCAACTAAGACCCCCAACACTACAAAGCATAGACCAGATGGTAGAAAGTTTGTGCCTTATCCCGGCTAAGGTTATTTGAAAATGTCTTTTACTTAGTTCCACATTTCTTACAAATTTGGGGAGAATATATGCCCCTGGGGAGGCCTTCACTCTCCCCAGGTAGGGCTTTCCCTGTCGCAGGGGAACAGGGAGCACGTGTGGTGCAATGAGCAGAGGCGCGGAGAGTGCAGTGTGTGCACAGGAGGGACGGGGTGCACCCCAACAGACACCGTGAGAAAGAGGGGGTTACCTTGGCAGGACGGAGGCGGGTTCCACCCCGACTGGGTGCACACGGTCTCTGCTCTTCCGCTGTAACTGTAACCCGGGAGGCACCGGTACTGAAGCCTCTCGCTGTCTCGATAGGAGGCCTTAGGAGACGTGGGCTCGCCATTTGGGATCTGCGGGAGGCTGCAGGAGATGGCTGCGCCGGAGGAGGGGGATGGGGGGGGGGGGGAGATGCCAAGATGGCCGTTACGTACATGCAAGGACTGAGCCCGTGTCACAGCTCCCGCAGTCACCAGCCCTGTCCCACTGGGTCCCGCAGTCACCAGCCCGGTTCCATTCGGGTTTGATTTGAATGCTTGAGAAATCTATTTGTCGCTCTTACCATTCACCTTGTTTTCTGTATTGATTAAGGCATTACATATGTGTCCTTGTCCCCCCAGTGCCCTCCCATCCCAAACCGTTCTTGCCCTCTCCCCCCTGGCGTCTGTGTCCATTGGTTAGGCCAGCGGTTCTCAGCCTTCCTAATGCCGCCACCCTTCAATACAGTTCCTCATGTTGTGGTGACCCCCAATTTCATTGTTACACATTGAACATCATTAAAGCATAGTGATGAGTCACAATAACAATATGTAATGATATATGTGTTTTCCGATGGTCTTAGGCGACCCCTGTGAAAGGGTCGTTCGACCCCCAAAGGGGTCGCGACCCAGAGGTTGAGAACCGCTGAAGACACAGTGTTAAGTAAAATATGTCTGCCCTCTGTAGTGTGTGATGTTAATCAACATGAACCTCAAATGAGCCTTAAATATGTTTATTTGTCCTGGCCGGTGTGGCTCCGGGGTTGATCATGACCTCTGAACCAGGGGGTCAGGGTTTGCTCACTGCTTAGGGCACATATCCAGGTTGCGAGCTTGATGCCCAGTGGGAAAGTGGGGGTGAAGGAGGGAGCCTATCAATGATTCTCTCTCATCACTGATGTTTCTAACTCTCTCTCCCTCTCCCTTCCTCTCTGAAATCAATAAAGATATACTTTAATACATGTTTTTCTCTCACTTTAATCGGCTACATCTATTATATTTTCATATTCCCATTGTAGTCCAGTCACATATCTTACTTTTCACTTCATAGTATGGCTACACTTAACACCAATGCTTGAAGCCAAAAGCTCTGAGACACGTGTAAAAACACATTTCCCTAAGAGACCAACCAAATACTATTGGGAGAATGTTGTTAAATTAATTAGGAATAGAAGAACTTCTGGTGGCTGCTTTCAAGCAGTGGGCATACATCCCTTGACAAATTGTAATTCCCTACCCTCATCATCTCCACAAAAGTAAACGGTGCTGTTAAAACATTGCCGGGGCCAGTGCCTCTGTCCAAAAGAGTGACAGCTGAGACTGTACAAAGTGTGAGGCCAAATGGTTCCTACTGTGAGAAGCCATCATTGAGATTTGGGATAAGAATAATAATCCCCCATGGGCACTCCCTGCTGTGAATCCATAGAAACATCCAGTTCGCACAGAGGACGGATGAATTGGGCCAAAGGTGGTTTCTATGTAACCGGTCTCGGTACTTTTCATCATTCCAGCCAATGATTTATTGTGAGAGATTGTCCCTCATGAATGCAGAGACCAAAGTGTTGGTAAATTACCTTCCAATACCCATAGCCGGTGGGTTTGACTGCTGGTCAAGGGCACATGTCTTGGTGGCAGTTTCCATCCCGGGCCCTGGTCGGAGCTTGTGCGAGAGGCAACCAGTCCATGTGTCTCTCACATTAATGTCTCTCTCTCTGTGTCTCTCTCTCTCTCTCTCTCCCTTCCCCTTCTCCCTCCCTTGCACTCCATCTCTAAAGTTCAATGGAAAAAAATACCCTCGGTGAGGATTTTTTTAAAAAGTAAAAACAAATGAAAAGGGCAGAGTCCTACATAAGAAAGAGCTAAATATTCCTGTCAGTGTCAACTCACCTTGTCCACGAGCCCAGGAGACCCACAGGGTGAGGATGACCGTGACTAGTAACAGCATGGCGGGCTCCCTGGATGTGTTAGCGCAGAGAGTCCAGCGCTGCTGTTTGGGGTTTAAATCTGCTGCAGCTACCAAGTGTGGCTCTGAATTTAAGTGAAATTACCAGGAAGCTAGTTGACTGGGTTCACTCAGTAAATATCAAAGTTCAAAGAGTTTTGCAATATCTGTGTATTTCCATGAATGATTTCACAATCATTTCTTGAGTTACTTCCGTATATGTATTTGTGCCACTTTCCTTACATAAGTTGAAAACTGGATCCAAGAGTGATATGAAACGCTAATCTTTAAACACTCCTTGAGAATGGGTGAGGTTCTTCCCCAACCAGGAGATTCACATGGGAACAGCTCTACCTGCGTGTCCCTGTGACGGTCTCTCACCCGAGTGCAGTCCTTAGGGGTCTATGGACACAGCGTACATTCCTGTCTGTAGGAAAGCACTGATTTTTGTGTAAACTCACAATAGACAACACTACGAAGTCCAAGAATTTCAGCACGTTGTTTGCATTCAATTTTTTTTCATGTTTTGTTTCTTTTTAGAAGCAGAGAGAGAGAGAGACAGAGAGAGAGACAGAGAGAGGGAGAGAATATCAATGGGAGAGAGACACATCCTGCACACACCCCAACTGGGACAGGGCTCAAACCTGCAACCCAGATACATGCCCTTGACCAGGACCTGACCCGCAGACCCTCTGGTTTTTGGACCAAAACTCTGACCACTGAACCACCACAAGGACAATTTTAACATATAATTTTTGATTGTACAATATCCTACAGTATATTCTAAGCTCACGTGTTTTGTTTGACTGATTAAACATCCGATTCAATAGGCAGAAAGCCACACCGTTACCTCCACTGCTGTTTATTGCTCTATTGGCAAGTAGCCTAATCCCTCGATGGTGAAAATTATTGTCTTGGTACAAGTGTAAGTGATGATATAGTTGCCTTAACAACTTTGGGAGAAGTTTAAGTTGAACAGGAGGCTACCACATTGTCTTTATGTCCTTTGAAATATAGTGGGAAAGAGCAGGAAATGCCAGAAGCCTGGAAGCTTTGAGCAAAGAGCAGTACACGGGACTGGCCACATCTTTGGGGCCACAGGGCTTCCTCATTCACATCTGGGGAACTGCACTGTCCCTTCCAGACATGTGTTTATACTCGATATTTTATCAGTTTTCAAGTCCGTGTTACAGTAGCTAGGCCCCTGATTAGAATCTAATCCTCCTTATCACCTGTTTGAATGATTGTATGAGCTGGATGGATATGTAGATATTGAATTTCATCATTTTGGGGTACAGTGAGCCATGGATAGAGAAGCAAAACTAACTAATAACCTCTACCATCTACTGCCAGCATGGGTGTGACACAGTTTGGTTTTTGACGTGTTTGTGAAGTGACTTTAAGGTGAAGATGGAGACAAGCATTTTTTATCTTTTCCTCTGAAATTAGAGTCTCAAAACGCCCCCAGCTGTGGAGAAGCTGAGAAAGTCGGGAGGGGGGTGGGGGGAGCAGGGAGGGGAGAGCTGGCATCTAATTTCTGGCCAGAGACGTTTCATGAACAGAACACACAGCATGTTGGTTTGTCACATTTTAATGAGATGCTTATGAGAAGTGGTCCGTTGGTCTCAGATTACAATGGCATCTCCCACATGGCATTCAACAGGAATTCTAATTAATGAATAAAAGTGAGTTATACCCTACTAGAAAAATAAATTGAGAAGAATCAGATTAATATTAACAAATTCTGAATGAGGCGCATATTTTAATGTGAAAACTGCCACATAGCTCTCATGTTATACACAAGTGGGATACTCCATTTTTCCTTCTCGACATTGTACTCGGAATGCAGATGCTGGTGACACTTTAGTATAGTAACCTTGACGACACGTAAATTCAACAAAATCATTTGTTCTAGAATAAATTTTTTTCGCATATGAATATCTCAACTCTATGTTATGTTCTTTCATGATTTCTTCTGATATTACACATGCATCTGAAGGTTAAAAAAAAAGGAACATAAAACGTTAAGTAGTATACAAATATTTTCCACAGAATTTTACACTTTTATGTAGAATTTCTACACAGATCCAGGAATTTATTCTCAAACCCTTTTCCAAAAAAATTCATTGAAAATCCATCATGTTGCTATAACTCATTTTAAACTATCGATGACATAAAAACGAGGCACACTGTGGACGGTGTGGTCATTGCACGTTATAATCAACATTCACAATATCACCTATGCTATGAAGGGCTTTCATTGAAAAATCCTTGAAGGGGGTGGTGGAGGTGGATGAGGGAGGAGGGGGCATAAATTGTGAAGTGGGAAAAATAGATTAAAATAAAGAAAAATAACTGTTTCTTGCTGTTGTTGCTCAAGAATTTTTTAGACTTTATATCCTCAGACATGACTATTTGGTTGTCAACAGAATAGGTGATTGTCCATGCACGTTCTGTTGTAAACAGCAAACATGACATTCGTTACACGGATTTCACAGGGTCAATGAGACATTAAAGGACTTACCCAAGCATTTGGGTGGCTCAGACCACTGTCCATCATGGCATGTTATGCTCCTGTTTCCCTCAAGTTCATAGAAGGCCTGGCATTGATACTCCACTGAAGACCCGGGAGCGTAGAATGGTGATGAATACGTGGTAATGTCTCCATTGTCAATAACAGGAGGGGGCCCACATTTTCCTTTGGGCTCTAAGAGAGGATATTGTTGATTTATTGAGTGAGCAGTTAATTTTAAGGGACCTGCGGAGTAGGTGGGAGCTACACTCATCTCCTCCCGGCCTAAACCGATTTACAGGAAATGATAGAGCAACAAACCTGAGTAACCAAATGAAGGCCAGCGGGACAGGAGTCTAGTAACCAAGTGCTTACAGAAGCTGCACAGAGACTGGGAGGGGAGAATGAGACACCTACCTTTGCACTCAGGTGCTTCTGTCCACTTCCCACTTAGACATGTCACTTCTGCATTCCCGATGAGGACCAAAGAGTGCCTGCATTCATAACGTTCTTTGTCCCCATGTTGGTACCTGCGCATCTCGTTTGGAATAGAGGCATTTTGCACTGTGGGAGGGCTGCCACAGGAGAGATCTGAATAAAGAGAAAAAACATGGATCTCTAATGCAGCGACGTTAAGACACAATTGAGAGTGAAAATCTTCACAAATTTACATGCAAGATTGAAAAAAGATGATAAAGCAAATTTTTTTTTGGCAAGAGTTAAGCTTTTGTATCTTAAATTTCTTTCCCATCCTCTCTCAAAAGTTAATAGAGATTTTTAGGCCACTGTAAATGATGATTATGCTGTGCAAAACATTTTAGATCAAAGTAGCCCTATTTATTTTTTTTCTTTTCTTTTGCTTGCCCAAAGAGATATATTTAAAAAAATATTGCTATGAGAAATGTCTAAGATTTTACTACCCATGTTTGTTTTTTTCTAAAATTTTTGTGGTTTTTGAATCTTACATTTACATTTTTAATCCATTTTAAGTTTATTCTTGTGTAAGGTATAAGAAGGTGGTCCAATTTCATTTTTTTTTTTGCTTGTGTTTGTCCAATTATACCAGCACCATTTATTAACCAATAGCACCCCAAAAAATTCAATAAAAATCTAAATACCTTTTTAAAAGTAAAAAAAAAATTTATGGTTTTTCTGAACATTTTTCTTTAACTTTAGTAAAATAAACATACCTTATATAAAATCAAAGTGAATTTATAAACCCAAGAAACTCATAATAAACTTATTATTTGGCAGCCAAATGTGGTTCCCAAACATCATGTTTTTGAATTGGGATTTCAGGCCCTTAGAAAATGAGCAGAGTAGCCAGGTTCTTAGAGAATAAGTCAAGTATTTACATGCTTTGAGGAATATCGCATGGCTAAAGAAGATGATTACTTAAGATATCCACACAGAAATTGAGGAAAAATAAGAGTACAATATATTTACAGTTTCCTAAAAATACTCCAATAATGTGAGTGCTTACGGGCACTGCAGTGAGCGCTGTGCAGGTCATTGGGGAGACTCGGGTGGGTATAAAGTAATAAGAGGCTGAAGCTACGGTTCCCCACAAAATGGGCGCAGAGCCCGCTGGGAATTGCTACAACCGTTTCAGGGTCACAACCCCTGGGCTTCTGATGCTGAGTCTGAGTGAGCCTGTGAGTCTGCATTTGCCTTTCTACCGATTCCCCAGAGACGCTGACACGGCTGTTTCCGGGGTCACACTCTGAGGGCTCTGGGGCCCCAATGCCCAGCACTCAGTGCCCATCCCATTCCTGTACGTGGAGGCATAAACCTTCCCTGATCTGGCCTCACCAGAACCTGCATCTAATTTTTAATGATGGGAGAAGCCATTCACCAAAATACCTCTGCATGTGGGTGTTCCTACCCAAATGGCGTCCCTACACTCTACAGCATTGAACCCATCCGCTTGGTAATAATCTGCATGGCAATCCTAGATTCTTTGGTGAATACATCCCCCTGGAGTGGAGGGCGGAACCCCTGAGAATGGGCAGAGCACAACTACTGAGGAAAGACCTGCCAGGAAACAACAAATTCCAAGATCCCAGGGCACACCCAGCACTGGAAACACTCAGATTAATCAGTCACATGGGAACAGGTCTTAAACACCAATCACTTAGTAGAGAGACTGGAAGAGGCCTCCTCCATCCAGACCCTGAATAAACTCTTCTGTGGAAAGGCTCCCACACCAGCCTTATCCATTGACAAACAAGCCTTGACTAGATCACGTTGAGTGGAACAACCTAGACTTCCAACACAGAACATCAAGCCAGTAGGACTTGGGGTGTCCAACCTCATATGCCCAAGAGGAGCACTCTGGGAGGAGTCACTCGGGGTGAAGTTGTTGCTCTCAGAGCCTGTGGTGTGTCCAGTGTGGGCCCTTGGCTCCAATGGGGTGTGAAACTTCTCACTGGGTTTCCAGACCCCTCATGCAGGGTGATTGTCAGAATCTCTGTTCTTTGTAACAGAATTTCCTAATCTGCCATCTTGCGCATGGCACTGTTATTACAGGTTTTCTCTTTGTGGTCTTTTGCTGTTGTTTTTTAAAAATTTATGTCTACCAATAAGCTTCCTTATTTTTCTATTGATACACCAAGAATTGGCATTTCCACTCATACACCCTTGAAAAAAATAAAACCAAGTAGGATCATTGGCAAAGTAGGAAGCTTAGAGAAACCATTTGCCACAATTATTACAGGCGAGTCTTAGACAGTCACAAACAGACTGGATCTTAGATCAGTTTTCTTACTGACACGGATGCATCTGGGAGGAGGGAACCAGCCATTCTCCGTACAGGTCATTGTGGTCTGCTCGTTTTGAAGTATGTAGCCAGGAAAGCAACTAACATTTACAGATGTGCCCTGCACATACTTTTGTTCAGATTTTGGATGATGTCCGTTTTCCAAATAATTGAAATTGCATATACCTGAGAATTATGAAATGATGATTAAAATAACACGTAAGTGGGGTCAAAATAAATTAAAAACTATCTTTATAATATTTAAATTACAATGCATAAGCATCTAAAAGCAGCACATAACTTAAGAAACAGTAAAGTTGCTACCAAATATTTTTAAGATCCATATTAATGATATTTATCTGTAGTTTCCACAATTGAAATATGAATAATGCTAAGGATAGGCTTATAGAATCTGTTTCTATGTCTCGTGCTGTTAATGAAGACCCTTGATGACAGAGAAATCCAGTGTCGGTCTTTCTGCTCAGAGACTCATCCTCCCACCTCCTTTCCCCACAGGCTTAGGGAGCTCACGTTGGCTCTCCCCACTCTGGACTGAGTCTATGGGCAAAGGACAGAGAGGTTCACTCACTGAGGCAGGGCACTTCCGGGGTCCAGCCATCTCGTGTACAAGTCATGCGATCATAATATTCTTCTGAAGGAGTCACATAATTGTCATCACAGGAGTAGTGAAACCATTTTCCTACCGATGCTGGGAAGTATAATTTATACCAGCCTTCATTATATAGGTGTCCATGTTTTATTTCTGGAAAGTCACAGGGCTTATCTAGCAAGTAAAAGAAACAAAGCACAATATAAGTCTGTATTACGGTGGTCATGGCCTCCTCTTTTCTGTCAAAAGGCACCTGACTGTCCACATTCATTTGGCCTTGGCCTTGAATGAACCCTGAGCCACTGACCTGTTCTGTGTATCATTTCATTTGTCATCCAGCTTAAGCGAGGGCCCCTTTCCCAATGAGCTGATCCACAAGGAGCAGCAATGAGATGGTAGAGACAGAAAACACTGGAAAAGGGCAGCCCCCCAGGAATGAAGTGCCCTGTGGGCTGAGGGGCGTGTGTGACAGGTGGGGCTTTAGAAAGTGCACAGTGTCTCCCACATTCATCCCCTCATACAAGGGAGCCCGGGCCCCTCCCTTGAGTGAGGCTGGACAGAGGGGCGCTCTTCTGAAGAGGTCACGTGACTGAGGGGACCATGTGACCAGGTCATCGATGCTCTGGAGGCGCCTCCAGGGCCCTCAGGTCATCGCTCTGGGGAGGGTGACCTGCCCTCAGGCCGCCGATGGGGATGCCCAGGGGGACGGCTGCGGAGGCTCCTGCACTCGCCCTGGGCAGCGTCCCAGGGAGCAGCAGGGAGGACCCAGAACCAGGCAGCTAAGTGGCTCCCCAATCCTGACCCACCAACACATAGGGGGCTGTTGTCTGAGGCCGTATTTTCAGGGGAGTTTGTTATATAGAAACGAATTACTATTATACTCGGTGCTAAGTGTTAGTGTTCTTACCCAGTGATCTAATTCACATATTAGAATATTACTGAGAGAAACATATATTCATATATACACATCCACATATTTAACACTGATTAGCAAAAAATTTAAAGTTTTTATTAACAAAAATGTGGTTTTTATCTTAGAATTGAAGACTTTGGAAATCAAAGCCTGCCTTGAGCCTCTGCGTTACCTTCTCAGTGAGGCCAAGATTAGGACTTATTAGGTCCCCTTTAGTTTTCATTGATTTTTTATCGACTTCAGAGAGGAAGGGAGAGGGAGGGAAGGTGGGAGAAAGGGAGGGAGGGAGGGAGGGAGAAGGAGGGAGAGAGGGGCATTAATGGACGGAGAGAATCACTGATCGGCTGCCTCCTGCCCGCCCCACACTGGAGATAAGCTCACAACCCGGATATGCGCCCTGATGAGGAATGGAACAGTGACCTCCTGTTTCAAAGTCGATACTAAATCATGAGGAACTGTATTTAAGGGTCGCGGCATTAGGAAGGTTGAGAACCACTGGCAGAAAGGAACGGGATGTGCATTCAGTGCTGGGCATTGGGGCCCCAGAGCCCTCAGAGTGTGACCCCGAAACAGCCGTGTCAGCATCTCTGGGGAATTGGTAGAAAGGCAAATGCAAACTCACAGGCTCACTCGGACTCAGCATTAGGAAGGTTGAGAACCACTGGTCTAGGTGGTCACATATGTTTCCTATTAGTTATAATATAACAAGAGGCCCGGTGCACGAAATTCATGCACTGGAAGGTGGGGTTCCCTCAGCCCAGCCTGCCCCTCTCACAGTCCGGGAGCCCTCAGTGGATGTCCTACTGATGGCCACAGTCTGGAAGCAGAGGCTCGGAGCAGGCGTCCCGTGTGTGTGTGTGTGTGTGTGTGTGTGTGTCTGTCTGTCTGTCTGTCTATCTGCTAGGGCCTGCCCCCAGCCACACCATGTAGGCTCAAAGCAGTTGCCGTGTGTGTGTGTGTGTGTGTGTGTGTGTGTGTGTGTCTGTCTGTCTATCTGCTAGGGCCTGCCCCCAGCCACACCATGTAGGCTCAAAGCAGTAGCCGTGTGTGTGTGTGTGTGTGTGTGTGCGTGTGTGTGTGTGTGTGTGTGTGTCTGCTGGGGGTCTGCCCAGCCACACCATGGAGGCTTGGAGCAGGCACTGTGTGTGTGTGTGTGTGTGTGTGTGTGTGTGTCTGCTGGGGGCCTGCCCCCAGCCACACCATGGAGGCTTGGAGCAGGAGCCCCTCTGTGTTGATCTCTCAGGCTCCTGGCCTCCACTGCATGTTGTACTCTCCCTTGAGCTATGGCCAGGATGGGGGTGCTGTTTGCAAGCCAGGCTTTCCTGCTCCCGGATTGCCATGGCGACCGGGGAGCAGGCCCTGCTGGGGGCTTGCTTTCCTGCTCTCGGATCCTCATGGCGACCGGGGAGAAGGCACAGCTGGGGGTTGACCTCAGGCCAGGCTTGCTTTCCTGCTCCTGGATCACCATGGCAACTTGGGAGCAGGCAAAGTTTGGGGCTGCCCGCAGGCCAGGCTTGCTTTCCTGCTCCCGGATCCTCATGGCAACCAAGGAGAAGGCACAGCTGGGGGCTGCCTACAGGCCGCACTTTTCTACTTACCAATGGCCGGATCACCACAGCGACCCAGGGCCCAGCGGCACTTTCCTGCTCTCCAATAGTCATAGGGTCCTGGCTGGGAGCGGAGCTTAGCAGTGCAGGGCTTAGGTGGCACGGGGGTCCCGGCTGGGGGCTCAGGTGGCACATGGGGGCTGGCTGGTTTGCCCTGAAAGTGTCCCAGCTCAGGGTGGGAGTCCCGCTTGGGTGCCTGGCCAGCCTGGATGATGGGCTGATGGCTGTTGGCAGCTGGCCACACCCCCTTCAGGGTGGGGGTCCCCACTGGGGTGTCTGGCCAGTCTGGGTGAGGGCCTGAGAGCCGTTTTCAGGCTGGAGGGCAACTTAAGCTCTCAGCCTCTTCTTTTTTTCTTTCTTTTTTTATTCTGGGATTTATTTACCTTCTATTGCTGTCACTGGAGCTGAGAGCCAGCTCCAGCTCTGAGGGCTGAAAGCAGGTTCTGGGTCTGTTTGGCTTCTATAATTGAAACTCTGTTGCCATCACAGCAGCTCTAAGCTCTGAGGCTGAAGCTGGCTGAAAGTAGGTTTCTAGGTTTGTTTAGCTTCTATAATTGAAACTCTGTTGCCATCACTGCAGCTCTAAGCTCTGAGGCTGAAGCTGGCTGAAAGAAGGTCTCTGGAGCTTGTTTAGCTTCTATAATTGCAACATAGTTGCTTAGAGTGCAGCTCAGAGGCTGGCAGCGGCAGGCCAGGAACGTTGGCTTCCTCCGTCACTGGAGCAAGCAAGCCTCCTGTTTGCTTCAGCTGTGTGGCTGCCGTCCGCCATCTTGGTTGGCAGTTAATTTGCATATCCTGCTGATTAGCCCATGGGAAGGGTGCTGGGGTTATGGTCAATTTGCATGTTTCTCTTTTATTAGATTGGATGGTTGCTAATATATATGTGAGGTCAGGGTGCTCATTTCAATGCCCTTGTGCTCTTTGGAACTAAATGACATTCACTGATTCTCATATCTTTGATGATTTTCATGTGATTTCTGCATAAAACACCTGTCCTTTTACTTTTCTGAAAAAGATTGTAGCTGTAAGTTCCCTCCATATCTTCACCCGCTTCTTAATTCTGCAATTACTTCTGTTAAACTTAAAAATACAGGGGATTTGCCTGCCCAGAGAGGCTCTCATCATTGATGTTTCTAACTCCCTCTCCCTCTCCCTTCCTCTCTGAAATCAATAAATATATACTTTAATACCTGTTTTTCTCTCACTTTAATCCACTATATCTATTATATTTTCATTTTCCCATTGCAGTCCAGTCTACATATCTTAGTTTTTACTTCATAGTATAGCTCACTTAACATCAATGCTTGAAGTCAAAAGCTATGAGACACGTATAAAAACATAAGTTTCCCTAAGAGACCAACCAAATACTATTTGGAGAATCTTGTTAAATTAGTTAGGAATAGAAGAATTTCTGGTGGTTGCTTTCAAGCAGTGGGCATACATCCCTTGACAAATTGTAATTCCCTGCTCTCATCATCTCCATGAAAATAAACGGTGCTGTTAAAACATTGCCGGGGCCAGTGCCTCTGTCCAAAACAGTGACAGCTGAGACTGTACAAAGTGTGAGGCCACATTGTCCCCACTGTGAGAAGCCATCATTGAGATTTGGGATAAGAATAATAATCCCCCATGGGCACTCCCTGCTGTGAATCCATAGAAACATCCAGTTTGCACAGGGACAGATGAATTGGGCCAAAGGTGGTTTCTATGTAACCGGTCTCGGTACTTTCCATCATTCCTGCCAATGACTTATTGTGAGAGATTGTCCCTAATGAATGCAGAGACCAAAGTGTTGGTAAATTACCCTCCAATACCCATAGCCGGTGCGTTCGACTGCTGGTCAAGGGCACGTCTTGGTGGCAGTTTCCATCCCAGGCCCTGGTCGGAGCTTGTGCGAGAGGCACCCAGCCCATTAATGTCTCTCTCTCTCTGTCTCTCTCTCTCTCTCTCACTTCCCCTTCTCCCTCCCTTGCACTCTTTCTCTAAAGTTCAATGGAAAAAGTATCCTCAGGTGAGGATTTTTTTAAAAAGTAAAAACAAATGAAAAGGGCAAAGTCCTACTTAAGAAGGAGCTAAATATTCCCGTCAGTTTCCACTCACCTTGTCCACGAGCCCAGGAGACCCACAGGGTGAGGATGACCGTGACTAGTAGCAGCATGGTGGGCTCCCGGGTGTGTTATCGCAGAGAGTCCAGCGCTGCTGTTTGGGGTTCAAATCTGCTTCATGAGCCGTTACCGAGTGTGGCTCTAAATTCAAGTGAAACTACCGGGAAGCTGGTTGACTGGGGTCACTCGGGAGATATCAAAGTTCAAAGACTTTTGCAATTCTGAAAATTTGCATGAAGGATTTCACAATCATTTCTTGAGTTACTTCTGTGATATATATTTGTGCCACTTTCCTTACATAAGTTGAAACCTGGATCCAAGAGTGGTATGAAACTCTAATCTTTAAACTCTTCTTGAGAATGGGTGAGGTTCTTCCTCAACCAGGAGATTCACAGGGGAACAGCTCTGCCTGTGTGTCCCTGTGACGTTCTCTCTCCCCAGTGCAGTCCTTAGGGGTCTCTGGACACAGCGTACATTCCTGTCTGTAGGAAAGCACTGATTTTTTTTGTAAACTCACAATAGACAACACGTCAGAAGTACAACAATTTCAGCACATTGTTTGCATTCAATTTTTTTTTCATGTTTTGTTTCTTTTTAGAAGCAGTGAGAGAGAGAGAGAGAGAGAGAGAGAGAGAGAGAGAGAGAGAATATCAATGGGAGAGAGACACATCCTACACACACCGCAACTGGAACAGAGATGAAACCTGCAACCTAGATATATGCCCTTGACCAGGACTTGAACCGACGACCCTTTGGTTTTGGAACAACACTCTGACCACTGAACCACAGGACAATTTTAACAAATAATTTTTGATTGTACTACTTCCTACAGTATATTTCTAAGCTCAGGTGTTTTGTTTGACCGGTTAAACATCTGATTCAATAGGCAGAAAACCACACTCTTACTTCCAATGCTGTTTATTGCTCTATTGACAAGTAGCCTAATCCCACGATGGTGAAGAATTATTGTCTTGGTACAAGTGTAAGTGATGATATAGTTGCCTTAACAATTTTGGGGGAAGATTAAGCTGAACCGGAGGCTAACATTTGCTTTTATGTCCTTTGAAATATAGTGGAAAAGAGCAGGAAATGCCAGAAGCCTGGAAGCTTTGAGCAAAGAGCATTAGGTGGGACTGGCCACATATTTGGGGCCACAGGGCTTCTTCATTCACATCTGGGGAACACTATTGTCCCAGACACGTGCATATACTCGATATTTTTACAGTTTTTAAGTCCATGTTACAATAGCTAGGCCTCTTATTAGAATGTAATACCTCCTTGTGACCTGTTTGAATGATTGTATGAGCTAGATGGATAGTAGATATTGCATTTCATCATTTAGGGGGTACAGTGAGCCATGGATAGAGAAGCAAAACTAAGTAATAACCTCTACCATCTGTTGCCAACATGGGTGTGACACAGTTTGGTTTTGACGTGTTTGTGAAGTGACTTTAAGGTGAAGATGGAGACAAACATTTTTTATCTTTTCCTCTGAAATTAGAGTCTCAAAACGCCCCCAGCTGTGGAGAAGCTGAGAAAGTCGGGAGGGGGGCGGGGGAGCAGGGAGGGGAGAGATGGCATCTACTTTCTGGCCAGAGACGTTTCATGAACAGAACACACAGCAGGTTGGTTTGTCACATTTTAATGAGATGCTTATGAGAAGTGGTCCGTTGGTCTCAGATTACAATGGCATCTCCCACATGGCATTTAACAGGAACTCTGATTAATGAATAAAAGTGAGCTATACCCTAATAGAAAAATAAATTGAGAAGAATTAGATTAATATTAAAACATTCTGAATGAGGCACATATTTTAATGTGAAAACTGCCACACAGCTCTCATTTTATGCACAAGTGGGATACTCCATTTTTCCTTCATGACATTGTACTTGGAATGCAGACGGTGGTGACACTTTACGATAGTGACCACGACACCTAAATTCAACAAAATCATTTGTTCTGGAATAAATTTTTTTCGCATACGAATATCTCAACTCTATGTTATGTTTTTCCATTTCTTCTTCTGATATTACACATGCATCTGAAGGTAAAAAAAATAAAAAAGGGACATAAAACTTTAAGTAGTATACAAATTTTCGACAGATTTTTACAGTTTTATGTAGAACATTCTACACAGATCCAGGAATTTATTCTCAAACCCTTTCCAAACCAATTCATTGAAAATCCATTAGTTCATACGCAAATTTTAAACTATCAGTGATGTAAAAAGGAGGCGCTCTGTGGAATGAGTGATCATTGCATGTTATAATCAACATTTACAATGTCACCTACGCTATGAAGGGCTTTCATTAAAGAATCCTTGAAGGAGGTGGTGGAGGTGGATGAGGGTGGAGGGGGCATAAGTGGTGATGGGAAAAATAAAATAAAATAATTGTTTCTTGCTGTTGTTGCTCAAGAATTTTTCAGACTTTATTCCCTCAGACATGACTATTTGGTAGTCAATAGAAGGGGTGATTGTCCATGCAAGTTCTGTTGTAAACAGCAAACATGACATTCATTACACAGATTTCCCAAGGTCCACGAGGAAATTAAAGGACTTACCTAAGCATTTGGGTGGCTCAGACCACTGTCCATCATGGCACGTTATTCTCCTGTTTCCCTCAAGTTCATAGAAGGCCTGGCATTGATACTCCACTGAAGACCCGGGAGCATAGACCGCTAATGGATACGTGGTAATGTCTCCATTGTCAATAACAGGAGGGGGCCCACACTTTCCTGTGGAATCTATGGAGGACATTGTTTGTTTATTGAGTGAGCAGTTGATTTTAAGGGAGCTGCAGAGTAGGTGGGAGCTACACTCACCTCCTCCCGGCCCCAAACTGATTTACAGGAAACGATAGAGCAACAAACCTGAGTAACCAATGAAGGCCAGCGGGACAGGAGTCTAGTAACCAAGTGCTTACAGAAGCTTCACAGAGACTGGGAGGGGAGAATAAGACACCTACCCTTGCACTCAGGTGGGTCTGTCCACTTCCCACTGAAGCAGGTCACCACTGCATTCCCGAAGAGGCCCAAAGGGTGCCTGCATTCATAATGTGCTGTCTCCTCATGTCGATACCTACTCTTCTGGTTTGGTATAAAGGCATTTTGCACTGAGGGAGGGCTGCCACAGGAGACATCTGAATAAAGAGAAAAAAAGGGATCTCTAATGAAGCGATCATTTAGCTGCAATTGAGACTGAAAATCTTCACAAATTTACATGCATGATTGAAAAAAGATAAAGCAATTATTATTATTTTTTTTTTTTGGTAAGAGGCAATCTTCTATATGTTAATTTTCTTTTTCATCCTCTCTGAAAGGTTAATAGAGATTTTTTGTGCAATGAAAATGATGATTATGCGGTGCAAAACTTTTTAGTTTGAGGTAGTCCTATTTGTTTATTTTTCTCTTTTGTTTTGCTTGCCTGAGGAGATATATCAGAAAATAAATATTACTATGAGAAATGTCTAAGATTTTACTGCCCATGTTATTTCTTCTAGGATTTTTATGGTTTTAAATCTTGCATTTACATCTTTAATCCATTTTGATATTATTCTTGTGTAAGGTATAAGACAGTGGTAAAATATCATTTTTTTGCTTGTGTCTGTCCAATTATACCAGCACCATTTATTAAACAATGGCAGCCCAATAAATTCAATAAAAATATAAAAACATTTTTAAAAGTAAAAAAGAAAATGATGGGGTTTCTGAACATTTTTCTTTAAATTTAATAAAATAAATGCAGATATAAAATCAAAGTGAATTTTTAAACACAAGAAACACATAATAAACATATTATTTGGCAGCCAAATGTGGTTCGCAAACATCATGTTTTTGAATGGTAATTTCAGGCCCTTAGAAAATGAGCAGAGTAGCCAGGTTCTTAGAGAGTAAGTCAAGTATTGACATGTTTTAAGGAATATCACATGGCTAAAGAAGAGGATGATTACTTAAGATATCTACACAGAAACTGAGAAAAAATAAGAGTACAATATATTTAGTTTCCTAAAAATACTCCAATAATGTGAGTGCTTAAGGGCACTGCAGTGAGCACTGTGAGGTCATTCGGGAGACTCGGGTGGATATAAAGTAATAAGAGGCTGAAGCTACGTTTCCCCACAAAATGGGCGCAGAGCCCGCTGGGAATCGCTACAATGGTTTCAGGGTCACACCCCTGGGCTTCTGATGCTGAGTCTGAGTGAGCCTGTGAGTCTGCATTTGCCTTTCTACCGATTCCCTGAGATGCTGACACGGCTGTTTCCGGGGTCACGCTCTGAGGGCTCTGGGGCCCCAATGCCCAGCACTGAGTGCACATCCCGTTCCTCTCTATCAGTGGTTCTCAACCTTCCTAATGCCGCGGCCCTTAAATACAGCTCCTCATGTTGTGGTGACCCACAACCATAAAATTATTTTCGTGGCCACTTCATCACTGTAATGTTGCTACTGTTATGAATCATAATGTAAATATCTGATATGCAGGATGTATTTTCATTGTTACAAAATGAACATAATTAAAGCCTAGTGATTAATCACAAAAACAATATGTAATCATATATATGTGTTTTCCAATGGTCTTAGGCAACCCTTGTGAAAGGGTCGTTCGACCCCCAAAGGGGTCGCGACCCACAGGTTGAGAACTGCTGCTCTATGTTGAGTCATAAACCTTCCTTCATCTGGCCTCACCAGAACCTGTGTCTATTTTTTAATGAAGCCAGAAGCCATTCATCAAAATACCTTTGCATGTGGGTGTTCCTATCCAAATGCCGTCCCTACACTCTACAACATTGGGTCCATCCATTTGGTAATATGCTTGACATCTATAAGCCACATGCTCTCCTGACTTGTATGAGTTCTTCAGCTGGCCCACGAGGATGGCGTTGTCATAGCTGGGTGGTCTAGGACAAGTCATTTCTGAAAAAGCCACAACATAGACTTTTCAGTAAATCTTTTAAAGCACATTTCATGCAATAGTTAAACTTTAGAATAACAGATACACACCAAACCAATGTGTACTATACAATGTTTTTCTTATAACTTGAAACTCTTGACTCAATTACATTGAATAATTGTACATTTATCAAAAGTGCAACGTGGGGATGGTGGTGTTGAAAGCCCGAGGAGATGGGCACACTGGGCATGACCAAGACCGAACTTGTTATAATCAAATTCTTATCTGTCCACACGGGCACAGACACTATGTGCACATTTCCATTTCTTTGCTTCTGTCCAAATCTTTTCCCATAATTACATCAAACATCTTCAACTAACTATATTTTTATTGATTTCAGAGAGAAAGGGAGAGGAATTAATAGACAGAAACATCAATGATGAGAGGGAATCATTGATGAGTTGCCTCCTACAGGACCCCCAATGGGGATCGAGCACACAACCCAGGCCTGTGCCCAGACTGGGAACGGAACCCTGACCTCTTGGTTCACAGATCGATGCTCAACCACTGAGCCATGGGGGCCTGGCTACATCAAACATCTTAGAACATTATGGATTTACGAGGAGATAACTGATAAACACTCATTCAATTGAATAATAATGAGGTGGGTGAGCAGGGACCAGCTGTGATACAGGAAGAGATGAGAAGTCAGAGGATGCCCATCAGAACACATGGAAAGTGAACACAGATGACATCAAATGAAATAACTTGGCTCATGTTGGCAAACTTTTCATATTACTATTAATTCTCTAGCAGAATTCAGAACTTCTAGAAATATCTTCTAGAATTAATGCAGTTTTATAGTTGTACCATGGAAACTCTGAACTAAAGGTATTCATCAGCCTTAGAAGAAAATGAAATACACTATACTTGTGCATTCTGGGGGATGGGACCAATTTCCTCCTGAACATTCTATAGACGCAGGTCCACGGATCCGAAATCCTCTGTTACAGGTGTATGTATATTTTTTCCCATGTGGATAACTGTTTAACCTGTTAGGAAGAACAGCATTGGGGACCTCAGGGGGTGGTCCACAAGCAAGGCCTAAAAAAAAAAAAAAGGAAAGTAATGAGTGTGTATTTCACTGAATCTGAACTTCATTTCATGTCCTGATTGTCATATTTCATTTATTTGAAATAAAATGAAAACACAGGGACTAATATCACATGACAGAAAAGGCGCACCAATGCTTTAAAACCAGCATGGTGGTGTGTCCAACTGTCAGCTTGAGCAAGAACTTGAAGCGAAAACTGTGAACAGATCTGAGAATGAGCGTATCAATGCTTCTCTAACCAATTAAGAGCAATAAAAAGAAACACATTGAGAATCATCTTAAGAAAAGTATCCTCTATTGTAAGAGATCACAAGGGGCAATGGAGAGAGAACATAAATCTTTATAAAACCTGACGACAAAGCCTTCATTGCAACCCATATGAATATGTAGGAGTATGAACAGGTATAATTATATGAAGAGTTAGGTTTCATTTCACCACATTTCAGGTTTTTTAGGAAAAAATGCCCAAATTACAAGTGATTTCATAATGAACCTTTAAAATTAATAAAAATAAGCTTGATTTGTTTATGCAAAAATAATTTGGTAAAATATTAAAATCTATATAAATGAAATATAATGCTTTTATACGTTTATAAATCTAAAGAGTTATTTCTCATGACTTTGATGATGACGATGGATTATCTTACTGAACTGCTCCAAAACAGAACTTCAGTGTGCATGCTGTCCTCACCTACACACTGTGGTGAAGCGCTCCATTTTCCCCGGTGGCATGTTATCCCATCTTCTTTGGATAATTTGAAACCATCCTTACAAATATAACTTAATGTGGTGCCATGCGCATATAGCTTGGGTTCCAATGATTCTCTTTCATCTTCTGAAGATCTGGATGAAATAATGCTTCCATGTTCTACATGAGGTGGTTGAGAACATGGAGTTTTTTCTATATGAAAAATAGAGATTAAAGGGTCACACACAAGGATAATTTTTAAATTGAAAAATAAAATCCAACACTGGGACTTTAAAGTAAGGACATTGGAACACGTTAAATTATTAATAACTAAAAGTATTTGAAACTTGCAAAGATATATGTGCCCATAAAGTTGATGCTACTGTCCATGTGTCCCATATGCCTCTTCAGTCTCCTCCTGTTCGTTTTGAGGAGTGACATACGCATGAACAGAACTTGGGTATTTCTGTCACCGGAAGTTTCTGTTTGCATTCGTTTCACATTAGAAAGGAAATAATGCTGATTTTTTTCTGCACCTGGATGGTGTGTACTGTTTGGAGATGAGTGGGATGGGTAGGGGAGAAGGGTGATCTTGTTCCTTTACACAAAGCAGGGGTGTGGGTTACCATCATCTGAGAGACAGTGTAACGCAAGGGACCCACTACTGACCGACACAGCGCGGTATTGACTGCCATTGTCCATCCTGGCACACGATTTCCTCTCCTTCCTGGATTAGAAAGTTTTCTTGACAGAGAATAGATATTTTTTCTCCTTCTTGAAAATTCACGGTCAGGCTCATATGTTGAGAATTGGGAATCTGAGGTGGAGGTGGACATCGTGGTGCTTCTAAAAATATTAAAATCAGATTTCTTGATGAAAAATCATAAGTCAAAAATATTAAAATGACAATTCAGTGAATAAAATGATCAATAATAGTGCACCTGGAAAATCAAACTATAATGCTCTGTTCTGTGTTTAAATATGTTATAGTTTCCGTCTTGTTTGTCACTCTAATATACCTCATTGGGTTTATATTCTCATGGCCTTCCTTGTAGGTTCTTTCCTTTATCCCTTCTGTGATCAATCTTGGGTAGCTTAGCTTATGTAAAATGCTTTCTGTATATTCTAGGCCCAAGGAAATTGGTAAAAATATTGAGGTGAGTGGGTCAAGGTGACCTCCAGTTAAAGAAGAGCAATAGTGATATGAAAAGTGGGATGAACCCTGTTTTATTGGAATTGGTGGTGGCAATGAGACTCAGTGTTTGCAAGACAGATAAATGAGCAAAGACAGATGACTAGATGGGTAGATTCTTACAGAGATAGATGGATGCAGACATAGATAGAGCGTGCACCCATAGACGCTTAGATAAATATACGCGTTATAGGCATAGGCACATCTGTAAGGTAAGAACTTGGTAGCAATGGGATCCCAATAGTAATGCGCACACCCACTGCCCAATGTGACTTTAAAGCCACTGCACTGCCGGGTGGTTTGTTGACAGCTGACCAATGCACAGGATACAATGACTATTCAGAAGCAGTGTTTTGGTTATTTTCTAAATTACTTTCAGGCTACAACATTATTGTCATAATACAGACTTAGAAATAAAAGGTTGAGACACTAAGAGACACCTTCTACAAGGCAGGAAGGAAAATCACCTTTGGAAATGTTCTAAACAAGAGCTCACCTGTGCAGGTCACCTCGGGCTCCCACTTTCCGTTCACGCAGACTGAGTGTTTCTGCTCTGACTTCCTCCCACAAGTGTAACTGATTTTCTTATTATGCTTATAGTCAATCCTATCTGACAACTTTGTCTCATAGGCAATTGCCCTTGATAATTTACACGTCTTCAGTTCAACTGTTGCTGTAAAATGAAAATATTCCATTGAAGACAATAATTATGAAAATCCAGGCCACCAATTAAAAACACCCCCCAAAAAACACCCCAACACAACAACTATAGAGTCCAGAATCTAATGAAATAGGACTTTAGGTTCATAAATTCCACCGGCAACGGTCTTCCTGATCATGTTGCATGAGGTGCGCTACAATGTTTGGACACACAGTCCTATGTCCAGTATTGAAATTTCAGAGAGAATAGTCATCCTAAAGCCATGCTGCCCTTTGGGGATTGCAAGGATATAGGGGTTCACATTTTGTCTGAGCTACATAGGAAAGAGTCATACATGACCAAATATGGTCTCATTTGAAATCTCCAAATTTTCACATCCATTTTTCTTGGTGCCACATATCTCTACATTATTTTCAGTCTATAGTCTTCAAATGGTAAAAGAAAACAATTATCTGTGGATAGAATATATTAATTTCCTAGTTTAATTATATATTTTAAAATAACTTTAATCTGTACTAACAAGAAAAGTTGATCTAAGGTGTAGGGTGTAGACTGTGAATGTTTCAGCATATCTTTGGCACGAACACCAAAAACCAGAATAAGAAATTTGGTTTTTAAGTCGTAACACATTTTGTATACATGTTCTTAGAATCTTTGAGAAGCTATTTTATACACCAGATCATCCTAGAATCCAGTAATATTATAATGCCCTAATAACACATTTATGTTGGCTGCCATATGTTTTAGATATGGACTATGGAAGTTTTCGTACACAGCTACATATTTCAAAAAGGCAATGCAGGTGGAAATCCGTTTTGAATTTGATAAGGTATCAGTGTAGGTCTTAGGTAGATTTTGTTAATAATTTGTTAACGATGAAAGGCAAGTGAGGATGAATAGAACAAAGAACAGTGAAGTAATTGGCCAAAGAAAAGTAATGATTGTGCAATGCAACCTTGAAAAAGAAACTAAATAAAGGGGATTAATTTAAAATAGAGAAGAGGCTTGAGAATTAGTCTTATTGTTAGGGCGGGTCCAGAGTGGTGAGGGACACAAAATGAGTCGTCTTCTTTAAGAGATGAGAACTGAAGGAAGATTTGTGGTCAAAAGGAGGTGTGATGGCTGTGGTATGTCGAAAGATGCTTGTTTTCTGAAAGAATTTATTTATTCAGAGAAAAGAAACGTCTTGCTAGAGTGAAAGGCAGGTTTATAGGAAGTTACAAAATAAACACTGAAGCAGAAAATTTTAATCATATGTCTTTAAGTAAAATTTAGCTTCTCAGGTTTAAATGATGTTAATATTAGGGACAGACGTATAAAATTCTATTGCTAGCTTCTATTTTTCCTCTGTAGATCCTATTGAACAATATAAACAATGAATGTTGGCTTCATTATAATTTGCAAGCTGACATTTTCAAAAATATGGTTGCGTGTAGAGTTTCACAATAAAAAATCACAATGTTATTAAGTGTCAATTAAAGAAGTGTCTTCTCACCAATGCACTGAGGTGGTTGGGTCCACGTTCCCCTAATACATGTAACTGAGCTGTCACCAATCATTGTAAAGCCTTCTCCGCAAGCGAACTCTACTGACTCTCCATGGTGATAGGGGGGCCGTGCTGAGGACACGACCTCGCCGTGCTCCAGCTCAGGTACGTCTCCACATGTACTGTCCTCCTCTGTGAAAATCCCACAAACAAACATTCAACTTTAAAATGTACGTGAGGTCTTGATATGAACAGAAACGCTACTGAAATTTTGGATACATTACCAACACACACGGGCAAGGGTGTCCACTCTCCATCAACGCACTGAATTTTCCTCGCACCCTTCATCAGGAACCTGGGGTTGCACACATACTCCACCACCTCACCATGTTCATATTCCCCTTTAGGTGTGCCTGCCACTGTCCCGTTGGGGAGTCGAGGAGGTTGATCACAGGACTGTACTTCCTCTACGGTAGAAATACTGTATAACTAAAGGTTAATGTGTCTCCTGTACAACTGAAAATCCAGTAAAATGAAGAGATTTTTTTTCTTTAATCTATTACTTCTTATCTAACTTATTATAGCATTCTTTTGAAGAAGGATAAAGACTGGTGTTTACATCAGATTCATGTCTCCCAGTTCTGTTATGATGCAGAACTAGCACATTGGACATATATGTAAGCCCAGGAAACATTCAATATTCTAGATCAGGGGTGGGGAACGTCTGGCCCGAGGGCCATAAAAGGCCTTGGAAATCATTTGGTCTGGCCCTGCCAATGCATTAGGGGTGAGTTAATTAAATATTTTACCAATTACAGTAAGATCATTTTTAAGTTGATAATTTTCTGTGATCTGAGAATGATGTCATAAATATCCAAATGGCCCTTGGCAGAGAAAAGATGCCCCACCCCTGCTCTAGAAGATCTAAAACTAAATGCAAATTAATCACCAAATATCATTGTGAAACTATTCACATTCCATGGATACATTTCATCAAAACTTTTTTGGGGAAAAATCATTGGAGGCAAGCATTTCATCAACAAATTTTAACTCTACATTATATTGCATATGGCATTGAGTTAACTCTGTGATGCTTGAAATTGTCTAGAAATTCTCAGGGAAACTTGAGGTGAGACCCATGCTGATAGAAATGTCCAATACCAATGGTGGAAGTTATGCAAAAAATATGACCAAAGAGGTCACTCCAGCATCACACAATATGTCATCTATGGAGAATTTCAATATATAGTCCAAAAAACAATGAAAGATTATTTCCTTAAAGAAGGAAGAGGGTGGTATCCACTACCCAGCACACATTCCTGGCTTAATGCACTGATTTATAGACACACTGGGAGCCAACAGAAAATTAAGAGAAAAAGGGCAGCTGATGTCCAACATTCTAATTCTTGTTTGAGCAGGTGTCAGAGAATTAATCACCTTTACATGTTGGAGGGCTACGGGACCATCCAAAGTGGTAGCACTGAAGAGAGTCTGCTCCGATGAGAGTGAGGAGTCTATATCTGCAGGAGAATTTCAACACGTCTCCAATGACATATTTCTCTTTCCGGGGCTGAACAATTAAGTTCTGCTCTATATCAGGAACGATGCATTCTCTTTCTATAAAATGGGTAAATAATTGAATGAGAACAGATGATTAACCAGTGCCAAGTAAACTTTATATGTCATGCAAGAATAAGTGGCTGGGTGTTGCATATATGGAGAGGCATCAAATAAATGTTCTCCCTGGAAGTGCATTATCTATTATGTCTGAAACATCCGTCACATTCATTTGGGACCCTCTGATAGCAATAGATGTGCCCTGAACACTTATTTGTAACATCAACTAGCTTATAGTAAATCTGATTTTATCAATGACATTTATAAAATTAAATGCTACATTATTGGTATTATCAAAACAATACTATTCTCTCACATTAAACAACAACGAATGCTACAGTTTTAAATTGCCTGCTTAAATAAAAATTGGTTATTTTAATTTAATATAGTTGGGGAACCAGTCTTTTTAGAGAAGCATTTCTCATGTATTTTGGTAGAGGAACATTAAAAGTTGCTTAGTTAATAACTTAAATCAATTGCTATGAAGAATAAAATCCCAACTCTTTCACGCCTACACTTCCAATGCCATCTTATTGTTTCCTCCCTTTGTTGATCCAGACCCCAGGCTTCATGGTCTCTGAACATTTTTTAAGAGATCAAGTTCCTTGCTCTCCCTGTTGCACGGTTCCAAATGGTTTTCAACCTTTCTGTGTAGAGATGCCTTTCTCTATGAAACAAGCCCTCAATCCCTCCCATTTCCGAAGTCCTTGGATGTATCTGTTCCTTTGAAAATATAAAAATGTATTAGATATATTATTATCATTTGATTCATTATTTAACTTTTTTCATTGTTTTTGTTTTTTTCCCCCCATAATGCAAGGAGCCTGTGGGGAGCCCATAGTAGGTGGGTGTGGAAGCCGGCATGGAGAATGTAGTCTAATCACCACAATATTTTTTAAAAATATGAGAATGTTTGTCACCATGGAAACATTTCACAGATATGGACGAATGAACAATGCTTCCGATCAGCTTGGTGTTGCCCAAGGACACGTGCTTGGCAAATCGTGGAGTGGAATTGAAACCCACACAGACTATGAATCCATCTATCAGACTTCCTGTCCCTTTCATCCTTTTATCTCCCCACACCTAAGGCAACATTCATTCCAACATATTTTTCCTCCTGATTATCTGAGTCCTTTCATTCTCTCTGCTTTGCTGCCCACTCCTCTCCTGTTGGACATCTGCTTGCTGGAATGCTTCAGGGCTCAGATGGAGGTCTCCTCTTTTCTCATTCTGGATTCTTTCCCCATTAGACGTCATCATTTACATGGGGAGAATCTCATATGTTGATCTGGCCAGGCCTCAACGTTCAATTCTGTAGCTTAGAATCTAATGTTGATGGTCCATGGGCAGCTCAACGCTCATGCGCCCATGTCAACAGCGGAGATGCTCCTCTCCAAGAGCTCTTCCTCCTGCCCGCACCACCTGACCAAACGCCACCTCCACGTACCTGCTTCCTTCTGAGAGAACATTTACAATAAACGTGTGAGTTCCTGGACGATGACTCTGCCTGACACCCAACACTCAGTAACGTCACTGTCTTTTCTACCAACAGGCATCCCAGATCTGTCCTCTGCTCTGCATCTCCTCAGCCGTCACTCTGGCCCAATCTCCACCGGAAATCACTGCCCCCCTTCCTCAGTGGAACCCTCATAGTTCCCAAGGATTGTTTGGTTTTCAAAGTTTTACACGTCCTGTCTCCATGAGTTGGATCCACCCCCGTGCCCACAGATAGAGGTTCTATTTCTAACCCCGGGAAAACAGACAGCAGGCTGGCAGACATGCAGGATTCGTGGAACTGTCCTCAGAACTGTCCACAATCAGGAAGTAAGGAAGTCCTCTCGGGACCTGCAGGAACAAATACTCAGCTTGGAGGTGGCAAGAACCAACTCGGGAGAAAACTGCTGAGGAAGTTGTAAAACATATCACCTGGGTCACGAGTATCTAAGTTCACAGAATATAAATGGTTGCATTTAGAATAACAAAACAATGATACGCTTTACACACATTTTGTTGATTTCGATGATCCTGGAAATCAGTACTTACCCTGACAGGTGGGTGTATCAGACCAACCATTGTCACCACACACTATGGAGCCTACGGTGTGTCCATCTCGGTTTTTATATCCATCCTGGCATTCATAGGCCAACCTGTCATTGACCTTAAACCACGTGCCATCACTTCTGGCTCTGGCATTCACAAATACTGGCACACCACAAGATTCTAATGCATAATAGAATTGAAGATTTCACTTCTAATATTATTTAACGGACAATCAAATTTCATAAGTTCCATCCCAAGAATAAAAAGCATTATCACTTAGCATGTGCTAATAAATGTGCATCATATACAAGTAATCAAAGCATACTAGTGATAAATCACTTTCCTAAAATCGGTTCTCATGAGAGAAGCATGTATTTCTACACATCAGTTTTACCATCACTTAAATCACCAAAACTTTTATTTTAAGAACATTTTTCTCAATGCAATTAACGTTAGACATTTATTCTGTGTTAGCAATAAAATAGGCCATAAGAGATGCATTGTACTTCTTCTTTTTGGCAAAGAAGAATATCATTTTGTGAGTGTAGATGCCAAAGTTATTAGCAGTTGTGACATATATGCCAGAAAAAAATGAATTGGTTCAACTAAAAAGTTATTTTTCACCTGTGAGTGTAAATTTAACATTTTATACAATTAAACATTCTGTATAATTCTCCTTTAACACATACTAATTTTTACAGCTCACATGCTGATTTAGCTTTTTCAGATTTTTTAATGACTATATTCTTTTATACTTTTCAAGGTTGAATGTAAAGATAGTTCTATATTTATAATTAGCATAAGAAAGCTAAGTGCTAAAATATGGTCTCAATTTTCACTAACACTATATTGGAGTGGTGTTAATAAACGTTTAAATAATTTACCTCTTATTTTATAATATACTATGTAGCTAGCTAGCTTAAAGTGCTAAAAAAATAAATTAAAGTTATAATAATAAAAATAATAGACACATTTCCTGCTTTCTTAATAAGATTGTTGTAATGCATAGTTGATCACAATTACTATAAAATGAGTCTGATATGGATGCAACATCCTTTTTCCTTTGGCTGGTTCCCATGGTACATATGGAAATGGAAAGCAATGGAAACAATAGGAATGGACATTTTAAATATCTCCTTCACTTAAAGTGAATGAAAACTATCACTGCATAGCTTTGGAATGAATAGGACAAAATGAGCGAACTGTCTAGGGAATGTTCATGAACTTCGAGGTCATAAAGCAGAGAGCTCCCTCCCTGCCGCGGACGCTGGTTGTGTAGGAGCATCTCACAGTCTCCACTCACTGCACATCCTTGCAGGCTTCCTGGAGGAAGTGGCTGCTCAGAAGAGGAGCTCCCCTGCAGCACCGAACACATAAACCACACAAGTGACTTTCCCCTAACCTGTGTCCTGTGAGCCCACATTTCACTTACAAGCCTAACTTTTATGTCCAGGAACTGAGACTCTGAGAGGAAAGTCTGATCACCTGCAGACAGGTAAACAGGGCAGGACCTCAGCTCAAAATGGATGAGCTTACAGCGGAATCCACACAGCCCGTAGGCAGTTTGCAAATCGCAGGATGGTTTATGGGGGATAAACCTTGAACTGAATGATGGGCTCATGTCTACCCTACAGTAATTCATTGTAAAAGAGAAAAAGAAATTATGTACGTTTTCTCACAAATTTCTTTTTTGGGTTTTTCAAATAGAACTATGTCAGCTTCCACCACCCACAAAAAAGAAATCAGTTAAAGTAAACATGTCTTCAACGGTCATTAAAATAACAGACATGACAGTCATGAATGACTTACTAATGCATCTGGGTTGAGCTGACCATCCATTCTGGAGACACGTAATATACCCGGATGTGTGACCATCTTCTGTTACATAATCTTGTTTGCACTTATATTTTACTTTTTGATTTAAGAGATATGTAGGTTCAGGCTCAGCAATAAATCCATTCTCAATTTTTACCTTTGACTTTAAACATGTTTCTAAAAGAAGGAGAACGTAAGGAAACAGTAAGCACACGGTCTGGGAACAGTTTCCTAAGGACTCACACACTACAATGTAAGAAATAAGGGCCATTTGCTAATGAAAACCAGGAAAATTCCTAATCATCCGAAGCATTGTGTCAGAGAAAATAGATTATGAGTTTCCAAAAATCTTAAATCTAGATATTAAAAAATTTGGAAGGACTAAACCAGATTTAAACACTCGGGATGCCTTGTAAGAAATTATTAATAATCGGTTTGCCTCATGAATCTGGAAGCCCACAGCCCCCCAGAGCTCTCCTAGCAACAGGCCCTTTCCTGGGCCTGATTGGGTGTCAATATTGCTAAGAGGGTGGAGCTTAAGTGTTCTCACCCCATGGGAAGCAATGGCCCCTCTGTGAGGTGATGGATGTGCTATGCAGCTCCATCTGGTGGTCATGTCACCACGTGTGCTTATATCAAAATAGCAAGCTGTCCGCGTTAAACATATGCAATTCCCATGTTCAGTTACACCCCATTGGTGCTGACAAAGGAAAACCAACTGGAAAACAGAAACATCTGAGCAGGAATCAACTAGAAACCAAACATGAGAGAGAATGTACAGAGTCAAACGGTGCTTCATTGAAAATATGCACTAAAATGGATAAACACACGGAAAGAACAATGAAGAGAGTGCCAGCCACACAGACACAATGAGGAAACGGAGCCAAATCTATGAACATGACCTTGTGAGGCGTATGGACACGGCCAGTGCCTAACTATGGTTCCCAAGGCATAGGGTCAACCGGTGGGACCTCCATTCTCCACAGGGTTTGTTGGGAGGTGGGAACTTCCCAGATCACAGCACAGGAAGGGAAAACCCGGGCAGATGTGTCAGTCCTACTGAACAGGAGAAACGAAGGCCGCTGTTCCCAAAGAGGCCCAAACTCTGAATGTCCATAACCAGAGAGGAAAGAGCCCTGGAATGGGGGGGGGGGGGGGGGGGAGAGCTCTACAAACCTGCACAGCGATCCTAGATTCTTTGGTGAATACACCCCCTGGAGTGGAGGATGGAACCGCCTGAGAATGGGCGGAGCACAACTACCAGAGGAAAGAGCTGCCAGGAAACAACAAATTCCAAGATCCCAGGGCACACCCAGCACTGGAAATACTCAGATTAATCAGTCAGATGGGAACAGGTCTTAAACACAAATCACTTAGTAGAGAGACTGGAAGAGGCCTCCTCCATCCAGACCCTGAACAAACTCTTCTGTGTAAAGGCTACCACACCAGCCTAATTCATTGATCAACAAGCTTTGACTAGATCACGTTGAGTGGAACAACCTAGACTTCCAACACGGAACATCAAGCCAGTAGGACTCGGGCTGTCCAACCTCAAACCCTCAAGAGGAGCACTCTGGGAGGAGCCACTCGGGGTGAAGTTGTTGCTCTCAGAGCCTGCAGTGCATCCACTGTGGGCCCTTGGCTCCAATGGGGTGTGAAACTTCTCACTGGGTTCCCGGAGCCTCATGCAGGGTGATTGTCAGAATCTCTGTTCTTTGTGGGGAAGATGACAGAACCTCCTAATCAGCCATCTTGCTCATGACACTGTTATTACAGGTTTTCTTTGGGGTCTTTTTCTGTTTTGTTTCGTTTTTAATTAATGTCTACCAATAGGCTTCTTTATTTTGCTATTGATATATCAAGAAATTGGGGTTTCCACTTTACACACTTGAAAAAATAAAACCAAGTAGGGCCATTGGCAAAATAGGAAGCTCAGAGAAACCATTTGCCACAGTTATTACAGGTGAGTCTTAGACAATCACAACCAGACTGGATCTTAGACCAGTTTTCTAACTAACACAGATGCATCTGGGAGGAGGGAGCCAGCCATTCTCCGTACAGGTCATTGTGGTCTGCTTGTTTTGAAGCATGTAGCCAGGATAGCAATTAACATTTACAGATGTGCCCTGCAAGTAGCTTTGCTCATATCGTGGACGATGTCCATTTTCCAAATAATTGAAAATGCATTTTCCTGAGAATTGTAAAATGATGATTAAAACACATAAATGGGATCAAAATAAATTAAAAACAATCTTTATAATATTTAAATTAGATGCATAAGCATCCGAAAGTAGCACATAACTTAAGAAGCACTACAGATGCTACCAATGTTTTTAAAATTCATATTAAATGGTATTTATCTGTAGTTTCCACAACTGAAATATGTGTAAATGCTAAGGGCAGCCTTGTAGAATCTGTTTCTATGTCTCGTGCTGTTAATGAAGACCCTTGATGACAGAGAAATCCAGTATCAGTCATTCTGCTCAGAGACTCATCCTCCACCTACTTTCCCCACAGGCTTAGGGAGCTCACGTTTGCTCTCTCCACTCCGGACTATGGCTTCGGGCACAGGACAGAGAGGTTCACTCACTGCGGCAGGGCACTTTCGGGGAGCAGCCATCTTTTTCACAAGTAATGTAATCCCAGGAGCCTTGTGAAGGAGTGACATAGTTGTCATCACAGTAATAGTGAAACCATTGTCCTACCGATACTGGGAAGGATGCTCTATACCTATCTTCCCTATATAGGTGTCCATGTTTTATTTCTGGAAAGTCACAGGGCTTAACTAGCAAGTGAAACAAACAAAACACAGTATAAGTAATGTTTTGCCTTAATAGAAATGTAATGAGAGATACCTTGTTTCATTGATGAATTATACTCTCATATGCCCATAATTACACTCATTGCATTAGGCTCTCTAGGACAAGAGAAGTTATCATCTTCAGATGATGTGACTAACACTTGTTCCCTGATCATTTCACAATATATACAAATACGGAATCATTATAGTGAACACCTGAACTTAATACAACACTTTAGGTCAATATTATCTGCATACATCATCACTCTCCTTGTCACTGTTATGCACACTGAGCTCTGTGTCACGGTGGTCATGGCCTCCTCTTAAGGCACCTGACTGTCCACATTCATTTGGCCTTGGCCTTGAATGAACCCTGAGCCACTGACCTGTTATGTGTGTCATTTCATTGTCACCCATGGAAGATCCAGCTTAAGTGCGGGCCCCTTTTCCAATGAGCTGATCCACAAGGAGCAGCAATGAGATGGTAGAGACAGAAAACACTGGAAAAGGGGCAGCCCCCCAGGAATGAAGTGCCCTGTGGGCTGAGGGGCGTGTGTGACATGTGGGGCTTTAGAAAGTGCACAGTGTCTCCCACATTCATCCCCTCATACTAGGGAGCCCCGGGCCCCTCCCTTGAGTGAGGCTGGACTGAGAGGTGCTCTTCTGAAGAGGTCACGTGGCTGAGGGGACCATGTGACCAGGTCATCGATGCTCTGGAGGCGCCCCCAGGGCCCTCAGGTCATCGCTCTGGGGAGGGTTCCTGCCCTCAGGCCGCCGATGGAAACACCCAGGGGGACGGCTGCGGAGGCTCCTGCACTCGCCCTGGGCAGCGTCCCAGGGAGCAGCAGGGAGGACCCAGAACCAGGCAGCTAAGCGGCGCCCAAATCCTGACCCCCCAACACTGACACACAGGGGGCTGTTGTCTGAGGCCGTGTGTTCTGGGGAGTTTGTTACACAGACACCAATATCTCGTGTTCTAGGTGTTGAATGGTAGTGTTGTTACCCAGTGATCTAATTCACATAGTAGAATATTAGTGAGAGAAACATATATGCATACATATTCATGTACATATTTAACACTGATGAGCAAAACATTAAAAGTTTTTATTAACAAAAATGTGGTTTTGATCTTAGAATTGGAGACTTTGGAAATCAAAGACTGCCTTGAGCCTCTGCGTTACCTTCTCAGTGAGGGAAAGATTTGGACTTATTAGGTCCCCTTCAGTTTTCATTTATTTTTTATCAACTTCAGAGAAAAAGGGAGAGGGGGAGAGAGAGAGAAACATCTATAATGAGAGAGAATCAAGGATCCGGTGCCTCTTGCACGCCCCCTACTTGGATCAGCCCACAGACCCGGCATGTGCCCTCTTGGGAATTGAACCGTGACCTCCTGGTTCACAGGTCAACACTAAACCGTTAGCCACACCAGCCAGGCAGATCCCCTTTATTTTTAAGTTTAAGAGAAGTAATTGTGGAATTAAGAAGCAGGTGAAGATATGGAGGGAACTTACAGCTACATCTTGGAGGAGGATCCCAGCCCTTGTCAGTACAATTTACAGTGTTTTCCTGGGTGGAAGGGAAGAAGCCACTTGAACAGGAGGATGTGATTCCGTGTCCCAGGTCATGTCAGCAGTGAAGTGACTGTTTGGAAAGGGTCACACGCTGATCACCTAGACCCAGTGTAAAGTAAAATCTGTCTGCAATGTTTGATGTTAATCCACACGAACCTCAATGAGCCTTTAATATGTTTATTTTTCCTGGCCGGTGTGGCTCTGGGGTTGAGCATGACCTCTGAACCAGGAGGTCAGGGTTTGTTTGCTGCTGAGGCCACATATCCAGGTTGGCAGCTTGATCCCCCAGGGCGGGGGCAGGGGGGATGGAGGGGGCCTATCAATGATTCTCTCTCACAATTGATGTTTCTAACCCTCCCTCTCCCTTCCTCTCTAAAAACAATAAATATATATTTCAATCCATGTTTTTCTCTCACTTTAATCTGCTGTATCTACCATATTTCCAGACTCCCATTGCAGTCCAGTCACATATCTTACTTTTCACTTCATAGTATGGCTACACTTAACACCAATGCTGGAAGCCAAAAGCTCTGAGACACATATAAAAGCACACGTTTCCCTAAGAGACCAACCAAATACTATTTGGAGAATTTTGTTAGATTAGTTAGGAATAGAAGAACTTCTGGTGGTAGCTTTCAAGCAGTGGGCATACATCCCTTGACAAATTGTAATTCCCTGCTCTCATCATCTCCATGAAAGTAAACGGTGCTGGTAAAACATTGCCGGGGCCGGGGCCTCTGTCCAAAAGAGTGACAGCTGAGACTGTACAAATGTGTGAGGCCACATGGTTCCTACTGTGAGAAGCCATCATTGAGATTTGGGATAAGAATAATAATCCCCCATGGGCACTCCCTGTTGTGAATCAGTAGAAACATCCAGTTTGCACAGGGACGGATGAATTGGGCCAAAGGTGGCTTTTAGTTAACCGGTCTCGGTACTTTCCATCATTCCTGCCAATGACTTATTGTGAGAGATTGTCCCTCATGAATGCAGAGACCAAAATTTTAGTAAATTATCCTCAAAGAGCCGTAGCCGGTGCGTTTAACTGCTGGTCAAGGGCACATGTCTTGGTGGCAGTTTCCAACCGAGGCCCTTGGTCAGGGCTTGTGTGAGAGGCAACCAGCCCATGTGTCTCTCACATCACTGTGTGTGTGTGTCTCTCTCATCCTCTTCTCCCTCCCTTGCACTCTTTCTCTAAAGTTCAATGGAAAAAGTATCCTCAGGTGAGGATTTTTTTAAAAAGTAAAAACAAATGAAAAGGGCAAAGTCCTACTTAAGAAGGAGCTAAATATTCCCGTCAGTGTCAACTCACCTTGTCCACGAGCCCAGGAGACCCACAGGGTGAGGATGACCGTGACTAGTAACTGCATGGCGGGCTCCCGGGTGTGTTAGCGGAGAGAGTCCAGTGCTGTTGTTTGGGGCTTAAATCTGCTGCAGTTACTAAGTGTGGCTCTGAATTTAAGTGACAGTACCGGGAAGCTGGTTGACTGGGGTCACTCGGGAGATATCAAAGTTCAAAGAGTTTTGCAATATCTGTGTATTTGCATGAAGGATTTCACAATTATTTCTTGAGTTACTTCCGTGATATGTATTTGTACCACTTTCCTTAGATAAGTTGAAAACTGGATCCAAGAGTGATATGAACTCTAATCTTTAAACACTTCTTGAGAATGGGTGAGGTTCTCCCTCAACCAGGAGATTCACACGGGAACAGCTCTGACTGCATGTCCCTGTGACGTTCTCTCACCCCAGTGCAGTCCTTAGGGGTCTCTGGACACAGCACATTCCTGTCTGTAGGAAAGCACTGATTTTTGTGTAAACTCACAATAGACAACACCACAAAGTCCAAGAATTTCAGCACATTGTTGGCATTCAATTTTAGTTCATGATTTAAGAAGAAGGAGGAAAGAGAGAGAGAGAGAGAGGGAGAGAGAGAGAGAGAGAGAGAGAGAGAGAGAGAGAGAGAGAGAGATGTGAGAGAGACACATCAATTGCTTGTGTCCTGTGCACCCCCGACTGGGACAGGGATCGAACCTCCAACCCAGATGCATGTCCTTGACCAGGACTTGACCCACAGACCCTCTGGTCCTTGGACCAAAACTCTGACCACTGAACCACCACAAGGACAATTTTAACATATAATTTTTATTGTACTATTTCCCACAGTACATTCTAAGCTCACATGCTTTGTTTGACCGATTAAACATCTGATTCAATAGGCAGAAAGCCACACCGTTACCTCCACTGCTGTTTATTGCTCTATTGGCAAGTAGTCTAATCCCACGACGGTGAAGAATTATTGTCTTGGTACAAGTGTAAGTGATGATATAGTTGCCTTAACAACTTTGGGAGAAATTTAAGTTGAAAAGGAGGCTAACATATTGTTTTTATGTCCTTTGAAATATATTGGGAAAGAGCAGGAAATGCCGGAATACTGGCAAGCTTTCAGGCAAGAAGACCAGTAGGTGGGACTGGCCACATATTTGGGGCCACAGGGCTTCCTCATTCACATCTGGGGAACACTATTGTCCCAGACACGTGCTTATACTCAATATTATATCAGTTTTCAAGTCCCTGTTACAATAGTTAGGCCCCTGATTAGAATCTAATACCTCCTTATGACCTGTTTGAATGATTGTATGAGCTAGATGGATAGTAGATGTTGCATTTCATCACTTTGCGGGTAGAGTGAGCCATGGATAGATAAGCAAAACTAACTAATAACCTCTACCATCTACTGCCAACATGAGTGTGACACAGTTTGGTTTTGACGAGTTTGTGAAGTGACTTTAAGGTGAAGATGGAGACAAGCATTTTTTACCTTTTCCTCTGAAATTAGAGTCTCAAAACGCCCCCAGCTGTGGAGAAGCTGAGAAAGTCGGGAGGGGGGTGGGGGAGCAGGAGGGGAGAGCTGGCATCTACTTTCTGGCCAGAGAAGTTTCATGAACAGAACACACAGCAGGCTGGTTTGTCACATTTTAATGAGATGCTTATGAGAAGCGGTCCGTTGGTCTCAGATTACAATGGCATCTCCCACATGGCATTCAACAGGAATTGTGATTAATGAATACAAGTGAGTCACACCCTACTAGAAAAATAAATTGAGAAGAATTAGATTAATATTAAAACATTCTGAATGAGGCGCATATTTTAATGTGAAAACTGCCACACAGCTCTCATGTTATGCACAAGTGGGATACTCCAGCTTTCCTTCTCGACATTGTGCTCGGAATGCAGATGCTGGTGACACTTTAGTATAGTGACCTTTACGGCACGTAAATTCAACATAATCATTTGTTCTAGAATAAACCTTTTTCGCATACGAATATCTCAACTCTATGTTATGTTCTCTCATGATTTCTTCTGATATTACACATGCATCTGAAATTTAAAAAAAAAAACATAAAACTTTAACTAGCAACAAATATTTTCCACAGAATTTTATACTTCTATGTAGAATTTTCTACACAGATCCAGGATTTTAATCTCAAACCCTTTTCCAAACCAATTCATTAAAAATCCATCATGTTTCTATAACTCATTTTAACTATCAATGATGTTAAAATGAGGTACTCTGTGGAATGTGTGGTCATTGCACGTTATAATCAACATTCACAATATCACCTATGCTAAGAAGGGCTTTCATTAAAGAATCCTTGAATGGGTGGTGGAGGTGGATGAGTGTGGAGGGGGCATAAGTGGTGATGGGGAAAATAAATTAAAATAAAGAAAAATGATAGTTTCTTGCTGTTGTTGCTCAAGAACTTTTCAGACTTTATACCCTCAGACATGATTATTTGGTTGTCAACAGAATAGGTGATACTCCATTCAAGTTCTGTTGTAAACAGCAAACATAACATTCATTACACGGATTTCCCAGGGTCCACGAGGAAATTAAAGGACTTACTTAAGCATTTGGGTGGCTCAGACCACTGTCCATCATGGCACGTTATTCTCCTGTTTCCCTCAAGTTCATAGTAGGCCTGGCATTGATACTCCACTGAAGACCCCGAAGCGTAGAATGGCGATATATATGTGGTAACATCTCCATTGTCAATAGCAGGAGGGCGCCCACATTGTCCTGTGGACTCTAAGAGAGGATATTGTTTGATTTAATGAGTGAGCAGTTGATTTTAAGGGAGCTGTGGAGTAGGCAGGAACTACACTCACCTCCTCCCGGCCCCAAAGTGATTTACAGGAAACGATAGAGCAACAAACCTGAGTAACCAAATGAAGGCCAGCGGGACAGGAGTCTAGTAACCAAGTGCTTACAGAAGCTGCACAGAGACTGGGAGGGGAGAATGAGACACCTACCCTTGCACTCAGGTGGGTCTGTCCAATTCCCACTTAAGCATGTCACCACTGCTTTCCCGAAGAGGTCAAAAGGGTGCCTGCACTGATAATGTGCTATATCCCCATGTCGATACCTAGGCTTCTGGTTTGGTATGAAGGCATTTTGCACTGAGGGAGGGCTGCCACAGGAGAGATCTGAATAAAGAGAAAAAAAGGGATCTCTAATGCAGTGATCATTTAGACGCAATTCAGACGGAAAACTTCACAAATTTACAGACAAGATTGAAAAAAGAAGATAAAGCAATTTATTTGGTAAGAGGAAAGCTTTTATATCTTAAGTTCCTTTTCCATCCACTCTCAAAGGTTCATAGACATTTTTAGGCCAATGAAAATCATGATATGCTGTGCAAAACTTTTGAGTTTGATGTAGTCCTATTTGTTTTTCTTTTGTTTTGTTTGCCTGAGAACATATATCAGAAAATAAATATTACTATGAGAGATGTCTAAGATTTTACTGCCCATGTTTTTTTCTCTAGGATTATTATGGTTTTTGAATCTCACATTTACGTCTTTAATCCATTTTGAGATTATTCTTGCATAAGATATGAGAAGGTGGTCCAATTTCATTTTTTGTTGTTGCTGTGTTTTTCCAATTATACCAGCACCATTAATGGCATCCCAATAAATTCAATAAAAATTTTAAAACTTTTTTAAAAGTAAAAAAAAAAAAATGACGGTTTTTCTGAACATTTTTCTTTAAGTTTAGTAAAATAAATGTAGATGATATAAAATCAAAGTGAATTTATAAACCCAAGAAACTCATAATAAACATATTATTTGGCAGCCAAATGTGGTTTGTAAACATCATGATTTTGAATTGGGATTTTAGGCCCTTAGGAAATGAGCAGAGTAGCCAGGTTCTTAGAGAGTAAGTCAGGTATTCACATGCTTTGAGGAACATCGCATGGCTAAAGAAGACGATACGTGCTTAAGTATCCACACAGAAACTGAGGAAAAATAAGAGTACAATATATTTACAGTTTCCTAAAAATACTCCAATAATGTGAGTGCTTACGGGCACTGCAGTGAGCGCTGTGCAGGTCATTGGGGAGACTCGGGTGGATATAAAGCAATAAGAGGCTGAAGCTACGGTTCCCCACAAAAGTGGGCGCAGAGCCCGCTGGGAATCGCTACAATGGTTTCAGGGTCACACCCCTGGGCTTCTGATGCTGAGTCTGAGTGAGCCTGTGAGTCTGCATTTGCCTTTCTACCGATTCCCCAGAGACGCTGACACGGCTGTTTCCGGGTCACACTCTGAGGGCTCTGGGGCCCCAATGCCCAGCACTCAGTGCCCATCCCATTCCTCTCTGCTGAGGCATAAACCTTCCTTGATCTGGCCTCACCAGAACCTGCGTCTGTTTTTTAATGATGGAAGAAGCCAATCACCAAAATACCTTTGCATGTGGGTGATCCTATCCAAATGCCGTCCCTACACTCTACAAAATTGGATCCATACATTTGGTAATAGTCTGGACATGTATAAGCCACTTGTTCTCCTGACTTGTATGAGTTCTTCTTCCGGCCTATGAGGATGGCATTGCCATAGCTGGGTGGGCTAGGACAAATTATTTCTGAAAAAGGAAGAACATAGACTTTTCAGTAAATCTTTAAAAGTACATGTTGGCCAATAATTATACTTTAGAATAATAGATACACACCAAACCAATGTCTACTGTACAATGTCTTTCTTATAACTTGAAAATGATAGCCATCTTGATTTAGTTACATTGAATAATTTTACATTTATCAAAAGTGCAATGTGGAGATGGTGGCTTTGAAAGCCTGAGGAGATGGGCATACCAGGCATGACCGAGACCAAACTTCTTATAATCAAATTCTTATCTGTCCACACGGGCACAGACACCAGGTGCATTTGACATTTTTTGCTTCTGTCCAAATCTTTCCCCATAATTACATCAAACATCTTAAAATAACTATGTTTTTATTGATTTCAGAGAGGAAGAGAGAGGGTTTAGTGATAGAAACACCAATGATGAGAGAGAATCATTGATTGGCTGCCTCCAGTACATACCACACTGGGGATTCGATCCTGCAATCCAGCATGTGCCCTGACTGGGAATCAAACTGTGGTCTCCTAGCTCATAGGTAAATGCTCAACCACTGAGCCATGTGGGCCTGGCTACATCAAACATCTTAGAACATTATGGATTTATGAGGAGAAGGCTGATAAACTCTCAGTGAAATGAATAATGATGAGGTTGGTGAGCAGGGAGCAACTGTGATACAGGAAGAGATGAGAAGTCAGAGGATGCCCATCAGAGCACGTGGACAGTGAACACAGATGACATCCAATGAAATAATTTGGCTCCTGTTGCCAAACTTCTCATATGACCATTAATTGTGCTATTCATTCTCTAGCAGAATCCAGAACTTCTAGAGATATCTTCTAGAATTAATGCAGTTCTATAGTTTTACCATGGATGTTCTGACCTAAAGATACTCATCAGCCTTAGAAGAAAATGAAATACACTATACTTGTGCAGTCTGGTGAATGGGACCAATTTCCTCCTGAACATTCTACAGTCGCAGATCCACAGATCTGAAATCCTTTGTTACAGGTATACGAATATTTTATCCCATGTGGATAACTGTTTAACCTGTTAGGAAGAACAGCATTGGAGACCTCAGGGGGTGGTCCACAAGGAAGTTCAAGAAAACAAAAAGAAAGAAAAGAAAGAGTGCATATTTCACTAACTCTGAACTTTACTTCATGTCCTAGTTGTCATATTTGGTACTTTCATTTGAAAGAAAATGATCACACAGGTGCTAAGATCACATGACAGGAAAGGCGCACAAATGCTTGACAGACCACCATGGTGGTTGTCCAGCTGTCAGCTTGAGCAGAAACTTGAAGCGAAAATTATGAACACATCTGAGATGGAGCGTGTTAACGCTTCTCTAACAAATCATGAGCAATAAAAAGAAACACATTGAGAATCATCTTAAGAAAAGTATCCTCTACTGTAAGAGATCAGAAGGGACAATGGAGAGAGAACATAAATCTTTATAAAACCTGGTGACAAAGCCTTCATTGCAACCCATATGAATATGTAGGAGTATGAACAAGTATATTATATGAAGAGTGAGGTTTCATTTCACCACATTTCAGGTTTTGTAGGAAAAAATGCCCGAATTACAAGTGATATCATAATGAACCAATAAAAGTAATAAAAATAGGCTTGATTTGTTTCTGCAAAAATAATTTAGTAAAATATTATAATCTATATAAATGAAATATAATGCTCTTATACGTTGATAAATCTAAGAGTTATTTCTCATAACTTTGATGATGACGATGGGTTATCTTACTGAACTGCACCAAAACAGAACTTCAGTGTGCACGCTGTCCTCACCTACACACTGTGGTGGAGCACTCCATTTTCCCCGGTGGCATGTTATCCCATCTTCTTTGGATAATTTGAAACCATCCTTACAAATATAACTTAAAGTGGTGCCGTGCGCATATAGCTTGGGTTCCAATGATTCTCTTTCATCTTCTGAAGATCTGGATGAATAAATGCTTCCATGTTCTACATGAGGTGGTTGAGAACACAGCGTGTTTCCTATATAAAAAATAGAGATTAAAAGGTGAAGCACAAAGATAATGTTTAAATTGAAAAATAAAATCCAACACTGTTTGGAATTTTAAACTAGGGACATCGGAACCAATTAAATTATTAATAACTAAAAGTATTTGAAACTTGCAAAGATATATGTGCCCATAAAATTGATGCTACTGTCCATGTGTCCCATATGCCTCTTCAGTCTCCTCCTGCTCATCTTGAGAAGTGAAATACGCATAAACAGAACTTGGGTATTTCCACAGTCACCGGAAGTTTCTGTTTGCATTGATTTCACATTAGAAAGGAAATAATGCTGATTGATTTCGGCACCTGGTTGGAGTGTACTGTTTGGAGATGAGTGGGATGGGTAGGGGAGAAGGGTGATCTTGTTCCTTTACACAAAGCAGGGGTGTGGGTTACCCTCATCTGAGAGACAGTGTAATGCAAGCGACCCACTACTGACCGACACAGCGCGGTATTGACTGCCATCGTCCATCCTGGCATACGATTTCCTCTCCTTCGTGCATTAGAAAGTTTTCTTGACAAAGAATAGATATTTTTTCTCCTTCTTGAAAATTCACGGTCAGGCTCATATGTTGAGAATTGGGAATCTGAGGTGGAGGTGGACATCGTGGAGTTTCTAAAAATATTAAAATTAGATTTCTTGATGAAAAATCATAAGTCAAAAATATTAAAATGACAATTCAGTGAATAAAATGATCAATAATAGTGCACCTGGAAGATCAAACTATAATGCTATGTTCTGTGTTTAAATATGTTATACTTTCCGTCTTGTTTGTCACTCTAATATACCTCATTGGGTTTATTTTCTCATGGCCTTCCTTGTAGGTTCTTTCCTTTATCCCTTCTGTGATCAATCTTGGGTAGCTTAGCTTATGTAAAATGTTTTCTGTATATTCTAGGCCCATGGAAATTGGTAAAAATATTGAGGTGAGTGGGTCAAGGTGCCCTCAATTAAAGAAGAGCAATAGTGATATGAAAAGTGGGATGAACCCTGTGTTATTGGAATTGGTGGTGGCAATGAGACTCAGTGTTTGCCAGACAGATATAAATGAGCAAAGACAGATGACTAGATGGGTAGATTCTTACAGAGATAGATGGATGCAGACATAGATAGAGCGTGCACCCATAGACGCTTAGATATATATACGCGTTATAGGCATAGGCACATCTGTAAGGTAAGAACTTGGTGGCAATGGGATCCCAATAGGAATGCGCACACCCACTGCCCAATGTGACTTTAAAGCCACCCCACTGCCGGGTGGTTTGTTGACAGCTGACCAATGCACAGGATACAATGACTATTCAGAAGCAGTATTTTGGTTATTTTCTAAATTACTTTCAGGCTACAACATTATTGTCATAATACAGACTTAGAAATAAAATGGTAAGACACAGCCGAAACCGGTTTGGCTCAGTGGATAGAGTGTCGGCCTGCGGACTCAAGGGTCCCAGGTTCGATTCCGGTCAAGGGCATGTACCTGGGTTGTGGGCACATCCCAGTGGGGGATGTGCGGGAGGCAGCTGATCGATGTTTCTCTCTCATCAATGTTTCTAACTCTCTATCTCTCTCCCTTCCTCTCTGTAAAAAATCAATAAAATATATTTTTTTTAAAAATGGTAAGACACAAAGAGACACCTTCTACAAGGTAGGAAGGAAAATCCACCGTTGGGAAATGTTCTAAACAAGAGCTCACCTGTGCAGGTCACCTCGGGCTCCCATTTTCCGTTCACACAGACTGAGTGTTTCTGCTTTGCCTTCCTCCCACAAGTGTAACTGATTTTCTTGTTATGCTCATATTCAATCCTACCTGACAACTTTGTCTCATAGGCAATTGTCTTTGGTAATTTACACGTCTTCAGTTCAACTGTTGCTGTAAAATGAAAATATTCCATTGAAGACACTAACTATGAA
Source organism: Myotis nattereri (assembly GCF_964212035.1). Lineage (NCBI taxonomy): Eukaryota > Metazoa > Chordata > Mammalia > Chiroptera > Vespertilionidae > Myotis > Myotis nattereri. The sequence goes on along the minus strand of NC_138096.1, from coordinate 1,867,964 downwards.
AATCCAGGCAATTAATTAAAAAAAACCCAACACAACAACTATGGAGTCCAGGATCTAAATTCCAGCAGCAACGTTCTTCCTGATCATGCTGAATGAGTTGGGCTACAATATTTGAACACATAGTCATCCTAAAGCCATGCTGTGCTTTGGGGATTGCAAGGACATTGGGGTTCATCTTTTGTCTGAGCTACATAGGGAAGAGTCATACATGACTAAATATGGTCTCATTTGAAATCTGCAAATTTTCACATCCATTTTTCTTGGTGCCACATATCTCTACATTATTTTCAGTCTGTAGTCTTCAAATGGTAAAAGAAAACAATTATCGGTGGAAATAGAATATATGAAGTTCCTAGTTTAATTATATATTTTAAAATAACTTTATACTAACAAGAAAAGTTGACTTAAGGTGTAGGGTATAGTGAATGTCTCAGCATACCTTTGGCATGAACACCAAAGACCAGAATTAGAAACTTGGTTTTTAAGTCATAACACATTTTGGATATATGTTCTTCGAATCTTTGAGAAGCTATTTTATACACCAGATCATCCTAGAATCCAACAATATGATAATGCCCTAATAACACATTGATGTTGGCTGCAGTATGTTTTAGATATGGACTATGGAAGTTTTCGTACACAGCTACATATTTCAAAAAGGCAATGCAGGTGGCAATCCGTTTTGAATTTGATAAGGTATCAGTGTAGGTCTTAGGTAGTTTTTGTTAATAATTTGTTAACGATGAGAGGCAAGTGAGGCTGAACAGAACAAAGAACAGTCAAGTAATTGGCCAAAGAAAGTAATGATTGTGTAACGCAACCTTGAAAAAGAAACTAAATAAAGGGGATTAATTTAAAAGAGACAAGAGGCTTGAGAAATAGTCTTATTGTTAGGGCGGGTCCAGAGTGGTGAGGGACACAAAATGAGTCGTCTTCTTCAAGATGAGAACTGAAGGAAGATTTGTAGTCAAAAGGAAGTGTGATGGCTGTGGTATGTCGAAAGATGCTTGTTTTCTGAAAGAATTTATTTATTCAGAGAAAAGAAACATCTTCATAGAGTGTAAGGCTGGTTTATAAGAATTTACAAAGTAAACAGTGAAGAGAAAATTTCAATCATGTGTCTTTAAGTAAAATTTAGCTTCACGGGTTTAAATGATTTTTATATGAGGGACAGAAGCATGAAATTCTATTGTTGGTTTCTATTTTTCCTCTGTAGATCCTATTGAACTATAAACCATGAATGTTTGATTCATTATAATTTGCAAGCTGACATTTTCAAAAATATGGTTGCGTGTAGAGTTTCACAATAAAAAATCACAGTGCTATTAATTGTCAATTATAGAAGTGTCTTCTCACCAATGCACTGAGGTGGTTGGGTCCACGTTCCCCTAATACATGTAACTGAGCTGTGACCAATCATTGTAAAGCCTTCTCCACAAGTGAACGCTACTGACTCTCCATGGTGATAGGAGGGCCGTGCTGGGGACACGACCTCGCCGTGCTCCAGCTCAGGTACGTCTCCACATGTACTGTCCTCCTCTGTGAAAATCCCACAAACATTCAACTTTAAAATGTAAGTGAGGTCTTGATATGAACAGAAACACTGCTGAAATTTTGGATACATTACCAACACACACGGGCAAGGGTGTCCACTCTCCATCAACGCACTGAATTTTCCTCGCACCCTTCAGCAGGAACCTGGGGTTGCACACATACTCCACCACCTCACCATGTTCATATTCCCCTTTAGGTGTGCCTGCCACTGTCCCATTGGGGAGTCGAGGAGGTTGATCACAGGACTGTACTTCCTCTACGGTAGAAATACTATATAACTAAAGGATAAAGTGTCTCTTGTACAACTGAAAATCCAGTAAAAGAAGTGATTTTTTCTTTAATCTATTACTTCTTATCTAACTTATTATAGCATTCTTTTGAGGAAGGATAAAGAATGGTGTTTACACCAGATTCATGTCTCCCAGTTCTGTTATGATACAGAACTAGCACATTGGACATATACATAAGCCCAGGAAACGTTCAATATTCTAGATCAGGGGTGGGGAACCTCTGGCTCGAGGGCCATAAAAGGCCTTGGAAATCATTTAGTCTGGCCCTGCCAATGCATTAGGGGTGAGTTAATTAAATGTTTGACCAATTACAGCAGGATAACTTTTAAGTTGATAATTTTATATGATCTGAGAATGATGTCATAATATCCAAATGGCCCTTGGCAGAGAAAAGGTTCCCCACCCCTGCTCTAGAAGATCTAAAACTAAATGCAAATCAATGACCAAATATCATTGTGTAACTATTCACATTCCATGGAAACATTTCATCAAAACTTTTTTGGGGGAGGAAAAATCATTGGAGGCAAGTATTTCATCAACAAATTTTAACTCTACATTATATTGCATATGGCATTGAATTAACTCTGTGATGCTTGAAATTGTCTAGAAATTCTCAGGGAAACTTGAGGTGAGACCCATGCTGATAGAAATGTCCAATACCAATGGTGGAAGTTAAGCAAAAATTATGACTAAAGAGGTCAGTCCAGCATCACACAGTATGTCCATCTATGGAGATTTTCAGTATATAGTCCAAAAAGCAATTAAAGATTACTTCCTTAAGTAAGAAAGTGGGAGGTATCTTACTATCCAGCACACATTCCTGGCTTAATGCATTGAGTTTTAGATACACTGGCAGCCAGAAGAAAATTAAGAGAAAAAGGGCAGCTGATATCCTACATTCTTATTCTTGTTTGAGCAGGTGTCAGAGAATTAATCACCTTTACATGTTGGAGGGCTACGGGACCATCCAAAGTGGTAGCACTGAAGAGAGTCTGGTCCAATGAGAGTGAGGAGTCTATTTCTGCAGGAGAATTTCAACACATCTCCAATGACATATTTCTCTTTCCGGGGCTGAACAATTAAGTTCTGCTCTATATCGGGAACGATGCATTCTCTTTCTATAAAAAGGGTAAATAATTTAATGAGAACATATAATTAAACAGTGGCAAGTAAACTTTATACGTCATGCAAAATTAAGTGGCTGGGTGTTGCATATACGGAGAGGCATCAAATAAATGCTCTCCCTGGCAGTGCATTCTCTATTATGTCTGAAACATCCCTCACATTCAGTTGGGAACCTTGTGAAGCAATAGATGTGCCCTGAACACTTATTTGTAATATCAACTAGCTTATAGTAAATCTGATTTTACCAATGACATTTATAAAATTAAATGCTACATTTTTGGTATTATCAAAACAATACTATTCTCTCACATTAAACAACAATGAATGCTACAGTTTTAAATTGCCTGCTTAAATAAAAATTGGTTATTTTAATTTAATATAGTTGGGGAACCAGTCTTTTTAGAGAAGCATTTCTCATGTATTTTCGTAGAGGAACATTAAAAGTTGCTTAGTTAATAACTTAAATCAATTGCTATGAAGAATAAAATTCCAACTCTTTCACGCCTACACTTCCAATGCCATCTTATCTTTTCCTCCCTTTGTTGATCCAGACCCCAGGCTTCATGGTCTCTGAACATTTTTTAAGAAGTCAAGTTCCTTGCTCTCCCTGTTGCATGGTTCCAAATGGTTTTCAACCTTTCTGTGTAGAGATGCCTTCCTCTATGACACAATCCCGCAATCCCTCCCATTTTCAAAGTCCTTGGATGTATTCCTTCCTTTGAAAATATAAAAATGTATTAGATATATCATTATCGTTTGATTCATTATTTGACTTTTTCCATTGTTGTTGGTGTGGTGTTTTTCCCCCCATAATGCAAGGAGCCTGTATGGAGCCCATACTAGGTGCGTGTGCAAGCCGGCATGGAGAATGTAGACAAATCACCAGAATATTTTTTAAAAATATGAGAATGTTTGTCAACATGGAAACATTTCACAGATCTGGACGAATGAACAATGCTTCCGATCAGCTTGGTGTTGCCCAAAGACACGTGCTTGGCGAATCGTGGAGTGGACTTGAAACCCACCCAGACTATGAATCCATCTGTCAGACTTCCTGTCCCTTGTATCGTTTTATCTCTCCACACCTAAGGCAACATTCATTCCAACATTTTTTTCCTCCTGATTCTCTGAGTCCTTTTATTCTCTCTACTTTGCTGCCCTCTCCTCTCCTGTCGACATCTGCATGCTGGAATGCTTCAGGGCTGTCTGGAGGGCTCCTCTTTTCTCATTCTGGATTCTTTCCCCATGAGACGTCATCATTTACATGGTGAGAATCCATGTTGAACTAGCCAGGCCTCAACATTCAACTCTGTAGCTTAGAATCCAATGTTGATGGTCCCTGGGCAGCTCAACGCTCATGTGCCCACGTCAACAGTGGAGATGCTCCTCTCCAAGAGCTCTTCCTCCTGCCCGCACCGCCTGACCAAACGCCACCTCCACGAACCTGCCTCCTTCTGAGAGAACATTTACAATAAACGTGTGAGTCCCTGGATGATGACTCTGCCTGACACCCAACACTCCGTAACGTCACTGTCTTTTCTACCAACATGTATCCCAGATCTGTCCTCTGCTCTGCATCTCCTCAGCCGTCACTCTGGCCCAGTCTCCACTGGAAATCACCCCCTTCCTCAGTGGAACCCTCAGAGTTCCCAAGGATTGTTTGGTTTTCAAAGCTTTACACGTCCTGTCCCCATGAGTTTGACCCACCCACGTGCCCACAGAGGGAGGTTCTATTTCTAACCCCGGGAAAACAGACAGCAGGCTGGCAGACATGCAGGATTCGTGGAACTGTCCTCAGAACTGTCCACAAACAGGAAGTAAGGAAGTCCTCTCGGGGCCTGCAGGAACAAACACTCAGCTGGGAGGTGGCAAGAACCAACTCGGGAGAAAACTGCCCAGGAAGATGTAAAACACATCACCTGGGTCACGAGTATCTAAGTTCACAGAATATAAATGGTTGCATTTAGAATAACAAAACAATTATACGCTTCACACACATTTTGTTGATTTCGATGATCCTGGAAATCAGTACTTACCCTGACAGGCGGGTGTATCAGACCAACCATTGTCACCACACACTATGGAGCCTACGGTGTGTCCATCCCGGTTTTTATATCCATCCTGGCATTCATAGGCCAACCTGTCATTGACCTTAAACCACGTGCCATCACTTCTGGCTCTGGCATTCTCAAATACTGGCACACCACAAGATTCTGATGCATAATAGCATTGAAGATTTAGCTTTTTCAGATATTTTTAATGACTATATTCTTTTATACTTTTTGAGGTGGAATGTAAAGATAGTTCTATATTTATAATTAGTATAAGAAAGCAAAATGTTAAAATATCATCTCAATTTTCACTAACACTATATTGGAGTGGTGTTAATAAAAGTTTAAATAATTTACCTTTTATTTTATAACATACTATGTAGCTAGCTAACTTGAAGTGTTAAAAATTAAACTAAAATTGTAATAATAAAAATAATAGACACATTTCCTGTTTTCCTAATAAGAGTGTTGTAATGAATAGTTGATCACAATGTAATATAAAATGAGTCTGATATGGATATGACATCATTTTTGCTCTGGCTGGTTCCCATGGTACGTATGGACATGGAAAACAATGGAAACAATAGGAACGGACATTTTAAATATCTACTTCACTGAAAGTGAATGAAAACTGTCACCACGTGGCTTTGGGATGAATAAGACAAAATGAGCGAACTGTCTAGGGAATGTTCATGAACTTCGAGGTCATAAAGCAGAGAGCTCCCTCCCTGCCGCGGATGCTGGTTGTGTAGGAGCATCTCACAGTCTCCACTCACTGCACATTCCTGCAGGCTTCCTGGAGGAAGTGGCTGCTCAGAAGAGGAGCTCCCCTGCAGCACCGAACACATAAACCACACAAATGACATTCCCCTAACCTGTGTCCTGTGAGCCCACATTTCACTTACAAACGTAACTTTTATGTCCAGGAACTGAGACTCTGAGAGGAAAGTCTGATCACCTGCAGACAGGTAAACAGGGCAGGACCTCAGCTCACAACGGATGAGCTTACAGCGGAATCCACACAGGCCCGTAGGCAGTGTGCAAATCGCAGGATGGTTTTCGGGGGATAAACCTTGAACTGAATGATGAACTCATGTCTACCCTACAGTAATTCATTGTAGAAGACTAAATTAGAGCCACTTCAGCTTCTGTCCCTCAAGAAAAAGAAATCAGTTAAAGTAAACATTTGTTCAACAGCCATTAAAATAACAGACACCACAGTCATGAATGACTTACTAATGCATCTGGGTTGAGCTGACCATCCATTCTGGAGACACGTAATATACCCGGATGTGTGACCATCTTCTGTTACATAATCTTGTTTGCACTTATATTTTACTTTTTGATTTAAGAGATATGTAGATTCCGGCTCAGCAATAAATCCATTCTCAATTTTTGCCTTTGACTTCAAACATGTTTCTACAAGGAAGAGAGCATAAGGAAACGGTAAGCATATGGTCAGAAACCAGTTTCTTAAGGACTCACACAACATTACAACATGAGAAATAAGGGCCATTTGTCAATGAAAACCTGGAAAATTACTAATCATTCAAAGCATTGTGTCGGAGAAATTAAGTTACGAGTTTTCAAAAATATTAGATCTAGATATTAAAAACATTTGGGGGAACTAAGCCAGATTTAAAACACTCAGGATGCCTTGTAAGAAATTATTAAAAATCTGTTTGCCTCATGAATCTAAAAGCCCCCGGCCCACAAGAGCTCTCTGAGCAACAGGCCCTTTCCTGGGCCTGATTGGGTGTCAATATTGCTAAGAGGGTGGAGCTTAAGTGTTCTCACCCCATGGGAGGCAATGGCCCCTCTGTGAGGTGATGGATGTGCTACGCAGCCCCATCTGGTGGTCATGTCACCACGTGTGCTTATATCAAAATAGCAAGCTGTCCAAGTTAAGCATATGCAATTCCCGTTTTCAGTTACACCCCATTCGTGCTGACAAAGGAAAAACCAACTGGAAAACAGAAACATCTGAGCAGGAATCAACTAGAAACCAAACACTAGAGAGAACGTACAGAGTCAAACGGTGCTTCCTTGAAAATATGCACTAAAATGGATAAACACACGGAACGAACAATGAAGAGAGTGCCAGCCACACAGACACAATGAGGAAACGGAGCCAAATCTATGAACATGACCTTGTGAGGCGTATGGACACGGCCAGTGCCTAACTATGGTTCCCAAGGCATAGGGTCAACCGGTGGGACCTCCATTCTCCACAGGGTTGTTGGGAGGTGGGAACTTCTCAGATCACAGCACAGGAAGGGAAAACCCAAGCAGATGTGTCAATCCTACTGAACAGGAGAAACGAAGGCGCTGTTCCCAAAGAGGCCGACACCACCAAACTCTGAATGTCCATAACCAGAGAGGAAAGAGCCCTGGAAAGGGGTGGGAGAGCTCTACAAACCTGCCCAGCGATCCTAGATTCTTTGGTGAATACACCCCCCTGGAGTGGAGGGCAGAACCAAACTACTGAGGAAAGAGCTGCCAGGAAACAACAAATTCCAAGATCCCAGGGCACACCCAGCACTGGAAACACTCAGATTAATCAGTCACATGGGAACAGGTCTTAAACACAAATCACTTAGTAGAGAGACTAGAAGAGGCCTCCTCAATCCACACCCTGAATAAACTCTTCTGTGGAAAGGCTCCCACACCGGCCTTATCTATTGACAAACAAGCCTTAGTGGAAACTATTGCCAAGATAGCAAAGCCTTACAAAGCCCAGAGGAAACCTGTCCTGCAATATTAACGGAAGAATGAGAAGGAGGAGGAGGAGGAGGAGGAGGAGGAGGAGGAGGAGGAGGAGGAGGGGAGGAGGAGGAGGAGGAGGAGGAGGAGGAGGAGGAGGAGGAGGAGGAGGAGGAGGAGAAGGAGGAGAAATGTTCAACATGTTCTCTGGAACAGAAACCAGCAAGATCTGGCATCTTTTACTCCCTTTCCTACCCCAAAGCATATGCCACATATACGCCAAAAAGCAGCCGTTACTTCAAGACGAGATATGAGTCATTAGTAACAGAATAATAGATAGTGTGGATAAGTTCAGGTAAGGTGACCAGAACTTCCCTTTTCTGTCCTTCAGAAAATGCATGCCCAACACCCTAGCAGACATATTGTGTTCCCATTTCATTTCTATGAATTTTAATCTGGACACTGAAATATGGGCAACAGAGATCAATATTCAGATTTAGCTTTTGAAAGAGTCTCAGTGTGGTTTTCACTTAGTGGTCTCCTGGGGCTGAGCAAATCATATAGAAATGTCTAAACATTTAATTTTACCGAACATTAAAAAATGTTTTTTAATAAAGAATAAAACAGCGAGTGGAAAAAAACAAAAAGAAAAGAAAAGAAAGGGCGTTTCCACTCATACACACTTGAAAAAATAAAACCAAGTGGGGCCACTGGCAAAACAAGGAGCTGATAGAAACCGTTTGCCACAGTTATTACAGGCGAGTCTTAGACAGTCACAAGCAGACTGGATCTTAGACCCGTTTTCTTACCGACACGGATACATCTGGGAGGAGGGAGCCAGCCATTCTCCGTACAGGTCATTGAGGTCTGCTGGTTTTGAAGCATGTAGCCAGGATAGCAATTCACACTTACAGATGTGCCCTGCAAATAGCTTTGTTCATATAGTGGACGATGTCCATTTTCCAAATCATTGAAAATGCATTTTCCTGAGAATTATAAAATGATGATTAAAAACCACATAAATGGGGTCAAAATAAATTAAAATCTATCTTTATACTATTTAAATTAGAATGCATACGCATCCGAAAGTAGCACATAACTTAAGAAACACTATAGCTGCTACCAAATGTTTTTAAAAGCAATATTAAATAGTATTTATCTGTAATTTCCACAACTGAAATATGTGTAAATGCTAAGGGCAGGCTTGTAGAATCTATTTCTATGTCTCGTGCTGTTAATGAAGACCCTTGATGACAGAGAAACCCAGTGTCGGTCTTTCTGCTCAGAGACTCATCCTCCACCTACTTTCCCCACAGGCTTAGGGAGCTCACGTTGGCTCTCCCCACTCTGGACTATGGCTTCGGGCACAGGACAGAGAGGTTCACTCACTGCGGCAGGGCACTTCCGGGAACCAGCCACCTCGTGTGCAAGTCAAGCGATCCCACTTGCTTTGTGAAAGAGTGACGTAGTTGTCATCACAGGAATAGTGAACCCTTTGTCCCACCGAGGCTGGGAAGGATAGTTTATACATGTCTTCCCTAAGAAGGAGTCCATGTTTTATTTCCGGAAAGTCACAGGGCTTAACTAGCAAGTAAAACAAACAAAATGTACTATAAGTAATGTTTTGCCTTAATAGAAATGTAATGAGAAATACATTGTTCCTACTGATGAATTATACTCTCATATGCCCAGAATTACACTCATTGCATTAGGCTCTCTAGGACAAGAAAAGCTATAATCTTCAGATGATGTGAATAATATATGTTCCCTGATCATTTCACAATATATACAAATATGGAATCCTTATAGTGAACACCTGAAAGTAACACAACACTGTAGGACAATTTAATCTGCATAAACCATCACTCTCCTTGTCACTGTCATGCACACTGAGCTCTGTGTCACTGGGGTCATGGCCTCCTCTTTAAGGCACCTGACTGTCCACATTCATTTGGCCTTGGCCTTGAATGAACCCTGAGCCACTGCTGTCATGTGCATCATTTCATTTGTCACCCATGGAAGATCCAGCTTAAGTGCGGGCCCCTTTCCCAATGAGCTGATCCACAAGGAGCAGCAAGGAGATGGTAGAGACAGAAAACACTGGAAAAGGGGCAGCCCCCCAGGAATGAAGTGCCCTGTGGACTGAGGGGCGTGTGTGACAGGTGGGGCTCCAGAAAGTGCACAGTGTCTCCCACATTCATCCCCTCAGGCCGCCGATGGGGACGCCCAGGGGGACGGCTGCGGAGGCTCCTGCCCTCACCCTGGGCAGCGTCCCAGGGAGCAGCAGGGAGGACCCAGAACCAGGCAGCTAAGCGGCTCCCCAATCCTGACCCCCCAACGCTGACACAGGGGGCTGTTGGCTGAGGCCGTATGTTCAGGGGCGTTTGTTACACAGACACCAATATCTCATGTTCTAGGTGTTGAATGGTAGTGTTGTTACCCAGTGATCTAATTCACATATTAGAATATTTGTGGGAGAAACATATATTCATACATACACATACACATATTTAACACTGATTAGCAAAAAATTAAAATTTTTTATTAACAAAAATGTGGTTTAGTTCTTAGAATTGGAGACTTTGGAAATCAAACACTGCCTTGAAGTCTCTGCTTTAACTTCTCAGTGAGGCAAAGATTTGGTCTTTAGTTTTCATTTATTTTTTATTGACTTCAGAGAGGAAGGGAGAGGGAGAGAGAGAGAAACATTAATGAACAGAGAGAATCATGGATCGGCTGCCTCCTGCACTGGGGATCAGCTCACAACCCGGACATGGGCCATGATGGGGAATCGAAGGTGACCTCCTGGTTCAAAGTCGATACTAAATCACTGAGCTGCTCTGGCCAGGCAGATCCCCTGTATTTTTAAGTTTAAGAGAAGTAATTGTGGAATTAAGAAGCGGGTGAAGATATGGAGGGAACTTACAGCTACATCTTGGAGGAGGATCCCAGCCTGTGTCAGTACATTTTGCAGTATTTCTCCGGATGGAAGGGAAGAAGCCACCTATGCAGGAGTATCTGATTGTGTCTCCCACTCTGTATGTGCTCCTGTCAGCAACAAAGTGACTGTTTGCAATTCTTGGAGGGTCACATGTCATTTCTGAAAAGTAAAAGGACAGGTGTGTTATGCAGAAATCACATGAAAATCATCAAAGACATGTGAATCCGTGAATGTCATTTCTTTCCAAAGAGCACATGGGCATTGAAATGAGCACCCTGTCCTCATATGTATATTAGCACCCATTATATTATAACTAATAGAGAACATATGTGACCACCTAGGCCAGTGGTTCTCAACCTTCCTAATGCCGCGACCCTTTAATACAGTTCCTCATGTTGTGGTGACCCCTAATTTCATTGTTACAAACTGAACATAATTAAATCATAGTGATTAATCACAAAAACAATGTGTCATTATACTGTGTTTTCTAATGGTCTTAGGCGACCCCTGTGAAAGGGTCGTTCATCCCCCAAAGGGGTCGCGACCCACAGGTTGAGAACCACTGAAGACACAGTGTTAAGTAAAATATGTCTGCCATCTGCAGTGAGTGATGTTAATCAACATGAACCTCAAATGAGCCTTAAATGTTTTTATTTTTCCTGGTCGGTGTGGCTCCAGGGTGGAGCATGACCTCTGAACCAGGGGGTCAGGGTTTGCTCGCTGCTTAGGGCACATATCCAGGTTGCGAGCTTGATGCCCAGTGGGAAAGTGGGGGTGAAGGAGGGAGCCTATCAAGGATTCTCTCTCATCACTGATGTTTCTAACTCTCTCTCCCTCTCCCTTCCTCTCTGAAATCAATAAATATATACTTTAATATATGTTTTTCTCTCACTTTAAGCTGCTATATCTATTATATTTTCATATTCCCATTGCAGTCTAGTCACATATCTTACTTTTCACTTCATAGTATGGCTACACTTAACACCAATGCTTGAAGCCAAAAGCTCTGAGACACATATAAAAGCACACGTTTCCCTAAGAGACCAGCCAAATACTATTGGGAGAATCTTGTTAAATTAGTTAGGAATAGAAGAACTTCTGGTGGGTGCTTTCAAGCAGTGGGCATACATCCCTTGACAAATTGTAATTCCCTGCTCTCATCATCTCCATGAAAGTAAACGGTGCTGTTAAAACATTGCCCGGGCTGGAGCCTCTGTCCAAAACAGTGACAGCTGAGACTGTACAAATGTGTGAGGCCACATGGTTCCTACTGTGAGAAGCCATCATTAAGATTTGGGATAAGAATAATAATCCCCCATGGGCACTCCCTGCTGTGAATCAGTAGAAACATCCAGTTTGCACAGGGACGGATGAATTGGGCCAAAGGTGGCTTTTAGTTAGCCGGTCCCTGTACTTTCCATCATTCCAGCCAATGACTTATTGTGAGAGATTGTCCCTCATGAATGCAGAGACCAAAGTGTTGGTAAATTACCCTCCAATTCCCATAGCTGGTGGGTTTGACTGCTGGTCAAGGGCACATGTCTTGGTGGCAGTTTCCATCCTGGGCCCTGGTCAGAGCTTGTGTGAGAGGCAACCAGTCTATTTGACTCTCACATCAATGTGTGTGTGTGTGTCTCTCTCTTCCTCTTCTCCCTCACATTCACTCTTTCTCTAAAGTTCAATGGAAAAAGTATCCTCAGGTGAGGAATTTTTAAAAAGTAAAAACAAATGAAAAGGGCAAAGTCCTACTTAAGAAGGAGCCAAGTATTCCCGTCAGTTTCCACTCACCTTGTGCATGAGCCCAGGAGACCCACAGGGTGAGGATGACCGTGACCAGTAGCAGCATGGTGGGCTCCCGGGTGTGTTATCACAGAGAGTCCAGCGCTGCTGTTTGGGGTTCAAATCTGCTCCATGAGCCGCTACCGAGTGTGGCTCCGAATTCAAGCGAAACTACCGGGAAGCTGGTTGACTGGGGTCACTTGGGAGATATCAAAGTTCAAAGACTTTTGCAATTTTGTAAATTTGCGTGAAGGATTTCACAATCATTTCTTGAGTTACTTCCGTATATGTATTTGTGCCACTTTCCTTAGAGAAGTTGAAAACTGGATCCAAAAGGGATATGAAACGCTAATCTTTAGACACTTCTTGAGAATCGGTGAGGTTCTTCCTCAACCAGGAGATTCACACGGGAACAGCTCTGCCTGTGTGTCCCTGTGACGTTCTCTCACCCCCGTGCAGTCCTTAGGGGTCTCTGGACACAGCGCACATTCCTGTCTGTAGGAAAGCACTGATTTTTGTGTAAATTCACAATAGACAACACCACAAAGTCCAAGAATTTGAGCACATTGTTTGCATTCAATTTTTGTCCATGTTTTGTTTCTTTTTAGAAGCAGAGAGAGAGAGAGAGAGTCAGAGAGAGAGAGAGAGAGAGAGAGAGAGAGAGAGAGAGAGAGAGCCAGAGAGAGAGAATAGAAATGGGAGAGAGACACATCCTGCTCACGCCCCAGCTGGCACAGGGATAAAACCTGCAACCCAAATACATGCCCTTGACCAGGCCTTGACCCGCAGACCCTTTGGTCCTTGGACCCACACTCTGACCACTGAACCACAGGACAATTTTAACATATAATTTTTGATTGTACAATTTCCTACAGTATATTCTAAGCTCACGTGTTTTGTTTGACCGGTTAAATATCCGATTCAATAGGCAGAAAGCCACACTGTTACGTCCAATGCTGTTTATTGCTCTATTGGCAAGTAGCCTAATCCCACGATGGTGAAGAATCATTGTCTTGGTACAAGTGTAAGTGATGACGTAGTTGTGTTCACAACTTTGGGAGAAGATTAAGTTGAACCGGAGGCTAACATATTGCTTTTATGTCCTTTGAAATTAGTGGAAATGAGCAGGAAATGCCAGAACTGGCAAGCTTTCAGGCAGGAAGAGCAGTAGGTGGGACTGGCCACATATTTGGGGCCACAGGGCTTCTTCATTCATACCTGGGGAACTCTATTGTCCCTTCCTGACACGTGTCTATACTCAATATTATATCAGTTTTCAAGTCCCTGTTACAGTAGCTAGGCCCCTGATTAGAATCTAATACCTCCTTATCACCTGTAAGAATGATTGTATGAGCTGGATGGATAGTAGATGTTGCATTTCATCATTTAGGGGTTATAGTGAGCCATGGATAGAGAAGCAAAACTAAGTAATAACCTCTACCGTCTGTTGTCAGCATGGGTGTGACACAGTTTGGTTTTGTCGTGTTTCTGAAGTGACTTTAAGGTGAAGATGGAGACAAGCATTTTTTATCTTTTCCTCTGAAATAAGAGTCTCAAAACGCCCCCAGCTGTGGAGAAGCTGAGACAGTCGGGAGGGGGGTGGGGGAGCAGGAGGGGAGAGATGGCATCTACTTTCTGGCCAGAGACGTTTCATGAACAGAACACACAGCAGGTTGGTTTGTCACATTTTAATGAGATGCTTATGAGAAGTGGTCCGTTGGTCTCAGATTACAATGGCATCTCCCACATGGCATTTAACAGGAACTCTGATTAATGAATACAAGTGAGTCACACCCTACTAGAAAAATAAATTGAGAAGAATGAGATTAATATTAAAACATTCTGAATGAGGCGCATATTTTAATGTGAAAACGGCCACACAGCTCTCATGTTATGCACAAGTGGGATACTCCATTTTTCCTTCTCGACATTGTACTCGGAATGCAGACGGTGGTGACACTTTACGATAGTGACCACGACACCTAAATTCAACAAAATCATTTGATCTGGAATAAATTTTTTTCGCATATGAATATCTCAACTCTATGTTATGTGCTTCCATGATATCTTCTGATATTACACATGCATCTGAAGGTAAAAAACAAAAAGAAAAACATAAAATTTTAACTAGCAACAAATATTTTCCACAGAATTTTACACTTTTATGTAGAATTTTCTACACAGATCCAGGATTTTAATCTCAAACCCTTTTCCAAACCAATTCATTGAAAATCTATCATGTTGGTATAACTCATTTTAACTATCAATGATGTATAAACGAGGCACTCTGTGGAATGAGTGATCATTGCATGTTATTGTCAACATTCATAATGTCACCTAAGCTATGAAGGGCTTTCATTAAAGAATCCTTGAAGTGGGTGGTGGAGGTGGATGAGGGTGGAGGGGGCATAAGTGGTGAAGTGGGAAAATAAATTAAGGAAAAATGATAGTTTCTTGCGGTTGTTGCTCAAGAATTTTTCAGACTTTATTCCTCAGACATGACTATTTGGTTGTCAACAGAAGGGGTGATAGTCCATGCACGTTCTGTTGTAAACAGCAAATGTGACATTCATACGGATTTCCCAGGGTCCACAGGAATATTAAAGGACTTACCTAAGCATTTGGGTGGCTCAGACCACTGTTCATTATGGCACGTTATTCTCCTGTTTCCCTCAAGTTCATAGAAGGCCTGGCATTGATACTCCACTGAAGACCCGGGAGAATAGACGGCTAATGGATACGTGGTAATGTCTCCATTGTCAATAGCAGGAGGGGGCCCACATTGACCTGAGGACTCTAAGAGAGGATATTGTTGGTTTATTGAGTGAGCAGTTGATTCTAAGGGAGCTGCGGAGTAGGTGGGAGCTACACTCACCTCCTCCCGGCCCCAAAGTGATTTACAGGAAACGATAGAGCAACAAACCTGAGTAACCAAATGAAGGCCAGCTGGACAGGAGTCTAGTGACCAAGTGCTTACAGAAGCTGCACAGAGACTGGGAGGGGAGAATGAGACACCTACCCTTGCACTTAGGTGGGTCTGTCCAATTCCCACTTAAGCATGTCACCACTGGATTCCCGAAGAGGCCCCAAGGGTGCCTGCACTGATAATGTGCTATATCCCCATGTCGATACCTAGGCTTCTGGTTTGGTATGAAGGCATTTTGCACTGAGGGAGGGCTGCCACAGGAGAGATCTGAATAACGAGAAAAAATGGATCTCTAATGCAGCGATCATTTAGACACAATTGAGACAGAAAACTTCACAAATTTGCAGACAAGATTGAAAAAAGAAGATCAAGCAATTTTTTTGGTAAGAGGCAATCTTCTATATCTTAAGTTTCTTTTCCATCCTCTCTGAGAGGTTAATAGAGATTTTTAAGTCAATGAAAATGATGATATGCTATGCAAAACTTTTAATTTGATGTAGTCCTATTTGTTTATTTTTTTCTTTTGTTTTGCTTCCCCAAGGAGATATATCAAAAAATAAATATTACTATGAGAAATGTCTAAGATTTTACTGCCCATGTTTTTTCTTCTAGGATTTTTATAATTTTTGAAACTTGCATTTATGTCTTTAATCCATTTTGAGATTATTCTTGCGTAAGGTATAAGGTGGTCCAGCCCTAACCGAATTGGCTCAGTGGAGAGAGCATTGGCCTACGGACTCAAGGGTCCCAGGTTCGATTCCAGTCAAGGGCATGTACCTTGGTTGCGGGCACATCCCCAGTAGAGGGTGTGCAGGAGGCAGCTAATCGATGTTTCTCTCTCATCGATGTTTCTAACTCTCCATCCCTCTCCCTTCCTCTCTGTAAAAAATCAAGAAAATATATTTTTAAAAAAGAAGGTGGTCCAATATCATTTTCTGCTTGTGTCGGTCCAATTATACCAGCTCCATTTATTAACCAATGGCATCCCAATAAAGTCAATAAAAATTTAAAAACTTTTTTAAAAGTAAAAAAAAAAAAAAGATGGTTTTTCTGAACATTTTTATTTAAGTTTAGTAAAATAAACATAGATTACATAAAATCAAGTGAATTTATAATCCCAAGACACACATAATAAACATATTATTTGGCAGCCAAATGTGGTTCCCAAACATCATGTTTTTGAATTGGGATTTCAGGCCCTTAGAAAACAAGCAGAGTAGCCAGGTTCTTCGAGAATAAGTCAAGTATTCACATGCTTTGAGGAATATCGCATGGCTAAAGAAGATGATTACTTAAGATATCCACACAGAAACTGAGGAAAAATAAGAGTACAATATATTTACAGTTTCCTAAAAATACTCCAATAATGTGAGTGCTTACGGGCACTGCAGTGAGCGCTGTGCAGGTCATTGGGGAGACTTGGGTGGATATAAAGCAATAAGAGGCTGAAGCTACGGTTCCCCACAAAAGTGGGCGCAGAGCCCGCTGGGAATTGCTACAACGGTTTCGGGGTCACAACCCCTGGGCTTCTGATGCTGAGTCTGAGTGAGCCTGTGAGTCTGCATTTGCCTGTCTACCGATTCCCCAGAGACACTGACACGGCTGTTTCCAGGGTCACACTCTGAGGGCTCTGGCACCCCAATGCCCAGCACTGAGTGCACATCCCATTCCTCTACTTTGAGGCATAAACCTTCCTTCATCTGGCCTAACCCAGAATCGTATGTCTAGTTTTTAATGAAGCCAGAAGCCATTCACCAAAATACCTTTGCATTTGGGTGTTCCTATCCATACGCTGTCCCTGCACTCTACAACATTGGGTCCATCCATCTGGTAATGTTCTGGACATTGATAAGCCACTTGTTCTCCTGACTTGTATGAGTTCTTTGGCTGGCCCACGAGGATGGCATTGCCATAGCTGGGTGGGCTAGAACAAATTGTTTCTGAAAAAGGAAGAACATAGACTTTTCAGTAAATCTTTAAAAGTATATGTTGGCCAATAATTATACTTTAGAATAATAGGTACACATCAAACCAATGCCTACTGTACAATGTTTTTCTCATAACTTGAAAATGGTATCCATCTTGATTTAGTTATTTGAATAATTTTACATTTATCAAAAGTGCAATGTGGGGATGGTGGTATTGAAAGCCTGAGGAGATGGGCATACCAGGCATGACCGAGACCAAACTTCTTATAATCAAATTCTTATCTGTCCACACGGGCACAGACACCATGTGCATTTGACATTTTTTGCTTCTGTCTAAATGGTTTCCCATAAAAACATCAAACATCTTAAAATAACTATGTTTTAGTTGATTTCAGAGAAGAAGGGAGAGGGATTGAGAGAAACATCGATGATGAGAGAGAATCACTGATTGGCTGCCTCCAGCATGCCCCCTACTGGGGATTCGATCCTGCAATCCAGCATGTGCCCTGACTGGGAATCAAACTGTGGTCTCCTCGTTCATAGGAAAATGCACAATCACTGAGCCATGTGGGCCTGGCTACATCATCCATCTTAGAACATTATCAATTTATGAGGACATAACTGATAAACTCTCAGTGAAATGAATAATGATGAGGTTGGTAAGCAGGGACCAGCTGTGATACAGGAAGAGATGAGAAGTCAGAGGATGCCCATCAGAGCACGTGGACAGTGAACACAGATGACATCAAATGAAATAACTTGGCTCCTGTTACCAAGCTTTTCATATTACCATTAATTGTGCTATTCATTCTCCAGCAGAATTCAGAACTTCTAGAAATACTTTTTAGAATTAATGCAGTTCTATAGTTTTACCATGGATGTTCTGAACTAAAGATATTCATCAGCCTTAGAAGGAAATGAAATACACTATACTTGTGCATTCTGGGGGATGGGACCAATTTCCTCCTGAACATTCTATAGACGCAGGTCCACGGATCCGAAATCCAGGTTTACAGGTGTATGTGTATCTTTCCCCATGTGGGTAACTGTTTAACCTGTTAGACAGATCAGCATTGGAAACCTCAGGGGGTTGTCCACAAGGAAGTCCTAAAAAAAAAAAAAAAGAAAGAAAGAAAGAGTGACTGCATATTTCACTAACTCTGAACTTTACTTCATGTCCTGGTTGTCATATTTGGTACTTTCATTTGAAAGAAAATGATCACACAGGTGCTAAGATCACGTGACAGAAAAGGCGCACAAATGCTTGACAGACCACCATGGTGCTGTGTCCAGCTGTCAGCTTGAGCAGGAACTTGAAGCGAAAATTATGAACAAATCTGAGAATGAGCGTATCAATGTTTCTCTAACGAATCATGAGCAATAAAAAGAAACACATTGAGAATCCTCTTAAGAAAAGTATCCTCTACTGTAACAGATCAGAATGGACAATGGAGAGAGAACATAACTCTTATAAAACCTGACGACAAAGCCTTTATTGCAACCCATAGGAATATGTAGAAATAGGAACAGGTATATTTATATGAACAGTTAGGTTTCATTTCACCACATTTCAGGTTTTGTAGGAAAAAAATGCCCGAATTACAAGTGATTTCAAAATGGACCAATAAAAGTAAAAAAAAAAATAGGCTTGATTTGTTTATGCAAAAATAATTTGATAAAATATTAAAACCTATATAAATGAAACATAATTCTTTTATATGTTTATAAATTTAAAGAGTTATTTCTCATGACTTTGATGATGACGATGGAACCCTCAGACTTCCCAAGGGTTGTTTGGTTTTTAACGCTTTACATGTCCTGTCCCCATGAGTTGGATCCACCCACGTGCCCACAGATGGAGGTTCTATTTCTAACCCCGGAAAACAGACACGGGCTGGCAGACATGCAGGATTCGTGGAACTGTCCTCAGAACTGTCCACAATCAGGAAGTAAGGAAGTCCTCTCGGGACCTGCAGGAATGAACACTCAGCTTGGAGGTGGCAAGAACCAACTCGGGAGAAAACTGCTGAGGAAGTTGTAAAACACATCACCTGGGTCACGAGTATCTAAGTTCACAGAATATAAATGGTTGCATTTAGAATAACAAAACAATGATACCCTTTACACACATTTTGTTGATTTCGATGATCCCGGAAATCAGTACTTACCCTGACAGGCGGGTGTATCAGACCAACCATTGTCACCACACACTATGGAGCCTACGGTGTGTCAATCCGGGTTTTTATATCCATCCTGGCAT
Organism: Myotis nattereri; assembly: GCF_964212035.1. Lineage (NCBI taxonomy): Eukaryota > Metazoa > Chordata > Mammalia > Chiroptera > Vespertilionidae > Myotis > Myotis nattereri. The sequence continues at coordinate 1,848,407 of NC_138096.1, read as the reverse complement.
TCATAGGCCAACCTGTCATTGACCTTAAACCACGTGCCATCACTTCTGGCTCTGGCATTCTCAAATACTGGCACACCACAAGACTCTAATGCATAATAGCATTGAAGATTTCACTTCTAATATTATTTAACGGACAATCAATTGCATAAGCTCCATCCCAAGAATAAAAAAGCTTTATCACTTAGCATGTGCTAATAAATTATGCATCATATACAAGTAATCTCCGCATTCTAGTAATAAATCACTGTCCTAAAATCAGTACTCATAAGAAAAGCATGTGTTTCTACACAGCAGTTTTACCATCACTTAAATCATCCAGAGTCAAATGGTGCTTCATTGAAAATTGCACTAAAATGGATAAACACACGCAAAGAACAATGAAGAGACTGCCAGCCACACAGACACAATGAGGAAACGGAGCCAAATCTATGAACATGACCTTGTGAGGCAAATGGACACAGCCAGTGCCTAACTATGGTTCCTGAGACATAGGGTCAACCAATGGGCTCTCCATTCTCCACAGGGCTTTGTTGGGAGGTGGGAATATCCCAGATCACAGCACAGGAAGGGAAAACCCGGGCAGACGTGTCAGTCCTACTGAACAGGAGAAACGAAGGCCGCTGTTCCCAAAGAGGCGCACACCACCAAACTCTGAATGTCCATAACCAGAGAGGAAAGAGCCCTGGAATGAGGGGGAGAGCTCTACAAACCTGCACAGTGATCCCTAGATTTAGGTGAATACATCCCCCTAGAGTGAAAGGCGGAACCCCTGGGAATGGGCTGAGCACAACTACTGAGGAAAGAGCTGCCAGGAAACAACAAATTCCAAGACCCCAGGGCACACCCAGCACTGGAAACAGATTAATCAGTCACATGGGAACAGGTCTTAAACACCAATCACTTAGTAGAGAGACTGAAGAGGCCTCCTCCATCCAGACCCTGAATAAACTCTTCTGTGGAAAGGCTCCCACACCAGCCTTATCCATTGATCAACAAGCCTTGACTAGATCACGTTGACCGGAACAACCTAGACTTCCAACACAGAACATCAAGCCAATAGGACTTGGCGTCTCCAACCTCAAACACCCAAGAGGAGCACTCTGGGAGGAGCCACTCGGGGTGAAATTGTTGCTCTCAGAGCCTCTTGGGCATCCAGTGTGGGCCCTTGGCTCCAATGGGGTGTGAAACTTTTCGCTGGGTTCCCGGAGCCCTCATGCAGGGTGATTGTCAGAATCTCTGTTCTTTGTGGGGAAGATGAACCTCCTAATCAGCCATCTTGCTCTTGACACTGTTATTACAGGTTTGCTCTTTATGGTCTTTTCCTGTTTTGTATTTTTTTAAATTAATGTCAACCAATAGGCTTCTTTATTCTGTATTGATATATCAAGAAATTGGCATTTTCACTCATATACACTTGAAAAAAACAAGTAGGGCCATTGGCAAAATAAGACGCTGATAGAAACCCTTTGCCACAGTTATTACAGGCGAGTCTTAGACAGTCACAAACAGACTGGATCTTAGACCAGTTTTCTTACCGATGCATCTGGGAGGAGGGAGCCAGCCATTCTCCGTACAGGTCATTGAGGTCTGCTTGTTTTGAAGTGTGTAGCCAGGATAACAACTAACATTTACAAATGTGCCCTGCAAGTAGCTTTGTACATATCGTGGACGATGTCCATTTTCCAAATCATTGAAAATGCATTTTCCTGAGAATTATAAAATGATGATTAAAAAACACATAAATGGGGTCAAAATAAATTAAAAACTATGTTTATAATATTTAAATTAGTTGCATAGCCATCCAAAAAGCAGCACATAACTTATGAAACACTACAGTTGCTACCAAACGTTTTTAAAATCCATATTAAATGGTATTTATCTGTAATTTCTACAATTGAAATATGTATAAATGCTAAGGGCAGGCTTATAGAATCTGTTTCTATTTCTTGTGCTGTTAATGAAGACCCTTTGATGACAGAGAAACCCAGTGTCGGTCTTTCTGCTCAGAGACTCATCCTCCACCCACTTGCCCCACAGGCTTAGGGAGCTCATGTTTGCTCTCTCCACACTGGACTATGGCTACGGGCACAGGACAGAGAGGTTCACTCACTGCGGCAGGGCACTTCCGGGAACCAGCCATTTCGTGTGCAAGTCATGCGATCATAGTATTCTTCTGAAGGAGTCACATAGTTTTCATCACAGAAATAGTGAAACCATTGTCCTACCGATACTGGGAAGTATAATTTATACCAGACTTCATTATATAGCCGTCCATGTTTTATTTCTGGAAAGTCACAGGGCTTATCTAGCAAGTAAAACAAACAAAACACAGTATAAGTAATGTTTTGCCTTAATAAAAATGTAATCAGAGATACATTGTTCCTATTGATGAATTATACTCTCATATGCCCAGAATTACACTCATTGCATTAGGCTTTCTAGGACAAGAAAAGTTACAATCTTCAGATGATGTGAATAAAACATGTTCCCTGATCTTTTCACAATATATACAAATACGGAATCATTATAGTGACCACCTGAAAGTAACACAACACTGTAGGTCAATATTATCTGCATAAATCATCACTCTCCTTGTCATTGTCATGCACACTGAGCTCTGTGTCACGGTGGTCATGGCCTCCTCTTTAAGGCGCCTGACTGTCCACATTCATTTGGCCTTGGCCTTGAATGAACCCTGAGCCACTGACCTGTTATGTGCATCATTTCATTTGTCACCCATGGAAGATCCAGCTTAAGTGCGGGCCCCTTTCCCAATGAGCTGATCCACAAGGAGCAGCAATGAGATGGTAGAGACAGAAAACATTGGAAAGGGGCAGCCCCCCAGGAATGAAGTGCCCTGTGGGCTGAGGGGCGTGTGTGACAGGCGGGGCTTTAGAAAGTGCACAATGTCGCCCACATTCATCCCCTCACACAAGGGAGCCCGTGCCCCTCCCTTGAGTGAGGCTGGACAGAGGGGCGCTCTTCTGAAGAGGTCACGTGACTGAGGGGACCCTGTGACCAGGTCATCGATGCTCAGGAGGCGCCTCCAGGGCCCTCAGGCCATCGCTCAGGGGAGGGTTCCTGCCCTCAGGCCACCGATGGGGATGCCCAGGGGGACAGTGTCGGAGGCTCCTGCACACGCCCTGGGCAATGTCCCAGGGAGCAGCAGGGAGGACCCAGAACCAGGCAGCTAAGCGGCTCCCCAATCCTGACCCGCCGACGCTGACACAGGGGGCTGTTGTCTGAGGCCGTATGTTCGGGGGAGTTTGTTACGCAGACACCAATATCTCATGTTCTAGGTGTTGACTGGTAGTGTTGTTACCCAGTGATGTAATTCACATATTAGAATATTAGTGAGAGAAACATATATACATACATATTCTGGCACATATTTAACACTGATGAGCAAAAAGTTAAAAGTTTTTATTAATAAAAATGTGGTTTTGATCTTAGAATTGGAGGCTTTGGAAATCAAAGACTGTCTTGAAGCCTCTGCATTACCTTCTCAGTGAAGCCAAGATTAGGACATATTAGGTCCCCTTTAGTTTTCATTTATTTTTTATCGGCTTCAGAGAAAAAGGGAGAGGGAGAGAGAGAGAGAAACATCAATGATGAGAGAGAATCAAGGATCCGCTGCCTCCTGCACGCCCCCCACTGGGGATCAGCCCACAGACCCGGCATGTGCCCTGTTGGGAATTGAACCGTGACCTCCTGGTTCACAGGTCAACACTAAACCGTTAGCCAACCCAGCCAGGCAGATCCCCCTGATTTTTAAGTTTAAGAGAAGTAATTGCAGAATTAAGAAGCAGGTGAAGATATGGAGGGAACTTACAGCTACATCTTGGAGGAGGATCCCAGCCCTTGTCAGTACAATTTACAGTGTTTTCCTGGGTGGAAGGGAAGAAGCCACTTGAACAGGAGTATGTGATTGCGTGTCCCAGGTCATGTCAGCAGTGAAGTGACTGTTTGGAAAGGGTCACACGCTGATCACCTAGACCCAGTGTAAAGTAAAATCTGTCTGCAGTGTTTGATGTTAATCGACACGAACCTCAAATGAGCCTTAAATATGTTTATTTTTCCTGGCCGGTGTGGCTCCGGGGTGGAGCATGACCCCTGAACCAGGAGGTCAGCGTTTGGTTGCTACTGAGGCCACATATCCAGGTTGGCAGCTTGATCCCCCGGGGCGGGGGGTGAAGGAGGGAGCCTATCAATGATTCTCTGTCATAATTGATGTTTCTAACTCTCCCTCTCCTTTCCTCTCTAAAAACAATAAATATATATTTCAATCCATGTTTTTCTCTCACTTTAATCTGCTGTATCTACCATATTTCCAGACTCCCATTGCAGTCCAGTCACATATCTTACTTTTCACTTCATAGTATAGCTACTCTTAACACCAATGCTGGAAGCCAAAAGCTCTGAGACACATATAAAAGCACACGTTTCCCTAAGAGACCAGCCAAATACTATTCGGAGAATTTTGTTAGATTAGTTAGGAATAGAAGAACTTCTGGTGGTAGCTTTCAAGCAGTGGGCATACATCCCTTGACAAATTGTAATTCCCTGCTCTCATCATCTCCATGAAAGTAAACGGTGCTGGTAAAACATTGCCGGGGAAGGAGCCACTATTCAAAAGAGTGACAGCTGAGACTGTACAAAGTGTGAGGCCACATGGTTCCTACTGTGAGAAGCCATCATTGAGATTTGGGATAAGAATAATAATCCCCCATTGGCACTCCCTGCTGTGAATCAGTAGAAACATCCAGTTTGCACAGGGGACAGATGAATTGGGTCAAACGTGTCTTTTATTTAGCCGGTCCCTGTACTTTTCATCATTCCTGCAAATGACTTATTGTGAGAGATTGTCCCTAATGAATGCAGAGACCACAGTTTTGGTAAATTACCCTCCAATACCCATAGCCGGTGGGTTTGACTGCTGGTCAAGGGCACATATCTTGGTGGCAGTTTCCATCAGAGGCCCTGGTCAGGGCTTGTGTGAGAGGCAACCAGCCCATGTGTCTCTCACATCAATGTGTGTGTCTCTCTCCCTCTTCTTCTTCTCCCTCCCTTGCACTCTTTCTCTAAAGTTCAATGGAAAAAGTATCCTCAGCTGAGGATTTTTAAAAAAGTAAAAACAAATGAAAATGGGCAAAGTCCTACTTAAGAAGGAGCTAAATTATTCCCATCAGTTTCAACTCACCTTGTCCATGAGCCCAGGAGACCCACAGGGTGAGGATGACCGTGACTAGTAACTGCATGGTGGGACTCCCCGGATGTGTTAGCACAGAGAGTCCAGCGCTGCTGCTTGGGGCGTCAAATCTGCTTCATGAGCCGTTACCGAGTGTGGCTCTGAATTTAAGTGAAATTACCAGGAAGCTAGTTGACTGGGGTCACTCGGTAGATATCAAAGTTCAAAGACGTTTGCAATATCTGTGTATTTCCATGAATGATTTCACAATCATTTCTTGAGTTACTTCCGTGATATGTATTTGTGCCACTTTCCATAGATAAGTTGAAACCTGGATCCAAGAGTGGTATGAAACTCTAATCTTTAAACACTCCTTGAGAATGGGTGAGGTTCTCCCTCAACCAGGAGATTCACAGGAGAACAGCTCTGCCTGCATGTCCCTGTGACGTTCTCTCTCCCCAGTGCAGTCCTTAGGGGTCTCTGGACACAGCGTACATTCCTGTCTGTAGGAAAGCACTGATTTTTGTGTAAACTCACAATAGACAACAACTCAGAAGCCAAAGAATTTCAGCACGTTGTTGGCATTCAATTTTTTTTTATGATTTAAGAAGAAGGAGGAGAGAGAGAGAGAGAGAGAGAGAGAGAGAGAGAGAGAGAGAGAACAGAGAGAAAAGCATCAATGTGAGAAAGACAAATCAATTGCTTGTGTCCTGTGCCCTCTTCAACTGGGACAGGGATTGAACCTGCAACCCAGATACATGCCCTTGACCAGGACTTGAACTGCAGACCCTTTGGTCCTTAGACCAACACTCTGACCACTGAACCACAAGGACAATTTTAACATATAATTTTTGATTATGTAATTTCCACAGTATATTCGAAGCTCATGTGTTTGGTTTGACTGGTTAAACATCCGATTCAATAGGCAGAAAGCCACACCGTTACCTCCATTGCTGTTTATTGCTCTATTGGCAAGTAGTCTAATCCCAGGATGGTGAAGAATCATTGTCTTGGTACAAGTGTAAGTGATGATATAGTTGCGTTAACAACCTTGGGAGAAGATTAAGTTGAAAAGGAGGCTAACATATTGCTTTTATGTCCTTTGAAATATAGTGGGAAAGAGCAGGAAATGCCAGAAGACTGGCAAGCTTTCAGGAAAGAAGAGCAGTAGGTGGGACTGGCCACATATTTGGGGCCACAGGGCTTCTTCATTCACATCTGGGGAACTTCACTGTCTCTTCCCGACACACGGCTTGAAATGACTCCTCTGATGTCACCACCTTGTATCCTGATTTGCACATAAATTCAATGATATCCCCTGCTTTTGCATAGGTTTTGTCATCGTTCCCTTTTAACCATATGTTCTTTTCATTCATGATTTCTTCTGATATTACACATGGATCTGAAAGTAGAAGAAATGAATAAAAACAATTAGTAATCTTTCCTTTTATAAACAAATAAGCCTTCAACCCAATGACTAGCTTAGAGGATGAAGTAATGGAAAGAGCTCATGTACATCATCAATGTGGCCGAGTCCTGTTCTCCGCCCGGGTCTGTGGGCCCTCACAGCTCCTCAGCAGGCAGCTGCTCCTCCTCACACACCAGGAAACTGAGGGGACGGAAGGTCAGGCACACCTGTCCAAGGTCACAGCGCTCACCAGGTGGACGATGAGCGTGGACCCAGCAGTGTGACCCCAGGGCCTTGGCTCTCTGTCTCTGGGATGTGGGGCACCCACACAGGTGATGTACAAATACATTAGCTGTGTCCATTATTTTGTCTTCTAAGCTAGTCATTTGGTTGAAACTTTATTTGTTTATAAAAAGAAAGATTATTCCTTCATTTTATTTATTTCTTCTACTTTCACATCCATGTGTAATATGGGGAAAATCATGAATGAAAAGAATATACAGTTAAAAGGGAAAGATGTGAATGAAGAAGTCCTGTGGCCCCAAATATGTGGCCAGTCCCACCTACTGCTCTTCTTTCCTGAAAGCTTGCCAGTCTTCTGGCATTTCCTGCTCTTTCCACTATATTTCAAAGGACATAAAAGCAATATGTTAGCCTCCTTTTCAACTTAATCTTCTCCCAAAGTTGTTAACGCAACTATATCATCACTTACACTTGTACCAAGACAATAATTCTTCACTATCATGAGATTAGGATACTTGGCAGTAGAGCAATAAACAGCAATGGGCGTCACAGCGTGGCTCTCTGCATATTTTCAATCAGATGGTTAACCAGTCAGACAAAATATTGGAGCTTAGAATATACTGTGGGAAATCATACAATAAAAAGTTGTGTGTTAAAATTGTCCTTTCTGGCCAAAACCGGTTTGGCTCAGTGGATAGAGCGTCGGCCTGCGAACTGAAGGGTCCCGGGTTCGATTCTGGTCAGGGGCATGTACCTGGGTTGCGGGCACATCCCCAGTGGGAGATGTGCAGGAGGCAGCTGATCGATGTTTCTCTCTCATCGATGTTTCTGACTCTCTATCTCTCTCCCTTCTTCTCTGTAGGGAATCAATAAAATATATATTTTTTTTAAAATTGTCCTTTCTGGTGTGGTCAAGTGATCACAGCCTTGGCTTGAGGACTAAAGGGTCTGGGGTTAGACTCCTGGTCAAGGGCATGCACTTGAGTTGCAGGTTTGATCCCTGTCCAATTGGAGGATGTGCAGGATGCAAGCAATTGATGTGTCTCTCTCACATCGATGTTTTCTTTCCTTCTCCTTCTCCCTCCCTCCCTCTCTCCATCTCTCCTCCTCCCCTTCCTACATTCTCTTACTGGAGTCAGAGGTGAACCGTGGACTGAAGAAGACTTGTTGTGAGAAAGAAGGGCAGTTCTCATTGTTTCCACCTGTAGCGTTTGAACTTTTTGACAGAGTCGAAGCTTTGCTCTTCTATTTGACAAAAAATAATCAGTTATTTTAAAGCGACAAATCTTAACTAATCTGGTCAATGAACAATTTCCCTGATTCTAAGTTAATATGGGGACTGAATTTCTGTTTTCTCATAACTCATTGTGAAAGCACATGAAAACAAATCCAAGTCCTGTCCATTTGAAGCTCTGCCTGGTAATTAGTCTCCAATTTGTATTTGAGCAGAAGGTTTTGGCCAAACTAGTTCTCAGATTACGTTAGTCTTTATGCTTCTCATTTTCTCCATGGCATGCCTCTGAATATGTTGTCCCCTCAAAGAGAAGGTCCCTAGAGTGGCCAGTGTGGCTCTGTTGGTTGGACGTCGTGCCATGTACCAAGAGGTCACAGGTTCATTCCAGGTGAGGGCACGTGCCAGGGTTATGGGCTCATTCCCAAGTAGAGGGGGTACAGGAGGCAGCAAGTAGATGTTTCTCTGTCCTTGTAAATGTTTCTATCTCTCCCTCTGCCTCCTTCTCTCTCTAAAGGGAAATAAAACATGTGAAAAATATTGAAGGCGAAGAATATGCTGAAATTCTTCAACTTGGTGGTGTGGTCTGTTGTGAGTTTACAAAAAAATCAGTGCTGTCCTACAGACAGGACCCTACACTGTGTGGACACACTGGCTGGTGTCCATAGACCCGTAAGGACTGTAATCCGGTGAGAGAAAGTCACAGGAACATGCAGTCAGTCAGAGCTATTTCCAAGTGAATCTCCTGGTTGAGAAAGAACCTCACCCATTCCCAAGAAGTGTTTCACTTAAAAATAAATGTTTTTTTTTTATCACTTTTGGATCCAGTTTACAACTTTTCTAAGGAAATTTGTACATGTCCGGGAATGAAGTCAAGAAATGATTGTGAAATCATTCACGAAAATTTACGGATGTTCCAAAACTCTTTGAAATTTAATATCTACCAAGTGACCTCAGTCAGCTAGCATCCTGGTATTTCATGTATATCTGGGGTCTCACTCACACTTGGTAAGGGCTCATGAAGCAGATTTAAACTCCAAACAGCAGCATTGGGCGATCTGTGCTAACACACCAGGGGGAGCCCACCATGCTGTTACTGGTCACAGTCATCCTCACCCTGTGGGTCTCCTGGGCTCGTGGACAAGGTGAGTTGAAATTGATGAGAATATTTAGCTTCCTTCCTAAGTAAGATTGAACCTTTATCATTTGTCTTTAATTTTTTTGAATCCTCTCTCCATTGATCTTTAGAAAGAGAGGGGAAAGGAGGGAGAAGGGAGAGGCAGAAAGAGAGAAAAAAGGGTAGAGGGAGAGGCAGAGAGATAAATATGTGAGAGAGACTGGTGCCTCTCGCCCAAGTCCCAACCAAGGGCCTGGGATGGAAACTGCCACCGAGATATGTGCTCTTGACCAGGAGTCAAACCCACCAGCTATGGGTATTGGAGGGTAATTTACCAAAACTTTGGTCTCTGCATTCATTAGGGACAATCTCTGACAACAAGTCATTGGCAGGAATGATGAAAAGTACTGAGACAGGCTAACTAAAAGCCACCTTTTACCCAATTCATCCATCCTCTGTGCCAACTGGATGTTTCTACTGAATCACAACAGGGAGTTCCCATGTGGGATTATTATCCCAAATCTCAATGATGGCTTCTCACAGTAGGAACAATGTGGCCTCACACTTTGTACAGTCTCAGCTGTTACTCTTTTGGACAGAGGCCCCGGCCCCGGCAATGTTTTAACAGCACCGTTTACTTTCATGGAGATGATGAGAGCAGGGAATTACAATTTGTCAAGGGATGTATGCCCACTGCTTGAAAGCAGCCACCAGAAGTTCTTCTATTCCTAATTAAATTAACAAAATTCTCTCAATAGTATTTGGTTGGTCTCTTAGGGAAACGGTGTTTTTATATGTGTCTCAGAGCTTTTGACTTCAAGCATTGGTGTCAATGAAAAGGTGCCTAGGCCAGCCAGTGTTGTATACTATGAAGTGAAAACTAAGCTATGTAACCGGACTGCAATGGTAACATGAAAATATGATAGATATAGCAGATTAAAATGTGAGAGAAAATAAATGTATTTTTTACTTTTATTTTTAAAATATAGTTTATTGACTGCAGAGTGGAAGGAAGAGAGAGTAGAGCTATCAGTGATGAGAAAGAATCCTTAATCGGCTCCCTCCTTCACACCCTCTCCTGGGGATCAAGCCCCCAATCCAGGCATGTGCCTTGACCAGGAATTGAACCATGATTTCTTGGTTCATAGGTCAATACTCAACCCCCAAGCCACATCGATCTGGAAAAACAATGAACATTTTTCAGGTTCCTTTGAGGTTAGTGTCAATTAACATTAAACTCTGGAGACATATTTTATTTAACACTTGTGTCTAGAGAAGGTCACATATATTTTCTACTAGTTTCTATATAATTGTGTATATATATATATATATATATGGTGCTCCTTTGAATGCCCTTTTGCTCTTTGGAAAGAACAAAAAGAAAATGACATTCACTTTATTCTCATGTCCTCGATGGTTTTCATGTGATTTCTACATAACACACGTGTCCTTTTACTTTTCAGAAATAACATGTGACCCTCCATTAATTGAAAACAGTCACTACATTCCTAAAAGGACCAATTACGGACTGGGACAAGAAATCACGTACTACTGCACAACTGGCTTCTTCCCTTCCTCCTGGGGAAATATTGCAACATGTACTGACAAAGGCTGGGATCCTCCTCCAAGATGTAGCTGTAAGTTCCCTCCATATCTTCACCTGCTTCTTAATTCTGCAATTACTTGTCTTAAATTTTAAAATAAGGGGGATTTTCCTGACTGGCGTGGCTCAGGGGTTGAGCATTGACCTGTGAACTAGGAGGTCATGGCTCAATTCTTGGTCAAGGTACATGCCCAGTTTGAGGGCTCAATCCTCAGTGTGGGGCATGCAGGAGGCAGCAGATGAATGATTCTCTCTGTTCATTGATGTTTGTGTCTCTATCTCTCCCTCTCCCTTCCTCTCTGAAATTGATTTAAAAAATTAAAAGTTAAAAAAATAAAGGGTATCTCATAAGTTCAAATCTTTGCCTCCCTGAGAAGGTAAAGCAGAGGCTTCAAGGCAGTCTTTGATTTCTAAAATCCCCAATTCTAATTAAGATCAAAACCACATTTTTTGTTAATAAAAACTTTTAATTTTTGCTATTCAGTGTAAAATATGTGTATGTGTATGTATGAATATATATTTCTCTCACTAACATTCTAATATGTGAATTAGATCACTGGGTAAGAACACTACCATTCAACACCTAGTACATGAGATACTGATGTCTGTGTAACAAACGCAGCCCCCTATGTGTCAGCGTTGGCGGGTCAGGATTTGGGAGCCACTTAGCTGCCTGGTTCTGGGTCCTCCCTGCTGCTCCCTGGGATGCTGCCCAGGGCGAGTGCAGGAGCCTCTGCAGCCATCCCCCTGGGCATCCCCATCGGTGGCCTGAGGGCAGGAACCCTCCCCAGAGCGATGACCTGAGGGCCCTGGAGGTGCCTCCAGAGCATCGATGGCCTGGTCACACGGTCCCCTCAGCCATGTGACCTCTTCAGAAGAGCGCCCCTCAGTCCAGCCTCACTCAAGGGAGGGGCACAGGGCTCCCTAGTATGAGGGGATGAGTGTGGGAGACACCGTGCACTTTCTAAAGCCCCACCTGTCACACACGCCCCTCAGCCCACAGGGCACTTCATTCCTGGGGGGCTGCCCCTTTCCAATGTTTTCTGTCTCTACCATCTCATTGCTGCTCCTTGTGGATCAGCTCATTGGAAAAGGGGCCCACACTTCAGCTGGATCTTCCATGGATGAAAAATGAAATGACACACATAACAGGTCAATGACTCAGGGTTCATTCAAGGCCAAGGCCAAATGAATGTGGACAGTCAGGCGCCTTAAAGAGGAGGCCATGACCACCGTGACACAGAGCTCAGTGTCCATAACAATGACAAGGAGAGTGATGATTTATGCAGATAATATTGACCTACAGTGTTGTATTTCTTTAAGGTATTCACTATAATGATTCCATATTTGTATATAATGTGAAATGATCAGAAAACAAGTGTTATTCACATCATCTGAAGATTAAAATTTTTCTTGTCCTAGAAATCCTAATGCAATGAGTGTAATTAGGTGCACAGGGGAGTATAATTCATCAATGGAACAAGTTATCTCTCATTACATTTATGTTAAGGCAAAACATTACTTATGCTGTGTTTCCTTTGTTTTAATTGCTAGTAAATCCCTGTGAACTTCCAAAATTAAAGCATGGACTCCTATACAAGGAAGACACGTATAGATCATACTTCCCAGCACCGATAAAACAATGGTTTTACTATTCCTGTGATGAAAACTATGTGACTCCTCCTGAAGGTTTCTGGCATTACATCACTTGCACACAAGATGGATGGACTCCGGAGGTGCCCTGCCTCAGTGAGTGAACCTCTCTGTGCTGTGCACGTGGCAATAGTTCAGAGTTCAGAGAGCAAACATGAGCACCGCTAAGTATGTGTGAGAAAAATATGGTCAAGGGAAGAGTTCTATGAGCAGAAAGAACAATACAGCTATTTTCTTTTACGAAACGTCCCTCATTAAAAACATGGGAGATGAAAAAAAGATTTTATAACAATGTTGATATCATTTATTCATAGTTCAATTATGAAAACTACAGATAAATCATCTTCAATCTTGGTTTTTCTTTTTCAAACACATTTACTAGCAACATTCCTTGTACTTAAGCTGCATGTTGGGACGCTTATGCATTCTAGTTTACAGATTGTAAAGATGATTTTTAATTCATGACTATGACTACATTTATTCATTTTTCTGATCATTGTGTAATTCTCAGGAAAGTGTGTTTTTAATGATTTGGAACATGTACGTACTCCACCTAAAGAACAAAGATTGTTACAGGGACGGTCTATCAAAATTGACTGCCTTCCCGGCTACAGTCTCCTAAACCCACAGAGCACAGTGACATGTACGGAGAATGGCTGGTCCTCGCCTCCCAGATGCATCAGTAAGTAAACACCCTGATGTCCAGTCCATTTGCGATTTTCTAAAGCCAGACGTATCACCATGGAAAGTTTAATGTGTCAACTCTCAAGGTGAATGTGCCACACCTTCTTGGCTTTAAGACAAAGGCCTACTTCATTTCCTGTTCCAAATGTGTGTGCAAAGCTTTAAATTTTTGATAACGAATAGGTCGTTAATTTATTGCAGTCAGTGACAGTGAGCAATCAGTCATGAATATTGTGAAATACTGTTGAGTGAAACAGAGATTATGTGTTCATTGAAGAAGCATTGAAAATGTCTTTTCAATTAAAAATGAATACTCCTCTTGCCCAATGTCAGTATATATATTGCTGTCAACCAGTTCACCTATGATTGCATGTATTCATGCTATGAGGATATAAATGAAGATTCTCATATGCAGTCATATCTGGCTTTTACATGTTAAGTACACAGGTTTCTATAAGTCATTCTGTGGGCATTTAGAAATATGAGAATGATTGTTATGGACATGGTATTATACACCAGGATATAATAGAGCTAATCTTTAAATGGAGTCTTTTTACATGTGTGTATCAAAGCAGTGAACACTGACTTGAACTGGGAATTCAGGAATCTACTGAGCCCCATGGTAACAATAGCCTGAGCCCCTAAAGGAGTCTCTTTATCCTGCTTTCCCTACACCCGGTTCACGGGTTGCAATACTTACTATTAATTCACTCAGACTAAGAACATTTATAGATATTTAAAAAAAAATAAGACTGTTTCAAGGAAAACTAAACTATATGCAATAGAAAGTGGGCAAATTTACTTAAAAAGCACACAAAGAGATATCAGTTCTTACATTTTTAAATATTGTTCTCCATTTCATAGACTCCCTTTAGTGAAAAAGCTGTACCTTTGCAATTAATTTTTAAAATCAGTGTGGATAAACTTTCAGTTCTGGGAATCATTAGGGAAAGAAGGGTGTTTTATATAAACACATGGATCATATATCTAAGGACTACAGTCTTTCTCTAAGACTCACACTCTTAGTGTTAGTATGTCTGCTACATAAATACATACATTACCTCTTACATTCACAAATGGTGTTGTCCTTCGAATGATAACATCATACCATGATAGGAGTGTAACTAAGTAATAGCCAGTGACATATCACAGTCAAAAATGGGTCAGACCAAAGGTTCCTAACTTATATTTAGAGGTGTTGAATGGTAGGAGAAAGGATGTGTAAGGAAATCTATCCTTCATGTTACATAACTCTTCCAGGCCAGAACCACACTGATTCAGAGAGTTGTCACATGATACTACACTGATCCACACACTGATGGTAAAGTTTAGTATTGCCGGAATGAGATTTTCATAGTTGGATTCTACATGATACAGCATTAGAAATGGTCACCTTTATTTTGCTTTAGAACATTGTGACATGCCCATATTTGAGAATGCCAGAGCTGTAATCACCGGAAAACCATTTCGACCTAATGACACGTTGGACTACCAGTGCCTGGACGGCTACGAAAACAGAGATGGAAGCACCAATGGCTCCATGGTGTGTGGTGAGGGCGGCTGGCTCCACTTGCCAACCTGCTTTAGTAAGTATTTTGATTACAGCATTTCCTTTTCCAAGAATTGAAAAGTCTACATGTATGGAGTCCTTGCTTCAGTGTGGGTGATCTAAGGCATTTTGAACCACATGGTGGTTACAAGGTTTAAAACACAAAAGAGGGACAATACTTCCTGTGCAGCTTTACATGAATAGTTTCCAACAAAACTACAATTTGTTCTTCAACATTTAAAATGCCCTTTTTCAGAATCTGCAGACAAGTGTGGGCCTCCTCCACCGATTAACTATGGAGCCATCACCTCCATCCCATTGGAAGTGTATCCTCCTTGGTCAAGAGTGGAATACCAATGCCAGGCCTACTATGAACTCCGGGGTCCTAGATATGTAACCTGTAGTTCTGCAAAGTGGTCAGAACCCCCAAGATGCATAGGTAAGTTCTCAAGATTCTTCTAGATCCTGAGACCATGAGGGTGATGTTTATGAGCCGGTGTGTGGTCTACCAGTCATGCAGTCAGAGTCTAGAACTGTGCTCACCAACAGCTCTCCTGCTCAATGTTTCACATCGGAGACTCGTGTGTAGGGCTATGAGCTTGGAGAATCCCTATGTGAACAATGATAAAGGTCCTTTAAACAGGAACATTGGGAGAGGCTGATTCTGATACATTAGCTGACCCCACTGTGGACCCTACCCGACTCATCCTCTCCTGTGTATGTGTCCCCTTCTGTGGGAGATTATAGCAAACCTAGTAAGTTCAGGACCAGAAATCAAAGTTAATATACCCAAGTCTGAATAGTCTAGAAATAACTCCAAACTAGGTTATATATAAAGGAAAATATTAAATTTCAAAAAAAAAATTCTAAATCTGAAGTTGAAATGATTGAGTAGGTGGACAAGTCTAACACATGTCTCCCAGCACAAACAAGACCTGGTCCCACAGCCTTGAAGATAAAGCAGTCTTCATTATCTGGGGACATCAAATCAGTTCGGTGAAGGAGCTAAGACTGTATTTGAGTCTTGGAATTGAAATACGCAGAGAGCATTTAAGATCATCAAAGGCAACCTCCAACATCGTGTAAAAAATTACACAGACATATGGTCTGTTAAAGCAAGGAGGTAAATTTTGCTTGGAGTAGTAAAGTTAGAAAGGGAAGATCAGAAAAAGTATTTTGGCAGGTGTGTGGAACTCACATAGTATATACTTCTGAATGTATTGGGAAACATTTCAAAATTTCTGGATATGAGGAGTCATATGTGTAATTCTATCATGTTTCATCATGTAATAGTTATGGGATGTGTTGGAACAGAACTTTTAGCTATGTCTAAAGCCTTATCAATGACAGTGATGGCTGAACTAGAATATAAAATACTTGCATCAAGAGAAGAGAAATAGGAGTCCATGATATCTTCAAATTTTGACATAAGAAGAGTTGAAATACTGCCATTTGCAACATGGATGGACCTTGAGAATATCATGCTAAGTGAAATAAGTCAGACAGAAAATATATGAATCATTGATTTAACTTATATGTGGGATATAAAATTGAAACAAACAATGAACAAACAATAAAAAGAAACAAAATCTCACAGACAAAGACAACACTATAGTGGTTACCAGTAGTGCCCAGTGGGTGGGGCAGCCTTAGAGGATTAAAGAGGGTCAGATACATGGCAATGAAAGATGATTTGATTTTGGGTGATGGGCACACAATGCAGTATACAGGTAATGTTTCATAGAATTAAACATTTAAAGCCTATATAATATTATTCACCAATATCACTCCATAAATATAATTCTTTTAAAAGAAAATTAAAATTTTCAGCATGTATAAAGTTCTACAATGTAAGAACAGTTTGCCCATAGGAAAAAAGAAAAGGTCTGAAACTTCATTACAATACCAGAGGCCCAGTGCAGGAAAATTCATGTACTTGGGGGTGGGGGTCCTTCAGCCCAGCCTGCACCCTCTCAGGGGCATATTCACCTGCCGGCTTAGGCCCGCTCTCAGGGGATCAGGCCTAAGCTGGCAGTCAGACATCCCTCTGGCAGCCCGGGAGCCTTTGGGGGATGAGCGACTGATGGCTTAAGCCCACTGCCCACTGGGATTGGGCCTAAGCCACAGTCAGACATCCACAGCGCTGCCAAGGAGGCGGAAGAGGCTCCCACCACCACTGCTGTGCTTGCAGCCATCAGCCTGGCTTGTGGCTGAGCGGAGGTCCCCCTGTGGGATCGCACTGACCACTAGGGCCAGCTCCTGAGACGGGTTCATTCCCAGTCCTTCCGCCATTAGGATCAATTTGCATAATACCCTTTTATTATATACTAGAGGCCCAGTGCACAAATTCATGCACCATTGGGGTCCTTCAGCCTTGCACGCGGGATCGGGCCAAAACTGGTTCTCTGACATTCCCTGAGGTGTCCCAGATTGCAAGAGGGTGCAGGCCAGGCCGAGGGACCCCACTGATGCACGATCTGGGCTGGGGAGGGATGCAGGAGGTTGGCCATCCAGGGAGGGACCGAGGGAGGGCTCCAGGATGTGTCCGGCCCATCTCTCTCAGTCCTGATCGGCCAGACCACAGCAGCAAGCTAACCTACAGTGACCACCAGGGGGTAAGAGTGTCTCCCCGTGGTGGTCAGTGTAATCATAGCAAGTGGTTGAGCAGCCTTAGCATAGGATTAGCATATTACGCTTTGAATGTTTGAACCGACAAACAGACGACCGGACACTTAGCATATTATGGTTTTATTACATAGGAGGATATGAATGTTGCATACAGTCACATTGCAAAAGCAATACACTTGGCCCACATTGATGTACATTTGCTCTTTCCTTATTTCATTCTCTAAGCTAGTCATTGGGTTGAAGGTTAATTTGTTCATAAAAGGAAAGATTACTAATTGTTTTTATTCATTTCTTCTATTTTCAGTTCCATGTGTAATATCAGAAAAAATCATGAATGCAAAGAACATACAGATAAAAGGGAAAAATGACAAAACCTATTTTGCAAAAACAGGGGATATCATCGACTTTATGTGCAAATCAGGACGCAAGGCGGCGACGTCAAAGGAGTCATTTCAAGCCATGTGTCTCGAAGGGACAGTGGAGTTCCCGATATGTGAATGAGGAAGCCCTGTGGCCCCAAATATGTGGCCGGTCCCACCGACTGCTCTTTGCCTCAAAGCTTGCCAGTCTTCTGGCATTTCCTGCTCTTTTCCACTATATTTCAAAGGACATAAAAGCAATATGTTAGCCTCCTTTTCAACTTAATCTTCTCCCAAAGTTGTTAACACAGCTATATCATTGCTTATACTTGTACCAAAAAAATAATTCTTCACTATCATGAGATTAGAATATTTGGCAATTGAGCAATAAACAGCAATGGACATAACAGTGTGGCTTTCTGCATATTCAACCAGATATTCAACCAGTCCAACAAAATATGTAAGCTTAGAAGATACTGTAGGAAATCCTATATGATAAAGAGATAATATGCAAATTAACCATCACTCCAACACACAAGATGGCCGCTCCTATGTGGTCAAAGATGGCCAACCTATGTGGACACAAGATGGCTGCCACAAGATGGCCAGCAGGGGAGGGAAGTTGTGAGCGATCAGGCCAGCAGGGGAGAGCAGTTAGGGGCAACCAGGCTCAGCAGGGGAGGGCAGTTAGGGGCGACCAGGCTGGCAAGGGATAGCAGTTGGGGGTGACCAGGCTGGCAAGGGAGGGAAGTTAGGGGTGACCGGGCCTGCAAGGGAGGGCAGACAGGGGCTATTGGGCTAGTAGGGGAGCAGTTAAGCGTTGATCAGGCTGGCAGGGGAGTAGTTAGCTGGTGATCAGGCTGGCAGGCAGAAGCAGTTAGGGGCAATCAGGCAGGCAGGCAGGCAGGTGAGCGGTTGGGAGCCAGCAGTCTTGGATTGTGAGAGGGAGGTTCGGCTGCCCTCTAAATGGGCAGTCAGACATCCCTCGAGGGGTCCCAGATTGGAGAGGGTGCAGGCTAGGCTGAGGGTCACACTCCCCCTGTGCACAAATTTTGGGCACCAGGCCTCTAGTAGTACAATAAAAAGTTATGTGTTAAAATTGCCCTTTTGCCCTACCTGGTTTGGCTCAGTGGATAGAGCGTTGGCCTGCAAACTGAGGGGTCCCGGGTTCGATTCCAGTCAAGGGGGCATGCCTGGGTTGTGGGCTTGATCCCCAATGGGGGACTTGCAGGAGGCAACCCGTCAATAATTCTCTTTCATCATTGATATTTGGATCTCTCTCTCCCTCTCCCTTCCTTTTTGAAATCAATAAAAATATTAAAAAATAAAATTGCCCTTTCTGGTGTGGTTCAGTGGTCACAGAATTGGCCTGCAGGCCAAAAGATCTAGGGTTAGATTCCTGGTCCAGGGTATGTAGCTGGGTTGCACGTTTGATCACTATCCCAGTTGGAGGATGTGCAAGACGCAAGCAATTGATGTGTCTCTCTCACATCAATACTCTCTCTCTCTCTCTCCATCTCTCCTCTCCCCTTCCCTACATTCTCTTACTGGAGTCAGAGGTGAACCGTGGACTGAAGAAGACTTGTTGTGAGAAAGAAAGACAGTTCTCATTGTTTCCACCTGTAGCGTTTGAACTTTTTGACAGAGTCGAAGCTTTGCTCTTCTATTTGACAAAAATAATCAGTTATTTTAAAGTGACAAATCTTAACTAATCTGGTCAATGAACAATTTCCCTGATCCTAAGTCAATATGGGAACTGAATTTTTGTTTTCTCATAACCCATTGTGAAAGCACATGAAAACAAATCCAAGTCTCGTCCAATTGAAGCTCTGTGATAACTAGTCTTCAATCAGTATTTCAGCAGAAGTATATTAGCCAAACTAGTTCTCTGTTTGGATTAGACTTTACACCTCCCATTTGCTCCATGGTATTCCTCTGAATATGTTGTACCCTAAAAGAAAGGGTGCCTAGACTGGCCAGTGTGGCTCTGTTGGTTGGACGTCGTGCCATGCACCAAGAGATCACAGGTTCATTCCAGGTGAGGGCACGAGCCAGGGTTATGGGTTCATTCCCAAGTAGAGGGGGTACAGGAGGCAGAAGGTAGATGTTTCTCTGTCCTTGTAGATGTTTCTATCTCTCCCTCTGCCTCCTTCTCTCTCTAAAGGGAAATAAAACATGTGAAAAATATTGAATGTGAAGAACGTGCTGAAATTCTTGGACTTGGTGGTGTGGTCTGTTGTGAGTTTACAAAAAAACAGTGCTGTCCTACAGACAGGAACACACACTGTGTGGACACACTGGCTGGTGTCCATAGACCCCTAAGGACTGCAGTGGGGTGAGAGCAACGCGAGGACAAGAGACCGTCACAGGGACAGGCAGTCAGAGCTACTCCCAAGTGAATCTCCTGGTTGAGAACGAACCTCATCCATCCTCAAGAAGTGTTTCATTTAAAGAAAATTGTTTTCTATCACTTTTGGATCCAGTTTATAACGTTTCTAAGGAAATTTGTACAAGTACGTGTCAGGGAATGAAGTCAAGAAATGATTCACTGTGAAATCACTCACGAAAATTTACAGATAGTCCCAACCACTGAAATTTGATATCTACCAAGTGACCTCAGTCAACTAGCATCCATCCTGGTGTTTCACTTAAGTCCGAGGTCTCACTCACACTTGGTAAGGGCTCGTTTGAAACCCCAAACAGCAGCGCTGATGATCTGCGCTAACACACCCGGGGAGCCCGCCATGCTGCTACTGGTCACGGTCATCCTCACCCTGTGGGTCTCCTGGGCTCGTGGACAAGGTGAGTTGAAACTGATGGGAATAGTTAGCTCCTTCTTAAGTAGCATTTGACCTTTATCGTGTATCTTTAAGTTTTTTGTTTTTTTAATCCTCACATGAAGATTGATCTTTCAGCCCTCTCTCCTTTGATCTTTAGAGTGAGAGGACAGCAGGGAGAAGGGAGAGAAAGAGAGAGGAAAACAATGGGAGAAGGAGAGGTAGAAAGAGAGGAAAAAAGGTAGAGGGAGAGACAGACAGAGAGAAAAAAGGGTAGAGGGAGAGGCAGAGAGAGACATCAATATGAGAGAGACTGGGTGCCTCTACCCCAAGTACCAACCAGGGCCTTGGATGGAAACTGCCACCGAGACATGTGTGCCCTTGACCAGGAGTCGAACCCACCCCTAGGGCTATTGGAGGGTAATTTACCAACACTTTGGTTTCTGCGTTCATTAGGGACAATCTCTCACATTAAGTCATTTGCTGGAATGATGAAAAGTACCGAGACCGGTTATATAGAAACCACCTTTGGCCCAATTCATCCGTCCTCTGTGCGAACTGGATGTTTCTACTGATTCACAACAGGGAGTGTCCATATGGAATTATTATTCCAAATCTCAATGATGGCTTCTCACAGTAGGAACCATGTGGCCTCACACTTTGTACAGTCTCAGCTCTTACTATTTTGGGTAGAGGGACCGGCCCCGGCAATGTTTTAACAGCACCGTTTACTTTCGTGGAGATGATGAGAGTAGGGAATTACAATTTGTCAAGGGATTTATGCCCACTGCTTGAAAGCACCCACCAGAAGTTCTTCTATTCTTAATTAATTTAATGAAATTCTCCCAGTAGTATTTGGCTGGTCTCTTAGGGAAACGTGTGCTTTTATATGTGTCTCATGGCTTTTGACTTCATACAGTGGTGTTAAGTGTAGCTATACTGTGAAGTAAAAACTAAGATATGTAACTGGACTGCACTGGTAACATGAAAATCTGATTTATAGATATAGCAGATTAAAGTGTGAGAGAAAATAAATGTATTTTTTATTTTTAAAATATAGTTTATTGACTTCAGAGAAAAAGGGAAAGGGAGAGAGAGTAGAAACATCAATGATGAATGAAAAAGAATCCTTGATGGGCTCCCTTCTTCACACCCACTCCTGGGGATCAAGGCCCCAACCAGGCATGTGCCCTCATCAGGAATTGAACCATGCTTTCTTGCTTCATAGGTCAATATTCAACCCCTAAGCCACACCGGCCTGGCAAAAAAATGAACTTTTTTATCAGGTTCATTTGAGGTTAGTGTCAATTAACATCAAACTCTGGGGACATAATTTACTTAACACTTGTGTCTAGAAGGTCACATATATTTTCTACTAGTTTTAATATAATCGTTGCTGATATATACATAAGGACAGGGTGCTCCTTTGAATGCCCTTTTGCTCTTTGGAAAGAACATAAACATGACATTCGCTTTATTCTCATGTCCTTCAAGATTTTTTCATGTGATTTCTGCATAATGGACATGTCCTTTTACTTTTCAGAAATAGCATGTGACCCGCCAAGAATTGCAAACAGCCACTACCTTCCTAAAAGGACCAATTACGGACTGGGACAAGAAATCACGTACTACTGCACAAGTGGCTTCTTCCCTTCCATCCGGGGAAATACTGCAAAATGTACGGACAAAGGCTGGGATCCTCCTCCAAGATGTAGCTGTAAGTTCCCTCCAGATCTTCACCTGCTCTTAATTCTGCAATGACTTCTCTTAAACTTAAAAATACAGGGGATCTGTCTGACTGGCATGGCTCAGGGGTTGAGCCATGACCTGTGAACTAGGAGGTCATGGTTCAATTCTTAGTCAAGGAACATGCCCAGTTTGGGGGCTCAATCCCTAGTGTGGGGCATTGCAGGAGATCAATGATTCTGATCAATGATTCTGATCTCTCTCTCTCTCTCTCTCTCTCTCTCTCTCTCCCCTTTCCTTCCTCTCTGAAATCAATTTAAAAAACTAAAAATTAAAAAATAAAGGGGACCTAAGAGGTCCAAATCTTTGCCTCACTGAGAAGGTAAAGCAGAGGACTTCAATGCAGTCTTTGATTTCCAGCCTCACTCAAGGGAGGGGCACGGGCTCCCTTGTATGAGGGGATGAATGTGGGGGACACTGTGCACTTTCTAAAGCCCCACATGTCACACACGCCCCTCAGCCCACAGGGCACTTCATTCCTGGGGGGCTGCCCTTTTCCAGTGTTTTCTGTCTCTACCATCTCATTGCTGCTCCTTGTGGATCAGCTCATTGGGAAAGGGGCCCGCACTTAAGCTGGATCTTCCATGGGTGACAATGAAATGACACACAGAACAGGTCAGTGGCTCAGGGTTCATTCAAGGCCAAGGCCAAATGAATGTGGACAGTCAGGTGCCTTAAAGAGGAGGCCATGACCACCGTGACACAGGACTCAGTGTGCATAACAGTGACAAGGAGAGTGATGATTTATGCAGATAAAATATCATTTAAATAATCATGATTTAGATAATGATTTGATGTTTGTATATATTGTGAAATGATCAGAAAACAAGTGTTATTCACATGATCTGAAGATTATAATTTTTCTTGTCCTAGAGAGCCTAATGCAATGAGTGTAATTAGGTGCATATGAGAATATAATTCATCAATGAAACAATGTATCTCTCGTTACATTTTTATGAAGGTAAAACATTACTTGTACTGTGTTTTGTTTGTTTTAATTGCTAGTAAATCCCTGTGAATTTCCAGAAATAAAGCATGGACTCCTATATAGGGAAGACAAGTATAGATCACACTTCCCAGCACCGATAAAACAATGGTTTTACTATTCCTGTGATGAAAACTATGTGACTCCTCCTGAAGATTTCTGGCATTACATTACTTGCACACAAGATGGATGGACTCCGGAAGTGCCCTGCCGCAGTAAGTAAACCTCTCTGTGCTGTGCACGTGGCAATAGTTCAGAGTTCAGAGAGCAAACATGAGCACCGCTAAGCCTGTGTGGGAAAAATAGGTCAAGGGAAGAGTTCTATGAGCAGAAAGACCAGTACAGCTATTTTCTTTTACGAAAGGTCCCTCATTAAAAACATGGGAGATGAAAAAAAAGAGACTTTATTACAATGTCGATATCATTTATTCATAGTTTAATTGTGAAAACTACAGATAAATCATCTTCAATCTTGGTTTTTCTTTTTCAAACACATTTACTAGCAACTTTCGTTGTACTTAAGCTGCCTGTTGGAATGCTTATGCATTCTAGTTTAAAGATTGTAACCGGGGTCCAGTGCGGAGACCCCTTCATCCTGGGAAACGGGATGTGGTCGGAAAGGGGGGCCGCCCCCTTGCCCTTCACGGAACCCAGGTTGTTGGGGAACCTGGTGCTAAACCTTTCCAGACCACAGGCTTCTAGGTCGGGATGTCGTAGGTAGCAGAGCTGCTCCCTCACTGTGATCTATTGAAAGTCAGCCCTGGACACAAAGGTTTGTCTCCTTCTGGCCTCTCTTCCTTCCCAGTAGGGGGAGGCCATCCCCCTCGGGGCCACCAAGGGAAGGAAGGGGAGGGGAATGGCTTCGGCGTCCATTCACCTTCGTTTGGTGCCCAGACCGGCCAGCCCTGGCCTCCTCTCCCGAACCCCACTGTGGCCTTGGGGCCCGGGCTGGGACAGGGAGGAGAGGGTGGGTGGCGGTGGATGCCATCTCTTTCCAAGTGGAGCCAAGGGTCGGCTCCCCTCTCCCCATCCCTCCCCCTGCCCCTTCCCCTCCCCAGAGGTCTACCAGCACTCCCCAAAAAGGGCGGCCAGGAGAACTGTTGCTTGGTGGCTCTGGTCGACCAGATGGCTGAGCCTGGACTTAGTCTCAAGCCGTGGTGGGGAGAGATTGGGTCGACCAGATGTCTTGGCCGGCCCGGACTTTGTCTCCAGTGGTGGGTGAGTGATTGGTTTGACCAGTAGTCTGCGGAGATGAGAGACTGAAAATTATGGACTAGTGGTTGGGGGGGGGGGGGGGCGTCGGGCGAGCCAGGGCCGGGGCCACGGCCAAAGAGCAAGTAAATGTTCACAGAACTTTTAAAATAAATAAATAAATAAGATTGAAAAGATGATTTTTAATCTATGAGTACATTTATTCGTTTTTCTGATCATTGTGTAATCCTCAGGAAAGTGTGTTTTTAATGATTTGGAACATGTGCGTTCTCCATCTAAAGAACAAAGATTGTTACAGGGACAGTCTATCAAAATTGACTGCCTTCCCGGCTACAGTCTCCTAAACCCACAGAGCACAGTGACATGTACGGAGAAGGGCTGGTCCTCGCCTCCCAAATGCATTAGTAAGTGAACCTCCCTGATGTCCAGTCCATTTGCGGTTTTCTAAAACCAGACGTATCGCTCTGGAAAGTTTAATGTGTCAACTCTCAAGGTGAATGTGCTACGCCTTCTTGGCTTTAAGACAAAGGCCTACTTCATTTCCTGTTCCAAATGTGTGTGCAAAGTTTTAAATTTTTGATAACGAATAGGTCGTTAATTTATTGCAGTAAGTAACAGTGAGCAATTAGGCATGAATATTGTAAATACTGTTAAATGAAACAGATTAAGATCACATACTGTATGTGTTCATTGAAGAAGCATTGAAAATGTCGTTTAAATTAAAAATAAATACACTGCTTGCCCAATGTCAACCACTTCACCTATGATTGCATGTATTCATGCTATGAGGATATAAATGAAGATTCTCATATGCAGTCATATCTGGCTTTTACATGTTAAGTACACAGGTTTCTATAAGTCGTTCTGTGGGCATTTAGAAATATGAGAATGATTGTTATGGACATGGTATTACATCAGGATATAATAGAGCTGATCTTTCATTGGAATATTCTTACATGTGTGTATCAAAGCAGTGAACACTGACTTGAACTGGGAATTCAGGCATCTACTGAGCCCCGTGCAAACAACAGCCTGAGCCCCTAAAGGAGCCTCTTTATCCTGCTTTCCCTACACCTGGTTCATGGGTTGCAATACTTACTATTAATTCACTCAGACTAAGAACATTTATAGATATTAAACTAAACTATATGCAATAGAAAGTGGGCAAATTGACTTATAAAGCACACAAAGAGATATCTGTTCTTACATTTTTAAATATTTTTTTTCATTTCATGGACTCCCTTTGGTGAAAAAGCTGTACCCTTTGCTACTCATTTTTAAAAATCAATGTGGATAAACTTTCAATTCTGGGAATCATTAGGGAGAAGAGGGTGTTTTATATAAATACATGGATCATATATCCAAGGACTACAGTCTTCTCTAAGACTCACACTCTGATGGTAAAGTTTAGTATTGCCGGAATGAAATTTTCATAGTTGGATTCTACATGATACGACATTAGAAACACAATGGTCACCTTTATTTTGCTTTAGAACATTGTGACATGCCCATATTTGAGAATGCCACAGCCATAATCACTGGAAAACCATTTCGACCCGATGACACGTTGGACTACCAGTGCCTGGATGGCTATGAAAACAGAGATGGAAGCAAAAAGGGTTCCATGGTGTGTGGTGAGGACGGCTGGTCCCACTTGCCAACCTGCTTTAGTAAGTTTTTTGATTCCAGCATTTCTTTTTCCAAGAATTGAAAAGTCTACATGTATGGAGTCCTTGCTTGAGTGTGGGGATCTAAGGCATTTTTAACACACAAGGGTTAAAATGCAAAATAACGATAATACTTCTTATGCAGCTTTACATAAAGAGTTTCCAACAAAACTACAATTTGTTCTTCAACATTTAAAATGCTCTTTTTCAGAATCTGCAGACAAGTGTGGGCCTCCTCCAGCGATTAGCAATGGAGACATCACCTCCGTCACATTAAAAGTGTATTATCCGTGGTCAACAGTGAAATACCAATGCCAGGCCTACTATCAAATTCAGGGTCCTAAATATGTAACCTGTAGTTATGGAAAGTGGTCTGAAGTCCCGAGGTGCATAGGTAAGTTCTCAAGGTTCTTCTGGATCCTGAGACCATGAGGGTGATGCTTATGAGCCGGTGTGCGGTCTACCAGTCATGCAGTCAGGGTCTAGAACTGTGCTCACCAACAGCTCTCCTGCTCAATGTTTCACATTCGGAGACTCGTGTGTAGGGCTACAAGCTTGGAAGAATCCCTATGTGAACAATAATAAAGGTCCTTTAAACAGGAACATTGGGAGAGGCTGATTCTGATACATTAGCTGACCCCACGGTGGACCCTACCGGACTCATCCTCTCCTGTGTATGTGTCCCCTTCTGTGGGAGATTACAGCAAACCCAGGAAGTCCAGGACAGGAAATCAAAGTTAATATACCCAAGTCTGAATAGTCTAGAAATAGTGCCAACCTAGATTTTATGGGAGGGAAAGTGTTGCATTTCAAAGATATATTCTAAATCTGAAATCGAAATGATTGAGTAGATGGACAAGTCTAACACATGTCTCCCAGCACAAGCAAGACCTGCTCCCACAACCTTGAAGATAAAGCAGTCTTCATTATCTGGGGACATCAAATCAGTTCGGTGAAGGAGCTAAGACTGTATTTGAGTCTTGGAATTGAAATACGCAGAGAGCATTTAAGATCATCAAAGGCAACCTCCAACATCGTGTAAAAAATTACACAGACATATGGTCTGTTAAAGCAAGGAGGTAAATTTTGCTTGGAGTAGTAAAGTTAGAAAGGGAAGATCAGAAAATGTGTTTTGGCAAGTGTGTGGAACTCACATAGTATATACTTCTGAATGTACTGGGAAACATTTCAAAACTTTTGGATATGAGGAGTCATATGTGTAATTCTATCATGTTTCATCATGTAATGTTATGGGATGTGTTGGAACAGAATTTTTAGCTATTTCTAAAGCCTTATCAATGACAGTGATGGCTGAACTAGAATATAAAATACTTGCATCAAGAGAAGAGAAATAGGAGTCCATGATATCTTCAAATTTTGACATAAGAAGAGTTGAAATATTGCCATATGCAGCAACATGGATGGACTTTGAGAATATCATGCTAAGTGAAATAAGTCAGACAGAAAATATGTGAACCATTGATTTCACTTATATGTGGGATATAAATTTAAAACCAACAAATGAACAAATAATAATAAGAAACAAAATCTCACAGACAAAGACCACACTGTGGTGGTTACCAGAGGGGAAGCGGGTGGGGCAGTAGCAGAGTGTAAATAGGGTCAAATACATGGCAGTGAAAAATGATTTGATTTTGGGTGATGGGCACACAATGCAATATAAAGGTAATGTTTCATAGAATTAAACATTCAAAGCCTATATAATATAATTCACCTATATCACCCCATAAATATCATTTTTTAAAATATAAATTAAAAATTTTAGCATGTATAAAGTTCTACAGTGTAAGAACAGTTTGCCCATAGAAAAAAGAAAACGTCTGAAACTTTATTATAATACTAGAGGCCCAGTGCCCAAAAATTTGTGCACTTTGTGGGGGGGAGGGGGGCCTCAGCCCAGCCTATGCCCTCTCACAGTCCAGGACCCATCAGGGGATGTCCACTTGCCAGTTTAGGCCCAATCCCTGGGGGAATCTGGCTTAAGCGGGCAGTCAGACATCCCTCTGGCAGCCCGGGATGTCCAACTTGGGGGCTGTCCAACTTATGGCCTAGGCCTGATAGGCCCTGATTGCCAGTCAGGCCTAGGGACCCTACTCATGTACGAATATCGTGCACTGGGCCTCTAGTTTGTTTATAAAAAGAAATATTACTAATTGCTTTTATTTATTTCTTCTACTTTCAGATCCATGTGTATTATCAGAAAAAATCATGAAAGAAAAGAACATACAGTTAAATGGGAAATATGACAAAACCTATTTTATAAAATCAGGGAATAGTATTGACTTTAAGTGCAAATCAGGACGCAAGGCAGTGACGTCAGTGGAGTCATTTCAAGCCTTGTGTCTGGAAGGGAAAATGGAGTACCCCACGTGTAAATGAAGAAGCCCTGTGGCCCCAAATATGTGGCCAGTCCCACCTACTGGCCTTCTTGCCTGAAAGCTTGCCAGTCTTCTGGCATTTCCTGCTCTTTCCCACTATATTTCAAAGGACAAAAAAGCAATATGTTAGCCTCCTTTTCAACTTAATCGTCTCCCAAAGATGTTAACGCAACTATATCATCACTTACACTTGTACCAAGACAATAATTCTTCACCGTCGTGGGATTAGACTACTTGCCAATAGAGCAATAAACAGCAAGGGAGGTAACGGTGTGGCTTTCTGTCTATTGAATCGGATGTATAACCGTCAAACAAAACACATGAGCTTAGAATGTACTGTGGGAAATCATACAATAGAAATTTACACATTAAAAATGCCCTGTCTGGTGTGGTTCCGATCAGAGCATTGACCTGGAGACAAGGAACTCAATTCCTGGTCAAGAGCATGTACCTGTGTTGCAGGTTTGATCCCTGTCCCAGGTGGAGTGTGTGCAGAATGCAAGCAATCGATGTGTCTCTCTCACATCTCTCTCTCTCTCTCTCTCTCTCTCTCTCTCTCTCTCTCTCTCTCTCTCTCTCTCTCTCCTCTTTCTTCCCTCCCTTCCACTCTCTCTAAAAATCAATGGGAAAATATATCCTCAGGAGAGGATTAACAACTATGCCTACATAGATAACATATGTTACAATAGTCAGTGAAAATAACCCCATTACTACATTCTCTTACTGGAGTCAGAGGTGAACCGTGGACTGAAGAAGACTTGTTGTGACAAAGAAGGGCAGTTCTCATTGTTCCCACCTGTAGGGTTTGAACTGTTTGACAGAGTTGAAGCTTGGCTCTTCTATTTGACAAAAAATAATCAGTTATTTTAAAGTTGCAAATCTTAAAATATTTACTGATCCTAAGTCAACATGGGAACTGAATTTCTGTTTTCTCATAGCCTATTCTGAAAGCACATTAAAAACAAACTAAAGTCCCGTCCAATGGAAGCTCTGCTTGATAACTAGTCTCCAATTTGTATTTGAGCAGAAGGTTATCGGCCAAACTAGTTCTCAGATTAGGTTAGACTTTATGCTTCTCATTTTCTCCATGGCATGCCTCTGAATATGTTGTTCCCTCAAAGAAAAGGTGCCTAGGCTGGCCAGTGTGGCTCAAGACGTCAGAGGTTCATTCCAGGTGAGGGCTCATGCTGTGGTTATGGGCTCGATCCCCAGTAGAGGGCATGTAGGGGGCAGCAGGTAGATGTTTCTCTCTCTTTGTAGATGTTTTTATCTCTCCCTGTGCCTCCCTCTCTCTTTAAAAACAAGCAAAACATATGAAAACAAAAAGGAAGAAGTTGAATGTGAAAAATGTGCTGAAATTCTTGGACTTGGTGGTGTGGTCTGTTGTGAGTTTACCAAAACTAATCAAACCAAAAATAAAAACAAACCAGTGCTGTCCTACAGACAGGACTGTACACTGTGTGGACATACTGGGTGGTGTCCATAGACCCCTAGGACTGCAGTTGGGTGAGAGCAACGCGAGGACAAGAGACCGTCACAGGGGCACGCAGTCAGAGCTACTCCCACGCGAATCTCCTGGTTGAGAAAGAACCTCACCCATTCTCAAGAAGCGTTTAAAGATTTGAGTTCCATGTTATTGTTGGAACCTGTCCATTACTGTCCCTAAGAAAAGCTGTCCAAGCCCATGTCTGGGAAGTAACT
Organism: Myotis nattereri; assembly: GCF_964212035.1. NCBI lineage: Eukaryota > Metazoa > Chordata > Mammalia > Chiroptera > Vespertilionidae > Myotis > Myotis nattereri. The sequence continues at coordinate 1,818,257 of NC_138096.1, read as the reverse complement.
CGGGAGATGATTGTGAAATCCTTCATGCAAATTCACAGACATTGCAAAAGTCTTTTGGTGACCTACCGAGTGACCTCAGTTAACCAGCTTCCCGGTACTGTCACTTAAATTCAGAGCCACACTTGGTAACAGCTCAGGAAGCTGAGTTAAAACCACACACAGCAGCACTGGACTCTCTGCACTAACACCCCCGGGGAGCCCGCCATGCTGTTACTGGTCAAGGTCATCCTCACCCTGTGGGTCTCCTGGGCTCGTGGACAAGGTGAGTGAAAAACAGAGCTGGCCAGGCTGCGTGCTCTTACCTGGGACTTCATGTTACTCCTACTTTCGTGGGTCTGTGGTTGTTTTATTTTTAATGAATTGTCTGTATTGGGAGATCATTTTTAGGAAAGTACAACCAACTATGTTGAATTTTGCTCCCTGAGTTCCCAGTAAAAGGGCTTGTAATGCCGATGACGGGAATATTTGAATGTGTTCATACACATTTGGAAACAATGGTAATTCTCCCAATGGTAATTCTCCCAATTGTATGTGTGGTGACTGTTTTATAGATTGCATTGTCAAAACTTGTGAAATCAGCCATGTACTATATTTCAAGTAAACCTTAATAAGCCTGTAAAAGTAATTACCATTACAATCAATTTAGCACTGCATTAAGATTAGCAGCGGGTAAAAAGAAACACCTGTTTCCACAAAAAGTAAAATACTTTCTTAACTTCCAATGGAATGCCAATAAATTTTATTAGATTTCTGAGTTTACTGTTAAGTGTTGAGTACATAAATTACTGTATTTCATAGCATTCTCTCTATTGTGCACTGATGTGCATTCTTTAGAATAATATGTGGTCTCTATTATGTGTCAATGCAACCCTATGTATTAAACAATTGTATCTTAAAACAAATATAACTGGTAGTCTCCTCAACTTATCTTTAATTAAAAAGCAATTTATTTTGTACATTAGTTCTAATAGTATTCATTGCACTTTTGAATCTTGAAGATTTTATTTATACAATGACATTTCCTCCTCCCTTTACCATCCTTCTGGATATTTTGTCTTCACTCTTCTATCATTTAACATCCCTTATTTTCCTAAAATCAAATTCTCTCATTCCTGAGTTCCTGTAAATGAGGCCTCTAGCAGCGTGCCTTATCATACTTCATCCTGCCGCTTGCGAATCATTGCTTTTTCATCAGTTTATAAGAGGAATTCATTTACATGACTTGCTGCCTGCCGGCTTGTGTCTGTTGGGTCAGCTTACATTTGGGCACTTTCCCTCACTGGCCGCCACAGTAACAACCACACAGCAAAGCTGCCTACCCAGAGTAGCTGGCCGGTTGACTGAGCAACGTCCCATGAACAGGAGGTCACAGCTTGATTCCCGGTCAGGGCACAGGCCCAGGTTGCGGGCTCGATCCCCAGTGTGGGACGTGCAGGAGGCAGCCGGTCCATGATTCTCTCTCATCATGGATGTTTCTCTCTCTCCCTCCCTTCCCTTTCTGCTCTCTAAAATCAATAAAAACATATATATTTTTTAAAGATGGGTACCAGTCCTCTCTTTTAAACGCTCTGTAGTTGGAGGTGCACCAATGTTTGTCAGGGGAAAGGATCCCCCTTAGGGGCCAAACCTTTTGTGTGGATGCAAACACCTCTGTGTATTTAGTTGGCAGGGGTTGGATTGAAGTCCAAACTCCCGGAACCTCAGCATGTAACTGTTTGGTGATAAGGCCTTTAAAGGGGTGATTAACTTACAACAGGTCATTAAGGGGGTGAGGGTAATAGAGGAGACTTGTTCGTTCATCCGGGGTCCTACATTTTTTTCCTTCAGGAAGAACTTGTGATTTCCCGGAAATAAAGCATGGAAACATATATGAGGAAAACAGATATAAGCCCACCTTCCCGGTCGCCACGGGGAAATACTTCTACTACTCCTGTGACCACAGCTTCGTGTCTCCCTCCCAGACACTCTGGACTCAGATAAACTGCACGAAGGGAGGATGGTCGCCAGCTCCGAGGTGTATCAGTGAGTAAATGCCCCCCCGGATCCCCATTCCCCGATGAATTACTCAGTGGACTCAGTGAAGGGGGCGGGGAGAGGGGGCCTGCAGGAGGGATCACAGAATCTGAACAATTACCATGTCAGGGGTGGTGGAGCCAGCGAAGGTAAGATAGGTCACTCTTCAGAAATCAACTCGGCAAAAAATAAGATACAAACTTGATGAAATATCTACATTTTTTTTTTTCGTTTCAAATACCAATGCTCAGCCATTTCAACTGCTAATATTTAATTTAAAAGCGCTCACTTGGTCATTGTAGGAACACAGGTGTTTCTCGGGAGAGTTCATCTTTGACAGGTAACCTCTGTCCACCATATGCTGTCCCTTCGGATACTCAAGGAGCATTTTTATGAGTTTCCTTCCTTTGCGTGGTTTTTAGTTACATGTTTGCGAGTCACACCCGCCTTCCTCTCTCGATGAGGGCAGAGACGCGAGGAGAGCAACTAAGAGAGAAAAAGGGCGGAGGCGAGCCCAGGAGATGGAAGCCTAGGATGCAATTGCGTCAAAGGAATGAGAAAAACCGGTCACTTTTCTGATACCTAAGAGAGCGTGACAAACGTCAAAATGTGCTTCACATAGAAGTCATGACTGGCGGGTAGCACACACTCATATGTTCATTGGCATGAACTGATTTTAAGGAAGCGCTTTTGCACTTCATGTCTGTCCTGATGCAGGATTCATCTTAGTCATCCTTGGCTTGCAGGACAGTGCTTCTTCCCCTGGGTGGAAAACGGGCGTTCCACATCTTCAGGGCGAACGCACCAGGAGGGGGACACGGTACAGATCGTCTGTGACCAGGGCTACAGCCTCGCCAATGACCAGGACGTCATCACGTGTGCGGAACACGGCTGGTCCACGCCCCCTACATGCAGCCGCATCAGTAAGGAGAATGCTGTCCTCTGGGATTCTGTCTCCTTCCTCATTTCATAAAGAAATAGCTGTGGCCCTGGCTGGTGTGGCGCAGTGGATAGAGCACCAGCCTGCGGACTGAAGGGTCCTGGGTTCGATTCCGGTCAAGGGCACATGCCTGGGTTGTGGGCTTGATCCCCAGTAGGGGGTGTTCAGGAGGCAGCCAATCAATGATTCTCTCTCATCATTCATGTTTCTCTCTCTCTTCCTCTCCCTCTCTGAAATCAATACAGAAATATACTTAAAAAAAGAAATAGCTGTAGCCCTGGCTGGTGTGGCTCAGTTGATTGAGTGACATCCCTTGTAACAAGAGATCACTGGTTCGAATCCGGTCAAGGCACATGCTGGGGTTGTGGACTTGATCCTCAGTAGGAGGCATGATGAAGCAGCCAATCAATGTCTCTCTCTCTCTCTCTCTCTCTCTCTCTCTGTCTCTAACAATTAATTAAAATTTTTTTTTGAAATTAACATATAGAAGCATAAATCTTACCAAAAAAAATGCTTTATCTTTTTTTTAATCTTGCATGTAAATTTGTGAAGATTTTCAGTCTCCATTGTCTATAAATGATCGCTGCATTAGAGATTCCTTTTTTCCTCTTTATTCAGATCTCTCCTGTGGCAGCCCTCCCACAGTGCAAAATGCCTTCATACCAAACCAGAAGCCTAGGTATCGACATGAGGAGACAGCACGTTATGAATGCAGGCGGCCTTTGGTCCTCGTCGGGAATGCAGAAGTGACATGTCTAAGTGGGAAGTGGACAGACCCACCTGAGTGCAAGGGTAGGTGTCTCATTCTCCCCTCCCAGTCTCTGTGCAGCTTCTGTAAGCACTTGGTTACTAGACTCCTGTCCCACTGGCCTTCATTTGGTTACTCAGGTTTGTTGCTCTATCATTTCCTGTAAATCGGTTTGGAGCCAGGAGGAGGTGAGTGTAGCTCCCACCTACTCTGCAGCTCCCTTAAAATCAACTGCTCACTCAATAAATCAACAATATCCTCTCTTAGAGTCCACAGAAAGATGTGGGCCCCCTCCTGTTATTGACAATGGAGACATTACCACGTATCCATTAGCAGTCTATGCTCCTGGGTCTTCAGTGGAGTATCAATGCCAGGCTTACTATGAACTTGAGGGAAACAGGAGAATAACGTGCCGTGATGGACAGTGGTCTGAGCCACCCAAATGCTTAGGTAAGTCCTTTAATTTCCTCGTGGACCCTGGGAAATCCGTGTAATGAATGTCATGTTTGCTGTTTACAACAGAACTTGCATGGACTATCACCCCTTCTGTTGACTACCAAATAGTCATGTCTGAGGGTATAAAGTCTGAAAAATTCTTGAGCATCAACAGCAAGAAACTATCATTTTTAATTTATTTTCCCCATCACCACTTATGCCCCCTCCATCCTCATCCACCTCCACCACCCCCTTCAAGGATTCTTCAATGAAAGCCCTTCATAGCGTAGGTGACATTGTAAACATTGATTATAACGTGCAATGACCACACATTCCACAGTGTGCCTCATTTTTAAGTCATCAATAGTTTAAAATGAGTTATACCAACATGATGGGTTTTCAATGAATTGGTTTGGAAAAGGGTTTGAGAATAAATTCCTAGATCTGTGTAGAAGATGCTGCATGAAACTGTAAAATTCTGTGGAAAATACTCGTATAATACTTAGTTTTATTTCTTTTTTTTTTTTACCTTCAGATGCCTGTGTAATATCAGAAGAAATCATGGAAGCACATAACATAGAGTTGAAATATTCATTTGCGAAAAAAATTTATTCCAGAACAAATGATTTTGTTGAATTTAGGTGTCGTCAAGGTTACCATCCTAAAGTGTCACCAGCATCTGCATTCCGAGCACAATGTCGAGAAGGAAAGCTGGAGTATCCCACTTGTGCATAACATGAGAGCTGTGTGGCCGTTTTCACATTAAAATATGCACCTTCATTCAGAATTTTTAAATATTAATCCAGTTCATCTCAATTTATTTTTCTGTAACTCGCTTTTATTCACTAATCAGAATTTGCATGAAATACCGTGTGGAAGATGTCATTGTGATCTGAGAGACCAACGGACCACTTCTCCTAAGCATCTTATTAACATGTGACAAACCAACATGCAGACATGTTCATGTTCTGTTCATGAAACGTCTCTGCCCAGAAATCACCGCAGTGCTTGCCTCTATCCCTCATTGATGTTTCTCTCTCTCTAAAATCAATAAAACATGAAAAAAAGTTGAATATCAAGAATGTGCTGAAATTCTTGGACTTGGTGGTGTGGTCTGTTCTGAGTTTAGAAAAAAAATCAGTGCTGTCCTACAGACAGGACCCTACACTGTGCGACATACTGGGTGGTGTCCATAGACCCCTAAGGACTGCAGTCGGTGAGAGCAAAGAGAGGAGGAGAGATAGTCACAGGGACATGCAGTCAGAGCTATTCCCACGTGAATCTCCTGGTTGAGAAAGAACCTCACCCATCCTCAAGATTCGTTTAAAGATTCGAGTTTTATATCACTTTTGCAGCCAGTCTTACTGTTACTGTCCCTACGGAAAGCTGTACAAGCACATGTCCGGGAATGAAGTCAACAAATGATTGTGAAATCATTCATGTAAATACACAGATATTGCAAAAGTCTTTAAACTTTGATATCTACCGAGTAACCTCAGCTAGTTAGCTTCCCGGTAATGTCACTTAAATTCAGGGCCACACTTGGGAACGGCTCAGGAAGCTGAGTTAAACCACACAGAGCAGCGCTGGACTCTCTGCGCTAACACCCCCGGGGAGCCCGCCATGCTGTTACTAGTCAACGCCATCCTCACCCTGTGGGTCTCCTGGGCTCGTGGACAAGGTGAGTGGAAGCTGATGGGACTATTAGCTCCTTCTTAAGTAGAACGTTGCTCACTTTCATTTTCTCTACTTTTTTTTTAATCCTCACCCGAGGATATTTTTTCCCATTGATTTTTAGTGAAAGAGTGAATATGAGGGAGAAAGGGTGGGGGGGAGAGGGAGAGAGAGAGGAAGAGAGAGAGGGAGAGAGAGCAAGAGAGAGATAGAGAAACATCAATGTAAGAGAAACATACAGATTGGTTGCCTCTCACACTCACCCCGACCAGGGCCAGGGATGGAACTTGCAAACAAAGTCTGTGCCCTTGACCGGGAATTAAACCAGGGACCCTTGGTCTGAGGGCCAACATTCTAACCACTGAGCCACCCGGCCAGGGCTGTCTGTAATTTATGAATGAATTGACCAGTACACAGTTTCTGTGTTTTAAGGTCACAATAAATAATACCTTGATGGAGCCCGGCCCACGTGGCTCAGTGACTGAGCGTTGACCTAGGAACCAGAAGGGCATCTTTCGATTCCCGGTCAGGGCACATGCCTGGGTTGTGGGCTGGATCCCGTATAGGGAGCCTAGCAATGATTCTCTCTCATCATTGATGTGTCTCTCTCTCCCTCTCCCTTCCTCTCTGAAATCAATAAAAATGTATTTTTTGAAAAAGAATATGTTGATGGGATAATTATCTGCATAATCCACGTGTCCTTTTTCTTCTCAGAAATAACATGTAACCCTCCAATAATTCCAAATGGTGACTTTGCTCCTAAAATGAACCAGTACGGACTGGATGATGTCATCACATACCGGTGTGGGAACGGCTTCTATCCTCCCCTTATCGGAAATAAGACGGAGTGCACTCTTGTAGGCTGGCTTCCTCGTCCCAGATGTGTCCGTAAGTCCCACTCAGGTCCTGACCTGCTTCTTCGTTATAAATTCCTTCCCTTAAACACCAGGAAATGGGGCCCTGAGAAGCCCAGTCATTGCCTCGCTGAGAAGGGACAGCAGAGGACTGACAGGGGTTCTTTGCTTTTCAAAGTTGCCAATTCTAAGTAGGACAACGTCCCATCAGTGTAAGTGAAAAACCTTTTTAAACTTTGCTTCAATGTTAAGTATGTGAGTGTGAGCGTGTGTGTGTGTGTGTGTGTGTGTGTGTGTGTGTGTGTGTATGTCTCCAGATAATATAATTCTAATATCTGACCTAGTATATTAGACCTAGGAATATTCGGTAAGAACACTACCACTTAACACCTAGAACATGAGATATTGGTGTCTGTGTAGCAAACGCCCCCGAACATACAGCCTCAGACAACAGCCCCCTGTGTGTCAGCGTTGGGGGGGTCAGGATTTGGGAGCCGCTTAGCTGCCTGGTTCTGGGTCCTCCCTGCTGCTCCCTGGGACGCTGCCCAGGGCGAGGGCAGGAGCCTCCGCAGCCGTCCCCCTGGGCGTCCCCATCGGTGGCCTGAGGGCAGGAACCCTCCCCAGAGCGATGACCTGAGGGCCCTGGAGGCGCCTCCAGAGCATCGATGACCTGGTCACATGGTCCCCTCAGCCATGTGACCTCTTCAGAAGAGCGCCCCTCAGTCCAGCCTCACTCAGGGGAGGGGCACGGGCTCCCTTGTATGAGGGGATGAATGTGGGGGACACTGTGCACTTTCTAAAGCCCCACCTGTCACACACGCCCCTCAGCCCACAGGGCACTTCATTCCTGGGGGGCTGCCCCTTTTCCAGTGTTTTCTGTCTCTACCATCTCATTGCTGCTCCTTGTGTATCAGCTCATTGGGAAAGGGGCCCGCACTTAAGCTGGATCTTCCATGGGTGACAAATGAAATGATGCACATAACAGGTCAGTGGCTCAGGGTTCATTCAAGGCCAAGGCCAAATGAATGTGGACAGTCAGGTGCCTAAAAGAGGAGGCCATGACCCCCGTGACACAGGACTCAGTGTGCATAACAATGACAAGGAGAGTGATTGTCTATTGATTGATTGGTTTAGAGCAGTGGTTCTCAACCTTGGCTGCACATTAGAATCACCTGGGAATCTTTTCAAAATCCTGATTTCTGGGCCTCATCCTCCAGAAATTCTGTTCCTTTGTTACTAATGTTGTGGCCCCACCCCATAACGAAGAAACAGAATTTCCGGAGGACGAGGCCCAGAAATCAGGATTTTAAAGAGATTCCCAGGTGATTCTAATGTGCAGCCAAGGCTGAGAACCACTGGTTTAGAGTAAAGTGGGCATATAAATATTAGTTTCAGGTGTACCCTCTAATGATTCCATATTCACATATAGTATGAAATGTGCAGAAAACAAGTGTTAGTTACATCATCTGAACTTGACAACTTTTCATGTCCTAGAAAGCCTAATGCAATGATGTTACAGTGGGGCCTTGACTTACGAGTGTCCCGACTAACGAGTTTTTTGAGATACCAGCTGTCTCTCGGCTGATTTTTTGCTTTGAGTTGACAGAGTAATTTGAGTTAACGAGCTCGGTCTCGGAATGAATTAAACTCATAAGTCAAGGCCCCACTGTATTTGTATGGTAAGAAAGCGATGTAATTCACAGTGGAAACAATTTCACTCCGATGGGATTTTTGTGAATGCTCACCATTATTCATACTGCGTGTTCTTTGTTGTCATTGCTAGGGAAGCCCTGCGGATTCCCGGAGATAAAACATGGACGGCTACTTCATGGGGACACATCTGAATACTTCCCGGTGTATGTAGGGCGATCATTACTCTATTTCTGTGACTACGGCTACATGCCTCCTTCACAAACTAGCCTGGCTATCATGAATTGCACACAAGATGGATGGTCGCCGGTCATCCCCTGCCTCAGTAAGCCAACCTCTTCATCCTGTGCACATAGAAACACTTCACAGTGGAGAGAGAAAAACAGGAGTACAACAAGGTCGAGGGAAGCATTCTATGAGCAGAAAGACCAATGTAGGATTTCTCTTTTATGGTAGATTCCTCATTCAAAATATGGGAGGTTGCCTTACCCGGTTTGGCTCAGTGGATAGAGTGTTGGCCTGCAGAGTGAAGGGTCCCAAGTTTGATTCCGGTCAAGGGCATGCATGTACCTCGGTTGCAGGTTCCCCGGCCCTGGTCAGGGCACGTGCAGGAGGCAACCAATCGATGTGTCTCTCTCACATGGATGTTTCTCTCTGTCTCTCCCTCTCCCTTCCACTCTCTCTAAAGATCAATGGGGAGGCCTAACCAGTTTGGCTCAGTGGATAGAGTGTCGGCCTGCAGACTGAAGGGTCCCAGGTTTGATTCCAGTCAAGGGCATGTACCTTGGTTGCGGGCACATCCCTAGTGGGGGGGCGTGCAGGAGGCAGCTGATGGATGTTTCTCTCTCATCAATGTTTATAACTCTCTATCCCTCTCCCTTCCTCTCTGTAAAAAAAAATCAATAGAATATATTTAAAAAATAAAAAATAAAAATCAATGGGGAAGTATCTTCGAGTGAGGATTAACTGGAAAAAAAAGAAAATGAGAGATCAAGATAAAAACTTTATAACAATAAAGTGATGTCATTTAGCCATAGCTTAATTGTGAAAATGGCAGATTACGTTTCATCTTGATTTTTCTCTTTTAAAAAGCACTTGCTAGCAACTTTAGTTCCTCTCAAACTATGTGTTCTTTTTGGGTGCTCATGCATTCTAACTTAAATATGGCAAAGATGCTTTTTAATGTCTTAACCAGATTTCTTATTTCTTATTATCAATTTATAATTCCTAGGAAAATGTTCTTTCAAGTCTTTGAAACATGGATATTCTCCAGTTACTGAAGAAAGGTATGTCCAGGGCCAATCTAGAACAGTTATGTGCCATCTGGGCTACGGTCTTCAAAACCCTCAGAACACGATGACCTGTACGGAGACCGGCTGGTCCCCTCCTCCCATATGCATCCCCGTCAGTAAGTAAACCACTCCAAGACCCAGGCTGTCATTTTCTGAGACCAGACTTACTTTGGTGGAACGTTTTATGTGTTGACTCCCAAGCTGAATGGACTAAGTCTTCTTTGCCTTAAAAGAAAGTCACATTTCGCCTTGGCTGGTGTTGTTCAGTGGTTAGAGGGTGGGCTCGAACACCCAAGGGTCTTCGGTTCAATTTCCCGCAAAGGGCATGTACCTGGGTTGCAGGTTGGATTACAGGGATATGCAGGAGGCAACCAATCGATGAGTCTCTCTCACATAGGTTTCTCTCTCCCTCTCTCTCTCTCTCTCTCTCTCTCTTCTCTTTCTCTCTCTCTCTCTCTCTCTCTCTCTCTCTCTGCCACTCCCTCCCTCCCATCCACTCTCAAAAAATCAATTAAAAAAAATCCTTGGCTGAGGATTAACAACAACCAAAACAAAGGTAGTTCAGTTTTTTGTTCTAAATGTGTCTGAAAAGTTCTAACTTTTTGACAGCAGGTAGATCATGTCATTGTATTGAATTAAGTAACATGAAGTCAGTCATGAATGTTACTAAACAGTGTTCAATAAAACAGAGATTCAAGTTACAATACTCGAGTATTACACTGAAGCCATGCCCTGTGTTCACTGAAGAAGAATTTAAAATACAGCTTACATTAAAGATAAATACACCGCCTGCCAATGTCACATATACTGTATATTGCTGTCAACCATTTCACCTATGGTGGTATGTATTTTTAAAATATATTTTTATTGATTTCAGAGAGGAAAGGAGAGGGAGAGAGTGATAGAAACTTCAGTGATGAGAAAGAATCACCAATCAGCTGCCTCCTACTGGGGACTGAGTCCACAACCCGGGCATGTGCCCTGACCGGGAATTGAACCTTGACCTCCTGGTTCATAGGTTGATGCTTAACCACTGAGCCTTGCCAGCTGGACTATGATTGCATGTATTGATGCTATGAGGTTATAAATGAAGGCTCTTTTATCTAGTCACATCTGGCTTTCACATGTTAAGTAGACAGGATTCTGTACGTTGTTTTGTGTGTGTTGTTTAGAAATGAGAGGATAATTGTTACAGACATTGTTTATACATCAGGATAGAGTAGAGCTGACCTTTCATTGGAGCCCTGCATGTTTTAGAAAAGCAGTGATCACTGATTTGAACTGGGAATTCAGGAATCTACTGAGCCCATGCGAAACAACAGCCTGAGCCCCTAAAGGACTCTCTTTGTCCAGCTTTCCCTACACCCGTTTCATGGGTGGAAATACTTACCATTAATTCACTCAATAACCATTGAGGACTAAGAACAGTTACAGATATTAAAAAATAAGACTGTTTTCAAGAAAAACTAAACCCTATGCGACAGAAAGTAGGATTATTGACCTAAAAGAACACCGGGAGATACCACTTCTTACATTTTTAAACATTGTTTTCCATTTCAGGGTCTCCCTTTAGTGAAAAAGCTGTACCCTTTGCCATGCGTTTTTATACTCAGTGTGGATAAATTTTCTATTCTAGGAGTCATTATGGAAGAGAGGGTCTTCGTATAAATACATGCATCATGTATCCTAGGACTATGGTCTTTCTCTAACACACACACACTCTTGGTGTTAGTATCTGGCACGTAAATACATACATTACCTCTTACATTCACAAATGGCGCTGTCCTTCAAGGGATAGCATCCTATCGTTCTAGCAGTGTAATGTACTAATAGCCAGTGACATACTCACAGTTAAAAATAGGTCAGACGACAGGTTCCTAACCTATATTTAGAGGTTTTGAATGGTAGGAGAAAAGATGGATAAGGAAATCTCTTCTTCTTGTTCTATAACTCATCCAGGCCAGAGTAACAGGGACTCAGAGAGTTGTCACCTGATGCGTCACTTACCCACACAAATTAATGAGATTCTCTTTCTTAGATGGGACTTGATATGGCATTAGAAACACAATGGCCACCTTTATTTTGCTTTAGAACATTGTGACCTGCCCATATTTGAGAATGCCAGAGCCGTAATCACCGGAAGACCATTTCGACTCAAGGACACGTTGGACTACCAGTGCCTGGATGGCTACGAAAACAGAGATGGAAGCACCAACAGCTCCATGGTGTGCGGTGAGGGCGGCTGGCTCCACTTGCCAACCTGCTTTAGTAAGTACTTTGATTACAGCAATTCCTTTTCCAAGAGCTGAAAAGTCTACATGTATGTTGTCCTTGCTTGCGTGTGGGTGATCTAAGGCATTTTGAACCACATGGTGGTTACAAGGTTTAAAATGCAAAAAAGGGACAATACTTCCTGTGCAGCTTTAGGTGCACAAGCCATATCCGTTCCAAGCATTAGTTTCCAATAAAACTATAATTTTCTCTTCAACAGCTAAAATGCTCTTTTTCAGAATCTGCAGACAAGTGTGGGCCTCCTCCAGCGATTAGCAATGGAGACATCACTTCCTTCCCATTAAAAGAGTATCCTCCTTGGTCAAGAGTGGAATACCAATGCCAGGCCTACTATGGACTCCGGGGTCCTACAGATGTCATCTGTAGTTATGGAAAGTGGTCCAAACCCCCAAGATGCATAGGTAAGTTCTCAAGATTCTTCTAGATCCTGAGACCATGAGGGTGATGTTTATGAGCTGGCGTGCGGTCTACCAGTCATGCAGTCAGAGTCTAGAACTGTGCTCACCAACAGCTCTCCTGCTCAATGTTTCACATTCGGAGACTCGTGTGTAGGGCTATGAGCTTGGAGAATCCCTATGTGAACAATGAAAAGGTCCTTTAAACAGGAATATTGGGAGAGGCTGATTCTGATACATTAGCTGATCCCACTGTGGACCCTACCTGACTCATCCTCTCCTGTGTATGTGTCCCTTCTGCGGGAGATTACAGCAAACCCAGTAAGTCCAGGACCGGAAATCAAAGTTAATATACCCAAGTCAGAATAGTCTAGAAATAGTGCCAAGCTAGAGTTTATGGGAGGGAAAGTGTTGCATTTCAAAGATAAATTCTAAATCTGAAGTTGGATTGACTGAGTAAATGGACAAGTCTAAGAGGAATTTCACAGCGCAAGCAATATCGTTCCAAACATTAGACGAGAAAGCAGCTATCATTCTCTGAGGACATAAAATCAGTTCTGTGATAGAGGAAACAAACAAGCAAAAACTCATAGACACAGACAACAGTATGGCAGTTACCAGAGGGAAGGAGGTAGTGGGATAGTAAAGGATCAAATATATGGTGACAGGAGATGTGACTTTGCGTGTTGGGCACACAATGCAATATACAGATGATGTGTTATAGAATTGTGCCCTGGAAACCTATATAATTTTATTAACCAATGTCACCCCACTCAATTGAATCCAAAAAAAGAAATTTAGCACAGTTAGCATGTAATACTTTCTACAATGCAATAGCACCTTGCCTGCAGAAAATAGACAAGGCTGTAAGCAATATAATAATATATGAAATGATGCTTACAGTCACATTGCAATAGCCATAAACTAGTACCTCCCTCATGTCACTAAAAAAAAACTTTCTGAAGAAGAAAATATTTATACTGATTTTACAGGTAGGGGCACAGGGGGATAGTGACGTAGAGAAATGTGTTCGTAATCAAGCTGGGATTCTAAAATTCTCTGTGTACTAGTATATAACTTTGCATCCATCCATGCAGACTGCCTTTACCATGAAGAATGAAGATTAGATAGATGATAGATAGGTAGGTAGGTAGATAGATAGATAGATGGGTAGATAGATAGATATGATAAATGGATGTGGGTAGGTGGATGGATGGATGGATGGATAGATTGATATAGAGATATAAAAATATATTTATATATATATCAAGTATATATAGTTATATTTTTATAGAATATTTATTAGAAATTTTGTGATTTTCTATGGTTCTCTTTCCCCATTTTGTGGGCATAAGAGAAAAATATTAGCATCGTTTAGCCCAGTGGAAAGTGACTAAACTGGGAGCATTGGTAGCCACTGCCGGTTGAGTGGGAAGTGGACAAGGAAGAACCATGGCCACCATGGAGCAGGCTCCCATGTCCACTGGACAGGAAGTCACCTTGTGGATGCCCCACATCCCAGAGACAGAGAGCCAAGGCCCTGGGGTCACACTGCCGGGTCCACGCTCATCGTCCACCTGGTGAGCGCTGTGACCTTGGACAGGTGTGCCTGACCTTCCGTCCCCTCAGCTTCCTGGTGTGTGAGGAGGAGCAGCTGCCTGCTGAGGAGCTGTGAGGGCCCACGGACCCGGGCGGAGAACAGGACTCGGCCACATTGATGATGTACATGAGCTCTTTCCATTACTTCATCCTCTAAGCTAGTCATTGGGTTGAAGGTTTATTTGTTTATAAAAGGGAAGGTTACTAATTGCTTTTATTCATTTCTTCTACTTTCAGATCCATGTGTAATTTCAGAAGAAATCATGAATGAAAAGAACATACAGTTAAAAAGGAAAGATAACAAACGCTATTATGTAAAAACAGGAGATACCGTTGAATTTAAGTGCAAATCGGGACGCAAGGCAGTGACGTCAAAGGAGTCATTTCAAGCCATGTGCCTGGAAGGGACAGTGGAGTTCCCCAGATGTGAATGAGGAAGCCCTGTGGCCCCAAATATGTGGCCAGTCCCACCTACTGCTCTTTGCTCAAAGCTTCCAGTCTTCTGGCATTTCCTGCTCTTTCCCACTATATTTCAAAGGACATGAAGGCAATATGTTAGCCTCTTTTTCACTTTAAAGAAAACAATATCATCGCTTACACTTGTACCAAGACAATAATTATTCACCATCGTAGGATGAGACTACTTGCCGATGGATCAATAAACAGCAATGGAGGTAAAGGTGTGGCTTTCTACCTATTGAACTGGATGCTTAAACAATCAGTATATATCTTAGAATATACTGGGGGAAATAGTACAATCAAAAATGAGATGTTAACATAGTAAGTGAGCCCGGCAGGCGTGGCTGAGTGGTTGAGCGTCGACCTATGAACCAGGAGGTCATAGTTTGATTCCCAGTCAGGGCACAGGCCCGGGTTGCAGGCTCGATCCCCAGTGTGGGGCGTGCAGGAGGCAGCCAATCCATGCTTCTCTCTCATCATGGATGTTTCTCTCTCTCTCCCTCTCCCTTCCTCTCTGAAATCCATAAAAATGTATTTTTTAAATGTATAAAATAGTAAGTGAAAATAACTCCTTTACAATAGCCCCTCACTGGAGTCAGAGGGTGGGTCCCTGGACTGAAGAATCGCTGAGGGGAGAGGCAGTTTTCAGTCTGTTGCCATGGGTGAGGTTTTATAGAGTCAAAGCATCGCTCTTCTATTCGACAAAAGAATCGGTTATTTTAAACATGAGATCTTCAAAATAGCTGGTCATTCCTGTTGCTAAGTAAATATCGAAACTGACATTTTCTTTTCTCTTAAGTGGCGTTGAAGACATATTCAAACAAATGAAAGCCCCCGTCCGATGGAAACCCCGTGTGATTAACTAGTCTCCAGTTGGTATTTGAGCCCCTGAACTGAAGGGTTGTGGGTTCGATTTCAGTCAAGGGCATGTAGCTCTGTTGCAGGCTCGATCCCCGGCCCCTGACCGGGCCCATGTGGGAGGCAACCAATCAATGTGTCTCTCTCACATCAACGTTTCTCTGTGTGTGTGTGTCTCCCTTTCCCTTTGTTGATGTTCTGTTTGTGAACGGTGACGCTGAGATGAGCTCGGCGTGCAGGATTGAGTTTAGAGAAGCAGAGGGCTATTGCTAGTCAGGCAAGTAGCAGAGCCCTCAAAGCCTTCATCACTTTTATTTGGGGTATACAGCAAATCACAATGGAGTATAGCAAGTGGCAATGACTAACAGGCATGCTTATGAGATCATCAGAGCTAAGTTATACATTAAACTATTCATTTCCTATGTTATACAAAGACCCTTTCCACCTGCAGCCGTGCACCCTCCCTTGAACTTTCCATGCCCTCATGGACTATTTATCGCCTCAAGGAAAGTTCTGCCTCTGAACAATAAGTCTTGCTTGCAAGAGTTTGTTCTGACGTGGCCTGCTTGCAGGCTCCCGTCTTGTCTTGGCAGAACGTCCTCTTCCTGTTAACTTCATTCCACTGGACCAGCTACCCGCTTCCACTCTCTCTGTGAAATTCAATGGAAAAAATATCCTCGGGGGAGGATTAACAGCAACAACAAAAAAATGAAGGAAGTAAATGGACAATAAAAGGCGGAAACATTTTGATGTGAAGGTCAATAGTAGAACGGATGGAAGACGTGCAATCAAACTAGAAATAAAGGGACCTGTTCGGATTTTTTATTTGCAGACAAAGAAAATGTTCACCATAAACAATTGAAATTCAAATCTTCAGGCAAGTTAAAACTTAGAGGTTTCTAATCCAACCATTTTCTTCTAAAAATTATGTTTCTCAAAGGATTTTACAATGTGTTGAAATATGGTTTTTATTTCTGCCATTCATATTTTAAAGGGCTCTTTATAATATGGCATCCTGAGAGAGAGAAAGTGAGAGAGAGAGAGAGTTGAAACAAGCATCATCTCTGCTTAAATATTCATTACAATCTCAGCCCTTTGATATTTCATAGAATTAGTCATTGTTTTGACTATGTTTTTATAAAGCATAAAACCACTCTTGAAAAATTATGCCACCAATTTGTTTTTATAAACTCAACGTCCCTTACTAATTCACACCCTTTCCCCCCATTTTTCTGTTATTTACTTATTGTCCTCTTAGGAATTAGAAAGCCAAGATACACTAAAATATTTAAACAGCATAAAGTGCGTGCGTTGTAGAACATGACGTTCCTGAAATTGACCGACACGATGAATCTCTTGACTAACACTATGACCAGAAAACAAAAGCCAGTTGTAGGAGCAAGCCTCGTGTTACCTTCGTCTTGAAACGCATCTTGGGTATTTTAACTTCCCTCTGTCGCACATTACTCTGAGTTCCGTTGCAAAAGCAGACACCTCCGTCATATAATGATTTATTTTACAGACAAACTCAGTGTACTCGCCATGCAAAATAAGTCGCCTATTGTCATAGTGCCATTTCAGAAGTAAATTATTCCTGTCCATTTCTTCCAACGATAAGTTGCAGGGCTCTGAAAAAAAAAGGAACAAGAAAAAAACCATTACCTTGGTAGACCAGGAAGCCGTGCGTTGCCTACTCATGATGACCTGGTAGTTTCTGGGCATTCAAGGAGCAAGTAAGCTAGTTAGAGTCAATAGTTAAGTCTGAAAAAATGTTCCAAGCTCTGTCCTAGCTGGGTTGGCTCAGCGGAGGAAGGGTCGGCTGGCAGACTGAGGAGTCCCAGGTTCAATTCCAATCAAGGGCATGTACCTTGGTTACAGGCTCAATACCTGGCCCTGGGGAGGAGGGTCTCATTATATTGAGGGCAACAGCCCTGAGCAAGAGGGTCTCCATCTATTGGGGCCAATAGCCCTGGGCAGGAGGCTCTCATTCTATTGGGGCCAATAGCCCTAGGCATTAGGATCTTGTTCTATTGCGGGCAACAGCCCTGAGCAGGTGAATCTCATTCTATTGGGCCAACAGCCCTGGGCAGGTGAATCTCATTCTATTGGGCCAACAGCCCTGAGCAGGTGAATCTCATTCTATTGGGCCAACAGCCCTGGGCAGGTGAATCTCATTCTATTGGGCCAACAGCCCTGAGCAGGTGAATCTCATTCTATTGGGCCAACAGCCCTGGGCAGGTGAATCTCATTCTATTGGGCCAACAGCCCTGAGCAGGTGAATCTCATTCTATTGGGCCAACAGCCCTGGGCAGGTGAATCTCATTCTATTGGGCCAACAGCCCTGAGCAGGTGAATCTCATTCTATTGGGCCAACAGCCCTGAGCAGGTGAATCTCATTCTATTGGGCCAACAGCCCTGAGCAGGTGAATCTCATTCTATTGGGCCAACAGCCCTGGGCAGGTGAATCTCATTCTATTGGGCCAACAGCCCTGAGCAGGTGAATCTCATTCTATTGGGCCAACAGCCCTGGGCAGGTGAGTCTCATTCTATTGGGGCAAATAGCCTGGGCCGGAGAGTCTCAATGTGTCTCTCTCACATCACTGTTTTTTTTTCTCTCTCTCTGTCTCTCCCTCTCCCTTCCACTCTCTCAAAAGATCAATGGGAAAATATCCTGGGGTGAGGATTAAAAAAACCAAACCAAAACATGCTCTGAGCTCACAGGAAACACCAGCCATTTTCCTCCGTGGTCCTTGGTAGATGTCGTTTCCCTCCACAACGATGCCCAGCTAACAACATGTTCACTTGCTTCATCTTTCTGGAGGCAGGTGGCCATCCCTGTCTTTGTTTCTAGGCCGTGCTCATGTTTTCTATTATAGTGCCAATCACACTGAATAATAATCACTTATACATATACTAGAGGACTGATGCACGAAATTTGTGCATGGGTAGGGTCCCTAGGCCTTGCCGGCGATTGGGGGCCCCCACTGGCACCCACCTTGGCCGGCCTGGCACCACTTGCTGGCCAGCCCTGATGCCCCCCCGCAATTGCCACCACCGGTTGCCTCCCTCTGTGGGTCGACCAGGGGGCCATTGGGAAGCCCCCCGCTGGCACCCACCTTGGCTGGCCTGGGGCCTGCAGGTTGGGGGCAGCTCCTACATTGAGCATCTGCCCCCTGGTGGTCAGTGTGTGTCATAGCAACTGGTTGTTCTGCCGTTTGGTTGATTTGCATATTAGGCTTTTATTATATAGGATTTACTCTTAACCACCATGGCGCATTCATCTCACCCATACCACACCAGTATCTGGTGAATGGTGTATACTTAACAAGCACTTGTTCTAGCAAACTGGACCTACAGTTATTTATGATCCAGAGGAAAGAATAGAAACCCGTGGTTCAATAAGCTCTCTAACAAAATAACACGCATGCAGTGTGTGCAGCTACTCAAAGAGAACAGAAAGGGAAGAAAAGGTGGTTGTATTTTATTAAATAGGAACACATACCTAAACACACTGGCGGTTCGGTCCACACTCCATCTACACAATAGGCATATACGGGCCCTTGTAGGAAATAGTGCGTCACACACCTGTACTCCACCAAGGAACCACTTTCAAAGCTGACATTGAGGAGGTTGATGTTAAGAATGAACCCGTGATCAATACGAGGAGGAGGCCCACACTTGCCTTTGGATTCTGCAAAAATACATACAATGACTTGCTGTCATCAGTACCCAGTGCTCCCGTCATGGCTGCAAAAGACAGTGAACTATTTCGTGGAAAAGCATTGACAAGGCAGCTCTCCAGCCCGACCGGTGTGGCTCAGTGCTTGAGCGTGCCGGAGGCGGCCAATCCATGATTCTCTCTCATCATTGATGTTTCTCTCTCTTTCTCTCTCCCTCTCCCTTCCTCTCTGAAATCAATACAAATATATATATATATATATACATTTTAAAAGTTAAAATAAAATCAATGGGGAAAAAATATCCGCAAGGAGGATTAACCAAAACACAAACAAAAACACCCACAAAATTCACTGATGGAGATTCCATGATGTCGGCACCGTCATCCACCTGCAGGGTGTGTGTGAGCTGGGAAATCGATCAGACCCCTCCCGGTTCCCTAGATGAGAGGGAGAAGGTGGTGCGTTGTCTTCGGTCTGACCTGTGAACCCTGGGGGCGACCCTGACCCTGCGAGGACCCGTAGAAAGCAGGCGCTTACCTTTCCTCATGCATAAGGGGTACTGCACTTGGCCCCGAAAGCACTGCGCCGATAGCCCGGATGGCGGGCTGGACGGCGCTAGGTCAAAGCCGGGTTTGCACACGAAGTCTATGAGGTCCCCGTGCAGCACCTTCCCTTCGTACTCCCACTTCAGCTCGATGTTGCTGCTCTCCATGTCCTCCTTGCTGACCTCGCACGGCTCTGCAACACCAAGACTCTCGTCAGCTCTCTCCTCGTCTGACTAATAGGAACGTGAGGCGTTCTTTTTTAAAAAATATATATATATATTTAGCCCTAACCGGTTTGGCTCAGTGGATAGAGAGTCAGCCTGCGGACCCAAGGGTCCCAGGTTCGATTCCGGTCAAGGGCATGTACCTGGGTTGCGGGCACATCCCCAATAGGGAGTGTGCAGGAGGCAGCTGATCGATGTTTCTCTCTCATTGATCTTTCTAACTCTCTACCCCTCTCCCTTCCTCTCTGTAAAAAATCAATAAAATATATTTTAAAAATATATATATATATATTTTTTTATTGATTTCAGAGAGGAAGGGGGAGGGGAGAGAGAGGGAGAGAGAGAGAGAAACATCCATGATGACAGAGAGTCATTGATCAGCTGCCTCCTGCACAGCCCCCGCATATTAAGAAAAATAATAACAACAAGCAGTGGTATTTACGTGAGGCAGTGGCTATGCTAAGTAGCCTAACTGTGGTCGTCATCTCACAATATTATCCAAGTTTATGAAATCATCACCTCGTACACCTTCATCTGACGCAGTGCTGTACGTCGATGGTATCGTTAAAGCTGGGGAAGCCGTTTGACACATGCCACGCGTGTTCGTCTTACCTAAGCAAAGCGGGGCGGAGGACCACAGCCCGTGGTCACAGGAGGACTTCTTCTCGCCCTTCATGATGTAGTACTCATTGCATCTGTACTCCACGAAGGCTCCCGTTGGGTAACTCGGCAACACGTCGCCCACAATGACCCCATGGGTTATCTTAGGTGGATACTGACAAATCTCAAAGTTTTCTAAAAAGAAAAAGGTTATTTTTAAAATCAATAGGAACTTACAACCGCATAACAATACGATATAGTTCCCGCACCAGGGTGCCTCGATATTGTGTCTGATAGAATTTAGACAATTGATTTCTAAATTCGCCGGGAATGAGAAATGTTATTCAGGTCAAATATCTTGAAGAAAGACTAAACAGCAAATGTTTTGGGTTTTGTTAAATATGTTTTTATTGATTTCAGCAAGGCAGGGAGAGAGGGAGAGAGAGAGAGAAACATCAGTGATGAGAGGGAATCATTGATCAGCTGCTTCCTGTATTCCCCGCACTGGGGATGGAGCCCACCACCTGTGCATGTGCCCTTGACCAGAATCAAACCCAGGACCCTTCAGTCTGCTGGCCGACGCTCTATCCACTGAACCACATTGGCCACGGCCTCAGCAAATGTTTTGCCTTAGCCTGGGGATGAGGATTTTCCCATGCTTGCTTGGGAACCAATGTAGGGGATGTAGATATTCTTAAAATATCAAGAAGGGTAAGCCATGCTCTTCACCCTGACCATCAGGGTCACGTCTACACCTGTCCCCTGTCATGATCCACTTTCACTCTTTCCTTCTCATCCCCTTCCTCTCCGATCGCAATCCGACCCAGGGATGGGCATTTCCAGTGGCCTCTCTCTTTAGAGCAGCGGTCCTCAACCTGTGGGTCGTGACCCCTTTGGGGGTCGAACGGCCCTTTCACAGGGGTTGCCTAAGACCATCGGAAAACACATCTATAATTACATATTGTTTTGTGATGAATCCCTATGCTTTCATGATGTTCAATTTGTCACAATGAAATTGGGGGTCGCCACAACATGAGGAACTGTATGAAAGGGTCGCGGCGTGAGGAAGGTTGAGAACCACTGCTTTAGAGTCTTCCTCTGACTCTGCTCACGTCTCTACCGTCTCTGAATCGCTTTTCTCTTATCCTGTAAGTAGCCCCGGCCCACAGGTGTGGGGAGATCTCTCCAGAACCGGATGGAGACATGAGAAGGTGAACAGGAAGGGGCGCTCCCAGGGGTGGCCACGTAGCCTAAAGGGTTGTGTCCTTTAGTAAAATGGACGAGCAGGGACAAGTGTCAGAGGGCGGAGTAACATCAACAGGAGGGGCCTAAGTCAGGAGCAGAGAGCTCCATCCTAACGTTGTAGGGCATCCAGGGAGGGGAGGGAGAGCCTGGCATCCAGGGAGAGGAGGGAGAGCCGGGCATCCAGGGAGGGGAGGGAGAGCCGGGCATCCAGGGAGGGGAGGGAGAGCCGGGCATCCAGGGAGGGGAGGGAGAGCCGGGCACCCAGGGAGAGGAGGGAGAGCCGGGCATCCAGGGAGGGGAGGGAGAGCCGGGCATCCAGGGAGGGGAGGGAGAGCCGGGCACCCAGGGAGGGGAGGGAGAGCCAGCCATGGTAGGTCTCTTCTCTAAAGAAACACGTCCCTCGCACACTGTCACTTTAAGATCGTAAATGACAGCGTCAGGCAAGTCAGAGAGCAGTGTCTCGCCCGAAGGTCCATTCAAAATTGTTTTGGAAGCCCGGCCGGCCTGGCTCAGCGGTTGAACGTCGACCTCTGAAGCAGGAGGTCAGGGTTCGATTCCCCAGTCAGGGCACACGCCTGAGTTTTGGGCTCGATCCCCAGTGTGGGGCGTGCAGGAGGCAGCCGATCCATGAATCTCTCTCATCATTGATGTGTCTCTCCCTCGCTCCCTCTCCCTTCCTCTCCGAAATCAATAAAGATATATTTAAATTTTTTTTTAAGTTTCCCAGTTCCTTACATTGCCTTCAGCTCTATAGATGGCTCTCTATATTCATGAAAAAAAAAAACAAAACCCACAGAGGGTCTAACTCTTCTATGCAATGGCTTCTTGCTATAAAAATGTGGATTAGCCCTAGCCGGTGTTGCTCAGTGGACAGAGCATCAACCCGTAGACTGAAGGGTCCAGATTCGATTCCCCATCAGGGCACATGCCTGGGTTTCGGGCTCGATTCCCAGTGTGGGGTGTGCAGGAGGCAGCCGGTCCGTGATCCTCTCTCATCACTGATGTTTCCCTCCCTCTCCCTTCCTCTCTGAAATCAATAAAAACATATTTTAAACAAACAAGCAAACCAACAAAGGTGTGGGTTAAACACAGAGAATGAACCATGAGGCACCGCAGGCTTAGCCTTGGATGCTACGTCGCGCACCTACCGACACACTGCGGAGGGCTTGTCCACGTTCCGAGCTCACAGGTGATCTCCCGGGGGCCACGGAGGCCAAAGCCCACCTGGCAGCTGTAGGCCACGCGGTCGCCGTTGAAGTAGGTCTCGGCCGTGCCGATGGCTTCGCCGTACCGCACCTCCGGCGGCTCATCGCAGGCGATCTTGTCTGCTTCTTCTGCAAAAGGCACAGTCGCGAGAGGGGAGACCGTTTAGCGACCCACGCGGCTCTCCTGGGGGGGAGCTGGTGGGAGGCGTCGCTGACCGATGCACTTGGGAGGGTCCGTCCACTTCCCGTTGACACAGTGAATCACCTCCGGGCCCCGCAGCCGAAAGCTCAGCTGACACTCGATGAAGACGGCCTCCCCGTCGCGGTAACTGGCGGCCATGGATTTCAGTTTGGCGTGGGGAGGCAGCGGGGGAGGGGGGCAGCGAGTTCTTCTTCCTTCGGGGAGAAACATCAGCACAGTCAGTCCTAAAAGTTCCCCCAAAACACCAACGCGCCAGATGTCATAGGCACGTCCGTGGTGCCAAGTGCCGTGAAGAAGGGTGGCAGACAGCCCGGCCCGTGTGGCTCAGTGGATAGAGCGTCAGCCTGTGGCCTGCCGGGTTCCGGGTTGGATTCCCATGAAGGGCACATGCCCGGGTTGCGGGTTCCTGCACGGGGGGCGTGCAGGAGGCAGCCGATCAGTGATTCTCTCTCATCATGGATCTTTCTATCTCTCTCTCCCTCTCCCTTCCTCTCTGAAATCAATAAACATATATTTTTTTAAAAGAAAAAGAAGAAGTATGGCAGAAAGGATCGCAGACAGCCCTAGAACGTTTGGCTCAGTGGATAGAGCGTTGGCCGGCAGACTGAAGGGTAGGATTCTGGTCAAAGGCAAGTACCTGTAGGTACCTCAGTTGTAGGTTCGATCCCCGGCCTACTGCAGACGGCAACCAATCAATGTCTCTCTCTCTCGCATCTCTCTCTCTCTCTCTCTCTCTCTCTCTCTCTCTCTCTCTCTCTCTCTCCCTTCCTCCTTACCTCCCTCTCTTCCCCTCTAAAAACCAATGGAAAATATCCTTGGGTGAGGTTTTAAAAAAAAAGAGTATGGCACAGATTCTAGGGTCACCCCTAGATCTCCACCCTCCGATGATCAATCCTTGTGTCCTTCTTGCCCCCACGAGCAGGAAGTGACACCCGCTTCTAACCCATAGGACCCAGCAAAGGCGACGGGTGCCTGGGGGAGGCGGCGATGGATACGAGATTTGCAA
The DNA here is from genome assembly GCF_964212035.1 of Myotis nattereri. Classification (NCBI taxonomy): domain Eukaryota; kingdom Metazoa; phylum Chordata; class Mammalia; order Chiroptera; family Vespertilionidae; genus Myotis; species Myotis nattereri. The sequence goes on along the minus strand of NC_138096.1, from coordinate 1,794,341 downwards.
CACGACACGACAGAGTCATCCTCGCTGAGGGACGCTGTCTAGAAGGCAAGGGGCCGCGTCCACGGGCAGCCAGGGAGAAAGTGAGGCCCTCGCTCGGGCAGCCTGCAGAGCCCCAATGCCACCAGCCACCCCGTGGATGAGGCAGCCCGCTCCTGCCCAGCCGGGCCTGGTAGAAGGCTGCCGTCCACCCACACCTGGACCACAGCTCTGCTGGACCCGGCCCAGGAGCCAGGGACGCTGTGCCCAGAATCCTGACGCCCAGAAAAGCACCAATAATACAAGTGTATTTGCTCCACGACATTGAAGGGTGTATTTTCCCATCAGAAAATAGGAGGCCAAACCAGAGTGTTCCCTAGCAAAGCTGTCAGCTTGGGGTTATTGGATCTAGTCATTTCAAATTAAAAAAAAAAAAAATGTATTTGCCCTCACCGGTTTGGCTCAGTGGATAGAGCGTCGGCCTGCGGGCTGAAGGGTCCCAGGTTCGATTCCAGTCAAGGGCATGTACTTTGGTTGTGGGCACATCCCCAGTAGGGGGTGTGCAGGAGGCAGCTGGTCGATGTTTCTCTCTCATCGATGTTTCTAACTCCCTATCCCTCTCCCTTCCGCTCTGTAAAAAAATCAATAAACTATATTAAAAAAATAAAATAAAATACTTTAAAAATGTATGTATTATAATAAGAGATTTAAAATGTATGAGATTGTTTTTTAAAAAAAAATACGTTTAAAAGACATATCCACTCAACAACCTAATACAAAATTTAGGATGTCTTTAGATTAACTGTATTAAAGTTTGCTGAAAATAGTATCCGATATAAGAGGCAATTTATCTTAAAAAATAGCACTCAGGCCCTGATCGGTTTGGCTCAGTGGATAGAGCATCGGCCTGTGAACTGAGGGGTCCCAGGTTCGATTCCAGTCAAGGGCATATACCTTCGTTGCTGGCACATCCCCAGTGGGGGGAGGGGGGGTGCAGGAGGCAGCTGGTCGATGTTTCTCTCTCATTGATGTTTCTAACTCTCTATCCCTCTCCCTTCCTCTCTGTAAAAAATCAATAAAATATATATTTTTTAAAAATAGCACTCAGGACACAAATTAGAGGACCCCCCCCCCATAGAATTAGAGCTGGTTAAGACATGATATTTTGGCTAATAACTATGGATGGTACCAGGTGGGTACTGGCAATACTGGGGGCAGTGTCCTATAAAGTATAGGATTGTCCAACCACTAGGCTACATACCAGAAACTAATACAAAATAATATTGAATGGAAACTGTAATTGAAAAAAATAATTTGAACATAAAAAAATATAGAAGCATTTTATAAAAAGAGAGAGAGAGAGAGAGAGAGAGAGAGAGAGAGAGAGAGAAGACATGCTATTTTATTGGTAGGTATGAAATTTTAAAAATTACCTTGGCATACAGGAAATTCTGGGTACCAGCCAAATTCGTAGCATTGGACTAAATCAGGTCCACTTAGATAATAATTTTCATGACAGAAAAACTGAACGACATCTCCTTCTTCATAGGTCGTCTTGACAGGTTGAAAATAACCATTTTCTATTGATGTTAAAGGGGTGCATACTAATTCTAAAAATGAAAGTAAGACACACACCAAAAAATGTAATTATTTTCCTGCTGGAATAAAATGCACCTACCACTTGCACGCCATATCTGGAACAGACATTACTAGATTTGCCGTATTCCATTTCACAAAAGGAAAGCTTGTCCATTTATATATATGTACTAGAGGCCCGGTGCACAAATTTGTGCACGGGTGGGGTCCCTTGGCATGGCTTGCAGGGATCGGCCAAAACCCACAGTCCAACACTGCCTGCAGCTCCTGCTCATCCCAGCCCCCCTGCACCTGCCACTGCTGCTGCTCGATAGGCTCACTGCTCGTCTGGTGCCCGTCGGTCAGCTGAGCAGTGCTCCCACTGTGGGAGCACAATGACCACCAGGGGGCAGCTCCTATGTTGAACGTCTGCCCCTTAGTGGTCTGTGCACATCATAGCGACTGGTCAACCGTTCAGGTGGAATGGTTGCTTAGGCTTTTATATATAGAGATTAGTGATCATTAGGCTGATTTTAATGTAGTTATTTGAGCAAAAAGGAATTTGTTTTCCTATTAGAGAGCAAGGATCAAAGCCTACTCTAATCAAAACCAGAAGCAAAAAAAAAAAAGTGGGGTGGGGGGAAGGTGGGGGATAAAATTGACCATAATCAGCATCACAGAATCCCTGTTGGAGGGAGAGGAGGCTGTAGAGTGGAGGACATTGTATTCCCAAGGAGAACCTACTGGTGCACGATGGTGGGAGAAGCCACCCATGCGAGCGACACTCGGCCTCCTCCTCCGACTCTCCCTTCGTGCTGTAGTAGCCGAGGTCGCATCGGTACCGCACTTTGTCCCCCAGGCGGAAGGCGGTCTGCGTTGTGGAGTAATTCCCGTGAAGTAATTCAGGAGCCAAACACGTGTCTAACAGAAAGTACGGTTATATGTTATGAACGTCATCACCGAACCTGGAAGAGCCGAAAGAAATCTCCAAGCGACTTTTCACTGAATCTTAAGAACAAATATGGCAGCTACAGATAAGCGGAAGCATATACTATGTTCATGGATAGGAAGACTCAACAGCAGGAAGATGGCCACGCTGCCCAAAGCAATCTACCGATTCAACGCAATTCCTGTCGAGATACCAATGGAGTATTCTACAGAAGTAGAGCAAACGTTTCAAAAGTGTGTATGGGACCCCAAAGGACCCCAAATGGCAACAGGGATCTTGAGAAAGAAGAACCAAGTAAAAGGAGTCATCCTACTGCTATCAAACTCTAACACAAGGCCATAGGCATCAAAACAGTATGGTACTGGCATAAGAACAGACAGGTTTGGGGGATGACGGGTGCACACATACCCTGCTCCTCCCTGCAGGCCGGCGGGGACGACCACCCGTCGGGGAGACACTGCACCTCCTCCTCGGCCAGCCCCGCGGGGGTTGTGTAGCCCGAGGCGCAGGTGTAGCGCAGCTTCTCGTGGACGCTGTACAGCAGTTTCGCCTCCGAGATGTGCCCGTTGGTCAGGGCGGGCCGCGCGCACTTTTCTGGGGAGAAAACATGTCTGCTGAGCTGGATGCCATGAAGCTCGTCTTCCAGGCCCACGATTAGGGTCCTTCTGGGACTGTGAAGGCGGAACACGCTCACTCCGCGCCCCCTGCTTCTATTTCAGTTTGGAAATAGCCCGTGTGCTCCAAGGCTCATTCATTCTAAAAGCGATTCCACTGGACGGTGGTGTGCATTGCATTGCCCACTCTCGGTTCTTAGAGCCATTCATTCCTACCTCTCCCGCGTCCACACTGAGAAAAGATGCCCAGAGCTTCCCACTCGCGGTCATTAGTGGCAAATAAAAGGAATTTGTTTGGGTTGACTTCCCACCATGTTAAGTCCACGGTGTTTGTGGATCGTTCACACCCTTTAACAAAAGGACGACCCTACTGTGGGGACCCTTCACCAATTCTCCGACGTCAAGGAAGGACCTGTCTGGCTGCCTGTGTACAGTCACCGCACAAGTTCCTCTTCCCTTAAAAGTAACGCGATTGAATAACAAGTCCAGTGATTATTTCTATTCTCTTCACGGGGAATGATGAACAACAAAGAAGGAAAGCAACGCTTTAATGAGAAACATTATTTACACAATTTCAGAATATGCCTTCATTTTGTAAAATGAAACACCCCCGGCTGGGCCCGTGTGGCTCAGGGGTTGAGCATCGACCTATGAACCAGGAGGTCACGGCTCGATCCCCGGTCAGGGCCCAGGCCCAGGTTGCAGACTCGATCCCCGGTAGGGGGCGTGCAGGAAGCAGCCGATCCATGAGTCTCTCTCATCATTGATGCTTCTCTCTCTCTCCCTCTCCCTTCTTCTCTGAAATCAATTTTTAAAAAGAAAGTGTATAAAAATTAAAAAAAAAAAAAAAGATGGTGGGACGAGGCCATAGAGGTGATAAATAAATGGTGATGGGAAAAATAAAATAAAATAGAAAATACAGGACAGTGGGCCAGTCCTTACGTTGTTCATTGACCTCTTCTATTCATTTATTTTTTTTTATTGATGTCAGAGAGGAAGGGAGAGGGAGAGAGAGAGAAACATCAGTGATGAGAGAGAACCATGGATCGGCTGCCTCCTGCACGCCCCCTACTGGGGATCGAGTCTGCAACCCGGGCCTGTGCCCTGACTGGGGATTGAACCGTGACCTCCTGGTTCCTAGGTCGATGCTCAACCACTGAACCACACGGGCCCGGGCGGTCCCTTCTGTTGACGACGGAGGAGGCGGGCTTGAGCCGCCCCCGGCCCGGACTTACTGAAGCACCTGGGCGGGGGGGACCAGCCCCCCGCGGTGCAGGTGGTTTTGCCCTCTTGCTTCCCCGACTCCGTGGTGTAGCCGGCCAGGCAGGAAAAGGACAGTGTCTGGTCTGCGGCCATCGGGAAGTAAAAGCTCTCGAACGTGTAGTAATAGACGGCGATCCTCCCATTCTCCACGCGGGGCAGGCCGCAGGGTTTGTCTGCAAGGAGGGGACAATCAGGCCGCAGCCTCAGGACGCCGGAGCCAACACCGGGACACTGGTGACCGAGCCACAGCACGTGCCCCTCGCAGCGCTGGCAGGCACGCTGACCACCCGCTTCGTTGTATCACCAACATGTTTAAGGACTTGGGGGACGATCCCCTTCCATGGGAATTAACCAGCAAGCCCACCCCCCCAACACCCAACAGTCAGGGGGACCCCGGGCAGGCGGCGCCCACTCAGAAAGCTCTGCCCAACTTCATGAAACAGCCTTTCGCTGAGATGGCGTGCTAAAGCCACAGTGTCTCAGCAGAGGAATAGAACCACAGGAAGTGACCCTACAAGTATTATCTTTTTTTCTTTAAATATATTTTTATTGATTTCAGGGAGGAAGGGAGAGGGAGAGAGAGAGAAACATCAATGATGAGAGAGGCTCATGAATCAGCTGCCTCCTGCACATCCCACACTGGGGATAGAACCCCGCAACCTGGGCATGTGGCCCGACCGGGAATTGAACCCTGACCTCCTGGTTCATAGGTCAACGCTCAATCACTGAGCCACACCAATGGAGCCGTGCAGGTATTATCTCATTGTGGGATTCCAAGCATCAAATAAGATGTGTCCCTACTTATTTCACTTGCAAAACTTTAGTCGCAGACCCTTTTTTGGTAGAAAATTTGTAGGAAAGTATTTCACTAAAAGGCGATTATAATCTGGTAGTATATACATATCCTTAATTCTCATCTGAAGAGTGAGGATATTTTTTCCATTGATGTTTAGAGAGAGTGGGGGGGGGGGGGGGAGAGAGAGAAACATTGCTGTGAGAGAAACACATTGATTAGTTGCTGCCTGCTCGAGCCCCCGCCTGGGCCTGGGATTGAACCTGCAACCGAGGTGTGTGCCCTTGACCAGGAATCGAACCCGAGACCCTACTGTGCACGGGCCGGCGCTCTAACCACTGGGTAAACACCCATCAGGGTATTTATTTCAACCGATTCCCTCAGGCGTGTGCTTTAAGAGAGTCTATTGCTGTGCTTTCCACTTTGCATACTCAGTCTGCTGACAGCGGCCAGCCGGTTTCTTTTCTCCTGATAACACCACAGCTAGCCACCGCCTCCCTCTCACCCTGGCCTCACGCCAGGCCGTCTGGCTATCAAGGTTTCTTATCGTTACGGAGCCCACAGCTCCCGGTTTGTCTAAACTCCGGTCCTTATTCACACCGCTGCCCAGGTAATGATTAACAGAGCCACTCCTCCCTCAAGAGTCCTTGTTTGCAAGATCAACAAAGGGTCTCCCTACGAGTCACTACTCCATGCCTTCAACCAGGGAATAAACAGGATACAAGTCAATGCCAAGCCGGCCAGCGTGGCTCAGCGGTGGAGCGTCGACCTATGAACCAGGTGACGGTGCGATTCCCGGTCGGGGCACACGCCTGGGCTTTGAGCTCGATCCCCAGTGTGGGACGTGCAGGAGGCAGCCAGTCCATGATTCTCTCTCATCGTTGAAGTTTCTCTCTCCCCGCCCCTTCCTCCCCCCTCTCCCTTTCTCTCTGAAACGAATAAAAAATATATATATGTATATATATATTTTTGTTGTTGTTGTTGTTAAAGTCAGTGACAAGAGCTGAAAACCTTCCTGATGCTTTGTCAAGTTCCCCACATTAAGCTCTCCCGTTAGGAGCAGAGAATTCAATTCGTCCCGGCTCTGCGGTGTGAGGAAGGGATTCTGGCAGGAGATGAGAGTTGAGGTTAACATACAACTTCTGAAGGGCTATTAGCCTGAACCCCCTTCAGGTATTTCGATCTCAGTCTCCTCTGCCCCCAAGCCTAGACATCCAAAGGGTTTGGGGTCTTGTCCTGCTTTTCTAAGTTATGTGGCTGTAAGAATAGTTCACCAGTTTTGCCCAAAGAAACCCAGTCAATCTACATTTTATCACAAATTATAAGATGTATTTCTTTTATCAAATTGACACATGAAAAATGAAATACTGCATTGAAAACGCAAGTGAAAGGAACGCCTAGCATTTCCTTTCATGCTTTGGAGAGAATAAAGAGCATGAGAAATGGAATTTACCTTCCGCATGGAGTTCTCCGGAGATGGTTAATAGGATCATGAAAGCCAATTCTTTGGGCTTCATCTTCAGGGCTGTGCTTGCCCAAGATTTGGAACAATTTTAAAGGCCGGGGGTGTCCTCGTTAAATACACAATGCTTCTGAGGAAAAGGTTAATGATTGACAGCACCCCGGTCCCTGGGTAGCACGCCCTCGATTCCAGCCAAAATATGTCCGAGTCATATTCAAATAACGCAGCCCAGTACCTTGGCAATGACTCCCACGCCCGAATCCAGCGGGGACCTGATGACCAAGACAGGCCGCAGCACGAATCATTAACTCGGGCCGCATTGACAAAACTGGGTCAGTTTTCAACTTCAGCCCCCGGGACCGTCCACAGAGTAAAGTTCGCCGCTGGTTTCTTTACCGCCGTTGATCAGGGGGCAGAGCTGAACTTGGGAACGGGAGATAGCAATGGACACCTGACCTGAAAACAGCCCGGGGGGCGCCTGGGCCGCTGCTTCAAGGGCAATGACCTCGAGCCTCCTAAGCAGCGACGGGGAGGTTGTTGATCGAAGCAGCGAGCGTTTAGAGCGGGGTGGTCAGCGGCAGGTGCGCGGGGGATCGATGTTCCTGGGTGTCCACTGGGCACCGGGTCACGGTCTACCCTTGTGTGCACAGCTGTGAGAGGAGAGGCCAGCACGACTGCCCTTGGGCGTCTGGTGCATATTCTAATGGGTTTTCATTTGAAACCACAAAACAATGCCGGGAGGTGGGAGCTGTGATGAGTTCCATTTTGTAACTTTTTTTTTTCATTTTAAATGTATTTTTATTGATTTCAGAGAGGAAGGGAGAGGGAGAGAGGAACATCCATGATGAGAGAGAATCATGGATCGGCTGCCTCCTGCACGCCCCACACTGGGGATGGAGCCCGCAACCTGGGCCTGTGCCCTGACCAGGAATGGAACCGTGACCTCCTGGTTCATAAGTCAACACTCAACCACTGAGCCACGCTGGCCGGGCAATTTTGTAACTTTTTTATAAAAAATACAACATATTAAGAGAAAAGATGCACATACTGTACGGTGCGGATGAATGGGGCCTCATACTGAACCCTCCCGTGAGACCAGCACCCAGAACGACAGCACCCACCCCACAGCTTTCTCCCAGTCCTTGCCTGGGCCCAGCCCCCGTGGGAAACAATATCTTTTTTAAAAAATATATTCTTATTGATTTCAGAGGAGAGGGAGATAGAAATGTCAATGATGATGAGTCACTGATTGGCTGCCTCCCTCACGCCCCCTACTGGGGATGGAGCCCACAACCAGGGATGTGCCCTTGGCCGGGAATCAAACCCTGACCACCTGGTTCATAGGTCGGTGCCTAACCGGTGAGCCACGCCGGCGGGCGGTAAACACGATCTTGACTTCTACAGCGTAGGCCCTCTCACCGGTCTTATGCGACTTAAATGAAACCACATAGTGTGTATTTTTTGTCTGACGTCTCATTTCACCTTTGGTCTGTGGGATCCACCCACATCTGGGCCGTAGTGGCTAGTCCCTTCCCTCGCTGGTATGTGTTCCATCGTTGCCATGCCACAGGTAGCCTATTCATTCGACTCTTCATGGACACTCAGGTGGCTTCCCAGTGAGAGATATAATATGGCCTCTGCTCATTTTCAATAATTTGTTTTTAATGTGAAAATTGTCCATCACCCCCATCAGGGAGATAAAGTGGCCAAACAGCTGTAGCCAATCAAGGCTACAAGGACGATCAGGGAGATCGTTAAGACCAACCAACCCCTGAGGACTGGTGGTTTGGAGCTGGCAGAACAGATGGGACCACCACGTGGGACTGGTCTCGCCTCACAGTGACCCCTCGCTCACCTCTCTACACGCTCGCGGTCCTATAGGAGCACCTAAACGACACCCACACTGAGGCGCGGGAGCCGGGAACCCACATACGGGAACAACGGGCCGCCAGGGCTCCTCACCCCATTCCCAGGAAAGTCCCGAGTGTTCCTCCCGGCACGGGAGGCCCTGCTTCTCTGGTGCATCTCAGTAAAGGAGGCGCAAACCACCAGGCAGGGCTGCCGCCTGGGGAGTGGCCGCTGTTCCCGGCTTCATAATGAACTCTCTGTCAGGGTCAACTCTGCGCTGCCTCGCCTTTGGATTCTTTCCCACGAGAAGCCAAGAACCCAGAGAGGATCATGGGCGACCCCAACCCCTGGGTCACCAGGATTCTTTTATGAACATCTTGTTGTCCTTTCAGTTACATATTTAATCATCCATCCAGCCAGCTTTTTCTTTATTTTCTGTTAATCCTCACGGAGGATATTTTTCCCATTGGTTTTTAGAGAGAATGGAAGGGGAGGGAGGAGAGAGAGGGAGAGAGAGAAAGAGAAACATCACGTACATAATGCTATTGCTAAAAGAAACAATGACAAACGTAAAAACTTTATTGGTACACATATTTCTTACATTTTAATACACAATCTGATCTTAGTTCTGGAAAAAAACCCAAAGCACTTTCCACGGCCATGATTCGCTTTACAACGTCCTCTCCCTGCACACGCGGAGCTGCCCGTCACGGGTAAGGAACGTCGAGTGTGTCCATCACCAGCTGCACAGCTTGCAGGGGGGCCGTGATTTCCTGCACGTTGTCCCTCCTCAAGACCCAGCCCGGCTGGAGCCTGTGGGAGAGCAAAGGCCTCGCATTAGCCGCGTCCTTCTCCTCAAAGAGCGACGCCCCCCCCCCCCCCCCCGCCCCCATTTCGGTGAACATGGTGGCTCCCGGCCACGCGACTGCCTGACCCGGCTCTCAGACATCACTACCCCCGACGCTCCCTCCCGCCACACCCGGCGGCGTCCCTCTCCCTCTGGCCACCTCGCAGCCGCAGCCGCTCCCCTGGGGGAGGCCACTGTCCTGGGGTGTCCTCCTGTCCGATAGCAAGTCCTCGGCCCTCGCGCTGGCTCTCCCTCTACGTGACTTCTGGAGGAGCGAGCGGGGCTGCCCTGAGGTTCATGTGGGACTTTCCTGTCTGTGTCTTCTCGCCCCAAGGTGATCGCATCCCTCTCAGGCCTCAGAGGCTAGCGCATGGGTCCTGAGTCTCAGGGCCCCTCATGTGCCCTCTGGCCTGCTCCTCCCCCCGAAGCACAGGCCTGACTCTGGGCGGCAGCACCCTGACGGCACTGCGTCCTGAGAGGCTCCCGCAGGTCCCTCTCCTCTTGGTCACGGCTGCTTCTCCATCGGCAGACACAGCTCGTGTGTGAGTTCCGCCGTCAGGACGCACGCGCAGGGACGCGGGCCGCAGAGCGCACCCTGCTTACCGTGCCACCATCCTGGCCCGGACAGGCGTTTCGGGCAGGCGGGGGAGGCTCCCAGAGTTCTGGCTCTGCTTGTGAAGTACTCGCTCGGCGTCCAGTCTGTGCTTATGAGCCGTGAGCCTGTAGATGCTGGACACGCAGTCGGCCACCTTGGACCTGCTCTGAACATCCTGAAAGAGAAAACGCACACTGATGGGAACTGAGAAGTACATTCTGCATCCCTTCCATCGAACACACGCTGTGATAAACCAGCCAGCTCCCCCGGCTCTGAGGTCGGGCTGGGGTGAAGCATAAGCTGCTTTATAAGATGATAGAGGGCAAACACTCCACCCTGGGCCCTGAAATCCACATGACACAAAGGCAAGTACCAGTCGGTGCCCTCAGCGCCCACTGTGTCCGTCACCAAGTCCTGTGGCTTCACTCCTCAGGGTGCCCACAGGTGCACAGCCCCGGCCGAGCCCGACCTCCTGCCCGACCACCACACCCCACCCTGGCCCCTTCCCTTCACACCCCCCGCCCCCAGCCGACAGGCTCCCGGAGGGCGCGCTTCCTGCGGCCGCCAGAGGAGGGTGGGAGCGTGAACTCACCGAGGCTCGGCCCGTCGCCTTCAACAGAACAGCCAGCAAGCAGCAGGTTTTGGTGAAGATGCTCCCGCTCTTGTCGGCGATCTTGTCGCCCGGCTTCTCCCGGTACATCCGCAGCAGGTCCAGCAGCGTGTCCACGCAGCCGTCCACGGCGCCCACCGCGGCCGTCGTTTTCTCGTACTGAGGAGACAGGGAGGGGAAGGGACAGTGAGCACGGGGTTCGCAGGAACCCCCAGACCGAGAGGAAGCTCAGCCCCACTCCTGGCCCACCTGCCGCGGGTGCGAACGGCTGAGTGACCTGTGACCCCCGGTCGCCCCGAGTCCCTCTCCCAGGCGCACCTGCTCCTCCTGCCCCAGAGCTGGTGTCTGGGCCCCTCCCGCTCCATGGGAAGCCCCGGGGGACAGAGCCCTCAGCTGTGGCTGGGGATGGGGTGGGGGAGGGGAGGAGCTGTCCTCTCATCCCCGTCAACTGCCCATCGCGACAGCACAGACCTGCGCCCCCCACACCCGGAACCCTGACGCCACGGGAGAGGGCAGTGCAGGTGGCGGCTGCAGCGCGTCCGGATCACCTGCTGCGGGAGGAGGCCCCTGTCCTGAGACAGCGCTGGGGGCCAGGACCGCGGGGCAGACAGAAGCGGTCCATCTCAGCCCCCCCTCCCACGCGAGCCCTCAGCTGAGGACTGAAAGCTCCCCCTCTCTCTAGAACGGGAGTAACAGCACCAACCGCCTCAGGGCCAGTGCTCAGTGAGTGCTCAGTAAGAGCCAGTTCCTCAAACACCCACGTCCAGACCAGCCCGTTCCCCTAAGAGGGCAGATGCGTGAATGTGCCTGGGCATCTGCATTCTGGTGACGAGCACACGGACACCTCACGCGCTGAGCGGACTTCCTGCGTGAGGATTTGCTCGTTGAAACGGAAAGCTACCTTGGCGACGTGCAGCAGGACTTGCACCGCATAGCTGACGACTTCCATACAAGGGACACTGCGGTTGCAGCTTCGGATCAGGAGGAATATTTTGCGAATCGCCCCGCTCTGGGCCATGTTCTCGCAGCACAGCGGGGACAGCCTCGTGACGACCTCTGGAAGGAAGAGGAGAGACTCAGCCACTCGAGGCTCCGGCCCAGCCACAGGGGCCACGAGAGCGCCCTGTGCCCGGAGGCGGACGTGGAGCGTGACCTCAGATAAGACTGTGGGCACAGGGACACGCACCCAGGTGCTTCAGGGCCTCAAGGACAGCCGACAGGTGCTTGTATGTCAACAGGTGGAACAGGGCCAGGGCGGTTCTCTTGTACAGTTTGTCTTCTTCTCGAACCTCCCCACTCAGAGCTTGAAGGCTTCTGCGAATGGCTTTAATTTTTGTACAATTATTCTTCTTCCTCAGAGCGTAGCCCCTCCACAGTGCCTGGGAGACAAACACTGCTTTTTAAAGACCATAACGGAGGATGCTGTAAGCTGGCATTTATCTCCACAAAGTAAATACCCTCCGTGAGTTTAGACGATGGATCAGACACCTGGCAACTAAAGCCTCATTCAGGTTCTAAGTCTAACAGCGAACTCAGTCTTTCTAAGAAGAAATACACGGATATTGCTGTGCACCATGGAAGCTCACTCGCTGACCCGAGGTAGCGAACTCTGCTCAAACCGCGAATGTACTTGTCATCAAACATCCATGAGGTGGATGTTTAGAGAGCGCTCCGGGACATAACATCCATGAGGCGGACGTTTAGAGAGCGCTCCGGGACATAACATACATGAGGCGGACGTTTAGAGAGCGCTCCGGGATAGAACATACATGAGGTGGATGTTTAGAGAGAGCTCCGGGATAGAACATACATGAGGTGGATGTTTAGAGAGAGCTCCGGGACATAACATCCATGAGGCGGACGTTTAGAGAGCGCTCCGGGACATAACATACATGAGGCGGACGTTTAGAGAGCACTCCGGGATAGAACATACATGAGGTGGATGTTTAGAGAGAGCTCCGGGATAGAACATACATGAGGTGGATGTTTAGAGAGAGCTCCGGGACATAACATCCATGAGGCAGACGCTTAGAGAGAGCTCCGGGACATAACATACATGAGGTGGATGTTTAGAGAGAGCTCTGGGATATAACATCCATGAGGCGGACGCTTAGAGAGCGCTCCGGGATAGAACATGCATGAGGTGGATGTTTAGAGAGAGCTCCGGGATAGAACATACATGAGGTGGATGTTTAGAGAGAGCTCTGGGATACAACATCCATGAGGCGGACGCTTAGAGAGAGCTCCGGGATAGAACATACATGAGGTGGATGTTTAGAAAGAGCTCCGGGACATAACACACATGAGGAGGATGTTTAGAGAGCGCTCCGGGACATAACACACATGAGGTGGATGTTTAAGTAAGCACTGTCTCAGGACAGGGGCTGCCTCACTGTCATGTCCATCCTCCAGGGATTCTGCAAAGCACATTCTGGCAGCTTCGTGTTTATGACGTAGCCTCTGGGCTAACCTCAGCTTTTCAAAGGGTGGGTGGCTGTTTCCAAATGGCAGAGTGCCCACAGCTGAACTGCGACCCCGAGTCCTGAGCTACAATCGCGGCGTCCGCAGCGGCTCACCTGGATCTTCACGACGCCGTGACGGAGCCGCGCCTGCTTCCTGCGGAGGAGGAACCGGCGCACGGCCGCCTGGATCACGGAGGCCGCCCTGTGCCGCCGCCGCCGCCGCCGCTCCTCAGCTTCGTGCTGGAGGTCGATGACGCTGTGACAGACCTGCACGAACCTCCTCAGCCGCAGCCTCGCCCGCAACCATCTCTGTTTAAAGCACGTGAGGATTTTACTTTGGTTTTGTGCGTGTGCATGTGTGTGTGTGTGAGTGTGCGTGTGTGTGTGTGTGAGTGTGCGTGTGCGAGTGTGCGTGTGCGTGTTTTATTGCTTTCAGAGAGGAAGGGAGCGGGGAGAGAATGAAGCATCAGTGATGAGAGAGAATCATGGATCGGCTGCCTCCTGCACGCCCCCCACTGGCGATGGAACCCACAACCCAGGCCTGTGCCCTGACTAGGAATGGAACCGTGACCTCCTGGTTCATAGGTCGATGCTCAACCACTGAGCCACACCGGCCGGGCTGCGCTGGTTTTTAATGTAAATGGATGCACATGCACATGCACATTCCTAATGACACAGACGTTTCAGTTGTAACCGGACACTGGAAACCACCTCTCAGCCTCCTCCGTGGCATCGCTCCCCCCCCCCCCCTGCAAAGCCCTCCAGGCCACGCTGGGGTGCGTGAGCATCTACATCTAACCCTGGATGCGTGGCCGTTTCGTGGTCTGTGAATCCCACCGAGCTGCAGGGTCACTCTGCAATGCACTGTCCACGCGCTATCCTGCGTGTCAGTGTCTGCTAAGTATATCGTAAGTACATACGATCAGGGTTCATATCCAGAACACATACAGACTCCAACAGCACATAAAAAAATGCCCAACAGGAACATGGGCAAAGCACATATTAGAAAAACCACGTTCAATAAAAAGCACAGCACAGAAGAATGTTAGTCCCAAAGGAAAACGAGGGAGGATTTGCCACTCGCTAAAATGGCAAAAATCAGAAAACCCGCTGCAGCCACGTGTGGGCGAGGATGCAGAGAAACAGGCCCCCAGACTTGGCTGGGAGGCGCGTCAACGAGGGCAGTGACGTCAGAGAGGAGAGCAGCTTCGTCCCCGCGTCACAGAACACCCGCCTCTCCCTAACCCACGCGCCCTCCCTCCTCCCGGCGATCCGGCAAAGGCTCGGTCTGATCTGACCTGGCTTAGCGCCCTTGGAAAGTACTTATTAAATACAAAGGTGTGAGACGCACACGTCCCAGAAGCCACTGCGAGGGCTGACCTGGATGCAGATGACGGAATCCAGGTGCCTTTCCGCGCTCCTCACGGCCGCGTGGCGCCGATACGCTCTCTGGATCCGCACGGCAGCCAGGTGGCAGCGGGCGGCGGCTGCGAAGTGGAGGAGCCTGTCGGTGGCTCTGCGCTCCGACGTCTGAAGGAGAAGAAAACATTGGTAACCAGACACTCGCCTCGTAAGACAATCAGTCCACGTCTACTCCTGTGCATCCCGCTACCAAACTGCACACATTAGCAAACTAACCTTTACATGCGAACATTCTTTACACTGTAACTAAAAAGTGCCGATCACCTCTAAAATATTTCCACTGGGCAACCCATCACTCAGAGAGTCAAGTTACATTTTGTGCATTTTACTAAATAACAGCACTTCATTTAACTGGATTCCCAAGAACAGCGAGTTAAGGCTTTGGATGTGCTCGTTATCATGAGGGAAGCGTGTGAGTATTAAACTCAAAGGCTCCCGTGTTCCAGGCACAACTGCTGGAGACGGAGGCGCTAGTCAGACCAGGTGGGAGCTGGTCTCTCCCGAGTCTCCGGAGGCCCAGCCCCATGGCCTGTGGGGGCGCCTCCTGCCTGCCGTGGCCTGGATGACCTTGACCTTCTCAATGCGGAGTGAGTGGGACCCAGGTCTGTCTTACAACACAGATCAACACAGACTCCCCCACCCACTAGCAGAGTGACCTTGGGCAAGTCACCTTGCCTCCCTGGACCTCACTTTGCTCATCTGTAAAATGGGTATGCTAATGAACACCACCTCACCGGGTTACTACCAGGATCAAATAAGTTAATACACAGCAGTACGTGTACTAAGAAGTGGCTATAATCGTAGTGGATATTACATGAGCATCAAAACTTCCAAGTAAAATTTTTATTTCTTTAATAAAAGACCATCGGTACTGCAACTATTCTAAAGATTTAATGTTAAATATTTTAAGTAGTTCACCAATTGTGGTCCACAGTATGTTTTTAAAGTGTGTGACTTTAATTGGACACAATGCTACACCGATGATCACTTTCTCCAAGTAAACGACTTATTCTGAAAGTCACTTCGAAGTTGGGTATGAGAATCTCTTATAATTGCACATATACGTAAACAAAAATACACACAAACAGTATTTTGTGATAAGTTTCAACTGAGGATGGCGATGTGTTTAAATTAGTGCCCTGGTAGGTCTTAAGCACAGTATTTTGTTCTGTTTCCTGAGGCAGCTCTTTGCAGACGAGCTGTGGTCACGCTCAGACCCACCTGCACGGCCAGGAAGTGCTCGCGAGCCTGCCTTCTACCAAGCGTGGCTCTCCATCTCCTCTGGATGGTAACGGCCGACGCCCTCACGCTCAGAAACCTGAGGTGCAGTCATGGGAGAGCAATTTCAGATCAATCTGTTCAGGAAGTATTTATCGACCCGCATTTAAATAAATACCCCCATTTAAAAAGAAAGAAAATATGTGAAAGGCAATAACAAAAGAACATAACAAAGAAAAGTATAATTTATGTTTACGTTCTAGCACCCATCGCTGTGCACATGCGCGAATGCACACACACACACACACACATGCACACACATGCCAGCACGCCCACCCTGGCCCCAGCAGGGCTGCATTACCATGCCCGCGCCCGCCTGGCCCGGAAGCGGCCCTGCACGGCCCGCACAGCCTTCAGCACAGCCAGGTACCGCTTGCGTGCCTGGCAGCCCCGAAACCAGGCTTGGATCCTGCAGGCTGCCTCCACGGCACGAGCACACCGCCTGGCTCTGTAGCTCCTCCACGCAGCCTGCTCAGCACAGAAACAGACACACGCCAGGAGGTGCTCATTTACTTACTTTTTATAAATTCGAATTTAAAAATTCGAATTTATAAATTAAAATTCTCACTTAGAAAGAATGTCACGCAATAGAGGGCCCCCGTTATCACACACCCCCCCTGCCCCCCGCCCCCCCCCACCACCCGTTCTCCCGGGAGAGCTGCGATGACACCTACGGAAATGCAACCCAATGTGTGCTGTCTCAGCTCAGTCCTTCCTGCTGCCCTTGGCTCCCTCTCAAACGCGGCATTTGGGGAGGTCAGTAACACGGCCCTACGGCCCTAAGCCAGCACCCGCTATGCCCTGCTGGTGCTCGTCTCCTAGCCGCCCAGGCACTGAGGATGGGAGCTTCCTATGGAAGTCACGTACCTGGATGGTTAAGGCGCTGGCTTTAATCCTCCGGAACTTCCGTTTCTGTAGGAATCCCCTGGCCCACGCTTGAATGACGACAACGCTGCTCCTGATGCGTAGACACGTGCGCCTCCGGAGCCTCGCGGACGCACAGGTGCGGTGGCGGCTCTGCACGGCCACCGCGTCCCTCCCCAGCAGGAAGCGTCTCCGGGCCCGCCGAGCCCGGCAGGACAGCGGCAGGGTGACCGCAGCCCTGCTCCGCCACACGAACCTGCTGCGACACACGGCCGTGCGGAGGGAGGGCCGGACGCGCAGGGCGGCAGGCTGCCAGGCTCCCAGCGTCCCTGGGGCCGTTTCCCGGAGAGCTGGCGGGCTGGTGACCGCGGCCTCCCCCTGGGAATGAGCTTCGGCCCCCGAGTGCGGCCTGGCTGCTGGGCTCCAGGCAGCGTCCTGCTGAGCTCCGGGCCCGTCACAGCGGGATGCAGGGGGCCCAGCAATGGCGGCCACCGCGCCCTCGGAGGCCTCTCCCAGCACTCGTCTCCCTCTCGGGCCTCGACAGGCAGCCTCAACAGGTGGTGCGGGTCTGCGGGCCGCTGAGCACCGCCTCGCCCCCGCCGTCCCTCGGACGTAAGGCCCGCAGTGACTCTGTACGACAGCAGCTACCCTGCCCTCGGCCCGGTCGGCGGCGCGGGCCCTGTGCGTCCGCTGCGAGGCCTGAATGCGGGTGGTGGCCCGGAGCCTGCGGTCGCTGTCCCCGTGTTCCCACAAACCTCTGCAGGAAGACTGCAGGCCGGGGGCTGCTGGGGTTCGCGCTGCCGCGGCCGCTCTGCGTCTTCTCTGAACAAAACCCGCGGCTGCTCTAAACTGGAGGAAACGCTTCCGCCTTCTGACGGCTCTGAGATGCGGCTGGACAGTGACGGCCGCCGGACGCTGCTCCCGCCGGCGCTCCCCCACCGCTGGGGCCGCAGAGCCCGCCGGCGTACAGGCCGCTGCCTTCGCGAGCGCGCGGTGCTCGGGCGCCTCGTTCTCATTTGCGCTGTGTCTGTCCTGTGTCACCCTGGGGGCCACCCGCAGCTGCTGGTGGGAGAGACGCCGCCGGTGCCTCCTGTACGCGCTCTGTATGACGGCAGCGGCCCTGTGCTGCTCCTGCGAGAGCCGTCCCGCCTTCGCTCCCTCCTGTGCGGCCGGCAGGACCTCGGTGGCACCCCTCTGCCCGACACACTCTTCTCTCCGCAGCCTCGCAGCTCGGCAGGCTCGGTACCGCCGCTGGAGCAGGACCGAGGCCTGTTTCAGGGCCTGGTACCTCGCCCGCGCTCGGTGCATCCGGAGCACGGCCTGGACCACGGTGGCTGCCCTGTGCATCTCTCGCAGCCTTCTCCGCACCAGCCAACCTCGGACCCGGGCCTGGATTTTGACGGCTGCCTCTCGTAAGCGCAGAAGTTGCCGGCGATGCTTTGCGTGAACGTTGGCTCGATACCTTCTCTGAACCCAGATGGCAGTGCTCCGGAGAGAAAGGAACCTCCTCCTCGCCAGCAGGGCCCTGAACCACCTCTGAATGACAGCTGCAGCCAGATGCAGAGCCCTCACCCGTCTCCGGGCTCTCCTGCCCCTGAACGCAGCCTGCACGCGGATGGTGCAGCGCCTCAGGCTGGCGTAGCTCTGGAGCTGCAGGCGTCCTGCCTGGGCCGCGCGGTACCGGCGCTGCACGGCTTCTGTCGCCCGCTTCAGCTGCAGGAAGTGCGTTTGCTGGCGGTACCGGCGGTAGCAGCACTGAATCAGCACCGCCGCCCTCTGCATCTGCCTCAGGGTCCGCCTCACCCGCGCTCCTCGCCAACTCGCCTGGAGAACACGAGCGGCCTGCAGGACGGCCACGTACTGCGCACGCTGCGTCCTGCCCTGGCGACGGGCCCTGAACCTCACCTGGATGACGACGGCTGCCGCCCTCACCTGGCGAAACCTGCCTTGTGCCTGGTGCATCTTAAACACGGCCTGGATGGCAATGGCGGCCGTGTGCATGCGCTGCAGCTGCCTCCTGGCTCTCAGGCCCCGATACGCCGCCTGGACGTGGGTCGCGGCCTCCTTTAAGTGGAGGTACTCCCTGCGCTGCTGGTGGGCGGCTCTCACATGCCGGTACCACCTCTGAATGGCGATGGCGGAGGCCCTGCAGGCCGCGTACCGCCTCCTGGCCCTGTGCGCCCGGTACCGGGACTGGATGACGGCCGCCGCCCTGCTGCGCTCCCGTGCGCTCTCTCTTCTCGCTCTCATCCTCCGGAAGGCAGACTGCAGAGTCACCACGGCCGCCTTGGTCTTCAGATACCAGAGCCGCTGCCTCCTCCCAAGGCGGTGGGCCCGGTAGCGGGCCTGGATCAGCCGCGCGGCCTCCCTCAGGGCTGCCCACCTCCTGCGCTGCGCGTGCATCCTGTACTGCGCCTGGATGACGGTGGCGCACTCGTGTCGCTTCTGGATCTGCCTTCTCGCTGTCCTCCCCCTCCACGCGGCCTGCAGCCTCAGCGCCGCCTGCCGAAGCCCCGCGTACACCACGCGCTGCCTCCTTCCCGCAGCCCTCGCTCTCCAACGTCGCTGCAGGGCCAGCGCGGCTGTTCTCAGCCGTCGGAACTGCCTCTGGGCCTGGGCCGCTCTGAACGCGGCCTGGATCGTCAGCGCCGCCTGCTGCTCCCTGCGGATCTGCGCCCGCACTTTCCACCCACGACAGGCAGCCTGGAGGGAAAGCGCAGCTGTCCTCGCCCTGAAGAACCGCGCCCTCAGGTCACAAGCTGTCCTGCGGGCCCGGTACCACCTCTGGATCGTGACGGCAGACCGCAGCACGGACTGGAACCGCACCCGCTCCCTGTGGCCTCGGAAAGCGGCCTGGATTTTACACGCGGCCGTGGCCTGGCGCCGGAGGAGCTGGCGAGCTCGGTAGCCTCTGTAAGCTGCCTGCAGGCGGGTCACGGCCCTGAGCACCTGCCAGCGCTTCCTGCGGCGGAGCCGTGCTTGGCGCGCGCGGTAGGCCCTCTGGATGACCAGGGCCGCCCTGCGCACCCGCAGGAAGCGCCGCCGCGCCTCTCTCATGCGGAAGCAGGACTGCAGGGTGACGGCGGCGGAACTCTGCAGCCGCAGCTGCCTGCGGACCAGGTGCCCCCTGGCCAAGGCCTGCAGCCGGATACAGGCTGCCCGCACCCGCCGGTACTCTTCCCGCCTCCGCGCGGCCGTCTTCAGGGCCCGGTACCTCCGCTGGGTGAACAGGGCGGCCGCTCTTAACCGTAAATACCGAGCACGGGTTTGTTGCATCCTCACGATGGACTGCAGCCGGACTGCGGCGTGCTTTAGGCTCAGAAACCTCCTTCTGGCGACGCACGCGCGGCAGTGGGACTGGATCTTCACGACGGATGTGCGGGCGAGACGGAACCTCCTGCGGGCCCACATCCCCCGGCACGCAGACTGCAGCACCAGCGCCGCAGCGCGCGTCTCCTGGTAGGACGCTCGGGCCCTCCTGGCTGCCATGTAAGCGCGAAAACGGACTTGAATCACGAGGGCGGCGCTCTTCATCTTCCTGTATTTCTGCAGCTGTTGATGCTTTCTTACGAGCGCCTGCAACCTGATGACCGTTTGCCTGAGGCTGAGAAACCGAGCTCTCTCTCGTCTCACTCGCCAATACGCCTGGAGCACGCAGGCCGCCCGAGTCTGTCTGCGCTGGTCCCGGGCTCTCGCGGCCCTGAAGGCGGCCTGCAGCCGGAGGGCCGCGGCCCGAGCCTGCAGGTAGCGGGTGCGCTCCGCCTTCCCCTGCAGGTGCGCGCGCCAGCGCTGCTGGATCGTCAGGACAGACGCCTTCTTCCTCTGAAACAGCTTTCGGGCTCGAAAGCCCCGAAATCGCGCCTGAATGAGGACGACGCAAGCTCGGACGTGGCGGAATCTCCGCACTTCCCTGTGCGCCCTGTACCAGGCCTGGAGGGCGGTGGCGGCCCTGTCCTCCCGGGCCCGCTTCCTGGCCCGCCACCCGCGGAAGGCCCGCTGCAGCGTCGCCGCCGCTCTCATCCGGAGCCGCTGCTGCCGGCGCCGCCGCCTCCGGAAGGCAGACTGGATGACCAGGCAGGAGGCTCGGAGCGCCCGGTAGCTCTGCTGGTCCTGTTTCCGCCTCACACACGCTCGCCAGTGCCTCTGGATGGTCACCGCGGCCCACAGGTGGCGTCTGTAAGAAGCGACGGCAGCCACCATTCTTCTCCGAGACTGCAGGACGACGGAATAATGTCTCAATCTCAGAAACCGCTTCCTGGCGGAATACCTTCTCCAATTTCTCTGCAGGAGGTAAGGACGGACAGAGTAAGGGACGTCACTTCTGTACTCGACACATTCGAATGGATTAATTTTTCAAACATACTGCTTAAAAATGAGCACGTTAAATGGACACGCAATATATTTTTGAAAAAGATACTTGTCTCTTTCGTGTGTATTTTGGTTTCTATGCTGATACAGCTATAGCCAACTCGCAAATCCTTGTCTCGGTTCTAATGAAATTACCCAAAACTGGGAACAATGCAAATATTCTTCAACAGATTAACACAGAATCAAAATGTGACAGATCCATGCAGTGGGCGTGGAGTGGAATGACCGGCCACAGGCCAGCACGGCCGAGGGGAGGCCTGAAACCTCCAGGATGAAGACACAGCAGAGGCGACAGGCAGCCTGGATGCCCCTGTGAGGAGAGCGGGCATCGCCCTGTCTGTGCCTGCGGCTGCTCACAGCCGCTCACAGGTGCCGGGAAGGCACACAACAATTGCGTCTGGTTTTTTAATTTTTGTAAGAGTTTGCGGCAAACGGATGACATATGTCAGGAAGCAAGATCTCAAATGCTCCCGAAATATTTGCTGAAGTTAATACCAGATAAGATGTAGAAGTCTAAACTACAATAATTTAAAAGATGGTCGTATTTCACTTTCTTCCTTTAAAAGTTACTGAAACTTCCTAAATTCCAAAGCGCCAGGATGCTCTACCTGAATCACCGATGCCGACTGGCTCTGCGCCTTCTCCAGCTGCTCCTGCTCCGCCCTCAGGACCGCCCTCCGCCGGCAGAGTCTACGCCAGCACCTCTGAATGACCAGCGCGGCCTGAGCGTCCTTCCGCAGCCGCCGTCTGGTGAGGAACCCCAGCACAGCAGCCTGGATGGTTCTCGCAGCTCGGTCTCTCTCCTCAGAACAAATCATTAATTAAACAATCACTGGAGACCCTAAGTTATTATTTGTAAGAAAATCATTTGTTAAATACTAATCGAATTCATCCTAGAAATCAAACACCCCCACACTTGCGTGGGACACGCTCGTAGCTGGAGTTGGAGAACGGGCACCCTGGGCACCGAGGAGTGGCCGAGAGGTGGTCGTGCAGCTACGGTTACGTGATGAAGCTAAGACTCCGAGGGATTTCGTAGGAGAAGGACCACAGACATGCTTGATGCATCACAGATCGTCAATAATCAATGGAAAAGCACTTAAGGGTGGTATGGCTCTCCGACTGTGGTCCAGTAAATTCATGCTTAACTTTCCAAAAAGGGGTGCATCGTATGGGGAAAAAAAGGAGGAAAAGACCCTGAAATAAAGATGCTCTACAGAATAAGGCCATGTTGCTTGGTTACAATTTGAACAAAAGAGTTCACAGAAAGGGAGAGGAAATGGCCCCCTTAGCACAGAGCACAGGCGGCTGCAAGCCCCGCGGTGCGGAGAACAAGCACCAATGGGAGAGGCGCTGCCAGAGCCGCCCAGCGTTCCTGCCGCGGCGGCAGCACCGGCCCTGCCTGGTGACGGGGACACCCAGGCAGAGGCTATACACGGTTCCAAACTCAGGAAAATACTTTATGTTCCTGCAACTTTTAGTCCTTTTGGGGCCACAAGGGAAATAAGAACTAACATCCGTACCCCTAGGTCCTAAACATTCTGAGAAATAAAACCATGGAAACCGCAATGCTCCCTTTAATAACAAAAGACCAACTGGGGAGCTTCGCAGACAAAATGAGCGGCTCCCTGAGCCTCAGCCCCAGCCCTGACCCCCAGCACCAGACACACCTGCTCCCTGGAGGCAGGGAGAGTCCAGAGGAGGGAAGGCGGGGCCCGTCAGGCATCCCGTCCATGTCCCACGGACCCTGCAGCCGAGGGAGGCAGGGCTGGCGGGCGGGAAGGCACATCGAATACAGGAAACCGGAAGTTAGACAGAAGAGCCATCCCCAGCTCCCTGCACTTAGCACCGGAACTCCCTGTACCTGATGGCGCCGCAGGTCTGCCCTCAGCTTGTGCTCTCTCCACGCCGCCTGGATGCGCCGCGCGGCCCGGGTTTCCCTGCGGAGGTCCAGCAGTCGCGCGCAGAGGAACGACAGGTAGGTGACGACCACCTGGGAGGAAGCGCAAGATGGAGACGGATGGGATGGCGGCAGGCCCCTCGGCCAGTCTCCGGGGCGTTTCCTCCCGGTCCCCCGGGAAGAGGCTCCTCCGCCCGCACCTTCTCGTCCGGAATCGTGTTTGACATGTCCGCGTGCTGCACCATAGCAGGGATCCCGCCGAGGTCCCTGGCCGCAGAGCTCACCAGCTGGAAGTTCCTCCTCTCGTTTTCCAGGAGCTCCCGGTGCAGCTCGGGGGCTTTCCCTGCTGCGAGAAGACAGCGATGAGACGGCTCTGCCAACGGGCAGGCCTGGCACCATCAGCGCGCACCACGCCCACCGACCGCCGGCACTGACCCAGCTCCAGGGCTTTCAGGGACAGGTCCAGGCAGCTCTCGTCCGACTCGGACGAGGAGTTGAGGACCACGGAGCCCGACTGCGTGCACTCCACGGTCTGCGAGGTCCGCTGGCGAATGGCGTCCAGCGGCACACAGCGGGGGTGATAGTGGTGGATCAGGTAGCACAGCACGCGGCCGTCCGAGAAGGACACCGTGAAGTTCTCCACCTGGGGGGGGGGGGGGGGGCGCAGCCGGAAAGGGGTCAATTGCCTTTGGAGAGAAGCACGTTTCCTTTCTTTTTAATCCTCAGCAAGACTGACTTGAAGACACGGGGCTACACGAGAGGAAGGACCTACCTTGAGGCTGTAGAAGGCACAGACGGCCTGCACCCACTCCATCAACAGCCTGATGCTTTCGGGACGCTGCTCCGAGGAGCCGCTCGGCCTCGTGTCCGTCTTCTCACTGGGAACAGCGTCCGCAGGGCGGGAGCGTGCAGGCGTGCTTCTCTTCACCCTCCACGTGCGCTTCAAAAAGTCGATTTCTTCTTTTAACTCATCTAAATTAAGAGAAATGTCCACCTGAAACAAGAGAAAACAACTACCTTAGTCCTTTAAGAAGGTAACAGGCCTTTCGATAGGGTATCGCTCTCACCCACAGAAGCTAAAGACCAGCATGTCCGCACGGAGGCGATGGGAAGGGCGGGGGTTCCGTCCACGGGGTTTCGGGCCACACCAGCCTGGGTCCCAGGCTCATGTCCACTCCCCACCCGGATGTGCCTTTCCCTTCGGCTCCTTCTCCTGGGGGCGAGGTCGAGGGTGGGGTGCTGTGAGGTTAGCCCCGTTCCCGGGACAGCAGAGCAGCTGGAAGTCACAGTTCCCACTGTCGGTCTAGGCGACTGGATGGGAAGACGCGCTACCTGGAACGCCAGGGCTATTTTCCACAGCAGCGCGAGGGTTTTCTCCCGGTGCCTGTCCACAATGTCCTTGGCCAGGATCGCGCCTCCTGCAGGTGAGACATCCGTGAGCACCGCGTGGGGCCAGGGCCCTCGGGGAGCGGCCGCTCGGGCTCCCCCTGCGCTCGGGCTCCCCCTGCCCTCGGGCTCCCCCTGCTCTCGGGCTCCCGCTGCTCTCGGGCTCCCGCTGCTCTCGGGCTCCTCCTGCGCTCGGGCTCCCCCTGCTCTCGGGCTCCCCCTGCTCTCGGGCTCCCCCTGAGCTCGGGCTCCCCCTGCTCTCGGGCTCCCCCTGCGCTCGGGCTCCCCCTGCTCTCGGGCTCCCGCTGCTCTCGGGCTCCCGCTGCTCTCGGGCTCCCCCTGCTCTCGGGCTCCCCCTGCTCTCGGGCTCCCCCTGCGCTCGGGTTCCCCCTGCTCTCGGGCTCCCCCTGCGCTCGGGCTCCCCCTGCTCTCGGGCTCCCCCTGCGCTCGGGCTCCTCCTGCGCTCGGGCTCCCCCTGCGCTCGGGCTCCCCCTGCGCTCGGGCTCCCGCTGCTCTCGGCTCACCCTGCTCGTCCTCTAATGGGATCCCGCGGGCCCGCAGGGCCTGCAGAGCAAGGTCGACGTTGTGCATCTTCTGGAGACGGCTGATGGCGGGGATGCGGAGCTGCTTCGAGAGGTCCCAGTTCCGTGTGAGCAGCTCCATGGTTCGCCTACCAAACGGGAGGGGTTTTCAGATGAGAGTGTGACATGAAAAGGTAAGGGGAAAAAGCCTCATTTAAACATGGTCACCACCCGCATAACCCTCCCTCCCCCAGGTTAGACGGTTCTGGGTTAGAAAGACTCTAAAACATTCTCCTGGAACTCGGTTGCTCCAGTCAGCAACCTGGAGGCCACGCCCGCCTTCCCCGCGGGACCTGGGTGCTCACAGCCATTCTGAGGCTTCCGGTTTGATACGGAGGAACGATCGTGCGATTGGACGCCGGACCCCGAGTGGTACCCTAATTCCAGTGTAGAACCGGCCAGGCCCGTTTCCTTCCTCGTCCTACTCCTCCTCGTGTGGAATGAGGGCGGTGCTAACACTGGTCTCGAACGCTGTGGACTCGTGCGACCACTGCAGACACTTACCCCGACGTCCGATGCCCCCCAACCCCCGTTCTAGGCACCGGGGGTTCCTCCTCGCAGAAACACTGGACAGGAGGCGGTGTCTGGGCCTAAAATTGACCCCATTTTCCCAAAAGTGTTGCTGAGTCTTATTCCCATTTTTTAACCTAAATTCATTTCCTAACATGAAAAAGCAATGAAGGCTGTGCAACCACAGGAAACTGCTTTCAGAACATCTCAGCAGTTCCTCAGGAGCCCGATTCTGTGTCTTATACTCACACGAGGCGCACCCCGCACTGCAAGTCCACAGCGAGGTTCGTGACGGCAAAGTCAAACTCGTCCAGGGGCGTCTGGACGTGGCTGACGGGCAACCCCAGCCAGCTCAGGTGGCGGGACAGGTCGCCTTCCCCGCTGAGGAAGCCCCGCGAGAACGCCAGCAGGACGTCTCTGCTAGCCTGTGGGGAGCCGGCGCAGGCGTCAGACTCCACTCTCTCCACCATTCCCACATGGCAGCCTTCAGGCATTCACTCCAATTAATAACTCTCTCCAGGAACGAGCGTGGTTGGCTATGCGCCCGCTAGGAAAGACCTGGGCAGCCCCGTCGGCTCACCTCCAGGTTAGAGCAGGGCTGGCGGCTCAGTCAACCCTCAAACAGAGGGGAGCCGCTGGGAGGACTCGCTGGGCACGCCTCTGCCCCCCACCCCCACCCCGCTCCTCGAGAAACTCGCTTTCTAGAGAAAACGCGCGACAGGGCCAGCCCGAGCCTCAGGGGGGCTGTGCAGCCAGACAGGAGGGGAGCCACACCTTGAACTCCGCGTCCTTGCAGAAGAGACAGGGGTCGTGGTCGATGAGCCGCGAGAGCTTCGCGCGATCCAGGAAGCAAACCAGCAGCAGCAGCTTCTTCAGGGTGAAGGCAGACAGCGCCTCCTCGTGGCCTAGGGGCGGCACAGCAAGCGCGCAGGTGAGCCTGGCCGGACCTTCCCCGTGACCGTGACGACGAATGTAAGAGTGACACAACGGGCCTTCTCAGGGCTCTGCACGCGTGGCTGGAGGCCCTGACTCACACCAGGGGCAGGAACAGGGAGCATTTCCAACGCAGGCGTGAGGGGGAGAGGCGCAGAGGCACCGCGTGCTTTAGTCCACCTCCCTCCACGAATCCTAACGAGCACTATGCCACCAGCACCAGCCCAGGGGCCGTGTGTACAACAGACACTCAAGCAGATACGACCTCCACAGGCTACAGCCCCGGAGCGGAGGAGGGTGGGGAGCGGGGGGTAGGGGAAGACAGCAGAAAGGCAGAAGGAACTAGGGGGAGAAAATGCGGGGAATGTGAGGGTGGGGGTGGGGTGGGAAGAGGGCCCTATTGATGCTGTCTCCCCAGCAGGTGACTTCAGAGGCAGGAAGAGTGAGACGCAGCCATCTCTACGCTCCCCTGGACGCTGGACGAGGAGAAGGCGGTGGAGGCAGACTGCTCACCGTCTCGGTACAGATGGGGGACGGAGGGGTGTCGGTACTCGGCGGCAATGTCCGGGTTCCACAGCAGGCGGCTCAGAATAAACACCGCCAAGCCCGTGACGTCACTGTTGTCTTCCAGCGCGATGAGCTCCCCGAACACTGTCTGGGAGGGAATCAGAGCCACAGTCAGGACTGGCACCTCAGAGAGGCAGAGGGTGTGGGGGAAGGCGGACGGTGACCTTCGCTCTCAGGCCGCCCCGCTCTCCCTCTGCAGGAGGGACGGGACCCGTGGCTGCCGAGCCGCCTCTGCACACTGCGACGCGTCCGACTCAACCGGCTTTAACATTCTCAACACGACTGAGCCTTGAACGACGGGAAAACCTCCAGTTCTGGTGCCACTTTTACGCCCGGTGTTCAGAATGGCTGCCCTGCCTCAGCCGGGGTGGGGCCACAGCCCGGCCAGGGCTGGCACGCAGGTGTTACCAGGTTTCAATTAGAAAATGGACTTAAACAGCCTGGTTTTGTCAAAAAGGAGCTTGCTCTACTTGTTAGTCTATCTAGCTCCGCATTATACATGTTTCAGAAACTAACAAAAAAGTGACGGTAAAACTACGCGGCGATGATCTACACTGGCTGGTCCCCGACTCAGGAGCACTTTCATTTTAAACGGGAAGAAAAAGCTAACGAAATGCTTTCCTAAGTGAAACCCTATTTTATTTTGAAAGTCTCCTAAAAGCATGTTTCTACAGTGCAGTCTTTGCCCAGCCGAAGGGAGTCCTCACCTCCAGACCAATGCGCAGCCACAGGGGGTTGTAGGACAGCAGCCAGTTGAGGACTTTCTGCCGCTCTCCTGAAACGCAAGCAAACAGCGCAGCTCAGACCAGTCACCCGCCTTCGCGGAGGAATCAGCGGGAGGAAGGGCAGGCACGTCTGTGAAGTTACTTTAAATAAACCAACTGCCACTCAATACACATGACAGCATTGAACATGCGCAATGCAGGCAGCACAGCCCGTCCCGTAGGCGTGTAACCCTGACACGGCGAAGCCTGTTTACAGGAGGAGCCCTCGGGCTGGTCACCACGTACCCACGTCCTTCCAGAGGTGCCTGTCTCTCCGGACAGCTAGCCGCCGGGCGGCGATCTCCCCCTCGAGCTTCCTAATGGCCTTCACCATGCTCTCGGAGGTGAACAGGCGGCAGGCGGCGTGGCGCAAGTGGTTCAGTCGGCGCCGGGCCGTGTACGCCCGGAGCGACGCCTCCTCCTTCGTGGGGGCTCTGGGCACACTCAGCTTGTGGTGGCTCTCCCCGCCCAGGAGGAGGGAGGCGGCATTCACTGGGAGGGAGGGAGAGAGAAGGGCCTGGTCAAGGAGAGGCACAGGCGCCCTCGCACCCAGCAGGGAACGCAGTCGCCCACAGTCGCCCACAGTCACGGCCGCCCTGCCACACGCTCTCCTCTCTTCCATCTCAAAGCAAAGGTGTGGCCGTTCACTGGGCCTGGCCCGGAGGCCCATCTACCACTGCAACCTGTTGGTGCCACCCCAAGCCTCGCCACGCCTCCCAACCGCCGCCGCCACCCACTTCAAACACTCTCTTCTCGGACCCAGACCAGGGGAGAGCCTCCTCGCTGGTTTCTCTGCCTCCACCCTCTTGGTAAATGACAGACACGCTCCTAGGGAGTGCAGGTTTTTAAATCAATTCCATTTTGAAATGCGATTTGCGTTTTTATCCAACACAGTTCTCTCCAGAAGGGAACGAACATAACAGGCTCTGTTTCCTTGGAGACCATCTAACCCAAGTCCTTCGATGTCAAAATCCTGCACGTGAAGAAGGTGGAGACAACATGCCCCTGCGATGAGGCCACGCAAGCCGCCTGTGTCTCCCAGGATTCCTGCCTGCGACGGCTCGGAGTGGCCGCGGCTCCCTGCACCTGACCGACGGCATTAGAATAACCCACCTGCTAATTGCACTGGCTCGTGTGTAAGAACGAAAAGTGAGACGAAAATGCCAGGTTCCGTACGTTCCGTCCAGAATTCCCTAAAAGCTCTCCCTGACACAATCTTCAGCGTTTCTGTCAATAAATGACTGAGCATGCCATTGCTATAATCAATGACTGGAGCATGCCATTACTGTAATAAATGACTGGAGCGTGCCATCACTGTAATAAAACATGTGCCATTAAAAAGGCAAACGCCGTGGCGGACCCCATCTGCGGAACAGGGTGCTGGTTCCCTGACGCAAGGACTCGGCGCTTACCTTCCGAGACGTGTGTCTTCACGGCGAAGTCGTCGGGCGTCAGGATGAAGTTCAGCCACCACGTGAGGCCCTGCTGCTGCTTCTCCTTCCAGCGCTCATCGTAGAAGATGTTCTTCGCGGCGAACGGCATCGGGTGTCTCGGGATGTCTGAGGGCGCAAGGGGTCAGGGCCTGAGACCTTTTCCTTTACATCGTTACAGGACACACAGCAACAGAGCATCCTGACTAGCAAAGGTGCCCGAGGACATGGAATAAGGGTTTCTGGCCCCTGCTCGCTGGAGACGGTGGGGAGCACGTGGGGTATGAAACGCAATCCAAGTACCAAGGGAGAGCGAGGCAGCCCCTGCTGATTTAACAACCCCGCGTCCCAGGAGGGGGTTCATGAGACTGAGAAAACACCCTCATTGTGACTGAATACACACTTTCCCGGGTCTCCGCGGCTTTCCTTCAACAAACACATTGTTCAATCCGTTCCCACTGGAAACACACTTCCTGCTCCATTCAACGTCAGTTTCCCAGGACTGTGAAGGCCAAAGACACTTGCCTGTTTTCAAGCGTTTTATGAAGGTCAAACTAGCCTGGGCCACAGGAACCATGCGTGGGGTCCGTTTGTGTGTTTTAGAGTTAGGAGTTTTGAATGCTAAAGAATCTAAAATAAATTATAAAGCAGAAGAAGAGCATTAAAAAGTGAACTGAAATCCCTGAATGAATGTTCTAGTTAGACGCGGCTGCTCCACGGTCCTGTCCATGCAGCGAACGGTAGCGACACGAAGCGCCAGGCCCGAGCTGCGCCGCGGCGGGTCCCTCACCCCCTCAGTGGACGTGAGAGGCTCCGGCTCGGGCAGGAGGCAGAGGAAAGGGGTCGAGACCAGAGACCCAACGCGAACAGGAAGCTGTCAGAGGCCACGTCAGCCACGATGAGCAGCAGCTGCCACAGAAGCAGTGGAGACAGATGAGAGTAACAGCCCAACCACTGGGTCTTCCTGGGGGGCAGGGGGGGAGGCGGAGGCCTCAGGAGAAGAGAAGGGAGGTGGAGGCAGCTGCAGCGAAGCCACAAACCAGGAAAAGGGAGCTGAGCTGAAAGGCTTAAGGGCTTCCTTGAGGTCGGAGGTCATGAATTGATTTATTATTTTAAATCCTCACATGAAGTGTATTGATTTTAAAGAGAAAGGAAAGGAGGGAAGGCAGGCGGGAGGGAGGAGAGAGGGAGGAGGAGAGAGAGAAACATCGATGTGAGAAACACCCATCAGTTGCCTCCCATTTGCGACCCAACCAGAAATCAAACCCACAACCTGGGTACGTGCCCTGGCTGGACCGGGTACGTGCCCACCACCTTTCAGTGAATGGTACAATGCTCCCACCCACTGAGCCACCCGGACAGGGCAGAGGTCACGCATTGAAAGACCCACCGGCAAGGAGCAGGCAGAGTCCGCAGCGTGGGACTGGGGTTGGGATTTTCTAGGCAAGCACAGCGAGGGGAAGGACGTGTGCGTGATGAGTGATGGAGTCCACGCTGAGGGAGACCGGAAGTGGAGGCCGCAAGTGTGTGTGTGTGGGGGGGGGGGGGATGAAAGGACTGCAGGTGCTGGAGGGTAGGAGGATGCTGGAGCCGGAGAGATGGCGAGTGGGGAGGGGGAGGCTCTCAGGAGGGCGTGGCCCCGTCTTGCACTGTGTCCCACCTCCCGCTACGCAGACGGGGAACCGCGGCGGGCAGGTTAATGCAAGCCCAGCAGCAGCCAGTGTGAGACCCAAAGCAGCAGAAAGCGCGGCCTTTATGAGTGACGTTCTCAGGGACAACTCACCGGCTTTCTTCTTGGGGTGTGGCCTCCCTCGGCTGCTCCGACACTGGGAGGCGGGCGTCAGGGGCGCGTTTGTTTTCTTAGCAGTGGAGGCTCCAGACTCCGCGGGAGTAAAGTGGATCCTTTTGCTTTCTCGTTCTCCTGCGTGTCCTGTGCCCGCGCTCGCCCCAGCTGCGTCCTCCCCGCCTCCTCCGCTCTTTCTCTTCCGCGCCTGGAAGGCGGCCTTGCAGGAGGGAGCTGCTCTTCTGCACCCCTCAGGGTTGCCCCCCGCGGGATCTATAACCGGGAGGTAAGGATGAAGAGCGTCCTCCTCCTCCTCCTGGTCGTCTGCTGCGTTTCTGCAGTCGCCCACCGCGCTGCGGAGGCATCGCCTGGCCTTCGGCTCGCTGGGCTCCGTGCCGCGCTCTCTGGGGCCCGCGGGCTTCGGTTTGGTAACGGTGGCCGAGAGTATGGGGCGTCTCCGGGGCTGTGCACCGTGGGCCTGTCCAGCAGTATCCTGAGCTGCGGGGAATGCAGGCTGCTTCTGTTTTGTAAAACTGTGACCATCTGGTATCATTTCCAAAGCCTCGGGTTCTGCAAAAACAGCTTTGGGAGAGTTTGCACCCTGATTTCCAGGAATAAACGGTAAAACTTCGTTTTTTCTCTGCCCCGGAGGAGACAGCGGGGCCTGAGAACGTTCTTTTGACAGCGGTGATAACTCACAAGTTGGTTGAGAGAGAGATAAATACGGCATATTATCTCTGACAAATTGATTTGGGGATACAAATGGATTCACTGACTCTGATTCTAGCTTCTGATTTAGTCCATAATTTTCCTTAAGGAAGGAATCGGGACTTAAAACTGTCCGATAAATTCCATGTATAGTGTTTGATTCCAAATGCCGGGGCTTTGAATCATCTTTGAGAAACGTATCTGGTGAAATGCACGGCACTGATTCTAGTTTATTACTAGCTCTGCGGCTGTTCTTTACAAAGGAATCTGGACTTAGAAAATCCCCTTGGCTCTGGGTAATGTTCCAAGTGGAAGAACAGTTTGGGGTAAGACTACGTTTACCATCCTCTTCAATCTGGCCATTGATACCAGTCAAGGAGTCAAAGGAAGTTTCCGTTATGACTTTCCCATTAAACTCTTTGCGCATGTGCGCCCCTTCCAATGCCCACAGCTCCCCGCTCTCAGGGGAATGGAGCGATGTGTAGGTGGTGGACCGCCGGACACAGAGTGGCAAGCACGTGTCCCTGTGGCATTCTTTGAAAGTGGGGCTAATGGGGGAAATGGGTATTTTATTCTCTTGGAGGATGAGAGAATTGTTTTCTGTTGGGGAACAGCCTTCATTCCCACCCAAATTTTCACAAGCTTGTAGAGGGCTCCTAACTCTGTCAGCTTTGGGGGGAACGCTGAACGTCTGATTAACATTCTGAATATTTGAAATTCTTTTCTTATGGCTTGAAGAGGACGAAACTTTCTTCTTTTTAATGGTATCCCAAAGACTCCTCTGCAAAAATAAGCAAAACGGACAGATTAAGTTGATGGCTGCTGTATGTTACCTTTAATCAGAAAATTTATGTACGTCACTCACTTCAACAAGAGTGTTATCAAAATAATTTTTACACATTATCATTTTGTTAGAGTAAACCACAGAATGATTAAAAGTTATTACCTTTTTCTTTCTTGGCTCTTCTGCATTTCCTAGTAATATAACTTCATGTTTCAGAATATCATTTACAAGAAATGTCAGGATCTCTCTCACTCGGCCTTCTTTTACTGGTGTCCAGTTAACAGAAATAACAATTTTTTCCTTAGGCTGTAATCAAAAGGGTATGTTTAAATTACTGTAACAGTAGACTATGAATAATAATAATACACCACTCAGACTACAGTGCAAGATTAGTAACCGTTACTCACCAACACTCTACACTATAGTAACATTTAAGTCAAATATACTTTCCTAACCTCGCTCATTTTATTACAAAAAAAAAAAGCTACTGGTAATAACAAGGTTCACAATAAAATAAAATGGCAACACGATCTTAACTGTAAACAAAGCAATGTCACAGTCTCCAAATCATGTTTCATTATCAGTGGTTTTTAAAACATAAATCATGTATTTCTACTCCTTTAGGATATGCATACTACTTCCAGTTGGACTATAGAAGAATTTGCATTATTAAGACTTTTGCACCAAAAAATTTTGAAAAGAATCAACTAAGCTCCTTCTCGCAGGAGCTTCTGTGAGCACAGCCTCGTCACCACCAATACTTGTTAAACGCCACGTTCCAGGCACAGTCTGGGGCGCCTCCTAGCACAGCTTCCACGCTCACAGGCCCGGGAAGCAGTGCTGTGACCACCACCTCTCACGGGCCAGGTGACCAGAGGCCAGGAGACCAGGGGCCAGGATGCCTTCCATGTTCTACTTTCTGTATTTCAGTCAGAACCAGAACCCAGGCAGTCGGACCCCAGAGTTCAGAATTGGGCATCTACACCCCGCACGCAGCCTGAAACCCTGCCAGGATGGAAAAAACTCCGGGGCTGTGGTTGTTCCGGGCAAAAAAAAAAAAAAGGCAAGTTATTTTCAAGCAAAAACTGTCAAACATCAGAAACATCTGGTTAAAAAAATACACAAAACAATGAACTCAATCAAACAGTACATTCTAAAACAAGCAAAAAAAAAAAAAACCCCAAACAAAACCAAAACAAAAAAAACCCCATTCATTCCACATAACAAAAAGGAATTATTCTGCAGGTAGGAAACTGGGGATCTAGGATCCCCGAGAACTGGAGGGGAGGCGGGGCCCCAGGGGCAGAACCCCAGCTGACACCCAGGTGGGCGACCTCGGCTCCGGCCTTGGGGCGGGGCCTCCCCTCTTGAACCCCTGGGACCCGCGGGTGAGCCACACATTCGGAGAGACGTTCCCCCGGGTGGAAAGGCCGCCGCGGCCCGAAGAACTGACAGTCGATGGGTTTCGGTAACAAAGACGGGAACAGGGCTCTAGCCAGCGCCATGCAGAAGAGCCACCGGGGAAAATCCCGGGAAACCCCAAGTGATGGGATGAAACGCGATCCGTGCACCGAGAAAACTCCAGGAGTTCATCCCAAGCGCCCTCTAGCCGCGATGCCTGAGGTCTCGACTTTTCATGGCTGATGCACAAGAACTTTCAGAATTTTTAAAAATTGAAGTCTGAGGCACTGACCTCTCTTGCCTTAGATTGTCAAATTAAAAAAAACCAAACAAACAAAAAAGACAATAGCCAACACAACAACAGCGGTCCGGGGTGAATGAATCACAATCATGCCTATTTCTATTGTTAGTCAGATCAGCAAAAAAAATATATTTTGGGGGGGATCAGATTAGCAAAAATTATATTTTGGGGTGTGCGCTGCAGAATTTTGGTAGTTAGCATACGTGTGCCCGGAGGCGAACCGGGTGGCGCATCGCTGCTCCATTCAATAGGCTCTGGAAATGCGGCCAGGGATGCTCCGCGCATGCGCGCTGGGGTGCGGTCCCCCACCCTCATCCCCCTCCCGAGACCGGGGACCGGGATGTCCCCCGAGTGGGCAGCGGAGACCTGGCTCCGTCCTCTAGGGCCCCCCGCGTCTGTCTTTTCCTCTCCGGGCTCCACCCCGACCCCCACCGGGCCGCGGGGTGACGGCGGGGACGGGGCGAGCGCCCGCCCGCACACCCACCTGCAGCTCGAAGGCGCGCGGGCAGACGCGGAAGCCGCGGTCGGCGGCGGGCCCGCGGGGCACTGTCACGGCGGCCGCCTCGGCGTTGGGGTTGAGCACGGCCAGCGGCAGCGTCCGCGAGGCGCCGGGGCGCAGGTCCCCGAAGCACACGAAGGGCCGCGGGCAGAAGTGGCTGAGGATGAGCACGGGCGGCGGCCCCCGCCCCGAGGCGCCCGCGCCCCCGCAGCCTCGCCGCGCCGCCATGCAGCCCGGGCCGCCCCGCAGAGAAAGCCAGTCGCCTTGTCCTCCTCTCCCAGGCGCCCGCACCCCAGAAACGAACGGAACGACACCCCAAAACACTCGCCGACACAACACGGGCGATACTAGCGGTGGCGTCGGCCTCGGCTTAAACTTCCCTCCTCCACCAATGGGCACGCGCGGCCCCGCCCATGTCCCTCGCAGAGCCAATCAGCGAGCAGCGGCGCCGTCAAACCTCCTCAGGGGCCAATCGGAGGGCGGGACGGCCGAGCCAATGAGGCGGCAGCGCTTCATTTAAATGATGGCTCTGTCGCGCTCTCCGCGGGGGGGCCGCAAACCGAGGCGGGGTCTTTGCGACACCTGGAAACCCGTTGCTTAGAGACGGAATCCGCCTTTTGGTTTTGCAAAGAGCTGGTGTCGAGGGGAAGACAGGGGTGGCGGCAGCCTTTCCACCGGAGGTAGAGCCACCCTTGCGGTTGCCAGGGGCAACCTCGGGCAAAACCGTTCAGGAGCCTAATGTGGCTGAGCCCAGAGGTATAGTCATTCATTGGGCTTTTTTCTCGCGGTTTCCACGGCCGGACGGGAGAGAATGAAGACGATGAGATGCCTAGTTTGTGCGAACGGGCTTATTTCAGTGAGTGACCACAGCAGGGAGTCAGTGCGTTTACATGCCGGGTTTTTATTTATTTATTATTGAATGTACTGGGGTGACATTGGTGAGTAACACACAGGTCTCAAGTGCACAGTTCTACAATATTGCATTGTGTCTTTCTATTGCATTGTGTGTTGGCTGGTTCTTAAGTAGAGATTTCTGGGGGCAAAAGTAGATGAAACCTGAGATTCACAATTAACTCACGCCTGATGGCGTTGGCAGGCCATCCCTGGACAGATAACTCCTTGGTTTTATCTAATAACATGTGCATATATGCCCAGGGTGGTTTTAAGCCCCAACACTGTTGGAGGGGACCCATTAACCTGTATTTTACAGACGTGCACTAAGGCCAGCAAGAGGCAAAGCCAGGATATGTAACAGAGGAGGCGTGGCCCTAATCTTGCCCTTACCCTACACCACACTGCCTCTAAAGGCGGTAGGAAACTCTGTTTTTGTTTTATATTTTTATTGATTTTAGGAAGGGAGAGGGAGAGAGAGAGAGAAACATCCATGATGAGAGAGAATCATTGCTCGGCTGCCTCCTGCACACCCCCCACTGGGGATCGAGCCTGCAACCTGGGGCATGTGCCCTTGACCGGGAATCGAACCGTGACCTCCTGGTTCATAGGTCGATGCTCAACCACTGAGCCACGCCAGCCGGGCGGAAACTTTAAAAATATGTATGGGAATGGTATGGGTACACAAACGATGTCAGAAAAACATCCCTGGTTGAAAGGCAATGCGGAAGGTGAGACAGGCAATGACATTCACTGATACCCAATGGGGCCTGAAGTGGACCTGTTACCTTAACAATATTTAAACAAAACTGTTACAGAGGTGTGTTGGCCCCGTTAAGACTGGTGTACAAGGAGAACACTACTACAGAGTTTTCTAAGCAAAAGTGTTAGCATGAATGATAATTCCAACAACACTTCATTTACATTATGTCATACGGTGAATATCATCCTTCAGATTAACATTGCAAATACAAGCCTCCTTATGCCTCAGTCACTGAAAAGTTGGTTTCCACTCAACGGCATAGTTCATTTTGTTTACTAATCATCGTTAGCATGTAAACATATATTCATTAGCCACTTAAAAACCATTAAATCATTTAACACATTTAATATGTAAAATACCGCAAAATATCTGGCTGATGAGAAATGAAATTGACATAGATGTGCCCCGGAATGCCCGGTTTTCCATTTGTTCACCGTCTCTGACTCACCCAGGCCTGCAGAGTCCTGAGCACCACATCCCCATGCCGAGAACCTGTTCAGTAAGACCTGGAGATGCTTTATGAAGATCCAAGAACTTTATTGTAAGTATCAAAATCACACAGAGAACTAGTTCGGCGTACAACATCCTCCTCGTCACAGACACGGGGACTTTTCTACAGAGACATTGGTACTTCAGAAACACGGGGCAGCCCACGTATCCAGAAAACACGCCCGGGAACGTCACACACGGTCGACAGAATGACGCCTGTGGGTATCTGAGGTTTCTCTCTGTAACTGCTCTGACACGTGTCCTTAGGGATTAAAACAAAACTCGGGAGCTGAGACTGAAAACCAAGTTCAAAAGCATTTTCACTTTAATGAACATCGTGAGTGCCCTTCATCCTAACAGGTGCTACGCAGCGTGGAGCAGCTCAGCGCTCACCTCTGTACTCATCAGCTGTCCTCCAGTTTCATCTGCAAGTCAAGCCCGACTGTTGGAAGGAATAAAAGTTTTGTAATTGCACCCCAGGGTGCTGTCCAACTTCACCGCAAGCAGGAATGCCGAGCCAAGAGGAGAAATAACCGTGAGAAGTGTACCTGCTCTTTATTCAAGAAATGGTTTAGAATTTCCAAAAGTAATGCAAGCACTGACAATACTTAAGAATTTGGGGAAAGAAAAAAAAAGAAGTATGTCGTCTCTGTATAACCTCTATTCCGTGAATATAATCTTCATTTCTATTTATATAATGGCTACAGAGGCTAAATTTAGATTCTTTGGGAATTTTTCCAATAGTCATAGACTTAAGATCAATCGATACATAGCAAGTTGATGCGTGAAGAGTAACAAAACGTAGGCTTTTCTCTCTACCAAAACCTCTCATCTACCATACAAGCTCATCCTATTACTTTTGTCTTATTAAGGCTACTTCCAAAGGAGGTGCGGAGGGCATGCTAATATTCCTGCATAAAAGGACCGTGAAGTAGAAATAGTTTGGAAGGAAATAAAGAGGCCGATCCCCCTCAGGAAACCACTGCCGACTTTACCCAGAGACTACGCATAAGGAAGCGAAGGGCCTAAGAAAGAATTGTCCAATTTTCTAAACGGGTTAGAAAACGATTCTTACATTACCCATATTCGCTCTAATAGCAGGTAACACTTGCCCATGACCCTATTTGAAGTCTTAGAAATGCCACCGGCTTCTGGTACATTCTCATCATTTTAAATTTGGCACGGAATCTTCGAGTCACCCCAACGCGACTTTCAAAGTCCTCCCTCTGCCCACGTTGATACGCTCAAGCTGTTCGCAGGTTGGCTGGGTGGCTCCTGCACCTAAGGGCAAACTCATCTCAAGCCATCACCACCCTCAAACTGAACTCAGAAGCCACTCAGTAGAGCTGTGTGGTTATGGTGACTGATGATTGATTATTATTAAAAAACTGGGGGGTGGGAGGAAGGGAGGAGGAGACAGAGAGACAGACACACAACTCATTTTATTTTATTTGTTAGATTCCTCTAAGAAGCGTATAGAGCCAGGCCTGGGAGTGTCTTTGCAGTAACTATGAAGGCCAAAAGAGACATAAAAACACAAACAACAAATATTCACACAAGTACATGAGTGCCTATTTCCTTACGTAAACATAAAGCAACCTAAAAAAAAAAATTGTAATAAAGTGCTGCCTGACCAGCAGGCCACACACACATAAGACCCATAACAACAAAAATAATCAAACCCCGTTATGAGCCGGCACACGCTGGCCGGCGGAAGCAACTCGAAGCAACGACAACACAGGGAAAAGGCACGGAGCATTCCATCCAGACAAGACGGTCAGAGAGCCAGGGCCCCGAGTCTGACTTGTCCCCGGGGACACGGTCGAATGATCTGGAAGGAGGAAAACGCAAACTACCCAACATACCAGTTTAGCTGTGTCTTTACTTTGCTTGCAATTGGAGAATGGAAAACGATGCCTGATATTTTACGAGCCCTCAGCTAACGGTTTATAGGTACTCCGCTAAGATGCTGTGACACTTTAAAAGGTCGACCGAACGTGATCAGGGGACCAAACTTCGCCCTAAAGGAAGTCACTTTAGTGAAGCACCAGGTTAAGCCCTATCTTGGCTGCTCACTCTTCTCGTGGCAATAAATGACTATATTACTTAAAAGGACGCCAAGACCACTACCTTCGGAGTTAGTTACACCTTGCTGGATGCAGAACCGACCCTAACCTAACATGGCATCTTAGACTGCAAAAAAAAATAGGTGGAGTGTTTCATACAAAAATAACTTCAACTCGTCTTAAAAAACAAAAAAAATCTAAGGCAAATGATTTTAATAGTGTAGTGTAAAAAATAAGCTTACTGTTATGCATTTAATAGTGTTCACTGAAGGTAACATTCTATGCATTAAACTGAGGAAAACAGCGTTCTTCCGTGTGATTCCTTTGTCAGTATGACTCTTCCCAGAGTACTTCCTTCTGTTCTTGTTTTTATACGTAGAAACACAAACACTTCATCTTAGTATTCAAACTAACAATTTTTTTTTTAAATCCATAAGCCTAGGACTTGAACTGTGCTTCTTTGGACAAATATTTATTCAGACAACGAAGAATTTAAATTCTTTTAAACTATTGCAATACCTACTAAAATCTTTGGTGCATTTAAGTAAAAACGGAGCAGGTTAACAAATCTCTACACTTTATAAATTATTCCACTTACATATTGAGTGCTAACTGCTATCAGCTAAAACATTAATTTAAAACAATAAATTATGCTCATAAGATAAAAAATTCTGAATGAGGCTAAGCTTAGTTGCAAAATTCAAAATTTAAGTACAGGTACAGAAGTAACGAATTTTAGAGTTGATGGGACATTTGTCCCAGAAACTCCCAAATAGTACAAAAGATTAAGTGAAAAGAGGAGGCCTCGTTTCATATTTCTTGTGCCAACTTCAAAAACTATATACATTCAGTTTGCCCAAATCTACGAGGTTTTCACCAGTTTAGTGTTTCTTAGGCTCTAATTTGGAAATTAGAGGCAGCAGATTGGGACTGTTTGCTCGTCCGTCCGCTGAGACTCTCGCTTCGTCAGAACCACCCTTCCCCGCCCAGCCTACTGAAGACGATGCGAGAACATGGGTGCCTGGCACCTGGGAGGCAGGACTGAGCCACGTGTCCTTCCCTAGAAGCCGGGACCTGCCACTCATCAATGATGGGGCGTACCTGCGTCCTTCGCCTCAGACTCCCTCTCTCCAAACTGGGAAGACGGCACGTCTAGCTCGCCCTCAGAGCTCGGTCTGAAGTTTGCAGAAGATAACTTGCGAAAGCAATTTATAAACCTCTGTTCAGGCGTAGTGACCTACAATAACTACATGGATTTGTATTTCATTCTACGGAAGAGATGCATTCCGGAAAAGCTGCCTACTGTAAACCAATCCCTACCATCGAACCATGTATTTAAAGCATTAGATTACGAAAAGAACCCTAAAGTAAATATATTCAAAAAACAAAGCGTTCTTTTCCATGTGAAAATGCAGCACCCCTTCTGTCCTGCTACCAAACAGCATACACCCTGTACACACACGTCTAGACCCTCTGCCTTTTTGCAAGTCCCAGTCTTCCACGCGGCTTGTACGCGAGGCAGGGCACACTGCTGGGTATGATGACTTCTTTTCCTAAGAGGAACTTTTTTAGTTCAAAGCCGTGTTGTTCTTTGTTAAAAATCCTAAGGATACGTATTCCTCAAAGTCGATCTGAAACACTAACAGACTAACAGTACCTCACATTGTCAAGTTCAGCCACGTAAGTACCCAGATAGATTATCGTTTCCACACAAAAGGATGTGCCAAACAGGAGAATTCATACATTAATCACATCTACCGGTCCTAGAATGACTATAACCAAATCTTAACAACTGAGGCAAAACTCAGGCTGGTTTTCTTATTTACAAGAGCTACTTGGGGTAAGTAGCCTCAATTCTCACCACTTTTTCTCCTCTTCCCACTAGGACGACACACTGTAAAGTACCTTCCTTTCTTAAGTGCTTCAGCAAACACCTGTCCCCATGAAGTGGCTAAATTTTATTAAAACTTCATTATTTTATTTGTGATTTTCTTTTTTCTCACAAGGACCGGGCCAGACATTCGTTTACATTAAAAAAGTGCTTAAAGCAATTAGGGGTGTAAACAAAACGGAAATAGCAAACTCTTCACATTGCTATTTCCCACCAGTTTACATACAGACAACAGGCCACGGGAATCGGCCCTGCCGCTCGGACCCTCCCAGCAGCTCTCCTCGGAAACAGTGGCCTGTTCCTCAGTTAACTGTACTCCGTGAGGAGTCCCTGTAACTGCCATTTCCCCTCACCAAGTGCTCACCTTCTGTCTCAGACGACAACAAAAATCCAGGAAAATTAGGCCCCAGGCTTATGGGAAAAGCAGACACAAACCTGGGTTCCATGTACACCTGTGCACACACAGCGGTTCCCTGTAATTACTAGTAAACAACATTGAGAGTAGACAGACACACAGAGTATAATTTGGCACCTTTTCTAACAATGGTGTGTGGAATATCTCGGTTCTGTTTCCTAGAGGTTCAGTCAGCCAGTGTCAATGAGACCAAACATCACCTGTGAATTACATTTCATTCATCGGTGAGATGAAGATCTAGGCTGTGATATGTTAATGGGAAATAAATGGCAGCTAGGACAGGTGAACTGACCTTGAACGATACTATCACGTTTTGCTTTCTACACATTATCAATTGTGTAATTTAATGCCTAGATCTGCATTTGCATTTCTTGTTCATGTTCACTGAAGCATAGGCAAAAACCAATCATTTGGATACAGCGGGGCCTTGACTTACGAGTGTCCCGACTAATGAGTTTTTCGAGATACGAGCCATCTCTCGGCCAATTTTTTGCTTTGAGTTGCGAGCTAAAATTTGGGTTACGAGCCAGCTTCAGATACCCCACCGCTAGCTGGCGCAGAGAACGTCACAGTGAACGCCACAACATCAGCCCAGCATCACGCGTCTCACTCGTTCACTTCTTGATTTGACATATGAGTAATCTGAGTTACGAGCTCCGTCACGGAACGAATTAAACTCGTAAGTCAAGGCCCCACTGTAGTTATTTCCATTCTGCATTTCATTGAACA
This sequence comes from Myotis nattereri, assembly GCF_964212035.1. Lineage (NCBI taxonomy): Eukaryota > Metazoa > Chordata > Mammalia > Chiroptera > Vespertilionidae > Myotis > Myotis nattereri. Next base: position 1,752,624 of record NC_138096.1, on the reverse strand, counting down.
CGCTACTCTGACACGCATTAGCTTTCTGGCTTTTTGCCAAAAGACCAAAGGAGAAAGATAACCTAAAATTATCAGGTAACCAGACTAAGAAACAATACAGACACACCCAAGACTTCCTTATAAATACAAATCCCTAATACCAATTTCCGGAAACCTGGAGGAAATAACGAATCTCTGTTAGGATAAGGGAAGGGTTGCGATTATCAGTAAACTCTCGTAAATTCTTTCCTAAAGCCTACATGGTCCTTAAGCTTGTTCGGAAGAGGGGGAAGGGAGAGAGGAGGAATGAGACTAAAGAATAAAATGTCCACTGATGATTCAAAAAATCAAAAGATAATGTCAACAGCTAATAATTTTGAAAAGTTTGAGATTCCATTAAAATTAGCGCTAAATAATCCTTTAAAATCATAAAAATGTTCACTTCAAATACCTCAATGTGTGTCCAGATATTCACATGTTCAGTAAACAGAGATGCGTATTTTTTCTTGATTTGCGACGGCTCTGAGTACTTGAAAATGAAAAAAAATCGCAGCCCTACTCGTTGAAAAGCCACCTGCACCAGGCGGCCAGCACGCGAGCATCCAAGAAACGCGTGGACCGCGTGGACGCCCTCACGCGTGATGCTCCGCGTCCGACATGTTCTGCACGGCCGTGGCGCTGTCGAGGCCCAGCAGCGTCCCGAGGTAGGACTGTTCCCGGGGATCCAGCATCTGCTCGGGTCGGACAGGGTGAACTATATTTGCAGGCTGGGGGGTCAGGGTGTATTTTTCCAGAAAAGCTAAGTCAGCTGCCCGCGGGTAGTCGGCTGCCGGTGGCTGTGGCGACAGGATGTCGTGCGAAGACGGTGGGAGGGGGGCGCTGTGCTGCCCCAGGTCGCTCGGGGCGTCGGGCATCTGCACGGGAACCAGCGTCACGGGCACGCACACCTCGGCAGACACGTCCTGTAGCATCGCCTTGGCCTCCGTCGGATACGCTTTGGGCTGGTCCGCGTACTGTTTTGTCTCTGCCGGGAAGATCTTGTCGTCGGACGAGTATTCCCCGGGCAAGGCCACGAGCTTCTCCTCGGAAGCGCTCAGGGCGTCGTCGGGGGACTTGATGCCGTGCACGTGGTCCGTGTGGTACTTGAGCTTGTCTTTCCGCTTGAACGTGGCGTTACAGTACTGACAGTAGAAAGGCCGGGCGTCCGAATGAATGACCAGGTGCTTGGTCAAGGTTTTCTTAATTCTGAAGGACTGATTGCAGATCTGACACTTGTATGGCTTTTCACCTGCACGAACAAACATCAAGTGTCAAATGCACTGGCTGGATAAGACAATGGTTTTAAGTAGCCAATTTCCATGCGGATTCTTACAAGAACTTAATAAAATAATGCAATAATCTTATGTGCTGTCACAACGCAGTCAGCTGGTAAAACAGGGAAAGATCTGGGTTTGAATTCTGGCTGTGCCCCTTACTAGACAACCCTGAGCAAGCGTCCCAATTCTCAGTCGTCAGCCTTGGCCATTGTCATTACAGCTGGCGTTCACTCTCCTTTGTTCTCACAGTGGCCTCTGTGTACCCCCCGAATGGGGCTTCTTCATCTGGAGGGAGGTGTGATTTTGCTTGTCACAGCAGCACTGGGTCAGTCATAAATTCTATCCTGTAATTCTTGCCTATTGAAATCACCCAAATCCGGTTATTTCCCCTATTCTGGTTTTTATGAACGCAATTATCGTTCTTTCCCAGAACAGCCGCATGACAACACTCAAACTCAATATAAAACAAAGCGGCTGGCCCTAACCGGTGTGGCTCAGTGGATAGAGCGTCGGCCTGTGGACTGAAAGGTCCCAGGTTCGATTCCGGTCGAGGGCGTGTACCTTGGTTGCGGGCACATCCCCAGTAGGGAGGTGTGCAGGAGGCAGCTGATCGATGTTTCTCTCTCATCAATGTTTCTGATTCTCTATCCCTCTCCCTTCCTCTCTGTAAAAAAATCAATAAAATATATTTTTTTAAAAAAACAAAGCAGCTGAAAATGCATAAATGTGCCTCTTTCTCAAAGAGGAAAAGAGCACGAAAAACTCCTCACTGATATGAGACGTCAGACACAGACATCCAGGGAGGAGTCCGGCAGAGCCGATGTTTCACAACAGGCAGCAGCGCCCGGGGAAGAGGAGGATGAAGAACGTGCCCCTTCCGGAAAGCAGCGAAGCCAGCCGTTCTCCTCGCCCGCCTGTGAGTGACAGCTGATGCGGAGAAGGACACGTGGGCACTTGCGGGCGAGGCAATGAGGCCACATTCGAATTACTTTTTCAAAGACAAGAAAATAACTGATTTAGAGTTCGCAGATACAGAGGAGCCATAAACAAGCACACGAGAGGAGCAGGAGAGCCACGCTGAGTCCATTCCCGATGGGAAAGGTGTTCCCCTAATTGTACAGAAGGATGTTCACAGCATTAAAGCTTAAATGCTTCTATTTTACTCCTGAATAATACACAAAGGTGTATATATATATATATATATATATATATATATATATATATATATATATAAACTGCCCATTAAGTTTTACCTGAATGCGTCCGAAAATGCATTTCGAGACTTGATTTGCCTTTAAAAAATTTCTTACAGACATCGCATTGATGAAAGGTGGCTTTGTATCTAAGAAAATAAAAAGGGTAGAGTTTTTTTCAGCGTCATTTCAGTAAGTCACACACCACAAATCGAAGTACAATGTGTCAAAGACAAGCACCTGTGAGACCAGGTTGGGCGCTGAAGGGGCCACTGCCTTCGTGGAATACATACCATTTGGCTTGAAAGAACAGAAGACAACCTACAGGTACAGACCTGAATATTCTGGCAGGTACTTCCTCAAAAATTAAATGAAGTGAGCCTGTCACTTCAAGGGGAAAAACTGACAATACCGGTTGCTGATAAAATTGAAGCTTTCAAACTAACGTAAGACTTTGGAGAAACCTGCATTTGCCCTTGATCTTGGCAGGGTCCCAGCACTCTACTCTGGGACGCTGGCGGAAGTGTTAGCCAACGTGACTTGTTGATCCGTCCCGTGAAATACATGGACACCGGAAAATCTGTAACTCAGTGAGCCCGTTTCCAAATGACGAAGGCAGGATACGACAGTGTCATGTAGGTAACACACCCATTCAAAGTGCAAGGCCGACCAAGAGATTCCAGGCATCAGAGGATAAACCCCATGCATCTTGTTCAGGTCCCCCCTGCTCCTACCCTTACGAAGCTACCACTTGCTGAGTTTCAGTGTGGCTGTCACGAATAACACCCACAATTACCTAAGAAAAAGGCTATTGTAACACTCCTCCGTTAGCCAACCGTGTATCTGAGGGAGGCTAGCTTTTCTTCATTTCCTTCAACTAAAATAACACCCGTGACAGCAGATAGGACAATCCAGCTCTGAGGCCGTGAAAGGGATTTACAAGAACGTAAAACACCCCCGCTCCTTTGATAGTTTTGTTTTGTGAAGGACTTACCTTTCACACAAGTGCTATTTATGTGAGCATGGGATGGCCGTCTCATTACTAAATGAACTAATAAGAACTTACGTTTTTCTCATTTTAATTTCTAAGGATTCATGTAATGTATCTCACCTATAATTCAGCATCTATGTTGTAAGCACATAAACAAAGGCTCCCGAGGCACTGACCCATTGTAAGGGTACAGAGGGGCTGAGGCTCTGGAGCGGTGAGCGTGCGGCCCGTCTTCCACCCACGCACGCGGGCTGCTGAGGCTGGCTTCCTTCTCCGCATGGCATCGTGGGTATTTTCACGGCCCAGCCCTTCAGAGCCTGCTGGCACCTCGTGAGCCCAGAGTAAAACGACCCCTCTGAACACACTGATGCCACGAGTGGGTCGCTGGACAAGGTCAGCGAAGGTCAGCGAAGGGAGCGCCAAACCAATGCATGAAAATGAGCAAAGGATGCAGTCGCCTGCCTAGTGGCCCTCAGGCCCGTCTCCAGCTCCTGCCGTTATAGACGCTGTGGGCAGCACGCTCAGGACTTGTCACTAGGTGTCCGGGCACCTTGGACCACGCCTGCTACTTCGCACTTGCTCCAAATACCGCGTCCAAGAGCATAAACTCGTTCAACATTTTACACTCGACAACTCAGTTAAGCTCGGCTGTCTAAACTGTACTAAAAAGTGGATGATCCGGACCATGCACACCTCCTTCAAATGAAATACCATGTTCAGTGCTTAGTGTGGTTACAAAGATTTAAGTTCCGACTGCAGACATTCCCGGTAACGGCTGTCTCAGTAAGTGTAACACACAGGCAGTGTCAGACACGAGAGCCACAGCAACCAACACACACGAATCCCCCAAGAGCCGAGCTTTTATGTGAGTCATCAAGTTCAATGTCCACCCCCTAGCCTCTGAACAACTTGGTACTGATGCCTTGCTCAGCCCCCGCAGGTCTGCAGAGAAGCTAAGGCAGTGAGAGAGCCGGTTAGCCAATATCCCCAACCAAACAGCATCAACTGAGACACCTTGTGAGTCCCCCCAACCCAGGCTGATCGGACGCGGCCCTGAGGAGAAACACTGCCTGTCCACTTACTTCTGCCACACCTTCTCTCCGAGGTGCACACTCTTGTAATGAACAGTGAGATGATCCCTGCGGCCAAAACATTTTCCGCATTCTTCACACTGATGAGCCTTTTCACCTTAAAGACCCAAATATCTGATTATAATATGCATGTCAATCCTCCCCCCACCCCCACCCCCCCCCCAGAAATAAATTACCAAACAGGAAAATAACACGGGGAGAAACAGACCAGGAAAGTAAAGCCACCCTCAGCTGAGGGTGTAACGATCTGAAATTGATCAGCATGATTAAGGTACTCTTTTAAAAAAAATATGGGGTTTCAAAAATTCACCGTGACATGAACTTGAACACCCAGGTACAATCATTTCTCTTCAAGCGTCCATGTTCTAACTTCCTTCATCTCCAATCAAAATGATAAATATCCTGGCATCTCCCTTTAGGGCAGTGGTTCTCAACCTGTGGGTCGCAACCCCTTTGGGGGCCGAACGACCCTTTCACAGGGGTCGCCTAAGACCATCGGAAAACACATATTGTTTTTGTGATTAATCACTATGCTTTAATTATGTTCAATTTGTAACAATGAAAATACATCCTGCATATCAGATATTTACATGAAGATTCGTAACAGTAGCAACATTACAGTTATGAAGTAGCCACGAAAATAATTTTATGGTTGGGGGTCCCCACAACATGAGGAACCGTATGAAAGGGTCGCGGCGTTAGGGAGGTTGAGAACCACTGCTTTAGGGAGCCGTGGGCAGCCATCGCTGCATAATCCACATGATATGCACAATGCTAATGTTGAGCATTTGATTAAAACAATTTAAAAATATAGTTTGTAGTCATTAAAGACAACAAAGTGATTAAACTTACAGTGGAAAAAAAATGGGTCATAAAATTATGTCCCTTACCAATGCTTCTTAAAAAAGGTAGTTGGGACCAGGGTTCAAAGGAGTGGCCTACAGAGACCCAATCATTAGACTAATAGCCACCATTAATTAGCATTGAATAGCATGTACTTTTCAGGTGCGTGTTACAGAAGGACTTCGGAACAGCCTGACCAAACACACCTCACCTGAATGTATCTTTTTGTGCTTCGTCAGGTGGTCGTGGCGAATAAATGTTTTCCCACACTCGTCGCACTCGTACCTCTTGTCATCGTGATGGACTCGCAAGTGAAGTCTACAGGGGAACAGAGTTCAAGACCACGGGAGGCGGTGACTCCGGAGGAACAACGGGGGTGACTCCACGCGGGGGGAGCAGCTGTCTGCTCCCAGCCTCATCCCTTTCCGGCTCCCTTTCTAGGTCTGGGCCCTTCCTGCTCTGACCACCTGACTCCAGGCTTCCTGCATTCTCACCTCTTCAAACGAGCACTCAGCTCCGCCCAGGCTCCCACCCCGGCCGGACGACACTCGCCCCTGACCTTTCAGATCCTCCAGCTACTTCACTAGACCCAGCACGCGCTGGACTCGCATCCCTCTGGCCAGTGAGGTCTCCGAGCAGCCAGAGGAGAGAATCCAGAAGGACTGGAGCAGGCGGGTAGGTGCCCAAGGGACAGACTCGGATGGTGGCCAGCGACAGCCAGTAATTAAAGGGACCCTTTCTGGGCACAGGCAGCGCTGATAAAGTGACAGTTGAGAACTGAGTGGGTGTCTAAGTCATCAGCTTTCTGACAATTACATTTTACTGCTGTTCTTCATATCTAACCAGACAAAATATGGCTCATTTCGTAGTTACCCAAGGACAGATTATAAAAGGTTTAAATTCTTAAAACTGATTTAACTGGAATTATTTTTATCCTCATGGTCCTCCAACTATGTCTGTCCCAGAGAAACGAACAGCTTCTCATTCAAGTCGCCCAAACATGCTGATTCTACTGTCACTAAAACTGTAAACTGACTGAATTACCTGCAAAGGGAAGCATTCTGTTTAAACTTTTGAGGTAAATGGCAAAGCCTTAAGGTTAACATCCTTCAGAGCATTAATTAAAAGTAAAACTGTACATGTATCCCCCAGTACACAGTCACCTATTCATTCAGAAAAAAAAGCAACTTTTCAGAAACTGCAAATGTGGTCAAGGATTCAGTTGCAGAAATAATTACATGAATTTCAAATAATGAAGACTTTCAAAAACTGGGAATCCTGGCGTTTTCCATTTTGCCGTATTTTCATACCGAACTATTCTTGGACAATCGAGAGTAAAGAAATACACTAAGTTCTCAACACCAGAATTATAATGAATTTTGACTCAAAGAAAAGTAATGAAATAAATCTTTAAACGATGATAATTCCGACAGTAAAGCATCCGGCAGATCTGGTGATGAGGAAACGTTTAAAAATATTTTATCGCACAGAATGAAGACGACATTGGAAGTTGTAGGGGGAAGTCTACACGCTTTTTGCACACCTTTGCTTGTGACAAGTACTAAGAAGTGTTTTCATCCAACACACAGCTAAGCCACCAGTAAGGAAACAGACGTAAACGAAGACGCAATTCTCGCTCCCGTTCCAGGAAGACAAGGGCCGGCTCACCTGTAGGAGCTGCCGTGGCGGAAGCGCTGCCCACAGATGCTGCAGAGATGAGGCTTCTCCCCGCTGTGGATCCTCATGTGCTCCTTCAGCGTGGTTCTACGTTAAACACATGTTTAAACGAAAGGTTTACTGAACGCCAACGTGCACACGAAACAGACGCCCGCAGGCTCACCGGAAACGTGTCCAAGCCAACACCCTTCTTCTAGGACCAGGCTCCCCTGCACACACACTGGTCTCTCTCCTCTGACAAAACCAAAAGGGACAAAATCTGAACGTTGGGCCCCTTTGCCACTGGTGTGCTCATGGCTGAACTATCTGTCTGTCTGTCTGTCTTACACAAAACCTGGAGAGGAATAAAGAGAAGATACGTAAAGAGACTGCTGAGTTGTTTCCCATCTGCCTGGAGGATCAAACCCGTAAGCCAGGATGGCCGCCGGGATCAGGCCCGGGGCTCAGAGCTTTCAGCAGTCAGAACGCATCCACCCTGCACTGCGCGCTGGGAGGGGGTGCCCGCAGCCATGGCCAGAGTGGGGGGCAGAAGAATCCAATGACCTCCCTTCTCGAACACCTTTACCCCAGGCCCCCTTTTCTGCCTCTCCTTCCCGCAGGCTCCAGGGGGACCCCCTGCTGCTAGTCCTTGTGCCTTCTGTGGGTTCCATGATGCCAACTAGGCTCTCCATCCCTCCGATGCCTCCTTCGGTCCGAGACCTCAGTCAGGCACCGCTGACCCACTGGCTTTCTAGCTATAAACCTGTGTTGTTCTTGTTACCTTTCTCCTCGGTCTCTGCAGCTTACTGTCTTTAAGATAAATAAATAAGTGAATAAATGTTAATGTATGTCTACTGGGGTTCCAGAAAAAGGCAAAATGGCACTTTCATTACATTCACCATCTAAACTCACAAATCCTGGCTTTATATCATCGTCTAGAGCAGCGGTTCTCAACCCGTGGGTCGCGACCCCTTCGGCGGTCGAACGACCCTCTCACAGGGGTCTCCTAAGACCATCCTGCATATCAGATATTTCCATGACGATTCATCACAGTAGCAACATGACAGTGATGACGTCGCCACGGAAATAATTGTATGGTTGGGTCACCACATGAGGAGCTGTATGGAAAGGGCCGGAAGGTTGAGAACCGCTGGTCTACAGCATTTCACATAATTTGTGTTTTACCTTTAACCCTGACGTTAGAGCATAACTCACGCACGCTGCGTCCTGCGTGTCTCTAGTCTGCACACACGACAGGTCTCATTTCCACACGCCGGCACCAGGACGCCCCTGCGTGTGGGGGGCCCCTCACCTCTCTCGCACGGACTTCCCGCAGATGAAGCAGGTCCACTTTCTCTTCCCGCCGTGCGTGCACTCTATGTGGCGCTTCAGGTTCCCCGTGTCATTGAACTGGCGGCCGCAGATGTCGCACGGAAAGGGACCTGGAAGGGGAAGAGCAGAGTAAGTCCAGGCTGCGGAGGAGAAACTAAGGGCAGCTTCCCCGGTGTGTGTGCGACCAGAGCGGCTGCGGGCGACCTGGGAACCGACGACCCGTGATGGGCATCTGAAGGGGAGGGCAGTCCGGAGGGATCTGACGCCCTCTCCAGCCAGCGTGCCGGCACCGAGTTCACCTGTGAGGCAGCCGGCTGGGGTCAGGGACCCGCCTACTGGTGGGGGGAGCCCCACACACATTTGGTGACCAGAGGCTTCCCCCTCACAGTATGTGACAAATGGATGCCCACTCTCACGAGTGCATATGTCACGACACAATGCAATCATTTATTTACAGTCGTATCTTCTCTTCCCAGAAGGCAGATTTATAATCCTGTCTATATTCCTGGAATTGAAGACCCCTCAATTCCCAACGGAAGCTGTTTTTCCCGGAACTAGCGCCTAAAGAAACTTCTCACATGCAACACGCAGTCATGAACGTGCCTTCAACCACAGTTCTTACATTACACATATCGTAATAGTATGGAACCCATGCAACAGTAATTACAAAACCTGTTTCCATATGACGGCGTCTCAGACATGCTGAGATGAAATACTATGCTAGAACAACTTACTAAATGCAGAGAAGTCTAAGCAAAAAAAACAAAAATAAGCCCCCAGCAGACACTAGTGCTATATACGAGAATTGCAAAGCTGAAGTATTCCTGACCACACAATGGAGGCTTCAAAGTATTGGGAGATCGATGGTCAATCTCTCTTCCCAGACAAAATATCTCCCTACTTCCAAAAGCGTTTTAAGTCCTTCAAACATTTTAGTCCATGAAATAACTGTACGACCCTAGGTCACCATGGTCACCCAACCTCTAGAATATGTATTTGTCAATTTCCATCTTGAATGTGGTATCGAGAAATGTCATGTTCCAGATGAAGTTAAAATTGGTGAGATGACTACCACCTAATTTTGAACAATATGTTTTTATTAATATAGTTCAAAGCTACACTGGTTTCCATCAAGTCATATGACACTGGTTCGGATTGTGCCTTGAAAGTCCCTGCTATTAATCCCAGCTATAAAACAAGAGTTGGGATTTGGACCATTTTACAGTGTCCCCCACGACCAAAAGTCAGATCATCCCCATGCCTACGACTCTGCATTTATTCTTAAATAAATGTAACTTAATTTGTTTTAACCTTTTGTCCAGTTTTCTTTTTACATTTTTATTTTCTACTGTATTTACCACCCCTACCAGCTTCACATTAGCTACACGTTTCCTGAGCACGAGGCCCGTGTTTGCATCCAAGTCGTCAATGGGAACGCTGAACAGGAAAAGCTCTCCGCCTGGCATGACAATAACTCGTCTCGGGGGTTAACTATGGTGACTGCGCCTCACCACACGACCAGCAGGCCACAGTCTCCACACGCACTGGGGAGAGACTTCACCCAACACGATGCTGAATTCCAAGCAGACGAAGTCTACTGCCCTCCCTGAAAAATGAGTTTTTTTCCAACACAAAGAAGCCGTAACCCAGCCACTCCCAAAGCTATCCAACTGTCAACGGTGAGTAAATGCCATTTAGAACCACGGAAAGATCTGCCACCGAAACAATCAACAAACAGACGTATTTCCTGGTCTCCAGGAACTGCAGGACACGCAGCTCCCCGCCCGATCCACACGACTCTTCCTCCTCCTCCCCCTCCTCGCTGGTGTGACTGCGGCAGGTCCCCGCACGCTGTGGTCACCAACCGCGGCCACTGCTTCTGGAAGGAGCCATCTGCTCACCCAGATGGAACTTTTCCTGATGCTTTAACCGGGCGAACCGTGACTTGAAATGCTCTTCGCAGTAGGTGCACTTGAAGGGCTTGTCCTGGGAGTGCAGGATCATGTGTTCCTCCAAGTGAGGCCTCCGAGTGAAATATTTCTTGCAAATCTAAAAGAACGTGCACACAAGATGTAAGGGGACCCGAATTGGAAGTTAAAATACAAATCTCGTGATGAGAAAGAAACCCACAAATTCAAGTAGATTAAAAAAAAATAATAATGTGCTGACAGTGCTGCTCCGGGGCCTAAAAAGGCCTCTAGTTTTGGCCGAGGCTTCTTGAATCCTAGCCGCCATGCCAGAAGGAAGCTCAAGTAGCCCCACCAAGAGACCAAAGCAGAGAAGACGCCCAACACTGAGTTGCCAGCGCTGTGAGTGAGCCACTTTGGAAGTGCCCCAGACCAGACCAGACCAGATCAGACCACCCACTGGCTGCAAAGGACTGAGTGACGCCAGCTAAAACCACGTGGAACAGAAGAAGCACCTTGCGAAGTCCGGCCCCAGAAAATGGTGAGAGATGATAAAATGACTGTTTAAGGCCACTAGGCCGTGAGGTGGCCTGTTATGTAGCAACAGATAATCAGAAATGGAGGGGAAGCTCTAACATTTGATATGCACGGGCGATAGCGGTGTCACAGTTTACACACACAACTTCAAGTTCAAGGCATGGTGATCACGGTAAAATAAAGCCAGGACTGTATCTGTCAGGTTCATCACCAGCCTTAATTTGTCAAACGTAGGCTGTCATAGCTAAAAGGCAGGTCTAAAAGGCAGCGACACTAGGTTTGTGTTACATGCAAGTCTGACTACTTTCCCCAAAGGCACCATGACATTTAGCTTTGTTTTCTAAAACAAATAAAAAGCTATTACCTCACACTTCCAACTTTCACTCTTGGTCTTCCTAATGGAAATAAACTCTTGTGCATTTTCAGGATGAAATCTGGAAGAGAAAAAGAAAAGGATGATTAAGAAAAGACTGTATTAGTTAAATCAACATTCCATATAACCTGCGGACAGTGATTACAAAAATCAAACAGATTCCTTTCTTACAGAGAATGACACACATGAGTATGTTAAGAACATACATGTCACTTCATGAAGTGAATGCATATGCCTAAATTTATGCAGATGTTGTCAAAAAGTCTAGACAGACGTTAAATACATTCAGGGACCTAGCTGTTCAGAGATAATCTTCAAGGTGATCCACTTAATTTCTGTGGGTTTTTTTGTCCAGATTTCAGTAAAGTTAACATGAGTTAAATATTCTCTCTCACAAATTCTTTATCAACTAAAGACAAAGTTGAGCGCGAGGAATAAGCTTCCTAGGGCTCTAAAACCCTCCCTGGAGTTCTAAAACCGTATTATTTTTAAAGCAAACTTGCCCAAACCCAAGGCAGAAAACAAGATAACTAAACGCTGTATCTGAAACGTCTACAGTCTCTAGACAAAGGAGCGTGTTTCGTCAAAAACCTTCACCTCAACAGCCTGAATAAAAAATGTCAACAAACCAACACTCGCTGCTCTTAACCAGTGTACAGTCCGCAACACGCGCAGCCATGAGGGCACTGGGGACAAGCCCCCTCCGCCGCCGCTGCCGCCGACCTGCGTGTTTCAGCGGAGGGCGCGGTGAGTGCGTGGCGGGCGTGCGGCCGCACTTGCCTCTTCACGTGCTTGGCGAGCGTCTTCCTGCTGGCGTGGAGCTTATGACAGTAATGACACTTGTGCTCCTTCTTATGGAAGTCGGTGTCGCTGCTGTGCTTCTTCCTGTGGACAGTCAGGTTATACTTGGTCGAATAGCGCTGGTGACAAACATCACACTCAAAGGGCTTCTCACCTGTGTGCACACGTGTGTGGCTCTCGTATTTCCCTAGGAAGAGAGAGACGGCAGCGTTAAACTCCGTGCCTTCACCGCAGTGACTAGAATTTGACGGTGGGGGGCGGGGGGGAAACACCTCATGATTCATAGCCTAGTTAATACACAGACCCACACCCACACCTAAAGGAAGTTTACCTGAACTTGTAACTTTGATCAACCTCAGCGACTTATTGTTCTGAGCTACTGCTCAAGACGCCTTCCCTCGAAAACCCGGGCCACCCCTCCCGTGTTCGAGGGATGAGCCTGAACGCAGGCCTTTATGACTTTTCTCCGACATCACAAGGAACGGGTAGGTTTTACCAAACCAGAAGGAAGCTACGCTGCGCTTTAGATCAGCGCTCCACACTTCCTCGGGCTGTGAGGAGGGCTGGGGGTGGAGGGAAGGGACAGAACGCAGTAGAAGATACCAAAGTGCGTTCACACTCGCTGGCCTGTCAGAGACACGCAACTACACTAGATTCATGACTAACAGGAGCAGCTCGCATTCCTCCAACACCTTCTCCATGTCATCCGCTGTAAGCAATTCCATCCTCATGGTCACCCCAGGAGAAGGTGCCGTTAGCATCTCCCCCACTCTGCGTACAAAGGGCAGAAGGTGAAGGAACTTGCCCAAGATCTGGGTTCAAAAATGCAGGCGGTGGGACATCCCCCACAGCCCATGCTTTTTTAACTGGGATGTTATAATATCAACTGCCATCTCTAAGTTCTGGGGGAGAGAACACAGCCCCAATGAGGCTAAGGGGGGAGGGGGGTTGGAATGAGAGGGAGGGGTAACGTAAAATACACTCCGAAAGGTAGGCTGGAAATAGGCCTGCAATGTGACCCATTTATTCCCACAATTACCTGCGCTGCCTTGGATTAAAAAGCTGCAAAAGGCTAATATATCAGGACCTTCATCTTGAACAGTATTTTCCCAAATAATGTGCAGGGAACTTTCATTTCTTGGGGCAGAAAAAGAAGCATACCCCATGCCGAAACTGGTTTGGCTCAGTGGATAGAGCGTCAGCCTGCGGACTGAAAGGTCCCAGGTTCGATTCCGGTCAAGGGCATGTACCTTGGTTGCGGGCACATCCCCAGTGAGGGGTGTGCAGGAGGCAGCTGATGGATGTTTCTCTCTCATGGATGTTTCTAACTCTCTATCCCTCTCCCTTCCTCTCTGTAAAAAAATCAATAAAATATATTTAAAAAAAAAGAAAAAGAAAAAGCACACCCCAAAGTGTCTTGTGATAAAATTACTGCAGGAAATGCCAGGTTATGTAAAGTGAACAGGTTTCTTCGCAGGGCCTTGGACAGGTAACACAGGGGGAATGACAGCACCAGCCTCCCAACCTAACGTCCACGGAGAACTCCTCTCAGAAGCACCTCACAGTCTGAGGTCTGCGTGCTGGGCTCGCAAGGCCATTTGTGACCGGACTCCCTGCTCACTCCTCTCGAGTCAAATCAGGTCAAATGAAGGCAGAATACGGGAGGCATGAGCGAAGGATCCAAAGCCTAAGAAATAAAATCTATTGGAAAGACGACATGTTCTCGGGTCTCTCCATGCAAAGATGGCATTCTATCCCCTGCACCCCGCACAGCATTTGTTGAGAGCTCTGCAGGAGCGACTTTTCACCCTGAGTCAACTAGTTCACCTGAATGTCTGTGCTCTTCCCACTGGGTTACTCAGGAAAAGTTGTATTATTCGTGTTTGTACAGAGCCGCACAGTAAAAATCGTGATAAATTATTAAACTGGGCTGTCAAAAGTATTCTCATTTGGAGTGACGAATATTCAGAGGCATGATAAAAAGCAAAAGGATGTTAGCGCTGCTGTGCCAACAGTATACTGTCGCCTATTTGGAGAGGAAATGATTACCAATCCCTTATAAAACCAATTTCCACCTATAACCAGTCACATGAGTAACTCAACCCTGCCACACACATGGGGAGAGATTAAAACTGAGTAATTTTACGAAGTCAGGTTGCACTCACATGCTCCTTTTACCGTTTTATGTGGTAGACTACATTTCACAATTTCATAACTTTGAATTATATAGAAAATATCAATGGTTGCAGTTTAGAAGTTCGCATTAGAAAAGTTCATATAAGAGGCCTTCAAAACTTACTGTACTAGCAAATATGGGAGATCTTAAATACTCACTGACATATCTTTAACTCAAGCTGGCAGACCACATTTCCTACAGAGACTTTTCTAATAAGGGAAAAGGTGATGTATTCACTATTACAACAACCAAAGAATCTACTAACCAGGGCACTTCCTAAAGACTCGTCCGACAAAATTAAATCGCAATCAGTACAGCTTTACTCTCAACTATATTAACAGTCTAGTCCAAAACCTACCGACTCTAAACAATGCCCAACACTGGAAAAGTGATATTTCTAACTCGCATGTTACCAAGTTCAAGACCAAATGGTAAATGCATTATTGGATTAAATCTAATATGACCTAATCCAATTTTCTATCATGACTCAAAAATAGCACTTATCTATGAGATCGGATTAGCATATAAATCAAATCTCTACATTCACCATAACTGATGCTCTGGAGATTCTCAAACCAAACACACGGACCAGTCACCTGCCGCCTACTGTCAGGACACGAGGAAGAGACAGCAAAGCCTTATGAATGCTTAATTCCTGAATCACGACAAATTCAAACAAACAGGATAAAATATTTACTGGAAACCAAACACCCACCCTAGTGAAGTATTCTTTTTAAAGTTGACTTTCCAGCCCTAACCGGTGTAGCCCAGTGGACAGCGGGTCGGCCTGTGGACTGAAGGGGGTCCCAGGTTCAATTCCGGTCAAGGGCATGTACCTGGGTTGCGGGCACATCCCCCGTGGGGAGTGTGCAGGAGGCAGCTGATCGATGTTTCTCTCTCATCGATGTTTCTAACTCTCTATCCCTCTCCCTTCCTCTCTGTAAAAAATCAATAAAATGTATATTAAAAAAATAGTAATAAAATTGACTTTCCAAGTCCAGTTTTTAGTCATGGCCTTCAAAACACCCCTGAAAACGAAGTTATTAGAGACAGAAGTGCGACACGCTCTCTCTTCTTACCTATCCGGTCGAAGGTTTTATCGCATATGGGGCACTGCAGGGTTTTTTTGTTATTTATCTGAATGATCACGGGAGATAACCCGTCCTGAATACTTCCTGCAGAATCGCCGGTCTCGGGTTCGTCTTCCTCCTCCTCCTCTTCCTCCTCCTCCTCCTCCTCCTCCTCCTCCTCCGCACCATTCGGCTCCTTGTCACTTGGCTCTTCGGTGTCCGAGAACTCATCGGACACCTCCTCCTCTAGCTCATCTTCCTCGGCGTTCCCTTCGCTCCCCGGATCCTCGGAATCGTTCCTATCGCGCTTCCCCTTCTCGAAACGGTCTCGGTTCAAGCTGCCTGAGCCGTCGCCACCTTCTCGTTTGTCATCGCCGACGGCGGCGGCGGCGTCTTCGAGCTTCACGGGGCACCTCCGGTTCCTCTTGGACCTCCTGGCGGAAAACCCTCTGTCCAGCATGTTTAGCCCATGTTTTTTCCCTAAGAAGAGGGACCTGTGCGTCTTGGCCAAATGGTTCTCTAAGGACTTCTTGTAACAAAAGTGCCTGCTGCAGAAGGTGCACCGATGGTCATCCGACAGCCGCCCCCCGGTCAACCCGCTCAGCGACTCCTCCGGGGGCGGCTGCTCGAGGCGCTGGGGCTGGAACGGGGGGTGGTGGACGTCTTCGCTGTTGAGCAGCTTGACGGCATCGATGATGTCCAGGAACTTGGCGGCCTCGAGGACCAGGGGGATCTCGTACTGGGACACGAAGAACTCGGCCGTGTAGAGGAACTCCAGCAGGTGCCGGAAGACCGAGTGCGGGACGTGGTCCAGGATGACCACGTCCGTGCTGGGGTTCTTGCTCAGGCACGCGTGGAAGTAGCTGCTGCCCACGGCCACCACCACCTTGTGGGCGCTGAACTCCTTGCCTTCCACGATGATGAGCAGGTCGCAGAAGGACGGCTGCTTCTGCCGGTCGGCGTTCAGGTAGGCGAGCAGGTTCCGGCGGTACTGCCAGGAGCTCAGCAGCTTCCTCTGATCGGGGGCGGCGGCGGGGGGAGGCGGCGGCGGCGGGGGCAGCGGGGGCGGGGGCAGGTCCCGGTAGCAGCGGAGAGCCTCCGGGGCGGCTGGTCTCGGGGCGGCGCGGGGGGCGTAGGTCAGCGGGTCCCGCGCCCCGGCGGCAGCGGCATGCCCCTCGGGGGGATCGCGGTGACAGCCCAGGCGGATCTGGTCGTCAAGGCTGAGAGTCGCCTTCCTCCTCTTCTTCATTGCAGGGCGACGGTTTCGGGGCGAGAAACTTCATGAAGTGGCTGGAGGGAGGTAGCAAGGGGGGAAATAAATAAAATAAAATAAAAAAACTAGATTGTCTTGGGTATCGGCTACCGGAGGGGCGTGCCCGAGGGCTTCGTGAGCTGCAAAATAAGGGGGAAAAAGCGTTAGATGGCAAACCCAAGCCCCTCGCCCCACCCGACGTCACCCGAAAGGACGGCCAGGTCGCAGCGTCCACTCCCTCGGGGCTGAGACCTCAGGGCGGGGAGCCCCGCGGGCCGCGTCCGGGGAGACAACCCACAAAGGACCCGCGGGGGAAGCCCGGGCGCACCCCGGGGGCCCGCCGCGCGCACGGGGCGCGGGGCAGGAGGGGCGCCCGCGACCCCCGAGCGAGGGGGCAGGTGGGCGCGGGGCTGGTGACAATAAGGCCTGTCCCGCCGCGGCACCAAGTCCCCCCGATCACACGCTGTTGTGGGGCGCGTAAGGCTCCCCACGTTGGAGAATCAGCGCGCCCCGCGGCCGACACCGCCCCGCGGAGGCGCCACCCCCGGAGCGCGCCGCGCAGGACGAGCGGGGTCAACCTCCGGGACGACCCCGTCAGCACCGGCGCCTTCGCAGGCCCAGCCCCGGCGGGGACGGCGCGCTCGCCGGCGGCCAACACGTTCCCGTCCCCACCCCGGGGTCCTCGGGCGAGCGCCCCGTAGAGCCCTTACCGGGAACCCGGGGCTGCCCCGCTGGCTGCCGGCCGCCGCGCTCCACTCCCGGCGCGCTCGCTCCAGCGCCGACCCACTTCCGGGTTCAGCCCCCCTCCTCCCTCGGCGTCGGCCCCACCGACCACGTCACTGCGCGCGCCGCCGCCCAGCCTCCCGGCTTCCCAGCGCGCGGCCCGGCGCCGGCCACTGCGCATGTGCGCGCGCCCAGCTGTGCGCAGTCTCCGTAAGCCCTCCCCGCCCGCCCGGGGAGTCCGGAAAGTGCGCATGCTCCGTAAACCTCCCCGCCCGCCTGGGGAGTCCGGCAGTGCGCATGCTCCGTAAACCTTCCAGGCCCGCCCTGGGAACCTAGCAACAACCCAAATCTGTGCCTCCGGGTTTTCGGGGCGATTTGCCGGCTGGCGGGGATTGAACCCCTCAAAACTCCGCAGGGAGCCTTGTTGGGAAAGGGAAGCGGGCCGGATGGATGGGAACTGGGGAGCCATGGGCAGGGCCGCTGGAGCACCAAGGATCGCACCTCCCTGTGTGCAGCCACCCACGGAGCCGGTCCCCAAACTCTGCGTCCGAGGAACCCACGTGGACGGCGTTTCCTTCTTTTTCTTGAGTCAAAGAGCTAACGCGGCTGCTCCTGAAATTATTCTTTAATTTCTTCCTGTGCACAGAAGACACGGGGAAGTGTCCGTATAAATATAATACAAGCCGGGAGGGCAGGAAGGGGAGCCAAAATCAGAGAAAAGTGATGTGCTCTCTCTGAAATATGTCTTTATTAAACACACCGTCAGGGATAGTCTTTCAGAAGATATTCAATGGGTGCGTGTGCATGTGATCTATCTTCCAGTTAAAAAAAAAAAAAAAAAAAAAGCTTTGAAGCTCTTTTACTTGCCCAACATTTAAAGCCATATTTCCATACTAGACTCAAACGCAGAGCAACTTTCCGGGACCCAGAGGAAACGAATAGCGACAGAGGTACATTAGTGCAGGTCATAAAACATCGGTACATCAGAACCTTTTAGATAAAAGCACATTTGAATATCGCAAGCCTGCCTGCAGTGCAGCAACAGCCTACAGGTTTATGGGTAAACTGTTTTTTTTTCCACTGGGGGGTGCAGTTGGTCAGCATATCGAGATTTCCACAGCTCCTTTCGGGGGTGTACTTTATAAATAATAACAAAGAGGTGATTATTTCCAAGACACTGTAGGATGTGGAGCAGAAAGAAAAAGGGAGAGAGAGGAGAGAGAGGAGAGAGAGAGAGAGAGAGAGAGAGAGAGAGAGAGAGAGAGAGAGAGAGAGAGAAGGGGAGGGCCTCCTCTATTTCAGTGTTGTTCTTTTCTGAGCCCTGGGTCTGTTGGCCAGGCTACTTCTCTCTGTCGTCCCATCTCCTTACATTTGCTTCCTACATCATGCCCAGGGGTTTTCATTAGCGAAAGGAAGAGGGACACGTACACCCCCTCCACTTTTCCTGGAAGAGGTTCCAAGATTTCTTTTTTTAAGTCGTGGGGGGGTGGGGGGGATGCACAAAAGAAAAATAAAATTCCATGACACACGAGGATCCGATGAAATGCAACATTCAGCGCCTGTCAAGTTCCAAGTGCCTATGGCTGCTCTTGAGTTGAGTCGTGGCATCAGAGACCGTCTGCTCGACACACCCTAACATACGTGCTATCAGATTCTTTACCGCCATCGGCTGACCCCTGGGAATAATGGGATGAATGAGAGCCTTTTATTGACAGAGCTGGAAAGAGTACCTCCTCCATCAAGACTAACAGGAAGAGACTGGAAATCCGGGTGGCTTCTACTCACTTGAAGGCCCTGGGGAATATAGGCGAGGCTGGAATGTTGGTCAGGAAAAATGATACTGCAGTAGAAGATTTTTTTTGTCCTCCTATTAGTATTTTCTTCACGTTTTGACATCTCTGACGTGACTTATTATCATTTAATTGGCAGCATTTTTTTTTCTCTCTTTGTGATACATAAAATGAGGGCGCACCTTACGAAGGATGGTGTCTTCCACTCAATGAAACATGTCACTGGTCTGGAGTAATCACAAGTAAATCCTTTGCAATGAAAATATGTACATTTTTTTCATCTCGTCCGGTTAGATTGAATAACTCCTGATTAAACATTGACCTCAGAGTGGCTCTTTTAACATTCTTGTTCGCGCAAATCCTTCTTCCAATTAAATGAATCTCCAGCAAGGTCTGATACAAACACCGTGACATTTTTTTGTTTTCTACTCACACAGCGCCCTCCAAGAAGCTTGCATGCTTCCCAAGAACATGCCTGCTTATGATGACACATGTTTTTGTGTACCTGTCGTTTTTATCGGCACGTGGGAGTCCTATAACCAAGGTTGTCACTGTCAACGTTGACCCTCTCTTCATTCTCAGAGCCATAAATAGTGAGTCCAAAACTACATTTGAAAAGCAGGATGCAAGAAAAAAAAAACCATCGTATCATTTCCACTCATCTAACCCTTCCAGGACGTGTCGCAGTTAGAAGACAGTTATGGGCACAGACAGATTTCCCGATTAGCAGGTTCATTAGGGAGAAGGTACAGAATACTCATCGCAAGACGTTCATTCGTGCTGACAAGGCCTGACCCGGTGGGCACTCACTCATCAGTGACAGTGGAGCTGCTCCCTGGTGGAGGCAGCCACGGGCCAGGCAGGGAACAGGCGTTCCTCGTGGAGGAATGCATCCGAGGGAAGCAGGCCCCCCACCGCATGCCCCTGCTTCTGGGAACTCCCCAGGGAGCAGCCAGCTCGTCTCCAGTCGCTTTGTTCGCGCTGCAAAATGCTCAGGGGAAGTTTGCATGTTACCGCAAAGCAGTTTAAACTTCCAGCTCTGGCGAGAAGCATGATTCTGCACCTTAAATCATCGCATTGGGCCTGGACGGTTTTGCTCAGGGGTTAGCACGTTGGCCCTCGGACGTAAGGGCCACCGGTTTGATTCCGGTCAAGGGCACATACCTGGTTACAGGCTGGATCCCTGGTCCCGGGTTGGCGTGCGTGTGAGAGGAAATTAATCGATGTCTTCTCTCTCTCTCTCTCTCACATCCATGTCTCTCTCTCTCTCTCTCTCTCCCCCTCCCTTCCACTCTCTCTAAAAATCAATGGAAAAATATCCTTGGGTGAGGATTAACAACACCCCCCCCCCAAAAAAAAATAATCAAATTGATCCTGAGTAGCTCCTTTGGTCAATACAAACTCTATAAGCATGAGGTGTACTCAGCTATTAACTCCGTAGTAATTGTGTTACAAACGCTTATATTTTCATTTTTCAATATCGTGACACCCAAAAGGTTACTCTATGAATATCAATCAAAATCACATATTTTAAGCCCAGAAGGATATTTTTACATTATGATTATAAAATGTGTATTTAATGGCGCTTTTTCCAAAGGGCAGAATGTTCAACGATATATGCCCTCCTCCTATATTGGTTGGAGGCCTACAGCCTGTCCCCACCCCTCCTCCTGCCCAGAGGACCACAATTCCTATTACCCAGATGATCCCACTTTTCATAATAAATGACCATGAATTGGGAGTGGGGGATGGAGAGTAAAAAGAGAGAATGTGGAGAGAAATGGAGGAGGAGGGGGGAGATTGGTCGACATGGCAAAAGGCCTCGACCCCCAGGAACGTTCCTTCTCTCATCGCCAAAGCTAAAATGAACAGATGGGGAGCCAAAGGTGCTGAGGGTCACAAGGACCCCCCAGGTGTGGCCCTGGCCAGGTAGCTCGGATGGTCAGAACATCCTCCTGGGGCACCAGGGTTTCGAGTTGGATCCCAGGCCAGGGCATATCCAAGAATCAACCAATGAATGTATCAATAAGTGGAACAAGGTGATGGTTATGGACAAGTGGACACAGGATCAAAATCTCTAATAAACTATAATTTTTAGTACTTATGTATGTGATGTTTCATTCTAGGAAATAAGAAACAGATGATATCATTGATGTATCTTCCTTTCATCTTCAGAATTTTTGCATCTTTTCAGAAAATGACAAAAATACTACTTTTCTGTTTCGCTCCGCAATTGTGACGATACTTAAAATTCTTGTAGTTTGTAGAGATATCAATAAAATTGTATATGTTTGTAAAAAAAAAAAAATAAGTGGAACAACAAATTGATGTTTCTCTCACACACACACTCTCTCTGTGTGTCTCTCTGTGTCTCTGTGTTTGTCTCTTTCTTTCCCCCTAAATTTATTTATTCGTCTTATTTTCTCCCTTGTTTCCAGCAACAGAGAAACATTTAGAGGCAAAACTATCCTGGGAATGGAGCGCGGAGTCGGGGGAACAGTGGCGAACGGATGAAAAGCTAGCTTCTTGTCTTTCGGTGGTTACTATAGCAATCATCATGATGGGAGATTGCTTCCCCCGAACGTGGTTTCTATAACAACGTGATAGGGGGGCTTTAGAAACAGACCTGAGCGAAGAGATGCTCCAGGGGTCTCCCAACCCCGAGTAGACCACGGGATTAGCATCCTCATAGAGGGCAGATAAGCGCTGGCTTATTTGCTGGGAGCCTTAAACATATTGCTTTTATTTCCTGCAGATGAACGCATTCGATTGTCCCATCGAGACCTGGCTTTCGCTGATAGGATCTTAGGACCTCTTCCTTTTGGAAAATAATGGAAAACCTCCTGATTTCGTGTCTCTATCATGACATCAAAATAGCCTGAAAGCGCCTTCTCTCCCTGTGTCGCCCTCCAACGGGGAAAATGGTAACTATCCCTCATGACCACATCTGCCAGTTCTCTCCCAGGTCTCCCCCAAGATTGCTCTAGGCCAGCGGTTCTCAACCTTCTGGCCCTTTCAATACAGTTCCTCATGTGGCAACCCAACCATACAATTATTTTCGTGGCGACTTCATCACTGTCACGTTGCTACTGTGATGAATCGTCATGTCAATAGCTGATACGCAGGATGGTCTTAGGCAACCCCTGGGAAAGGGTCCTTCGACCGCCAAAGGGGTCGCGACCCACAGGTTGAGAACCGCTGCTCCAGGGAGACCTCGTACACGCGAGGATTCCCCCTGATGGGAGGTGACCTTCCTGCTCCCACACGTGGAGCCGGGGTCCTCCGCCTTGGCTGGGCTCCTCTCACGGGGCATGGCCCCTGTTCGACTGACCATCTCACAGATATCAGACAGGGAAGCTGACTGGAGTTGTTCTGCGTGGATTGCATGTTAGCACAGTAAGAGGGTGGCCTAGAAGGAAACAAGGCCGCCACTTATACACGCGTGTCAATCGGGATCGTGGATGAGTAGAGAGGATCGATGCTAACGCCAGTGGTTTCCTAATAACGGCTGATGGCCTGTGGCGGACGTGACTCTAATCTCCACGGTTCGCCTGTGGGGTGGGTGTCATGTTTACCCTCCTCGGGGCCTACAAACCACCCAGGACAAAGGGAGAAAGGCTGTTCACAAGAATGTCTGAGAAATTCAGGGAATGCCTTTCCTGAAGTTGCCTGTAGTTTTCCGTTGCTCTGAGTGACTCCACTCTCCCTTGTAACTGAGCTAAATGACCAACATCACTGTTTTCTAAGTAAATCGAATTATTAGGAAATACATGGTGTCGCCGCCCCCACCCCCCCCCCAAATGTATACACAGGCTTTGAAGAACAATAAAGGCAGTGTTTATCACAATACATTTCGTTTTCAGAATTGAGCTATCCGCTGTTTAGAGTGTGCAGACGCCTTTTGGGGACACTTTCTATACACACAGACACTCACAAAATACAATATTGTTTAATGTTTGGGTGCTCATCTTCTTTAAAAATGGTCAAATTGGTGTCTGCGTCTCAGTAAAAATATATATGCATAGTTCATGTATGTTTGTATTAAAAGTGACACATATATTTTTTTAGCAAGGGCAATACCAAAATAGCAAACACAAAAAGAATTGCTCACAGTAACCACATAAAATATTTTCTTTGGACAGAGATGTCCGAATTGCTATCGTCAACCCTTCGTTGGGGATGTTTCTGGAAAGGGCCGGAGTCCAGTGACTGAGCTAGAAGGGCTCCTCCCCTCCCTCCTTCCCCTCCCCTTCCCCCTCCTCCCCCTCCCGCCCCCCCTCCCCCCCAACAGCTGGCCCACACCCTGATTTTGTGCACTGGGATTACTCATGGCATTTGCCTGGAAAGAACTCTACTGCACTTGAGAAAGAAAAGGCCTCAAACCCACTAGCATTCTAGAGCTTCTAAGAAGATCCAGTAGGTGGCGGACTTGACTTTGAGGAAACAACTTGGCAGACATATCAATTGGTCTGGAAATACCAATTCTCCTTCACATCTGTGTGTGTGTGTGTGTGTGTGTGTGTGTGTGTGGTGTCCCCCCCAAAATGTATGCACGCACTTTGAATTATTATAAAGGCAGCGTTTATTTTTATTGTTCATTTTTTAAATGCATTTACTTAATTAAACTCATTACTTAGGAGAGCACACCAAGGCAGTGTTTTATTAAAATACATTTCACAACTGAGCTACCCACTGTTAAAGTGAGTATACATTTCTGGGGGACACTATATATATATATATATATACACACACACACACACACACACACACACACACACACACATATATATACACACACACTATACGTATCATTGAGAATAAAACAATCTATGGGCTATACAGCATAGACAAGAGAGCAATAAGAACTTGGGAAAGGAGTCCAGACGTAGTTTTTCTCAGGGAGGGATCCTGGAGGGAAGACGCAAACATCGAGAAGCCGGTTAGACATTCCAAGATGTGGTCAGAAGGCCAGCCTCTGGAGGGGAAAAAATCTAAAGTCGAGGATGATAGCCCTGACCGGTGTGGCTCAGTGGATAGAGCGTCAGCCTGCGGACTGAAGGGTCCCGGGTTCGATTCCGGTCAAGGGCATGTACCTGGGTTGCGGGCACATCCCCAGTGGGGGGTGTGCAGGAGGCAGCTGATCGATGTTTCTCTCTCATCGATGTTTCTAACTCTCTATCCCTCTCCCTTCCTCTCTGTAAAAAATCAGTAAAATATATTTAAAAAAACAAAAAATAAAGTCGAGGACAATGAGCTGAGATTTCCCATGGGGAACAGGTGAGGCTTGCTCGAGGGTCAACCCTCCTGATAATGTGGAAGCCAGAGAGACTCCATCCGGGACATTTGTGAACATCATCCTCCAGGACCAAACCCATTGGCTTGAGGCCTCCAGTCGGTGTGCTTAGGACGCAGCCGGCGTGGAGTCCCATCGGCCAGCTTGGGATGGCACAGGGAGCGGAGTTCTTTAACTTGACCCTCAACCAGTGATGTGTGAGCTTCACTGATATTTTTAAATCTTTGTAGATTCCTTTTTTTAAAACAAAATTTTCTTACTGATTTTTAGAGAGGAAGGGAGGAGGAGAGCGAGATAGAAACATCCATGATGAGAGAGAATCCTGGATCGGCTGCCTTCTGCACGCCCCGTGCTGGGGATGGAGCCTGTAACCTGGGCCTGTGCCCTTGACCGGGAATCGAACCGTGACCTCCTGGTTCAGAGGTCGATGCTCAACCACTGAGCCATGCCGGCCGGGCCTTCGTGAAAGCTTCATACCTGTGTTTGGTGATAAACATACGCACAGCCGTGGCGAACAGATTAGCTCTTTATGAACTCCCAGCCCCTCCTAACCAGTGGTTCTCAACCTTCTGGCCCTTTCAATACAGCTCCTCATGCTGTGACCCAACCATAACATTATTTTCGTTGCTACTTCATCACTGTCATGTTGCTACTGTGATGAATCGTCATGGAAATATCTGATATGCAGGATGGGCTTAGGCGACCCCTGTGAAAGAGTCGTTCGACCGCCAAAGGGGTCGCGACCCACAGGTTGAGAACCGCTGGCAATAAGCCAAGTGCAAGCCCGAGCGTCCACAATGATGAGTCCTCGAGAAAAGCCCGTCTAAACACAGGGCCTCCTCCTGGCAAAGTCAACACTCCCCCCGGGGGATCTGTGTGTGGCTCCGTCAGATAATCCCACTCGACCCCCGAGAGCTCAGACATAGCAAGACCAAACCCTTCCTGTAACCTGGAAATAGGAGGGCATACGTCCCCGCTCACATAACAAGGGCTCCTTCTGCTTTTTGCATAATTTATTGTTTCGTTTTTCGTTAGGGACCTTGTTAATAGGCTCTCCATACAAGAGAGGGACCCGGTGATGTAAGTCACCCTCTCCCGCCTTCGCGGATAGTAACAGCTCCGGTGAGCGCTGTGCGGTCGTAATTCATTCGTGTTTCTCATGCGTGACAGACCGTGCCTGTTCTTTATGCGCTCGATTAATTCTCACAGTAACTCCACGCCACAGGCACTATTATCTTCAGTTTATGGAGGAGGAAGCTGAAGTGCGCAATCACGGTTTCCAAATAAGGTGGCAGGATAAAGGAAAATACTGAAGCTGTAGCTAAAAGATCATGGGGCATTGATATGGAAACTCATCATGCCTTTAGGCCTACAGAGATAATTCCCCGGGGGGTGGGGGGGGTTCTTGTTTGTTTAGGTTTTTTTAAACATATATATATTTTAAATATTTTTAATTGATTTCAGAGAGGAAGGGAGAGGGAGAGAGAGAGACAAACATCCATGATGAGGGAGAATCCTGGATCAGCTGCCTCCTGCACGCCCCGTACTGGGGATCGAACCCACAACCAGGGCATGTGCCCTGACCAGGAATCCAACCATGACCTCCCGGTTCATAGGTTGATGCTCAACCACTGAGCCACACTGGCTGGGCTCCCCAGGGTTTTTTGAGGTAAATATTAAAAACACGCTACAGGTCTTGGGTCAGTGGGCCACTGAAGAGATGGAATAAAGAGGTTTGATCTCAATGTGACCACGAGCTGGTGGGATAATTCCATGGGGCTCTTCAGCTTCAGCGGCACCTGCACAGGAAGTGGCTTCCCAGGGCCACCAAATATCTCCCACCTTTTTTATTTTTTTATTTTTATTTTTGCTTAGAATAGAAACGAATTGCTTCTAGCAAAGAGAAGGTAACCATGTCTTATGGTTAAAGGCTTAAAACCACACCTTTGAGTTATCATCGTCTAATGTAATTGTATCTTCGGTGCTCACACATACCTACTGCTACACCATGCATTGTCTAAAGTAGGTTACCAAGCTGCCCAAGCGACAGAACATTCTAGAAGAAACAGAGAGGCGGGGCAGGGGGGGAAATCAACAGAAGGATC
Organism: Myotis nattereri; assembly: GCF_964212035.1. Lineage (NCBI taxonomy): Eukaryota > Metazoa > Chordata > Mammalia > Chiroptera > Vespertilionidae > Myotis > Myotis nattereri. The sequence goes on along the minus strand of NC_138096.1, from coordinate 1,726,196 downwards.
CATTTCAGCCATTCATGGAGAAAATTTCACTAGCAGATGCTTCCTTTTCCTCCATGATGTGTTTTTGGACACTTACTATATATTACTAAAGCCCATGACACAATATTAAAATTCGAGGCTCTTGTGTTATAAATTCAGAGAGTCGGTCGACATGGCTATGACGGTCCCCGAAGAGGGTGTAGAATGATATTCCAGAACAGGAGTCGTCTCCTAAGCATTTGCAATGTAAATGAGAATACAAGCGATACATACACTAGAACTGAAAATTATGCAACAGGGCAATCAGCCTTGTGTTGTAGAGGTGATACCAGAATCCGTAGAAAACTCTCCGTAACCCTTGTCATCAAGGCCACCTATAAATATTGATGTGAATTTTGGCAAGCAACCTGCCCGACCTGATTTTGGCCTAATTCTCACTAGGGTTGTGTTGATAGAAATGTAAAAGCATTTCACCTCTCTTCTTTCTTGGCCCACTGGTGTGTGTGGGGGGGGGTGGGAGGGAGAGATAAACATGATTATTTTAAAATCTAGTTCCTCCTCTCTGAAATCAATAAAAATATATTTAAAAACCAAATAAAGAGAAGATTTAATGCTACAAGCTCCTCTACATCTAAGAAAAAGAGATCAGCCCTAGCTGTTTGGCTCGGTGGATACAGCGTCAGCCTGCAGACTGAAGGGTCCCAGGTTCAATTCCGGTCAAGGGCACAGGCCTGGGTTGTGGGCTCGATCCCCAGGAGGGGGCGTGCAGGAGGCAGCCGATCCATGATTCTCTCTCATCGTGGCTGTTTCTCTCTCTCTCTCCCTCTCCCTTCCTCTCTGAAATCAATAAAGATATATTAAAAAGAAAAAGAGAGCACGCCATTGGGTCACGAGACCCATGGAATTCAACGGCAAGACTCCATGGGGATAGCTGTGCCGGGTCCTCGCCTCGAGAGTAATTAATTACAGGAAGCGACAGTCACCTGACATGCTTATCTGAAAAGTTCCTCTGTTCCCCAGATAAGATTGGATTTGTTTTAAAAAAAAAAAAATCAAAGAAAGAACCCCAACAGCCCTGGAGACTGGATTCCGCCTCACAGTGTCTCTGTGCCCAGAGTCCTACAGAAAACCTCGTTAAAACCATCGACTGCAGGGATGAGGGAGGGATCTATTTATACACATGGTTAAAGGGAAGTGCAGGCCCACGCCCCACAGGGTCCCAGCGGTGGGGACAGGCCTGGCAAGACGATAAATCAGAGGCTCCTGGCCGGAAGGAGATAATCAGGGACCAGAAAGCAGAAGAGGATTTATGACGGCTGTGAGCGGCTTCCCAGCCCGGCCATGGGGGAGTCTTGAGACTTCGGAGGAGAAGGAAATTGGAAATAGCTGAAGAGCTTTCTTCCCTAAGTCCGCTGGCACACTCCCAGCGCCGGGTTATAAAGACTCATGGAGGCCATTCCTGAGCGACAATGTGTCGATCCTGCCATAGGAAAGCCACGTATTGAAAAAGGAGACGTTCCAGTTTAAGGGACTGAGGGTCCCCGGCGGGAGGGTCACCCTCAAGGTCTGTGGGATCTTGATCTCACAGGTGCTTTTCGTTTCCGTTTTCCACTAGACGTTCCTTCTTCCGATGGTTGGAGAGGGTCCCCGAGGGTCACCCGTCACACACGCATTCCACCGGCGGGCGGCAAATTTATGTTGCGGTTCTACCTGGACGTCTGACCCCACTCGGGTTTTTATTAAAACTCCAAATTAGCGAGCCTATCGTAGTCTCGTTATTTGCTTATTAATAGTCAATTCTCCAGGTTTGGTTTGGGCTTTTTTGCGAAGCTAGGATTATATTGTAAATGGTTGATGGATGCCTACTTGAATGCCACTCCATCCTTAACGCAAGGCCGTCTCCTTTCGTCTGTCGAGAGAGGCAACTCCACATAAGAATAAATACGTGATAAAAATTACGCGAAGGGCAAAGAAAGATAAGGCCCCCCCCGGGTGCTGGGAGGGTCAATGAGAGGATCTCATGCAAAGCTGTCCTCAAGGGAAGGTCATTGTGAGAATGGAACACAAGGTCAAGTCTGGAAGCTAAGAGCAGCCAATCACAGTCTTGGAAGGGGCGGGGGGGGGGGCGAGGGGGAGGGTTCTGGGAGAGGGAACAGTGTTATCAGGGCCTGGAATAGAAGATGTTCTAGGATAGGGATGTAGCCATGGGAGTGGGGCCAGAACACACAGGGCATTGTAGGTGAATGAGTGTGAATGAGTGTGAATGACTCCAAAATAAAAGGGAGTCATTGAATGATTTTGAAGTGTATCTCTATATATAAAAGAGTAATATGCAAATCGACCGAACGGCGGAACAACCAGAACGACCGCTCACCCAGTTGCTATGAGGTGCACTGACCACCTCCCGGCCCCTCCCCCAGGCTGGCAGACTATGATTCCCCGATGGTGAACAGGGAGGGTGGTACCAGGGGGCAGGACTGGCTGCCAGCAGCTGGGGAAGACAGCCCTGATCACAGGCCCAGGCATGTGCCCTTGACCTGAATCGAACCCAGGACCTTTTAGTCCCCAGGCCGATGCTGTATCCACTGGGCCAAAGCGGCTAGGGCGCCTGTATGCTTTTATTTCCCCCTTCATAAAACGCGTGCAAATAAATCTTGATAAACGAAGAAAAGCATGAAATAAATCTTGGAATGGGCGCTATTTCCCAGGCGTGTTGGCCGCTAGAAACCTCACAGGTAAGCTTGGTTTCCGTGAGCACAGAGCTTTCTCTGGAACATATTTATGTGTTGACCTCACCCCTGGGATTATTTAAATTTCCTGTTTCTGTTTCTTAAGGTTCTCTTTCTTTTTTTTAATTTCTTTCTAAGATTATTAGATCTTGGTGTATGCACTTTTTTTGTATGCATTTTTGTCGGCTCCAGGGTAGGGGGATGATAAATATTTTAAGTATTGGTTTTAGAGGCATAAAGAGGAGATTCTACCCAAATCACAGTCCATTGCTAATATGGCCTCCTCAATGCATCTGCAAGTCCTAAGAGGAGAAGTGGTGGAATATCCTAGAAAAGTGAGCTAGATTTGACTTCTAAAGAGCTGCCAAGAATGACCATCTGAATTAGGAAGTCCTAGCTCTCCCAAATCATTTTTTAAAAATATATTTTTATTGATGTCAGAGAGGAAGGGAGAGGGAGAGAGAGAGAGAAACATCCATGATGGGAGAGAATCATGGATCGGCTGCCTCCTGCACGCCCCTCACTGGGGATCGAGCCCGCAACCCGGGCATGGGCCCTTGACTGGGAATCGAACCCTGACCTCCTGGTGCATAATGTTCAACCATTGAGCCACGCCAGCTGGGCTGCCCCAAACCTTCATGGCGTAATGAAATAGCTTAGCTTTCACTCACGTCATTCTGAATTCCAGAATGGGGTTATCTTGATCAACTGTCCTCAAAATGGTGATTCAGGGTCACAGGCTCCCTTTTTTTTTTTCTTTCTTCAAAATGTGGCTTTCAAGTTTCCCGGGTTTTTCTGCAGCGAGCCCCTGGAGGAGGAACGAGAATGCAGCATGGCATCTAGGTTTTTATGGGCCAAGTAGTAAAAGTGGTGAATCTCTCTCCTTCTCTCTCTCTCTCTCTCTCTCTCTCTCTCTCTCTCTCTCTCTTTTTCTTTCAACAAAATAAATTTATTTCCCATACTTTTGGAGGCTAGAAGTCAGAGTGGCAGCATGGTTCTATTATTTCTGAGAAGGCCTTTATTGCCCATTCTCCCTAAAGGATGGTTTTACTGAATAGAGAACCCATGATCTATTCCTTCAGCATCTGCAAAGTTCAACACCACTTCCTTCTGCCCCCCATGGTTTCACATGAGAAATCTGCTGTCACTGTGCTGGTGCTCCCGTGCAGGTAATGACTTCCACTTCGTCGTTAGTGTTCACAAGTTTATTTATGATGTGTCTGGGTGTCAATTTACTTGGGGTTTTTTCCTGTTTGGGCTTCCTGCAGCTCTTCATATCTGTGGATGAATAACTTTTGCCAAATCTGGGAAGTCTTCACCCAATTTTTCTCGAATGCTCGTTCAGCCCTGCCTTCTTGTTTTCTACGTCTGGGACTCTGGCCATACAAATTATGGGCCTTGGGCTATTATTTTTTCTCAGGTTCCTGAGGCTCTATTCTTTTTTTTTTTTCAGTCTATTTTCTCTCAGTCGGTTAGTTTAGGTAAATTCCATTGATCTGACTTCAAATTCACTCACTTCATCCTCTTTCATCTCATCTCTACGATTGAGCCCACCCAGGTCACTGTTACTTCTCCTGTTGTGTTTGTCACTTGCGTGATTTTTTTTTTTCGTAACATCTATTTCTTTGCTGATATTTTCCATTTTTTACTTTCATGTCAACAGAATTTGTCATTTCTTATTAAATCACTTCTATGGTGCTGACTTCGAAATCTTTGTTAGATAAATGCAACATCTGATTCAATTCATTGAATTGACATCCATTCATTTTCTTTTCTCATTCAAGTTGTCATTTTCCTGGTTTTGGGGATGATGGGTGATTTTAAATTATATCCTGGACACTTGAGATATTAGGTTCAGAAACGCAGAATTCCATTTGATTATTGTTTACATTTTATCAGGCAGCCACCTACTTAGGTTTGGCAAACAAGTCCTGGCTCACTTTTGTGGGCTCTGGGTCACATAATCAGCTAATTTTCCAAGACTTTACAGTGTTCTTTTTTTGTTTGCTTCGTCTCTCAAGGCCATGGGGGCTCTCACTGGTCTCTGCTGATGATAGACATGACACGTTTTACTTTTTTACATGCTAGACATATGTGTATTTCTATCACTTGCCGGATTAAAATAAAATGTGCATCACGATCATAGAGATCATGGCGTGTAATGCATTTCATGAGCGCCATTCAAAGAAAGCATTGAAGTAGGTAAATATAGCTGCAAACGATTCGGTTTTATTATAACTAAGAATGTGTGTATGACTCTTCACGTGTATGGTTCCTTCCTATATTGAGAATGGCCGCGGATGTAGCTTAATTCTTCTAACGTTGTGTACCTAAAAGTGAAACAGTCCCACACGAGCATTCTCTGAGAGTCAGGAGACAATCCCCAGGAAGAGAGAATTAAGAACCTGAGGCCGGGAAAGGGAGACACGGTGAGAATGGTGAGAACATGGGCCTGAGGAGGCGGGACATCCTGGGGAGAGGAACAGGCTTCCCTGAAGGACTCCAGCTTTTATCCGGGTTTCTCCTGGGATTTCCGGCCGGTGAAGCAAGTGTTCATGACCCAGAGAAGCCATATCTCCTTCAGTGAAATCATTGAGAAAACCTGAAGATCCACTGGGGTATTTTTATATATATTTATTTTATTGATTTCACAGAGGAAGGTAGAAGGAGAGAGAGATAGAAGCATCAATGATGAGAGAGAATCATTGATCTGCTGCCTCCTGCTCTCCCCCTACTGGGAATCAAGCCCGCAACCCAGGCATGTGCCCTTGACCAGGGATCAAACTAGGCACCTCTTGGTTCAACAGGTCAATGCTCAACCACTGAGCCATACCAGCCGGACTCCACTGGGGTATTTTAACTATTAGAACCGACACTCAGAAATGCGTGTGTCTAGGGCAATAATGGTTACTGTTGTCTCAGTGCCTAAACTCATGAACATTTTTTCTTTAGCAAGATATCCTCACATACTGGCACGACCCCCTTCTGCTCACAGCTGCAATGCCGTGCAAGACTGATGCCTCAACACTTGATTTAAAGGTCTCTGCCTCCCCCGAAGCCCACGTATTCACATAACTGGAAGGGGAAGCTCAGCAGCTCTGTACTTGGAGAAGGCCTGGCGCTGGATAACACTGTCCAGTCCAGTCCAAAGTCAGTAAATTATCTTTATTTTGCACGACCATCCTTGACCGCTAGTGGAAGGAATGTTGGCCGCTTCTTGCTGTTATGTCCTAGCTGTCCCGTTTGGGGCACTGCACTCAGTTCTGGGATAGAATGAGGAAAATACAGGGTCTTTGCCCAAAGGTCACTAGAAGAGCATGGAGAAAAGACGCCTAAAAATATGGTAACGGCCACAGTGAAGCCATAAAAAGGTAGTCAGACCCATTCGGAAAGAGGACCTGTCAGTGCTATGGACACCAAGTAGAATTTAGTGGAAATTATAAGAATCCCGACAACTTGATTAGTTAACGTGTGTGTGTGTGTGTGTGTGTGTGTGTGTGTGTGTGTGTTTACACAAATGACCATGTTTCTTCTGAAACGTGAGGCAGGCTCCCATGACCTGTGTGCTCCTGCTTGAAGCAGCCTGTTCTAACCCAGCGGCTAAATTGGAAACAACTGGCTCACGGTTTCTAATGTTCACAGTTTGTTTCTGTTTATCAGAATACGGGCGTGAGAAAACCTTGCCCAACCTCCCCAACCGCCTCCTAAGCCAAGTCCAATGTCCAAGTCCAATGTTCACTCACCAACCCCAATTAGCATTGGCTCCGACTGTGGGCAGCCCCCTCGAGGGGCTCTGGATCGCTCTGTGGTCATCTCAAAGGCTACATTTTGGTCTGCTTCCCCATCTGCTCTCTGCGGGGATCCCCTGAAGTCCGGCCTTCCCACCTGGGGCAGAAATAGCGGGGTCCTAGCAACAAACACCCTGGTGAGGGCCACCTGGCGAGGTGACTACACCCGGAGCTCCTGGTCTCTGGTTCATGTGTTTCAGGCACAACATTGCTAAACATGTTCCCTTACCCTTAAGCATTAAGTCCAGCCACTTCACCTAAAATCCAACTGGCATAGCCACAGAGGGCCAAGCAGGAGGCGTGGGGAGTGTCATATATTAATGAGGCCACCAGGCATATGGGACAGTCAATAGCTGTGCCTAAGAGACTGTCTCAGTAGAAGGTGTGCACTTGCTGACTTTATGTTTCAGGTTCATTGTTCTTCGAGATGCATTTTTTCCCCCTTTTAATTACGATGTCAAATTAGAGAGTCTAGATCCTAAGTAACTTGAACGGATATTAGAGACACACAACAAACTCGTTCTCTCTGTTTCCTCATCTCTAACTCCACGCGCACCGACTCCCTGGGAAATCTCACGGCCTCTCCTGACGTTAAATTGCATGGAAATGTTGATGTCATCAACATTTTTATCTCCAGCTCCTGAACTCCCCTTGACTTTTCCATTTAGAGGACTGAAACGATTTTCTGACATAGCGTACCTCCAAAAGAAATCTTTATGTCTACCTCTGGGCATTCTCTACCTCCGTGCGTTCCAAAATCAAACCAAAGCGAGCAAAGAAACTAAAACAGAACTAACAACCACAAAACCATGCTAACGACAGACCAATTTCTCTTTCCCGTCTCAGCGAGGCTAACAACGCAATCACCCAGTTTGTGTCAGGGCGCAAATCTAAAAGGCATATCACTCCTCCCTTCCTTTCATCACACGTTCAATTCAGGGACAAGTTTTATTGGGTTCCTCAGTTCCAACTTTCTTCTTCTCAAGGATTGAAAGATTCACAGAGAAAAGCGCAAATGCATTGTGAGAGCTTGTATTTTGGTGAGAAATCCTTCCTTTAAAACTTAAATCCTCAACCCTTTCTTTGATGATTTCATGACTTCCTGTGTTGGTGGATGGACGTGGATGGACCAGTAGGAGCTGTTATTGGGAATGGATGCCATCATGGGGGGCACTTCATAACCTAAGGCAGTGGTCGGCAAACTCATTCATCAACAGAGCCAAATATCAACAGTACAACGATTGAAATTTCTTTTGAGAGCCAAATTTTTTAAACTTAAACTATAGAGGTAGGTACATTGTTATTAACTTCATTAGGGTACTCCTAAGGCTTAGGAAGAGCCACACTCAAGGCGCCAAAGAGTCGCGTGTGGCTCGAGAGCCGCAGTTTGCCGACCACGGGCCTAAGGCAAGGTTGCCCAAGTTCTGTGTCTGGTTTCCCTGGGCATTATCTTTGAGTCAAGTGAGTATTTTTATTCCATTGGTTGGTGACAAACGTAAGTTTACCTGTTAGATGCTTTAGTAGTGGTGTCCTTGGTGAGTTGGTTTCCCAAGGCAAACCCACAAGGTTTTGTTGACACATGACAATGTTTTCTGGTGTTTTTGTGTGTTTTTGTTGTTGTTGTTTTCCAGTTTGACCTCCTTGTATTTATCTCCCATAGTGTGTGAAGTTGTTTTTTTAAAAAAAAAGAATAAATGAAGGCTGGGTGTGGGTTGGCCACTGTTGGCACATGGGAGACTTCAGGACTTTCCAAGTTTCCCACACAATGAGGCAGATGTAGCCAAGCGTTTAAGATGTTAGAACTCCAACCAAGCAAAATGGCGGCCACAAAGAAGCCAATTTTTACGTCCATGTGATTCACAGCTTGGATCTCAAGGCCTGTTTATGACTTGAAATTTCCAGGCAGCTATAGAGCTATTTGATAGACCCAGATCCATCCACCTGATTTATTCCCATCCTAATCCTTCCCCCTCCTCTCTCGCTCTTTCAATGATCATGGCTCCTAAAAATTTCCTTAAAGAAGGATTTTTCAATCCAAAACTCCGCCAACTCTTCCTGACCAGAGAGGAAAGAGCTGCAGCTGTGTAAACTCCAGCCTCTTTTTCAGCTCCTCTCATGGTAGTCGGACCCCAACACGGAAGGTCTGAGTGCAACTTTTCATAAGAGTCACAGGCACTCTCTTGCTAAAGCTAAGGTTGATTGCCTTCTTCAAGGAGTTCTTTAAAAACATCCCTCTCAGAATTATACTTTACAGTCTATTGAAAAAACCATAGTGAACCAAATACGGCGACCCCTCTACCATTTTGGTTTTGTTTCTTGTAAACATTTGAATGAAGTATAACGCACAAGCAAAGAAAAGTGTGCTTGTCCAACATTTACAGCTCAATCAATTTGTTATGAAGGGAACACACAGGTATCAAGTGCTCAGGTCAAGATAATGATGAAAGGGATGCTCCTTTCTTTGGGAGGAGGGATTCAGAACTGGCGTGGATAGGAGAAGAGATAAAATTCAGTTTAATAAAAGGAGTGACTTTTGAATAATTAAAGCATCTACCACTTGTGATGAATTGAGGTTCTATATGGTTCATGGACAGGAGAGATAAGACCCTGAATCGAGTGGTAGGTTGAATGGGATGACATCTTTGCTTCCTTTCAATTCCAAGAAAATATACAAAAACCAACTGAAGATGAATGTGCTAGTGGTAGCATCCAGGCAATTACAAACGTGTGCAAAGAAATTTTATTTTCTAATTTATCAGTGAAGATGATATTGAGAAGCTCCTGAAAAATTGTTTTCCAACCCAGTATGTACATTAAAAGAGTAATGGTGTGGGGTTTCCATTTCCCATGTTTATAGAATATTTTATTCTCAGTGAAGAATACCTTCAATGAAGTCTGGGGTGGAAGGTTAGAGTAAGCTGCATAGGATGAACGAGTAATGGGTGAATTTTGTCAAATAGTGAAAATTTACATCTCTTCTTCTTAAAGCTAACAGCATTTTATTTTAACACAAAGGTGTTGCCTAGATGAGGGCAATAAAATTCTTTTGAAACCGTGCACCCCACGTTCAACATCACAACTAAGATCTCATTCTTCTGCACTTATTTTTTAATGAGGAATACTCTTCCACACGTGGCCATTTCGTCTTGTGATTTAAACGTCTTCGAATACAACCTGCTTCGATGACTTAATACATTTCAAAAAGGCACATAAAGATAAGGGTTGTCTGTGTTTGCTGGTTAACACCTGGCTTTCGCGGAGCCCGGGGTGATTAAAACGAAGACAGCATTCCTTCGGGGTCACCTATGAAACAGCGATTCTGGAACATCATCAAAACTCTGGGCCAGGAGGAACCAGTTTTTGGACGGGGAGGGTTCCACAGAGGCCAGGGCCTCGGATTTATCTAGTCCTTTGCATGAGGTTTAACACCATCGACCTGGCCACACTCCAATACCATTCATTATAGCCTGCCTGTCTCCAGCGCCCTTGAGATTTTAATAAGGCCCCATATTTCTTGTCTTAACCCACTTTCCCAAGACCGCTCGCAGCAGCCGTCCAGCTGTGGCCTCTCACGTAGGGAGCCGGCCTTATCTCGCGGCAAAGGGCATCCCTGCCTCTCCTCTCCCCACAGAAGCAGGAGGAAGCCAGGCGAATTCGTTCCACTGAAAAGCTTTGAGCAGCTTAGACAACTAGGTAGGAAGATTCAAGGACGATAATCCAATTCCGGATGGTGCCTTCATCGGGAAAACAAAAATGATAGAAGCGGGCACCCGGCCGAGCAATGTAACTGCAACCAGCGTGAGATTCTGCAAAGCCCCCGAAGGTAGAAACGCTGTGAGCAGTTAAAATGCAGGGCGGCCTTACACCCGGCCGCTTTCCAGGTCGTCAGCAGTCTTTTGGGCCTCCTTTTGCATCCTCACTTTGATGCTTCCTGTCTGGACACATCCCCACATCAGATTCCACCATGCAGCCCAGCGGGACCCCAGGGCCCAGGAGCCAGCGCCAGGGTGTGTCTGGCGTCCGTCCTCGCTGGATTGTCCTGGTGGGGAGGGATTGTAGGACGCAGATCAGGCCCCTAAAAGCAGCAGGAAAAGGGGAGGGGTCCCTCAGGTTCTCCCTGTTTCTAGTGAAAGATACATTTCCCTCCATGACCCCAGGATGTCCTCTGACAACCATTCCCATTCGAATTACTACTCCTAGGTCCCGGGAGGTCATCGGTTAATATCAGCTCTTCACGTAAGCAACGCCTCACAGGACCTGCATTTTGTGGGCTTCCGACAAATGGGTCTCCCGTTCTGGTTTCCTCTCACTCCCTCCCTTTAATATTTTAGCCTATTTAGGCAATGCATATTGGAGAAATATATAGAAAAATTTTTTCACTAGGTGCAAGGAATCCTATATAATAAAAGGGTAACATGCAAATGGACCAACGGAGGAAATACTGGTCACTATGATACACACTGACCACCAGGGGGCAGACACTCAACACAGACACTGATTGGGGCCTGCTGGCCAACATGTGGATCCCTTCCCTCCAGCCGGCAGGGTCCGATTGCCAGATGGCAAACAGGGAACCGGGGTGGGTGGCAGGGCCAGGTGCCGGCAGCTGGGGAAGATGGCCCTGATCTCAGGCCCGGCCTTGTGACCATACCTGCACACGGATTTTTGTGCACCGGGCCTCTAGTATATTATAATAGACAAACAAGACATTATGGCTATATAGATATATATTCATATACATACATATTTTTTATTGATTTCAGAGAGATAGGGAGAGGGAGAGAGAGAAAGAAACATCAATGATGAGAGAGAATCATGGATCAGCTGCCGCCTGCATGCCCCACACTGGGGATCAAGCCTGCAACCCAGGCCTGTGCCCTGACTGGGAATCAAACCATGACCTCCTGGTTCAAAGGTCGACGCTCAACCACTGAGCCATGCAGGTCGGGCCGTTATGACTATGTTTGAGTCACTCAGATTGTCTGTCTAACACCCATTGACCCCATAGTTCACAGGCAACTTCAGATCCTGGCAAACATGCTGAGGAAATAGAGCAATGGAGCGTTCTACGTTCAGTGGCACAGAATAAGTAATTAATTTTCTGTAGAGCCGTACGGGGATGTCTTACAAAGGTTTTCTCCAGGGAGACTCATACATCAATTTAATTTGTGTATTTGTAACTAAAAGTGCTTCCTCACTAACAATTATTTTCCGTGTGTGTCCTTTGTAATAAATTCTGTAGCTGTAATGTTATAAAATTGATTCAATCACACTGAGCACCTGTAGGAAATGATTAAAGCCCGGCCGGCGTGGCTCAGGGCTTGAGCGTCAACCTATGAACCAGGAGGTCGCGGGTTCGATTCCCAGTCAGGACATATGCCCAGGTTGGGGGCTCGATCCCCAGAAGGGGGCATGCAGGAGGCAGCCAATCCATGGTTCTCTCTCATCATGGATGTTTCTATCTCTTTCCCTCTCCCTCCCTCCCTCTCTGAAATCAATAAAAATATATTTAAAAAGAAAATGATTAAAGGCGAAGTGTGGGCACCCAGCCTTCCTGTGTCACGTGGCTCATCACTCATCGCAATGGTCACCATGAGCGCTGTCCCCATCTTCAATGAGAAGGACATTCCACAGCCACTGAGACCCCACGAGACATCTCAGACACGTCCCCGCCGACTGGCAACAACGCAGACGACAGACCAACCAGCGAGATAGTGGAACCTCCAACGTCCCGCACTCGGTGATGGGCGGGAGGCCTGACTCCACGTGGAATTTGCATGACCCCACAGTGTGCCCAGGCGGCACTGGGCGCTCCCTTTTCAAGCCGCAGGACTGACACCGTGATGGTGAGTGAAGGGTGGATGGTGGGGCCAGACGTCCTTGGTGTGAAGGCACGTGATTCTGCGTCCCTGTTTCCTCACTTACGAAACAGGGAGACCGCCAGCAGCCTAATTTGCAGAGTGGTTGTAAGGGTTGCATGAGGGCATCCTCAATGAATCTGCTGTCTTTGCTTGCAGCTCATCCACACCCACGAGTCCCGCAGGCCTGGCTGCTTCCTGATCATCAGCCCTCGGTGTTGACAATCGGAGGGGCAGATAAGCCAACACCGACCCGCAGTCTCCCCTCCATGATCCCCCAAAGCATCTCACACTCCATTGCCTAGCGTGTCCGGACGCTGAGGACCGGAATGACCGCCTGCGCCTGCGTCTGCTCCTTTGCCAAAAAAATCAAAGTAAAACTAATCTTCATGAAAGGCGGAGAGGCTTTTAATCAGACGGGGCTCGCTCTGAGCTTCGGAGGATAAGCAGGGACCTTTGAAGGATTTTCTCATCCAAGGATCTTTGGGGGGTGGGGGGGGATTGTGGGGGGGAGGGTCTGATTTGGCCAGCGCCTGGGCTAAGCTCATTCATTCAGGTAACTGGTTTCCCAAGGGGAATTTTCCTGGGAAATGCTGCTGGGGGCCGACCTGGGGTGTCTGTCTTGTCATTTCCAATGTCACAGGGACACCCCGCTATTGTGAATGCGTTGAATGAGCTGTAATTGTACAGCACGGTCTGTTAAAATTAGTACTGAGTCCTAAATTGTCATTTAAACTTAAAAAGGCAACCAACGATTGTTTCCCCCAAAGCAATGGTTGTTTTTTTTTTTTTTTAAAAAAAAGGTAAATAGATACATGCGGCAATTTTTGAAACTGCTCTTTGCTATTTTCTTTGTTATTCCATCCTGAAAGCATACGTCTGTGTCGTAGGTCATAATAATTGTGAAGGAAGAAGCAAATTTTCAGGTTTCTCTTCTTTCTTTAGTCTTTGTCCCTAAATCACCCCAACTCTTCAAGTTCAATAGGTTATTTATAATAGTAATAATAATAATAATATGTTAGAATATGCTACATATTCTAGATATAGCATTAATATTCATACAGCGTACCACTATGTTGATATTAAAACTTCTCTGATCTATTAATATTTATAAATTAACATTCTATCCTATTGTAAATGTGCCATTGCAATTACTAGTATTCTTTTTCACTATGATACATTTTTAGGCAAGCTTTAATCCTGGATTGAGTGAAGGTGGTCAAAAGGTACAAACGTTCAGTTATAAGACGAATAAGTCCTTGGGCTCTAACGTACTTCATGTGACTTTAGGTGGCAATACTGTATCGTACACGTGAATGCTGCTAAGAGAGGAGGGAGATCTGAAAAGTTCTCGCCACATTCAAAAGCCAGCATGAGAGGTGATGGGTGTGTCAACACAACTTTTGTTTTTTGTCATCATTTCACAACATGTACATGTATCACATCAACACACAACATGTACATGTATCACACCAACACACAATCTGTACATGTATCACATCAACACACAACATGTACATGTATCACATAAACACACAACATGTACATGTATCACATCAACACACAATCTGTACATGTATCGCATCAACACACAATCTGTACATGTATCACATAACACACAATCTGTACATGTATCACATCAACACACAACCTGTACATGTATCACATCAACGCACAACATGTACATGTATCACATCAACACACAATCTGTACATGTATCACATCAACACACAATCTGTACATGTATCACATCAACACACAACATGTACATGTATCACATCAACACACAATCTGTACATGTATCGCATCAACACACAATCTGTACATGTATCACATCAACGCACAACATGTACATGTATCACATCAACGCACAACATGTACATGTATCACATCAACACACAATCTGTACATGTATCACATAACACACAATCTGTACATGTATCACATCAACACACAATCTGTACATGTATCACATCAACGCACAACATGTACATGTATCACATCAACACACAATCTGTACATGTATCACATCAACACACAATCTGTACATGTATCGCATCAATACGTGTATACCTTAAACTTACACAAGGTTATGGGTCATTTATATCTCAATGAAGTTGGGAGGGGGGTGGAAATGGGCTAATTAAAATATTCCATCCCCTCTCCCCCTTTCTTTCTCATGAAAAAAGACACCCCACCAGAGTCTCTCCTTCATTCTCGGTGACCCGATGTCTTTTTTCTATCAACACATTTCCTGTGAAAACTATCATTTTCTAGCCCGTGGTCTCTCAGAATATGCAGCGACAGGACTGACCAGCAAGGCGATGCACGCAGAGTCACACATGGCGGATTTATATATTTTATATATTTTAGAGCACAGTTTTTGCCTGGAATTCCTGGGAATTGTTGAAATGCTTCCCCGGGCAAGAGCTGCAGGCAGAGGCGGCTTCCCAGCGGACGGCACAGGCATTCCCTGCCAAATGCAATTAGAACGAGGAGAGAAGTCACTTGGAGACCAGAAACACAATTCCTTTTACGGCACCAGGCGGGCAGCCCGATTGGTCCCCACAGTGGGATCCATCAAACCGCTCACGTCTGAAGGCCCCCGGCCGAGGTCGCTGGGGTGAGAACGAATTTGATTTTAGTGCGGCCGGCCCAGGAGAGAAACCTTCTAGAATCATCTGCCTGGTTGGCCCATCCACCTCTCATAATAACGATTGATCCCGCTGGCTCACTTCGCCCAACTCTGATGGAAGGCCACGGGGTCCACAGCCGGCCGGAGCCTCATAAATTCTCGCGGTTTCCTCGGATCCCTTCCGAAGGGGCGTTTAATGGCGTCATTTCGAAGCTGGGAGAACAGCCGCGCCGACTTCTGCCGTGCGGGTGTCACTGTAATGGAGGATGATGGCAGCCGGAGAAGTTCAAGTGGAAACGAATGAGTGTGGGCGCCTCGCCGCTTCCCGGCTAACAAGCCGGGTGGGCATCATCGATAACCCGGCCCTGGGCAGCATCTGAGCTTCCGAGAGCCGCAGCCCGAGACTCTCTCACAAATCCCACTCTGGGGTCTGCCCATCCAGCGGCCGCTCTTTGCAGATTGCAGGCCGCGGTAACCATTCCCAGGAGCGTGTTGGGGAGTCGGATGGGGGCGGGAGGGGGGGCGTGGAACAGATGAGAATCAAGAAGAATGGCAGGCAGGAAGCAGTAGACCCTCCCACGTATATCCTGGGATATACACCAGGTCACAAGTTAAGTTCAAGTCTTGGGTGGCTGAGAGGGTCCAGGTCTGTGTGTCACGGGGATCTGCTTTTGCAGCGGTTCTCAACCTTCCTCACGCCGCGACCCTTTCATACAGCTCCTCATGTTGTGGCGACCCCCAATGTCATTGCTACACATTGAACATCATGAAAGCATAGTGATTCATCACAAAAACAATCTGTCATGATAGATGTGTTTTCCGATGGTCTTAGGCGACCCCTGTGAAAGGGTCGTTTGACCCCCAAAGGGGTCGCGACCCACAGGTTGAGAACCACTGGCTAGAGTTTGGGGCAAGCTATGAGGACGTAGGGATGGAGCCAGGGGAGGAGGGTGTAGACTGAAATTGCAGGGCCCCCGGGGCGGAGGGCTGGGCCTGGACCAACAAGACAAAACAGCACATGGTTCCAGGTGTTCTCTTGCTGCCTAGGAGGAGCCGTGGAACTAACAAACCACTGTTTCTTCCGCTGGGTTTCCTGCTGCCAAATTAATAGCCTCAGGATCCTGCTCGACCGGTGGTGTGGCTCAGTGGTTGAGCGTTGACCTAAGAACCAGGAGGTCATGGTTCGATTCCCGGTCAGGGCACAGGCCCGGGTTGCAGGCTCGATCCCCAGTGTGGGGCCTGCAGGAGGCGGCCGATGCATGATTCTCTCTCATCATGGATGTTTCTATCTGTCTCTCCCTCTCCCTTCCTCTCTGACATCAATAAAAAAATATATATCTTTTTAAAAATATAGCCTTGGGATCCCGACCCGTAGGATGGGCTGGTAAAGAACCCGCAGCGACACCACTGCGAGAGAAGCGTGGCCAGGGCTGCTCCGCAGCGAATATTTGCAGCGAAAAGCTGGGCTGTTCTCAATTTCCCTCTGACAATCTCAGACGAATGCACCCGGTACCCTCAGCAGCGCCAATCGCTTGAAGAGAGATCATTTTTTCCCAAAGGATAACAATTCTTTATTAAAGAGGTGAAAGCCATGGGGGAAAATACTATTATTTTACTAGAAAAGGCCTAAGGACTTAGAGCATTTAAGGAACCAAGCGCTTACAAGGAAAGTGTTGCCCGAGGAGTACAAAGTATGGCCACAGATCACGTTTCGCCCGGTGGAACTGAAAGTGTTTGGGGTATGACATGTTATTCCAATCACAGCGCTCTAAAAACCCGACCCCCGTTCGCAGGAATGGAATTGTTATGAAGGCTAAGTCGCGTCAGTCTGTTCTTTTACTGCATTTTCCCCCCAAACTGCTTCACTCCACAAAATGCACTTAAATAAGCCTTGGAAAAATCGAATAAAGACAGGCGACCATACGGCAATCAAGGACACTTCTGTTGAAATAGTTTTCCTTCAAAACTGCAACAAAATGGTCTCAAGACCAATTTCAAACACCTTCCTATAGATAGATAGTGTTTAGGCATCCTTTCCGAAAATCCCCATAAAATTGATCAAGTTTGGGGTGGTATTTTATGTAGATAAGGGCTGTCCCCCCAAAATGTATATATGCTTTGAGTAATTATTAATTCCAGTGGCTCAAATCTGAAAAGAAAGAAACATTAATTGAGCTATCAGCTGTTAAAGTGTGTATATATTTTGGGGGACACTCTCTCTCTCTCTCTCTCTCTCTCTCTCTCTCTATATATATATATATATATATATATATATACACACACACACATACTGAGTGGCCAGATTATTATGACCGGCCAGATTATTATGACTACCCCATCAGTACAATGAAGTGAATTAGTTATGCAAATAATAATAATAATAAAACCTTGAGAGTAGTTGCTTAGGAAGTTTTCAATATTCAGTATTTTTGGAAGTGTCAATGAAGTACTGATGGGGTGGTCATAATAATCTGGCCGGTCATAATAATCTGGCCACTCAGTATATATCATACCTAGGCATTATAGATATTATAAAAGCACTTGGTTTGCACCAATGAATAACACAAATGATAATTCTATACTTCTATCATTGTATACATTACAATGACATTGACGATTCATATAGGTTATCACTGACTTTGTCACACATGTGAGGAACCTCAGTTCCTGTCCAAGGACTCCCTGGACTCCTGTCTGAGGACAGCCCCTTTCCATGCAGGGACCCCTTTGCTGTGTGACAGGACAAGCTGTCAGATTCCATTCCTCCGGATGTGCTGGCAGCGTTTCCATTCGGGAGGGAGGCCAGGCCGCTGGCAGAAACCCCGCCTTCTGCCGGGGCAGCACCCACAGTAGCTGTGCTCCAGGGAGAGGGGCGCCCACGGGTCCCCGCCCTGTGTTCTGTGCCTCGGCTAGTTCCTAAGGCAACGAGAGGAATAAATAACTCCCACAAGGCAGAGGCAGCAATCGAGGAGCCTTGTTCTCACCGTGGCTTTCCCTCTCAACCCCGGGGGTGTAGCTGCCATTATCCACCGGCAGAGAGAAGGGAGGGCGGGCCTCAGAGGCTGAGAAACTTGCCTGAAGGGACGGTGTCCACAGAAAGCTAGGATGGGAGCAGAAGCGCCAACAGATGTCTCCAGACCACGTGCAGCAGAAAAGCTAGAGGTCATCCGAGTCCAACTCCCTCCAGGAGAACGACCTGGTGCCGTGGTCCGCAAACCGCGGCTCGCGAGCCACATGCAGCTCTTTGGCCCCTTCATTGTGGCTCTTCCACAAAATACCACGTGTGGGCACGCACGTACAGTGCGATTGAAACTTCGTGGCCCATGCGCAGAAGTCGGTATTTTGTGGAAGAGCCACACTCAAGGGGCCAAAGAGCTGCATGTGGCTCGCGAGCCACGATTTGCCGAGCAGCCATTTGCCCACCACTGACCTAGTGAATGGGATACATCCCAACATTGTTCAAAGCGATAGCTGAGTCAAAGAACTTCCTAGAGCGGGTGTCTCCCGACCCAAGTCAAGTCCGTTATGTCTGAAACCACTTGAAACTCTGCGCTGGTCTGCAGGCGCGGGCGAGAAATTACTCAGAAGCCAGAACTATCTATACTCCCCCCTTCGGGGCGCGCTTAGATGAACGATCACATTATATTCACTGAAGAACTATAAACGTTAACAGAGAAGACAACCTGGAAATAGACACGTTGGAACACGAGAGAAATGCTGTATAAAAATGGTAGGTTGTGTCCTCACCGGTGTGGCTCAGTGGATAGAGCCTCGGCCTGCTCTACCTGAAGGGTCCCGGGTTCGATTCCGGTCAAGGGCATGGACCTTGGTTACAGGCTTCTCCCCGGCCCGGGCCCTGGTCAGAGTGCGTGCTGGAGGCAACCCATCGATGTGTTTCTCTCACATCGATGTTTCTCCCTGTCTTCCCCTCTCTCTTCCATTCTCCCTAAAAAAAAAAAAAAAATCAATGGGAAACTATCCTGGGG
This sequence comes from Myotis nattereri, assembly GCF_964212035.1. NCBI lineage: Eukaryota > Metazoa > Chordata > Mammalia > Chiroptera > Vespertilionidae > Myotis > Myotis nattereri. Next base: position 1,707,221 of record NC_138096.1, on the reverse strand, counting down.
TGAGGATTAAACCCTCCTCCCCCCCAAAAAAAAGTTAGGTTGTGATTCTAAAACCCCCTTTTTCTTTTCCTCTTTAAAGAATTCCCAGGTCTCCTCTGGATTTTGACTAAGCAGAGAGAGGGACAGGCCTCGAAGAGGCTTTCATTTCTATCCCCCCGAAGTGTTCGGCACAGATCATATATGTTGTGGGCCACGAAAGTCACTGGGGGAGGGGGAGGGGAGAGAAATAAAAGCCAGACTGTGGAATGTCAGCTCTTACCAGGCCCGTCATCTACCTGGAGATGATCTGGGTGGCTGTGCACAACAGAAATACGAATAAATCGGTGAGAAACGACCTCACCACTCCCAACGCGTGGAAAGCCAACGCCCACCTTGGCAGAGAGAGCAAACGTGACTGAGAACAGCAACCCGTCCCACCCGAGGAGGCCTCGCAGGGTTTCATCACCGCCCAGCTCCGCGGCCATCACTCACTCTTGACAGGAAGGGGGAGCGGGGGGGGGGGGGGTGTTTGAGCAAGAGCAGAACCCTGTCCGATGATTTACCGATCGAAGCCAATTACAGTCGTTGCGTCTGAACTGGATTGAGTTTCTCCGAAATGACTTTTCAAAGCAAAGACACGAGTGCGCCTCCGCGACGCTGTCTTTTCTCCCCGATCGCCCGTAACACAGCCCCAGACCGCTTTCCTGACCCACTGAGCTTCCAAGGGGCAGTGGTGAAGGCACAAATCAGGTGGAAACCTAGAGCCGAAACACAAAGCTACAGAGAGGGCCAGCCTGGCTCTGCCGGACGGCGCGTGCCCGGAGCCCCGCGCGGCCACTCGTCCATGGGGGTGCGCGGCACCAAACTCCTTGGGTGGTTTCCCCGTGGATGCGACCGGCCACGGAGCTGCTCCGCCTGCCATCTGTGATCTCCCCTCCAGCCTTCCTTCCGAGGCCTTCCCAGGTGTTCAGGTTGGCTCCACTCCCATCACCCTGGAGGGCGAACCCCCCTCCCCACATCACTCAAATAAAAATCAAGAAAGGAAGGAAGGAAGAGAGAGAGAGGGAAAGAAAGAGAGGAAGGAAGGAAGGAAGGAAGGAAGGAAGGAAGGAAGGAAGGAAGGAAGGAAGGAAGGAAGGAAGAGAGAGAGAGGGAAAGAAAGAGAGGAAGGAAGGAAGGAAGGAAGGAAGGAAGGAAGGAAGGAAGGAAGGAAGGGAGGGAGGGAGGGAGGACAGTGAAACTTGGTAGATGCCATAAACTAATTGATCTCATTTCTCTAGCCCAGAGGTTCTCAACCTGTGGGTCGTGACCCCTTTGGCGGTTGAACGACCCTTTCACAGGGGTCGCATAAGACCATCCTGCCTATCAGCTATTTCCATGACGATTCATCGCAGTAGCCACATGACAGTGATGAAGTAGCAACGAAAATAATGTTATGGTTGGGTCACAACATGAGGAGCTGTATTGAAAGGGCCAGAAGGTTGAGAACCACTGCCCTAGCCGATCACAGCTTGAAACGTCTTTCAAAATCCCTAACTCCCAACAAGCTTTCCGAGATCTCTGTTTGAAGTCTCGCTGCAATTTACCCCGAGATGTTGGCGGAACCTGAAGTGAGACAACCATCTGGTACGTGGTCATCTCTGTTTCCCATGAAAGTGAAATTAAAACCAGTCTCAGCCCATCGCCGCCGCCACGTCCCAGTGGCTGAGAGGGCCTGGGAGCGGCTCCGGCCTCCCCGCCGACCACAGCGCTCATTCCGCATCGCGGCCCGGGTGACACTGAGCTATGACACCGCCGCCTCCATGTCATATTTCACACGGAGTGGCAAGCCGTTTGATGATTTCTCTTTCAAGGAGAACCCGGGAAACGATGGCGAGGCCACGCTCGCTTTTTGAAGAAAATTGTAACTGACCCAAGGCAATCCTGGGACTACAGCGTCAAAATAGCAAACAGATGTTGACTCGTTTTGACGGGCGTCCGAAGGCAGCGACCCGTGCGGTTCCGACGGGCCATGGTGATGCCAGCCGCCTGCTAATTACATTCGAAAGATGCCACTCCAGCGGGCTTGTGCTTTCCTTTCGTTTCTCCACACCCCCCACCCCAACTTGGAAGTTCATGAAGTTTTTAAACCAAGTTTCCTCAGTCAGTGACTGACCCCCCACTTCTCCCCAACCCCCCAACCCCCACCCCTTTCCTTATTCCCCCACACGACTAGAAACTGCTTAACCCTCATGAACAATCTGGGACTTCAAAAGCTATCTGTAAGATCATCTCTTTCCGAAAATTCGCGGCACACATTCAAGGGAAATTCTATTTTGCGTATCCCTTCTTCGTCATCAGATGAAAATATTCTGCATTTGCTGTTCCTATGAGGAATGTTTGCTGGGAGGTTATTCCCATTATAAGAAGATGCCGCCGGCTGGCGTGGCTCCGTGGTTGAGCGTGGACCTAGGAACCAGGAGGTCAAGGTTTGGTTCCCGGTCAGGGCACATGCCCAGGTTGTGGGCTCCATCCCCGGCAGGGGGCGTGCAGGAGGCAGCCGATCCATGAACCTCTCTCATCTCTGAGGTTTCTATCTCTCTTCCTCTTCCTTCCTCTTTGAAATCAATGAAAACTATATATCTACTAGAGGCCCTGTGCATGAAATTCATGCACTTGAGGCAGGGAGGGGTCCCTCAACCCGGCCTGTGCCCTCTCCCAGTCTGGGGGCCCTCAGGGGATGTCTGACTGATGGCTTAGTGCCAGTAGTCAGACATCCTTGGTGCTGCCGCTGATGCGGGAGAGGCTCCCACCACCACTGCTGGGCTCCCTGTGGGAGCGCACTGACCACCAGGGGGTACCTCCTGCATTGAGCATCTGCCCCCTGGTGGTCGGTGTGCATCATAGCGGCCCGTCATTCCGCCATTCAGTCAATTTGCATATTGGCCTTTTATTTTATAGGATATATACTTATGGGCCATAATGAGAAAATGGCATCTTTCTGGCCTGGTCCATGTCCATCCAAGAGGGAGGAGACGGACTAAAAAGGGCAAAGGCAAGCTCTCCCCCGCCCCATCATGATCTTGGCTCCATGTTCCCCAATCATGGTACCCACTGCGGATGGAGAACGCAGTCAGCTGAGTAGACAGGGAAGATGCGGGGTCTCGCTCTCTTTTCAAGCCGACCGTCACATCATCAGGTGTCTCAGCAAGGCGAGTGTGGAGAAGGGTTTCCCAAAGCGTAGTTCCCGGATGTATTGCTGTCTCTCTCTTTCTCTCTCCTTCTCCCTTCTTCCCTGAAATGAATAAAAATATGTTTAACTTTTTTTAAAAAAAAAAGCCAAAGGCATTCAGGATCAAAATGAGGAGGGTTGCCAGGGCCTCTCACGATGAGCTCAGTAAACACATGCGCCCCAGCCACTAGCTCTGTCTGGCTGTTGTTTTCTCCTGCCTGATGCATCCAAGTCAAGTTGTCAAAGATGAACGTCCCCCAAAGCACTTCCTAATGAGATTCAAACTTCGCCCGTTAAATGTCAGATGTATACAGAGCCTCCTATTTGCATTGCTAACTGACCTCTTTCAAAGCCAGTTGACATTTTTGGCTTTTTTTTATGAAAAGTGCTCCTGATCGGTTCACTGTAAAGCGGAATTGATTTGTCTTATGGGAAGAGACACACTTCGCCATCGTACGGCTCCTCCATATCAGCTGCAGTGCCCACAACAATGGATTCGACTCCTCTTATATTTCCTGAATATTAACTATGAATCAGATTCCATCTGAACACCACTCTTAAACCCCCCCCCTTTTTTTCTTTCTTTTAAATCCTCACCTGAGGATATTTTTTCCATTGATTTTTAGAGAGAGTGGAAGAGAGAGGGAAAGACAGAGAAATATCAATGAGAGAGAAACACATCGATTGATTGCTTCCTGCATGCGCCCGGACCAGGGCCCAGGCCGGGGAGGAGCCTGCAACGGAGGTCCGTGCCCTTGACCCGAATCCAACCCGGGACCCTTCGATCTGCAGGCCGAGGCTCTATCCACTGAGCCAAACTGGCTAGGGCACAACCCCTTCATCTCACAATAAAGTGCTGCTTAGCTTCTAACAATCTGTCCTGTCTTTTACAAGGATTCATTAATACAGGCGTCTTTGCTAGACAAGGGCCTCACCCTGAGTCCTATATGGGAACCTGCGGGGCAGCCTGGGCTGGCGGTCAGCTAAGCTCTGAGTGATGACCAGGCAGCTGCAGGTCAGCCCTGAAAGCCAGCAGAAGTCACGTGAGCACTCGGCCACCAGCGCGCGGGCCTTGCTCTCCCGGCCTTTGTAAGAGCTGCCGTTTTGCTGGGGCCCGTGTTGATTTATCACCAAAGGAGCAGCCCTCACAGCTCTTACTGCCACCCAGGGCATCGATCTGAATCTCACCAGTGGACCCTGTAGAGATGGAAGATGTGCAGCCGTCTGGTCACAGCGCCCCCTAGCGCTTCCCCGAGAAAGTGACTCTTCAGGAAGAAGCATTGGTCCTTCAGCCCGCCCCGGGGGGTTAATGAGTTTGGCACTGACCCCAGGCATCCATGAACTTTTCCCCAACAGGGTTCTTGCGCGCCATCAAGAAGATGAACAGCTTGTTCTTCAGGTTGGCCGTCCCCGTTCTCTCCCCAGACACCCCGATTCCCCTCGACAGCCTGTGGGAATGAGAAGACGGTATCACATAGCTCCATGGGGATGGCAATGCGCCTGCCGGCCGGGTGTCTCAAGGGGAGGGAGGCGGGAGGGGGGCGGTTCTGGTCTGAAGAACAGTGGGAGGAGTCAAAGTGTACGTCTCCTCTCACTTCTTATCTCAGTTCCCATAGAAAAGTCTCTGCTGAAATACAGGTCCAGACAGAGTCCACCCACAAAAACGAAGAAAAATGACCGTTCGGGTCCAAGGGGAGAGAGCACTTCGTGAGCCCAGACTTCACAGAGGGAAGCGCGGTTTTGGAAAATGCAAAACGGGATCTTGTTCTTGCTTATCAGCACCCCTGGCTTCACGCTTCTTTCCCACTAACTCGAACGCACGAGGCAGAGATGGTGGCGGTTGACGTAGAGCGAAATAGGCCTAACAGGTTGCCTCACAGAACCGCCTAGAACCCTAAAGGGATCCGCAGTTGACCTACGAGCCACCTGGGTGGAAACGCGCAGTGCACTTATCTGCAGGTTTTTTTCAGTAAGTACAGTCATGGTGCTTTTTCTTCCTTAGGATTTTCTCAATAACATTTTCTTTTCGCTAGCTTATTTTAGGGTAAGAATACAGTATATAATATACAAAATAGTCCAGTCCATAGTAGACTATTCGTACAGCTGGCCCTCCACATCCACAGACTCTGGACCGTGGATTGGAAATACTGTTTCCAACCCTAGCCGGTGTGGCTCAGTGGAGAGAGCACCAGCCTACGGACCAAATGGACCTGGGTTCGATTCTGGCCAAGGGCGCGTACCTCGGTGGCAGGCTCCTCCCCGACCTGGGCCCTGGCCAGGGCTCATACAGGAGGCAACCCATCGATGTGTTTCTCTCACATCGATGTTTCTCTCTGTCTCTCTCACTCTCCCTAAAAGTCAATGGAAAAATATCCTCTAGTGAGGATTAACCAAAAACAAATAAAGAAAAATAAAAAAGAAAGAAAATACTGTTTTCAGCCTGGCTGGTGTGGCTCAGTGGTTGAGCATCGACCTTTGAACCAGGAGATCACGGTTCGATTCCTGGTCAGGGCACATGCCCGGGTTGTAGGCTCCATCCCCAGTGTGGGGCGTGCAGGGAGGGAGCCGATCCGTGATTCTCTCTCATCATGGGTGTTTCTCTCTCTCTCCCTCTCCCTTCCTCTCTGAAATCAATAAAAATATATATTTAAAAAAGAGAGACCTAGATAAGACATTGAGAAAGACTAGCTCGAGGAGACTAGAAAACACTGGGCCACCCCCCAACGTCCGTCACATCCAAACCTAATGACAGCTGCCCCGAGCAAGTGGCCTCCCTGCCGTGCGGTGAACCCCACCACCCGGCCCGTGGGATGATGGATGGTCCGAGCCCTCCGGCCCACCCAGGGCTCTGCGCGCTTGGCAGGCTCCCTCCCTGGTCCGGCTCCTCGCAGATCTAATCCGAGGACTCCCCTCCCCGCCCAGAAGCCTGAGTCAAAAAAGGAAACGAAAAGCCTCAGCTATGCTCTGTCTCCCGGGGGATAAGAAGCTGTTTTTCTGGGAGGAAACCTCCTTTTTCCTCTTTATCTCGGCCCTGCCCCAGCCACCACCCGTCCCCTTCCCGTCTGAGCCCAGCCATCAGCCAGCGGCCCCTGCAAGCAACAAGCAACGTTCACCTTCTGGGAGGTGGGGGAGGAAATGTTTCTGACACCCAGGCCGCTGGTCTGCAGAGGGAAGAGGACATTTTCCGATCACCGTCGAGTTGTTATCACTTGTTTTGGAAAATCTGGCTTTCGCAAGTCATCCTACCTGGACGTTCCAAAGCTGTACTGAGCGGGGAACCACCGGCTTGTTGAGCCTCGGAGACCTTCCCTTGATCTCCTTTTGCTTTGGGTTGAAACATGGGCGTCCGAAGGAAAAGAAGAATTCACACTCATCAGCTACATTCTTGTTTGCCTTCGCCTAAGGCCGTGGTCGGCACACTGCGGCTGGGCAGACCACGGCTCCTGAGCCACATGCGGCTCTTTGGCCCCTTGAGTGTGGCTCTTCCACAAAATACCGACTTCTGCGCACGGGCCACGAAGTTTCAATCGCGCTGTACGTGCGCGCCCGCACGTGGTATTTTGGGGAAGAGCCACACTCAAGGGGCCAAAGAGCCGCATGTGGCTCGCGAGCCACGGTTTGCCGACCATGGGCCTAAGGGCACATTGCAGGTTGGCGACTTACAGCCCGCGTCCCAGGACTCCTTGGCACCCCCTATACACGGACCTTTTATCCCAGTGGTTCTCAACCTTGGCTGCCCATTAGAATCACCTGGGAATCTTTTTAAAATCCTCATTTCTGGGCCTCCTCCTCCGGAAATTCTGTTTCTCTGTTACTCATGTTGTGGCCCCCACCCCATCACAGAGAAACAGAATTCCCGGAGGAGGAGGCCCAGAAACCAGGATTTTAAACAGATTCCCAGGTGATTCTAACGGGCAGCCAAGGCTGAGAACCGCTGTTTTATTGGGTGGCAGAGAGACCAATCCTCTTGGAGAAATCGGTTACTTCCTGGCTCAGTTTTATCTTGGTTTCCAAATATTTAACCTGTTTTCCATTCTAATGGGTGTGTGTGTGTGTATGTGTACAAATAACGTCCATTACACCCCAAATTCGCTAAGGAATATGGAGAGTCATTTCCCCCATGATTAAGCATGCATGCATTGTGTGGGGCTTGGGAAATAAAGCTGTACCATTCCAGGCAGACGAGGCAAATTTTAGACATAGCCGGTTTGGCTCAGTGGATAGAGCATTGGCCTGTAGACCGAAGGGTCTCGGGTTCGATTCCATTCAAGGCCACATGCCCAGGTTGTGGGCTCGATCCCCAGTAGGGGGCATGCAGGAGGCAGCCAATCCATGATTCTCTCTCATCATTAATATTTCTCTCTCCCTTCCTCTCTGAAATCAATAAAAATATATTATTAAAAACAACAAAACACACACCCACCATTCTTCAAGTTTAAAATAAATTCAAGGACTAGTTCAAGCACATCACTAGCCCTTCAAAGGTCTATCAACCAACCTATTCTAGCTTTAAAGATAAAAAGGTAGTTTTCTGACGAAAACCAGAGACATCTCATGATTGACAATGTAGCAGAGGTCGATAGTTGAATGACCTCTAAATTAAAAACCCATTTCCTCCCCGTCCCCTATACCCCCCTGGGCAAAGGCTTGGAGGCATTCGTGAATGACAGAGTCACAAATGGACTCTGGGAATTGTGCTTAATCCCAATGGCCCACATCTCCATCCAGGCTTCTGCGAAGGACAGAGCCCTGGCCAATGGCCCGGAGTCTTCCTCCCTCCGCAATCTCCCCCTGCTCTCCATGTGGCCCCCAGGAAAGATGCACCCAAATGGCAGTCTCCTCAAATTACAATTTGGAGAAATACCGTCACTCACCACCCGAGTTTCTTTCCGCTAATTAGTGTCGGGGAAGAAATAACACAGCGCTCGTCCTGACCGGTTTGGCTCAGTGGATAGAGCATTGGCCTGCGGACTCAAGGGTCCCAGGTTCGATTCCAGCCAAGGGCATGTGCCTGGGTTGCGGGCACATCCCCAGTAGGGGGTGTGCAGGAGGCAGCTGATCGATGTTTCTCTCTCATGGATGTTTCTAACTCTCTATCCCTCTCCCTTCCTCTCTGTAAAAAGTCAATGAAATATATATTGGAAAAAACCCCAAAAAACATAGCGCTCACATAAGACACGGTTCTGAAGCCTACATTTTTCTGCACACCTTCGCCTCGTCAGAGGCCCAGGCCCCCCAGTGTGTTTTGGGAACAAGCAGGCCCGCAGTGGCAAGGCCTCCCGGGAGGATTGGCTGCTGCACTTGGAAATGAGCACGTGAACGGATGGGCTTCGTTCCCAATACATTTCAAACTTCCCATCCAAGTCCGATTGTGCTGATGGCAGTCAAACCACATCGCCGCATCGATTCAAAGAACCTGCTGATGGAGTAGAAAGGAATCCATGGCAACCGGGTAACGACAAGGACAATTACCCGCGTCTCAGCAAGTCACGCCAGAATGTGCTGAGCTCAGGCGGCCGCGCGCCAACGAGGAGCTCTCGTCGCTGATACTGACAGTTGGACGAGACACGTGCTGCGATTTCACTGTTGCACCGGACAAGGTGCTGTTGGCTCGATACCGCGTTTCCCGACACGGAAGCTGGGAACCGGCTCCTTCCTGGTCGTCGCCTGATACGTGGTGTTAGATCCGGAGGGAAGCGCGCGGCCAACTCCCGCAAGCAAAGCCCCGGGGACCTGCTGCCTCGTTTAGTTGTTTTATTTCTCCACGGGCACGCGGGGGTGTTACAACCACAGGACTGAGCCCGGCTGGCGCGGCTCAGGGGTTGAGCATCAACCTATGAACCAGGAGGTCACAGTTCGATTCCTGGTCATGGTCGGGTTGCGGGCTTGATCCCCAGTGTGAGGCATGCGGGGGGTGGCGGGGGGAGGCAGCTGATCCATGACTCACTCTCATCATTGATGTTTCTTTTTTCTTTTTTAAAAATATATTTTTATTGCTTTCAGAGAGAGGAAGGGAGAGGGAGGGCGAGAGAGATAGAAACATCCACGATGCGAGAGAATCATGGATCGGCTGCCTCCTGCACGCCCCACACTGGGGATCCAGCCCGCAACCCGGGCATGTGCCCTGACCAGGAATCGAACCCTGACCTCCTGGTTCCTAGGTCGACACTTAACCGCTGAGCCACGCCAGTTGGGCCTGATACGCTTAGTAACACTCTGTGTGCCTGTCCCACGATCGTAGACCCGAACAAAGTGAGGGGACCACACCCACCGGGATGATGTAGGCTGGAGTCTGCAATGAGGTAAAGCTGAGGCAGGGATGGTAGGGCCCCCCCATCGGTCACCTAGAGAAACGAAGGGGTTACCTGCCCGGTTATAAGAGAAGAGCCACACCGCCATGGGAAGTTTGGGTTACAAATCGATTTTATTTCATAACTGCATTGTCGGGCACTTTATGGGAATGCGTAGTTCATCCAATATTCATATCTGCATATTTATTTTTAAAATTCCCCCAACAATCCTTTTCTACACAATGTTCTCTCAGTAGTAGTCAGCCTTTGAGATGATTCCTACTGCAGCCTCCAGGACGCAAGCACAGTGGAGCCCGTCTCCATGCCCCGTGTCTCCAGAGGGCTCAGGCCTTCTAAACAGCTACTGCGTTAAAGCAAAAGAAACACACGAGGGGCAAGGTGAACTCGGAACCCCTCGCGAGCCGCGTCTGCAGGAAAGCCGGGTGCACGGGAAGCTGGGGGGTCTCGCCCACGTCTTGCCCGCCTGCGGTGTCAGCACCGAAACCACAGCCGATGCAAGAAAGCTCGTGTTTGGCGTCCGATGGTGAAATGGGTTGCAAGTCAAGCGTGTAGAAGGCGGGGTGTGTTCCCTGAAGGAGGCCGATGGAGGGGTGTGGTCCCTGGAGGACGCACCCAGCCTCCTGGGTCCCATCCTCGACGTCACGGGACCAACCAGAGGCCGATTTGTTCGTGTCCCGCGTTGTCCCTTCTTGAGGGACACAAACAGGTGACCCCACGGAGAACGGGAGTTCCCCGGACCGAGAGACTGAGGGGTGTCTCACATCAACGAGGTAACCTTTTGTGGTTCTGCAGCCTTTGAAGACAAACGATTGTGCGGCTCGCGATTCCTTCACTCCACGCACGGAGCGAGCACAGCATCCGGCGGACGCCGCCGCTCAGTACCTCTGAATTGGTACCTTCACTTTGTTTTGCTTGCTTTTTGGTAGATTTGCATATGGTATCCTGGTTACAGAACTCCCACGGTGCTTTTCTGCTGGATTCAAGTATCGTAAAGGTAGAAACCTCGAGAAGCTGGGAGGTGCAACAGACTGTACAACACACACAAAGAAATGAACTTCATTCACAGGCGGTGCCCAGCTGCGGGCGTCGCCCGACAAATGCCCCTTCGATTGGCGTGGCGCAGGCTGGGCATTGTTCAATGGGCATGTAGCATCCAGACGCTGCCCCGTGCCCGTGTCCTTTAAAAACACAGCATGGCCAACCCTCACCTAAGGCTGCGGATTCCTCTTGCATATTTATTGTTGCTGAGGCAGTTCGCGAGGATGCACAGTCCACAATTATTTTAAATAAACAAACACACTTCTCCTGCCAACCACAGAAACACTATACATTTTTTTTCCCCCTAAAAACATCACCGGGGGCATTACTACATACAGTTTTACACAAATACCGAACAACAACACCTTAAGGCGTCTGCTACCAAAGCAGGTTTGCATATGTATCTGAACGAAATGATGCAAGAAATGATATTGCACAAAAATCCTATCGTTTTCAACATGAAACATCCTTCTTTCTAAACACACAGAATTCTCTAGAACAAATCAAGATGCCGACCGGTTTGGTCAAAACCATCCTCTCTCTCAAACAGGCTTGAAGACACAGACATTGACCAGAGGGCGGGCTCCGCGTCAGACAGACCCCACTACTGACCCCATTGGAAAGAACCCCTTGCTATGTCATGAGGCGCTTTGGAGAAATTAGATTTGGGGACTCAGCTGACATTCTTTTTTTTTTTTTTCTTCACGTGACATTCTTAAACTTGTGTTCCCATGGACAAATCTCGGCCCAGAATCAAGGTGTCTTATGCTAAACAAAATGGCAATCACATCCAAAAATGTATTCATGAGAGTAATTCCACCCCCCCCCCCCAAAAAAAAAAAATCCAGATTTTTCTAGAAGAGAAGGAAGAGCTACTGATGTTGAGAATATTCACAGTTTTCTCCTCTGGCACAGGAGCCGAACTTCCTCACCCTGTTTAAGACACAACTGACTCATTCAAACCCTGGATCCTATTAGGGAGTTAGCGACAGAACTGTCACATACAGTCTTCATTCAAAAGGGAGGGGATTAGAGCCGGGCTGGCGTGGCTTGGTGGTTGAGCATTGATCTAGGAACCAGGAGGTCACGGTTCGATTCCCGGTCAGAGCACATGCCCGGGTTGCGGGCTCCATCCCCAGTGTGGGGCGTGCAGGAGGCAGCCGACCCATGATTCTCTCTCATCATTGACGTTTCTCTCTCTCTCTCCCTCTCCCTTCCTCTCTGACATCAATAAAAATATATTTAAAAAAATAAAAATAAAAGTAGGTACCTCGGGTAGCAGCATTATTCTAGATTCTTCATATAATTACAGAGAAAGGTCATGAGCTTGGACGTGGCACTGTGGTTCTGACTGAGAGCAAGTATCAGATGAAGCAGCTTTGAGAGGCTTTTTTGGTATTAGAATCTTGGGTTAATAACATCTAAGCAGAATTTATTATTATTATTATTATTATTATTATTATTACCATCATCATCATCACTATTATTGATATCTGCAATCCCTTTTAACGGGTCCCTTCGCAGCAGGGACAATGCCCACCGTTTTCTTTCCCTCCGTCCGCAGATACGGCTCCTTGCGTTTGTCCGGGACGAAGAGTCCGTGACTGCTTTCTAAATGAGAGGGCTGTTCGTTTTTAACAGAATGGCGATCATGCTATCAGCGGGTGCTTTCCTAAAACATGCGAAAGGAGGTCGCCACCCTGCTACCAACACTCCTCATGCTACTTCCTAACACTCTCCCTTAACAGAGCAAGAGCCCTGGAGTTCACACGCTGCTCTTCCTCCCCCTGCAATGCCACGGGGACCCCCGCTAAGGGCGAAGGATGCAGGCTGGGGGTGGGGGGGTGGGGAGGGGATTTCGGGGAGAACCCGGGCTCTGTGGAGGGCCCGTCTCCCTCATCTACACAAGTCTCCTCGTCGGACAAACAGGTGTTAGGTCTTCAAACACGTAAAATCCCAGCAGCAGGGGAATCTGCAAATAGCTGGCTTCATGGGAACAGATGAGAGGAGCCGAGTAGCAAAGGACACTTCTGTCCACGGCAGACCTCACGTGAATTTCACTTCCTTCCCCCCACGTCCACCGGGGCACTGGGGCGTCCAGCTGAAGAGCAGACGCTGAATACCCAACGGTTCCATGGGCTGAAACAGGGATCCTCGCTGCTGGTCTTTCGGATGGCTTCCCGGCATAGCGCGGCGAGTGTTTGGTTTGGCTTTTGTTCCTAACGTGGATGCGAAAAAGCTGACTCCGCGTGGTCAGTAAGGCACGGATCCAGCTGAAAGGACCTCGAGGGAAATGGTACCTGTGAAGGGCCGGGCAGCTCTCCCAGCCAAGGGGGGACCTAAGGAGACATGACAGCCCCATGGGCCTAGGACCGAGAAAGGACAGCAGGGAAGACTCAGGGCGTCTGAAAGGGGCGTGGACCATCAATACTGACTCACGAAGCCCGGCCGGTGTGGCTCAGTGGTTGAGCATCGATCTATGAACCAGAAGGTCACGGTTCGATTCCCGGTCAGGGCACAGGCCCGGGTTGCAGGCTCGATCCCCGGAAGGGGGCGTGCAGGAGGCAGCCGATCCGTGATACTCTCTCCTCATTGATGTTTCTCTCTCTCCCTCCCTCTCCCTTCCTGTGAAATCAATAAAAAATATATTTAAAAATAAATACTGATTCATTGATTGTGATGAACGGACCATCCATACTGACCTGGGCTATTAGAACAGGGGAACGGTGGGTAGGGATGGACCGGAGCTCAGGACCTCCTTGACAATTTTCCTGGAAGTTTAAAACGTCTAACATGTAAAGTCAGTTACTTTAAAGCCCAATTTGAAGATATAAGCAATTTAGAGAAGTATTAGTTAAGGAAAGAAAAAGATCAGAACTTAAAAAGTCAGGACAGTGTGGGTGGCCTTTGGCTCTCTGAGGGGAGGGAGGAGAGGGAGGGTGAGGGAGGAGGGGGGAGGGCCTCCCCGAGAGGCTGGGGGGAGGCGTGGAAAGTGTCTTGTGTGTAAACAGGAGGCATTCCCTTCACGCTGTCGTGCAAGAAGCTCCCTGTGTGAAAGGCATGGACCCGGAGACTTGTTTTTTGGAAGACGTGGCTGCAGCGTCCACAAGAGCTTTTCATTAAAAACAAAAACAAAAAAAACACAAAAAAGAGAGATTTTTGTCCTGGACTCAATGACTAGAAAGGCATTATTGCTCCGCAGGCCACGTCTAACGTCTCTGGGAGGGTTGACAGGCGATTCCATGAGTGGCTACATTTGCTTACTAGCGACGGAAGATTAAGGCAATCGTGGGTCAAGAGTTTCAGCAGTTGGAGGGGAGTTCGGATACGTTTAGCTAACTGGATCGGTTCCTGGAGTAGCGCCGGTCACGTGCAAGGCTTCCGTACGCCTCCTCCATTTAAATAAAATGCAGGGCGGTAAGCACCAATCCTGGGAAGTCACGTGTCCAATGATAATCTCCACACACACACACACACACACACACACTAGTACCTGACTGAAGAGCACAGTAGAAGAAGTAGCTTTCACCCCGAAAGATCAATGGGTCGCATGGACCCACCAGATCCGCGGGTGATGTCTCCCATGAAAACGAAAATGTCTAGACAACAGTGAGCGTTGCCATGCCTACAAGTAACTGTTTACTGCACAGTCCCGTGGGACCCTCCAGTGTCTCCCGAGACGCGTGGACGCCTGAGGCTGGCCCTCAGTTCTTGACAGAGGCCTGGTTTCCACTCGTGCTTCCCCCCGGAACGTTCCCGTCGGGCTGGAAGGCGGGCACCACGGCGCACAGCGACGCGGCTTCGTGGAGCGGCCCAGGGTCTCCCGGAACCCCCTGGACGCCGTTCCCTTCCTTCTCCCATGGGACCGAGGAGGACGGCCGGCGCTCGAGGCTGGGGATCAGCAGATCATCTGGGGCCTGGCTTAGTGTTTCCTCCTTGTCTGCTTTTCCTTCCTCAGTCCGGGCAGCGTCCGGTGGAGCCCGCGGGACACCCAGCTCAGAGGGGGAGGCTGGCTGGTCGGCCCCATGAGGGCCGCCCCCGGGGGCCCCGTCGAGGGGCCTGGCACTGTTCTCCTCCTTCAGGCTGAAGAGCGAGCCCGTGGCACAGCTGGAGCTGGCCCGCTTCCTGGGGGACGGGGGCAGGTGTCGGCCGTGGAGGGCGCTGTCATCCTGGCCCCGGTGCCAGTCGCCTTGGTCCCCGGACCCGCCACAGAGGGCCGCCAGGTTGTCCTCGCTTGGGGCGTTGGATTTATTCTGGAAGAGGAAACAGCCCATTCAGGAACGTCTTTGATACCATGAGAGCATCACTTGAGCGACTGTCCATGATTTTATTTAGTTCTTTTTTTAATCCTCATCCAAGGATATTTTTTAAAAATATATATATTTCCATTGATTTCAGAGAGGAAGGGAGAGAAAGAGAGGAGAGAAACATCAGTGATGAGAGAGAATCATGGATCGATGCCTCCTGCACGCCCCACACTGGGGATCGAGCCTGCAACCCGGGCATGTGGCCTGACCAGGAATCAAACTGCGACCCCCTGGTTCCTAGGTCGATGCTCAACCACTGAGCCACGAAAGCCGGGCTAGCTCTAGTGTTTTTAAAGCATTCAGGTCAATTTGTTTAAAACTACAGCTCCGTTTTGAGGCAAGACGACAAAAATTTAGTCTAAGATCAAGGAACTTTAGAAAATATAGTGGGGACATTTCATGTTTTATAAAAGTCCCCCCAAAAAAGACAACTATAGAATTAGGTTGTCAGGAAATGCTACTACTTGGCCAAAGAATTTCAATTCCTGACAACCAGAGTTGGCTGAATAAAAGGGAAAACACTGAATATGTTTTTACTAGAATTAATTCTTCACGATTCCACGTTAGAGTATTTTTGAAGTTGGGGCACGTGTCCATTAGAGGTCCGACACTTGTATGCGCTAAGAGGACAGCCTGGGGCCGTCGCAGCCACGGGAGGGACGGGGCCTTGAACTCCGTGGCCGGAGCACCACTCACCGCAGGCTGGTAGTCGATGTTGTCCATGGAGCGGAAGAAGTCCAGGCTCTTGGCGGCCGCCAGCTTGCCCGGGTCGGAGCTGTGGGTGCTCAGCGTGTCCAGGATCTCGCCCAGCAGGTCCATCTCCCCCGAATACAGCGTCTTCCCTCGCGTCTCCACCGAGTCATCGCTTTCGTAGGAATAAGCCCCGGCCTCCTCTCCATCCTCCGAGGACAGCCTGCGGGGAAACGAGACGCGCTCTGGGGGCCGGGCGACCACACGGGCTGCTGTGCCCCGCCTCTCGCCACCTCCCTTCCAGGGCCCGCTCGGGGGAACAGCGAGAAGACGGAGGCTGGTCCATGGCCAAGTTCACCCTGGGGAGGATGTCTAGCCCAGCCACATACAGGGAGTTCCGAGCAGCTGCATTAAGAACATGCAGCCGGGCCCGGCCCGTGTGGCTCAGTGGTTGAGCGTCCACTCAAGAACCAAGAGGTCAGAGCACACGCCCGGGTTGTGCACTCGATCCCCAGTAGGGGGCGTGCAGGAGGCAGCCGATCGATGATGTTTCTCATCGACGTTTCTGTCTCTCCATCCCTCTCTCATCCTCTCTCTCTAAAAATCAACAAAAACATATTTTTTTTTAAAAAAGAACGTACAGCCGTCAAGTCTACGGCGCCTTCACCAGGAAGCAGAAAAGCCGGGATGTCACCCAGTCTGATTCTGTGGGACTTGGGACTTTGGCCTTCGAAATGGTAGATCGAGCGCTTGCACCATGTGCTGGGGTCAAGTTCATGTTCGATATTTTTATATGGTTTATCCTTGTACTTATTTAGTCGCCTGTCTTAGGGAAGAACGCATATTCCCTTGTACAGACCAAGATTGAACAGCGAGAAGGCATGTTCATTGGTCACGCCCTTGTAGGTTAACATTGAGAAGTCAAACAGACACTATTATGATTGTTATTTCCCTTATTTTATGGTAAAATTCCTCTTCACCACTGTGGGTTGCACCGTAGACGTAAGTCTCTCCGATCCCCCGGCTCAGTCTGTTTCCAGGGACTTTCCCTGTTTCTGATGCTGAACCTGCCCCCTCCCAGGGGGGTGGGGGGGGCCAGGGTATAACGTGGGTGGCTTCCTACTTCCCCTGCCCCCCGCATCCCCGACGTCCCCCACATCCGCAGCATCCTTGCTCCCCAAGAACCAGCCAGCCCAGGCCCACCCTGCTCTCCCGTCTCAAGATTCACCCCCCACAAGACGGGTGAAGAGCATCACAAGGGGGTGACATCCGATGCCTGGGGGTGCGCACTCTCAACTATCCTGTGTGACCTACGACCTCTGCCCAAGCCCCGCGGCTGGGAGGCCATCCCACCCCATTACTGACTTGCTGGCCCGGTCCACGTCCTCGTCCTCGTCCTCACACGGCGCGCCGTCGTCGAGGCTCTTGAGGGGCCTGTGTAAGCGTGCCTGCGGGACGGACGGACAGACGGCATTAGGAGGACAGCACGCCTCCTTCCCAGTCACGTGTCAAGGAACAACTTGATTTGCAAAGGAACGTTTTTTTTAAAAGACAGATTTCAGAGAGGAAGGGAGAGCGAGCGAGAGAGAGAGAGATAGAACCATCCATGATGACAGAGAATTATAGATCGACCGCCTCCTGCATGCCCCCCACTGGGGATGGAGCCCGCACCCCGGGCAGGTGGCCTGATTGGGAATCGAACCGTGACCTCCTGGTTCATAGGTCGACGCTCAACCACTGAGCCACGCCGGCTGGGCAGTCAGAAACACTTTTGTAAGCAATATGCACTCAGGGTTTTCAACGTTACCCAATAACTTGGTGAGCTGGGCAGGAAGAGAGGAGAGAGTAAGGGGCCATTTATCTCAACACGTACTCCACCTCACACTCAAAACCAAGAACGAACGAGAGGACTGAACAGGTGTATACATAGCCCACCCACCTGGTCGGTCGGTCGGTCGGTCGGTTGGTCGGTCCCTGTTTGTTCTGGGAATACTTGGCTTACAATTGATTTGGTCAACGCTCAAGAGAGACAAAAATGGCAGCTTATTCAACACAAGCATCCCAGGTGGTGTCTGCATTACCGGTTCCGTTGGCCCGGGACTTGGGTGCAATGGTTTCTGGGAGGCAGCAGGCCCAAGTCACAGAACCACCCAACTTCCTGCCCTGACCACCCCCTGCTCCTCCTGCAGTTACCATTTCTGCCGCTAGATGGCAGGCGGACCCCAATCAGGCAAAGGGCTGAGTCCATTGCAATTCAAAAGGGGGTTAGGGGGTGTGTGGGGGGGAAGGGGGGAGGAGGGCGAAGGGGGGGTGAGGGATATAGGCAGAGGAATGGGCAAATACGGTTTTTTGGACTTTATAAAATTAAGATGCTGTGACATGTGATGTGTTTGAAGGCAGCTCCTCTGTGCTACCGTCCGCATTTTAGAGTTGGGAGTGACTGAGGCTCTGACGTGTTACCTTGCCTACCCAGACTCCACAGCAAACCCCTGAGCTTATGCATTCTGGATGCTCGGACTTGCATGAAATAACGTGAGAATAAACTTTAGAACTCTACGGAATTATAATGGCAACCACCCTAAAAAAACGCATGGGGTTCGGAATTGGAAAAGAGCTTTAAAAGCACGCTTGTCGTCATTTTTGTAGGTGGGACTATAGCAAGGTACAGGAGACATCAATCCAGTTCAGATGATGATAAGATTCTATTAGCCTGGCCGGCGTGGCGTGAGCGTCGACCTAGGAACCAGGAGGTCACGGTTCGATTCCCCGTCAGGGCACATGCCCGGGTTGGGGGCTCGATCCCCAGTGTGGGGCGTGCCGGAAGCGGCCGATGAACGATTCTCTCTCATCGTTGATGTTTCTATATTTCTCTCCCTCTCCCTTCCTTTCTGACATCAATATTTAGAAAAATAATAAATTAAAAATGTTTTAAAAAGACTACCCCGAAAGGTAAATTTTATCATGAATTTTGTCTTGCACAACCATCATCTTTCAAGAAAAGGAAGTATTATCTCAAGCCCACTAGAGGGCAGCCTTGTAGCCCATTACTGGATGTTGGGGAGGGAGCTATGGAGCACAAGTTGGACTACAAGTATGTGACATGCTGGAAATTAATATTATTTCAACAATTAAAAAAAAAACAGGAGAAAATAGCTTTCTTTAAAATTAACAATGTGGCACCAATACTGTTCAATATTGGCCTTAAAAGATCAAATTTAAAAATTAGCGACATTAGCATAAGTTAGACTAAATATATGCTACGGAAAGAGTGATTTTGGGACAGAGATGCTAAAAGGTGTTTAGAAAATTCAGACAATTTTTCTTGGGCGTCTTTAAACGGGATCATACTCACATAAAACATTTCAAAAATTTTTTTTTTATCATTTAGAACTTGCGAATAGATTTCCTTATCACCTTCACTCAACATTTCAGCTTGATCGTAATAGCAGGACGCTCACTACCGAGTCCAATTAAACGAAGTGCTAAACATTTAAATTAAAAAAACAACAACAACAGGTTTGTTGGTTTGTTTTTCCTTATCACGATTCGGTTAAACATTTTTTTTCTTTTAACTTTGCAAAATGTATGTGAAGTATTCGTTCCAATGACCTGTGCCTCCTCCTTCCTACACACAGGCCCCACCCCCAGGCCATGGCGATCTTTCTCCTGGTGACGGACAATCGCTTTTCCTTGGTCGGAAGAGCGACTGGCCACTTCCAAACCAATGGCCGAGCCACTTCTTTCTCGACCAATAAAGCAATGCTGTGCAACGGGCCCTGCTTGCCATGTTCTGGAACCTACTGAGTCACCTGAGCGGGAAACGCAACCTATAATCACATTCACTTTATGCCCGCGGTTCGCTGAATTCCAATGAAGGAACGTGTGTCCTAAATACGAGACTGTCATCCACGGCCTGCGAGGCGCGAGTGGGCCGCCCTGTGGGGGCTCGATAATTGGGAGCATGCGCCTGTGTTTTCCTAGAAATTTCACAGGAAGTTACTGTCCACTGTGTCGCGCATTAACATACGAGATTCATTATCTGTGCGACGTCAGCCACCTGCTTGCTTCTATTTTTAAAGACAGGCTTCCGTCCTGGGATTCTTTCTGGTCCCCCTTCAACCAAGAAGGGGGCTTTGAAATGCCCGACTTGCAAGTGTTTCCTTGCCAAACAGGCACACGGGACCTCCACGCACCTTCCTTACAGGTGAAATCACGGCTCATCCGCTATCAAATGAGCGTGTGCCATTTCCCGCCAATCGAGGAGCAGGATGCATCCACCAATCAAGTCAGAAGGACCCAAAAAGGTAGCCAAGTTTCCTCTGAGGTGTGCATAACACCTCGCACGATGGGTAGAACAGGGAACATCCCCAAATGGTATCTGCTAGTGCACACACCTCCCTCTGTATACACTGGAGAGAAAACTACTCGTATCTCAAACCAGGAGCCTCTACGTAAAGACCCTTAAAAACAGAACAAATGCCCCGGCCAGTTTGGCTCAGTGGATAGAGCGTCGGCCTGCGGACTGAAGGGTCCCAGGTTCGATTCCGGTCAAGGGCACATGCCTGGGTTATGGGCTCGATCCCCAGTGGGGGCTGTGCAGGAGGCAGCCGATCAATGATTCTCTCTCATCATTGATTTTCTATCTCTCTCTCTCTCTCCCTCTCCCTTCCTCTCTGAAATCAATAAATATATTTTTAAAAAATAGAATGACCACACGTGGAACAGTACGTGGTGTTATTCGTAGAAACTACGGCTATTAAACACACGTCCACTTGTACACACTGCGTGTGGGTGAGAGTCTTGACTGCATTCCAAGGGGGGGCGTTGTTCACCCACAGGGACACCCCCCTTTCTGTCATGGTTCAGGCGGAGAAATAGCCTTCCTCTACATGGTCTGTGCAGCTTCGGCACAATTAGCTGGACAGGTTGGAAAGGAACCGGGCCCAGCCGTGAAGGAGTTAAGAGCGACGCCTGCCAGGGTTTCCAAAGGCCTCACAACAAAGAGCCCAGCCCTGCCCTCGCAGGGGATGGGGGTGCGTGTTTGGTTTGCTTGGGGCCATCCATCTGCTAATGTTGACGTGCAGCACAGCTAAGCTCCCGCCTACGGTGCACCCGTCCTGCTGCTGCTGCTGTGTGTGTGTGTGTGTGTGTGTGTGTGTGTGAGAGAGAGAGAGGGAGAGAGAGAGAGAGAGAGGGAGGGAGGGAGATGCAGACACACACACACACACACACAATTACTGGACTAAGACAGGCTACTATGATTACAAATGCAGCCGTTTCTTAGATGCACACACATTCGATGTATCCTTTCAAGGGATTTCTCATCCTTGGAAAATGCCCCTCGGTTTCTGCGGGGCAGCATGTAAGGCAGCATCCTAGAGGACAGACGTCGTCCAAACATCGCCCGCGAAGCCTACAGGGTCTTGTTCTGCCATCACATGGACGAGAGAAGGCCCGTGTGTGGCCGAGATCAAAACTGACGTGCAGCTCGGATCCTCACCGGACCCACCCGCCGGTGGCTGCCATGACACGGGGGACCCCCTCCCCGGGGCCTCGTTAGCCTGAGGCCACGGCCAACCCCGCACCGAAGGGGCCAGGCCTGGGCTGTACAGATGCAGCGCCTAATTGGGAGCTGTCCCCCGGACATGCCGTGCAGCCTCATCAATGAAACGGGAACCAGCCAGGCTCATCGGCACCTCCCCACGCGGTTCCCGCGGGCCGGGGGGTAGGGGATGCGCGGGTCACGCACGCGGGCTCGGAGCACACACAGTCCGGGGGTCGGTCCATTCTCGTCCACGGGACCCAGGTGGGGAAACGTGCCTTTTTCGCCTCTAAGCACACTCTGGGAATGCCAACAATCACCACCATCTCGTTCACATCCTTTGCAGAACAGATGAAAATAAAGTGTTTCAGCGACACGAGTCCGGCTGCAAACTGGGGGTGGAAGGCTCTTTCCGGAGCTGAGGCCCAGGGCGTACGGGGACAGGCCAACGGAGTCCAGATCCTTTATTTCGATAATTTCACTGACAACAAAACACATCCTCAAGGTCTGCTAGGCCAAGATGTTTCTTGGTACAAGAGCTGTATATAGATATATATTTTTTTGGTCTCAATGTGTTTGTATTGATTTCAGAGAGGGAGAGGGAGAGAGAGAGAGAGAGAGAGAGAGATAGAAACATCCATGATGAGAGAGAGTCATGGACTAGCTGCCTCCTACACGCCCCACACTGGGGATCGAGCCCCAAACCTGGGCATGTGCCCTGACCGGGAATCGAACCCTGACCTCCTGGTTCATAGGCTGATGCTCAACCATGGAGCCATGCCGGCCGGGCACGAGCTGTATATGTCTTTTCAAATCATAACCTGGGGTCTTCAAGTCATTCCTACTTAAATGGAAACAGACACCGTTAGGGCCCCGTGACGTCAGTGACTGGAGGGTGATTGTGTGACCCCGGGAAGCAGCTCCGGGGAGGGAAGGCAGCGAGCAGATGCGTGGCTACGCGCGGCCAGAAGCTAAGGACGCGTGTGTCTGTGTACACAGACGGCTGCCGAGTCGGGAGCGCCTGTGGCCGCCACCTCGCACACACGCTCTCTCTAATGCCTGCGGCACCCTGGGGAATGACAGGGGTTGTCATCCCCGTCTCCCAGGCGCCCGAAGCGAGGCTCGGGGATGCTGTGCTCTGCTCAGTGCCAAAGGCTGGGACCTTCTTCAAAGTCAGGGGTGTCTGGCTCAGAACCCCACCCCCTGGTCCCTCAGGGCCCCGCCTGACACCCCCCAACGCGAAGGCCAGGCAGCGGCTTCAGAACCGGGGTCCCAGAGTCAGTCTGTCCCCCGTTCCACCCCTGCTGCTCTGTGTACCACCTGCAGACCTGTGGGCAGCGGGACCCCTCCCTCCCTGAGAGTTTGCTGATTCTAGATCCCGCCTTTCGCCACCTGCAACTGTCCCGAGAAATGCTCCCCTACCTCCCCGAAGATCTCAACGTGCCCAGACCCTGGTGCTATTCCACTCGGGGAGACGGGGGTAAGAGAACCCCTCCTCTTCACATAGAAACCCGCTCCCCGCGGTAAAGACAACGCACAGGCTCCCAGATCGAGGCAGCCCACCTTCTGCGAAAGTTAACTTTCTAAGAGGCGAGAGCCCGAGACGGATAGGAACTGAACGTCCTGGGAGCAAGACTGAGACGCCGATTACAAACCCATCAGTCATTTACAAGCGAGTACAGTGGGGCCTTGACTTACGAGGGTCCCGGCTAATGAGTTTTTTGAGATACCAGCTGTCTCTCCTCCGATTTTTTTGTATTGAGTTGACAGAGTAATTTGAGTTAACGAGCTCCTTAACGAGCTCGGTCTCGGAACGAATTAAACTCGTAAGTCAAGGCCCCACTGTAAATGTTTCCCAGCTGATGGCAGTGGGTAGAAGAGGTTGCCTCACTGACGGAATCATCATCATCATTATTTAACATTGTTAACTAGTTATTTAAATATAGTTTATAATTTTTACGTTTTTTGTTGTTTTTTAGAGAGAGAGGAAGGAAGAAGCAAAGAGAAGAAACATGGATTGCTGCCTCCCGCACGCCCCCTCCCGGAGGCCCGCGGGTGGGCAGCCGTACCTGGGTGAGCCTGCGCTTCTCCCGGCTTGCCCCCTTGTCGTTGTGTAAGGTGTAGACCGGGGTGTACTGCACAAAACCGGAGTAGGCCCCACACTCGTCCTCAGTCTCCTGCAGGTGGAGAGAGACGAGGAGTGGTGTCAGAACGCTGCCTGGATGACTGACGGACGCTCTTGGGTTCCTCAACCAAGCATCCGTCCGACACAGACATAAATAACAAAGGAACACCCAGGCTGCACGCCTAAAGGCTCTATTTAGAAAAATAGGTCCCCCTGCATTGTTCTGTGTCGTGAATGAACAATTTCCAGAATAATCTCTATTTTGAGTAATTTGAGTCAAACGCATACGAGGATCATTCACCCTCCGTCGCGACCATGGAAGTTTTGAGTGGGATTATTGGTCTCCGAAGGCACAATTTCAAAACAGAATAACCGATAAAAAAAAAAACTGCGGAGATGTAATATGTAATCAAATCAAACAGACATACACACAGACGCATAAATATGCATATATATGCGATGTTCGCAGAGTCCAGTACACACCCTCACACACAAACCTTTGTCAATGAAGGACAAGCGTAGTGTAAAGCAGCTACTGCTGGAAAGAGCTCATAGACCGACCAGTGGTTCTCAACCTTCCTAATGCCGCGACCCTTTAATACATACAGTTCCTCATGTTGTGGGGACCCCCAACCATAAAATTATTTTCGTGGCTACTTCGTCACTGTAATGTTGCTACTGTTATGAATCGTAACGCAAATATCTGATATGCAGGATGTATTTTCATTGTTACAAATTGAACGTAATTAAAGCATAGTGATGAATCACAAAAACAATATGTAATGATATATTCAATATGTGTTTTCCGAATGGTCTTAGGCGACCCCTGTGAAAGGGTCGTTCGACCCCCAAAGGGGTCGCGACCCACAGGTTGAGAACTGCTGTCATAGACCAAAGGAGGGCATTCATGGCTTAATTCTGCACTCCAAATCATCTTCTTTTAAAAAATCATTAGCTTCACCCGGCCGGCGTGGCTCAGTGGCTGAGCGTCGACCTAGGAACCAGGAGGTCAGGGTTCGATTCCCGGTCAAGGCACATGCCCGGGTTGCAGGCTCGATCCCCAGTAGGGGGCGAGCAGGAGGCAGCCGATCCATGACTCCCTCTCATCACTCATGTTTCTCTCCCTCTCTGCCTGTCCCTTCCTCTCTGAAATCAATAAAAATACCTACCTAAAACAATTTTTTTTTCTTAAATACATAAACAATGATCGGCTTGCAGCAAAGCATTTTGGGAGGGGTAGCTATATCAAGGCCATGAACTTTACGGGAACAACACCTCCTGTTAGAAGAGTATCTTTGAAGATCTCGGGAGCCCTGCGATAAAATATGCAAGCGATCAAGAGATGGCTCCGTGGGCGCACGCAGCCCGGCAGGCGGTTTCCAGGGGGCTTGTTAGGAAAAAGCCGTTCCCAAGCACAGGGCTAAGCACACTTCAAAAGTCATTAAACGCACACATCCGAGTGGTCTGAGAGGTCTGAGCGCCAACCCTTCGCGAGCGGGAGGAGGAGGCCCACCTTGTGTTTCAGCTTGCTCTTCACTTCCTTGATGCCCTGCTTGGCGTGGCTTTTTGCCTGGAAAACAAGAATCCGATTGTCAGGCTCAGAACGCTCCTTTTGCCACGTGAAGAACGAGTCCCCAAGCCCTGGCCGGTTTGGCTCAGTGGGTAGAGCGTCGGCCTGCAGACTGGGGTCGATTCCCGGGCAGGGCACATGCCTGGGTGGGTTGTGGGCTCGATCCCCAGTGTGGGGCGTGCAGGAGGCAGCCGATCCATGATTCTCTGTCACCACTGATGTTTCTCTCTCTCTCTCTCCCTCTCCCTGCCTCTCTGAAATCAATACAAATATGCTTAAAAATAAAACAATGAGGAGCCATTGCTAGCTTTTATAAATAAAACTAGAGGTCCGATGCAGGAAAATTCATGCAAGAGTAGGGCTTCTTCCCCCGGCTGCTGGCACCGGCTTCCCTCCAGCACCCAGGATCCAGGCTGGCTTCCCCCGGGCTATCTGTAGGCACCTGGAACCCGGCTGGCTTCCCTCCAGCCCCAGCTTCGTCAGGAAGGACATCCGGAAGACGTCCGGTCTAATTAGCATATTACCCTTTTATTATTATAGATATCCTCTCTATATAATGACACCATTCGAGCACTTGGATTTCTTTTGGTCAGTGTTATTTCTGATTTTTGACCATCGTATTTCAAAGGAAAGGAGGGAACATTCGAGACTGACAGGTCTCTCGGCTAAAACCATGCCGTAAAATTTTACCGGTGGGGTTTTTAAGTATCCAATGAAGACTCACGTATTTATATGCTGTCCGCACCGCGGGGGTCGCTCTGGTCATCGCAGAGTTGAACAGGGCGCCTCCTTTCTGCAAAGGAAACACAGACACTCATTTCCAAATACGGTCGACCAGATGCCCTGGAAACAAGCACGGGTGATAGGGTAGAAAAAAAGCTTTCATCATAGGTTCAACGAAGGCCTACAAAACAGCAACAATGAGAGAGGCTCATGGACCGGCTGCCTCCTGCACACCCCCCACTGCGATGGAGCCCGCAATCCAGGCCTGTGCCCTTGGCTGGGAATCAAACCGTGACCTCCTGGTTCATAGGTTGACGCTCAACCACTGAGCCACACCAGCTGGGCTCACCCTGGAAGGTGAAGCCTACTGCAGCGACACGGCCAGTAACAGGTGTATATTTAAAGCGTCATAAAGAAATACGACTATTTTCACGTTGGGTAATAAAGACTCGATTTGTGGAAGAGGGGCTTTATATATTTGAAAAAAACTGTATTAACAAAAAAAACTGTACCGGAAAGGAAAAAGTCCCCCCCTCCCCAAATCTCACTATTCCACTCAATTCCCTGTTTTGGAATAGAATTCAAAGTAGCAGTGAAATCTTGCTTTTTCAAAAGAAGCCATCTCTCTCCGGACAAAAGCTTTCCATTGGAAATCGTATTCATAAATACAAGCAAGCGATCAGCATGAAACAAAGATGTTGAAATGTGAGAACAAACACATTGAAAAGACCGCCAAGACACTGCATACTTTGGCTGAACCTCGCCCATAGATAGAGAGTGGAAGGAGAAGAAATTCTGGAAGGCTGTCATTACCTTGACCGTGTGTACCCACTGCTGATACGACCTCGGGCTCCCTGGGAGAGGCAAAAGTAAGATGTCAGGGATATTTGACCAGAAATAAATCCACAGACCAAAATCTATCAAGAGCGAGTACTGCCAGGAATTTAGCAAGCAACTTGTACTTTTCTGCAACGCGGTGGAAGCAGCAAGGAAACACCATGAGAAAGAATAAACTGTTCTAATTCTTCGAACAGTCATCACCATGTTTAAGCAGACACTTTTTCTTCGCTCACAGACGAAGCCAAGACGTTAAAATATGCTGTCGTCTTTCGTTTTTTAATAGTGTCTTCAGAGGGGGAAAAATACAATCTCTCTTTCGAAAGCCAAGATGTCCGCATCTTTTAAAAACCGATTATTCAATGTTTCGTGTCTCTTTTACCTTTTTTTTTTTTTTTTTTTTGCCCCTTTAACACAATCAGGTTCGTTTTAAGATAATATTTCAAGTGGATAAGATAAAAAAAAAAACAGCAACTAGAAGCAAATTGAGATATGCAGAGGACCTTGAGGACAAAAAAGATTCTCTATGGATGTTCGATATTAATTTTCATGGACAACAAATTTGATTTCAATGCAATTCAACTGCGGCTCCCGTTGGAAAAGTCTCTGGTTGAGAACCCAAGTGTGAGAGATTCGTGCCAGGAATGGTCATCACAGTCACTGGAAAGCTCAGAGGCAGACAAATCCAGTGCTAATAACACCAGTGACCGCATATCCGGCTCCAAAGATGGCCATTTAGTCGGTAAAAGCATATCCGAAGCCCCACAGCTCCCCGGAAGGCATGCCCTATAGCAACTGACTGAGTCAGGTTTCATCGGCCTTCCTGGTTGTTTAATTTTTTTCAAATATATTTTTTATTGATTTCAGAGAGGAAGAGGGAGAGTGAAAAACATCCATGATGAGAGAGAATCATGGATGGGCTGCCTCCTGCACGCTCCCTACTGGGGATGGAGCCCACAACCCGGGCCTGTGCCCTGACCGGGAATTGAACCGTGACCTCCTGGTTCATAGGTCGCCGCTCAATCCACTGAGCCACACTGGCCAGGCTGCCTTCCTGGTTGTTTAAATGCTTAAGAAAGCAACGTTCCAACGGCTACCCAGCGAGTATCTGGTACACAGAATCGCTAAAACAGCCCATCTTTTTAAAATTGAGACATAATTGACACAAATAACATTATATCTATAGCTCACATTCAGCCCTTTCCAATTTTGTTCTCAAATTTTGTTTTTTACCTCCATGACATTATTGGAGTTGTGCTTTTCAACTCTAAAATTGGGCCCAGCCGGTGTGGCTCAGTGGGTTGAGCGTCGACCTATGAACCAGGGGGTCACCGTTCAATTCCCTGGTTGGGGCACCTGCCCGGGTTGCCGGCTCGGTCCCCTGTGTGGGGCGTGCAGGAGGCAGCCGATCCATGATTCTCTCTCATCACTGATGTTTCTCTCTCTCTCTCTCTGCCTCTCCCTTCCTCTCTGAAATCAATAAAAATATATTTTTTTTAAAAAAAGAATCTGGAATGATGTGGCGCAGGGCAAACTAGAAGTCCCTAAGAAAACTGCCTAAGATGATAAGAAAACATGCTGTATAATTTAGGTAGAAACCTGTGTGTTTAAAAAAAAAAAAAATGTCTAAAGGATGTTTGTCTCTTTAAATTTCGTGCTTTTAAGAACCAAGGCTCCTATTAGCACAAAATTGAAGAGACAAGCACATTATTCTTTGAAAATGTTCTTTTTTTAAAGGCTGTTTTTCTCCTTAAAAAATGCATCTGAATGCCAAAAATGAAAAAAAAAAAAAGGAGGGGGAAAAAAAAAAACACCCCAAGACCTTCTGTTCGAGTAACAGGATTATGGGAAGAATCAGCATTTTTTGAGAAAATTCTTCACATTGTTCTTGTTCATCAAAACAGCGATTTTTCTCACACTCAGGGACAGACTCCCCCCTGGTCTGCGCCAAGCCCGTCTCTCCTAACGCATTTGTTTAAATTCCAGTCATTTGTAGCGTCTTATCCCCAAACATGTACATCGGTCTACATTGCTCGGTGCGGCCAGAAACATGACACTAAAACGGATGATGAGTTACTGCCCCTTCGAATTCCTCCGCTCCCTTCGCCAGTAGGAAGGGAAACAGGACAGCCCGGCCGGTGTGGCTCAGTGGTGAGCGTCGACCTAGGAACCGGGAGGTCAGGGTTCGATTCCCGGTCAAGGGCGCAGGCCCGGGTTGCGGGCCGATCCCCTGTGTGGGGGGCGAGCAGGAGGCAGCCGGTCCATGATTCTCTCTCATCACTGATGTTTCTCTCTCTCTCTCCCTTTCCCTTCCTCTCTGACATCAATTAAAAAAAAAAAATAGATCAAAAAAAGAAGAATCCAAAACCTTCTGCATTTTTCAAGAACAACGAAGTGGTTGGCACGGAGTCGTACTGAAAATGCAGTCCCCAAGTCAGGTGCCCGCTGGGGACCGCTATCCCCCCACCCTTTTTTCAAACAATAAGACCGACAGTGACATCGGTAGGGACCGCCCCTCGGAAAAGCCCCCAAAGCCACCTGGCCCCGCTCCATCACCTCGGAATGGGGACCGACTCACAATCCATCCACATGAAAGGCTCACGCCCTATTACTGTCACCCATGTCACCTTCCCTCCCAGGGGTGCCGCCAGCCCCACGGGTCACAGAGATAATGAGACAGCAGTTATGTAAATACCCAATCGATGCCTCCAGCAATTTGTCCAGGAGCTGACAATGCTTTGCTTGTCTGAGGTGAAAAGTATAAAAAAAAAAAAAAAAAGTCTTATTTTAACACAAAAGTCCCATTGAAGCTAAATTCCTCCCAGTGAGCTGAGGGGAGCCGGGAGGTGGGGGGGACTCGGGGTTCGGCAACTGCAGAGTCAAGTCCATTAAGTTTTTCCCCCAAAAATAAGCGCTTCCAGGAAAATTCTGTGCTTCCTTCGGGCCAAGGCCCACCGCGCTGGGCTCCCTTGTACGTCTTTAACGAACGGACAGTTGAAGGCGATGGCTTTTCTGTTTCCATGCTGCATAAACAGATCTCATTTAAGAGTAAAATTCAACATGGGGGCATTTTTAGAAGAGTGCTATTTGTCTTTTCACGTCTTCTTTAAAAATATATTTGCATCGATTTCAGAGAGGAAGGGAGAGGGACAGAGAGCGAGAGACATCCATGGTGAGCCCTGGCCGGTGTGGCTCAGTGCATAGAGCGTCAGCCTGCGGACGGAAGGGTCCCGGGTTCAAGTCCGGTCAAGAGCACGTCCCTAGGTGGCAGGCTCCATCCCTGGCCCTGGTCAGGATGGATGTGCGCGGGAGGCAACCCATCGATGGTGACATCTCTCACATCGACGTTTCTCTCTCTGTCTCTCTCCCCTTCCCTTCCACTCTCTCTGAAAAAAAAAAAAAAATCCACGGGAAAAGATCCTTGGGTGAGGATGAACAACAACAAAAGAAGGTCAAAGCCTCTACAAAACTGACTCACTGAGCATCCAGAAGCCACAGGGCGTTCCACCCTCTCTTTTCAGAGGGCACGGCCTTGTGCCCTGTCTGTGGCCTGCCCCCTGGGCAGCAGCATCCCTCGTACGTCCGAGCAGACAGCGCTGGCCGGGAGGACGGGCGGGGAGAGGCCAGCGCCTGCCTCTCTGTGTGTTTATGTCCAGAAATAGCGGGCGGTGACCCAAACCATCACCCCTTGGGGAGCCCCTCCACCCCAAGGCCGCGAGTCACGGGAACAGGCAAAGGAAGTGGATGGATGGGGCGGCCCCTCTGACACGAGAAGATGCCTCTGACACGTCACCCGTTTAGGGGGAAACAGCGGGGCTTCAAGCCGCTGCTGCCAGACACAGGGGAGAGGATCCCCTGGAAGACGGATCCTTGCCCGGGATGTCGTCTTTACCTCCAGAAAAGCCCCCGGAGGTGATCTCCTCCTCGAAGGCGTCGGAGAAGCCCTTTCCTGCGTTCAGTTTCGCCAGCCGCCCGTCGATGAACTGAAATGGAAGAGAGTCGGATGGGTTCATCGTCACGGCTCTCCTCAGAGTAAAGGCTCACGTATATCAACGACATGAGCAGCAGACACTCACAGAAACATCAATTACGCACACGCACACACACACATATATATGCACACACACACAGACACAGGACGAGAAAATGCTCCCAGAATTGCAATAGCCAGGACTCAGGAACAGCAGCTCATTATTTAAATATAAATGCAAAGACGAACTTCACGAATGGGAATCGGAAACTGCAGGAGGGCCTGGCGGGCGTGGCTCAGTGGTTGAGCGTCGACCTATGAACCAGATCACAGTTCCACTCCCGGCCGGGGCACATGCTCAGGGTGCAGGCTCCATCCCCAGTGGGGGGCGTGCAGGAGGCAGCCGGTCCATGATTCTCTCTCATCATTGATGTTTTTATCTCTCTCTCTCCCCCTCTCTGAAATCAATCAATCATTCAATGTATATACATATGGAAAGTGCGGGAAGAACGATCCAGGCTCTGGGCAGCGCTCAGTGCACAGGAGTCTGCATGGAGGCCTGCTGGCCCCTTCCGGCCTCCGTGGCCACAGTATCCGCTCAGGGCGTAGCTGCAAACCTTACATGAACTTAACCTGATGGATGCGCTTCATTGCACAGTCACTGACACAGGCAGCATCCAAGGAGTGTCAGACCCCTGTACCATGGAGATCAAGTTCCTCCAGCAAAATTCAGCACCCTCATCTAACCCGTCCTGTCCCGAAGTATAACACAGCAGAGGTGATTCGAACCTCTTACCAACAAGTAAGCACACCTCTCTTTTTTAAAAATATACTTGTATCGATTTCAGAGAGGAAGGGAGAGAGACACATAGAAACATCCATGGTGAGAGAGACTCATCGATCGGCTGCCTCCCGCACGCCCCACACTGGGGATGGAGCCCGCAACCCGGGCCTGTGCCCTGACCGGGAATCAAACCCTGACCTCCTGGTTCCTAGGTCGACGCTCACCATCATGGCCAGGCTGTCATGTGTAGAATTATTCATTCCATCCTCCCTTAGGTCAGAGGCAGTCACTTCTAACGCGGGGATCCCTGCTCCACAGAATAAACAGCTAATTCGTAAGAAAAGCGGTTGAAAGTGATTGCAACATTCGGCCTGCACCCATTCCCTGCCCAGCATTATCCATCAAGCCAGAGGGATCAAATGTGACGGGCAAAGCATCCTTTTGAAAAAAAAAGAAAAAAAAAAAGCAAGGTGAGGCAGAGAGATAAATTTAAAGCCATCCGAAGTGACGATCGGGCCCAGGGAAGGCATCCTTTTAAAGGCCTCCACTCGCCCGAAGAGATTAAGACGGCGGGACTTTCTAAAAGGTTTCCATTTCTGTGTTTACTGGAAATAATCCCCCCCTTTTACTTGGAGTGGGACGGCTCAGGTCTGGAGAGAGATAAATCCCCGACCATGCCCTGATGGTGCGTTTCTGGGGGTGAGTGAGTGAGTGCTGGGGGTGACGGCCCTGCCGTGCGACCCAAGGGCCATCCATCACCCGCCTAAATGCCTCGTGTTATCGCCGACCGGGCCGCCAAGCCCGCCAAGCCCGCCAGGGACAGCCGGACACGGCTCAGCCGCAGGCTTCATGAGGATGGGTCTGGGGGCGCGCACCCCCACGTCGTATGAGCGCCCACACAAACACAGGCACCCCCGGGGGGAGCTGGGCCGTGGGACTCACGGCGGGAATGCTGAAGGGCAAGAGTTCTCCCAACTCCCTTTTTCTATTTTTGCCTCAACAACAGCTTCTTTTCCCGTCCAAGTGGAGTTGGTTCCCGGCCACACCTCCCCCCCAATAACTCCCTCGCATTTCACAGTGAGAAAAAGAAGAAAAAAAAGAAAAAGATAAGGGCAGGTTTGGCTACCGTGGCACAGACACAAACTGTGAACGAGAAAACAGCCTGTGTTGGAAAGCGATGGTTTTATAAGGGCCTTCACCTTGGGTAACGGTTAGGAAACACACATCCCTCGCTCCGTGGTCGGCAAACCGTGGCTCGAGAGCCACAGGCGGCTCTTTGGCCCCTTGAGTGTGGCTCTTCCTAAGCCTTAGGAGGACCCTAATTCAGTGAATAACAATGTACCTACCTATAGAGTTTAAGTCTAAAAAATTTGGCTCTCAGAAGAAATTTCAATCCTTGTCCTGTGGCTGTTTGGCTCTGTTGGCTAATGAGGTTGCCGACCACTGGCCTAGGTCATTGGAAGACGTGAGTTTTGAAAGAGTGACTTGGTATTGAGAGGAATGACAAGAAACACTGCGAATAACAACGAAAGTGCCAGAGACAGCGCAGAAAACGAGACGGCAGCAGGTTTTTAAAGGAAGGCAGGAGTGCGCTAAGATGATGGCGTTTACGTCAATCTTCCTATTCGGCTTTTTAGTCCAGAGCATCAGCCCCAGCACTGAACGGTCGCACGCTGGTTTGATCCCCGGTCAAGGGCACGTACCCGGGTTGCGGGCGCATGTGGGAGGCAACCAATCGATGTGTCTCTCTCACTCTCTCTCCCTTCCTCCCTCCCTCTCTCTCTAAAAATCAACAGAGAAAAAATATCTTCGGGTGAGAATTAAAACTAGTAATAATAAACGCTCAGAAAGATGGTTCGGGGCAGAGCGGGTCAGTGGAGCACCTCTTTGCCGGCTGGGGAACAGGAAGTCGGGGTGCTATTTTGTGTGCTAACCTAAAGCACAGAAGCCAACTCCCAGAAGCGACACACTAGACACAACCGCACACCCAAACGCGTTTTCAGTTCGGAGGAAAAATGACCGTGTTGCAAAAAATGATCTATGAGCAGCCCCTCTTGGACACGAAGATAACGAAGCTAATAAAATCCAAGCCTCGCCCTGGCCAGTTTGGCTCAGTGGATAGAGCGTCGGCCTGCGGACTCAAGGGTCCCAGGTTCGATACCGGTCAAGGGCATGTAACTTGGTTGCGGGCACATCCCCAGTAGGGAGAGTGCAGGAGGCAGCTGATCAATGTTTCTCTCTCATCAATGTTTCTAACTATCCCTCTCCCTTCCTCACTGTAAAAAAATCAATAAAATATATTTTTTTAAAAAATCCAAGCCTCGAGGGCTGGAGAAAAAGACATTGTAAGTGAACCAGAGATCATTGACAATTTAAAAAAAACATTCTAAAAACCAAACTACTTTTAAAATATATTCATTTCTTAGGGGTCTCTACATTTCCCTTTCTTCGGGGCTAAAAAAGAACCAGGTAGTCTGATTTAAATATTTCACCTTATAAATGCTCCGTAAACCTTGACAGCTTAGTGAAAACTAGCTCAAGTGTTATAATAAATTAAGTCATCAGCTACTTATGGGCACCTGCTAATGGCGAGACGCTCAGCCAGTCGCTGTATATGTACACACACGGCCTGTTGTAACAAGTGGGAACACGCCGGGCCAGTCTCGAGCTTAAATCCAGAGAACGGAGTACGTGAAGGAGTAGAAATATATTGTTATTTTTATTTCCTCGCCAAGATTCAGTGGTCACGTGACAGTTAACCTCTCACATGCTAAATTAGCCTGCCAGGCATAATGACCCGAAAAGCATATGAAGAGTATAAGAAGCCCTTTCAGTGCTACTTATTATTAGACCTAATAATTTAAAAGCAGCATCGATGGGACAATAGCGCCCCCCAGGAATATCAACAGACAGACATGAAATAATTTTCTCCAGCACGAAGTCTGTTGAACTTCACGACCATCGGCCCGAAGGATCCATGAATTCAATCATTCAATAAACACGTAATTGCATGTCTGCTACACACCGGGCACTTTTCTAAGCGCCTGAAATACTGAAAATGAATAAAACAGACCCAAATCCAAGTCTTGGTGATGCTACAACAGCTGGTGGGGGTGGGATGGAGGGGGAGAGAGAAGTAGCAAGAAATAATGCGATCCATTAAATAGTACGTGAGAAGGTGCTGAGTGTTGGGAAATAAACTCAAGATTGTGTGAGGGAGGCTGGGACTGTGGGGCAGGCACTTTCCATTTCAAATAGTGAGGCTGGGCCCTGGCCGGTGTGGCTCAGTAGATAGAGCATCGGCCTGCGGACTGAAGGGTCCCGAGTTCGATTCAGATCAAGGGCACAGGCCCGGGTTGCAGGCTCGATCCCCAGTGTGGGGCGTGCGGGAGGCCGCCGATCCATGATTCTCGCTCATCACGGATGCTTCTATCTCTCTCTCTCTCCCCTCTCCCTTCCTCTCTGAAATCAATAAAAATAAATAAAACATAAAAAAATGCGAAAATGCATCCTCGTGCTGCTATTCTGGCGGCTGCAGGGTCTCCATCGCCCGCCTGGGTCACATTACACGTTCACTCCTTTTTCAGGTCGTGAAATATGTGTCGGGTGCCGTTGCCGCCTCGCCTCGCCTCCGTTCACGCGGCAGATGTGTTCTCACACCCCGAACGGCGCGATCTCCAGCTCCACTAATGCATGTGCTGATCTCGGCTATAAATTACCTGCCGTACATAACGAACTATGTGTTTCTTTAAAAAAAAAAAAAGATGAATAGGAAGGTGTGGAGATTTATCAGAATTTATTGTTATGTTAAAAGCTTTCTAAAATCTCCCCAAATCTCCAGCGAACATAAAAGGGGCACGTTTGGCTTCTGACCCGTCTCTCTGATCCAGGATCTTATTCAAGTCGGCGAAAGTGGGTCAGAGCACAAAACATAAAGGCTCTGGATCTCAGAGAATTCCCACTCTGCACAGCACGACCTCATGCGACGACTCCAGGTTTAACATGACGGACACCAAGCCCGGCCGGTGTGGCTCAGTGGCTGAGCGTCAACCTATGAACCAGGAGGTCGGGGTTCGATTCCCGGTCGGGGCACAGGCCCGGGTTGGGGGCTCGATCCCCAGTGTAGGGCGTGCAGGAGGCAGCCGATCCATGATTCCCTCTCATCATGGATGCTTCTCTCTCTCTCTCCCCCTCTCCCTTCCTCTTTGAAATCAATAAAAATATATTTAAAAAGTAAAAAAGGGCAAGAAGCCAACACAGGTGCGAGGCTGCTGAGGGACCCCAGGTAAGAGGTCTGGAAAGAAAGGCTCGAGCCTTCAGGAGGCGGCGGCTAAAGAAAGATGGAGCTGTCAGGGCCGGGGCTTAGGAAGCGGTTTCTGGGACGCCTTCCAAGTCCATTATCTGACGAGGAGCCGATCCAAATGGAGCCGCTATCACCCGCCAACGTTCTGTTTATTTCACGGTATCGGGGAATGTTCGCGCCGGAAGGTATCTCGGACGCGGTGGCGCTGCAGGCTGACTCATGTTACAGGGGCCCCAGGAGGTTAAGGCGTGGACAGTCAAGAAAAACACAGCCCGTGACTGGCGAATCTAGAAACGTTCAAAACCAGGGGTTTTTTTTCCTTTTTTTTTAAAAAAAAATATATATATATATTTCTATGGAATATATTTATATTCAGAAGGTTCCTCCATTTGCATGTGCTCATTCGAGTCTTTTGCACAATTAGATTGGATATGATTCTTAACTGACACATAGAAGTTTGTTTTTTTATATTCTAGATTCTAAAGTCTTGGGTGGTTCATATGTATTGCAAATATGGTGTCATATATATATATATATATATATATATACACACACATATATATATATGTATATTATTGATTTTTTACAGAGAGGAAGGGAGAGGGATAGAGAGTTAGAAACATGGATGAGAGGGAAACATCGACCAGCTGCCTCCTGCACACTTCCCACTGGGGATGTGCCCGCAACCCAGGTACATGCCCTTGACCGGAATCGAACCTGGGACCTTTCAGTCCGCAGGCCGACGCTCTATCCACTGAGCCAAACCGGTTTCAGCAGATAGTCAGAGTTCTGATGGTGGAGTTCTAACTGATCAAGCATGTCAAACTCGCGGACCTCGGGCAGAATACGGCCCACAATGAAGATTTTTGCGGCCCAGCCCAGATAACGGTACGCAAGAAACGTTTTAATAAAAATTTCCTAACTTAATTTTTACAACATCCTGTTATACATCATTATGAATAACGAACTACAACATTTGTTAATGACTGATGACTATCATCGTGTTGCATTCATTTCCCTATGCGCCTTACGCACAGGCGCACCATTTCTCTCCACGAATACCAGCGGCGAATATTTTAGCAGCTGATGGC
Source organism: Myotis nattereri (assembly GCF_964212035.1). NCBI lineage: Eukaryota > Metazoa > Chordata > Mammalia > Chiroptera > Vespertilionidae > Myotis > Myotis nattereri. The sequence continues at coordinate 1,670,740 of NC_138096.1, read as the reverse complement.
CACGTCATTCGTCTCGGACTGACTTGTTTGGTGTGCGCAACAGGAAATAGTTCGCTTTCGGAGAACGAGAAAAATAGGTTTATTTGCGTGACGCTTATTCATTTGTGTAGTTATTCAGTGTCCGGTAAGTTAATGTTCAAGAACAAATATTCATTTTTACTAGAATGTTCTATTACTTTATGTTAGCGATGGCTCATTTATTTCAGCCCTTTGTATTCAGCACGTCTCTATTGAAACAAACCTACGTTATTATGAACATGGAAGCTTTTGTGTGTTTTTTGCTGCCCACGTACACTTACACCTTGCTGATTTGGCCTGTGTTAGCCTTTGCGTTTGACATGCTTGAGTGAGATCTTCTCCCCGCCCACTCCACCCTTGACCCCCCCAGAATTCGACCTTCGCAACTCACTTAGGACACAGACAGGCGGCACGGTCTCACCTTGACAGATAAAGGCACAGAAGGGCACTAATACTCCACGCGAGGGGGCCCACCCTCACCTGCTTGAACAGCTGCAGGTTCACGGCCGTCTCCAGGAACTGCTTCATCGGGCTGGAGCGGTGCCTCACAAAGCTCTCCTCACAGAAGGTGACGGGCTCCCCCTGGAGGGAGAGAGGAGGTCGGGGCGTCCGTAGACGGGAAACCAGACAACCAGGGGGTCCGGGCTGCCTGTCGCTACGTGAGCCAACTCAGCTCAAGGCTGAATCCTCCACAGATGAGCGTTCATTCCAATAAAGCCAGCAGCCTGGGAGAGCCGCCGTCGGAAAAGTTTAGGGGCAACACAGCCTACTGGGGACTCGCTACGGCCTCACTGCCAAACAATGGAGCCCCACCCCAGCCCGCACTACCGTTCCCCATGCCTGTGATCCCTGCGTCCCCGTGTCATCTTTGTCCTCCTACCCTACAGAGGCAGCTGGCTAGGGGGGACTGCAGAGCAGATTTTTGTGGATGACCTGCTGGTATGGAGGTCAGGGTTCGAATCCCGGTCAGGGCACAGGCCCAGGTTGCGGGCTTGATCCCCAGTGTGGGGCGTGCGGGAGGCAGCCGATCCGTGATTCTCTCTCATCGTGGATGTTTCTATCTCTCGCTCCCTCTCCCTTCCTCTCTGAAATCATTTGAAAAATGTATTTTTTTTTTTAAAGAAAAGCAAATGCAAATTGAAATCGCGACGCAAGGCAGGCTCACGGGTTTGTATCTCAGCGCGTCTCGGTAGCATCCGAACAGAGCGGCCTGCGCCCTGAGGAAGGCCCGGGCCACCCCGTCCCCCGTGGCCGTGGACTGCTTCTTCAGCTTCGTCTTCAGGGCCGAGACCTGCGGGATGGAGAGGAGCCGTTACATCAGCGGTTCTCAGCCTTCTGGCCCTTTCAATACAGTTCCTCACGCTGTGACCCAACCATACAATTATTTTCGTGGCGACGTCATCACTGTCATGTTGCCACTGTGATGAATCGTCATGGAAATATCTGAGATGCAGGAGGGTCTTAGGCGAACCCTGTGAAAGGGTCGTTCGACCGCCAAAGGGGTCGCGACCCGCAGGTTGAGAACCGCTGCGTTACATGAACACCTCGGGAACTGGTCCGGGGAGGCATGGGCCCCACTGGCAGGCAGGCCGACTCCAGACCCTGCGGGTCCCCCCCCCCGACCTCCCCCCGGCTCGACCTCCTCCCCACAGCTTCTCCCCTGAACGGCGGGGAGCGTCTGCTGGCCCGTTAACTGAAGGGAAAGCTGGGACCCAGAGTCACGTGCTGATGCAAATGGCTCCACACTCTCCCTTCTCCTCTCTCCCGAGGGCTCTTGACATCAACGACCTTTAATTGTTTTACAGGAAACTGCTCGGGAGCCATTTCTATGCCCATTTTTTTAGCCATCACAACAGGTGTCTACCCTCCATTTCTGCCCTAACAGGCTCCTGGTTCCAGGTCCTCCGGGGTCCCTTCCCATTGAATCTTATTTTTGGAAGCCTCGCCTGCATATGGGATTTGCGGATCCCTTGCTGAATAGTTCTGAGCATCTATAATAATCAAAGCGCCATATGCTAATTAGACCAGACATCCTTCCGGGCGTCCTTCCTTCCAGACAAATTCTGCCACGGCAGAATTTCGTGCACCGGGCCTCTAGTTATGACATAAGAAAGGGGAATGAAGGTAAAGTTATTGAGAACCTATGGTGAGTAAAGAACTGTGTTGTGCAAATGGTATACCCGGTCTCGTTTAAATATGTTTTTATTGATGTCAGAGAGGAAGGGAGAAGGAGAGAGAGAGAGAGAACATCAACGATGAGAGAGCATCACGGATCAGCTGCCTCCTGCACACGCCCCACACTGGGGATCGAGCCCTGACCTGGAATCGAACTGTGACCTCCTGGTTCCTAGGTCGATGCTCAACCACTGAGCCACAGCGGCCGGGCAAGAAGGAATATTTTTATTTCCTGACGCAAGCGGTCCTGACTCCTCTTGTCGATGATGGTTGTCACGGAAGGGTCAACCTAATTAACAACTCAACTTTGAATAATGCTAATGAGAGAGGAACACAGCGTCTGAGGAAAGACCAGCTCTACAGGTGACAAACCTTCACAGGAGTGACATTTTCCAGGGAAAAGTCACAGTGACTCTGATCTGATCAAAGGGAGGGACCCCCACTGGGTCCAATTATGCCCACAGTCTGGAGAAAATGATTGAGTCGGGATATTCATCATCTAGGCGGCAAGGCCTGTGTCGTGCGGGCTGCCTCCCAATAGCTGATCTTCCCCATTTCTACCCAAGCCCCCTAGATGCAGATGGAAGTTTATTTTTTTTTTAAGGAATCTGCCTTTTATTTCACATGTGAATTTGAACAGGGTGGGGATGGGATGTGATTAACATTTTATTTTACTTGTTTAAAATATACTTGTATTGATTACGGAGGGAAAGGAAGAGGGAGAGAGAGAGAAACATCCATGATGAGAGAGAATCATGGATCGGCTGCCTCCTGCACGCCCCACACTGGGGATCCAGCCCCCAACCCAGGCATGTGCCCTGATCAGGGAATCGAACCCTGACCTCCAGGTTCATAGATTGATGCCCAACCACTGAGCCACGCCAGCCAGGCATCACTGCTTAATTTGTGCTGATTTCGTCTGGGCTTCCCCTAGAAATTTCAGGGGCCTCCATGGACTGTGAGACACAATGAGGACGTCAGCAGAACTGAACCGTGGCAAACCTGGGACGAATGGAATATTCTCTGGGGCCCTTTTTTTTTTCTTGATGACAACGTAACCTATTAAACCTTCATGTTGGATTAGAGGAAAGAGCCAAAGACTGTTCACCAAGTCTGTTGACTATCTTCAGCTGTGAGACTGCCGTTTGTTTATCTACTTATTGTTTTTTTTTAAAAAAAAAAGCTCATTTAAAACACTCTTTGAAAAAGCCCATTTTTTCCCCAAACTTATTCCCAAATTAATTAACTCGCTCGAATGCAACTATCTAAACAATTTATTTAAAGTCAGCGTTGTTGTTTCTAGCTCTTTAGTCTTTTCATGGTTTTTGGTGCCTGAGAACAACTCATGTCTTTCTTTTTTTAAATATTTTTTTTATTACTTTCAGAGAGGAAGGAAGAGGGAGAGAGAGATAGAAACATCCATGATGAGAGAGAATCACTGACCGGCTGCCTCCTATACGCCCCCTATTGGGGACCAGGCTGGAAACCTGGACAGGTGCCCTTGAGCGGGAATCAAACCGGTTCAGAGGTCAATGCACTGAGCCACACCGGGAGGGTGCCTTTTTTTTTTTGTATCACAATAAAAACATCAACTTGGTCCTTCAGGGGCAGCTGAGAGCCTGGAGGGGAGATGCCCGGGATTTTACACGACTCATTGTATGTCAAGGCCTCCTCAGTGTTTCCGACAGGCACTTCACACACAGGTACCGTCCTGTACGGAACAGAACGCACCGGGGTTCCCAGCGAACTGCACGAGGACTCTGACACTTACCTATTTTCTCCACACCCTCCTTATATGACACGGAAAATCATTTCCCAATAGGGTTACAGGCCAGGTGAGAATGAGTGGTTCAGACAGTGCAGAAAATCCGAATTCACATCCAGTAGGCCATCAGGACGTTTCCGTAACAAGATTGGAAGGGAGAGAAGCTTGGATGTGGAATCTTAGAAGAGTTAGCTCATGGCTCCGGGAGTCACGGTTACGGGAGAGGGACCGCGGTCTCGGGTGTGGGGCATGAATCCGAGGGTCAAAACCCCTGTCACCTAAATCTCTAAAAACACCATTAACGGCACCGTCTCTGCGCCTTCATCTTCAAAACAGGAGACCTGAGACAGGTCACCTGTCTCAGACTATATTATTATTATTATTATTATTGTTATTATTATTTATGATTTACTGAGTTAAAATGAAAGACAGGGAAGCAATATAGGTCCAAATGGACATTCCGACGCACGTAACTGTCAGATGCCCACTCTAACCTGCTTTCAGGTAGAAGAGCGAGCTGACCGTGGTTTTATCCTAACAGTCCCCTGGAGACGGATTTCCTGAATCTCGTCATGATTCTAATTCGCTTCATTTCCCAGCAAGCGGGTCGCCCTATTTATTTCTGAAATAATAACCACGGTTCAGGTACTTGTCCAAGTGTCAATGACAGTAAAAATTAAAACGCGCAGTAATAGCTTAGAAATACAGTATTTTAAGTGGGTGCATAATTGACACAAAATGAGTGTTGATATTTGGAATTGGGGGGGGGGGGTGTCTCCATAGTGCATTTTCTTAAACGAAAGTGACCTCATTTGAGATTTCACATGTTCTGTTTAATCAGACTGGTTCTTCAGAACATAACACAATAACGCGAACTTCAACTGGTATTGTTTCTAGCCCTAACATGGCCTTTTTTAAAAATCTCCAAACACTCAAACAACATCTGTTTGGAAGTCTCCATATTTGGCACAGCCAATAAAAAAATAAAACCACACACAAAAATTAAAAAAAAACTAAAATCACAATGTCCTCACAGGCCAACACGGCGACGGCCGCTCTGAATGGACCCCCAGCTTTTAAAAGCGACCCCGCGTAATCATCCATATCGTTAAAATCACTCCCAATCCAACCTGCGCTCCGTTTCCTTTGAGCGCCCCGAACCTGTAGTGAAATGATGAAATCTAAAAACAAGTGTTCGTGTCAGAAGACAGAACGGGAGTTTCTCCCCCCACCCCCCACCCCCCCACCCCCACCCCCACCCCCTTAAGGGGCACAAAGGGTCGCCGGACGCCTGGCCCTGATTTATTTCTCCAATTTTGAATTTCTTGAGTAACGGAACTGCTACTGGCAGGGTCGTATTTCTCACAGTCCATAAATCTCCGATATTATGTGTGAATATTGGAATGAAGCCATTAGGAAGATTACAGCGTGCGACGCAGCAGAGGGTCCCCGGGAAGAGAGACGGGTAATTCAGGACAACTGTGACCACTGACCCGGGGCCAGCGCGGCCACTGGGCAGGCGGGCACCTAATCGGGAGCACATGGGCCCGGGGGCCTTCCGGACTCGGAGCGCAATTTAAGGGCCCGCTGCACGGGTTTAAAAGGCCCCCGTTGAACCATCAGTTAATTTATTAAGCAACCAAACAAGGCCAGTAGTCCTGTGTTCCAGGCTTCGGGACTAGTTTACGAGCTCCCATCGCACACGGAAGTCAGGATGATTCTTGACATCACTGAAAACACAGACAGTGACAGGACATAGGACTGGATACGTGATCCTGTCATCCTGAAAGCGGACGATACAGCTACATGGGCGAGAGATGGTTAAGCAGTCCTCGGAAATGTTTTTAAGACAATGGGTAGGGCCTCAAACACCGCAGGCTCTCGGTCATAGCCCTGGCGCTACCTGGGAGCTATTTCAATTTCTTCTTTCTTCATATTTGTAAGTCCCTGGCCCTTAGCTTCACACACACGCACACACACACATTTCTGTCTACACCACCTCGCAACGGCCTTCTTAGCAATATTTTCACTGTTTCACTTATGCCTCGTTAACTGCGGCTATAAGATGGTCCCTCGTGTCCTTGTACATTGTGTGAATATTGGTTAACCCCTCGTATTTAACTCAGTGTTTTCACATCAAGCTAATTCTACTAGGGAAGTACTACTTCTTTACTTAAAAAAGAATCGCCCATCAAAACAATGACCGTTAAAGATTCTTTTCCTCAAAGAAAGAACGAGGCGTCGTTAAAGTGACTAAAAATTTTATTGTGACACACACACAAAAAAAAACAACACATTGATTTCTTATTTTTCTTCCTCTTCCTCCTTTTTTTAAAAAAAATAAACAATCCTTTCTCCTTAGACTATTAAGAGCAGGGAATACATGCACCTAAGGAAAACATTCTTAAAAGTTGGGGCTTTGTTATCGTAATTATTTCTCTATCTGGCGAAGGATACTTTGATGGATTTCCAAATGAATAACTCTAATCATTTCTAGCAGCTTCTGCAAAATTTTTATAATGAGGCAATCTAGTTATAATGAGCTCAAAACATAATAAAATTCTGCACTGAGCGGGGGTGTGTGGATTTGTTCGTACGTAGCCTTAATGGCAAGATAAAGAGGTTCAATTTCATTTGCTTCAAGGTCAGCAAGCATTCGAGGTTATTTATTTATACCCATAAATAACCTGATGTGGGCTTAAAATATCCTATTTTCCTATCACTAGCCATAAACACAATCAGGTTTAGCTTCACTGTATTTTTTCTGAGTACGAAATTTTTTAAATTCCATCTTTCAAACTCCCTAATCATGATTTCAAAATACTTGCCATATGACGGGGAAAAAAAATATATATTCTGGAGGTTTTGTTTATTCTCCAATTTTAATACCTCTGAAAAGAATGAATTTAAAAAAAAAAGGGGGGGGGGAGGGAGCGCAGTATTTTTTTTTTTTTAACCTAGGACTGTGTTATAAAGATATTTTTCAACCACCATTCAGAAACAATCCCAGCCTGCATTTTTTTGGCCCTGTCATCAGAAATACCAAGGCCATAAAATGTACTTTTAGAGGCTATTTAACATGGAATACAGAATCTACCCTGTTAGAAGCTGTAGACACACACGTGTGCGTGTACACACACACACACACACACACACACACACACACACACACGCCCTTTGCGAGATCAAAGACCCGGAGAGAGCCGGCACTTAATTCATCAGCCTTCCCCGAACCAGAGACAGTTTTCGTCATTTCAAAAGGCTCAGATGTCTTTCATGACAAGCCGGGCCTGCAGTTTAATTTACAAAACAGAATCCCAAGCCGGCCAGCCTCGCACGGCGTGCGTTTCCCTCCCCACCGCCCCCAGCAGGCCCGGGAAGATGAAACACGCAAACCGAAATAATTTAGGGAAAACAAATAAATGTTTCAGGAACGTCGAGGGGGATCAAAGGCAGCGTTTGCTGACCCCGCCGGGCCCCGCATTTCTGATGAGATTGACCGGGGCCATCGGATCATTAATTAAAAGGAGCGGCGCTGGCAGGTGGCGGGGACGCGCCGCCGGTAATTGGCTCCCTTCTCTTTCCTTCAAAAACTCTCTCTCTCTCGCTCTTTGGCAAGACATGCCACCAGGCAGACAGAAATGCCTACTTTGTAAGATAATGATGAAGATGAGAGGGAGAGGCGCCCGTTTCAGGAAACGCTGCCTAATGAAGGCGCCCGGCTTTTTAATTACGGTCCCACGTCCCCCCAGCTGCCAAGGAGGGAGGCACAGGACACGCAGACCCGCACGGGTGCCTCGCACACGCGCGCGGCCCCTCTCTCTCCCCCAGTTTATGAAAGTGGGGGGACTCGCTCTCGGGAAGTCGGGGCGCAGGAGAAGCCGTGGGTGTACGGATCCAGGGGCGCCCCCAAGGGCCCTCCCGGACTCACCACGTCACTGGGGAGGTTGTCCAAGTCGTGAAACGGGGACTCCAAAGTGTTCGTGTCCACGTTTAACATCACCACGTCCTCCAGCGATCTGTTCCTCACTCTCTGTCGGAAACACACCGTGATCAATGAGACGGCTCAGGGCCTCGGCCCTCCAAAACCCGCCGAGCTTGGAAATGTAGGGAGAAGTGTCTGAAGGCATGAGTCTGGGGTCGGCACACTCATTAGTCACCAGAGCCAAATATCAACAGGACAACGACTGAAATGTCTTTCGAGAGCCAATTTTTTTGAACTTAAACTATATAGGGAGGTCCGTTGTTATTAACTTCATTAGGGTCCTCCTAAGGCTTAGGAAGAGCCACACCCAAGGGGCCAAAGAGCCGCATGTGGCTCGAGAGCTGCGGTTTGCCGACCACGGGTCTGGGGGGAAGAATTAAGGGAAAAGTCCTGCATCATAAAAAGAATGCAAACAACTTTGCGTTATGAGGAAAAATAGTTCCTATCCGACCATTCGAAAAGGGTGGGTTGAAAACGCTTAACTAGCACGTTTGCTCTCTCAACATACTGATGCGGTTTGGAGATAATGACTATGATTATCTGCCACAGATATCTCCCGACGAAGACTTACAAAGTGGGCATGCTTATGTTGAACTGTGAAAAGTTATCTTCTTTCAATTTGATCAGCTGAATTGTGATCTTTGATACAGGAACGTGGGTCAGGTCCTAGGCCAGTGATGGCGCACCTATGACACGCGTGTCAGAGGTGACACGCGAACTCACTTTTGTGGTTGATTTTTCTGTGTTAAATGGCATTTAAATATATAAAATAAATATCAAAAATGTAAGTCATTGTTTTACTATGGTTGCAAATATCAAAAAATTTCTATATGTGACACGGCACCAGAGTTAAGTTAGGGTTTTTCAAAATGCTGGCACGCCGAGCTCAAAAGGTTCGCCATCACTGTCCTAAACCTATTTTTTTTTTAGTATAAATCATAATGTAGGTCTAAGATAAGCCAACCAAAGTTCATAGCAGTCAATGTTTTCTCTATATTTCCATTTCGATTTGGTGTAAGTTTATGATGACAACAAAGTCAAATAAAAGAAAAAGACAGAGAGGGAAGTAATATGGAAGTCATTCTTAGTATTTATCACATGAATTTCAACATAAAAGATCAGATTTCATAGCCTATCAGATTAACTAGTTGACTGTTTGTTTGAAAGCTTAGTCAATTGGCCAAATTATCTCAATATGTGTACAAATAATTGTGAATTAGAATTTCATCAAATTTTTCATCCTTAAAGAAAGAAAATATTTACAGTTTATGTTTCCTATTTAATTTAATATGTATACTTAAATCATATAATTCTATTGGTCTTTATAATAAATGATAGCACCTAATCTTATTCCCTAATGCAAATAAGGTGTTCATTAATAAAATTTATCCACCAACTCAGAACTCCATAATTGTATAGGTCAACTAGCAATAGGTCAATTAACTTCAGCATCGTATTTTTAAACTGACATTCTAGAATAATAGCCATTTTTGAGAAATATGAAATACTGCAAATTTTAAATTGGCCAGATTAATTACTTTGTTTTAAAGTTGGGCAGGACTAAAATTTCTCTGACTCGTTTAGAATTTCAAATCTCTGCATCAACCCAACCCAGGAACCAAAAGGTCACAGTTCGATTGCCGGTCAGGGCACATGCCTGGGTTATGGGCTCCATTCCCAGTAGGGGGCGTGCAGGAGGCAGCCCATCCATGACTCTCTCTCATCATTGATGCTTCTCTCTCTCTCCCTGTCCCTTCTTTTCTGAAATCAAAAAATATATAATAAAAATAGAGCACAAGGTGTTGAAGGTGGTCAGCCTGCCTCCCATCCTCGCGAGAGGACGCTTCCGGGCAATGAGGCTAGAGTGGATGGACAGGAGCATCGATGCAGGAAGATGCCACAGGGTAAGCATGTCCTACAGAATCCTCTGCGCGCGCACACGGTCCACATGACCCTCCCCTTGGCCGCCTCGACTCGTTTATTTCTAATCGCCCACAGGCCTTCGCCAGCCTTGGGTTCGTCCCTCAAGTCTAGTTTTCCAGGCAGAACAAAATGTCCTTATCCTTAATTTTGGAAAGAGAGCTCCACTGTCAAAAGAGACTGCTAGCCATCTTTTATACCCAGGATTGCATAAAAAGAATTGAAAGGGAGATTTAAAAGGTCATTCATCTCATGGCTTTGAACGACTATGTTTACAAGTCCTGAACTGCCTTGACTGAGAGAGAATAAGAGAATATGTGATTCTCCCTTAAAAAAAAATTTGTTGTAACCGCAGCCAATTAAGATGCGGAAAATTACGCACTTCAGCCTCCCCTATAAAACATGTAAGTAGATATGCCTACGTTTTAATTATAATGACATTTATATAAAATTTAAAATTTTGGTGGAAAAAAAATCTGCCAATAATGACATGATAAGAATGGAATTGGAGCTTGCATACCATCTCCTAATAGATTAAGGAGAAAGTTACTAAACGGTGCCCAACTAGTTTAAAACATACCTACCGTTCCTGTTGTACTGTCTCACTCACGATGAAACCAAATAATGGTTCATTAAGAACTAAAAGTTTTCTGGATTTAAAACTTACCATGTGATTTCTCCCATAGGTAACCTATTTTCATGGGGTTCCTGCCATTGAAGATGCTCATTTGGTATAAAAATTAAAATGACGTTATTTCAATGTTACCTTTTTAAAAATGGCCATGTGAGTATGACATAAAACTAGTTAGTGCTCTGTACTAGTCAACTGATATTCTTCCAAAGCACAACTGTGTTAACTATGATTTTTATGAGTGAATTGATCACTATCGTCTGACGGATACTCACCTCTATGAGGCTGGAGTGTACTCCAATCAGGTACGGCATCGGAGCGCTGAATTTAAAAAACGGTACATTCATGGTTCATTAAAACTGAAACAACATACGTAGTTCTGCATGCTTAAACTATTACTTAAATGCACAGTTCTAACGTAGCATAGCTTAGGTATTTTAAATTATTTTCTATATACAATTCAAATCGAAAGGCCATTAATAGATTCAAGTTAAGGTTGATTTATATAAAAAAAAATCACAAAATCATTTCTAAGTAAATCAAGAAACGGAATGCTTTAAAAAACTTTACCGATTGAGAGTATTAGGGTCAAGGTGATAACCTAAGTTGAACCTTTTCCATATACTTCATGTCAAATATATCACAAATAATCATCAAATGTATTCATATTTCTTTTGTACATCTTTTTATCCAATTAGATCCTCATTCCTATGATTTTCTTAATATATCATTATTTCCCCCCTCCTACATTGGCAACGTTTTTTGTCAGTCAGTACCAAATACTTATGGAGCCCTACTGTGCGCCGGGCAAAGTTCCTCCTCACTGCCATCATCCTATTTCTATCCTGTCCTTCTGCTCATGTACCCTGTCTTTTCATTCAAATATCATACTTTCCTTTTTATCCCACATTCATGTTTATTAATAGAATAATTTTAACAAATTAGAAAATATGCAAATAAGTTTAAGAATAATATTATATTAAATTAATTAAAATATGGAAAGCCCACCAGGTGCCCCGGTCTAGGGCCTTGGGTCCGACAGTAAACACTATGGACCGAATATACTCCCCGGGGGGTCTCATACTCTAGCAGAGAATAGAGTCATTCAATAATTTTTGTAGCACATACCATCAGACTCACCACTAACTCAAAAACAGTTCTCATGAAACAGAAGAAGGAAATTATTCAACTTGACATTGCAAAATTAAAATGCTACTTGACAAGAAACCATGAGAATGGGCAGATGTCTACAAAGGTGACAGGAAATATCCAAATACACAGCTACTTAAAAATAAAACACTTTTCAATATGTCCGTACTGACTTCAGAGAGAGGAAGGGAGAGGGAGAGAGAGAGAGAAACATCCATGATGAGAGAGAAGCATGGATCGGCTGCCTCCTGCACGCCCCCTACTGGGGACTGAACCGGTGACCTCTTGGTTTATGGGTCAACGGTCAACCACTGAGCTGGCGAAATCGGCCCCTTTTGGGAGAAGAAGACCGGGCACATTGCCTGGATTCAAAGGTGAACCAGCCATCGGTGAACGAGGAAGAACAACTATCATTTTCTTGGTGCTGGAGTCACCCCGCCTCCTGGGTGTGTAAGGACTCACACAGCTGAAGCCCTTCCGCCAACATCGCAGACTCGCCCGGGTTCAATACTCTCTGTCGAGACATGACATGCACCCCGTGTATACGTACCGAACTGTTAACCTGCTAACCAACCACAGGAGGTCGTTCAATAGATCGCGAGAACCTTGCAGAACTGATGCCCGTGGACTAGCAACTCCCAGCCCTGGCCGGTTGGGCTCAGTGGATGGAGCACCAGCCCTAGACCCCTTCAGTCCCGGGTTCGATTCCAGTCAAGGGCAAGTACCTGGGTTGGGCATGTGCGGTAGGCAACCAATGGATGTGTCTCTCTCACATCGATGTCTCTCTCTCTGTGTCTCTCCCCCTCCCTTCCACTCTCTCTCAAATTGAATGGGAAAATATCCTCGGGTGAGGACGAACAACAAAGAAAAACAGAAACTCCCCATTTTCTCCTCATACTGGGAGATCGATGGGAAGAGGCAGATGGTGTCACAGGACCCTAGGAGCCCCTCGCCATCCGGGTAGGCCACGGGGACCTCTTCCTCCTATGTGACTCCTAGGTGTCCCCATCCATGTCCCCTTTGTACACCTCTGACATTCACCTCGCAGAATTACAGTGTTACTCTGTGCCCTGCGTGTGTGTGCATGTGCATGTGCATGTGTGTGCATGTGTGTGTGCATGTGCATGTGCGTGCGTGCGTGTGCACGTTGGTGTAAATTCCTTCCCATCTGGAAACCCCGCAAGGGCAGATGCTAAGTCTTATTCCTGACATGACAGACTCACGGCTTGGCAAACGGGTGCTCGCTACACGGTGGACGTACAACTGGGCGAGGGAGTGAATGGAGGCGCCAGCACCCTGGGGAGCCTTTACCGGCGGACCCCGAGGCGAGGTTCCCCTGCGGCCACGGGGTGGCATCCTGGCCCTCACAGGCCATGCCATCAGAGACCCCCAGCGTAAAAGCAAAGGCCCTTCCAGGCGCGAGGGGGGCCCTGGGGTTGGGACAGTGGGCGCACACACCCCACCGCTCTCCAGGCTTCCTGCTGCTATTTCTGAAGTGGAATCTAAACCATGGACTGGCAGGCGTGGCCTCTGACATCCGTCTCCCTTCCGCATGCCGACCTGTCTGACTAGAACCGTCCGCAAGGACGCAGAGAGGGGGAAGTCGTGCTCCCCAGAAAGTAGCTGGGTCCATAGAATTCTCTGACATGGAAGACAGCTCGCGTCTTCGAGGGCTGGTCCTCAATACACGGCTATGTCCTCCTGCCCCACCCCCTGAGCCCATCCTCGTGGCCTGGACGCTCGGACGTGCTGGTCATCTCCCCTGCACCCCCCGGGCCAGGGGACAGTCTGGCGTGAGAACTTGTCCCAGAGGCTCCTGAAGGGGCTGGAACCCAGTCAGAAAACTCCAGAGATGAAGCCAGGAAACAAGCTTTCTCTGTTACCATGGAAACAGCAGGAAGAAGGACTGGGGGGCTGGCTAAGTGAGGACCGGGATGGCCCCCCAGGAAAGCACCGCTTGGCCCCTTCTTAAAAGCATGTTCCACACTCATCGCTAATCCCCAAAGCAGGTTCCGGCACGTCCGGGCACGCGTGTGCACATCAAGCTTCCCGTGGCTCAGTGGGCGAGTGTCAACCTAGGAACCAGGAGGTCACTGTTTGATTCCCGGTCAAGGGCACAGGCCAGAGGTGCCAGCTCGATCCCCAGTAAGGGGTGTACAGGAGGCAGCCGATCCATGACTCTCTCTCATCATGGATGTTTCTCTCTCTCCCTCTCTGAAATCAATAAAATTATATTTACAGGAGGAGGAGGAGGAGGAGGAGGAGGAGGAGGAGGAGGAGGAGGAGAAGGAGAATAAGGAAAGGAAGAGGAGGAGGAAGAGGAAGAAGAACCGGGCTTTCTCCCACGGTGACCCCGGGTCCGGGAGCCGCCGGGAGCCGCCGGGAGCCGGCGGGGGCGCTCACCAGCAGTAGTCCAGCAGGTGCGGCGGCAGCACGGGGATGTAGATGTGCTGCCAGAACATGGGGTAGAGCAGCGCGGCCGATCCGTGCAGGCAGGCAGTCAACTGCGAGATGGAAAGGGACAGCCACAGTGAGGAGCAGGCTCCCTACAAACACAACACCATCCCCCCACACACACCCCAGTTCCCCAAAACGATCGCACATCCCACTGCTCTCGTGACCTCCACCCTATGCCTCTACCAATTCCGCACGCAACACGCCTTCCATTTCGGAAGCGCCCCCTCCCTGAAAACACCGCCTATCAGCAGCTCCAGGAGGTTCTTGGGGGTCTCAGGGAGACCGGTGTCTGAACATACAGTGTCTGGGGGTCAACACGAAGCCCATGGTCACAAAGATCAGGTGGGCACCGTAGGGGAGACGGTGGGACCCGACGGCTGGGCATGGCTGGGACTCGTGCTCCGCGATGAGACGTGGAGAGGGAGAGGGGGGAGGCTCCGGAGGGAGATCGTTAGGGCAAATTGCCAAAGCGTGAAACACGGGTCCGACAGCCGGGGCTGCGCCGCCCGAGCGCCGGGGGACCGGGCTGCTCGACAGTGGACCGCGGGGCGCGGTACCCAGAGACGCTGCTCGCTGACACATGGGATGTCACTATTGACCAGCGCCGGCCGCGCCTGACAGCTGGGCCGCAGGAAGCCAGGAACATCATCATTCCCTCCTTCCCGACGCCCGTTTGGGGGCCCAGCTGCGGATCAAGACAGCTGCCCGGACGTGGCTGCGGTTGCAAAGGGAATTGCCATTTTAATTGTTTTGATTTGGCGAGTGGCTAATTAAATCTTTTCAACGCCTCACGTAAAGATACCTCCCCTCTCCAGTCCCCCCTTCTTCCGTCCTATGGACCCGCCGCAGAATTCTTCCCCCGTGATTTTCTGTGCTTTTTAAATTCCATTCCTGCAAGCGGGGAGTCGTCTTTCTCCCCCAGTGTTTACGGCAATAAGTGAATCAGCATGCATCATCGTTTTAAAGGGTTGCTAGGGTCTGCCTTTCAAGGCTACGGAGGAAATCATTTTGCCCGGCTTGAAAATCAGATTTGAGAAATAAAACCACCCGAAAACGGGCCTGAAAACAGACTTTCTATTAGGCATCATTTCTCTTTCATTATAGAGGGAATGAAAATTTTACACACAGTCATCAAATTAATTTAAAAATTAAATGCATACAAAGCAGTTCAGTATTTTCTTATTATTGAATATACCGGGGTGACACTGGTTAATAAGATCATCTAGGTCGCCGGGGTACAAATCTACATCATCATCTGTGTATTGTATCGTGTGTTCACCATCCCCAAGTCGAGTCTCCTTCCATCACCATTGATCCCCCCCCTTTTCCCTCTGCTCCCTCCCCCATCTCCGTCCCCTCTCAATTCAATCTCAATAGCAGCACTGTCTATATTCAAGTGCCAAGGAGTTCTACAGAATTAAAAAAATCAATTAAGATAACCTCATCGGGAACCAAAAACATACACATTTTGATTAAAAGCATATTCCTCTTTATCACGTGTGTTCTGTCTTTTGCCAATTAGATTTTTCATTAGTGACATGTGGAAAACGATCGATTTTGGTTCCATTTAGAATAAATGCCATTGACGGGTTTTAGCGCTTCACCCGTGCAAGCCTTCACAGCTCACCGACAGCCGTCTTTCAATCAACACTCGCTCCAAATTCCTTCATCCGAATGCGCAATAGGCCACTAGGAGGCATGCAAATGCTTCCATGTAGCGATTGCGGACCATGGACTTCCTTATCTCCCATATCTGAGCCAGAGGATAATAAAAGTGGGGTTCACCTAGCCAGCGGCGCCCTCCCCGAGAGCTTTCGGGCACTCCCTGGGTGTAAAGCAGGCATCCGCCCGACGGTGCGAACCCTCCTCCCATGGGAAGAGTTAAGGAAAGGCAGCTCTTTTGCTCACTTCCTCCATTTCTCCAGACATGGCTTTGAAAAGCCCTCCTTTGACCCCTTGAGAAGGACCGTGGCCCGGGTGTGTGTGGTACACAAACACCATGAACAGGGTAACGGAGGAAGACACACATTCTCAAGGTGGGGAATGTACTCAGGGTCACTTATCTTCCAGGCCACACCCAGAACCCAAAGTCCGCTGGCACACGTCACCCAGATCCATCCCCGACGCCCCCAGGGGTCATCCTGCATGGACGCTATGAATGAGGCACAAGAGCAGCACAAGCACTGGACTGGCTTCCGGAAGAATGAGTTTCTAATGCTAAGCAGTCACCACCTCTGACGACAGTCGGCACGTGGGCTCTGTCCCTGACGCGAAGGCAGCGCTAACTCTCCCGACCAATCCTGTCCCTCCACCCCTCTGAGAGCCGAGCCAACGAAGGGAAATAAACAACGCGTTTTAGAAGTTTGGTTAGAAGAACAAAGTCCTAGCAGGAAATAAGCTCAGTTTAAAAGCCAGGGAGAGGGAGAAGTTTCTTGCTTTTTAGTTATTCGTGACCTACTGGATCCTGAACCTTCAAGGGTAGCAACAATCACATTTTGGGGCCAGATTACCCGAGGTTCTGCCTGGCTGGTGACGAGGCCAGGAAGCCACCTTACTTTTCCTTTTTTTAAAAATATATTTTTATTGATTTCAGAGAGGAAGGGAGAGGGAGAGAGAGAAACATCCATGATGAGAGAGAATCATGGATCAGCTGCCTCCTGGGGATCAAGCCCACAACCTAGGCATGTGCCCTTGACCGGGAATCCAACCGTGACCTCCTGGTTCATAGGTCGACGCTCAACCACTGAGCCACACCGGCCAGGCCACAGTGCTTTTCTGGTATCTTCCAGCTGCTTCTTTCATCATCCCTGCTGCTTCTCGTGAAGTTCAAAGAGGAACAAATTCACCAAGTAACGGTTTAAGAGAAGAAAAAAACCCACCACCACCATTCCTCCCCATCTGGGTCCAGTGGCAAGTGAGTATCTCTCTGCACCTGTAACCCCACAAAGCTTCCTCAAAGTGCTGACTAATGCGAGATCAAACCCCCGGGAATACCGATTCCCCACACACTGCGATTGTAGAGTCAGCACAGGTGGAAATGGGAAGAGACGAGAAGTCCACGGGAGAAACCTGACAACGAAGGTGGGGGACAGTGAACGTGGTCATGGGATAAAGGCACCTGGAACTTCCGGTCCCAGGCCCCCAGGTCGAATGTCACTGATGATAACAACAATAGCAAACGTCTCTAGGACGCTGACCAGGTGCCCGCACTCTTCTGAGAACCTGACAGTCTCACATCTGTTACCACTATTCCCACCGACGGACCAGGGCACGATGGCAAAGGTAGACCAGTTGCCCAAGATCACACACCTCGCAAGCAGCCAAGCCAGGACTCCAGCCCAGGCAGGCGCAATCGAGAACCTTCCTTTCCGACTGCCTTCCCACATACAAAGATCTGAAATGCCCACCCTTCTGAGACCCTGAGTCACATCTACTGACGGAAAACATTTTATCCAAACGACATGACGGAGCGTGAGTCTTTGGGATGGACAGCCGGACAAGCAAAAGACGAGAGGACAGTTTTTCTGTCTTAGAAGTTCCCTCAGATGGACCTCCAGCCGTACCTGCCAACAAAGTGCCACCTGACCACCCCAGTGGTGACCTTGAACCAGGAGGTCGCGGTTCGATTCCCGGTCAAGGGCACCTGCCCGGGTTGTGGTCTCGATCCCCAGTGTGGGGCGTGCAGGAGGCAGCGGACCCAGGACTCTCTGTCACCCGGTCCTATCTCCAGACCCCTGTCCCTCTCCCTTAGCTCTGAATGGAAATACACATCACACGACACCCTGGGAAGGAGAATTAGCAGGGACCGCGTCAGCTGACATCACTGGTTGCTACAGGCTTCGGGGAGAATGAAAAATCTAAAATTCCTAGCATCTCCCTCCCTGAGGAGTCTCAATGACGACATGCAACGGCCCCCCACGGCTGCCGCTCGACAAACACGAGGGGGGACGTGCGCTCGGATAATCTTCGCAAAGAAGTGGGCCTGGGTCACGCCTGTTCCCTCGCCAACCGTTCGGTTCCTTATCTCCAGAAAGATGCTCCCAGCTTCGGGGTTCGGGCTCAGTGCCCACACAGGTGCCCCCAGTGAGAGATAAGTCACGGATCCTCAAGATCCAGACGGTGAGGGTCAAGTCCCCCCGACTCCCCTGCAGCCCAGCGAAGCCTGTGACAGCCCCACCTTCACGGCCGATTTTCCAGGAATCACAGAGCTTTCTGCTCGCAGATGCCCTGGACGGAATTAGCGGGAGGAGGAGCGAAAGCATATGCCTGGCTGCCCGGGGGCATCTCCCACAAAGGCAGACATTACAGTTTATTAACACGATTCCAGCGCGCGCGGCACACTGCTCGCTGGGCGTGCTCCCGGAGGGGCGTGCGCCCTCGCTCCAATCTCTGGAACTAACGTGCTTACGGGCTTTGGGAGGGAGATGTTTACCAACTGAACGTGGGTCCGGACGGGAGCCCCCGATTAGAGATCGGCTTCAGAGAGAGGCACCCCGCTCCCCCGCTGCAGGCCACGCAGGCCCGCCCTCGTGAGCAGATGACTGACAGTGTGATGGGGAGGCCCTGTCAGAGGCTGGCCGATGAGCCGGCGCCGAGACAAGACGCACAGCCCCGGCCGGCTGCTCAGAGCAGGTCTGAGCGACCGTGACAGACGCGGATGACAGCGCTGCACGCCCGACCGCCTTGAGACGCGGGGACATGACTTTCAACAGCCATGTTCCCGGCTCCGGTCGTAAAGCAGCAAGGAGTCGAGGGATCTACGCGTGTACGATCATGATGGATCCTCTGCTCTGATGTTCCGCAAGCCCCGCCGAGGTGCACCCCCCCTCACCCCCCCCCCCGGAGGGGACATGCCTGTCTGTTGCATGGATGACACCCAAGTTCTCCTTCAGGGTTTCCAGGACGCCCCGCCCCCCAGCCGTGTGTACTTGACAATGGAAGTATCGACAGAATAAACACACAGGTGCTATGTCCTAGTACGTGAGACTCAAACACATAAAAATATAATAATGGGTCCCAGCAAAACACTTGTAATATGTGTGTGTGTGGGGGGGGGGGGGACATTAAACTTTTATTTCATTTTAAGTATCTTTTTATTGATTTCAGAGAGGAAGGGAGAGGAAGCGAGAGAGAGAAACATCAAGGATGAGAGAGAATCATGGATCGGCTGCCTCCTGCACGCCCCACACTGGGGATCGAGCCCACAACCCGGGCCTGTGCCCTGACCGGGAATCGAACCGTGGCCTCCTGGTTCATAGGTCGATGCTCAACCACTGAGCCACGCCGGCCGGGCCATAACAACACTCTTAATATTTTTGCTACCATATCTCAGAACTAGTTTTTTTTATGTTAAAGTTCATCTCTATAAAGATGATGAAAAAGTACAATCTTAACTACAAACAATAGGTAAAGAAAGCAGAGCCTTGAGTAACCGAATTCTCTAAATTCAGTTACTAAAACCCCCAGCAGCGCTAAAACCCCCAGCAAGCTATAAGGCGGACAAGCGTGATTAGAATAAAATTATGAACGTCAAAAGGGTAAAAACGCAAACACAATTCCTCAAACGACAATCAGATAGTGAATGTAAATACACCTTAACTCATATGTGTTCTTTCGAGAATTAAAATTTTGGCTGTAGGTTTTTAGAACAAGTGCAACAATTCACGGCGTTAAGATGAAGTGCATTCTAGTCTTTATGGCACAGACAGAAATATAAGACTATGAAAAGCTTTACAGCAAATCAGTTCACGGACACTTTACTCTTTCCTTGGATGTCTCCGAGGTCTCACTCAATTCTTTCTAAAGTCAGTTCCTTCCTAATGTACGTATGGTCCTGGTCTCTGACCTTAAGGGTTACCGTGCGTAGGATTCGTGGCGGATCTAGACATGAATTTCCAAGAGAGAGAGACCCAGGTATAGCGGCTTCCCCCACATAAGACGGTAGCCGATCCTGACCACGAACTTGATCTGTGTGTCTGTGATCAGCCCTACGCCCCAGAGAGGGAACTTAGGGATGACACTGCCATGGAGCTTTCTCAAACGGCCATAAACCATCGGCATTGGGTTTAGTACCTCGAACATGGGGAACAACTCCCTGAGCGAGACCACGCCTTTAGTAAAACAATTTATTTTTTTAATTCAGATAAAGTTAAAGGGCGGGTCTGTTACTCTTTACTCTAAACTGCATTTATCTAGTCCCTTAGAAAATTATAGCTGACAATCACTGAAGAATCATTGGGTCTTATGTAGATAGGATTCTTAGCACTTCACCTGTATGGATATGTATGCATATGTATGTATATGCATGTGTGTATATGTGTATGTATATGTGTGTGCATATGGGCATGTGTGTATATATGTGTGTGTGTGTGTGTGTACATGTTCAAAGAAGGATGAGGATGAAGAGAAGAGGGAGAAGAAAGAAGACTGGTTTTACCTCAGTGGTCAATTTAAAAAATGGCAGAAAAGCAAATTTATAACGATTCAGATTGAATTGCTCGATAGCGCTTTAAGAAAATGCAAGATATCACCTTTGTCGCTGCCTGTTGCATCCTCCACGCTTCCTCCTTTAAGTGCAAGTGGTGTGTCTTTCAAGATGTAAAATAATATATCTCCAATTTTTTTGAAAAAGTGAGCATATCGATATTTCAATTCAAAAATGTGAAAACCGTGTTTTTTCGATTATAGAGTCACGGGAACAACCCAAAATTAGAAGCAGAAAACCCAGGGCCACATGACCTGTCTCCAGTGAGCTCTGGGGCCTATGGGTGGGCATGGAACCTCTCTGATACCACCTCTCCCGCCATTCAATACGAAACCGACCTCCTAGAAAGATCCTGAAACTCTCTCTACTCGAAAATTCCAAACTTCGTTTCTATTTCTACGACCAAACAAAACATGTATATGTTACCTTCTTTTTACCTTTTTACCTTCAAGCTACCCAAATGCTTAAGACAGCAAATCCGTGCCATCTTAAATAATGGGATTTAATAAATATCTCACATATTATGCTAAATATCTATTTAAGTGGATATTTAAATTTTTTAAGTCAATCAAAAATATTAAAAATTGCAATGTCGAAAGCAGGAATAAAAAAAACCAGGAAATGTAGCAAAAGACTTGTGACTCTTTTTCTATGGCCCAAAGACACTCCGATTCTCACCGCCTTCGCCATGTTGATCGAGAGCTTCCATAGCCCGTTTCAGGGAGCGGCGGACGACGTGTGATTAATAAAAAAAAAAAAAAAAAATGCTGCTTTGACTTTTAAGTTATTATCCGTCTGAAGAGCTCCTCCAAGTCACAACTCCTATAGAACCTTCCAGCAAACCCGCGCTTGGCAACAAAGAGGCACCCACCTACTGCCTGGTTGGGAGAGCAGCTATTCTCCTGGGCCCCGGGTCCCTTTCAGGCAAGCGCCCGGGGAACAAGCCACAAGTGAATAATCACCCTCTCATAATAGCTCTTCAGAATTCTTTCTCTGGCAGAAGGCAGTCAAATGAACCCGGGAGAGTTAACAAGAAAAACGGAGGGGGGAGGAAAAGAGAAAAAAAACAAAACCGCAACTCTCATCTCCCGGATCAGAAAAAAAATAATTAACCCGACTTAATGCATCGCAGGCCGCCTCCCATAAATCAGACTTTTGTCCTTCAAGAGCCGCAGGACAACCACTTATCAGACACGGGGGCCGGGGATATTGTCTCCGGGGACACGGGGAACCTGTCCGAGTCCGCAGAGGCGCGCGGCCTCTTTGTGATGCGCGGGATGCAGGGGGGGCCCTTTGTGATGCGCGCGACGCGGTTGCCTAGGAGACGGGGTGGTACTCACGGTGCTGAGCTTGCTGGAGGTGATGAGGATGCGCCGCTCGTGCAGCATGCTGGCGTACAGCTGCAGCATGTTGCTCACGTCCACGGCCACGAAGTACTCGGTGAGGTTCCTCTGTGCGCGAGAAAAACCACGGTGTGCGCGTCAGGGCGCGTGGGGATGACCGAGGAACACGTCTGACACAGTTAATGGTCTTTTTAAAAAATATATATATGTGTGTTTTTTTCATTGACTTTTTTAGAGAGAGGGTCAGGGAGAGGGAAAGGGAGAGGGAGATAGAAACATCATTTGAGAGAGAAGCGTCATCTATCGGCTGCCTCCTGCACGCACCCCCTACTGGGGATCGAGCCCGAAACCCGGGCATGTGCCCTGACTGGGGTGGTTCATGGGTCGATGCTCAACCACTGAGCTATACCAGCTGGGCACGTACCTGGGTTGCAGGTTCAATTCAGGGCCCCAGTCAAGGTGTGTGCAGGAGGCAACCAGTCCATGTGTCTCTCTCACATAGATGTTTCTCTCTCTCTCCTTCTCTCCCCCCCCCTTCCTCCCTCCCACCCTCTCTTCCACGCTCTCTAAAAATCAATGGGGGAAAAAATATATCCTCTGACGAGGATTAACAAAAAATAAATAAAATGAAATGAAACCTCTGAAGGGAAGGGTCCGGGGTCATATCAGTCAAGGCATGGGGGGTCAGCTGCCAGGAGGACAGAGCAGGGTGGCCCCGCCCAGCGGGAGCAGCACGTGGACTTGAGGCCTGTGAGGTGCCCTGAGCGTCTGGGTGGCCCCCCTCAGGCCCACAGTCAGAGCCGCGAGCGGAGACCTGCCCCAGGAGCTCTCTGGACGCGTCTGCACTGGCAGCACCATCCACACACCGTCTGGGTTCGACACGAGGAAATTCACAACTGATTTCTTGGGCTTATTCACGCGTCACGCGTGTGCTTTTCGGACACAAACCACTCAGGAGCTTTGGAAACATGTTTGGAGGAGGAGT
This sequence comes from Myotis nattereri, assembly GCF_964212035.1. Classification (NCBI taxonomy): domain Eukaryota; kingdom Metazoa; phylum Chordata; class Mammalia; order Chiroptera; family Vespertilionidae; genus Myotis; species Myotis nattereri. The sequence continues at coordinate 1,647,828 of NC_138096.1, read as the reverse complement.
GGAGTTCCGAGGAAATAGTAAATATTCCGGGAAGCGTTTTTTTCCCATTGCGGTTTCCCTCAGGTGCGATCGAGTTGTTTCTCCTGGTTCGTTTTATCTTCCCAAGGGGAGCAGACCAGAAATCACGCAGGAAAAATACTCCCGTTCCACGCCTCGTCCAAAGGCATCTTTCCGCTGACACCTACCCATGTACACTTTCCTACGCAGTATTAACTGGGAATAAATATTAAAGCACTAAGAACATTTCTAATATTGCCCTAACCGGTGTGGCTCAGTGGATAGAGCATCAGCCTGCGGACTGAAGGGTCCCAGGTTCGACTCCGGTCAAGGGCATGTACCTTGGTTGCGGGCACATACCCAGTAGGGGGTGTGCAAGAGGCAGCTGATGGATGTTTTTCTCTCATCGATGTTTCTAACTCTCTATCCTTCTCCCTTCCTCTCTGTAAAAAATCAATAAAATATATATTTTTTTAAAAAAAGAATATTTCGAATATTGGCTACAACCAATTGGGACTTAGCAAAATGCAAAACTTAGCAACTTTTATAATTTCTTGTTAATACCCCTCAGGCCTTACAAAGTAATGCTATCGCTTCAGTGAGAATCCAGAACTCAGGCACGAGACACCTAAGAGCTGAACGGAGATAGAAGCAGGGATCTCAGCTGCTCCGGTCAGTTCACGGAGGTGGCTATTTGTGTGGAAATATTTCCCACGGCGGTAGCCATGCCCCACCCATAGAAGTCCTCCCATGAGAAACCTCCCCTCCCTGATCCTCACTGGAATATATGATCCCCCGAACTACTATCTCAGTGGATGGAAATACTGGTTCTCACGCCATTCTCCTGGCCACACCCTGATATTCAGAAGGGGGTAAAGTAGCAGGAACATAAAGAAGAGAGAGAGAGAGAGAGAGAGAGAGAGAGAGAGAGAGAGAGAGCCATGTTACTCCGTATTTCTTCATTATTTCTCAGAACCACAGGTAGTTACTATATCTTCTATGTCTTTACACGGGGATCCTTCAACAGGGAGACCGAAGGAAAGGAAACCCACACAGGGAATAGAATAAAAAACATAAGCAGCAGTCAACTTACACTCTCGGGGATGGTTGGGAGTCCGGTTACATCGGGGGCGATGAAGTAGGAGTGCTAATGGGTAGAAGGAAGCACACGGAGAGAGGAGGGTTACGACTGGGCAGCATCGCACGCCACGTGGGTGAAAAGCAGAAAAACTACAGCAGCTGAGTCTGTAGATACCGAGGACCAATGCTCAGGATTTGTTCAATTTGAGAGATTATGTCCATGAGGTTTAAAGGAGCTTCAGCAATCACTTTCTCATATAAAGAACTAAGTGTTGGCCCTAGTAGCCGGTGTGGCTCAGTGGATGGAGCGTCGGCCTGCGGACTGAAGGGTCCTGGGTTCGATTCCCGGTTAGAGCACATGCCCGGGTTGTGGGCTCCATCCCCAGTAGGGGGCGTGCAGGAGGCAGCTGATCGATGTTTCTCTCTCATCAATGTTTCTAACTCTCTATCCCTCTCCCTTTCTCTCTGAAATCAATAAAATTTTTTTAAAAAATTAAGTGTTGGTTGAAAATATTGAATTTTACAAAGTCCTAAAAACAGTTGAGAACAAAAAGCATATCACTGTAAGGTAGACATCGCTTCATTTTTGTGTATACTTATACTATATATTTATGTATTTAAAAACACGTTTAGTTTAGGGAGACGGCACAAGAAGGCTTGCTTCCCCCAAAAAGATATCAAAATCTAAGATTTCCTATGGACAGCCACAACAGGTATCTCTGGGACATATCCGTCGCTGTACGATTTAGAACGCGGCAATCAAACAATATTTCGGCCTTTAAAACTTCTTAAAAATACAGTGACTCGTTTCACAATGTTGTGGCCTTCATACATCCCCTCAACGAATACGAATTAGCTTCGATACCTGCAGCAACACCACAGGTCTCAGACGGATCTGGATAAAACACACACCGTGTGTGCCGGCCCGTCCCCCACCCCACATCTACCACCCAGAATCAGAGTCCCAGGGAATCACCAGAATTGTTTTATTTTCTGTTCATAGCCATCTCCAACATCACTTTACTGTCTTCATCACAGAAGGACATGCTTAATACCGTTTTAGGATTAAAGATGGGGGGTGGGGGGGAGCCATTCGAGCCAATACTAAGCTCCGCTGAACTAGCGAGACAAGGCTAGTTCCCACAGTCCATGTATATATAATTTTCCAGGGTAGGAGAAGAAGATGAGAGAGACCGCAAGGCCTCCAGGGACCTTGTGACAAAAAGGGAAAAAAAAAAGGGACAGAACTCTCACTCCTAAAATGAACTTCAACATCACGACTTCTGACGACGGAGAATATGCGTGGATTTGGTCTCTATTCGCTGCTTTGACTTGGAGGGGTTTTCAAAAGAACTGAATTTCACACAACTGGGCTTTAAAAGGGAGTATAAACAGAAAATATATCCCACGTGATTAATTTCCTTCCGAGAGACCCATTCCCCATTTCCCACAGACGGGAGTGAATCGTAAAGACACAGTGGAAGGATTTTTTTCCCAATTTGATAGTGATTGTGAGAAGTTGGTGCCCTTGGAACTCACCGGTGCTAGGGAGGGCTGATCTCTCAGAACTTGCTCACTGGCAATAAATATCTCTTGGTTCTTATGATATATGAGAGAGAAAAAAATGAATATTTTTACTTTCAAGGGGGAAGTCTGCACCACCACTGGCTGTCTCGCTGAGACAAACCCGCGTAGCCACACTGTCCACGGAAAACATGTGAAGGGCATTGATGATAAATGTGATTTTAAATGCAGATCTGCGCTCATGGTATGTTAGGATAATCTGAAAGGACGTATTTTCATTCTCCCTGAGAGTAGAGAACGCTGGGGGTAGGTAACGATTCTGAAAGACGGTTTCAAAATAACCATTTACATGAAATATTCCATTTTCACAGCCTTGCTGCGATATTCTAGTGGCCATAACATCAAGTCTTGAAGAACCCATGTGCTGGGACATGGAGATTGTAAGAAATAGGCGATTGTAAGAGAATCAGAGTGCCTCCTCAAGAGTTCTCACATTTTTCTAACGGAAATTCTGGAAACAAAACAAAAATTTCTTTCCATTTGAGGGAGGAACAAAATTCCTAACTCATAAAACTTGAACGGCTACCCGTAGTTCAAAGTAAGTGATTCAATCGCAACTTTTGCCCCTCGTTAACAGCACGGGACTGGGCGCGTGACTCGTCACCTGCTCTGAAATCAAATGAAATTTCAAAATAAGCTTTACACAGAGGTAAGGCCATATTTCATTCACCTGCTGAGTGTACCAACACTTAAGATATTGTATTGAGAATAGGTGCACAAGATTTGAAAGCTATCAGAGACTACTGATTCAAAATTTTACAAAAAGGCAAAAAAACAAAACTGATTTAACAACTACCAAGATACACATCCAACGTATTAGGTTAGGATAGTTAGAGCAGGTCCAAAAGTCTCGCTGTCGTAAGTCTCACTGTGATGTTTGTCCTAGCACTGACGCTTTCCTGGGAGCAGAGGTGAGTGTAGGATGAAGTTCCCTAAAGGTGCGTGTGTTCTTAAATGAGATGCATCTATATCGCCCACAAATCAATTAACTGACTGCGTACTCACCACACTCAGATTGACAGGGCTGTTTGCCTTGGGGACTGGGTGGTTATAGAGCGCCGTGAGAGTTGCATTCAAATCATTTTCCTACAGTAAACAAAGAGGTAAATTTTATAAATCAAATATATATTGAGCAAATATGATGAAAACGATTGGATAAAGTCAGGCACCGTGCCTTCTCATGTTGGGCTGGCTCTGTACAACTGATTTCCGCAGAAATGCTCTAAATACCCAAAATTCAAATATTTCAATCTAATCTGGAAAAGACATTCCTATGGCTTTATCCAGAGAGAATAACATCAATCCTTATATTTAGTATAAATATATATTTGGCAGCATTTAATTCTTATAAAATAGACTGTTATCTAAGGAAAGAAATTATTTAAAGCATTAAATCCAAGAACAAGGGAATGGCATAAAAACAGCAATACAATCCATCAGATATTAAAAGCTTCCACCTCCTATTTTAATTTTAAAATCTCAAACCTAATTTTTTAAGGACTAAGTATAACTGAAGTAAGATGTCATACTAAGATCCAACACAGAGGTTATCCTAAATATTTCTTTTCTAAGTAGCAACTGGTCACTACCCGACCCACAAAAAAAAATGGAATTAAATAAATTATATAACAGATCTACCTCCTAGATTTTTGTAATTAAAATGTATCTTGATGTGCACACTTACTCTTTCTGAATTACTCATGCAAATCCAGTAATAGATATAGGAAGGCAGCTTTTTAAATATATAGTTATTTTTATTCTCTCTTAAAATGTTTAGGGTGGGAGAATAAACGAAAGGAAAGGCAATTCTTCAAGGACAGTAACAACTAATTTTGAGGGATGTGGACACGAGACACGACTTCTCACAGGGTTTCTTTCAACTTGGCCATCAAATTTAATTCGGATCACTATGAACGGCTGCAAAAGCGTGCACTCCCAACTGCCTATCTGAAATTCTCTTTAGAACGACCGAAAAAGAAGACAACAAAGACTTTATCCCTTTACCATTTCAACAGTGAAATATACCACAGAATATTCCGGATGATATCGATGCTCTGGCTATATAAAGTTCCTATGGCCACATGAATTTTGTAAAAGTCCAGCTTTTAAAAATCCTTGGTACCTGCCTACTGTAAGTTTCGTAAGGATAACTTGAATTATAAAATCTAAATATCCATCTAAATAACCCATGGGACTCGATTAAAAATAAAAATTAAAGATTTCCTCTGGTTACTCATACCCTGAACTGATAATATTTTTCCTCTCATAAAGAACACAAGTGTAGTCTTATGTCCTCTTCTCAGAAAACCAAAATTATACGGATTACACAATTCTTCAAAAAAATTAAATATGAATTTCCGTATGACTCAGCAGTTCTACTTCTGAGTATATTCTCAAAAGAGCTGAATGCAGGGACTCAAACATGTATTCGCACACCCATGCACATAGCAGCCTTGTTCACCATAGCCAACAGGTGATCAAACCCAACTGGTCACCTACAGATGAATGGACAAGCAAAATGTGGTCTGTGCGTACAGTGGGATAGTATTTAGTATTAAAAGGAAAGAAACTCTGCCTGGCCAGCATGGCTCCGTGGTTGAGCATCGACCTATGAACCAGGAGGTCACGGTTCGAATCCCAGTCAGGGCACAGGCCCGGGTTAAGCGCTCGATCCCTAGTAGGGGGCGTGCAAGAGGCAGCCGATCCATGATTCTCCCTCATCATGGATATTTCTCTCTCTCCCTCTCCCTTCATCTCTGAAATCAGTAAAAATACATTTTCTTAGAAAAGGAAAGAAATTCTGACATAGGCTAAACATTGGATGAACCATGAAAACGTGAGTAGTGACATAAGCCAGGCACAGAAGGACAAAGATTGTCTGAGTCTAGTTATGTGAGGCACAGAGTCACATGTGGCCCATGGGAGCCGTATGTCCCAGTGGAGGGTGGGCAGTAGAGCCCGGGGAGGAAGGATGGCGTGTGGGTAGTGGGACCCCTGGCGTGTCCCAGTGGAGTGTTCGCCGTGGGCGACATAAACGCAATGGCGGCTGCCAGGGGCGTCGGGGAGGGGAATGGGAAGTGATGGGTTAACGGGAGCACCGAGCATCCATTTGGGAAGATAAAAACGTTTTAGAGACGATAGGGTGGGTGGCTGTAGAACAGTGTGAATGCACTTAATGACACAGAACTGTACCCTGAAAACTGGTTTAAAACAGTGCAGTTTATGTTATATGTATTTTACCTCAATAAAAAAGTGGGGGGGCGGGGGGACACTGCTTACCTGTTCCTTAGCCAAGTAATCCGCCAGCGTATTCAGAAGCTTGTAATAGACTTCAAACCACGGCAGGTAGCTGCAATAATAATAATAATAATAATAATAATAACAACTGAAAAATGTCTGTGTTATTTAGAATCAAGAAACAAGAGGATCAAATGAACATTAAATTGATAGTATTTCAAACCGTTCAATCCCGGAAGGCAGGAACGCACTCAACCTGTGTTCTCCTGACTGTTACAGGGAAACGGAATATTATCTGTTAATCGTTTTCATAACATGGTCAGAATCCAAAGTTTTGTTTGTAACTCCTATCAGCTCACCTTGCTGGGGCAAGAAATGTTATTCTCACGCTTTTATTTTTGTGGCCTCTTAGAAAATTTCCAAACAATACACGTTCCACGCAATTCATCCGTACGTCATGGTTAAGCGCTTAAGCGGATTATCAGTAAGTTAAGATACTTTCCCACTAAATTTTAGTCCCAAACACCATCAAAACCTAGCTCTTGCCACCAACCACAAAGATCCTAGGGGAAAAAAAAAGTTTTTAAATGTATTCCATATCTAATGTGGACTGAACGAGGGATTTCACTCAAGGTTTTATAAGACGAAAAATGTCATTTCTTTAACAGAACATCCGTGACGCTCATAGCCTTGTAACGTCTACAGACATAAACCAAACACCTGAGGACCAATTCTTTTAAAACAAAAGGCAGGCCCTAGCCGGTGTGGCTCAGTGGATAGAGCATCGGCCTGTGGACTGAAGGGTCCCAGGTTCGATTCCGGTCAAGGGCATGGACCTTGGTTGCGGGCACATCCCCAGTAGGGGGTGTGCAGGAGGCAGCTGATCGATGTTTCTCTCTCATCGATGTTTCTAACTATCCCTCTCCCTTCTTCTCTGTAAAAATCAATAAAATATATTGTAAAAAAATAAAAATAAAAATAAATAAATAAAACAAAAGGCAGGAGACGCTTCAAAAGTTCGTTATAAGATTAGTTCCTTCACTTTTCGTAGAGGCCTCGGCAGAAGGCAGATGTATAGAGAGAACCCCGAGTCCATGTCTGCGGCCGGAGGAAGACCACCCCCCCCCCGACACACACACACACACACACACACACACACACACACACACACACACTCGGCGTCCACTCCCGAGCTGATAAAACTTTTACATTCCCAGGTCAAAGGCTAAATCAAGGGAAGGAAGTGTTTTGTGTCAAGTGGTCCGGGAACCGCCAAGCGTCGCAGGGACCAGCAGGAACCTGACGCGGGGGCATCAAATAAAACCGAGGAAACGGCCTTTCCTAGCGGAACGTCTCATGTCCAGGGGCTGCTTTTTTCCTACCTGGGAAATTGACACAAAATGTGTAAAATTGGAACATTCTGCTTCCAAGGGATTTGCCCAGAGGAAGAGTGTGAAAGCTCCAAGTGTGGTATGAGTTAAGGGTCGGGGGCGGGGAGGGGGAGGGGGTAGGCGGTAACAAAGGCCTCAGCACCAATCCGTCTTCCTGACGAGGGCATTTCCCTCTGAACCTTGGCGACAATTTTACAGTCGTAAAAGCATGTTAATCCCGTTAGGAAAAGATGTCATTTCGGGCTTTTTTTTTTTTTTTTTCCGGCCGGCATATGAAAGCAATTATGGCTATAAACAATGGGCGAAGACTTAAATGAGTCATATCTTAGGGTATTTCTGAGATCTCGTTCAACGAGGGTTAGACGTGTCGTAGAAAAAGCCGGAGATACCACTGGGGCCGAAAACTCAAAATTCAATATCCACGTTTATAGAAATAAACTGAAATCCTAATATTTCTGCTAAAAAGTGAACAAATCACCTCGATTTACTTTCAAGTCCCATCATAACATAAAATCCAGGAGAGAGAGAGAGAAAAAAAAACCCTCCGTTTTACAGCATCGTGGACCAATTCTCTTGCTTGGAACTCGAAGGTGAATTCAAGTTGCTTTTACGTCTTAGAAGAGCATCATCCAGGGATGGAGAAAAGAGGCTGTAAAGCATTTGTGCACATTTTCTGGCTCAGAAATGTAAGGAACAGAATAAGGCATGTATGTGAGTGTACGTGGGGCGGGGGGGGGAGGGGGGGGAAAGAGAGAAACTTGATTATAAACGTGAATCAAGAGGATGTATATATGAGCCCATTGTACACGTGTCCAAACTTTTCTGTGCATTTGATTTTTTTTTTAATGAAAAGATTTAAAAATTCGCACAAGAAAATCTGGGAGCCCATACATCTCTGGTCTTTCTACGAGGGCACACCTGGGTCGGGAGAGCGCCTGAGGGAAGACTCCCCTTCAAACTCCAGCCTCTGAACTTCCATCATGAAGCAAAATGATAGAAGGAGCCGTCCCCACCCGCCTCCCACACGGACACTGCCCACCCCCAGCGCCCAACTGACTGGCTTCAAATCACCGACCCGCCGTTGGCAGCATCGCACCTTCTGGCTAAAACATGCATTTTCCGGAGGATCGTTATCCCGGTGAGAATGTGGTGCCTAAAGACGGCATGGAGGCAAACTCACAGGGTGGACATCGACTCTGCGCCGACATGTCCTTCGCAAATATTTTTAGTTACTAAACGTTATTTCTTTTCCTATGCACATTTCCACAGACTCTGGTTTGGCCCATGTCCATATTTTTTTTAAAATATATTTTTATTGATTTCAGCGAGAAAGGGAGAGGCAGAGGGGGAGGGGAGAGGGGGAGAGGGAGGGGGAGAGGGAGAGGGAGGGAGAGGGGGAGAGGGAAAGGGAGGGGGAGGGGGAGAAACATCCATGATGAGAGAGATTCATTCTCCCCGCCCCAAGTGCTCACCTGAGGATGCATAAGCAGATCCTGCCTCCGGAGGTGAGTCTGCAGAAGCCAAATCTCTGCTTGCTCTCGATGTCCGTCAGCACGAAGGTGAAGTGCTGCCCCACTTGGTTCTGAGACACCCTGGAACACAGCACAGCCCGCAACTCAGCCTTGGGCAAGAACGGCCACATAGAAAAGCAAGGGCAGGCCCTGGCTGGTGTGGCTCAGTGGCTAGAGCGTCGGCCTGCAGACTGAAGGGTCCCCGGTTCGATTCCGGTCAAGGGCATGTACCTTGGTTGCGGGCACATCCCCAGTAGGGGGTGTGCGGGAGGCGGCTGATCGACGTTTCTCTCTCATCGATGTTTCTAACTCTCTATCCCTCTCCCTTCCTCTCTGTAAAAAATCAATAAAATATATTAAAAAAAAGAAAGAAAGAAAAAAGAAAAGCCAGGGCAAGAGCATAGGTGTGTGTGGCGTCGGCTTCTCCTGTTCTATGAGTTGGTTCTTCGAGCCAGAACCACGTGCCAGAACCAAAATGAGTGTCAAACGCGTGCGCTTGAACTGAATCGTGCGCCAACTATCCAAGTCGGCCGTGACACCTTCCAGGCCTAGCAACCCCGCACGTGCCAACGCCTTCCCAGGGACGCCTCAGGACACGTGTGCGTGGGCAGCTTTTAGTAATTTTCGCCCCTGGAGAAACGCCCAAGGCTCACAGCACCCCTCCCAGTCCGCTTCCTGATCGTGTCCTGGCGATTCGTGTGAAAACTGTGCTGTTGGCAGGCACATTAGTTCCCCCGAAAGGAGGTAACGCAAGGCTGTCACCAGCATCGATTATTAGCATCCCTTAGCCCATCTCTCCGAATCGTGTCTTCAGTGTTGTCAAAGGCCCGGCCGGCCTGGCTCAGGGGTTGAGCGTCGACCTATGAACCAGGAGGTCAGGGTTCGATTCCCGGTCAGGGCCCAGGCCCGGGTTGTGGGCTCCATCCCCAGTGCGGGGCGTGCAGGAGGCAGCCGATCCCTGATCCTCTCTCATCATGGATGTTTCTCTCTCTCTCTGCCTCTCCTTTCTGCTCTCTGACATCAATAAAAACATATTTAAAATATATATATATATATATAGTAAAACTTTAGGTTTTTACTCATCCTGAGCGAAATATTTTCCTAAAATACATTTTCATTTAGAATCCTCTCCTACCAGGTTCTTAAAAAAAAAAAAAAAAAAAGCATACCACTGATAATAGGGTGTGAAACCCCCATGAAAAACAATCAATGATCTGCTGCTGTGCTCAAAGGGCCGGGTACCCTGCGACATTCCCACGGCACCCAGGGATGTACCCAGCACAATACACGCGGCGTGAGACTTTCAGACGCGCCCGGAGAGCTCCCCGTGGCACCCCATGGACGGGGCCCTGTTTCTACAGAGCTCTTCTCAGGAGAGACAACTCGCGGCCAGGTTCACAGCATCACACAGACGGCCCTTTCAATCATGGGGGCAGAGACAGAAGCCGGGACGTGTCCGTCCAGTTTTAAAAGACGCCCTTCTAAGGCTCTGCTAAGGTCTGATTAAGACTGTGCCCCTGAGGCACAAAAGGGAGAAATGGAACCCTCAGACGTGTCCTAAGCGGCCACAGGGGGGGAGACGAAAGGTCTCGGGGATGGAAAGCCTTCCTCCTTCCAGGTATGGCTTCATGTGGAGCCAACCGTCCGTTGCTGTTGTTGGAGGCGATAAAGAGAAAGGACATTTCATTTCATTTTTATTTTTAAATGTAATAGTTTCTACGTCCTCGCTGAGACGGGTAAAGGGACTTCAGCGATGGCTCAGACGTACCTTTCGACGTCGAATGGGAAACAGAATTTGGGCACGCTCTTCAGGACTTCCTGCGAAGGCCAATCGGAAAAACAAACAAAAAAAATAAAAGCTTTAGGATGTGTATAAAGACGCAGTTAAACCTTTTCTGAGACATCGCGAGGGGAGGGGGGAGTGGAGGGGGAAAAACGTAAAATAAAAGGGTTCATTTCTTAAGCAGAACAGCACAGGTTGGGCGACGACCTAATTGATTATTAAGAAGGAGGGAGGGGTGTGTGAGGGCAGATTGCAGGGACAATGGCCCGGCGGCAGAGAGGTCTGGGCTGAAGGGTATTAACACCCTTCACATCCCCGCTGCGGTCCCCTCAACAAGGCCATATGGATTTTACAAGAAGCGCCCGCGCCATATGGGGAGGCTACTGGTCCCACAGACCAGCCACGGGGACTTCTGACAGGTCCTGGCGCAGAAATAGAAATGTTGTTTCAATTAAAATGCAGGCGGGGCCGGGGGGGGGGGGGAGCAGAATGAATTACTGGGAGGTAGGGCCGCCTGTCCCACAGGAGAGCGGTTTAGAGAGAGACTTTGCAGCCAAAGAAACACGCTGATGGGACCCAACCCCTGGGAAACTGGGCGGCAGGCGCCCCGAGTTATATCTCGAATGAAACCCTCCCGTGTCTAAAACCCAGCCTTTCCGCCTAAAGCAGCACAGCTTCGAGGCGGCACCTGTGAAAACCAATGTTCTCAGTAAGCGTAGAGAGCAGCCTGATGCAGGCCGGACCCTGCCGTGAGCTTCCATTCGTTCTAAAATAATGTTCCAGGCGCTCAGAAATCATACACGCACACGCGCAGTTAGGACAGAATGCAAATATTTAAATGCTCGGCCGTTCGGCCCCAAATAGGAAAAAAGGCCTGTTTTTGTCACATCTGAAAACCAGCTTCAGATGAAGTCTGAGTCCTTCGCTTAAACTTCCGAATGGAAGAGAGAACATCTGACAAGTTCGAAGCCAGGGGCTGTTGCGAGAGATTCGTGAGCCTTTTCCTGTTAAAAAAGGGCCAATATCTTCATGCAGTAGCCACAGCCCCTGCACCCCCAAAAAAATACCTTCCCTGTGACCTCTTTACCCTTAAAACCTACACCCCGAGAAACCATCGATCTCCCAGCAGCTAAACCCTATACCGAACTGGGGAGAGCGTGTTCTAAAGTAGAACCTCTCACGTTCTGTTAAAATGTGGAGGGCGGTCGGGTTCCCCTGAGAAACAAAACATTGTGAAACCCCAACGCTGGGGCCTAAGAGAGCTCCCAGCACCCCGGTCCCCGAGGCCGAGAGAAGAGCATCCGGTAGAATATCAGCCTCTCTCCTCAGGGCGGGGCCCCTGGCCCTCGCAGGAAGGTGGGCCTGGGAAAGCGGGACCCGCATCTGGGGGAAGCGAACGGTTTTACTCCTGGCAACGTTCTGCCAAGTGCAATGAGAAGCGCGGCTAATCTGAAACCATTTAAGTGACTGAGCCGGAACCCGGATCGTGGCCAATGAGAGCAGTTCAGGGGGCCCTCGCGCATCCTCAGCTTGTGCTGTGACAGTGAAGCCACTGACCACACTTACTGCCCCGTTAACACCATCGATCGAGACCCTTCCCTGCAAAAGGGCCCTATCCTTTCTGTGAAGATAGGTAGGTAGATAGAGAGATAGATAGATAGATAGATAGATAGATAGATAGATAGATAGATGATAGATAGATAAAAAGAAAATAGATAATGACAGATGATAGATAGAAAAATAGATTGATAGAAAAATAGACGGTAGATAGAAAAATAGATAGATAGATGATAGATAGATAGATAGAAAAATAGCTAGATTATAGATAGTTAGATAGACAGACAGACGGTAGATAGAAAAATAGATGATAGATGATAGATAGGTATAGATAGAAAAATAGATAGATAGAAAAAGATAGATGGTAGATAGAAAAATAGATAGATAGATAGATAGATAGAAAAATAGATAGACGATAGATAGATAAGATAAGATAGGTAAGATAGGTTAGATAGAGGATAGATAGATAGAGGATGGATAGATAGATAGATGACAGATACAAATTCATTGTCTGCTTCTAAATATACCAAAATTAGGAATCAATTTCACATCCATTTTTTTTTCACATCAATTTTAAGGCTCAAATTAAGAAGGTTCTCCCCTTAGAGGTTTCATCTTTCACACCCACCCCCCTCCTTCCACCAGCAACTCTCTCTCTCTCTCTCACACACACACACACGCACACACACGCACACAGGCACACACAGGCACACACACGCAGGCCCTGCTGCAACACAGCCTCAGCTCGCTTCCCAACTGGCAGAAGCGCGCCTCGGGGGACAAGCCTTTAAACCTCCGCGCTCTTTAAAATTCAACCAGCCAGCAGGCCCCCGGCCCAGCGCATAAACAGCCCAGACAAAAAAAGCCCCTCTCGGCTTCTGTCGGTGACAAAGCCGCCCAGCAGTGGCCTGTGTCTCCCTTGACAGGGGAAGCCAGGCTCACACAGATCAATAGATGGGAGTCCTCCCTAGCTCCCTGGGCTCCTGTTTCTGCCTTAATTACAGGTGCTATTCACACTGAAGTTAAAAAAAAAAACGAGGGGGGGGAGAGGGGAAGGGAGAAGGAGAGAGAGGGAGAAAAAGGTAGAGGGAGGGAGAAATAAGACACATGCAATTCGTTTTGGGGGGATGCTTTTAACAATACTGTTAATTAAAAGTTGTACTTCTGCGTTGATTGGAAGTGTTCATACAGTCTGATCTTTCCACCCCACAGTGTTTTGGGTCACACACACACACACGCACACACACACACACACACACACACTTCCAGGCCGGCACCCACAGATGATGTAAAGGTTTAAGGTAATACTCTTCAAACGTTAGTTTCCCCCCCGTTTTCTACAGGTTTTTGTTTGGTTGTTGTTGGTTTTGTTTGTTTGTTTTTTTACAATACACCCAATTTCCTTAACCGAGAAAAACGATTTGGGTTTGCAAAATCCTCTTAGCTCTCTGGACTATTTTATTTTTATGCGGAAAGAACACATGGACGACGTGAAAAATCAAGCTACCGAAAAGGAGGAAAGGGAACGTCCATTATGAACGAACAGCAAAATGGAACGGGCAGTAACACGTCTACCAGCATGCATCCCACAAACAACACCCCCACGATCGGGTAAGCGAGCCCAGGGCTGACAAAAAGCAAACGCTGCCTCTTGGGGCCTCAATCCCGTCCCCGTCCCCGTCAGGATGAGGATCAAGTGGATCTTGGGAGAGAAAAAGAGAGTCAACTGTGGGCGTGGCCCCGGTGGATTCAATCTTTCTCCTCTGAGGTTACCATCCGGCATTATAAATCGATCCACTGACAGGGGAAACAAGCATTTAAGAATCTACTTTTTTTTTAAGCTGAAAATGTCAAGTGTATCTCCTAATTCTAGCTCAATAACGACAAAGGTCCTAAATCTGTCTCTCCCTCTCCCTTCTTCTCTGAAGTCAATTAAAAAATAAAATAAAAAGAAAGCATAACCATCCATTGGGAGGGTTTTTCAAAACACACTTGAGCGTCCGTATCATCTATAAGCACCGGACAGCCATCAGGGTCTGGACTCCACAACGTCGGCCCAATGACAAGGCAGACAGACTTGTTCTTGGGGACGGACTGACCCCGCATCCTCCTTGAGGGCTCGGGAGTCTTCGTCCTCCTGCTCTGCTGTCCCCAGTGGGTTGGCCGTGCCCTCGGCTACCTCGACGCAGGGCCACAAAATGAGCGGCCGGACTTCCACACGTGACCTGCCGTCACAGCGGAGCCCCTAGAAGCATCTCTGGCCAGGAGTGTGTTCATCGGTGGGGGAACCCTCTCCAGGACCCCCCTGCTGGCTTTCTCATTCTGTCTGATCCGCCGAAGGTCAATGCCACTCCTAAACCAAAGAATGACCGTCGGAGATGCAGAGCCCACGGTGGGACCTCTCTCTTGGTTTTCACTTTCCTGTCATCTTCCCAGGGGAAACACAGTTCTCTTTCCTCCTTCCCCCTTAAATTAGGGAGGTCACGGCAGGACACCGCGAAAGCCGACACGAGAAACTGTGGAGGTTGCTGACTTCGGTCAAGGTATTTCTCTCTATCGACATTTTAAAGGGAATTTTTTTATGGTTGGAAGATGCAAATAGCGGCCATGAAGCCAACACATTGTGCTATAAAAAAAAAAAAAAACCCACAAAAACAACTGTGCTGGTGACATGTAAATTTCAAGAGTTTTGCTTGCATGGGTGTATCAGTCCTACACGATAAGACCCTGCAGTCTACAAATATTCCTTCCCGAATTCTTCCCCCCCAAAAAATGAATAGCAAATGCTTCCAAACGAATTTTATGAGGCCAGCATGACTGACCTTAGTACCAAAACCAGACAAAGGCAACACAAAAAAAAGAAAATTACAGGCCAGTACCCCCGATGCAAAAATCATATTAGCCAACTGAATTCAACAATACATGAAAAGGATCATTCAACACGACCAAGTGGGATTTATTCCCCAGGGAGGCAAGGATGGTTCGACACCCACAAATAGACTGTTATCATTTATTGTGAAGGAACTCAGAACAGTGGTAGTCTGGGGCTGTAGGGGTGGGGTAGGGGGCACAGGAAGTAACCAGGAATCAGCACGAGGGAACTTTCTGGAATGATAGGAAACAGTCTATATCTTTAAAGGAATGTGGGTTACACAGGTGTCGGCATCAGTCAAAACTCATTTCACTGTGCACTTGGGATCGGCACTGCACCATATCAAAGTCATTGGTCAAATATCCTATATAATAAAAGGCTAATATGCAAATCGACCAAGTGACGAAATGACCGGTCGCTATGACATGCACTGACCACCAGGGGGCAGACGCTTAATGCAGGAGCTGCCCCCTGGTGGTCAGTGCACTCCTCAGGGGGAGCGCCGCTCAGTCAGAAGCCGGGATCACAGCCTCTTCCGCCTCCGCGGCAGCACTAAGGATGTCTGACTGATGGTGGGGAGCAGGCCTAAGCCGTCAGTCGGACATTCCCCGAGGGCTCCCAGACTGCGAGAGAGCGCAGGCCACACTGAGGGATTCCCCCCACCCCCGAGTGCACAAATTTTATGCATCGGACCTCTAGTAAGTTAATAAGTATCCCCATTTGGATAATAAATTAAAGTCACCCTACCTAAGAGAAATAGGGAAGCTTTGAAGGGTTTAAAGTCGGGGGAGAGAGGGCATGACTGCACTTGAATTTTAGACAGATCCGCCTGGTCTCACGTGTAGCATGGATTTGCACAGGGTAAGACTCAAGGCTGGGAAGTCCGATGCCAGGAGGCTTCTGCAATAATCCAGGGGACGGGTGGCCTGGAGTCACCAGTGACAGCTGCTCCCGGAATGCCGAGGAGGGCACAAGACTAAGATAAATGTGAGAGTCACCGCGGAGACATCCAGGAGGTGGCGGCTCCACATCTGGCGCCCCAGGGACCGGCTCTGGCCGCGGGGGAGACAGAGAGAGGACGTGGCACCGAGTCAAAGGCACAGAGCGACCAGAGAGACCACGGTTTCACCCTCCACTTCTGTGGACGATCGACACTGGTCTTCCTGTTTTTTTGTTTGAGGTTCTCTCAAATTACACAAGCTCCGCCTTTTATAAAAAAAGTGTCCACGCCCAAGACGTTGAAAATGTCCAACGACAATGAAATCTGAAGTCCTCAGTGTTTTGTTTGGTTTTTTTAAGGAGTGTGTCTGGAAATTCTAACTAGAACTACTGGGAGCTATTATCTTACAGACGTCTTCTGCCCCACCCACTGCAGGACAGCCCTCCACCTGCTGGACTACACATGGAGTCCCACCCTCCCTGCTGACGGCACCTGGGGCCTCTGGCTGAGCCTCTAAACAAAGGTGCCGATTTGGGTCTCGGTTCTTGTAACGCCGAACTCTTTTCTCTGAGAACCTGAGCCGCAAACACTGGTTCTTTTCACAGCGAGAAAGCCACCAAACAGGTCTCACCGAATAGCGACAGGCGTGTGTCACTCCCGTTCTAGTCCGTCCGCTCTGGCCTGAATGACCTTAAAGAACAAAGCACAACGGGGCCTCTTGCGAAGGGTTTCATGCCATAAACCAGAAAGGAGGTCTAGACAGCGAGTGGATAAACTTTCTCAGGGAAGAGCGGACACTCCCCTTGAATAAACCATCTCTTACCCCCTGCTCATTCTTTCTGTGCTTTTATTGGGAGAGATGGGAAAACAGGGAGTCATTTTTAAAAACAGGGGCGACTCCTGTGTAGCAGCAGACTAGGTGGAATCCTGTAAAGAGTCAACCTTTGTTCAGCTCCAAAGTAAAACCAAAATAGTTCTTCCTTTCGCTAAACACTTTGACGGGATGGCCGGCCTTCCAGTCTCTCCCTTCTGGAGTCTTCTCAGTCTGCGGTGATTTCGAATTTCTACCTTTTAGAAAAATATCTTTTTATTGATTTGAGAGAGAGGGGAAGGGAGAGGGCGAGAGAGGAACATGGATGTGAGAGCACTGAGCCACGCCAGCCAGGCTGTCAGGCTAACTCTTTCCCAAGCTCTTTCCAAACTTCAGAGTCGGGCAAGGGACTCGCATTGCACACAAGAGCCTCCGAAAGGAGTCCGAGCCTCGTGTCTGCACCTGTGTCTGCAATCGCGAGCACGCCCACTAGAGACCGCACAGGCTAAGGGTAAAGACATATGCTGCCCGGCCGGCGTGGCTCGGTGGCTGAATGTCGACCTATGAACCAGGAGGTCAGGGTTCGATTCCCAGTCAGGGCACATGCCCAGGTTGCAGGCTCGATCCCAAATAGGAGGGGTGTGGGAGGCAGCCGATCAGTGATTCTCTCTCATCATGGATGCTTCTATCTCTCTCTCCCTCTTCCTTCCTCTCTGAAATCAATAAAAAAAATATATTTTTAAAAAGATGTACGTGTCCTAACTGGTTTGGCTCAGTGGATAGAGCGTCGGCCTGTGGACTGAAGGGTCCCAGGTTCGATTCCGGTCAAGGGCATGTACCTTGGTTACGGGCACATCCCCAGTGGGGGGTGTACAGGAGGCAGCTGATCGATGTTTCTCTCTCATCGATGTTTCTAACTCTCTATCCCTCTCCCTTCCTCTCTGTAAAAAATCAATAAAATATATATTTTTTAAAAAGATGCACGTTACCAATTAGTAAGTTTACCAAGAGAAGCTGCAATCTTATCGCTTGTCTGGAACAACACACGTGAATAAACCTGTCACTATGTGTTCGAATAACTGGCCCCTAAAAGCTACAGAAAACGACGCGGAGTTCACAGATAATAACAGCCCCCATCAGTACCCGAGAAAGTACTTAACAGACCACCTACACGAAGTTAATTTTTGAAATTACGCCCGCGTAAAGGTTAAACACGCATCGCATCGCGTGTACTTCTTGCAAGAGTCCTGTGACGTCTCCTCCCCCAACACGATCACGTCTTGGAGATTTAACAAGTCTCACCGAGGCGCAGCCTATTAAAATGCACATATCTTACCTCCCTGAAAAAAATGAAAACGGATCGAATAAATAATACTGCTAATCTGGCCCCCTTGCGCTCTCCCTGCACACACACACACACACACACACACACACACACACACACCCTGCCTTTCTCCACGACACGGCAGCTGGCCTGAAAGATTTCAAACGATCCCTTTGGCATCATCTTCCATCATCTTTTCAGGGGTGTGCCTGGCTCCCCTCTGAGCCCCGTCCTTTCACCGGGGTCCCCTTTGAGATCCGTCCATATTTCCATAATCCACGCCGCTGTTTCCTCGGGGCCTCCCCAGGGTGGAGGGACCCCCACCTCCGGAGCGGGGGGGGTGGGAGGGGGGGTGTTACAACGGCCAGTAAGCCGGGTAACAATCGCAAGACAACAAAAGAACCGGGTGGGGAGGAGGCTAGCTGGTACCATATGTTGACCAAGTTCAACACACTCAGGTCGCAGGGGATGTGTTTTTTTAAACTTCAAAATGTGAGGAGGGCAGCGCCTTCCCAGCTACGTATCCTCCCCAATTGCCTTAGTAAACAGCGGGCGCTGTGGCTTTCACAGGGCTCACCCCTGAACAATGTTCACGGGGATAACCGAAGGGAAGGGTCAGAGAGGTGGCATTTTCTGGGTCATCGCCTCATCCTGGTCACCCACAAACCTCACCCGACTCACCCCTATTCCTAAAAAGAAACAATACGTAAAATGATGCCAAAGGAGCGTATTTCCTAGGACTTCCTACTGACTCGATGCCCATTTTGAAAGACGTCAATGTTTTCGTCGCGTGCCATCTGACGATGTCGTTCTTGTTTCCACCCTCTGTTTCATCGAGAACTGACGTTCCCTTCTTTTTTGAAGAGACTTTAGGGCCCAATCGTCGAGTTAATTTTTTTTCCCTCCTGACTCGGGGGAAACTGCTTCTGATTCATCGGCCCGTGTTATGTCACCTTGAAAAAAATTTATTTTTTTCTCTCAAGGACTCAGAACTTTCTAGGACCAATTTGCAAATTTACGTGCCAAATAGTCACCGCTCAACAGAAAGTAACTTTCTGTGAAACCGCAGTTATCTCTTTAAATCCGCAGCATCTATTATCATTTGATTTCTATAGGCTACTGAGCAATGCCAGACCTTCTGGGAATGATGGGAGCATTTGCGTAGTTATTATAATGTCACTGCCATAAAAATAAACAAAGGCCTCGCTTCTGAGAGCTTATTAAAATAAAACCTGTTCACCCCTTCGGCAGGAAAAACAAGGTCAATTTTCCAGGGCCTCTCACATTTTATGATCTGCAATGTATGCGGGAATCTTCTTTGCAATGAGAGTTTGCGACACTCCACAGCCCTCTTTTCCAGTAAAATGTCTAAAATGCAGCAAAACTTCTAAAAGATCGCTGTTTTTCCCAAATTAGTTTCCCTGTCTGCAATGAAAATTTTTTAAATTTAAAAGTAGTAACTATAAGGCAGCAGGCAGGTAAAATCAGAATGTAACTACATTTTGCCTTGAGCTTCATAAAACTGCATCGACAAGAGAAACCAGTCTTGCCTCTATGCAGAAAGGTGGCTAGAGAAAAGAATATAATTATAACAATAATCGTAGATTTAATCGTAAGCACTTTTGTTTTATTCTGATTCTTCTTTTGCAGACACAAAAATGTACAAAACAGGTAATATTCTGTGTCATAAAACAGGGGTAAGAAATAATGGCTATCGGAGGGTGACTAAGATAGATCACTGATACAATATTTAAGTATGAAACAAAGAATGATGTCATGAGATGATTATAATTCTCATACTATCATCTCTCTTTGCACAATTTTATTTCGTTAAAAATTAAAACTCGATGTGCCTTACAAATACGGTTTGTAATGTCTATACTCACAGGGGTAGTGAAATGAAAATTAACCACCACACCTCAAAAACTGGCTCAAGACATTGAATTCCTTTCATTTAGAAAAACAATAGTCAGTATAGGATGCAACGAAATTATTTTTTTTCTGTGTATGGGATCAACTTGGAGTTAAAAATGACAAAACCGAGTCCAAACAAGCAAAAGAAAAGCAAAACACTTTTAAAAAACACATATCCAACAACTGTTTAAATATTTATGAAAGTATGAAAATTGAATCACTTATTTTCAAATAGTTTAGATCTTCTTTATGAAAGAACTTAGCAAAAACCCAGCCTCCAGGGCCCTTGGCCAGATTCCCATATAAAGTTTGGGCTTCTTTTATTTTTATTTATTTTTAATGTTATTGGTATCAGAGAGGAAGGGAGAGGGAGAGATAGAAAACATCCATGATGAGAGAGAATCGTGGATCACCTGCCCCGTACACACCCCACACTGGGGATCGAGCCGGCAACCCAGGCCTGTGCCCTGACCGGGCATCGAACCACGACCTCCTGGTTCATAGGTCGACGCTTAACCAGTGGACCACACCAACCAGGCAAGTTTGGGCTTCTTTAGTCATAAAGTCAAAGTCATGAGACGCAGCAGTATCTAAGGCAGCGGTTCTGAACCTGTGGGTCGCGACCCCTTTGGCGGTCGAACGACCCTTGCACAGGGGTCGCCTAAGACCATCCTGCAGATCAGATATTTCCATGACGATTCATCACAGTAGCAACATGACAGTGATGAAGTAGCCACGGAAATAATTGTATGGTTGGGTCACAGCATGAGGAACTGTATTTGAAGGGCCAGAAGGTTGAGAACCACTGAATTCTAAGGCCTCTTTCCGCTCCAACCGCCCTCGCAAAGGGCTCCAAGAACGGCTGTGGACTGGGATCCGGGGCGATGAAGTTCGTCACCACTACATAGCTGCCTGCCTTCGTATTTTACTGAGTATGTGAGGGCTGACCTCACACGTATGGAGCACAAAGCAACCGTTCAGCCCGACGGAGCAATCCCCGTCACCAGTGGAGAGGTCACAGAGAGGGTCAGCAGAATGAAAAGGGTGTCCCTGAGAAAGGACACGGTCGCCCTGACGGGAAACCCAAGTTAGGGGGTCTTCGGATCCCCTAGAATTCTCGGGGTTTACAAGATGGAACACACACACACACTCCCCCCCCCCCCCCAGAGACCTGGACAGGAGGTCAGTGGACAAGAGAGAATTGAGAAGACAAAGAGAAGAACCACCCGGCCGGTGTGGCTCGGTGGTTGAGCGTCGACCTAAGAACCAGGAGGTCACGGTTCGATTCCCGGGCAGGGCACATGCCCGGGTTGCGGGCTCCATCCCCAGTGGGGGGCGTGCAGAAGGCAGCCGATCCATGATTCTCTCTCATCATTGCTATTTCTATCTCTCTCTCCTTCTCCCTTCCTCTCTGAAATCAATGAAAATATATTTTTAAAAAGAGAGAACATTATTTTTTAAATGGCAAAATGAGTCAGGAAGGCTCTAAGATGACTGCCCATGACTTGGGGACAAACCCAATTTAACTTTCTATGTCCAACCATGTTCTCACTGTAAGGACTTTTTTTCACCGATGTGAACTATTGACAAATCTGTTGTTTCTCTAAAGGGCTGAACCCAAGTTAAGGGTGCACACCCTCTTGTTTTGTGAAAGAACAGCCATGGATTGCTCTAGACTGATTAACCGTCTGCACGCCCAGGTGCCTGCATTTTCAGTGCAATTTCCTGGTCTTAAATGCTGGTCTCAAAACCACGTGCCTATAATGGTTTCTTTTGTTGTTGTTGTTAATCCTCACAGAGGACATTTTTCCATTGGTTTTTAGAGAGAGTAGAAGGGAGAGGGAGACACAGAGAGAGAAACATCCATGTGAGAGAGACCCATCAATTGGTTGACTCCAGCACATGCCCTGACTAGAGC
The DNA here is from genome assembly GCF_964212035.1 of Myotis nattereri. NCBI lineage: Eukaryota > Metazoa > Chordata > Mammalia > Chiroptera > Vespertilionidae > Myotis > Myotis nattereri. The sequence goes on along the minus strand of NC_138096.1, from coordinate 1,625,909 downwards.
CAGGGATAGAGCCCGCAACCCAGGTCCGTGCCATAGACCGGAATCGAACCCGGGACCCTTCAGTCTATAGGCCGATGCTCTATCCGCTGAGCCAAAGCGGCTAGCGCTAAAATCGTTTCTGAATGAACTGCTTCAGACAGAGACGTGTGTCAGCGTTCATGTCTGTCAATGATGAGAACTACGAAAATCACATCTGTGCATGTCACTTCCGGTTACATGGGCAGTATTACACTTTTATCATTTTAATAGCGACGAGGAACATTTTAGCCCATTTCTTGGCAGATAATGAAAAGGAACCTGCTCCTCATTTTCCGTAAAAAGGGCTCATTTCTATCAAAGTGTAAATTTGTATTTTTAACCACATATTATATGATTCATTTCAGAATGATCAACCTACACTGTAAATTTTAAAAGTTCTTTCTATTTACACACATCACGTCGTCAAAGTAATTCATCAGTTTGGTCACACACAACACGTAAGGAATTACTGAAGGCCATGATCTGAAATACAAACGGAGAAAATGCATTCTGAAGCCTCTCGTTTCCTTTTAAGAAAACAAAGCTATAAAAGAGAATTCCTTAACAGTAAGAAAATACTCTTCTTCCCAGTGATGTAGAGAGAGAAAGGAAAGGAGAGGGAGAGAGAGAGAAACATCCATGTGAGAGGGAAACATCCATGGGCTGCCTCCTGCACACCCTCCACGGGATGGAGCCCGCCACCCGGACATGTGCCCTGACCAGGAATTCCACCGGCAACCCTCAGATGCTCAACCAACTGAGCCGCACGGGCCAGGACGAGAAAACACTGGCAATTCCATTTACAGACGTAAGTGATTCGGCTATTACTGTAACAGGAGCGAACCGATCCCTTGGTGATAGCAGTCACTACTCACTTCTACGTAGACAGACATAGTATAGAAGGGTGTTCAACAGGGTGTGGTGTCATTTTTCTGATGGGGAAATTTGTAAGTGGTTCGAAGTATCGTTCCCATAGCTAGATTTTTAGAGAGTGTAAAACTGTGGTAACACGGAATATTCTGGTCCTATTTGCCTCCTGCTCAGGGCTTCTTCCTCACCCACCTCCGGGTAACTTTCCAAGACGTTCCCCGTCCATCATGCCCTCATGGCCTTTGTTCTGAGTTAATCCGAGAAATACTGAGAGCAACGCATGGGTCCTAGCGGCGGCCGAGACCGAGATCAGAATCACAGTCCTCGGATTTTAAATGTGTTTTTTTTAAAAAAAGGGTCAGGATTCCTACCTGGTCTCCAAAGTCCTCTGGGAATTTCCACAAAACCACGGGATCTGTAAAGAATTGATACATGGTGTTAAACAGAGGCAAACACACACACATACACACACACACACACACACACACAAAACACTTTTACAGCCACGGTTATTAAAAATCCTCCGAACACGGTCAAAGCGCCTTTTTAAAAATGCCCAGCCCAGCCCTGAATGGCCATGCTGTGGTATTTCCCCCCGACCGTCCGACCGTCCGACCGCCGAGGAGCAGGAAAGCACTGGCAAGTCCCGTCAGGGTTGGAGGTTGCTGTCAGTCACGGGTGATGGGAGGAGAATTTAAACAGAAATGTGTGCTGATCTGAAGCTCATACAAAGGGAGTGAGGTTACTTTTTTCTTCCAACCCATGACTGCTCAGTGCTACACCATTTGAGCACCGTATGCTGAGTAGACAACCCGCCGCCGACATCTGAAGACCGCGGGGCTGAGAAATAAGGCCTCATATAAATAAATGGAGGATTTGGAATGACGGGATGAGGCAGCTCAAGTTCTCCTCCTACATTCATGAATAACCAACTATGTAACTTTTTGTTTTTGTAAATAACGGCCTAAACGCTTAGAGACTTGCTCTGAACAATACTTAGACATTTGTATGTGAAGAAACCTGGAAAAAGATATTAATTGCTCATAGGTTCAAATCAACTACCCTCTCATTCTAGATCTAAAATCATTCTTATTTGCCCGGCCGGCGTGGCTCAGGGGTTGAGCGTCGACCTAGGAACCAGGAGGTCATGGTTGGATTCCTGGTCAAGGGCACAGGCCGGGTTATGGGCTCGATCCCCCGTGTGGGGTGTGCAGGAGGCAGCCGACCCATGATTCTCTCTCATCATGGATGTTTCTCTCTCTCTCCCTCTCTCTTCCTCTCCGAAATCAATAAAAACATATTAAAAATAAATAAAATAATTCGTCTTTGAGTTTGACTTACAGATACAAAACCCTTAAGGAAGTGAAATTAGTATTTTAAGATGTGTTACTTTAGATCCAGCTACAAAATGGCAGAGGCGCACGTCTACCGACTACTTTACATAAATGCACACATTTAGAACAAAAAGGCAGGCTATTTGGGAAACTTTGTCCGTTAGTTTCACCTCTGAAAACGTATACAAGCAAGGGGTGCAAACGCATCTACTATAATGGCCCCTCTGTGACTGTCTTCCCCGGGAAGAATCATTCAGAGAATCAAACCACTCCGACTGTCAAATTATTTTGGTCCTTCAGACTCTCAAACCATAAAAGCAATGTAACCGAGAACTCCGGCCTTTCTAGATGTTTCCTCCCAGAATGATCTCACATTAGCTTCCCGCCTCAAAACAACGCAGGCTCTTTTTGCTCAGAGGTAAGTGAATCCCAGCTCAGGTAATGACCATGGAACGTCAAAGAACTTTAAACTCTTAATTCGTAGCAGGTTAATGTATCACTTGGCTTCTTCCGGGCCCTTTAAAGCAAAGACCTATTATCATAAAATGAAAACCTTCATCAATCACCTGATCGAGTAATTCCGAGCCGATCGCGTCAGTCCAAACTTAACCCAACGGGGCTAATGGGTGAGAATTGAATTGAAAACACCTTGACAGGGAAAGCAATTTCTTTTCTCGCACTCCTCTGAAGCTGTGGGTGACCGCGGTCATCGAACCATCAACAGCGAGGGGCCATCTGTCCCAAGGGCCATTCATGAGAGTTCGTTTTTTTGTGTTGTGTTTTTTTTTTTAATTTTAAATTAACAACAACAACAAAAAAAAAGAAAGCCACACTGAACCACAGATGTTCAATCTTGATTAATCTATGACAAGAAACTTACAACTGAGAATCAATGTTTTGACGTTTTTCAGATACCAATCATTAAAAGCCAACACAAAAGTTTTTTACAAGTACACGGGGGGTGGGGGGCGGGGGATGGAGAGGGGGAGTGAATGGGCTGCTTATAGAAAGATGGTCTTTCAAAGGAAATACTTTTTGGTCACCTGAGCTGTTCATCATATCCTAAAGCAGCGGTTCTCAACCTGGGGGTCGCGACCCCTTTGGCGGTCGAACGACCCTCTCACAGGGGTCGCCTAAGACCATCCTGCAGATCAGATATTTACATGACAATTCATCACAGTAGCAACATGACAGTGATGACGTAGCCACGAAAATAATTGTATGGTTGGGTCACAACATGAGGAACTGTATTGAAAGGGCCGGAAGGTTGAGAACCACTGTCCCAAAGTAATAGCTTTTCTTATGATTCCTTTTAGAAGGCGAACAGACAACAGGCTATGCTGTAAATGAGCTCTCAGAGCCCTGGCTGGTTTGGCTCAGTGGACAGAGTTCGGATTGTGGACTGAAGGGTCCCTGTTTCGATTCCCGGTCAAGGGCACGTGCCCGAGTTGCAGGCTCGATCCCCAGCAGGGGACGTGCAGGAGGCGGCCGATCCACGATTCTCTCTCATCATTGATGTTTCTCTCTCTCCCTCTCCCTTCCTCTCTGAAATCAACAAAAATACATTTTTTAAAAATTAGCTCTCAGATTAGCATTGGAAACTGTTCAGTGTGTGTATTCTCTCTGCAAGTATACGATGAAATACGAAGGACTGCGTTTATATTCACAGTTCCCATTGCACGTAAGCTTTCAACGGAAAAAAACATTTACAAATGAAAATTGTGATTTTCATCGCGCATTCCCTTTTAATACGTCAGTTTGTTAAGCGTTGTCACTAATCAACACAAGACAGGGGTTGGCAAGAGTAGGTGTACAGTTGTTCGTATGGCAAGTAACGCAAGAATCACTACATAATCACACAAGAATAAACTGTGTTTCTCATCCTCATGACTGCAAACCGATTTGTGCCCAGCCCTGTAGTTAGTATGAAACACTTGGAAACCAGTATTCTTGTTTTTTGGGGGGAGGGATTTTTGTTATTGTTTTATAATGTCTTTTTTTAAAAATACTTTTTTATTGATTTCAGAGAGGAAGGGAAGGGAAAGATGGAAACATCCATGATGAGAGAGAATCATTGATTGGCTGCCTCCTGCACACCTCCTCCCGCACCCCCAGGGATAGAGCCCACAACCCAGGCATGTGCCCTTGAATGGAATAGAAGCTGGGACCCTTCAGGCCGCAGGCCTACGCTCTAGCCACTGAGCCAAACTGGCTAAGGCACAAACTAGTGTTTCTGTACACACGTCTTCGCTTCCTGTTTCTTCTAGAACATGTCTAACCCTGGACACAGTGAACACAGCCAACACGTAATCTGCATGAAACTGTGTTGCTCTTATTGTCAACGATTATCCTGCAGAGATACTCCTCCCCAAAACCACACATTTCACAGCAAAGCGACCACTCTGAGACAGGGCTAGTCCCCTGGAGCAACTAGGACAAAATACAAAGAGAGAACACACCATTTTTCTAAAGAAGGAAATCAACCTCCTCCATGGACTGTCATGATTAAACAGAAACGACCGCTTCCACGGATATAAAAGAACAACAGTGCCCAAGACCTTGAAGAAAATTCCCCAAGTACGGCAACTCCCTCTTCTAAACACCACATCCAAAAGAAACTCAACGACCAACAGATATTTAAATTCGCAGACCCCGGGGCCTTCCCGTGTCCCCGTGGCTGAAGGCACCCCTGCCCTCACGCCATCGGTTCTGTCTCAACCAATGTTTTCTGCACATATATCGTCCGTTACTTCCGATCCTCGGCGAGGTTAACTTTTACCAGAGTTCAATGTGAAAGGGCTGCTTCAGGTGAATGCACGCTCCGTTTGAACGCCGAAGGCACCCGTCCTCCGTTGCACGTCTGCCACCGGACCAAGACGAAACGGTTTCTGAAATGACTAATTTCTGGACGCTTCCCCGGCTGCAGAACACGCTCAGATGCACCAGACCGATAGCTCGGCGCTGTATTTCCAGATCCGACCGATAAGGGAGGAGGAAGTGAAAGAGGAAAGGGCCCTATCTGATCTTCACCGGTTCTGCCAACTCAGTGACAGAGCCTGTGGTTCATCGTCAACGTCCTTCTTTTTTTTAAAAAAAATTCTTTTTAAAGAAAGCACCCTTGCTTGTGATGATAAAAATCTACAGCCTTTCAGGGCTCTTGGCAAGAAAGCTTTTGATCATGTTTTTATTAAAATCCGAAATACGGGTGTTGGAGATACAGCACCGCCTTTTCTTCACTTCGTTTACTTTTAATATATTTTTATTGATGTCAGCGAGGAGGGGAGAGGTGGAAACATCCATGATGACAGAGAATCATGGATGGGCTGCCTCCTGCACGCCCCCCACTGGGGATCGAGCCAGCAACCCGGGCCTGCGCCCTGGCCAGGAATCAGGCACCCCACCCCCCAGGTAAAGGGAGGGGGTAGGGGTGAGATCATTCACCCGAAAAACCCAGAAGTCACATTGGACGCCAGCAGCAAAAATAAAGAACAGGTGACCCACAGGCATAGCTACCGAGACCAGTTACAATCAAACTGTTAAAAAAAATACAGGGTGTCCCAAAAAAGAACGTATACACACTTGAACAGCGGAGAGCTCCATTTTGCAAATGCAATGCCTGTTAATACACAACGCCTTTATAATTATTCACAGCGTGCGTGTACATTTTGGGGGGACGCCCTACATAAACTCCACAGCATCCTTATCGAAGTAAGAACCAACAGATACTGAGTGTTGACATGAGATTTTTAAATACGTATATTTTTTTATTTCAGAGAGGAAGGGGGAGGGAGAGAGATATAGAAACACCGATGATGAGAGAGAATCATGGACTGGCTGCCTCCTGCATGGGCAACCCCTGGGGATCGAGCCTGCAACCCGGGCATGTGCCCTTGACCGGGAGTCGAACCGTGACCTCCTGGTTCCTAGGTCGATGCTCAACCACTGAGCCACACCGGCCAGGCTGAAATGGGGTTAGGCTTTCACACCTGCAGGCGAGGCGGCTCTATGAAGGAGGATGTGCTGACCGAAGCCACATCTAAAAGTCCAGCTGGACTCAAAGATCTTCTACGTGAAACAAAGGCAGCGCCTCTCACAGACACGGCTCTACAGAGCCAGGCTCGCTGTGGCCCCCGCTGGCAGGTGGGAGAAAAGGGGAGTTTGGTTCACGTCAGCGACCCGAGGATAAAGGGAACCCTTTCGGGTCCGCGTGACCCTAATCCATCCAGTGTGTGCGGATGGACAGGGAGCCAGAGAGAGTTCTCGAATGAGCGCATCGCCAAAGGCAAACCCTGGTGACCACATTTCACTCACAGGTGGTGTTTTTTTTTTTTTTTTCCACGTGGGGAGATATGCAAAGTGTCCTAAACCACTTCATTGCAACGTGTGATTCACCAAAGCCCTACTTTCTAAATGTCAGGGTTCCCCTGGGTTTGGGGCTGTGTGGGTGGGTGCACACAGGTTTCAAAGTGGCCTCCAAAAAAACATACATCTACCCCTAGCCGGTGTGGCTCAGTGGATAGAGCGTCGTCGGCCCGTGGACTGAAGGGCCCTGGGTTCGATTTCGGTCAAGGGCACGCACCTCGGTTGCAGGTTCCCCGGCCCTGGTCTGGGTGCGTGCAGGAGGCAACCAATTGGTGTGTCTCTCTCACATCGATGTTTCTCTCTGTCTCTCACTCTCCCTTCCACTCTCTCTAAAAATCAAAGGAAAAAATATCCTTGGGTGAGGATGATCAATAACAACAACGAAATATATAGACAGTGCGGGTCCCGGTGAGTCTGTGGTTCAGAGGAAAGACACGGGTCCTGAATGGGAAGGGCTGAGCAGAGGGCGTCCCGACCCAGCCTAGCCCGAGACCCACACGGTCCCACACGTCGAACGTCCCTGCTCCAGTCACAGCGACTCACGCCCCAGGTTGCTTCCGTGACCAGCAGCTCTCCGAAGTGACGGATCCGCGCTCACATGCCCGTGGCTGGGCACGGAGCCTCGTCCGATCACCTGGAGCCACCCGGGACCCGCTCCCCACGCGGGCCGGACCTCGCTGAGCTCTTCCTTCCAGACGCAAAGGAGGAAGCGGGGCAGGCCCCCCAGGAGCTTCCCTGAAGCAGGACCAACAGACACTCAGACACAGTCTCCGTCTGCATGTTCACCCCCATTCCTGTCCGGACACAGTGAGTGCCAAGTACGGGCGCGTCCTGGGCCAACAGGAACCCCACAGGCGAGATGCACCCCAGGCGAAGTGGGTTCGGGAACGCCTTTGTGCACGGGGCGTGGGGACGCGGGCTGGGTCAGGATCAGCTGGCCTCGGCTTCTGATGTCAGAAAAGAGACAGAGGGACCAGCTGGTGTGGCTCAGTGGTTGAGTGTCGACCTAGGAACCAGGAGGTCACGGTTCGATTCCCGGTCAGGGCACATGCCAGGATTATGGGCTCGATCCCCAGTGTGGGGTGTGCAGAAGGCAGCCGATCCATAATTATTCTTCTTCATCATTGCTCTCTCTCTCTCTCTCTTTCTCTCTCTCCCTCCCTCCCTCCCTCTCTCCCTCTCCCTTCCCCTTCCTCTCTGAAATCAATAAAAACATTTTTAAAAATAATAATAAATAATAATAAATAGGGGGAGAGATCAACCAAAGGACTTATATGCAAGCATACAGGCCTAACCAATGGACACTGACAACGGGGGTGAGGGCATGAGTGGGGGGGATAGGGGATGACATGGGGATAAGGACACTTATGTAATAACTCAATCAATAAAAAAATTAAAAATAAATATTAATAAATACGTGTACCCCCCTCAGCTTGTTCTTTCAGATTGCCTCCCATGATCCCAGAGCAGCCGACCGTGAACTCCTGCGAGGTTAGGAGAGGCCACGGGCCAGGTGATTAAAACAACAGATCGGATCTGCTTGCCAAGCAACCCAGACGCAGGAGCTGGGCCTCGGGGCACATTTCCTCGCGTCTCTGTGCCGCACCGGCTTCTCCACCTGCCAGACGGGAGACGGGCGGCTCCTATCTCCTCCCCGATCCGTCCAGGAAAGAAACACCCGCTTCGGAGAAGCCATCGCCAAAACATCGCAGAGGAAGCTGGCGGGCACGCGGGCCAGGGCCATGGGGCTCTATGCAATCCTTTCCCCCAATTCCCACGCAACATCTCTGACACGACACGCGCGTCCAAATTCGGATCCGAGGAAGGTGACTGAGTTCTACGTCAACGAGCAAGACCCTGGCAGATCACTAACCAAAACCCGGTTAACAATCACGTGTCTCCAAAGAGGTTTCCGACCTGAACTGCCGGGGACGCACGAAAGGATTTAAAACGTCCCCATGGAGAAGTGGGCGAGGGAAGCCTGCCGAGTACCTTACCGTAATGTCCCCAACCTTCGCCAACACCCACTTGACCCCCGGCGTCCTACGTTCTACTGGATCCCGTGGCCATCAGAAATACAAACCGCTATTCCCAGACATGCAGAGAGCATTCTGATTGATTTTCCAACTTTGACTCCTTGCCAGGTGCTTAGTAAATCGTCTTCCCACTCCCCCCTCCGCCTTGACACCCACCAATGACTATTTTAGGGATGGTTGGGCCCCAGGGCAGCGTGGGTCCCTGGGATCCGAGGTGCTGGGGGATTCTGGGAAAGAAAGTTCCTGGCCGGATCTCCCATGACCTACTTTTACACTTCCTCTTCTGTGAAACAACCGGCAAGCTTCCTTATTATCCAAACTGATTTGGAATCTGGGCCCTAAAGCATCCTGATTCACACGGGTGGTTTTTCAGGTAAATTCCTACATAAGTAGGGCCTCCGGGTGCCTTTAACGTCCAGGGGTGGGGAACGTCCGGCCCTCGGGCCGTAACTGCCCCGGGAAAACATCTGGTCTGGCCCTGCCCAGGCCTCAGGGGTGAGTTCATTAAACGTCTGACCGCCTTAGCTGGTTTGGCTCAGTGGATAGAGCGTCGGCCTGTGGACTGAAGGGTCCGGGTTCGATTCCGGTCAAGGGCACATGCCTGGGTTGTGGACTCCATCCCCAGTGGGGGGCGTGCAGGAGGCAGCCGATCCGTGATTCTCTCTCATCATTGATGTTTCCATCTCTCTCTCCCTCTCCCTTCCTCTCTGACATCAATAAAAATATATTTAAAAAAAATACAAGTGACGATGTTTCTAAAAAGCAGCAGTTTCCACAGCAACAGCCAAAGGGCAAGAAGAGAAGACCAAAGTGGGAAAAGCAACTGGACAGACCAGTTCCTAAAAGATGGGCGAGGGCAGAGGGAGTGAGGACGGAGCCGGCCACTCGCAAGTCTCCAGGGAAAGGTCACGGCCCGCCTGCCCCAGGCAGGGACCTGGTCCTTTCATCGCGATGACTTTAGCCTGCACGCACTCATGACTATAAGAGGCTGTCTTCCATCAACAATAGGTTATAAGAGGCTGCCCTCCCTCTCAACATTGAGGTTTCAAACTATGTTTAAAAAAACTATTCATAGTTTTGCACTTCTGATGTCTGTCTGTAGACGCCCAGAAATTAAAATGTACAAACCATGGCAGAAAGAGCGCCGCCATGGTCCCAGCCGGCCAGCGTGCAGCAGCCAGGGCCGGCCGAGCTCGGACCGTGTGCGACTTCAACTTCCTGGCCGACGTCAGCCACGCCCCTGTCGCCACAGCCGGGGTGGGCACCTCTATTTTAAGGTGTGCAGCTCCAAATTGCTTAAGAGCATAGAATTGCTTTTTTTAAAAAAAATAAAGGCATATAATTGCTTTAAAAAAAGAAGGCATATAATTGCTGGCCAGTTTCTGACGCTGAGAGTGTCGGCCGCCTTTGCACCAAGAATAGAGGCCTCAGCTCCCCAGACCCACACCTAAGCATCAGGTGACCAGGGTCCGAGCGCACCACCAGGGAAATCACACCAGCCACAGCCGTGAAAACATCACACAGGACACGCTGAAAAGGAAAGAATCAGGAAGATAACCCTCATTCTCTCTCTCTCTCTCTCTCTCACACACACACACACACACACACACACACACACACACACACACACAACAAAAGTGGGGAAAACGAACAAAAACCACCCTCGCAAAGGGCTCTGTCTTTTCAGGAAAACGCACAGAACTGACAGCTGAAACCCCTCCCAGGCATGTCCCACGCCTGCTTCCCTCCCTCCTCCTTCCCTGCCTCCCTCCCCCCACCAGGGCGGGGCAAGCGAGGTCATTCCAACAGAAGGGGCAATTCCAGGACCGTCAGGAGGGAACCGGTGTGGCTCCCCCTGGACTGGCGGAGAATTTCACTGGTGTTTGATCTATTTATTATTTTTTATATTTTTTTTTATTGAGTTGAGAGAAAGAGGAAGAGAGAGACAGAAACATCCATGATGAGAGAGAATCATCGATCGGCTGCCTCCCGCACGCCCCCCACTGGGGATGGAGCCCCCAACCCGGGCATGTGCCCTGACAGGGAATCGAGCCGTGACCTCCCGGTTCCTAGGTTGGTGCCCGACCACTGAGCCACACCGGCCGGGCCTCACTGGCGTTTTGAAAAGGAGCCACCTTTCCGAAGAGGAGTGAAAGGAAGTGAAACGTGACGGCCCCACGGGACGGCCGCGCTGGAAGCTGTGTGTCTCCCACACCTGACACCGAAGCTGCACAGACAACATCCACGGTTCCTGCCAGCGCAGGGCCGAGACCCGCAGCGATTTCATTCCCAGCAGCGAACGTGAGGCGGCAGGAGGCGCAGAGAGTCACGCAGCGAGAACCCTCACGCGTCCTCCACGCGGACACGCGCTGGGACGGACTCAGCCGTCTGAGGAATGGACAGAACGCACGTACCTTCGCCTTCAGAGGAGTGACATTTCACGTTCAATACCAGGTCAAAGGTTCTTTCTGGGTTTTCCCTAAACGAAAAAAAAAGAGCGTGGTTATATTCCTGTCCCGTGACATGCGTACGCATCTCCGAAAAGCCGGTATTCTCATCGCTCAGAAAAGGAACGTGCGCTGGTCTCAGTTGGTGCCGGGGACGACATGGCCGCAGTGCGGCGCAAATACAGTTTTGTTGTTGCCATTTTCCCACGTCAGCAACTTGAGAGCGAGGGGGAGGCCCAGGAGGCCTGAGACGCCGGGCAAAACATTTCACCCCTGAGCTTCCCCCTGTAAAGGGCCTACTTCGCATCACAGTGCAATTGTGAGGATCCAGTAAATAAAATTGTGAGGATTAGGTAAACTGAATAGTACATCTGGAAGTACCTTATAAAGAATTCAGTGATGCCTCCATGAAAAGCATCATCTTGCCCGGCCGGTGTGGCTCAGTGGTTGAGCACTGGCCTAGGAACCAGGAGGTTAAAGTTCGATCCCCCGTCAGGACACATGCCCGGGTTGCAGGCTTGATCCCCAATGGGGGGGCGTGCAGGAGGCAGCCCATCCATGATTCTCTCTCATCACTGATGTTTCTCTCTCTCTCTTTCTCCCTCTCCCTTCCTCTCTGAAATCAATAAAAAATGTATTTTAAATATAAATTTTTAATATATATTTTTAAATATATATTTTTTAAATGCATCATCTTTATTGTATAGAATCTACACGAAAGCCGCATGGTCCTATGCACAGAGCAGGCCTCGCAATATTATGAACCACCTAGCTCTGCCCGCCCCTTCCAGGCCACCAGCAGCCACGGATCACGCTCCTTCAGTGACATGCGTGGCCCCTACTTCTCTCCACACGTAATTACTCGACTTGGGCACGTTCGAAGCAGCAGACCACACACACGGACGGCAAGGCCACCACCACCAGCCTCGCTTTCCGTCCATTATCTCGGGGGGAAGGACACACCTGCCTGCTGGTTCCACTTTCCCACCAGGAGCTGGACAGGGGGTGGGGGTGGAGTGGGGAGCTGCCTCGCTCAGACATTCCCTTCTGTACCAACTTCTCAGACATGCCACCGACTCATGGGCTTCGGTTCAAAAACTGAATTGCAATCTAGGCAGACACTTTTTTTTTTTCAAAACAGGGTCCTGTTTTCACCTCTTTCTGCCAGAAGATAAGAGATGCGAGTCTGATACCACAGTGGCCACATGACCAAAGTGCTCAGATACATGTCAGGCTCCCCCGGCAAGGCCCCAGCAAGGCCCCGGCAAGGAGGCCTTCGCGTCTGACCAGACTCCGCCGCTGGGCTCCCGGGTAAACACTCTTTTTCTTTTCAAATTTTATGATCAAAGACGAGAAGCCAGAAACAGGAAGTGACCGGCCACATCCATTCACCTGCAAGTAGAGGCACAGTCCCTCGGTCCGGCCGCTGTGCACCGGTTCCAATGGTCACACTCCGAGCCGGTGACCTCATCCCGCACCATCTAGCCAAATGGCAAAAAGGGGATTTTTCCCATCTCCCCCCCCTTCCCCGCCCGCTGTCCAGGAGGGCAGAAAATCCATTTCAACTGCAGAACGTCCCTAATATCCCTGCCTGTGCCCCTTGGGGGCAGACCTGACATCGGCCCAGCTACTGACACCTGTGACATTTAAGAACCCTTTCCCAGCCGCACAAATACACTCGATGTTCATGGCTTTAAAGTCTGGGACAGGAGGGGGTGGCTAAAAAAGAGGGGGGTGGAGAGAGAGAGAGAAACAAGAAGGAATTCTTTGCCAAGTAAGTTTAGGAATGGGGGGCGAGAGAGAGAGAGAGAGAGAGAGAGAGAGAGAGAGAGAGAGAGAAAACCAAATCCCCGCATCCATGCAAGTCGCCTCCGACCTCCTGAAGGTTCTGAAGGTCCCGGAGCGCCCCCGGGGCGGCTGGGGGACCCGACGCCTGCAAACCCTGCCCAAGTGGACGCCGGTTTGCAGGCGCCCTGCCCCGATCATGGTGGGGGGGGGGCGCGCGTTCGCCCGCAGAAGCGGCGGGAGGAGGGGCACCCCCTGGGGGAGAAGACCCGCTGGGAGCCGCCGGGAAGCCGAGCGTGGGGGGGGGGAGGGGCGGCCGGATCGCGGGGACCCCGGGGCGAGGCCGGGCCCGGGCCTAGCGCGCACTCACCGCGTCCTGCTGTCCATGCTCACATGTCGCGGGCGCGCTCGGGGGGCGCGCGGGGCGGCGGCGGCGGCGCTCGGGGGGCCCGTGTCGCCGCGCGCGCCCGCCCGCCCGGCCGCGGCCTCTGTGACAGCAGCGGGCGCCGCCCGTGTCCCCGCCGCCCTCCCGCCCGCGGCCTCGGTTCCTGCGCCGCCGCCGCCGCCGACCAGGAAGTGGGCGGGGCCTCGGGAGGGGGCGGGGCCGGGGCGCACCTGGCACCTGACCGCCCGCCGCCCCGGCGCGTCCCCGCGCGACCTCCGAGCGAGCGGCGCCCCCAGATCGGAGGCGTTGGGCGCGCGGAGCGGGCTCCCCGCGGCGGAGGTCCCGTGCGCTGCGCCCCCCTCACCCCCCGCGCGCCTTTGGGGGGCGCCCCCTCCACCGGGCGGGTCCCCACTTCACCCTTTAGGCCAAGCAGGTGCTTTGCTTGGAGCTGGAGGTGGAAACCGTGGGAGGCCGCACCTGGGCAGCCTGGCCCCCCACCCCTGCGCCTCTGACCAGGGCCTGGGGACCCCAGTGCGAAACGCAGGGCGCCCCCTCCTCATTCACCCACGTGCACCTGCCAAGTAGGCCACCCAGGGCCCACGGGTGGGGGCGCCCCTGGGTGCACACGGGGTGTCTTCGCAGGCCCGCCTGCACGCGCAGCGCCAGCAAGGACCGCGTTTTGTTGTTATTTTGGGTTTTTTGGTTTTGGTTTTTGAATGTGTTCAGGCTACTGCCTCTGCTTGTTTTTGTTGTTTTCATTGATGTCAGAGAGGAAAGGAGAGGGAGAGAGAGAGAGAAACATCAATGAGGAGAGAGGATCATGGGTCGGCTGCCTCCTGCACGCCCCCTGCTGGGGATCAAGCCCGCTACCCGGGCAGGTGCCATTGGCCAGAATCGAACCCGGGGCCCTTCAGTCAGCAGGCCGGCGCTCTATCCACTGAGCCACACCAGCCAGGGCGAGGACCACGCTTTGGACACACTCACAGCAGCGGGTGCACGGGGGGCCTGGGGAGCCACGAGGCCAGAGGCCTGGGGACCACGAGATACGGCCAACATGTCAGAGCTGGGGCAGGAGGGGAGCGGGTGATGGCACCCTGGGGACCTGTCATATGCCAGGTGATGGCCACTGACCAGCACTTTCTAGATGGAGAGGCAGCAAGCCAGCCAAGGGGGGTGCGGGGGGGGGGGCATGACAGGCCCGCCTGGTGCCGGCGAGTGAGGCCACCTCACAGGCCCCTCTCTCTGTTCTGCGCCTTCCTCCCCAGGCTCCGGGGAGAAGACACGAGGAAGCGTGTCCGGGAGAACCTTCCACGGACTGTTCGGGGCCGGACACCTGTACGGACACCTTCTGGAGGCTTCTCCCACCGGGATTACCACCCAGGACGCCTGGCTGCTGTTTGTCACCCGGACAGGGCAGTTGCTTCCGACTCGATTCTCACAAAAGGTAGGAGGGGAGGAAGCCGAATGTGGTTTGCAAAAGGGTGAGTCATGACAGGTCCAAGCCCAAGGCCAACCCTCAGGAACTCACAGCAGAATTTAGGCTCAAGAGCCTGAAAGGAAACTGGGTTACGCCCGCGTTGAATGTTCCTGCCCAAAGTGGGGGGGTCCTTGGGCAAGGCAACCAAGTCTAGTGTGTCGCCAGGGACTTAATCGTCCACAATGCGGGTAGGACATCATGAGGAACCGGGGGGCTGGGGGGTGTGGGGGGGGTGTATACATTAGCCTAACATGTTGTCATAGCTCGTCACACCCAGACATTTCAGCTTCTCGGTTCCTGCGCTGGTAGAAAGGGAATAATGACATGTCTGTCACGCGCACAGCGCCGTGCGAGTCAGAAAGGGCTGCCGATTTTATCTGATCTTTTCAGAAACGATTCTGTGGATTTCAGTTTCAGTTAGGCCAACGGTACCGCACACATTTCCCCCCCAAATAAAACTCCTTTCTACCCAAAGAGTTACCGTACTGCAGACAAATTCTGCGAACTGAAAAACCACTTCTGCTCCCGGGGTTACTAAATGGCTAGAACTTCTCCTTTCATTATAATGAATTCTCCTCCCCAAAGACGGAACCCTACCTGGGATGCCTGCATGAGGGTTTTTTTTTTTTTTTATCTATGGTGCGGAAATGTTAATATATAGGTTTCTCCCGCCTGCGTGCTGGGATGTGAGCGACAGTTATACCTCTGCAGAATCATGGTTATTTTTTAAAATTTATTTAAGTATATGAAAGGAAAACACTATATATGCACACACCAAACAAACCTATATATATTTCAGAGAGAAAGGGAGAGGGAGCAAGAGATAGAAACATCCATGATGAGAGAGAATCATGGATCAGCTGCCTCCTGCACGCCCCACACAAAGGATCCAGCCCACAACCCAGGCATGTGATGTGCCCTGACCGGGAATCGAACCCTGACCTCCTGGTTCATAGGTCAACACTCAACCACTGAGCCATGCCGGCTGGGCCCAAAACAAATCTATTTAAACCAGCGTTGAAGCTGACCATACGCGAGATTCCTTTATCTATTCTGGTATGACTGAGATAAAAGGGACACAAACATTTAAGGACATAATTGCATGATTTCTTAAACGTTACCGAAAAAGAGAATTCTGTAGACACTGATCTTGGGGACATGTCTATTTATACCAGGGGTGGGGAACCTTTTTTCTGCCAAAGTCCATCTGCATATTTATAACATCATTCCTGGGCCATACCAAATTATCAACTTAAAATTAGCCTGGCCCGGCCAGTGAGGCTCAGTCACTGAGCGTCAACCTATGAACCAGGAGGTCACAGTTCGATTCCAGGTCAGGGCACAAGCCGGGGTTTTGGGCTCGATCCCCAGTAGGGGGCATGCAGGAGGCAGCCGATCCATGTTTCCCTCTCACATCGATGTTTCTCTCTCTTTCTCTCTCTCTCTCTCTCTCTCTCTCTCTCTCTCTCTCTCTCTCTCAAATTCAATAAAACCTGTTTAAAAAGGTAGTCTTCCAGTTTGAAGACAAAAGGGCTGAGATCCCTCTCAACATCTTTCTCCCCTGAATATATCCAACTCTTTCTAAAATTCAAGGGGAAATAATATCTGTGTCTTTGGCTGCTAAACTTTCCGTGAAAAAGGATAGCCCAGTTCTCAAAGACAACCCAGCCGCGATGTCCTGTCCCCCCACCCCCACCCCCCACCTTTCCAGGTGACTTGCCCCAAAATTAAGGAATCAAAGCTCTTACCTCTGACCGGCATCTCCTGGTCGGCCTTGCTCCCTGCTCCCCAACCTGCCAGACATCGGGAAGCTTAAGACAGTCCTGAGTTAAACAAAACTGTCAGAAGCAGAGTAGCTCGGGCGGACTGTATCAGAGAAGTCCGGTTCTCTTCCCGGACACCTTGAGGAGGCTCACCTGGGCCCCAGGCACAGGGCGGAGTGTGTGTGTGTGTGTCCCCTGTGTCACCGCCTGGGACAGAACCTCCCAACCCCACCCACCAGACACTCCCGTAAATTAAAAACATCTCCACGGTAAGCCAGCTCGGCTCACACCCATCCATCCTCTCTGGAGAGTGAGTCATCACGTCCAATTCGCAGTGACGTCAGAATGTATTGGAGGGATGCCTGGCTGGTGTGGCTCAGTGGAGCCTGCAACCCAGGTATGTGCCCGTGACCGGAATCGAACCCGGGACCCTTCAGGCCGCAGGCCGACGCTCTATCCACTGAGCCGAACCGGCCAGGGTGGAAGGAAGGTTTTTAAATCAAGTGGGCTACTTGGAGGGTGAAACAGCCGACCCCAGCCAGCCAGCTGGCAAAGCCAGGCTGTGAGCACAGAGAACAGGAAAGAGTCTCAGTGTTTGCGTCGCTCTGTCACCCATGCACGCAGGCCTCACGTTCAAACCAGAAAGACAGGCCTGGCCTCGTTGGCGTGTGGCCTTTTCGTGGCCGCGATGTTGTCAAGCGCTTTACGATCGTGTTTTATAAGCTGGGTTTCCGTCGTCCGTGACGTATAGATTAGTAGGTGAAACAGGTACCATACCTGGCAAAGCAGGAAGCTAATTCTCTAGGGATATCTTATCCCAAGAATGCACACGCCCCCCACCCCCACCCCACCCCCAGCCCCGTGTGTGCCACAGGCCCTAGGGAACAGGTCAGCCTGCGAAATTCTACTGAGACATCAAAGCCATTATCTTCATAAAGCCCTTAAGTGAGTGTCTCTCTCTCTCTCTTTCTCTCTCTCTCTCTTTCTCGCTCAACAAATGTGAACAAGACTCAAGTGGGTCCCTTAGCCCTAACCGGTTTGGCTCAGTGGATAGAGCGTCAGCCTGCGGACTGAAAGTGGGTCCCTGTTTCAATTCCAATGATTAATTGTCATATGGCCTCTCCCTCGTTGATATATTTAAAATATCCAAATTACAATCGTGTTAGGTATTTCTGTAGTCATCCCTTTCTTCAAAAGTCCTTTGTAGCCCTGCCGGCGTGGCTCAGTGGTTGAGCGTCAACCGATGAACAAGGAGGTTACAGTTCGAGTCCCGCTCAGGGCACATGCCCGAGTTATGGGCTCGATCCCCAGTGGGGGGGGGCGTGCAGGAGGCAGCTGATTCCATAATTCTCTCTCATCATTGATGTTTCTCTCTCGCGCTCTCTCCCTCTCCCTTCCTCTCTGAAATCAATAAAAACATCTATTTTTTTTTTAAAAAAGACACTCACTGAACCCACATATGCCGCAACTGGGGCCCTGGTCAGCCAGGGACCCAGAAGAACCAAAGAAGTCCCAGGAAGCAAAGCCTGTGCCCTTACCACCCAGTGCGGCTCAAGTCGTTAAAACTGCTCAGAATTTCGACATTATGCTTCTGTTTGGAGGTTCAGGGCTAGTCACGGCGGTGCTCCCCTGTCAAATGACAGAGCAGGAGGGCACCCCAATTGCACATCCAGGAAGAGGGGCGTGTGGGCAGGAGAGAGAGTCCCCCGTCGTGTTGGTGCCTGAGGCCAGCCAGTCCCCTTTGCTGAGAGGCCGGGGAACCTATTGCAAAGAGGAGTCGGGGGCAGGTACACCCCGATTTCCTTCTCCTTCCT
Source organism: Myotis nattereri (assembly GCF_964212035.1). Classification (NCBI taxonomy): domain Eukaryota; kingdom Metazoa; phylum Chordata; class Mammalia; order Chiroptera; family Vespertilionidae; genus Myotis; species Myotis nattereri. The sequence continues at coordinate 1,607,618 of NC_138096.1, read as the reverse complement.
TCCTTCCTTCCACCTCCTGCTGCGGGACCCAGGGTTCGAGTCACCACACAAAGCCCGCCGGGCCCCGAGGCTGAGCTGGTGCGGCCCGTCCACGTGGCTCCCCGGGGGCAGACAGCAGAGAGGAAGGCGGACACGTGGCCTGAAGGAGCCACACGGACACTCAGCCCCTGGTGCCTCGGGTGTTTGCAACATGCTCCACGCCCTCTGACCCCTTCAAGCGGACCAGCTAGCAGTCCTAAACTCGGAGCAGGCACAGGGGAGCAGGAGCCCCCGCCCCACCCCCCGGTGACTTCCTGGGCTCCCTCCTCTGCCCCTCGGCTTCACGGCGGGCCTGGAGGGGCAACATGAAAAGGCGGAACACCCTGGTGTGTGCTGACTCACATGCTGCTCCTGCCGGGCCGCCCCTGGGTGAGGGGGAGGCCGTCCTTCCTCTTTCTGCAGCCCTGCCTCCCACACACTCCATCTGACTCACCTAGAGCACCCCGGCCAGACGCCCGGCTGCCCCCCGGCTCTCCGCGCTTCCTCTCCTCCGGGGTGACAATGAGACAATGGGACTGTGTCCCCAGCCTGGCCTCCGGCCCTCGGTGCCCCCCTCTCTTCCATGGAAACGGTTCTCTCTGTAATGTCCCTGGAGCTGAAAGCATGACGCCACTCTTTCCCTCCGACTGTCACCTCGCAAGGAAGGAAGGGGGGCATGAGGGAGACTGTCATTGAAACAGAGAAGGTGCCCTGGCTGTTTGGCTCAGGGGATAGAGCGTCGGCCTGCGGACCAAAGGGTCCCCGCGGTCGATTCCAGTCAAGGGCACAGGCCCGGGTTGCAGGCTGGATCCCCAGTGGGGGGCGTGCAGGAGGCAGCCGATCCATGATTCTCTCTCATCATGGATGTTTCTCTCTCTCCCTCTCCCTTCCTCTCTGAGATCAACACAAATACATTTAAATATATAATATATTGAAAAAACATGTATAATTAGCATAAAGAGTCAGAAATGAAAAGAGAAAGAGAATAGACCAAAAAAACTGGACTGTCAAGCCAGGAGCTGCAGCCTGTGAAGGAGAGAGCAAAGGGGCAGAGAGAAGATACCATCAAAGGAATAGCAAGAGGAGGTTTCCTGGAACGAAAGGACCTGGTTCAGAGGCTCAGAGCTGAAAGGGCCCCTCCCAAGTCACAGAGCGGAAAGAGACGCGTGCCACGTTGTCACGGTGATTCGGAACACCCGGGTTACCGTGAAGAGCCTGGAAGCTTTCAGGGATCAACAGACAAACAAAAACAAACAAACAAAATCAAACCGCGTAAAATAGGATCCTCCAGCCGGCGTCCCTGGAAGTTGGAAGACCATGGGGGAAAAATTCCAAGGAAATGATTCCTAATCTAAAATTCCATACTCTAAAAGGCAAATCCAGAAATGTCAGGCAAAGCCTAATGTTTAGACGTTGGTAGCTATCCTATATAATAAAAGCCTAATATGCCAAGTGTCCGACCGTTCGACCAGTCGCTATGACGCGCACTGACCACCGGGGGGCAGACGCTCCAACCTGTAGGATAGCTTGCTGCTGGGGTCTGGCCGATCGGGACTGGGCAAGACGGGCTGGACACACCCTGGAGACTTCCCTCGGCCCCTCCCCGGCCCCAATCGTGCACCAGTGGGGTCCCTCAGCCTGGCCTGCAGGGATCGGGCTGCAACTGGCTCTCTGACATCCCCTGAGGGGTCCTGGATTGTGAGAGGGTGCAGACCAGATCAAAGGACCCCACCGGTGCAAGAATTCGTGCACCGGGCCTCTAGTTACAAGATGAAACAGCTCAACGAGAGAGGCAGCAAAAACTATCCCCCCTCTAGGTCCCAAAGGATGAAGACTGGGGTGATCCGAACTCAGGAGAGAGTGTCTAGAGAGAGCTTTGACCTTCAGGAGAGGGACCCAGGCAGCTCGAGGTATCGCACGGGGGAGGAGTCAGGGTATCCACACCCAGCTCCTCCCCTGGTCTCTGCTAAGGGATTCCCATGGACCAAACCCCGCAAGAAGCCAGAGGATGGAGGTGCTTATGGATTTAACCCACTGAAGCCCAGCCTCCCACAGCAGACAGCAGGGCAGGGTGGGGGAGGGCAGGGAGTGGTGTGAGGGGCAAATGGAAGAGTTCAGAATCCTGAGAACTGACCCCAGTTAGGGAGTAGCTTCCACCGTGTGCGTCGTGAACACAAGTCTTTTTTTAAAAAATTATCATTATTTTATTGATTTCGGAGAGGAAGGGAGATAGAAACATCCATGATGAGAGAGAATCATGGATCGGCGGCCTCCTGCACGCCCCACACTGGGGATCGAGCCTGCAACCCGGGCATGTGCCCTGACCGGGAATCGAACCTGGGACCCTTCAGTCCGCAGGCCAACGCTCTGTCCACTGAACCAACCCAGCCAGGGCGGGAACACAAGTCTCAATGCAGAGTTTCTCTCCTAAGGAGCCGTGTCTCTCTACGGGAACGTTCTCCGAGGGGTATCCAGGCCGGGGCGGGTGTAAGGGAGCCTGAGTCCAGCTTTTCAGTTCCCACTCAAGTTGTGAAAGTGAATGAAGTTAAACCTACTTCTTTATGACCCTTCCCCCAACCCTGCCACCCTCCCCCGAAAAGATAGTTGGTTTGATTTTAAAAGGAAGTGAGTTGTCCGAAGGCATCTTCTTTGTCATCTTCTGCCCTCAACAAGCAGGCTGCAGCCCAGCTACTTGAGGGGCCCTGAAGGGGTGGGGAGGAGGGAGGATGGGAGGTGCTGACCCATAAGGGCATATGGACACAGGGAGGCAGCTCTGGCCAGGGGACCGTTAGATGGTGAATATGGAGTCTTGAGGGCCATTCAAGGGTTTCGTTTAGGCCAGGGGACACTGAGGTCACCCCAAAAGCTCTCCGAAGAGACCCTGGGGGCCATTAGCTCCTGTCTGAGCGGGGAGACTCTTTGCAGACAGAGGTGAGAAACCACAGGGAGGAAACCACCCCTCAGCCCGCCCACCAGCCACCACTGGTGTCTTCGTTCCCTAGCAACGTGCCCTAGCAACAGGGGACTTTTACTTCTGTGCCGGCAGCTGGAAATCAGCCCCGGGTTGGTCAATGTGCCTCCCAACCTTCCCCTTTGTTGAATTAGGACTTCATCCTCCCCCCCCCCCTCTCTCTCTTTTTTTAAAATATATTTTTATTGATTTCAGAGAGGAAGGCAGAGGGATATTGAGATAGAAACATCCATGATGAGAGAGAATCATGGATCGGCTGCCTCCTGCATGCCCCCCAACTGGGGACCTAGCCCACAACCCGGGCCTGTGCCCTTGACCGGAATCGAACCCGAGACCCTTCAGTCCGCAGGCCGATCGATGCTCTATCCACTGAGCCACACCAGCTAGGGCGCCCTCTCCCGCTGCCTGGAGCAGTAGTGCGACTGACCCGTCGTCTGTTTGGGGCCGTTCTCTCTCTAGTTGGCGTTAGGAAGAGAGATAGATCGTTCTGCAGGCGTTGGCTGGTGAAATTACTAGAATTCCCACAGCGAAACGGCGCTCAGTAACTTGCTGGCGAAGACAAAAACCGGCCTGCGGGGATAACTTCGCCGCCTCCTGCAAAACAGAAGCAGAACATGGCCACGTGGGAAGAGACGGCACCGGGGTTTTTAGCGAGGCTCCTGGGCCGGAAGCGACCCGAATTTAAATCAGAAACAAGGCCGAGAGTTTTAGGGATCGGCTACATCGAGTGGTCAATCGACAAGCAGGCTCTGGGTCTCTGGGAGAGCTCAGGGAGGGGGTGTATGTTGTAACCCTATGAAAAGTGAAGACACGTGATAGTAGCTAATGTGTACTCCTCAATTCCATAGCTAGTGGTATCTTACTGGATGCGTTCTCCATGCCAGGCGCTGTTCTCCGGGCCTTCCTTGTGTCCGAGCTGGATCCTGCCCATCCCCCCAGCCGTGCATGGGAGCCAACCTACCCGGAGAAGGTGGGCAGCTCACCTGAAATGACCTGGACCTCAGTTCCAAGGGTCAGAACTCCAACGCAGGCCCCCTGGCCCCAAAGCCTGGCGGCGGCTGTCCTGTCCTACGTCGCCGCCCGGAACCTTCCCAGCAGCCCTCTCAGTGAGCTGCTGTGATTGTCCCCACGTTCTAGACGCGGGAACGGAAACGCAGACAGGTGAAGTGATCGTCTCCAGGTCTTACAGCCAAGGTCGGGTTGGAGCGCCTGGGCTCAGAGAAAAGGCCTTTCAGCAACGAAGCCCACCCTCTTGACGATGATAACGTGCTCTCTCCCCCGGGGAGGTTGGCCTGTGCTGAGTTCAGGTGGTAAGGAGGGAGCTACAGTACATGGACAGGTCCTGTTTTCATTAGCCCGGCGTCAGGTCTGATCAAATAATCCATCGATAACCCCTCCCCCCCGGCAAAAGGACCTTTAGATCATTTCCCATCTGATATTCCCTTTCGCTTAGACCACATTCCATTTGCAAGAACCAGTAACTTTCCCCTCCGGACTTGCCTGGGGTCCAGAAACACCCAGAGAATTCCCCCCTCCCCCTGTCTAGGGTCCTTTAAAATGTCTGACTCCCCGTCCCTGGGTGTTGGTGCCTTTTGGGGGCTCCACCCATCTGGTTTACAGATGACCTAATCTGTATATATAAAACCCTAAGTGACCGTTCAACCGTTCAACCAGTCGCTATGACGCGCACTGACCACCAGGGGGCAGACGCTCAACGCAGGAGCTGCCAAGCGACAGCAACTTTGCAGAGTGCCCTCTCGAACCCTGGGACCCCTCGGGGGATATCGGTTTCGGCCCAATTCCCCGCTGGCCAGGCCGAGGGACCCCACCTGCCGGAGGGACCCCACTCACTCCGCAGATACCCTTTGAACCCTGGTGCTGCCCCAGGTGCAGCCGGCTGGGGAGGGACCATGGGAGGTCGGCTCCAGGGCGTGTCTGGCCCATCTTTCCCAGTTGCGCCCCACCAGCCACCTTCTAATTAGTTTCCTTTCAATGTGCACGAATCTGTGCACCGGGCCACGAGTACATTTATAATTCTTTACCACTTTTGGCCTCGTGCGTTCCTCCTTCGGCGACCCTAACACCCGAGAGGAGTTAGGGAGTAAGCAGAGCCTGTGGGTGTCGCCATCGTGGGCTCTGAATGCAGCCAAGTGCCAAGTCGGGCAGGACCTGGGTCGTTCGATTGAGTCCCCGAATGTCCCCTTTTAATCAATCGATTTTACATTCTATATCCTTTGTTTGGATCTAGTTCTCCAACCTGTACAATTTTTTGAGTCTCGATTCTACTTTTCCATCCTGTGAAGTGACTCCTTCCAGGTTCTGATCTGATGGACTTTTGATTGATCAGAATTTGCATTTTCATTTAAACACACACACGCGCACACACACACACACACACACAACAAAAAGGACACCTCACCCAAAGATTGGATTTTCATGGAAATTTTCGCCGAAGCATTGTCAGCCACTCTAAATGAACAGGAGCGAAACAAAGTGCTCTTTTTCAGATTTTTCTATTTCAGCTTTATTTTCCCCTCGTTCTCCAGGGGCTGCTGTTTTCTTCCCACTCCCACCCCCGTCTTCCTTTGGCCGTTTCCCCTCAGCTCTCCACTGTTCCCTGAAACCAGGGCCAGCCGGATCCACACAGCTGTAGTGCTGGCTTCACATCTGACTAATAACGCTTCCCTCCGGAAGCAACTTCCTTCTTTACTTCGTTTTGGTTTCTTTTTTAAAATATATTTTTATTGATGTTAGAGAGGAAGAGAGAGATGGAAACATCCATGATGAGAGAGAATCGTGGATCGGCTGCCTCCTGCACGCCCCACCCTGGGGATGGAGCCTGCAACCCGGGCCTGTGCCCTGACCGGGAATTGAACCCTGACCTCCTGGTTCATAGATCGACGCTCAACCACTGAGCCACGCCGGCTGAGCTGTTTTGGTTCCTTAATTTTACAGGTGACTGCCGTAACACAAGATATCCTAAATCTCTCAATTTTCTTAAATATAGTTTTATTGATTTCAGAGAGGAAGGGAGAGGGAAAGAGAGATGGAAACATCCATGAGGAGAGAGAATCATGGACCGGCTGCCTCCTGCATGCCCCCATACTGGGGATCGAGCCCGCACCCCGGGCATGTGCCCTGACCGGGACTCAAACCGTGACCTCCTGGTTCATCAGTTGACGCTCAACCACTGAGCCACACCGGCCGGGCACCATTTCATTTCTCCTGTGGCTAAATCCTGATACTTCCACAAAGCCCCCTGAGGGAGGGGCAGGGTATACATGTCTTGTGCAACCTTCGAAAGGCCTGCTCTGTACATCAGGCGTCTAGGGCCTCAGGGAAAACATTCCACACGGCGCTATAAATAGGTCCGCTTCCTCCAGGCGATGAGTGAGTGGCGGCCAGGCCTGAGGACACTGGGCCCCCAGCTCCTGCTGGGAGCAGAGGTCCCTCCCTGTTCATCGTTCATCTCTAGTCCTAGTGGGGGAGCAGGTGGGTTAGTCCAGACTCTGCAGCCACACTGGGTGCCTGGGACAGCACTGGCTCTGCCACCCCACACGCTGAGGGCCCCTGGGCAATGCGTCTGCTTCGTCTCCTCCGCTGTGAAGTCAGGGTAATGATCATGGTGAATGGTACCTGTTTCATTTTATTTTACTTTAAATATATTTATATTGATGTCAGAGAGGAAGGGAGAGGGAGAGAGAGAGAGAAACATCCATGAGGAGAGAGAATCATGGATCAGCTGCCTCCTGCACGCCCCACACTGGGGATCGAGCCTGCAACCCGGGCCTGTGCCCTGACTGGGAATCGAACCCTGACCTCCTGGTTCATAGGTCGGTGCTCAACCACTGAGCCACACCGGCCGGGCAATGGTACCTGTTGTATAGGTAGGTTGTATTAAATAAGTGAGTACACATGGAGTGTACAGCTGCCAGGCTTTTGTATTATCATGATGCTGTTTTGTTATTATTATTATTATTATTATTATTATTAGAGTTGTGTACAGAGAGGCAACTGTGATTATCATGAGAGGAAATGAAACAGAGTGGAAAGAGAATAGAGCCCGGCCAGACTGACTCAGAGGTTGAGCATTGACCTATGAACCAAGAGATCGCAGGTTCAATTCCCGGTCAGGGCACAGGCCCGCGTTGCAGGCTCCATCCCCAGTGGGGGGCGTGCAGGAGGCAGCCAGTCAATGAGTCTCTCTCCTCATGGATGTTTCTATCTCTCCCTCTCCCTTCCTCTCTGACGCCAATAAAAATATTCTTTAAAAAAAGGGAAGAAAGAGAATGGAGTGTGAAATCAGCTAGGCCCGCGTCCGGAAGGCCTTACTTCTCCCACGTTCGGGTCTCCGGTCTGTTTTCTAACCTGTGCCATGAGGCTCATCTTCATGCCTTTTCATGAAGGTGACAGGACACGCAGGACTCGTCGCAAAGCCCACGAGAGGGTCCTGGCGAAGGGAGCTGATGCGATTATTGCGGTTGGATTTCCCATAACCTCCTTACTCGGAAATGGGCCGTTATCTCTCATTTGCCACCAGGACGGAAAGGCGCCCTGCCCCTTACAGATGGGGGGGCCATCACCCTGAGGGACACTGTTTTTCAGACCAAGAGGTGAAGCAAGTGTTCCTTAAAATAGATGAAAAATACTCACTTTGCAAAGCGAGAGATCACGAAATAGCTCGTCTCCGGGAGTGGTGGTGGGGGGGGGGAGGCACTGTGGTTTGGGAGGTGGAGGGTGAGTGGAGGGCGTCGGAAGGGCGGGCCCTGGGCGTGTCAGGGTTTCAGGCCAAACTGTCAGATGCCGAGCCTGGGTGTGGGAGAACACACCCCAGTCATTCCCCTAAGCCCCGCAGAAGCGGCTGCGAACCCCAGGCTTTGCGGGGTTCCCGCTTTCTTCCCGACATCTGGCCATCCCAGGCTCGACGACACGCACCGACATGAATCCAGGGTGTGTAGGGTCTCTTTCATCATGTGCACCTCCTCCGGCTTCTCCCCTTTAAATTCCACACGAGCCCAGGGCACATGGCATCACTGTCTGAATCTTCGAGGGCTTGTTTGTCTGTTTGTTTCCTCTTGGACTGCAGCTGCCAAGGTTTTTACTCCATTTCCTCCGAGGGACCATGAGAAAAGCTCTTCTCTCCTTTGCCTGGGACCCGAGAGAATAAACAGAGTTTCCGGGACGTTGCCAGGGGTGGGATAGGTCTACACGGGAAACAATCCGGTCTTTTCTCTGCTTGGAAAGACTCAATTCCGAGACCACGGCCCTGGCAGGTTACACAGAAAACCACCCTGTGCCCACACCCAGCCCACTGTGTGCTGAGCTCTCTTTTTTTAAAAAAAAAAATAATATTCTTTTTTATTGATTTCAGAGAGGAAGGGAGAGGGAGAAAGAGAATCATGGATAGGCTGCCTCCTGCACACCCCCCATGGGGGATTGAGCCCGCAACCCGGGCCTGTGCCCTGACCGGGACTCGAACCATGGCCTCCCTGAGAACAGTGGACTAAAGCTGAGTTGAATCCAGCCTGGCCGGTGTGGCTCAGTGGTTGAGCTTCGACCTATGCACCAGGAGGTTGAGGTTCAATGCCTGGTCAGGGCACATGCCCGGGTTGCGGGCTCGATCCCCAGTTGGGGGCGCGCAGGAGGCCGCCGAGCCATGATTCTCTCTCCTCATGGATGTTTCTATTTCTCTCTCCCTCTCCCTTCCTCTCTGAAATCAATAAAATGATACTGGAAAAAAAAAATAAAGAAGAAAACTCCTATCCTTAAAGTAAATAAACAAACAAACAAAAATAGAAGCTGAGTTGAATGCAGACAAAGCTAACAACTGGAGGCAGACAGCTCTCCGAACTGCTTATAACTAACCAACCTTCCTTCCCTGAAAAGGCATCTGGCTCAGGTGACTCCTCTTGTCCCAAAGGCACCCCCTTTTTTTAAAATTCTTCAAAAGCAAACTGCTTGCGTATTGAGGTCTTACATCCGAAATGCATTTACTGTTGCGTGTGGTGTGGGTTAGGCCTCCCCCTTGTCCCACCATCACTTCCCAGGAATGTCCATGTGACCGTTGAGGGCGACCTGGGGTGTACTCTTGGGCCACAGTGTGTGACTGTAGGCTGTCTCCTCCCTTTGGGGGCTGTACGCGGGATTCACTTTTATTCTGCTTATCAACACTCTTTCCCCCTCCCTTCCCCTCGTCAGGACCTTGAACCAAACGATAAATTAAGGCCTGATTTGTGGTCGTGCCCGGGTTCGGGGTGGGAGCGCTCCCCCCGCGGCTGGCTTCGCGCTGCCCGAGTGGTGCCGCTCGGCGCAGAGCCCAGAGGAGATAAGGGGACCCCACTCTTGGGCAGCGTTTCCTCCGTGGAGATAACACGGGTATAAATAACCCGCGGGGGCACGGATAGCCGTGGCGCGTCCAGTGAGGGCCCAGTAAATCACAGCCGGATAATTAGCACGCGGTGAACGTGCGGCATTTGGTACTTGTGTGTGTCACATAATTTATTGTTATAAGTGCACATCATGTCGTCATGAATAGCGTCTGTGTCTGAAAACCAGTCCCCGACATTGTTCTCCTAGGATCAGTGGTCGGCAAACTCATCCGTCAACAGAGCCCAATATCAACAGGACGACGGTTGACATTTCTTTTGAGAGCCAAATTTTTTAAACTGAAACTCTATAGGTAGGTACATTGTTATTCACTTAATTAGGGTCCTCCTAAGGCTTAGGAAGAGCCACACTCAAGGGGCCAGAGAGCCGCAGGTGGCTCGCGAGCCGCAGTTTGCCGACCACTGTCCTAGCTCAATAGAGATCAACCCACAGAGAAGGCTGCAGACACCTTCAAGCGGTTTGCATCTGACTGTGTCAGCGTGTAAACCCACACATGCATTTAAAATCTGGCTGGTAAAGAGACGCAGAGATCGGGAAGGGGTGAAGGTCTGAGTGACCATGAAGCTCGAGGTGCAGGATGGCCGTGACTCCGGAGGGGAGAGACCGGGGCGGGGTGGGACCGTTTTTTCTTGAAGGAGAAGGTGATGAGCTGAGCAATAATCGTAAAAGCAGGACAATCCCACCTCATGTGCGCCTGGTGGACGTATATGCGGGACCCCCATGAAAATCTCCTGCTAGGAGAAGAGAACTTGCATCTGCTTAACTGCCTAGGTCTGATTCCCAATGACTGAAAAACGGGGGACACATTAATATGGTAGGGGGAGCCACTGGGGTGCAAGCAGCAAAATCTAGAGTGCGGGGTTTTTTTCATCAAATATAGGGTGTCCCAAAATTCACGCAAGAAGTAATTTTGATAGAAAACACAGGTTTATAATTAAAAATTGTAAATTTCTTATTGATTCATAAAATATACAGTCTAGGGTTATGTATGGAATAGCACAGCGGGTCCATGGCCTCCACGGCTTTGCTGGCACAGACACAAAGCCGTGGTCTTAATTGGTCTTCCTTGTCCCTGCTCCTGGGCCAGCATTGGGACTTGGTCATGCTGATCAAATGGAAGGGATTGACATCAAAGGGCCACAGATATGAGAATCTGATTCAATCAACCAAGTAAAATTAGGCTTTTATTTTTTGTTGTTGTTGTTGTTAATACTCATGCAAAATTCAAATCTTGCGTGAATTTTGGGGACACCCTATACATTCCAAGAAAGAGGACAGACAGGGACCAGGCATCTCAGCCTAAGAAAGAGAGAGGGGAGGTGTGTCCATCGGTGGCGATGTATAGACCATGACCTTGATTCTGATGCAAACAAACTGTGAAAATCATTTTAACCAACGGGACATTCTGAAGACTGAATGGATGGTCAGGGACATGAAGGGATGACTGGTAATTATTTCGGTGAGTTAATAATCATGGGATCATTCATCATTTTTTACCTTTTAGACATCGGGGCTGAGAAAACGTGTGGAGGCGGGATGGGGCGCCTGGGACTTCCATTCCCGGGGGACCTGGGGGCCGGGGGAGTGGGCAGAGGTCCAGAGGGAAGAAGATCCTTGCTGCTTCTTTTATGGGCTGGAAGTTTTATACAAATGTTTCTTTAGAGGAGGAGGAAGGAAGGAAAACAGGGAAGCAAACATGAAATATATCCTGACTGTATTTTAAACACGAGGAGCCCCGCTGCAATGCCAGGGGAGTGATACCTTATCAGCAGTGAGAGAGGAGCCGAGCTGGGGCTGCCTGCTCCTGGGACGTGCCAGACACCCGTGAGTCACCCTCCCACCAGCCCGCTACGCCCCCCCCCCCCAGACCCCCCTCCGCAGAGAGCAGACAGCGGACCACACTCTCTAGGGTGAGCCCAGGCCTTAACCCTTCCTGTCCCGTCCACCAGCAGGGCCCTCGCTCGCTCCCTGCTCCCTGGGGAGCTGCAGGTACGAGATGAGTGTATGCAGGAGGGCGTCGGAGTCCTCCAGTCCCGCATCCCCTGTTCTCTTGGGATCCTCATGTTCATTCGAGTTCACAGTGTGCTCAGGCCACGTGCGTGTTGCTAAACAGTTTCTATATATATATATATATACGTGTTTTATTTCCAAGAGGAAGGGAGAGGGAGAGAGAGAAAGAAACATCCCTGATGAGAGACAATCATGGATCGGCTGCCTCCTGCACGCCCCCTATTGGGGATCGAGCCCGCAACCCGGGCATGTGCCCTGACCGGGAATCGAACCAGTGACCTCCTGGTTCATAGGTCGATGCTCAACCACTGAGCCACATGCCCAGGTGGCTGCGGGCTCCATCCCCAGTAGGGTGCGTGCAGGAGGCAGCCAATCGATGATTCTTTCTCATCATTGTATGTTTTATCTCTCTCTTCCTCTCCCTTCCTCTCTAAAATCAATAAAATATATTTAAATAAAGAAAAAAAAAGAAAGATACCTTGATATTCACTGGAAACCAAGTGACAGAAACAGAATATCCCAGGGGCTGAGGGGCTATCCGAAGGGTAAATCTCACCACCTATCGAACTGCTACCGATTTGTGATTCGACCTCCCCTCAGATTCCTCTCGTGACGGGGTCACCCACACAACCAGGCAGCCAGGTCCGTACAAACAAAGCTACCTTTTCGTCGACATTTAATCGGGAACAGGCACAATTAGAAGTGCCCAGCAGTGAGCATCTCATGCGATCCTTACGAAACCCCTGTGGGGGAGGTGTGACGATTGCACCCATTTCACAGACCTAACCAAGGCACGGACCCCAGGCAGCAGGCGGTGGTGGTGGCTTTGAAAGTCCACAGGAAGCTGTCCTCCAGCCCTGCCCCCTACTGCCCCCCGGAGGCAGGCTTGTGCAACTGTGAATGCCAACCGGTTCCTTGCCGAGACCATGGCATTTCCCCCTGCAGCGTTGCTTCACTGCTTCTACCGTTCTTTTTCTTTCAAATACATTTTTATTGATTTCAGAGAGAGAGGGAGAGGGAGAGAGAGAGAGAGAAACATCAATGATGAGAGAGAGACATCGATCGGCTGCCTCCTGCACACCCTCTACTGGGGATCGATCCCGCACCTGGGCATGTGCCCTGACCGGGAATCGAACCCTGATCTCCTGTTCATAGGTCGACGCTCAAACACTGAGCCACTCCAGCTGGCTGGCCCTCCCCCTCTTCTTTCAATGAATTCCCCTGCAACCTTGCACATATGAGAGAACTGCAAATAGTTGAGAGTAGCCTTTAGCTCTAGAACTCGAGTGTGTCTCATGGAAGCCGGAGAAAGATCAGAGAACTTGGAACAGACCTCCCACAATGACGAGGGAAAACGGCAGTGTCTGTATATCTCGCTTATTGCAGACCCCACGTTCACCCAACTGTTCAGTCTTTACAGGAAATGGGGCTAAACATTTTTAAGGGGCGGGGGGCACGGGGGCAAGCGCCCAGTGGTAAAGCACAAACACTGATGGGAAGATGAACATGACCGTGGGAGAAACGCGTGAGCCTAAAGGACGCCCCTAGAATCCCTCACAAGCCTAGGGGTTGAATCTTTCGGGCGTAGAGGGACAAATGAGAGAACGGCCAAGAGACAAGTTTAATGGTCTCCCAGTTAGCCTGGCCGGCATGGCTCAGTGGCTGAGCGTCAGCCTAGGAACCAGGAGGCCACGGTTTGATTCCAGGTCAGGGCACAGGCCCGGGTTTCAGGCTCCATCCCCGGTGCGGGGCGTGCAGGAGGCAGCCGATCCATGCTGCTCTCTCATCATTGAGGTTTCTGTCTCTCTCTCACTCTCCCTTCCTCTCTGAAATCAACACAAATATTTAACATTAATAGAATAAAATGAAAAGGCAGACAGAATATACTATACACTAGAGGCCTGTTGCACGAAAAGATTCGTGCAATAGGCCTTCCCTCCCCCTGGCTGCCGGCACCCGGGACCCAGGCCTTCGCTCCGGCCAGAGCCGCCTTCAGTCTTCGCTCCGCCGCTTCACGCCTATGTATGCAAATTAACGGCCATCTTTGTTGGCGGTTAATTTGAATATCTCACTGATCAGCCAATGGGAGGCGCATCGAAGGTATGGTCAATTACCATGTTTGTCTATTATTAGATAGGATGCCCCTCCTGTCATGGACCTTAGACAGGTAGCTGGATGACCCAGGTGTGTCCCGGATGTATGGCTGTCATGCTATGAACAGAGCATCGCTGTGCAGGGCTCCACTGGCCACAACCCTTTGGTTGCGCTGTTGTTATTGGCCCCATGATGTGGTACAAACCAGGTGAGCTCGCAACGGTGCTATCCAACCTGTGCCAGTCACCGGACGGAGCAACAGGTGTGGATGGTGCCGGTGTGACCACGCTCACGGCGACATCACAGTTGCACCGCCAGCGGCAGATTGGCGTTCCCGGGATTTGAGAGGTGCGCCGGCTTTGCATCTGCAGCGAAGCTCAGGGCGAGCCCGCTGTTCTGCTCACTGAGGCGTGTCCCCGGGAGGATATTAACATGTATCACACTCGGTAGACCAGGCAGACATGTCAGTGTCATGGATACTTGACCTGAAACTCAGTGCGTCTTTCATTCCCGTCACGGTACAGCGGTCAGGCCTTCCTCCCTCAGGCGGTGAGAGCGCGGAGAACAGCCCTGCGATTTGGGTGTTGTCTGTTCGGCCTTCATCATGATCTCTTTACAACTGTGTCAGGGTGTGGGAAGCCCTGCAACACTGTGGCTGCCACCCTCATTTTGAAAACGTAATACTGCCTTGGCTGGTTTGGCTCAGTGGATAGAGCGTCGACCTGCAGACTGAGGGGTCCCAGGTTTGATTCCGGTCAAGGGCACATACCTCAGTTGCAGGCTCCTCCCTGGCCCGGGCACTGGTTGAGGTGCGTGCAGGAGGCAACAAATCGATGTGTTTCTCTCACATCGGTATTTCTTTCTGTCTTTTCCTTGCTCCTCCACTCTCCCTAAAAATCAGTGGAGCCCTAGCTGGTTTGGCTCAGTGGATAGAGCACATGCCCAGGTTGCAGGTTCAATCCCCAGTAGGGGGCAGCCGATCAATGATTCTCTCTCATCATTGATGTTTCTCTCTCCCTCTCCCTTCCTCTCTGAAATCAATAAAAAAATATATAATTTAAAAATAAAAAAGTCAATGGAAAAATATCCTCAAGTGAGGATTAAAAAACATATATATGTATATAAAAATAAAAACGTAATACTAATCCGTAATACTATGCACTAAGAAGGTCTATGGTTGAGAGGGCGGAAGAGCAGGTGGACGAGCTAGATAACTTCCTGTGTGCAGCCCATCCACACTCGCCCAGGAGACAGGAGACGCAGAGGAGAGGGACAGATGGCAGCCACTGCATAGCTCTCTGGGCTGCGGTGGCCGTGGCAGCGGCGTGTCGGACTCCCCCGTGGAGGCAGCAGGGACTCCCTGGACTTGCCGGTGGACCTGGTTATACTACCCGCCAGGGTCTTCTAGGACCACCTCAGTGAAACCAGGGGCGCTCCTGGACGTCCGATGACATGAGACCAGGATTCTCTACGGGCAGCCTCGGGGCCGTGTAAACGTCTGCTCTCGATCACAGGGATTGAGAGTGAGAGTGCACTCACGCTACATGGAGCCTGACAGGTCGTAACACACCGTCCAGCCACCCCGAAAGCATCGACTACCGAAATCAGGGCCCGCAAGACCTGTGCCAAGCGGGCAGCGGAAGGCCCAGCATCTGGGTGTGGCTGTCAGCCTCCAGCAGGGATGTGTCCACTCACAGGACAGTCCACTCGTGACTCGTTAGAAGATAACCCTTAAAGTCAATGAAAAAGAGGGGCATTTCAGGGGTGCGGACCGGATCACTTGGTAATGTATGCACCCGTCCTGTTTATCAGTAAAAAGGCCCAAGGTGACGTCATAAATACAGTTTAATGGGACTTCAGAGTTGGTACAGGTATCACCTAGGTTTTTTTAAAGTATTCATTTGCAACCATTAATATATAGTCAATTCCGTCAAATCTGCATCGTTATATACAGATTGTTAAATTTCCATTTCCATATGGAACGTAGTTAACATGCATTTGAGAATGAAGACCGCTGACTTGCTTGCCTGATCAAAAATTCATTATTCATTAGAGATGGGCTGTGGAGAGACATACATGAAAAAATGACATGTAACCCCGCTGTCTTACCATCTATTGGGAAAACACTGCAAAAAAAAAAAATAAAATGATTACCTAGAAAAAGCTAAAGCGGAGCAAATCCTCATACCTGAAATGAATGAAATCCAGAAGGCCTGGGCCGGGGGGAGGAAGGCTGCTGCCTCTGCGGTCGCCCTTTGCCCCCAGCGCCCGTCCATCAATCCAGGCCCCTCTCGGCCAGGGCTTTGTGGGCGGACCAGGGACGGGCCCTGATTGGCTGACGAGCCACCTGCGCTCACAGCGATTGGCTCAGGAGCGGGCGGGGTGGAGAGGGAGCTGTTAGGGGTTCTGGGGGCCAAACACAGGCTTCTGCACGTCCAGGAGCCTCGTGACCAGGCTGTGGTCTGGGCTGGACGCGGATGAGAAAGGCTGAGGCCCTCACCCTACGGGGTTGGTCGGTCTCCCTACGGCCGCGGGCTCAGCGGGCTCGGCGGTGGGCGTGGCGAGCTGGCGGGGGCGTGGCAGGCGCTCAGGAGGAGGCGTGGCGGACTCGGTGGTAGGCGTGGCTACTCGGCGGGGGCGTGGCGGAGGCTCAGGAGGAGGCGGGGCGAGCCCTGCAGGGCGGGGCGGCACGGCCCGCGGCGGCCATGGCGGCCAGGCGGGTGCCAGCGCTGGTGACCGCAGCCTTCGGGGCACGACCTCCCGCCGCTCGGCCGGCACGGCCCCTTTGGGTCTCAGCAGGGCTCCGCCAGCCCCTCGGGGTCCCCCTCTGCTCCGCTTCGGAGGGAGAGCGCGGAGATGTCGGGCCCCGCTCGCCAGACAGCCCGGCGGCGGCGGAGAGGTGCCCGGAGACCGGAGCGTTAACGGCGGCGGAGCGACGGATCGCGGAGCTGCACGCAGCCGCCTGCGCGGTGAGGCCCCGCCCCCTGTGCCGCCCCGCGGCCCGTGCGCCTGCGCGGTGAGGCCCTTTCTCCCGCCTTCCCCAGCCCCCCACACCCCCGGGTCCCGGGAGTCGTTGCGCCTGCGCGGTGAGGCTCCTCTTGCCTGGTCCTGGGGATCTTGGCTCCCGTGCGCCTGCGCGTCCCAGGCGGAGGGGGATGTCGAGGGACCTGAGCCCCTGCAGACTCAGCCTCTGATGGCTCCCAGGCTTCCGGGCCCCGCCAATCGGGCTGAGAGTTAGCGTCTGTCCGTCCGTCCGTCCGTCTGTCCTGAATGCTACTCTTTCTGATCAGTGCATGAACTGAACATTATCACTCCTGTGTGTGTGTGTTATGAGTGTGCCTTTTTGTGTCTGTCTTTCTGGGTATGTGTATCTGAGTATGTGTGTCTTTCTGTGTGTCTGTGTGCCTGTCTTTCTGTGTATGTGTTTCTGTGTTTCTTTCTGTGTCTATGTATTATGTGTCTTTCTGTGTGTGTCTGTATGAGTGTGAATAGGTGTGTCTGAGTGTCTGTGTGTGTGTCTGTGTGAGTGTGCCTGTATGTGTCTGAGTATATGTGAGTGTGTGTGTGTCTGTGTATACAAGTATGTGTGTGTCTGAGTGTGTGTGTGAGTATGTGTATATGTGTGTGTCTGTGTGTTGGGGGATGGGTGTGAAGGAGTTGATGGAGCGGGTAGAGGAGCCAGGAAGGCACAGGAGCAATGTCGTGCGTTGATCTGCACGATCAGTTAAACACCCTACCAAGCGATGGTTTTAGTGATGAATAATAAAGCATGAACTTGCTTTTATTCTACGTCCCGCTGCTATCCTTTCTCCCCTTCCCTCCACTCTTAACAGAGCTCAATGTCAAGGCCCTCCGTGGGCACCTAGGTTCTCCCTAGGCAATCCTGAGCTTCGTTCTTCTGTTTGGGGGATTTGACAATTGCCTGTCAGCACCAGTGTCAAAACTCAGCCTCTCTCTCCCTCTGGCTTTCTGACACCTCAGGCTGCGACAGCGCCGCAGAGTTAGGGGTGGTGACAGCGTCCTGTCGAAAGAGCAGGAGAAAGTCCCTCTACAAGGTCTCAGGCTAAAGAACATCACCCGTGTGCCCAAGACCCAAGGAAGAGGCCGAATTGGTGACGTGGCCGGCACACCACACACGCGGGGCAGTTTGGAAAACGGGTTTGAGCGTAGGTAGAGGGAGCTTCCCGAGCGTCTGAAGGGCCGTCGTCAACCTGGCTTTTTGCCCCTGGCCGGTTCGGCTCAGTGGATAGAGCGACAGCCTGTGGACTGAAGGGTCCCGGGTTCCATTCTGGTCAAGGGCATGTACTTCGGCTGCAGGCTGGATCCCTGGCCCTGGTCGGGGACACATGTGGGAGGCAACCAGTCGACACTTCGATGTTTCTCTCTGTGTGTCTCTCCCTCCTTTCCTCTCTTTCTAAAAATCCATGGAAAAAATATCCTCGGGTGAGGAGTAACAAAAAAAGAAAATAAAAATCAAAGTTGCTTTCGATCAAACTCATGAAAGCAGTGAGCGTTAATGTGGTCAAACAATACCAGGTTTTTGTGTGTGTGGAGGGAGGGGGTGGTGTAAAAACAGAACTAATAACACCCTGAAAAGAAAACAGTGTGAAGTATTCAGTGCGGTCCCACATCACGGGGCAACGAAGAGTGTTCAATAATGGCGCAGGCCGTGCTTTTCTCGGCGCTGTTGGTTTCGATTAGCGCCTTTCCTGTACGTTTAAATCACCGTCCACATATTTTCAGCCCTGAACTCGCCAGTGCGACTTCTGAGTGCAAGTTCATTCGCAGCCTCTTAAGCTCTTCAAGTCTCCGAAATCACCTGTGATTAAACCTGTTCCCGAGGAGCCGAGTGAAAAATACCTGAGCGGTGGCTGCAGGGGCCCTGGGCATAGAGGCCTTCTTGTTTCCCCATCAACGTCTCGTTCTCCCCGGCTGTGTATTTCCTCCTCCTGCTGCCGCACAAAGTCGGCTCCTGCATCACATTGGAATGTGTTCCCGCTTTGATTGCTAGGGGCCCTGAAATTGCTTGAAGAGGTTCATATTGGGGTTTTTGTTTGTTTTTTTAATATACATATATTTTTTTTTAATATATTTTATTGACTTTTTACAGAGAGGAAGGGAGAGGGATAGAGAGTTAGAAACATCGATCAGCTGCCTCCTGCACACCTCTTCCTAGGGATATGCCCGCAACCAAGGTACATGCCCTTGACCAGAATCGAACCTGGGACCTTTCAGTCCACAGGCCGACGCTCTATCCACTGAGCCAAACCAATTAGGGCTTAATATATTTTTTATTGATTTTAGAGAGGAATGGAGAGGGAGAAAGAGAGAGAGAGAAACGTCCATGATGAGAGGGAATCATTGATCGGCTGCCTCCTGTGTGCCCCACACTGGGGATGGAGGCCGCAACCTGGGCTTGTGCCCTGACCGGGAATCGAACCGTGACCTCCTGGTTCCTAGGTCGATGCTCAACCACTGAGCCACCCTGGCCAGGCAATCTTGTTTTAAGGGAATTGGGCAGTTGTTTTGTTAGTAGGATTTAGGGTAGATGAGGAGATACGGCGAATATTGAGACTAATGGATGGTTTTATTTCGCGACTCTGCAGGCCAAGCAGCTGACCTACGTGGACCCGGCCACCGGCTACCTGGTGCTCACGCGACTCGCCCACTTGCAGAGGGGCCGGTGCTGCGGATCCGCCTGCAGACACGTGAGTGGCAGATCCTCGCGTTCCGGCAGCCCCTGGCGGTGCTTCTGTAACTTCATAAATGCCTGTTATTTGAACAACAAGTCAAATAAAAAACGCGAAATAGACCTGCCGTTCGCTTTTCACAAGCTCCCTCGGCCCAGGACAATGGGGCCTGAGGACCAACTCAGGGCCTTTAAACTTAATGGCCTCGGGTAACATTGCACCGTGGCCATCGGGCGCGTGCACGGCCGGCGGCGGTCCGTGGGAGCTCTTTATGCTCAGGAAACCTTTCACGAGGCTTTAAATGAGCCGCGCTCGCGAGGTAAGTAGAAAGGGCGCAGGAAAGGGAGCTAGGATATGGCAAGTGGAGCCCAGAAAGCGCTTTCTTTCGTTATTAGCTGTTAGCTGACTACATACAGACTTGCCCAGCACTGAGAGGTGGGAATCCCTTAAATGATAATGATTTTCTCTCTTTGTTCCTTCTTTCCTTCCTTCCTTCCTTTTTCCTCCTCCTCATCTTCCTGCTCCTTCTCCTTCCTCCTCCTCTTCCCCTTCCTCCTGCTCCTCCTCCTTCTTTTTCTTCCTCCTCCTCTTTCTCTTCTGTCTCATTCTCATTCTTTCTCTGTCACTTTTCTTCTCTGTCTTTAACCATGAACCTACCCCAAACCATGGGGATGGATTCTGCACTGTAACTTTGCAAACGCACACTCTCCGGGTGCATGGCTGCGGAGATCAGATCATAAGCGTCTGCAGACGCGCCTACCGTACGATGTAGAGCACCATTTCCTCTCGCTGACCCACTTTCTAATTAAGGAGGAGACGCCGAGTCCACGTGCCAACTGTGGCCGACGCTGACGAGTTAGGCCTTCGCTTTCCTGTGCGTGCCCACCTGCGCCATTGTCTGTGTCGAATGACGCGCATAAAGCTCTGCACAAACTGGGGACTTGGGGTTTTTCTGCGAGTGAGCTTTGGACTGTAAAACCTTCAAGCCGGAAGGATGTTCAGAGGAAGGGACTGGGGCCCCTCATCAGGATGGTTCCTTAGGATTCTCCTCCCGCTCTGCAGGACCCGCAAGATCAAATGACCTTCATCACGCGGTCCGCGGGCCCCCTTTGTTCACCATGGGCAGCGCTTACTCTGTCAAGACAGTCGCTAAGGAAGTCATTAACAATTTGTCTTCTTCCTCCTGCAGTGCCCATATGGTCAAGTCAACGTTCAAGATCCAGCTAAAAGGAAGAAATTCAATTCCTGTTTCTATGTTTGACAACAATTTCATCTCTGGTTGCCATTCCGTTCAACCTTCTTTAAAAACACACACACATCTCAATTCAGAATTGCTCTCTCTCTGAGTGCTTGAGCACTGATTTAATCATAAGTGTGTGTGTGTGTGTGTGTGTGTGTGTGTATATATTAAAAGAACATCAATAAAATGAACAAAAGCGAGGGAATGTTGGTGTGTTCCCAAAGTGGCCGTGGATTTTCTGCTCGCCTCCCTCCTCATCGGGCACATGTGCTGAAGAAGAAAATAGCGACTGTTCCCTTAAATGCAGAGGCGCGATGAGGGGGGGCTCCGTGCTCCCCACGGGGTCAGCAGCCCAGCGGAGACATTCGTCATCGTGTTTCTATCTCCAGCTCCCTCCGGGGAGGTGGCTGCAAAGCTGTACCCGCAGCATCTGAGTGGCCAAGGAGGGCCTCCCGCGACAAGAAGGCTCTCGTCCCCCATCTGTTCTCTCCGCGGAAATGCTAAATCACTCTGCCTGGGGTCAGGCCGCTTACCGGGGTTTCTTGATTAAAGCGCCTTCCTTCTCTGCCCCAAGGGTCTGCATCTCCCAGGTGCGTCTCTCTACACACGTCCACCTGGTCCATCCCATCCGCTGCTGGGAAGCCCCTGGGCACCATCCTCTCTGAGCACCTGCCCCTGGAGGGCTGGCTCTACCCAGAGCGGACCCTCAGCCAGGTCTCCCAGCAGGATCTGAAAGGTTCTCGAGCACCCTCGGGTCCGCCTTGGTCTCTGCCTGCGGCCCCACTAAGTGCTCTGCGCCTTCCCTCGCGGTCAGCTCCAGAAGAAAGGCCTTCTACGCTGTACAAGGAGCACAAAGAAACCCCGGGAGGTTCTAATGGCCCCACCGACGGTGACCTGTGACTCACTCCATGTCAAATAAGAAATGTCTCCCACGCTTGGCATTCCGGTGTCCAGTGTCTGCTGGTGCCCCGGCCAGGCTCCCCCTCTGGAAATTACGTCCAGGACAACAGGAGGAGGGGGCCAGCAGCGGGATCGCTCGGGGAGGCGGGCGTCTTTCCAGAAAGGTCTGTGGGCCCATCTCCTTCCCATTCCTGGGTCAAAGAGCAGCCATTGTGGAGTGAGGGTGGATGGGGCTTCTGTCCTGGGTCCCAGGAGGGAGAAGAGAGAAAAACGGCCAAAAAGGCCATCTTCCGGGGACATGAGGAGGGAAGGACATTTATTCTGACAAGGAGCCTGGCCGCAGAGTCTGAGAAAGCCCCTTGGCAGATGGACATGACTTAGGGGGACCCCCTCCAGGGGGGCTCTTTCCCAGGTCACTGCCTGGCGGGGGGGAGGGGGATGGCCGCCCAGGAAGCCGGGACTGGGGTGCCCATCACAGGACTGTGTGACCTTCCTTGGGAAAATATCAGGCCTCCCCCCCCCCCACTTGCTGGGGATGGTGGGGTGGGTGGCGGTGGGGCCATCTCACCGGGTCACATTCAGGGTCTGTGGTCCTCTGTGGTTCTGGGGAGATGCTTCCAAACCACACGTCTCCGGGGGTGGCTACACTGTGTCGCACGCTGTAAAGCACACGTCCAGCTTTCTCACGGGGTGTGTGCCCACCGCACGTGGACGCTGGAGGAACAGCTTTCACAGTTTCAGAGACCCCTGCTGCTGGGCGCCATCCATCAGGGGGGCGGGCTGCAGACGCCTGGCCACAGGCTGTTTCCAGCACAGAAACCCCTAAGGAAACTGGGGGGGGGGGCGTCTTGCTTGCTGTGGGGACATTCTCACCCCCTGCAGGCCCCCCAGCAGGGGGCTGGCACTCATACCCCCCCCAGAAGCCACACTGGGCCCCTCTATTTTGGGAGCCAGGAAGGGAAGGGCTTTTTAAAAATCCCCCCCCCCTCCCCGAGTTGGCATGGCTCAGTGGTTGAGTGGCGACCTATGAACCAGGAGGTCAGGGTTCATTCTGATCAGGGCACATGGGGGGGGAGGGGGTTGTGGGCTGGGTCCCCAGTGGGGGGCGTGCAGGAGGCAGCCCGTCCATGATTCTCTCTTATCATTGATGTTTCTATCTCTCTCCCTTCCTCTCTGAAATAAATAAAAAATATATTTTTTAAAAAAGAAAAAAAAGCCCGCAGCTCGTTTAGTGAGGGGTCGGGTGGGCCCCGTGTGCCCTCTGGGTGCCCTGTCTTTGCGTGAGCGCCCCGCCCGCGCCACCTACACCCTGGTCCCCACGCAGGGCTTCACGTTGGGCTGGGGACCCCTAAACCGCCAGATCCGGGGGGCGCCCTTCCGGAGACTCCGGGTGTCAAAGCGTGCGAACCGGAACCTGGCTCTGGGGGTCGGGAGCTTCCCCATGACCTTCTCTGTCCACCCGCATCGGTGTTCTCCCGGGCGGCGTGGCTCCGGGCGCCTGTGCGCGTGTGGGAGGCTCGCATTTACCAAACACCTAACCGGTTCCTCACCAAAACGGTCAAACGCGCTGCTTTGGGCCGGGATCAGTGGCAGCACCTAAACGTTTTGGGGTGGGTGTCGCCGTCCATCCGTCCGTCCATCCATCCATGCGATGGCCTGGCTGGCTAGCTTAGAAACGGAACGTGGGCGGCTGCTCCCTCCCTCGCTCCCAGATCGGGGCTTCTCTAGGGCCGGGGTGGGGAGGAGCCCCGGGTGAGGGACCTTCCCAGGCGACGCGGCCCGGCCGTGGGACTGGCTGGTGGAGCCGAGAGTGCGGGTGGGAGGGAGGGGCACTGCGGCCGGGGTGCCCTGAGCGACATTGCGGATTCGGGGCGGGAAGAGGACGCCATCGGGCTTGGCTTCCAGGCTCCTCCGGGTCCCTGGCCTCTCCCAGCCTGTGCGCGGCGCTGCCCGGACCCACGCGCCCTGCATCCCACGCTGTTGGCGGCCGCCACCCCCCCCCCCCCGCCCCGGCCCAGTCCTCCGCTTCCTGGAGGCGCGCACCGCGGAGACGGGCTGTGGGGACACCCTGGAAGGGGGGGGAGGGCAGGGAGGGACCCTCACAGTCTGGCTGCTCACACCCGCTGCCCCAGCTCCCAGGCAGCCCCCCAGGGACCCCTCGCCCCCCGTCTCCCGCGGCGAGGGGCGCGCTGGGTTGGGGAGTGAGGGAATCAGTGGCCAGAGGCCCGGCTTCCCGGTTCTCCACCGCTTCCCGGCTCCGGACGGCGCCCAGGGCTGCCGGGGCCACCGCCCCTCGGGGACCTGAGCCCAGGTAACCAGACCCCACCCACCCGGGGTGTGTAGTCTGTCTGCACCCCCCGCCCCGGCTCCTCTCCGGGTGTGAGCCGTCCCCCCCTTCCCCACCTCCTTCCCGGTGGGACTGGAGAGGAACCTCGGAACCCGCTGACCACGGCCCCCTGGCGCGCAGAGCGCACCCCAAAGTGCTGGGCCCCCGCGCCCCGCCCGGAGCGCAGAGAGCGAGCCGGGACCCGAGGGGAGGGGAGGGGTTGCGGCGAGCAGTCACTGGCCCAGCCCGGCTCCCCGCCCGCGCCGCCGCCCCTCCCGTCTAGGCCGCCGGCTGCCTCGGCCAGGAGGGCGCCCCGGGGCCGCCGCGCGGGCTGGGGACCGGGCCCGGGGCGCGCCGCCGACTCCTGCTCCCCGCGGCGCCCCCGCCCCGAGAGGCCGCGGCTTTACGAGGTTCGGGAGCGGCGAGGCCTCCATTAACACCTCCCCGGATGGCGGCGGGGCTGGGAGGGCGGGACGCAGCCTCGGAGCGCGCCTCCCGGCACCGGCCCCGGGGACCCTCTGCCCACCCCCCCTCCTCCCCCTCCTCCTCCTCCTCCCGAGCCGGAAGCATAAACAGAAAATAAAAGACAGGTGGAGGGCGCTGCGGGCCAGAGGTGAGGGATGAGAGAGAGAAGGGGCGGGGGAGAGGTTTTCCCATCCCGCAGTTTATTTATTTGGATCAACAGAGGGAACCTCGGCGAGACCTGGGGGCCGGCCGCCGCCTCCCTCCCGCCCTCCCGGAGGACCGGGCTCTTGCGGGAGCATCTAGACCTCAAGGTAAGACCCGGGGGGCGGGGGCGGCCTGGCGCCAGCAGCTTTCTGCCCGGGGCGCGCGCGGAAGGACGGCTGGACGCCCTACGCGCACCGCCGGCGCCGGGTTCCGAGGACCCGCGCGGTGGGGGAGGGGGCGGGGGAGGGGGAGGGGGAGGGGGCCTCTCCCCGCAACCTGCCCGCGCGGCTGACGGCGGCTCTTCCTCGCAGGGCGGGCAGCCTCCGCCGGCTGAGCGGCGCCGAGGATGCTGACCGGCACGACGCTGGAGGCAGGTGAGGACGGGCCGGGCGCTCGCCTTCTCGGGTCCTTCTCTTGGACCCTGGCACGGCGTGTGTTTGTGTGCGCGCGTGTGTGTGTGTGTGAACATGTGCACCCGCGTGTGCGTGCTTCTCTGGGTGGAACGGAGAGGGGTGTGTGTGTCTTAGAAGTGACCCGCGCTGGGGAGGCGCAAACACCCAGCCGACGCCGGCCTTTCTCCGGGCGTCTGCCCCTCGGGGGGCGGAGGCCGCGGTGCCCAGAGCCCAGCGGGGTTCATGCGCGGGGGCTGCGCTCGGGTCCTCCGGGGAAGGGTGTGGGGGCCGGGAAGGCCGCTCCCCCCCACCCCCCTCCCCGCAGGGCCTCGCTGGGAGCGAGCGGCTCCCGCCTCGCTTTTGTTCGCTGCAAACCCCGGGCCGGTGCGGCGGACCCGGTGCGGGACGCGCCCCGTGATCCCCCGGGCGGCGCGGGAAGTCGGGGGAAGGGGCTGCAGGTATCAGAGCGCCTGGTCCCCGACGCGGAGGCCGCGCCCGCGCAGAGGAACCCGGGGACCCGGAGGGAGCAGGTGGCCGGCGGGCGCGGAGCCGGGGCGCGGAACCGGGGCGCGGACCGGGCACACGCCCCGCAGGTCCTGGGGGTTCCCTCGGGTTCCCTCCTCGCGGGAGAGTCCGAGGCGCGCAGGCCGCAGCCCAGCCGGGACCTGCACCCTCGCTGGTGGGGAAGGAGGGTTGGCACCGAGGGGTCCCCCGGTCCACGGACTGGAAGCGGCCCGGCGGCTCCCCGCCCTCCGCCCGCCCAACGCCGCCGGGCGCCCAGCGCTGGGTGGTCAGCGCTCCGTGCGCGGTACTCGCGCCGGGACGACTCCGTGGGTCCTGGGTGCTCAGAGCCGATACCACGCCTTTCAGACCCAGGGCGCCTCTCCACCAGCTCGCGGGGCCGGGAGGACCGGGCCAACCCGCGGGCGCGGGGTCTTGGCCTCCGACACGCAGGTCTGAAGAGACCCAGAGCCGCTGGTGTTGGAGATGCAGGTCCGGGGCCCCTGGGAAAGCCAGGCTTCCTCCCTCCCCTCCGGGGAGTCTGGGTCCGAGCCCAACACAGGGTCTCTGCCGTCGTCCTGGTGGGAATCCCGGACCCTGACCCCTCGGTCCAGCTCCTGCGCCCCAGAGTCTATCCAGCCGCGCGCCCGGGGAAGCGCGGGAAGAGCGGGTTGCGTGCGCCCAGCGCCGCGCCGGGCCCAGCGGCCAGAGTTCGGCCCCAGGGCTCCGAATGGCCTTTGGGTTCCGACTGGAGACGGGGTCTGGCTTCTGGGCCACGGGCGAGGCGGGCTACTTTCAGGGCACGCGAGGGGTGGAAGAAGGCAGCGCCGCCCAAATGGCCTCCGTCTAGTCCTTTGAGAGAGACAGGGGTGGCGAGGAGGGCCCCCCTCGGGTAATTTACCGGGGCTCCCCGACCAAAAGGGTAGGACACCCCCGGCCACACACCCAGATTCGTTAGGCGTCCTGTCCGCCTCTCCGCTCCCGAAGGAACGGGAGCAGGAGGCCGGGCTGCCATTTCCGCGGAGCTGAGTGGACCTCCCCAACCGGTAGGCCCCCTGCCCCTCCCCGGGCTCCCCGCTAACTTCCTGCATTGGCTGAGCCGGAGGGGTCCGGGCCCGGCCCGTCTGCTTCATCCTGGGAAGCAGCAGATCCCGCGGGGCGCAGGAACTCATTACCCGACTTTTATAAGAAGGAGCAGGCATAGCTGGGAGCCCAGCCGGAAACTGCTTCCAGAAGGCGCCCTGCCTTTCTCAGGAGCTGAGAGAGGAACAACAGATAGGGGTGGGGCGGAGATGAATGAGTGAGTGAACGAATGAGTGAGTGAATGCGTGAATGAATGAGTGAATGTATGAATGAGTGAATGAATGAGTGAATGCGTGAATGAGAGAATGAATGAGTGAATGCATGAATGAGTGGATGAATGAGTGAGTGAGTGAATGAGTGAGTGGATGGAAGGCTGACAGGACTCCTTGTCTTTGCCTGCCCTGGACATTAAAAAAATATATTCTTTTATTGATTTCAGAGAGGAAAGGGGAGGGAGAGAGAGAGAAACATCCATGATGAGAGAGTATCATGGATCGCCTGCCTTCTGCACTCCCCACACTGGGGATCCAGCCCACAGCCCTGGCTGGGAATGGAACCCTGATCTCCAGGTTCATAGGTCAAGCTCAACCACTGAGCCACGCTGTCCCAGCTGCCCTGGACTCTTTCCACAACGATCTGGCTTAGTTTCCTGGCGTTGCTGGTTAAACTTTCGCTTCCCAGAGTCTCCGAACTTTCATCTCTTGCAAGGAGAGAGTGGTGTTCTTGGGGGAGAGAGAGTCTTTTTTGTTTTTGCTGAGCTTCTAGAACCCAAAATCCAAGAACAGCCAGACCGAGTCCCGAACCCCCATTTGGGCAGGAGGTGTGTGTATGGGGGGGGGCGCGGGGGGAGAGTTCAGCTCAGAAACCAGAGAGAGCAGGTCCCTGGATTGCGGTCCCATATTTCCCATCTCCTAGGAGCTTGGAGCCTCCTTCCAGGAATGGACAGATACTCCTCTCCCAGACCCCATGCCTTCCCCTCCTCCTCTGGCCGGAGTCCTTTTGCCTGCTGACTTGTGGGGGGCCATCACCTCTTTGTGAGGGGACCTGATGTCTGGGAGAGAGGGGTGCCCAGCCCCTCCTTGGGGCCCTTTGCTGAGCTCCCAGCAGGCACGCGGGTTTGCAAAGCTCATTGATTTCCGTCCAAAGGGCCTAATTACCTTACTTACAGTAAACAGCCACCCTGCTGTCGGCCAGGGCTGCCAAGCTGGGCTTCGGGGAGGGGAGCCTCCGGCTTAGTCCACTTGATTGGCTTCATTTTTGTGTGAAATTGTGTTTTTTTGAGCCACATTCTGACGCCCCAGGACCTCACGGCGGCGTCCGGTCTGCAAATGACATTAGTCCTGATCCCTAGAAAAGAATGGAGAGGGGGGGGTCTTGGGGGTCATGGAAGGGGTGACTATGGCAGCTTCAGAAAACGGCGTTTTAAAAAGGGAGTCAGGCTCTGCACCCAGAGTTCCCTCCTTCCATTCTCCCCCTCCTCCCTCCCTCCCTCCCTCCCTTCTTCCTTCCCCTCTTCCGCCCTCCCTTCTTTCCTCTCCCTCTCCTCCCTCCTGTCCCTCTCCATCTTTCCAGGTTTGGCACAGTTCCTTGTCCTTCCTGCATTGGGAAGGGGGTGGGCCGCCAGGGGACTCCCGGGGTGCCCAGGATGTGTCAGGACACAGCCCTCTGCTCCTGGGATGGCTGTGGGAAGGGTGGGACCCAGGCGGGCCACAAGGAGGAAGGCACCGAGCAGCCTGCCTCCTCCTCTCCCTTTCAAGCCAGGCCAGTTCCCGCAGGCGCCCCAGTTTCCAGCGGCTCGGGGGCGTCTGGAGGTTTGAATGAATTGACCATCTCCTGGGACTGTGGGCACTTTCTAACAGGGCCCAGGAGGGGCTGCCTGGGACAGAGGGAGACAGAACAGTGTGGCCACTGGTGAGATGCTGGCCAGCGCTCACCTTCCCCCCTCCCCAGCGAGGAGCCCCCCCCTAAAGTCCCTGGTGCGGAGTCTCTGGGCCCCTGTCCGTCCAGGGCAGTGGGGACCCAAAGCAGCAGGCCCGCTCCCAGCTCACGGGATCCCCAGCGCTGCCCACACTGACAAGTGTCCAAGGGGACGCCAGCCTGGCTTGCCATGGTCCCTCAGACCCAACCAGCTAAGAAAGGAAGTCACCCATCCCTCCATGGACGGGACCAGTGGCATCCTGATGCCCACAGCCCCCCCCCCCCCCCACACACACACACTGATGTCTCCAAGAAACCCCTTTCCCCAAAAGTAAACTCTACCAACACAGCCTCTCCCGTCCCCAATCTCTCGTGGGTGTGGGGGGCGGCCCCAGCCCGAGGTAACGGGAGTCCCCGCGGGGAGGGAGCGAAGGGCCAGGGGGTGGGCAGGCCAGGCATCTCTCTGAGCCTTTACTTCTTTGGGGGCTGGAAGCGGTGAATGAGCGGAGGACCAGCAGGTCCCAGGAGGAAATTCAAAGTTTGGAGGGAGCCGGCCTCCGGTTGGCCTTGAAGAGCCCAGGTCTGGTGCCAGCTTGGAGCCAACAGGCCGGCTCTCTGGCTCCTGAGCCTGGGCGGGGACCATAAGGGCTCCTTTTAAAACGTGGTTGCCGGGAAGTCTAGGGTGTGTGTGTGTGTGTGTGTGTGTGTGTGTGTGTGTGTGAGTGATGTCTGGTGTGTGTGTTGTGTGCACGCGCGCGCGCCCCCGCGCTGGGGGAGCGGGGATGGCACGGCGGCCCCCTCCCGCGGCCTTCCCCGACCCCCCTCGGTCCTGTTTGTCCCCGCTCGCCCATCACCGGGGGTTGAGAGGAGTATGACAGGTCTTTGTTGTCTGAATAAAAAAAAAAAAAAGCCGGTGGCGGCCCCGGAGAGGGAACTCCTCCTCCTGAATGATCAGCCATGGGCTGGCGCTCGGCGCTGCGCACATTGGCCGCGGCGCGGGCAGGAGCAGTCCCAGCCCGACCCGCAGGCACGGGGACCGCGCGCGCCCGGCCGGGGACCCGCCGAACCGAGCCCGCGCCCCCGCCTCCCCCTTGGTCTTCAGAACCGTTTTCTGGCGGCACCAGAACTCGGGCTCCTCCCGCGCGGCGGGCGCTGCTCGGCAGTAACTCCGTCTCCCGGAGCCGGGAGCTTCCCTCTGACCCGCCCGCCCCTGCCGCCCGCGTTGGTTGGTTTTGCGCGCAGCAGCGGGAGCCGCCGGGTTTGGGCTCTTTTTGGTTTTTTCCTTCTTCCCTCTCTGTTTCTTTCCCTCGCATTGCTTTTTCTCCCCAAGCAGATCGCTTTCCCCTCTTCCTGCCTCTTCCCTCCGCGCTCTCTCCCTCCCGCCCTGGGTCCCTCCCCGGGCGGCTCTGCGCTCCCTGCGCCGCCGCCGCCTCCTCCGCGGTCCCCGCCGCGCGCGCCCGCCCTCGGATGCGCTGAGAGCCCCCGGCGCGAGTTTATGGAAATAGTGGGGTGCCGAGCCGGAGACGACGCGTGTCCCTTCCGCCCCCCAGCCATGCTCTTCCACGGCATCTCCGGAGGCCACATCCAGGGCATCATGGAGGAGATGGAGCGCAGATCCAAGGGCGAGGCCCGCCTGGCCAAGGGCGCGCAGCTCAACGGCCGCGACGCGGTAAGGAGAGGGGCCCCGGCACCGCGCTCTGCGTGCTGCGGAGTCCCGGTCCCAGCGGCCCCGGGAGGAGGGTGGGTCGTGAGGGGACCGCGCGGGGCTGGCGGGTGGATTTTCTCGGCTTCAGCGCCCGCCTCTCGCTGCCGTGAAACGTCTCCACCGCGGAGACCCCGCTCCCGGCACCGGAGGCCGCCGCTGTGCCCAGAAGCGCAGGGGATCCGGGAGCGAGCGGATGGGGACCGGAGACTAGGGTCCCAGAGCCCCTCGGCGGCCCGGGGTCTCCTCGGAGCGAGGGGGAGCGAGTGGGATAGAGAGGGAGCGAGAGCCGGGCGCGGGCTGTGGGCTGACGGCGTCCGGGCCATGCGGGAGCCGGGGAGCCCTGGTCTTGGGTCTCACGACGGTGCCTTTGGGGGGACTAGGAAGGAAGGAATGGGCCACCTCTACTTCTCCGGACCTGGGCACCCCCAAACGCAGCGATTTTCGGGGTCCCTGGCAGCTCAGCTCGGCCTCGCTAGCGAGTCAGGACGGCGCCGCGCTGCGCCCCGGGCCGGCCCCGTCGGCTGTGCCGGGAAACCGGGTAAAGGAGCCGGCGGAGCGGGGCGCGCAGCCCGGGGGCAAGAAGGAGCTGAAAAGCGACGTGATCCCTGGCGCCTGTTCATGATACTCCCAGGCCCGTGCGCCCTGTAAAGAAAACCCTTTAATAATCTCTGAGCCGCCGCTTCCCGTCATGAACCGCACCCCGAACTGGAGGGGAAACTGCGGATGTGAGGACCCGCCTGCGGGCCCTGAGCGGAGAACCATAGACTCAGCGGGCGCGAAGCCTGTGGCCGCTCAGCCGCGTTTGGGGTCCCCTACCCCCGCCATGAGCCCAGCGGGTGGACGTTTCCGCATTTAAAACCCCAATTCCGCGCGCGGGGCCCGGGTCCCAGTCGAGGGCGAAACCTGACTTTCTAGGCCCGCCCAAGTGTCCTGGAAAGTCCGACCCGTTTCCGCAGGCCTTGAAGGACATGGCCAGAGCTTAGCTTTCCCAATCCCCTTTTAGGGGTCACCCTGTTTCAAAACCATCAGCCAGCACCCCACATTTCCCAAGCTGGGGGCTCAACCCGGCGCGGGCTCCCCATCCTCATCGGGGACGCAGGCAGGGATTGAATTTGAGCACCAAACCCACGTCCAGGACGAAGGTCTGTGTGCACCCTGGCTGGGCAGAGGGGACCGGCCCGGGGGACCCCCCTGGGAACTGGCACTCCCCACCAAGACCAGAAAGAGGACCAGGTCCCCGGAGAATCAGGGAGAACGACTTCTGCCCAGTTCATCCCCCTCAGAACTCTGTGACCAAACCGCCAGCTCAGGCACAAAAACCTGCCCCCTCTCCCTGCTCCCGGGGATTCCCGGGACGCAATTGTGATCTCGTTCGTTTACAATCAATCCCCTTCCCGCCCCCCAACCACGATGCCCGCGGATTTCACTCCGCGTGCGTCGAAAGCCGCACTTTCCATCTTTTTTTCATTTTGTTCGGGTTTGGAAACAGGCACCAAACTAGCATCCTTGCGCGCCCAGGCCGTTTTCAAAGAGGCTCGGGGTGGCCGGCGCGTCCTCGGGTGGCCGGCGCGTCCTCAGGTGACCAGCGGGTCCCGGGGACAAGCGGAAAGGGAGTGAGGCGCACAGGGGCGCGAGGGAAGGTGTCCCCGCTGTGGGCTGTGGCCCTCGCGCGCCCTGGGTCCCGCGCCCCCCTCACCCGCGCTGTGTTCGCCTTGCAGGGCCTGCCCCCGCTGAGCCCCGAGAAGCCCGCGCTGTGCGCCGGCTGCGGGGGCAAGATCGCCGACAGGTACTACCTGCTGGCGGTGGACAAGCAGTGGCACCTGCGCTGCCTCAAGTGCTGCGAGTGCAAGCTGGCCCTGGAGTCCGAGCTCACCTGCTTCGCCAAGGACGGCAGCATTTACTGCAAGGAGGACTACTACCGGTGCGCGCCCCCCTGCGCCCCGGCCCGGAGCCCCCGTTCCCTCGGCTCCCCCCACCTTTCGCCCCGTCGGGGAACGGTTAGGGGACCGGGGACCAGGAAAGTCCACTGATGACACCTTCAATCCGCAGCCCCAAGACGGACCGTGAGGATGGGTGGGGGGTGGGTGGGGACCCACCTGGGATGTGCAGGGTCCCCGTGACCCCCGCGCGCCCCGGCCCCTCGCAGCGCATGGAGGGAACCCCGCCGGGAAGTCCGGGTGGAGTAAATGAACGCGTCACTGTCCTCCCAGATGAAAGCGGGTTTTTTTCCGTTTACTACGAACCGGGCAAGGTCCGCGCGCTTTAGTCCCGGGCGCTGCGCTTGGGCGAGGGCGGCAGGGACAGTGTGAAGGACCTGGGAAGGCAGGACTTCCCAGCCCGAAAGAACGGGGACCCCATTCCCAGTTGCGCCCCCGCTGGGGAGGGGGGGACTCCAGGCTTCCCCGGGGCGCGTGCAGTTACTCCTCCCGCGGACGCGCCGGGACGCGGAAGCGGAGGGTGTGTGCGCGCAGGGATCCCGCTCCGCGCGCAGCCCCGGGAGAGAGGCGGTTAGAACAGAATCCGCTGTGGAGCCCGCGAACCGTTTCACTTGCGTTGCGATTGCATTGCCTTCCCGTTCCTGGCGAGTCAGAGAGTGCAGAGCCTGCTGTTTTATTTTCTTTTTTTAAAAAAAACAAAATCTTGGCCCAACTGGCTCAGGGGTTGAGCATCAACCCAAGGAGGTCACGGTTAATCCCCAGGTCAGGGGACAGGCCCGGGTTGCAGGCTCCATCCCCAGTGCAGGGCGCACAGGAGGTAGCCGGTCCGTGATTCTCTCTCCTCATGGATGTTTCTATCTCTTTCTCCCTCTCCCTTTCCCCTCTGAAATGAATAAAAATATTTTAAAAAATCTCCATGTTAGAGAGGGAAGCTGAGGGCCAGTTGCTCTCTCCCATCATGGATGGTTCTCTCTCTCTCTCTCTCTCTCTCTCTCTCTCTCTCTCTCTCTCTCTCTCTCTCTCCCTCTCCTCTACCTTCCTGTCCGAAATCAATAAAAATATATTTTAAAAAATCTCCATGTTACAGAGAAAAAAGCTGATGTGAGCGGAAGGGGTCTTTGTCCCGTTTATCACAGGACAATGAGCAGATGGAATGAATGGCCTGGCCGGGTCCCGTCCTCTCCACCCGGAATGGAGCGCTCCCATCTCAGGCCTGGGCCCCGCTGACCCAGTCCCCGGGGGTCCCCGCGCGGGAGCCGGCCCTGCCTCGGCCTCCACCCGCGCCCTGACGCCCGCGCCACTGCTCTCCTTCCAGGAGGTTCTCCGTGCAGCGATGTGCCCGCTGCCACCTGGGCATCTCCGCCTCCGAGATGGTCATGCGCGCGCGCGACGCCGTCTACCACCTGAGCTGTTTCACCTGCTCCACCTGCAGCAAGACGCTGGCCACGGGCGACCACTTCGGCATGAAGGACGGCCTGGTCTACTGCCGCGCGCACTTCGAGAGCCTCCTGCACGGGGAGTTCCCGGCGCCGCTGAGCTACACGGAGCTGGCGGCCAAGAGCGGCGGCCTGGCGCTGCCTTACTTCAATGGCACGGGCACCGTGCAGAAGGGGCGGCCCCGCAAGCGGAAGAGCCCGGCCTTGGGAGTGGACATCGTCAATTACAGCTCAGGTGGGTCCCCGCCGCCGCCCTCCATCCCTACACCCCACAGGCCTCCTGCCCGTCCTGGATCTGGTTCCCAGAAGCCCCTCTCCCTGC
This sequence comes from Myotis nattereri, assembly GCF_964212035.1. NCBI lineage: Eukaryota > Metazoa > Chordata > Mammalia > Chiroptera > Vespertilionidae > Myotis > Myotis nattereri. Next base: position 1,574,020 of record NC_138096.1, on the reverse strand, counting down.
TCATCCTTGTCCCTGGGATGGAAGGAGTAAGGGGGAGAGGAGGGATGGAGAAGGAGAGGGAGGAGGGGGAGAGCGACAGGGAGGGAGGGAGAGAGGGGGCCCTTTATTTAAGTTGTGGCCAGAAAAACACTCGTCGCCACGGGTTCCAATGGCTTCCCCCAACAGGCGAAGTCAAGTTCTGGTTGCCCATTAGTTAACGAGCCCATTAGCGTCTGGCTCCCACTCCCAGCCAAACAGCCCTCCCGGGCGATTCCTGGGTGGAAGCCACTTTATAGATCCTGGAGAAGGTTTCCCTAAATATAGAAGAAAAAAAGAAAAGCTTCAGAGCCCAGCCCCCCCGTGGGCCCTGGGGGGTGGGGTGGGGGCAGAGGCTGCAGTCGGTCGCCAGCCCGAGTTGGTTAGGAAAGCGGTTGGCAAGAGTGTGGAAAAAGCCATCCCTGAGGTTGGTGAGAGGTGCCGGTGGTGGGTGAGCTGGCGGCTCCCTCCGTAGGTAGGTCAGGCCGGCCAGCTGTTCGCCTTTCGATAAGCCAGCCAGAGGAGCAGGCCCGGAAGGTGGAGAGAGCCTGCAGGTGAGGCCCATTGGGGGGGGGGGTGTCTCTGTGTCCCGGCTGCTCTTGGCCCTACACCCACCTCCTCTTTTAATTGAAAACAAAAGGCAGGCCAGGCCACCGTGCCGTTGGGGACACAGGGATCAGTCTCCATCTCTCTCACTCGCCCATTTCCTATTGTTAGTAGCCTGTACCCCCTGGTGAGGATGGGGACAGGCCTGGGGACCCCAGTCTCACTCTGCATAGGGTAGAGGCCCCAGCCACTGGGATTCCAGTGGCCCTGGGCCAACTTTGGGGAGTCTAAGGGCCCGCCCTGTTGATGTGACTTCCCAGGCCCTGGTCTGGCTCAGGCTGGGAACCTCATGGGGGGAGGGGGACTCGGCCTAGGGGAGTCGCTCTGTTGGAAGGGACCTTGGGGACCACGTTGTGGCAACCCCACTCTGTTGCCATGAGCAGGAATATCAGCCGGGGCTCGGGCACCCCAGAGCGCACATAGATGTCTAGTTTTCTCTTCCCCCAGCGACTGGTAGGGCACCTGGTCTGTCTTCTGGCTCCACAGTGTCCCACCCACCAGGGACGTGGTTTGTCAAGGTCAGGCAGCAGGATGGAGCGGGTGGGAACCCCCGAGTCCTGCTCGGAGGAGCCCAAAGTTTCCAGGGTTGGACCCGGTGGGTGCGCGGGCTCCCCAGCGCGCTCGTCCCCAGGAGAGAGGGGATGGGGGATGGGGGCCCAGCGCGGCTGCAGCTGTCCCCATGGTTTCACGCCAGGGTCACTGGGCGAAGGAAGGAGGGCCGCCGGCTCCACAAGGCGCCCGCCAGGCAGGTTAGTGTCCGGTGGCGGGTGACCTGGTTTTGCCAAACCCGGTAGGTAGAGGGTCTCAGCTTCCTGCTCTTCCCGCCGCACTCCGGCGAGGGCTCTGGTTCCCGACCACTTTGCCCAGCAAATGACTTGGTGTCATTGGGTGCGTGGCTCCCGGCAAGACAGCTGGGCAGGAATTGTTCTTTATTAATAGACGGTGACATTGGAATCCGGGGTCACTCAGCAAGGCTCTAATTAGAGAGAGAGAGAGAGAGAGAGAGAGAGAGAGAGAGAGAGAGAGAGATCAGCGGAAATCCCTGTAGGGTGAAGGACAATTCTCGCTAAATGGAGGCCAGCCTGGTTTTCGCTCCGTTTATTGAGCCGAATTGGCTGAGTGTGGTCTTGCTTAGCATCTTCCTTCACGTCAGGAAGACGTGAGGAGCTATAAGAGCGGTAGAACGTTGCTTCTCCTACTGCGCTGAGGAGACCCAGCGAAGACAAACCTGCTCCTTTAAAAGAATGAAAGATTCCTTCCATTGGGGTCCTCCGTTTGCAAACTGGTGCCGCCACCAGGCTGTGGAGGAGGAGGAGGAGGAAGAGGAGGAGATGGAGGAGGAGGAGGAGGGGGAGGAAGGAGATGCTGTGGCCGCTCTCACCCCCAGGAGTTTGCCCATAACTGGCCCAGATGCCTCTTCATTCACCCGCCCCATCCCTCCCGGACTCCCCCCTCCTCCCCCCCAGAGACGAGCGAGCAGATAGCCCATATTTCTCTCACATCAGCTGGAAAGAATCTGGAGAAACGGGGTCCAACATGCCTGTCTGAAAATCACCCCCCCCCCCCCCCCCCCCGTTCGTTACAAAAATGCCCGTGAGTTTAAGGCCCGTTTGTCACAAAACTAGCGAGAGAGAGGCTTGGGCGAACCCAAAGCGCTCCGAGGCAGGAAGTCAGATGGAGCCGCCGCTACACTCTCCTTGGCCTTGGGCTCCCTGGGCCGGTGGTGCCATCTCCGCTTCCGTGTGGCTAGCGCGTCTCGGGGAGAGTCACACCGACACCAAACAAATAGCCTGTGGCCCTTGGCATCCTTTCCGAGAGGTGGAGCTGAAATCTGCTAATGAGGCGAAGGCTCCCAGCGAAGATGCTTGACTTGGCAGGGATCGGGTTCCTGCAAATGCCTTGCGCTGAGAATATTCCTGTTGGGGTTCTCCGTGTGCAGAGAGGCAGCTATTTTAGGAAGCGACGTGGGAAATGTATCCGGAATGCTGGGTGTCCCCCCGCCCCCCCCCCCCCGGGTGGAAAGAAGTAGTCTAGGACAGGCCACTCTCACTTGGATACTTGAGCATTCATTGAAAGTCGGAGCGTTCGCGGCTCCTCAAAAATCTCCCTTCCCAAGTTCAGAAGCTCCTGGTAGCTGCTCCGTCAGCTTGGCACTGACCCCTAGTGGTCTCCCAGGGATCGGTTCCGACGAGAAGGTTCCTTCAGAACAGGAGAGCGCCTGGGTGCCCGTTCTCTAAGCGGCTGCACAGCGAAATAGTCAGATCTTCTCATTAACGAGGCGCCAGATGTGCGCCCAGAGGTGTGTGTGTGTGTGTGTGTGTGTGTTTAAGACAGTTTTAAAAGAGAGATCATTTCATCTCATGAATCAGGGGGCGGGGAGGGAAACCCCACGGCTTTCGAAGGGGACCCCAGGGACACACTCGCCATCGCGGGCGAGTTTACAGAATGCGTTTGCAGTTACAGGCAGGTGATGCGGGCGAACTCGATCGCTCTATTAAGCTCAAATACGCAAGTGATAACGCAGTCGCCGAGCATCCCAGGTCCCCGCATCCATGCAGTGAGGTGCTAACCGTCTCCTTGCACCCGGAACTGGCCTCTGTGAAAGCAAGGGCCATCCTGGCCTTCGACGCCCTGAAATTTTCCTCCGATTAAAACCTCATCAGCCAGGGAAGTGGAAGCGATTTTATCAAACCTCCCCATCATTTTTGTTCACACGCTTCCTTTGAAAGGCTAATGAGCATGGAGATAGGTTAGGAATCAAACTCATTTCTAAGAAATAGGACTTTGGGGGGAGAGGGAGAGAGCGAAGGGCCGCGTTAAACACCAGTGAAGTCTCCTGTCCCAAGTGTAATATTCCGTTCGATGTGTTGTTCAGGAGAAGTGACGTGTTACGTGTGACAGGAACGCAGTCTCGTTGGCAGAAGCCGGGGTGACTAAGGCTGGCCCCTCTGACCGTTCCGTCGTGGGTACATTTATAATCCGGGGGTGAAATACAGCCCAGGGAACTGGAGACAAGTACAGTTTTATGGCGGGCCATAAGGTGCTGTTTCACCCGTTTGAGGATATAAAAGTGTCGTTCTGTCGGGCATTTGAACTTGACATCGCCCCACTGGGCTGACATCGGACACAATTCCAAGTATCTTCTCCGTTGTCGGATCTCCCGGCATATGCTACCCTTGCTCGCGGAGCTTAAGAAGTCCACGCTCAGCATGGGGGGGGGGTGTCTAAGTTAGATTCCATCTCCAGTTGACTTGATTTTGCATGAATCGTCCCGGACAGTGGTGTTGATGGCCAAGGTGCAAAGTCTGCATTGCACGCTATTGAGCTCCCTGCCGGCCGTGTGCTTGGCGTAGGAGCCGCAGAGGGGAGCTGGTCTTTCCAGCGTCGATGAACTCACCTGCCCTGTTACACCTGGGCTGGGCGCCCTCCTCCTTCTGTCTCTGATGGGAATACAAACAAAGGAGGCATGAGTTCATGCCTGGTTCCCGTGACACGAGGGAGAATTTCTTATTTAAATGCGTTTCGTGATGTGGCTGATCTCTTGATGGGACACTGCTTATCTACTGTGTTTCCGTACAGAAGAGGATTTATTGAAAATATCTTTTAGGAAATAATTCTAACCAGAGCATCGCAGGCAGGTAATATTTCACCAAGCAGAATGGAAGCGCTGATATTAAGAGATGCCTCGCTTGCTTCAACATTCAAGTTTCTCCACACCCCTCCCCTGCCCACAGCGACATGATCAGGTTGATTTTATTTTTTTAAATTTATTATTATGATTTTAAAAATCCTTATTGTGGAGAATCTTACAGATGTTCCCCCCCTTTTCACTCCATGGCCCCCCTCCACTGGGTTCCCAACCTGCCCCAGGCCTTCACCCCCTACTCTCTGTGTCCATAGGCAAGATCCTTGGTTCATCTCTGCCCTCTCTCCCCCACTTCCCTCTGAGATTCCTCGCTCTGTTCCCTGCTTCCTTGCCTCTGACTCCATTTTATTCACCAGCTTATTTTGTTCATTCGATTTCTTGTTTATTTTGATTTTTTAGATTCAATGGTATTGCTTGTCATTTTATTGTTTTCAGGTATTCTGTTATAATGCAGTAAAATTCAGGCTGATCAGATGGGAATATTCATCGGATAAGTATCTGAAATAAGCTTTACAGGGGGAAAAAAAATTGCCACGGCCCTATAAGCTGGGAAGTTGGCCGAATCCGTGAATAGCTAGCAAGATGTTTTCGTTTTGTGATCATGTTTGCCGTGTAGAGCCGGTGGGTTCTTGGAAATGACCTTTTCAATGCACAGCTTTCTACCCCGGGGACAATGACGTGCAGGCTGGGCTGGTTCGCCCTCAGGAGGGCTTTGCGAGGAGTGAGGAGAGGCCGCTCGCTCTGTGCCAGGCCTGCCAGGGCACAGCTCAGGCCCTCTCACACCCGCCAGAGCCACGGGGCGAGAACTGGGTCTGGAAATGAGGACTCTCTGAGCTGTGAGCTGTGAGCTGTGAGCTGTGAGCTGAGCTCAGGCCTGTGCCCAGTGCAGACAAGCCTGGGCTCATGCCTCCCGGGAATATGCATTAAAGCAATTCAGGCACAGCCTCCACGTTCACCAGCTACAGCCAAAAAGCCCTCAAAAGCCATATTCCTGTGATTGCATAAGCCATCTACGCATTTCTATTGTGTAACTTTCCCCCTTCTCGGGGCACTTGCTTCTTCCTGATGGACAAGGTTGTAGGAAGCTCAGAAAAGGCTAAACATTGGGCCCCGGCTGGTTTAGTTCAGTGGTTAGAGCATCGGCCTGTGGACCAAAGGGTTCTGGGTTAGATCCCGGTCAAGGGCACGTACCTCAAGTGCAGGCCCTGGTTGGGCGCGTGCAGGAGGCAACCCATCGATGTGTTTCTCTCACATCGCTGTCTCTCCCTCCCTCTCCCTCTCTCTAAAAATCAATGGAAAAAATATCCTCGGGGGAGGATTTAAAAAAAGAAAGAAAGAGCAAAGGCCGAACATTGGAACTGACTTAGCTGGTGGCTCCCGAAACCCTCAGATTCCAGAGCGTCGAAATGAGCGGCCGGCATGGACCTCACGGCAAAGGCTCCGGCTTCGGGGAGTGCGTCTCCGTTCCCAAATACAGGCCGAGTGGAGACGCGGGGTCTCTATAGACGGGGTGCGGAGGGGCGTACATACGTTAGGACGGGGTGGTTTTCTTTTCTCTCCCTTTTGGAGACGTCTCTCGCTTCCACACTTGCAACTCTGCCTCTTACGTTGTCCTGGCAACCGTGAAGCACAGAGGAGCCAAACGGAGTGTTTTTCTATGACATGAGCTGTGGTCCTGGCCACCTCCCCACGCCCATTGGGCTGACTTTGGCAACTGACCTGCTCTGGTTGCCTGGAGACCCTCCTGGTGGGACAGACCGCCTTTTCCGCGGCTGTTTATTTTTTCATTTTATTCTATTTTTATTTTTTAAAAATATATTTTATTGATTTTTCACAGAGAGGAAGGGAGAGGGATAGAGAGTCAGAAACATCGATGAGAGAGAAACATCGATCAGCTGCCTCCTGCACACCCCCTACTGGGGATGTGCCTGCAACCAAGGTACATGCCCTTGACCGGAATCGAACCTGGGACCCTTCAGTCCGCAGGCCGACGCTCTATCCACTGAGCCAAACCGGTCAGGACTCATTTTATTTTTTAAAATATGTTTTTTTATTGATTTCAGAGAAGAGAGAGGGATAGAAACACCCATGATGAGAGAGAACCATGGATGGGCTGCCTCCTGCACCCCCCGCCCCTCCCCACCTAGTGGGGCCTGAGCCCCAAAACCTGGGCATGTGCCCTGATGGAGGGGGAGGGGGGAATCGAACCCGTGACCTCCTGCCGCATAGATTCCGTGCTCAGCCGTGGCCGAGCCCAGCCCCCTCCTCCTCCCCACGCGAGGGCCGCCCACTGAGCGCTGGTGGGTTCCCTGTGCCCCCCGACAGGTTGCAACGAGAACGAGGCCGACCCCCTGGACCGCGACCAGCAGCCCTACCCGCCCTCGCAGAAGACCAAGCGCATGCGCACCTCCTTCAAGCACCACCAGCTGCGGACCATGAAGTCCTACTTCGCCATCAACCACAACCCGGACGCCAAGGACCTCAAACAGCTCGCCCAGAAGACGGGCCTCACCAAGCGAGTGCTGCAGGTAAGAAAGAAGGCGCCCTCCTCCGCCGTGCACCCCCCTCGCCCCCCAAATCCCACCCCCTGTCCCCCGGCCAGGGCGCCAGGTCTGCCCCCTGGTGCAGGGATTGCCTTGGCCAGGGCGCCAGGTCTGCCCCCTGCTGGCTGGTGCAGGGATTGCCTCCACCGCGTCTCCTGAGCTGACCTGAGTGATGCTCCTGGAGGGGGTGCTGAGCTTTCTCGGGGGGGCTCCCCCGAAGGTGCCCCAAGAGAGAGCAGCATCTTTAAGAATGCAGGTCCCCCCGCGCCCCCAGAGATGGAGAATGGGGTCCTCCAAGCCAGCACAGCTGCCTCCCTGGTCTGCAGGCCTCAGGGATATTACTTGCACAAGCCGTGGCTTTACTTGTTATTTATGTTATTTCATTTTTATCTAAGCTGTGGCTGTCGAGGGGGGCTTTCACGCTGGGCTCCCTCACAGACTTGTGGGGGACCCTGCCTGGCTGGCTTCTCAGCACACTCTTAGCAGCCAACTCAACTGTTGTGTTACCACCTTCCAAGTTCAGGTCCACCCCCCCCCCTTTTATTTCAACTCCCCCAAAGCCACCGTAGGGCCCGTGTCTCAGCAGCCCATTGGAGCGGGTGTTTTCTAGAAAACCAAGTATTGGGTTTGGATCCTGACCTCAGCCAGGTCAGGCTCTCCGCCTGATGAAAGAAATGGCAGGGGGTTGAGATGGCTCCCTGGGCCCCCCCTTCCATGTCTCAGGGGTAAAGGGCAGGCATTTAAAATCCCACCCCCTCCACCCGTTTGGGGCTGTTTGGGGCCTGATGGCCCGGGAGGGTTTCCTTCCTGTGCTGAGAATACCTCCCGTGCGTCCGTCTCAAGAGCAGCTGAGTTCTGGGGGAATGATGCTCGCTTCCTAGGAGTGAGTCAGACTCTGGCAATGGCCGCCTCTCCTCCTGCTCAAAAGACAGCGGCTGAGGAGGAGGCTGGTGCACTTTCGGCCCTTTCTCTCCGGCTTCTGGGGTGTCACCACTTAAGCTCATAGGTCCCCGGTGGCCCTTGTTAAGCCTGGGGGCGGGGATACAGGCAGTTGATAGAATATCTATAGTATTCATGGAAGGGATCTATTGTTTTAAAAAAGCGCCAATTTTTTTTAAAAAGCAAATAAAAAGGACCACCTCTCCCAAGGAAAAGAAACCATTATTTTATTTTTTTATATTTAAAAAAAATATGTTTGTTAAAAAATATTTTTATTGATTTCAGAGAGAGGAAGGGGGAGAAAGAGACAGAGAGAGGAACATCCACGATGAGAGAGAATCATTAATCAGCTGCCCCCTGCACGTCCCACACTGGGGATCGAGCCCACAACCCGGGCCTGTGCCCTGAGCGGGAATCGAACCATGACCTCCTGGTTCATAGGTCGACACTCCACCACGGAGCCAGGCCGGCCGGGCTAAAATATGTTTTTGTTTATTTATTAGAGAGAGAGGAAGGGAGAAGGATAGAGAGATAGAAACATTGATGAGAGAGAAATATCATCCATTGGCTGCCTCCTGCTCGGCCCCTACTGGGCGATTGAGCCTGCAACTGGGGTACATGCCCTTGACCAGATCGAACCTGGGACCCCTTCAGTCTGCAGGCTGACGCTCTACCCACTGAGTCAGACTGGCTAGGGCAGAAACAATTATTTTTAAAAAGACAAATATATATATATATATATATATATATATATATATATATATATATTTTTTAAAAAGGAGCCCAGCCAGTGTGGCTCAGTGGTAGAACATCGACCTGTGAACCAAGAGGTCACAGGTTCGATTCCCGGTCAGGGCACATGACTAGGTTTTGGGCTCCATCCCCAGTGGGGGGCGTGCAGGAGGCAGCTGATCTACGATTCTCTCTCATCACTGATGTTTCTCTCCCTCTCCTCCCTTCCTCTCTGAAATCAATAAAAACACATTAAAATAAAAAATGTTTAAAAAGGGACAACACCATTTACTTTACAGAATTGTAAGGATAAAAAAAAAAGAATGAAAGGAAGGAAGGAAGGAAGGAAGGAAGGAAGGAAGGAAGGAAGGAAGGAAGGAAGGAAAGAAGGAAGGAAGGAAAGGGGGGGGAAAGGAAAGAGAAAGAGACAGGGGGAAAAAAAGAGTCTAAAATTAAACCGCGGTAAAGACATCCCTTGGGATTGGTTTGCAGGTTTGGTTCCAAAACGCACGAGCCAAATTCCGAAGGAACCTCTTGCGGCAGGAGAACGGGGGTGTGGATAAAGCCGAGGGCCCGCCGCTCCCAGCGCCGCCCCCCGACAGCGGCCCGCTCACCCCGCCTGGCCCGGCCGCCCTCCCAGACCTGGCCGACGCCCCCCTCACTGTAGTGACGGCCGTGCCCTCGGGCATGGACAGCCGCGAGCCCTCCAGCCCCTCCCAGACCACCTTAACGAGCCTTTTCTAACAGTGGTTTCCTGTTTTTTTTTTTTTCTTTTTTAAATGCTCCCTCTTCTTTCGATTCTGATCCTAATTATTATTATTTTATTATTTACAAGACCTCCCTTCCCCGCCTCCTAACCCGCAAGGTGTTTGGGAAATTAAAACAGCTTGGTGTGTAGCATCGGCAGCCACGTGACGAATGAGTTTACAGCCCCGTCTCCTTGACAAAGTGTATTTTTTATTATTATTATTTTTTGTCCACAAAGTGTAGTTGGATTTTTGGTGGGGTTTTTTTGGTGTGTTTTTTTTTTTTTAAATTAATCAGATCATTCAGTCGGCAAGGGGAGTTTTTGAATCCTCCAAGTGCCTCTTAAAATTGTATGCTACTTATTTCCAGAAATCTCGGAGGGGGAAAAAAAGAGAGTGGTCTTTTGATGGGCAAATATTCATATTCCCTCTTAAGTGATTGGGTTAATAAAGTATCAGTCGATGAAAACGCTTTAGGAAAGCTTGAAATTGTATGTGTGCTTAGGGAATTTTGAAAACGTCCCATTTAAAAAAAAAAATTTTAAACTGAAAAAAGAAAAATGTTTCGGTCACTCCTTTTTCTTACGAATGAGGAATATGATTACACAAAAGCACTAACTGTAGCAGCTCAAATAGGAGAGATTCATTAGATTTATGAGGCTGAACAACTCCTCGGGAAATGGCACTCTTAGGGTTGCACAGCTTCACAAAACTCCCACTAGCTCCTTGCTTTTCAACATTTGGACAATACTTAAACTCCCTACGTACCCACAAAACTCCAAATAGGACTTGAAATCCTACATTTTTTAACCTTCCAAAGCTGCACATGGTAGTTGTAAAACCATTCTGTCCAAGTTAATCCCCCCACCCCTTCCAGGGAGCGTGAAAATAAGCAAAATACAATTTTTTAAGGAGTCGAAAAAAAATCAGCTTAAACTTAATTAATAGCTTTATGAATTGGCTTGAGCTGTACCATGATATTGTGTCTGGCATTCTACGTGAATAATGTTTTAAAAAAAAGCCAACCAACTTAATAGACAAATGCCAACAATGAGCATTCTTTGATGTTCTGTTTTGTTTTACTTTGGCACAGCTCGATATATTTGTCAGAAGCAAACTTTTCTGACATTGGAGATTCAAAGTCATTAACGTAGATAAACTCACAGGCCTCGTGGATGCTGATCTGAATATATTTCCTAGTTTACAGTAGCATTTTTTTGTTCTCCTTTTAATTTAAGCTAAAATCGTAATGGTCTGGGCAGTGGTGAATGTCCATGTGTAGGCTTCCGTTGTAGTTAAATACCAATTAGAATGTGGATTTCCTAAAAAAAAATAAATAAATAAAATAAAATAAAAAAAGGAGTCAAGATATATGTCTTGCTTTAGTGGATTGTTAAGAATAACTTTGCACATGTTCCCCACTTCTTGGACCCCTCAAATCTCCTCTGGTGGTCGAAGTGGCAATTTCATAGATTTTTTTTTTCCCCCAAGGTGTCCTGGCTGTTGTGTAGACGTGTGGTTTCCTATTGACAGTTCACTGCCCACATTTAAGTGCATTATCGTAACTCTTGCTCAGGGTCTTTAGAAAATTAGCACAGAAAGTAGCTTATTTTTTAAGAAAAAGAAAAATAAAGATGATGGGAGATAAGTTAACACTGTAACAGAAGGAAGGCGTGATCGCCATTATGCGGTGTCATCTTCGACGGGGCGGAAATCTCGACTTTCCCCAGTTCTATTCGATTTTGGGCATTTACCACTAACCAGACCAAACAACCTTGATAAGGCTGAGATGTTCTTCACACACTTTTACAGGTAAACTAGCGATACTTACACATGTTGTTCTTGGACGGAACAATCTATGGTACTATAGGTCTACTTTATGAAGTAGACGGATTTATAACTCAGTTCTCCTATGTGCCTTAAGGATCTCACTTAGAAGTAAGTTTGTGAAAAGAAAAAAAAAAATCAGGATTATATGTGTTGTTCGTTAACTTGTTTGAAGCCCTATGACGCCTCACTAGTTTTGTACTGTTTTACCTCTTATTTCTGAAACTCTTTTTATGGTGTAATCCGGTTAGAGGGACGAACATGTCATAGAAAGCGGTGTGCACTCTTTCAACTATAGTTGATAAATCCAATAATCTTATATATTGAGCTTCGTGTTTATAGTACAGTAAGTGGTCTAGCAGAACTGTCCCTGTTTTCTTTGTTTATTGATAAATGCATTGTATAGAAACTATTTCCCCTAAATATTTATTGGACCAAACAATTGTGATTTATCCTATTAAATTTGTGTGAATAAACCATTTTGAATCTAAGGAGTTTTATTTCCCACAAGTTTTATTTAAAGCTTAACCGGACCAATGTGTTTCCAATACTATACAGTATGTAAAAGCTACTAAAAGAGCAATACAAACGCTTTTTTTTAAAAAAAAAAAGTAGTCAAACATACAAAGAGTTTTAAGATCTCCAAACTTCTGATTCGCTTGAAATGTACGCCCCATTGCAATGTCATTCTACGTGGAGTTGCCTTTGAATCTATTTTCTTAGGCTACAAGTAATGCCCCATAGATTTGAGTCAGCCCAAGTTTTGGAATTTAAAAAAAAAAAGAGAGAGAGATAACTAACAGATAAAATGATTGCATGAAAAAGAAACCTTAAATATGATTAAGATTTCATAGTAGGTCTATTGAGCACCAATGGATGTTTGTAAATCTAATTAGAAATTGACCCCTAAAAGCCGAGTTGCTCTGTAGTTAATAAATTGTCACTATGATTTTTTTCAGGGAGAACAAATCTTGGGGTATTACAGCCAAACATCCCGACGATTGAAAATTCCCTAAAGTGTATTAAAAGAAGGGGAAAGTTTGATCGGAAATCCACAGCAGTGAAGACAAAGACAAATATTAGGTTATGCTAATCACACACTCTAAAAACCGATTGAGCCAAAAAAAAAAAAAAAAAAAGAGCGAGAGAGAGACTGAAATGTCATTTCCTGATGGTGAACAATAAATAATTCTGTTCTTCATGATGCCGAACACACACACACACACACACACACACACACACACACACACACACACGGGGGCTTCACGTGATGTGGCTTAAAACCAAACGAGATAGACCGTGTGTATAAACAGAGCCACCGGCAGCCGTATGCCCGCCTCACCCCTGAAGCCAGTTATCCTCGGAAAAGCAAACCCCCGCACACCTGTCAAGCACAGTGCAGCCCCCCACCTTCCTCTCACCTGCTTGCTCACGTGCCCTGGTCCTACCTGTGAAGGCATCTTCCAATGGTAAAGTCAGAGCCACCCCAGGCCTCACTGAGAGAGAGTAGGGAATCACCCCCCCTCCCTCCCCACTATCTCCCCCCCCCCCCCCCCCCCCGTAATTCTAGTCTTGTTTATTCCTTTCGAATCAGAAATCTCTGCATGTACCTCTCCACCCGCCACTCCCGGCGTGCACCTCTGTATGAAGACTTCTCTTTGCTGTTTCCTGTATGATCAGTAGCTTTCACGAATAAACATTGCCTGCGATGCGAGCAGAGTTCACTGTATGTGAGAGACACACACAGGGTCGAGGTGAACGTTGCACGCTGTCCCCAGGAGGCGGCGCCGCGCATCTCCAAGTAGGAGACAGGTCGAGTTGGGTTCGACTGTCGAGGTTCCGTGCTGGTAGTCTAGGATGCCATTGCTGGCCTGGTTTTGAACGTTTCATGGATCAATGGGCGTGTATTAAAAAAGAAAAGAAAAAAAAACCACACACAAAGAAACCCAGAATGGCAACACAATAAACGCAGAATCGAGTGGCACGTCAAATCTCTGCAGCTTTTTTTAGACGGTTAGGGTGGCATTTACAGACGCTCTGTACGTTTACATGTTCGCTATGCAATGGGCAGACTGGTCGCAGTATCCAAATACATCCTTGAGCTCCGCAAAGACCCAGCCTTTGCGGAGTTCAAACTACATGACACGACACGCAGCGGGAGCACGTGGAGAGGGGAACACGTATGGAGGAAGGAGGTTTGTGTTGCTTTTAAATTGTTAGCGGGGATGTTGGAAGAAAGGATTTTCTAACGGTTGCTATTTAGCTGTATATCCAAAGCAGATGTGAAACACGTTAGCGTATAATGTTCCAGGAAATTTTTCATGCTGATGAAATTTTTATTATATACAAATGAACCCTATGTAAATGATGTAACTTTTACGAATGACAGACATTAAATATTTCACTGACATGTGTTCTCAGAATTTTGAATGTTTTCTTAAATGCTCTCACTTCCTGAATACCCCCCCAAAAAAGAAAAAGAAAATGTAAAGAGAGAAAAACTCACTGGTTAAAAAAAGAAAAAGAAAAGAGCAATAAACCATGACACGCAGATAATTCTGAGCGGTCGCCAAGCATGCTGGATATTTATGCCTCGTTGAACCCCCACTCCTGGTTTAGTAACTTAGATTTTTGGATCCGTTTCCAGCCAGCGTGTGGGAATCTCTTGCCTCCTGTTGCCCATCTTCCCCATCACCTGGGGCAGTTTTGGTCAGAAATATTGTGGCTCCTCACTGGTCCTACAAACCTTTAGGTACTTGTCTGGCCTGTGAGATGCAGGGAGAGGGCAAGCGCATCACTGAGAGTCGACATCAGGGGGACAAAACAATACGTATTTGAAGCAGCACATTTTAAAATTATTTTTACGTTTTAGGTACATTTTTATTGATTTCAGAGGAAGGAAGAGGGAGAGAGAGATGGACACATCATGGATGATGAGAGAGAATCACAGATCGGCTGCCTCCTGCACGCCCCACGCTGGGGATGGAGCCCGCAACCCGGGCCTGTGCCCTTGACCGGAAATCGAACCGTGACCTCCTGGTTCATAGGTGGATGCTCAACCCCTGAGCCACGCCGGCCGGGTGAAACAGGCCCATTTTTTTAAAAAAGCAAGAGGAAGCATGCTGACCGCGTGAGTTTGGCGCCCGAGCACGGACTCTCTGGCACAGAAGCGAAGGAGGCGGGTGTTGGGAGAAATCAGGGCTCTAAGCTTTCGCAGCTTCTCCCTCCCCGAGGCCTGGGTTAGTCTAACGTCTGGCAGATGGATCTTGTGCACAAAGAACGCGAAACAGAACCCAGGAAAGCTTTGCTGCGAGTGTCCGTCTGCTTTGGAGGTGTGGCCCCACCATGCTGCCCTGCGGGGCCTCCCCCGGGGATCAAACTCCCTGGCACCCAAAGCCGACACTTCTGGCATCACCTGGAAAATATCTTTATTTAACCCCTCCCCGAGGGGCCCCCTGCACGTGCTTTCACAGTGACCTCTCTTTGGACCCCAAGGGTCTGGAAGCCACAGAGAGAGACGGCCTGACTTCCTGGGGCCGTGGCCCGGCCGGTGCCACGTGGCCAGTGCCCTAGGGGGAACGTCCCGGAATGGCAACGTGGAGGCCTGGCGGGCTGGGCTCTGCGGGCAACGCCTACGGGTGATGTGTCGTTCTCCAAGGTCGAGAGCAACTCCTAATTGTGCGTGGAGCCTGGCTCTCGGGGTGTCGACTCGGTCAGGGACCAGGGCTCGCTGCCCTGCAGAGTCTGTGGCACCTGCATGGCCCCCGGGCACCGGGGACGCAGAAGGACGCCGGGACTTTGTCCAAATCGAAGGACGGACGTTGTCTTTGCCCGGACACCGCAGGTTTGGGGACACTCCGGCTTGGCCTTCCGGGCCCGCTGCCTGTGTGGAGGCCGCTGGGGAGCCGAGGCGGGGCATTTAAACCCACAGAACCCCTCCCGTGTAGAGCCACCGTTCTCTGCTCTACGGCCAAAGTCAGAGTCAGAAGTCCTTTATGCCTTTCTGGGTGTGTTTTTTATAGGATAATATTACCATGGGCCTAAATTTCAAAACCGATTCGAAGTCTTAAGTTGCTATATTATTCAGAATGCCCCCCGGGGACATCCCCATCTCATTTGACCAAAAATAAAGCGTAGAGCCGTCCATGGAACTCAGGGAAACATGGGTGACACGGACGCAAGTAGCAACAGAACCACAACTGAGCCCTGACCGGTGTGGCTCAGTGGATAGAGCGTCGGCCTGCGGACTGAAGGGTCCCAGGTTCGATTCCGGTCAAGGGCATGTACCATGGTTGCGGGCACATCCCCAGCAGGGGGAGTGCAGGAGGCAGCTGGTCGATGTTTCTCTCTCACCGATGTTTCTGACTCTCTATCCTTCTTCCCTCCTCTCTGTAAAAAAATCAATAAAATATATTTTCAAAAAAGAACCACAACTGAGCTTCTTTGTAACGGTGTTTAAACACAGATATTTTTAAAAATCTACCATCACTCCCACTATCAACACAGTAAGACCCCGCTTATCATGCGACCCCCTCAAGCATGGTTTTCTCCCCTGGGAGGATTGATCTCGCTCCTTTGCACACAGACATTTATCTTGCACTAACATAACGGGTCTCGGAGGTGGGGTGGGGGCGGGGGGCGGAGGCCGGGGAGAGGCCCGGGCACGAGCCATGGGTAGGACGTCCCGATGTGCGTTTCTGTGTATTTCCTCCTCGCCTATGAGGATCATCAGGGACAATTTCTTTTGTTTGTTTGTTTCCTTTGCATCTTCGTCTTTATATCTGGCATGACCTTCTCCGTGCATCTGAAGAGTGGCCACCTTTCACGCTCATTTGAAAACGAAATGTGCTACAAACCAGACGCCGCCCCGGCCTCCGTGGCCTCCGGGTCACCTGTGCATCTTTCATTCTTTCTCTGGACTTTCCCGTTGGACCAGAGCGTGTCAGCCTCGGGGGGCGTGGAAGTGGTTACCTGCGACAAAGATACGGAGACGGAACTCAAAGGGGGCGGTGGTTTCACTTAATCCCTCGCTTCCTTTCCCGGCCGCCTGCTTTCGCCTTGACATTCAGGGGTTTTGACAGCTCACCTCACGTGAAGCGGTATTTGCTATTCAGTAAACTTTAATTCTACGGAATGAGTGCCCTTTCTGGAAAGTGGGTATTTGAACAGCACGCAGGCATTTCACGGGCTCGAGCTGTTGGGATTCTACAGGCAGAGCGCTTTCTCAGAAGAAGAGAACAGTGGGTGGGGGAACGAGAAGGGATAAACTAGAGGCCGGTGCACCGGTGGGGTCCCTCCGCCTGGCCTGTGGGGATCAGGCCAGAACTGGCTCCCCGACAGCCCCCTAAGGCAGCGGTTCTCAACCTGTGGGTCGCGACCCCTTTGGCGGTCGAACGACCCTTTCACAGGGGTCACCTAAGACCATCCTGCATATCAGATATTTACATGACGATCCGTAACAGTAGCAACATGACAGTGATGAAGTAGCAACAAAAATAATTCCATGGTTGGGTCACAACATGAGGAACTGTATTTAAAGGGCCAGAAGGTTGAGAACCACTGCCCTAGGGGTCCCGGATTATGAGAGGGCGCAGGTCAGGCCGAGGGACCCCACCGGTGCACGAATTCTTGCACCGGGCCCATGGTATGCATATAAGATCTTTGGTTCATCTCTTCCCACCCTCCTCCCTCCCCCTCTTCCCTCTGAGAATCATCAGTCTGTTCCATGTTTCCATGCCGGTGGTTTCCGCTCCTGCATTGAGCATCTGCCCCCTGGTGGTCAGTGCACTTCATAGCTACTGGCCAGTCGGCAGGGTTGGCCAGTCACTTAGGCTTTTATATATACAGATTTTTATTCATTTCAGAGAGGGAGAGAGAGATAAACATCAACAATGAGAGAGAATCATCCATTGGCTGCCTCCGGCACGGCCCCCTACTGGGGATTGAGCCTGAAACCTGGGCATGCGCCCTTGACCGGAATCGAGCCTGGGACCCTTCAGTCCCCAGGCCGACGCTCTATCCACTGAGCCAAACCAGCCCAGGCTCATCCCACCTCCTTTCCCAGGACAGATGACAGCTGACATCTCCTATTTATCAGTGAGATGACTTCATTCACCTCCCTGTCCCTCTCTCGCCTCCACACTCAGCCAGGCGGGGGCGCGCCATAAATATTTATGGAATAAATAACAGGCATCGTCTTCAATGCTCCCAGGCGCCAGTTCTTCAAGCTGAGCCTGCGAATCACCCACAGGCCTGTCCGAGCACAGCTCCCAGGGCCTCGACTCCGGGATTTCTCACCCAGCAGGTCGCGGGGGGTCACGTGAGAATGTCCATGGCTAACAAGTTCCAAGGTGACGCTCAGGTTGCAGGGCCAGGGCCAGGGCCGGGGGGCCGTGGCTGTCGGAAATGAAATGCACGGCTCACCAGGGCCAAGACATGTGTAATTTCATTCCGGTGCCAATAGCAGGGAAGAGAAATATGAGTAAAAAAACAACAACAATGGGACTTAAAACTTCCGGAAGCCAGGCATAAAAAATATAAAAAAAATAGGCCCTGATTTTGTCTATTATGGGAACGTGTAATGGATTGCTATGTCAGTTTTATGGCCAATAGTTGCAATGGGTGTTTATGAAAAGGAAAGACCATTGTAGGCTGACATGATGATAAAAATAGTTTACAGGATTTAAAGCGATCCGTAGAGGAAATGTAAGGATTGAGGGTTGAATGCTCAGGGTGGAGGAAGATGGGAAAAATATACAGGAAAGAGGGATTTGCTGACAGAGCGGATATGGGATAGTGGAAGGAAGGGATTAAGAATTATGTCTGCCCAGCTGGCATGGTTCAGTGGGTTGAGCATCCACCTAGGAACCAGGAGGTCAGGGTTCGATTCCCGGTCAGGGCCTGGGTTGTGGGTTCGATCCCCAGTGTGGGGTGAGCAGGAGGCAGCCGATCCATGAGTCTCTCTTATCATGGGTGTTTTTATGTCTCTCTCCTTCTCCTTTTCTTTCTGAAATCAGTATATATATATATATATATATATATATATATATATATATATATATATTTTAATAAAGGGTTATTCCAAACGTTTTTACACCAGCAGTGGGAGGGGTGGAATTGGCACCAGCCTGGGCGGCAAAACCCAGGGGGGACAGGCCGGCCTGCCGGAGCTCGGATTTGGGCACGTTTGCAATTCCTGGTACATGTTGGACTATGTGACACGGTGCAGCTACGACGGACGAGGACCTCCTGTGTGTCTGCTGGTGGGAACGCCCTGCAGAGAGGCTGAGCCGGGAGGTGCGGGGCTGACAGCCCCGGCAGGTGGAGCGGACCAGGCTAGTCCCCAGTTTATCTCCCAGAAGCGGACAAGGGCGGCGTGCGTCACTCACAGGGGTGGGCGCATGGGGCGTGAGGTTGGCGGAAACCCCTCCCGATCCCCTCAGCTTTCTCAGTGCACAGAGGAGCGAGGCGAGGAGAGCAGCTGAGCTATGTGGGTAGGGAGTGAGGGCAGAGCTGCCGGCCGACCAGCCGGAAGGGCCGCTATGGCCGTGAACTTGAACAGAGACCAGCCTGTCTCCAGCCCCAACCAGCTGAGCAGGTGCAGGAGGGGATTAGGCAGGGAGCTGGCGTGGTGCCAAGGAAGGAGGACGGAAGGAGAAAGCCCGGCAGGACCGAGGGAGCAATTACCCCGATGGACAGAGTTACCGGAGAAGCGTGGTGACATGCGGGGCTGAGGGACCTGGAGAAGGTGGCGGATCGACAGATCGAGGGGCCCCAGAGAGGAAGGGGGGAGAGAGAGAGATAGAAACATCCATGGTGAGAGAGAACCACACGCCCCGCACTGGGGATGAGCCCGCAACCCGGGCCTGTGCCCTGACCGGGAATCGAACCCTGACCTCCTGGTTCCTAGGTGGACGCTCACCCACTGAGCCACACCGGCCGTTCCCTTCCTCTGTTATGTCTGAGCACATTCGCACTAATTTACTAAACGCGCATTCACATATGTCACCCCTGTGTCGCTTCGGCAGCACGTGTACAAACGTATCGATTTCCTGGCGATGGGAAGTATGGCGACGCCAGTGGGCGAGAATGTAATACGCGGGACCCGTTTGGTGACGTGTTTGGTAACGATGGAGTGGACGTAGTGGTGTATTTCTCGGCCGGGAACGCGGCACGCGGGAAGGAAATGGGCATCTCCGGGGACCGTGTCTGAGTTCCCACGGCACCCAGGAGCTCTTTTCTCCGTGGGAGGCTGCGTGGCCGCGTCTACTGGTAATTGGAACCGTCTGGTAACAAATGCGTGAAACTCTGGCGTCTGCCGAGAGCCAAGCCTTGCGCGCGGGGGCCTGCCTGCCTCACACACCCCCCTTTTGGAGAGGAACAGGGGGAGGGGACTGCCTCTCTTTTCCTTTCTTTTTTTTTTTTTGGTTAATCCTCACCTTGAGGGTATTTTTCCATTGGTTTTTAGAGAGAGAGAGCGGAAGAGAGAGGGAAAGATAGAAACATCGACGTGAGAGAGACACATGGATGGGTGGCCTCCTGCACGCCCCCGACCAGGGCCCGGCCTGGGAGGAGCCTGCAACCGAGGTCCGTGCCCTTGGCCGGAATCGAACCCGGGACCCTTCGGTCCGCAGGCCGACGCTCTACCCACTGAGCCGCACCGGCCCGGGCTCTCTCTTTTCCTCGTAGGATATAGGTTTTCTCTTGGTAGATTTTGGAAACAAAACTCAGAGCTCTTTTTTCTTCTCCGCGTTGTGCCTCCCGCTTGGCTCCCGTATGCCTCTCGCTCCGAAGCTTTGAGCAGCGACATGGCCCGCGGTTTGGGAGACAGTCCTCCACCAGCACGTCAGCTGTGAGGAATCTGGGTAGCTCTTTGGTTTGAAAACACTGGGAAGGCGTTTAGCTTGCGTTTGGCAGCGTTCCTCAGGCTCCATTTAAACAGCAGACTGCTATTTTTGAATTTTTATTGATGTCAGAGAGGAAGGGAGAGGGAGAGAGAGAGAAACATCCATGATGAGAGAGGACCATGGATCGGCTGCCTCCTGCACGCCCCACCCTGGGGACGGAGCCCGCAACCCCGGCCTGTGCCCTTGACCGGGAATCAAACCGTGACCTCCTGGTTCAGAGGTCGCCGCTCAACCCCTGAGCCACGCCGGCCGGGCTAGAATGCCATTGTTTTCATGGAAACCACGCAAAAGGCATCTGTCGGGGGTGACTTGTCAGGCGCACCTCCGCGGGGAGCCGATTGCAAAGGTAATGAACACGTAACTGTGTTTACTGACTTTGACGGAGGGTAGAGATGAAGACACAAGACGAGGAGCCCTAACCCAGGGAATATAATCTTTTTTTTTTTTTTACTGTTGGCCTGTTAGGTACAGGGAGGGGATCCTGTCCCAGAGGGAGCTGACTACATGAGCAAGTGGGTTTGCGATCGTGTCGGAGGCCTGGGTGGTGTTCATCCCAGCTCTGTTCAGGCTGAGGGCGGATGCCAGCGAGACCCCTCATTATGCTGAGACGCTCCCCCGCTGTGTGAGCGAAGGAGAATGATTGATCTTTTCAGGACTGCAAATCGCCGAACGGGGCCATGCGCGCTCCGCTCTAGCGGTTGATGTTCAAGGCAAACTGTCAGCGGAGGGAGGAGGGCTGGAGGCAGGTGGGTGGGCCGGCCGGCCGGGCAGGTTTCCACAGAGAAACAGTCCTTTGATGGGGTTTCCTTATCCTGGGATCTTTGCCCCCTGGTTTGAAAGCAAAGGACCTTGAGCGTTTTTCTTTTTATAAAAAAATATATTTTTATTGATTTCAGAGATGAAGGGAGAGGGAGAGAGGGATAGAAACATCCATGATGAGAGAGCATCATGGATCGGCTGCCTCCTGCGAGCTCCCCATTGGGGATCGAGCCCACAACCAGGGCCTGTGCCCTTGACCAGGAATCGAACCCGGGACCCTTCAGGCTGCAGGCCAATGCTCTATCCACTGAGCCACGCCGGCCAGGGCCCAGGTTGGACTTCTTACCCATCCTCCTGTACGGCCTCTTGGGTTCATAGAAACTGTAGAGCGTGAGGTCCCAAGGTCCCCGTGCCCGGATGCTTTTGCATAGAAGCGCCGTTCAACCAAATCTGTGTCTGCTCCACGCCAGGCGCGGTGCCAGGATGTGATAATCAAGTCCATTCCCTTAAAAATGTGATTGACATGTCAGTGACATGCCCCTAATGCAAAGTGATACGCGAGGCGGTGTGTGGGGCCACGCGAATACAGATGAGGAGGAAATGGATTCCGCCGGAGGGCGGGGGGCGAGGGCACGCACGCAGGAAATGAAAAGCGATGGGTCAGGTGAGTCCTAACGCCCGAGTGGGACTCAGGCAGGAGTCGGGGGGAGGGAACGGGAAGGAGAAATGTCCCATTAGGTTGGGGCGAGAGGCCTGGAGGCAAGAAAACAGGGCTCGTTACAGGAGAGTGTGCAGGGGAGGCTGCCGGAATAGCCAGGACAGGGTGCTGGTGGGGCCGGCTAGTGTGGCTCAATGGTTGAGCATCAACCTATGAACCAGGAGGTCACGGTTCGATTCCCAGTCAGGGCACATGCCCTGGTTATGAGCTCGATCCCCAGTAGGGGGCGTGCAGGAGGCAGCCGATCCATGATTCTCATCATTGATGTTTCAATCTCTCTCCCTCTCCCTTCCTTTCTGAAATCAATAAAAACATATTTTAAAAAACCCCCAGAAAACCCCAAAATGTCTCTTTAGAAAATAACATCAGCGCAGTCTATCTTGTTGGCTGACGAATGGAGGCGCTGACGTGAAAACACCTTCTATCTGCTTATTGGCGCGGGATGTGAAGTGTTGGCTACAGGACCAGACTCATCGCAGGTGCGCGTCTGCGTCCCCCTCCGGGCCGACGACAGGAATCACGGAAGGCGGCCCCCAGGCGGGGACGTTCTCGGAAAACCGCATCCGCTGCCAACACGCGCCGGCCCGAGCGCCTGGAGGAGTGGTTTTCTGAAGGACGGCGGCCGGGAAAGAGGGAAAGTAGTGAAAACGCCGACCCTCTCCCGGTTTTAAAAGAAATTTAACTTTTCCCCCCCAGCGAATGCAGAGGCGCTTTGGACTGCGGGACCCTCTTGGCTCCCACAACTAAGCGCTGCTTGGAAAACGGCCTTTCGGCCGCAGCCGCAGCCGCAGCCTCGGCTCGAAGCCGCCGGAGGGAGGCCTACCAGCCCCGCTCTCCGTGGCCGCCTGCCATTTCGGGAAATCAAAGCTTTTTGAAAGAAGGAGAAGAAGAGGAGGAGGAGGAGGAGGAGGAGGAGGAGGAGGAGGAGGAGGACGGGGAGGAGGAGGAGGAAGAAGAAGAAGGAGAAGAAGAAGAGGGGGAGGGGGAGGGGAGGGGGGAGCAGAAGGGGGAGAAGGAGGAGAAGGAGGAGGGACAACAACACAGGTTAAGCCATTTAATTCACCTTCTTGGAACTAGATGGACGTTTAAGGAAAAAATAAGCCAGGGGAGCAAGAACAGATGCCCACTTCCTATTGGACCACTCTTTCCACGTGTGGTAGAAGTGGGGTCTATGGGCACCGACTCCAGCGTAGCTCCCCCCCGCTCCCATCCCACAGTTCTGTGGTGAGTCTCCACTCAGACAGCCGGTGTGGCTCAGTGGTTGAGCATCCACCTAGGAACCAGGAGGTCAGGGTTCGATTCCCGGTCAGGACACAGGCCCGGGTGGCGGGCTCCATCCCCAGTGGGGGGCGTGCAGGAGGCAGCCGATCCATGAGTCTCTCTCATCATGGATGTTTCTCTCTCTCTCTCCCTTCCGCTCTGAAATCAATAAAAATCTATTTAAAATAAAAATAGCAAGAAACGTTTCAGCACAGTCTCTTCCATGTTAACGAGAGTCGAACGGGAGAGATTTTTTTGAATCAGGATGGATTTAAAGCTACTGATCGTCCCCCGGAACCTCTCCCACGGTGTAAGCCACAGAGGTTCTCACGAGCCATCTCTCTCCTCATAGAGCTTTGACTCCGGACAGAGCTCCTCAAGGAAGACACGATTCTTTTTTTAAAAAAGATCATTTTGGGATCTGGGGCCAATAAAAGCTAACACCCACGCCCTTCAGCCGTTTGATGGATGACAGACCGTCATTCTGTGTGTCCCGGCGACCTGCCCTGGGGGTAAAGCGGTGCTTTTCTCCGGAGGGTGATTTAACGGTGGCTTTTTAACACCCACCGTTTTCCCGACTCCACACCCTCCCTGGGCCCGGGCAAGGCTGTGGATAGGAGGCCATCAGGCAGCGGGAGGGGCGAGGCGCCGGCCCTGAGAGCCAGGGCTGAGGACCTGCGGCCCATCCTGCTCTGGGCGCTGACAGAACGTCTCCTAAAAGTTAGCCACCGGCCTCGGGTGCCGCGTCACGGCCGTGAGCACCGCAGAAGGTCACGCAGAGGGACGGAGGGTGACCTCCCGGGCGCATGGCAGCTGAATGAAGGCAGCTGAATGAAGGCAGCTGAATGAAAGCAGCTGCAGGAGATGCTCCCCACGCACCCAGGTGCCCAGGGGAGGAGAGCGAAGCAAAGCCAAGCAACGCCAAGCAACGCCAAGCAACGCAGGCAGGAGACGGCCTGGCCCCGGAGCCCGGGTCCGCCTCCCGCCTGGGCCCAGCGGGGAATGCAGGCGGCGGGCGAGGCGCTGAGAGGCGGAGAATTAAGACCATGTGAGTTTCCGTGCGAGCAGAAGGGCCTTCCCGGACCCACTCAGCTCCACGGCAGCAGCCGCCAAAGGGTCTGCCATTCAATCAAAGTCTCGGGCACCGGCTGGGTCTGTAGTTGTTTGTTTTTTTAAGTGATCTCTCTCTCTCTCTCTCTCTCTCTCTCTCTCTCTCTCTCTCTCTCTCTCTCATATATGTATATTTTTATTGATTTCAGAGAAGAAGGGAGAGGGAGAGAGAGGTAGAAACATCCACGATGAGAGAGAATCATGGACCGGCTGCCTCCTGCGTGCCCACACCGGGGATGGAACCTCTACCCCGGGCCTGTGCCCTGACCGGGAATCGAACCGTGACCTCCTGGTTCCTAGGTCGGTGCTCAACCACTGAGCCCCGCCGGCCGAGCACGTGTGCGTTTCAGACGAGCAGTTCTGACGCTGGGCAACAGGGCAGCGTCTGCCTGTGATCAGGGCGGTGGATGTGAGTCGCTTAGAACAACGATGCGACCAGGCAAGTCAGAACCACAGAGACTGGGGGAGGAGTGGGAGGGCCCGCAGAAAGGCATCGGGGAGCAGGGCGCGGGGAAGGAGGGAGGAGGGACATGGGCCGATGAGCTGAAAATAGGTCATCGCCCTGGCGGAGAAATCCTCCCATTTCAAACTCCAGCGTTTCCACTGGAAACAGGTTCTTCTGTGCTCAGCAGGCCCCGTCTTGGACTCTCGGGTCCATTCGAAACCTCCAGCCCTGCATCCTCCCAGTTTCCCTGGAAATGGTCCCATCCAGGGAGCAGCAGGTCCCACTTCATAGGAAAGGGCTGAACGCATTCTTATTTAAACAGACACGGTGTCAGGAGGCTTCTCTAGACGCCGAACGGGAACAAGGAAAAAAAGCCATGCGACTAACTCCCTCCTCCTGAAAACCTCTGTTCCTGTGCTGCCGGCGATGTCGGACGGCCACTGGGCGACCCACCCCCACCCCGGGGCCTTTCTCATCAAGCCCAGGACCCAGTTAGACTAAAAGAATAAATTAATAAAATGAATCAGAAGGCTTTTCTGGCCCTAACCGGTGTGGCTCAGTGGATAGAGCGTCGGCCTGCGGACTTGAGGGTCCCGGGTTCAATTCTGGTCAAGGGCATGTGCCTTGGTTGCGGGCACATCCCCAGTGGGGGGCGTGCAGGAGGCAGCTGATCGATGCTTCTCTCCCATCGATGTTTCTAACTCTCTATCCCTCTCCCTTCCTCTCTGTAAAATCAATAAAAACGAAAGGAAAAGAAAGAAAGAAAGAAAGAAAGAAAGAAAGAAAGAAAGAAAGAAAGAAAGAAAAGAAGGCTTTTCTGGGTCTTAACAAAGTCCTATATTCTTTCTCGCACCAATCCGTGCCCTCTGTAAAAAAAATAAAATAAAAATTTTAAACCTCTTTATAAAAAAATGTTTCCACCGATTAGGCTGTAATGAGGAACAGGAGTTTTATTTTGGATGGAGGCGGAATAAAGTCACATTTTCACCCCTTCCCGCCCTCAAGAAGCACAGACTTTATGTCCCGATAATCCGTTTTCCCCTCCAATATTCTTTGCCAAGCCCATTCAATGCTCAGTGCCCGGCTCTGTTTTAGATGTTAGAAAGGCCTGGCTGGTGTGGCTCAGTGGTTGAGCGTCGACCTATGAACCAATAGGTCAGGGTTCGATTCCCGCTCAGGGCACACGCCCAGGGGTTGCAGGCTCGATCCCCAGTGTGGGGCGTGCAGGAGGCAGCCGATCCATGATTCTCTCTCCTCATCGATGTTTCTATCTCTCTCTCCCTCTCCCTTCCTCTCTGAAATCTATAAAAGTATATATATTTTTTAAAACGTGTTTTACCCCATCAATCACTCGTCTTTGTGGAGCATTTCCCTCGGCTCTCCTCCGTGTTTCCCTGTGGGCTGAGAGCGAGCATGGAAAATCTCACCTTCCCAGACAGGCCTTCTTGGAAGCCGTAAGCCAGTGGGGAAGGGAGCTGAAATTTATATTTAACTTCAAATGCTTCTTACCGCAAATGTTAGAATACGGGGCACCGCGCGGCCTTTTCTGGGTATAATTGAGCTCGCGCGTTGGCCTGCCCCCTGATTTATGAGCCTCGTATAGATTTATTTGGGTGATTTCGGCGCCTCCTCCCCTCCATCTCCCAGAATCGAACATCTACAGCTTTTTATTTAATTTTTTTCTCCTCCTTGGCTACATAACCAAGAGGGTCTCCTACTAGTGAAAACCATTCCCATGCTGCCAAACGATAAGCGGAATATGTATTATCTCGGGCTATGGCGACCCCGAAGCACAGAGGACATGGGAGTAAAATGCCACAGCTCTCCAGGACGCTCCCCGCTCATGTGAGTGGAGAGGGAATGAAAGAAAGGGGTGGGCATGATGTTGGGAGAGGCAGGCATTTACTTTTTTTAAAAAAAATATATATATTTTATTGATTTCAGAGAGGAAGGGAGAGGGAGAGAGAGAAACATCCGTGATGAGAGAGAATCATGGATCGGCTGCCTCCTGCGTGCCCCCTACTGGGGATCGAGCCCGCAACCTGGGCATGTGCCCTGACCGGGAATCGAACCCTGACCTCCTGGTTCCTAGGTCGACGCTCAAACCACTGAGGCACACCAGCTGGGCTGGCATGTACTTTTTAATTTTCTCCCTGGAGTGTTGATGGGTTTAAAAATAAGACACAAACAGACATCAAGAGCAGGGTCCGAACGATCTTTTTATGTCTTCGTGTTAATGTATTTATGGGTCGATCCCTTTCTACGTTGTCACAGAGGTCAGCAGCTACAGGAATGGCACCTTCCAGACGAGGAGGGGAGAGGAGAAAAGTGGGCGGGGGGTAGGGAAAGGTAGGAAGCAATAAGGGGAAGTTGGTGAAAGGCCAGAATCCTCTGACTGGTGCCGGGAGGCCGCGGGAAGTAATAACTTTGGGGGCTGCCTGGGCGGAGGAGGTGTCCTGGGATCCTGGGGGGAAGGTGTGGACAGAGCGAGGTCACAGGATCAGGGGTCCCGGGAATGAACTGGGGACAACGGCAGCGGAGCAACTGGCACTTCTAATGGCTGGAAGGTGTGGCCTGAACCTGTCAGGGAGACCAGGGTCTGGGTCCGCCCTCGGGGTGGGCCGCGGCCCCTGGGGAGAGCGACAATCTCGCCCACGGTATGTTTTAGGGCAGGGATGGCGAACCTTCTGAGCTCGGCGTGTCAGCATTTTGAAAAACCCTACCTTCACTCGGGTGCCGTGTCACATATAGGAATTTTTTGATCTTTGCAACCATAGTAACACAAAGGCTTATATTTTTGATATTTATTTGATATATTTAAATGCCATTTAACAAAGAAAAATCAACCCCCAAAAATGAGTTCGCGTGTCACCTCCGACACGCGTGTCATAGGTTCGCCATCACTGTTTCAGGGTGACCTTTTAAAAAAATATATATTTTATTGATTTTTTTACAGAGAGGAAGGAGAGAGTCAGAAACATCGCTGAGAGAGAAACATCGGTCAGCTGCCTCCTGCACACTCCCAACTGGGGATGTGCCGGCAACCAAGGTACATGCCCTTGACCAGAATCGAACCTGGGACCCTTCAGTCCGCAGGCCGACGCTCTATCCACTGAGCCACACCAGTTAGGGCTAGGGTGACCTTTTGACCTTCACGCTGCTTCCCGTGTCCCACTCGAGCCTTGCATTTGGGGTTCCCAGGCCTTCTATGGGATTCGTGTCTCCTTTCCGCCCCTGGTGTGTCCCCAGCTGCCTGCAGCCATCAGGGCGTCGTCCGTAATCATTGGGTCAGTTCAGCAGCTGTGGTCGCACCACGTGTGGGATTTCACGTGTTCGTGTCGCTCTGGCTGTGGCGGGTGACGGGCTCATTCTCCGTGGCTCTGTGGCTAATTCCCTCCCCACCCCCGCCTCCCGGGGAAGCCGCTGCATCAGAAGGCTTTGCAAATACTTGCAAAAGTGGGGCTGGAAGAGAGCAGCTCCCCTTCGAGGTCCGTGCCGACCAGCGGTTCTCAACCTGTGGGTCGCCAACCTGTGGGTCGTGACCCCTTTGAGGGTCGAACGACCCTTTCACAGGGTCGCCTAAGACCATCGGAAAACACATAGATAATAACATACTGTTTTTGTGATTCCTCACTACGCTTTAATTATATTCAATTTATAACAATAAAAATACATCCTGCCTATCAGATATTTACATGACGATTCATAACAGTAGCAACATGACAGTGATGAAGTGGCCACGAAAATAATTCTATGGTTGGGGGTCCCCACAACATGAGGAACCGTATGACAGGGTCGTGGCGTGAGGAAGGTTGAGAACCACTGGTGTAGACCAAGCATGTCACACCCAAAGGCTAACACGGGCCAAATCCACAAGGCATGGGGCCGGAGGGCCGCGAGCTGGACATGCTGGGCGTGGACCCTGGACGCCGTGGCCACACACTCGGAACCCTTCTCCCCGCGTCGTGTGTCACCCCCGTGCCCCACAGGACAGCGTTCCGGTTTGGGAATTCCCGCATTTTCTGTAAACAGAGAAAACAGATTCTCCTCTGCGGCAAGGACTTGAAAGCAGAATTCCCCAAACGGGCCCCATGAAGGCAACAAACCCCATTTCTGCTCCAAGAGGCCCCCTCTCCGCCCCTCTCCCATCTGCCGCCGCCCCCGGCCGGTGGGACAGTTCAGAGCGATCGCTCAGGTTCATGCACAGCAAGCAACAAGCTTCGCTCGCCCTCGGGCCAGAACACCATGCATTTTAAAAGTTGTCTCAGCGGATGGCCTTGGACGAAGACAAATGGCCGAGGACGGACAGAGCCCTGAACGCGAATGTTTACCTTCCCCGTGAAGCCCTGCAGCAGCAGAAGGACCGTCCTGGGCAGGTGATTTAACGCGGGCGTGTGCTCGCCGACGCTCATGTCAGGCCCCGCACGGAGATTTACTGCCGGTGACACCCCGGGCCCGGGCTCGCTTGGGCCCCTGGTACCGCGCTGGGTTCCAAGAAAAACGCCTTGAACTTCCTCCTCCCGCGCTGACCTCTCGCCATAAAGCAAAGGGGGCCTGAGCCCCTGGAGGGCCCATGGCCATCCTTCACAGCGAAGGTAAACAGACGCTGCCATGCTCTGGCCCCGTCTTTGGGTCGCGCCTGGCCGGCGTGGCTTAGATGCCGGCCGGTGCCGGGAGCGCACCCCTCCTTGCTGGCTGCCTTCACCATTATGTCGGCGGAGGAGGGAGGGTGCGCTATAAATCTAAGCTATGCAAAGGCGCGGCCGGGACTGTCTGCAAAGCCACGTGGACTCTGAGGACACGAGTAGGATTTATGACAGGAATCGCTTCTCCTGGCACAGATGGGTGGCAGGCCGCATGGTCCCTTCCCTCGTCGGGAAAATGGAAGAGAGACTGCCCACAACCGCCCATTTCCAAACGCCAGCAGCGTCAAGTGGCATCGTTAGGCCTTAATGTAGACGTGCCCAGGACTAGCCAAGCACAGGATGTTGGCACACTAACTGTAATCGAATAACAGGAGTGAAGTCTGCTGGCTGTTTTTAAGAGTCTTGGCTTTTCACGCCCGAATTCCCGAGCCCAAGCCCAGGCCTGTCCTGGGACTTTGGAGGTGGGCGATGTCCTCAGGGCCTGCGTGGGGGGGTTCGGTGATGTCAGCTTGAAGTTGCAGAAACCTGACCTCAATCTGTCTTAAAGCGCAGGAGGGCCCGGCCAGCCTGGCTCAGTGGTTGAGCATCCACCTATGAACCAGGAGGTCAGGGTTCGATTCCCGGTCAGGGCACAGGCCCGGGTGGCGGGCTCCATCCCCAGTGGGGGGCGTGCGGGAGGCAGCCGATCCATGATTCTCTCTCATGATTGATGTTTCTAACTCTCTCTCTCTCTCTCCCTTCCTCTCTGAAATCAATAAACATATATTTTTTAAAAAAAGAGGAATCAGGAGTTTTGTTTTTTTTTTAATCCAGCAGATCTGAAGAGCACGTTGTAAAGAAATACCATGGGTTTTGGAAACAGATCAATCCCGTTTAAGTCATATCCTAGCAGCTTGACTGGGTCCCATTAATCCTCAGCTTTCTGTCAAAGGCGGTCTGACTAGCTCACCCCCCCCACCCCCGGGGCTGTGAGGGCGTTTACGGCGATAAAACCCCACGGTGCCAGGCACGGGGCATCTCTGGGAATATTTACAGGTTTGACATTTTAGAAAGGGTAATAAATGGGTCTCTCCGAAGCCGCCGCCGGAACAGATGTGAGCTGGCGGAATCCCCTTCCCGGGGACCCTTTGTGCAGTAAATAAATAAATAACCCAAAGCAAAATGAACCCTGGGTAGCATCTACCGGGCAATGGTGTCGGCAGAACGCATTTTAAAAGCTTTGCCGTTGTGGGGTCTGCGACGTCCCCCACGTGACTAGATGCCCATGATGCCGATGGCGTTGGGCTTCTGCTTGGAGTTTGCTATGGCTTAAGCCTTCATGCGGAAAAGGGCGATATCAAGTTGCCATGAGATCAGAATTCCCATTAAAAATGTGTCCATGGGGCCCGGCCTGTGTGGCTCAATGGTTGTGCATGGGCCTACGAACCAGGAGGTCAGGGTTCGATTCCCGGTCAGGGCACATGCCAGAGTTGCAGGCTTGACCCCCCCCCCCCCCCCAGTGTGGGGTGTGCAGGAGGCCAGGTTTGATCCATGATTCTCTCCCATCATTGATGTTTTTTTCTCTCTCTCTCCCTCTCCCTGCCTCTCTAAAATCAATAAAATATAGATTTTTTTTTAAAAAAAAGAATGCCCAGCATGCATATAAGCATAACCAATGGACACAGACAGCAGGGGGGTGAGGGCATGAGCGGGGGGTGGGGGGCTATAGGGGGATAAGGACACATATGCAATGCCTTAATCAATAAAGGGAAAAAAAAGAATGTCCATTGGCACCCCATAGTATTTTAATAAAGAATTGGGTCTAGTCCTAACCGGTGTGGCTCAGTGGATAGAGCGTCAGCCTGTGGACTGAAGGGTCCCAGGTTCGATTCCAGTCAAGGGCATGTACCTGGGTTGCGGGCACATCCCCAGTAGGGGGTGCGCAGGAGGCAGCTGATCGATGTTTCTCTCTCATTGATGTTTCTAGCTCTCTACCCCTCTCCCTTCCTCCCTGTAAAAAAATCAATAAAATACATTTTTTTAAAAAGAATTAGGTCTAGGTTTCATATTCTGGAAACCAGTGACCACCGGCATTTTATGAAATAATCAAATAGGAAAACAGAAACGGTGGTTCTCTCCGAAGAAATGAAGGGACTCCGTCAGTAGGGGGCGACCTCGCCAGGTTTTGCAAGGTGCCTGAACTTGGGAGGAGGGACAGCCTCCCTTCCCTCAGCGTTCCCAGGAGGTCAGTGGGGAGGTAGGAAAAGACGATGGGAAATGCAGGAGGGCTGGGGAGGGGTTGTCTGTCTGTCTGTCTGTCTGTCTGTCTGTTGTTGATCCTTTCTCGTGGCCCTTGACTAAGTAAGTGCCCAGGTGCAGAGTGAGCCGAGGGCATACAGAGGCTGAGGCCGCCAAGGTGATGGGCCAATGGTTTGACGCCGTTCCCGTGGCCGAGTTCTTGGCGTCTTGCAGGGGGGCCTGAGAGCATCTTGAGGGGCCAAGAATGCAGAGAGGGGCAGAGGGGACCCCAGTGCCCTCCATGGCAGCCACCCGAGAGGGTGGGTTATTTGGTAAACGCCGTGTCTTGCCCTGGCCGGTTTGGCTCAGTGGATAGAGCATCAGACCGTGGACGGAAGGGTCCCAGGTTCGGTCCCGGTCAAGGGCATGTACCTGGGTTATGGGCTCGATCGCTGGCCCTGGTCGGGGCGTGTGGGGGAGGCAACCAATCGATGTGTCTCTCTCACATCGATGTTTCCCTCTCTGCCTCTCCCGCTCCCTTCCACTCTCTCTAAAAATCAATGGGAAAAATATCCCCAGGTGAGGATCCACAACAAGAAAACAACGCCACGTCTTCTCACTGGATTTTTCAGTGACTGTAGTCTGTGTGCGTGCATATAGACATTTGTCTGTTAATGACACTGTTCGATGTCACCTTGAATCATCAGCACTACAGACGGAGTGGACGGGGTGGGAACTCTAGAAGATTCTGGAGAAAAAAGATCGACGGAGTGAGAGGAGGAAAACGCCTCTCCCAGGTGATGTTCGGTGAATTGATTACTTGAGAAACCAGCTCGGACAGGGCATGCTGACACGGGTGTTGGGAGTTACATTCAGTTAATGATACGAGAGGCCAGGTGCATGAAATTTGTGGACAGGTGGGGTCCCCAGGCCTGGCCGTCAATCGGGGCTTTCCGGCTGCCAGCCGGGGCCTTCCTTGGTTCCGCGACACGCCCTGGTGGTCAGCACACGCCATAGCGAGCGATTGAACTCCTGGTCGACCTCCTGCGGGGACAATTTGCCTATTAGGCTTTTCTATATATTGATTCTTTGCCATAGGAAGGCTATGATTCCTCGCTGGATTTAATAATGAATGCCCATAAGTATCGTATGTATTATTCAGAATATCAGGCAGTAGAACCACGATGAGCAGTCATTAAGAGCTTCCATGAAACGCCTTTGGAATGAGGGTTTAGATTTAGGACCAACAAAAGGCTGATTAATGGCATCTTTCTGCTAAATGTCACAAAAACAAACCAGACGCTCTCTCTCGTCAGTAAATCAGAATTGCTGCAGCTCCGGGAAGAATGCGTAATGAGAAGAGTGGGTAAGGTAACGTCAGCTCATTTCTATACGTGAGCCACTCCAGGTGAATTATTCATCTTTGCTGACCATAGCAATTATATGGGTTGAGTGGCAAGGTTGAGCGTGAAGGGTTCTACTCAGCAGGTCTCATTTGTATTCCCGCAACGGCACAGGCCACGGCTGGTTACGGATGAGCATGTCATAACGCTATATCATGTCATATTGGGAATAAGATCGCTTATTGAGAATGAGGATTTGTTAATGAGGAAAAGGCAAATTATATTTATTGCGGTTGCTCATCGCGGGGCAGTTCTCAGTGACTTTCCTTCAAAACGATGGGGAGACCACGTTTGGATTGACACCTCCATGATGACGACACGTAAGTTTCCTGGGCAATCACCCAATTCAACAAATAGGGATCGAGCCCCTAGTCAGTGCAAAGCACTGGCCCTAGATGTTGATGGGGTGTGGGTGATGGAGAGGACATGATCGTTGCTCTTACCACTGTTAGCTGTCACCTCATGCTCTTCCTGCACCCCTAAAATATGTCTGTCTTTGCCCCTCCCTACCTGGACACAGAAACCAGCAATTTTTATTTTATTTTGCATTCTCTGTACGGAACCAACACTCAGAATAGCACCGGGAGAGATGTAGTCTTTTCGATGCTTCCACCAGAAGGCGACATAGAGTCATACTTAGGAGCCTGGTTGGAACCTGGCTTTGTAGCTTCCCAGCTGTGCGTTGTTGGGAAAATACCTTAACGTCTCTGTGCTCGGCTTCCCAGCTACAACATAAGTACTTACAGGGATACGGTGGGTATTCGATGAGTTATAAACCTTGACGAAGGTCCAAAATAGTATTTTATCCTCCATCTTAGTATTTTAGTTTTGCAATCTTAAAGTAGAAGGCACTGCCATATTTTTATGGTGGCCCTCAAGTAAAATTTTTATGGTGGCTCATTAAAATTCTTCCCATTTTAGGGTTGGCAAATAGGAGGAGAGGAAAAGAAAGGACTTCTATGAGGTCACCAGGTCAGAAACCTTGGTTTCCATTACACTGTGATTTTTGCTCAGGGTTGGACAGGTTTTTAAAAAAGGAATTATTTTTTTTAAAAAAAAGAAAAAAAATTGAGTGTATAGAAAGTTATGCTTAGTCTATATAGTACAGAAACTTATCTTTATTATCTAAGTAGACAGTCTTTGGTATGATCCCGCCCCCCCCCTTCCCCCGGCTTCGTAAAATTTGAAAAGGAGTCAAAATCAATGCAAGAAAAGAATGCAGCAGGTGCTAATTCCCTACGGCAGTCTCTCATTTCCCCCCTCTTCTCTCTCATCCACGTCTGGGCAACTCCCTTCCTCCTGGTCCTTCCATTGCAAACCTGGAGGTGATATTGGAGCTGGGGACACAGTGGGAGTATTTTTAGAAGGTGGCTGTCTTGACTTTGTCTCTCCTTGGATATTCTGGGACCATCATCATCGCCGGCTGGGGCTGGGGGAGGTGTCTGAGAGCTGCTTTCCAGTGGGCCTGGGATCCCAAGCCTGAGGCCGAGACACCCGCACACAGCACGGGAGACCCCGGCAGTGGCCGGCTCCCACCACTCAGTCATCGTTCATTCAAAGTAGGCGAGGGTCTTCAAGCCCTTAGAAGACACCCCTGTTTTTCGGTTCAACAAACCACACTTCCCTTTCCATCCCTGGGAGCCCCCAGGACAACTTCCAAGCAAACTGACCAACCGCAGGGGAAGCCGTTGGAATGGGGTGGGGCGGAGCTGGAGGAGGGAGCCCTGCAGCCTGGGCGTGGGGATGGTATCTCTACTTGGCTCACTTTTGCAGGGAAGCTGGATGTGAAAGCTCAAGGTTCCTGAACAGCTGGCCCTGGGGCAGGTCCCTTATCCGGTGAGTGATAAGCATCAGGCCAGCACCTCCCCCTGCCTCCCACCAGGTACCGGATCTATCATCTCTATCATCATATCTATCGGGAGCATCAAATAGCAGTGAGGGGCGTTGGGGCGATAAAGCCCTCCTCCCCCCAAAGGCCAGAGCTGGAACGGGCATTGGTGGGATACCATCAATTTTCCCCAAGTGAACAGAATTGTTCATGGAATCGTAACTGTCATCCATCCATCCATCCATCCATCCATCCATCCATCTGACACCAAAGCAATGCTCCTCTGACAGATGGCGCTGGAGGGGATGAGTGTGCAGTAGTTACAATCATTATTCATCCCCTTGTTGCCAAGGCCACACCCAACCCCTGGGGCGGGGTGGGGGGTGGGAGGGCCTAGGGAAGAGGGGGACGCCTGGTACATTTCAGTGGAAAAACAAAGAGCTGAACCTTATGAAAGGCATTTTGCCAGTACAGTCGAGTCCTCATAATAATTTCTCTGAACTCACTGGTTACAAGCCACGGTAAGTAAAATCTGTTTCACATTTTATGTTACCCGTACGACGTCTCTTTCCTGCTGTTATTTTAAGACACGTAAGAGGGCAGCTAGGAAAATGGCCCAGCCCTGTGGCTCAGTGGTTGAGCGACGACCCATGAACCAGGAGGTCACGGTTCGATTCCCGGTCAAGGGCACATGCCCGGGTTGCGGGCTCCATCCCCAGTGTGGGGCGTGCAGGAGGCAGCCGATCCACGATTCTCTCTCATCGTGGATGTTTCTCTCTCTCTCCCTCTTGCTTCCTCTCTGAAATCAATAAAAAAATATTTTTAAAAATTTAGCAATTTCACTAAGGATTTGAAGACCACATGACAAAGAATGCAGTCTTTTCTTATTTTGCTATCTTGGTTGGACTCTGTTGTTTTTTTTGTTGGGTTTTTTTTTCTCCCCTTCTTTTCTTCCTCATTCTTTAAGGAAATACTCCTCCTTTCTTCTCTGGCTCAGCACCACCCACTCGGAAAAATTAATCATTTTTCCCGACCAAGATTTCTCCGTGGAAGAACCCCCAGGTGAGCCAGGGAGTGGATGAAAACATCTCCCTCCGGAGGCATCATTTCATCCCAAGTTCCCACTGTGTGGGCTGACGTCTACGTTCTCACTGAGATTTCCGATGAGAAGGCAACTCCATTGGGAATGTTGCTCCTTTCAGACTCAATGTGGATCACCCAGCAACTGGAATGCGTGCCCCAACCCTCCCTTCTCCCACAGAAACTCGCCCTTCTCCGGCCAACCCTTCCTTCTCGACCTCTACATACCGCCTTCCTTCCCATGGCGCAGGTACAACAGGGGGTCAGGCGGCCTCAGGGCCTAAACTTGAGGCTCCTCCCTCAAAACACTGACTGAGATGGGTCCCCAAACTTCCACCTGGTCTCCGAGGAAGGGTCCCTCCTGCAACTCAGAGCTAATTCTGCCAACTGTTCTCTTGACCCAATCAACTCCATCCCCGACTCTGATTCATTTCACCATTTCCCTTCCTCTGGGTTTCAGCCGTGTCTCTCTCTCTCTCTTTCTCTCTCTCTCTCTCTCTTTCTCTCTCTCTCTCTCTCTCTCTCTCTCTCTCTCTCTCTCTCTCTCTCCTGAAACGCACCTTCAACCCTCCCTCTCATGATACTTCTCTCTCTCTTCCTGCTTCTGCAGCCAGACCTCCTAGAGGTCAGCGCCTAACCCCCGTCATGACTGACTGTTGTGTTTGCTGCGGGAATTTCTTGTCATCTCAGCCTCATCTACCCAGTCCCTCGGTGCCCGCAGGCCATTCTGATGGATCGGAGCTGGACACTGGACCCCAATCATGCCAGTGAGAGCTCACCAGACTCCGCTTTGGGTCTTGCGTTCGCGTTATTGAGAAAATAGGTGTCCTCTTCCTTTGATGGGCTTTGAGCTGGAAACACCGACGTGCTGGAGCTGTCGCGGGCCGTCCGCCAACCCCGGGGCAGAGCCCAGCGGAAGGTGAGAGGCGCTGGGGAGAAACGGGATCCCGGTGACATCATCCGCCCGCCCGAGCCCAGCGGTGACTAAGGCCAGAAACACTCCTGGATATTTTCGCTCCATGAGCCAACAGATAACTTCTTGCCTCAGTCATTTCGGTTGTGGCATTTTGCCTGTTATTCTCAAGCAAAAATAAAATAAAATGAAATAAAAAATTCTTGGGGGATGCTGTTTCTAAGTCCTCACTTCTGGCTCATTCCTCGGCCCACGGCGGTCTGCCTTCTGGTCTCGGCTCACCCCCAAACGCTCTGTCGCGAGGGTCACCTCCTCTTTGCCGGGAGTTATTTCACGTGAAGCCCTTGCTGGAGGATTCGGAAACATTGGCCAATCTCTCCTTTTCTAAAACCGCCTGAGCCCTGGGTGCCTTTATGTTGGGTTTTTATTGGGTTTCCTCCTGCATCTCTGCAGTGCCTGCTCTCCCCCATCTCCCCCCCAAATCTTTAATCTGGCCATCACGGTATCGCCCTCTTTGTAGTCTCCAAATCGGCATTCTTTCCTTGTGCGAGTTCATCAGCGACCAAGGTTTTAATTATCCTTCATGTTCTAGTAGTTTCCACGTGTCTGTCTCTAGCTCCAAGTTCTCCTTCAACTCTGCACTCATAGAGCCAACTGCTCTTACGCAACCTCACCCCCCTCACCCCGATTTACCCTTTGCTATATTTCTTTCTTTCCTTTTCTGTCTCTCTTTCTTTTCTTTTTTTATTGATGTCAGAGAGGAAGGGAGAGGGAGAGAGAGAGAGAAGCATCCATGATGAGAAAGAATCACGGACCGGCTGCCTCCTGCACTCCCCACACTGGGGATCGAGCCCTCAACCCGGGCCTGTGCCCTGACCGGGAATCAAACCCTGACCTCCTGGTTCATAGGTCGACACTCAACCACTGAGCCACACCGGCCGGGCCTAAGTCCTTTATTGTAATAGTTTGTTTAACCCTCTCACAACAACTTAACAAGGCAGGGGCTCATTTTAATCCTCATTTTCTTCTTGCTTCAATTTTCAATCCCTTCGCCCTCGGACTTTCTTGGCTTCCATCTGGCTGTCCCCCAATCCTCCCTCCACGGCCTGCACCCTGGCGCCGGAGCCCAGCGGGAGGGGTTGCTTCAGTGTGAATCCATGGTCGCCGGTCCTAACGGGCCCTGAACCCCAAGTTTCCGGAGCCGGCCCCCTCCTGTTCTTAACCAAGTTTCGGCAGCCGCTCTCGCTCTGTTCTCCCGGTCCCTTCGGAAAAAGCCACCAGTAACCTTTATCTCCTGACTCTGGGGCTGGAGGTTAGGACAGCCTTTGGGCTCCTGGGAATCCCCTGCCTGCGCCTGACCCCGGGGAGAACCGCAGGTTTTATCACAGCAACTCCGGCTTTGTCATCCCGGATGCTTCGGGCCAAATTCCAGCTCCTCCAGGACCTCCTGGGGCTTATCTGTCTGTGGTCTTTTCTCCTCATTCCATTTCTTTCCTGGTTGGTTCCAGGGTTTGAATTTTGCCTGCGTCTTCAGTAAATTGCTTCCGGTCCTTTTAGGAGCGAGATTCGACCTGGAGATAGTGGCCGTGAAACATGTTTGCATCCACACCAGGAGCTGTGCAAACATAAGGCGGTAAATACAGGACTTTGAATCTTTTCAACAGCTGCCCTCCAGCCCAGCTGGGGTCTCAGGTCCCTGAACTAAAGGTTTGGGGAACTAGACTGAGCCCTGAGATGCATCTAGACTTTTTTTTTTTTAAATACATTTTTATTGATTTCAGAGAGGAAGCGAGAGGGAGAGAGAGAGAGAAACATTAATGATGAGAGAGAATCATCGATCGGCTGCCTCCTGCACGCCCCCTACAGGGGATGGAGCCTACAACCAAAGTATGTGCCCTTGACTGTAATCGAACCTGGGACCCTTCAGTTCACAGGCTGACGCTCTATCCACTGAGCCAAACCGGCCAGGGCCCCATCTAGACTTTTGACAACATCCAAGGGTGGGACTGACATAAACAGAGGGGCCATGACTCAGCAATTCTAGGAAAACTGGGATTCCTCATTCCTTTAGGACAGCGGTCGTGGCCCGGGACGGCCGGTTGGCGATCGCTGCTTTAGGTACAGTGCTTGTTATTGTTAAAACTAATTGACTGCTCTTATATGGAAGGAAATTTATTCTGTGGGGTTTCCCCCCATATAATCACCTTCACCTGACCTCTATGCAGTAGCATTTAGGAGGAACTCCTCCCTGTATACAACTGACTACTTCTTATTTTTTTTAAATATATTTTATTGATTTCAGAGAGGACGAGAGAGGGAGAGACAGATAGAAACATCGATGATGAGAGAGAATCATGGATCGGCTGCCTCCTGGCAGCCCCACACTGGGGGTTGAGCCCACAACCTGGGCATGTGCCCTGACCGGGAATCGAACTGGTGACTTCCTGGTTCATAGGTTGATGCTCAACCACTGAGCCACACTGGCCAAGCCTGACTTCCTCTTATTTTGAAAGAGTCATGTACAGAGCTATACTTTTATTCAAATAAGTTATGCAGCCACACAGAGAGCTCCCCAAAGGGGGGAACAAATGTATACAATAATATTTTATAAAGAATAAGTATAAAGAGGCATTCCACCAACTATCAGATGTTGATTGAGTGCCAACCGTACTCTAGGCTCAGTTCTAGGCTCTGCCGACCCAGTGATACAAACCACAGGCAAGCCCGGCCGGCGTGCAGTCTTATATACTCAGAGTCGACGGGTCAGGCATGGATTTTAGCATTATGACTATAAACTAGTGCCCAAAAGGGGAAGCGTTGCCCTAAAAAAATGTTTCAGATGTAAGACGAGAGAGAGGACCTAGTTCCTTTAAATATAGGACAAGGCGTGTGAGTCGATGATGCAGCCACAATCACCTGAGCCATAGGTTTGCTCCGACCAAGCTTGGCTTCTCTCTCGTTTTCCTCATTGGACTTCATGGTCTACTCTCCTTCCCGTTTCCCGAACCTTTCCCCCCCTAACAAAATAAATAATTAAAGCCACAGATGAGCTGTCAGAAGGGAGCATCGTTTCCATGCAACATTCACGTCTTGGTAATTAACATGGAAGCGGATGCGTTTAGCAGATGTAACAGCATTAGACTTGTAGATTTTAATTAAATGAACGGCTCACGAGAGCTGTGGGCTCTCTCCAGACGCTGAAAACACGGCTAAGGCGATCACAAATACTGACGGGAGGAAAAAGGACGGTCGTAGCAATGGCGGGTCTTCGTTTCTTACAGAATCGGTAACTTGAAAGTCCTCTTTTTTAAAGATATTTTTTGAGAGAGAGAGAGGAAGGGAGAGAGAGGGAGAGAAACATCAATGTATGTGTGCGTGTGTGTGTGTGAGAGAGAGAGAGAGAGAGAGAGAGAGGAAGGGAGAGGGAGAGAAACATCGATGTGTGTGTGTGTGTGTGTGAGAAAGAGAGAGAGAGAGGGAGAGAGAGAGAGAGAGAGAGAGGTGAGAGCAATATACCGCCCCGATACCGGGGATCCAGCCTGTAACCTGGGCATGTGCCCTAACCAGGAATCGAACCAGAGACCTTTCGGTGAATGGGATGACGCCCAACCCGCTGAGCCACACCCTCCAGGGCTGAAAATCCATTTAAGTGAGGCACCCGTCAAGCCAATAGAAGTCACGAGAACAGGCGATGATAACATGGAAGGGACTGAATCTACACTGCACACCCTGTTCTTACAAATTCCCCCTTTTTTGAGGGAGTTCCCTGAGATATTTCCCAGAAAGTCCATGGCAATATTTAGTCGCTTTAAACTAGCGGCTAATGCGTCATCTCTGATTCCTTCTGCAGTTTCGGTGGAGCGGGGCCATCCAAGGTTCCGTTCAGATGGCTCCGTCCGGGTTTTTAAAAGCAACAGTCAGTTCATCCGAGCGGCAAACAGAACCAAAAAAAAAAACCCTCCCCCAGTACAATTTCACTAAAATGATGACAATAATGGCGGAAGGGTAGCCACACTTCTTAGCCAACCAAAAGGACGCGTCCTATTCAAATTCAGGGCCAACGATCAGTACTTTGGCTGTGAATATCCAGTTTGTCTATTTACAAACGAGGATCATATTCCTTTGATATCCCCCCAAGTGTCTTTACTCCCGATGACGATGACTAATTTTAAGCAGCTCACTTACGTGACGGCACGCCTTCCATCCTAAGACCTATCCTTTTTACTTGCCAGCGTCTTGTGAAAATAGCACTCGGCAAAAATAGGAACTCAGCCACCAGTGGCTGAATGAAAGGCTACGTTTAATGGGTTTACGTTTAAATCAGAAGGTCAAAAATTTGAATGTTTTCGTAGAAATCGAAATGTGTAAACGAGAAGACATTCCCAATTCATGTTGACACTGATTATTAGCTAGTAAGTCTATATTTCATACATGATCTTCTATCGACCGTTAATATTGCTTTCTCGTTCTGTCCTCCAAGCCTGTCTCTCTTTTTTTTAAAAAATATATTTTATTGATTGTTTACAGAGAGGAAGGGAGAGGGATAGCGAGTTAGAAACATCGATCAGCTGCCTCCTGCACACTCCCTACTGGGGATGTGCCCGCAACCAAGGTACATGCCCTTGACCGGAATCGAACCTGGGACCCTTCAGTCCGCAGGCTGACGCTCTATCCACTGAGCCATACCGGCTATGGCTCCCCCCCGGCGCTGTCTTCACGTCCACCGCATCTTGCAAGGGCTGGTGGCACGGGATAAAAGAATGCAGGACGTTGAATGTCTCCATCGAGGAGCTATTCTGCTAAGACGACAGGGAAGTCTCCCAGCCATAAATCACGCCCGCGCTCTCAGCAGCCCTGAGTGAAAGAATTTTCATGAATCTTTAGCGAGAGGGCCGCATGCAGAAGGCTCAGCCGGGCTAAGCTTTAAATACCAGGGACTTTAGCAGCTGGCCTCTCCCCAGAGCGGCCACAGGCCCCGGACATTGGTGCTCACTTGTCAATGTCAGATTCCTCCCGGGGCAAAGCGTTGAATGGGTCGGCGGGGTCCCATGGGCTGAAGGGGGGGGGTGTGCATGGCAGAAATTAGGGATGAAACAGGGACCATTTTAACTCCTTTTCGCACTCCCTTTTTGGCTGGGTTTCCAGCCGCCGTGTAGACGGCTCATTTGCTGAGCTAGTGAAAGCTGGTAGCCCTGAGGTTTATTGTGGATTATAAATCGGATGGAATGTTGAGAATTAAAACTTGCCTCCTCATTGGTGACCCGAGGACTCTTTTAACTACTTTAAAACAGAAAAATGAAAAAAAAAAAAAAAATGACGGGAACTCCTACCCGGACAGAGTCTCGCATTTCAACACATAAAAAAAGTTGATTACGTAATATTTTCGTTATGAATTTTAAGCCTCTTTTAATAATCACCGTCAGCCCCGGGTCAGGTATGCTTCTGGCAATTAGTTACCAGCGGGGTTCTAGGAGCCCAGTTCTCATAAAATATTGTTAAGATGATTTTATGTTTTTATAACTTAGGAAGGCCAGCCTGGCTCAGTGGTGGAGGGTCGACCTAGGAACCAGGAGGTCACGGTTTGATTCCCGGTCGGGGCACAGGCCCGGGTTGCAGGCTCCATCCCCAGTGGGGGGCGTGCAGGAGGCAGCCGATCCATGATTCTCTCTCATCATGAATTTTTTTCTCTCTCTCTCTTCCTCTTTGAAAATCAATACAAAATTATTTTTAAAGATTTAAAAATTAAATGGAAGGACGGGGGCCCAGCACCCCATCTTACAACCCCGGGGAGCAGGGTGATAGCATCTCCAGTTGCTGGCATTCCTTCCACGCGAGCCATGGGAGGCGACCGGGACTTTCCTGAGCAAAAAGGAGGCCATTAAAACTCCCTCTGAGTCTAAAAATAAGACTCTCGCTTGGGAAGAGCTTAAAAAAAAAAAAAAGGCTCAAGGTCGTCTGGGAGAGTCACAGCCAAGGCATGTCGCACAACAGGTCTGATGAAAAAGGCCCTTGGTGTGTCCGCCCATCACTCCCCGGCCCTGCCTCTGTGGTCCCCACCGAGCACCGACTGTGCCCCGGGAACTTGGTCCCAGGACTCCAGAGCCCATGACGGCTCTTGGGACACACCCATGGGTGCCCCGGGGAGCCTGTCCCTTTCCCCAGTTGGGCAAGGTCAACGGGAGGATGTGACCACCGCTTGACCCATGAGCTGGACCTGGGTCGTCGAGGCTCCGCCCCCCTGCCCTGTGCTTGGGAATGAGCCCTCCCCCCCTTGTCTTTCCTGCTCCCAGAGCTGCTCCGAGGACACAGCCCCGGGACTGGGTGCGGGACTGACCCAGTTCAGACGCCCTGGGTGCGTTACGGAACCCCCCTGAGGACGCTATAATATAAACTCCCAGGATTCTGCCGGGCGGGCGTGGAGACCTACTCATCCTGTGGCCACCAAGACAAGCCTGTGAGTCCCCTTCCCTATTAGAACTGCCCCTACCCGTCTGTCACTCACCTGCCTTTCTCTCGGTTCCCTCCCTGCCCCAGCGTGTGTGGGTCGAAGGAATGGACACGGACAGGGAGAGCGGTGGCCAAGGTTAGGAGGTCTGGGGGGCTGGCTGCCTCTGGGTCCCGTCTCCTTGGCTGGCTGTGTCCTCACAAAGCCCCTTCTCTGGGGGTTTCTCTTGGTGGGTCCAAATTTCCTCTTACAGGGACAGCAGTCAGGGTGGACTAGGGTCCCTGCTCACAGCCTCCCATTAACGTAGCCACCCCACTAAAGGCCCTCTCTCCAAACGTCCTGAGGTACCGGAGGTTTGGGGTAACAGTGTTTGCAATGAAATCTTCGCCCTTCGGTCTTCCCGGGAGGCTGTGTCCTGGTTCGAAACACTGGCTGGGGCTCCTTAGATCACAGCGATAGGAACTTGATTGAAGAGGGCAAACCAACATCGAAAGCTGGGGTATTGAGGTGTGTAGCCGAGCAGCGCTCTGGAGGCGGGCTGCAGGCACGGCTGCATCCAGGGGCAGGCATTGGCCTCTCTCCACTTCTCAGCTCTGCCTTTCTGTGCACCGGCTTCAGGTTCCGCGGCCCAGAAGGCCCTCGGCCGGCCGCCTGCGATTATGTTCTACCCCGAAGGATTCCAGCAAAAGTCGTGAGGCCTGAGCGAGCTGGAGTCACAGTTATTTCTGACTCACACCTGTCCTGGCATTTGTTATTCTTTCTCGATTTCTATGTTGGAAACATGGATGTGATAGCCGGTGCCAGTCCCTCGTACGTGGCTATCCCTTACGTAGAAGTGTCCCCTTGGTAAAAACTATTATCTTTTTCCACCCCCAATGTACTCTTCCCTGCAATTTAGCCATCCAGTCACTAGGGGGCGATAGGCGCTCTAGTTATAACTGCCCACTGTGAGCAGGGCTTTTTGGGGTCTGCTCAACATTATTTTCCCATTCATTGTTTTCCCATCCCGTATGCAAACACTGTGCAAGGTCTACCCAGCTTCCTCTGTGACATAGTAAAACCTGCCCACCTACGTAGGTAGAAGCCGCAGGCGGAGGCGGACTTGAGGAAGCACCGATTTTGCTGAGTGTAGACCACGAAGAAGTGATATTTCTATTCCTCCCTTGTCTTCAGAGAAAAATGATAATGGTCTCCGAGCAAGCCAATGGCAAATACAAACACGACGGGGATTAAACAGCTGCATTCGCTGCTTGTCCAAACGACACGGGATGTGTGTGTGTGTGTGTGTGAGTAGATCCTTTGAAGTAAATTTGTAAACGTTATTGACATTCAGATAACTTTAAAAGTAATTTCGACTTCAAAAATAAATATTTAATAATACTCTTTAATAATTATCTCAAGATCATTATATACTGTGTATAAATGATTTAAACATGCTACAGATGAAATAAACCTACCAATTCACGGAGAGATTAGTCACGGTGATGGGCAACAGCGACAATATTTGTCCAGTCGGGACTGTCCGCGGTTGCCATGGGTAACCATGTACTGTGTGCTCTCTCCTGTTCTTTCCAAGGACGGATTAGTCCCTCTGCCTGTAGTTAAATATTGACCTGCCTCCTCCAGGCTTGTCAACTCAGAGGTTCCCGCCCTGACTCTCAAGGGCGGCCACTTCCTCCGGCGTTGACACACATCTCTGACCTTTGTCCCCGGAGCCCCAGCTTGAGACGCGACCCTGCTTGTTCCTGCCACGTGCTGTTTCAACCCCTCCTGGCCCATAGCCTTCTCTCTGCCTTTGGCCTGGGGAAGCGGGCAGGACAGAGGGACCAGGGACATAGAAGGGCCCTGGCCGGTGTGGCTCAGTGGATAGAGCGTCGGCCTGCGGACCGAAGGGTCTGGGTTCGATTCCCATCAAGGGCACCTGCCTTGGTTGCAGGCTTCTCCCCGGCCGGGGCCCCGGTACAGGAGACAACCCATCGATGTGTTTCTCTCACATCGATGTTTCTCTGTCTTTCCTTCTCTGTTCCGCTCTCCCTAAGAATCAACGGGGAAAATGCCCCCGGGGGAGGAGTAACAAATGAGAAAAAGGAAACAGAGAAAGAGAAGGTCTCCATCATTTGGCTTTTACCCCAGGGTGGATCAGGTGGCAGGGCAGTGGA
Organism: Myotis nattereri; assembly: GCF_964212035.1. NCBI lineage: Eukaryota > Metazoa > Chordata > Mammalia > Chiroptera > Vespertilionidae > Myotis > Myotis nattereri. The sequence continues at coordinate 1,529,077 of NC_138096.1, read as the reverse complement.
GGGCATGGGGTACCCCCAGGTGGATCAGGTGGCAGGGCAGTGGAGGGCATGGGGTACCCCCAGGGTGGATCAGGTGGCAGGGCAGTGGAGGGTGTGGGGTACCCCAGGGTGGATCAGGTGGCAGGGCAGTGGAGGGCATGGGGTACCCCAGGGTGGATCAGGTGGCAGGGCAGTGGAGGGCCTGGGGGCCACGGGACGAAGGTGGCTCGCTGCCCTCAGGACAGAGCCTGCTCCGGTCTGCCTTTGGTTTGGGGTGGCGAGACCCTGAACCTGGTTTTACTCACATCCCGAATTTCCAAATAGGTTGACTATTGACAGGGCAACTGACCTGCTGGAGGAATAACACTAAAGGAAACTAATAATACTAAAGTATTATTTTAAATAATACTTCCTTCTGATTTCCCATTGTCCTTCCTCCTTAGGCCCCGGACAAGCACCTCGGCCGGCCGCCCCGGCAGGAATGGCGTGCCCGCATCCCGGGAGTGAAGCGAGGAGTCCGCCGAGGTACAGGGGGTGGGGATGAGGGACGCCTCTGCCAGGTGGTCCCATCCGGTTGTGGGAATCGAATCGCAGGGTGTTGGCGACACCCCTTTTTCAGGGGAGGTGCGTGCACGCACACAGCGTATTCCAGGCGAACCCCAGGGGGAATTCGGTGTTTCGGATGAACTCCAGGATGCGAGGGAGGACCTCCGGGATGCGAGGGCCGGGCTGCTGAGCGCAGCGTGTCCGGTGAAATGACCCCCTGCTTTGGCTCGGCACCAAGGCCGGGGTGCGGGCGTGTGGAAAGGGAAATCGTTTCTGAGTATATTTCCTCCACTGGTTTGACTTATGCCCCCTGCCCAGGAGCCCACAAAAAGCATGAGTTCAGTTGGGCTCTGTTGACCAGAGACAATCGTGATATGAACCTACACGGCTGGCTGGACTTTCTTTCCTATGGCGCAACCGGTATAAAATGTCGCATTCCCCTACATTTAAAAAAATACAGAGAATGCACTCAAAACTCCTAAGTTTCCCAGCTACTAGAAAAATAGCCAGCAACAGCCATCATTGGGCTGCTACTATTTTTTAAAATATATATCTATTTTATTATTTTTATTTTTAAAATATATTTCATTGATTTTTTTTTACAAAGAGGAAGGGAGAGGGATAGAGAGTTAGAAACATCGATGAGAGAGAAACATCCATCAGCTGCCTCCTGCACACCCCCTACCGGGGATGTGCCTGCAACCAAGGGACATGCCCTTGACTGGAATGGAACCTGGGACCCTTCAGGCCGCAGGCTGATGCTCTATCCACTGAGCCAAACTGGTTAGGGCTCTATTTTAAATAATTTAAAAAATATATTCTTATTGACTTCACAGAGGAAGGGAGAGGGAGAGAGAGAGAGAGAAACATCCATGATGAGAGAGAATCATGGATCGGCTGCCTCCTGCACGCCCCCTACCAGGGATCAAGCCCACAACCGGGGCCTGGGCCCTGACCGGGAATCGAACCGTGACCTCCTGGTTCATAGGTTGACGCTCAACCCCTGAGCCACACCGGCCGGGAGAATTGCTACTATTTTTATCTGTAACTAGACAATGCTCTAAGGACCAGAGCCAGCTCATCGGGACACGGCTCAGTCGTGTTTCTGGGATTTGGGTTCTAGCAGTTGGACGTGAGGACCCAGTCCCGGCTGATTTGTTTTCGACGGAAGCTTTCCCAGTGACCTCTGGCTTCCTAATGTCTTTCACGGGTGTTTTCAAAGCGAGAGAGAAAAAGATTTATTTTCTGACGCCGCACGGTGACCGCAGCCAGGGCCGGACAGCAGTGACCTCCCCCGGGTCGCTGGCCGTCTGCACTGGGCTTCCTCCTCTTGGCTGGGGTGAGTCCAGACATTTCGACAGCTTGACTAAGCCTCCTCGCCGCTCCCTGCCAAACCCCGCGGCTGCCAGCATCGCGCCGGGAGCTTCTAAAGGGCCCGCGGGGCCAGCTCCGTGACTGCGCCCCTTCTTGCCCTCCGTGGTGGCGAGGCTCCTTTCAAAGGGGAATTATTTCGAATATTACCTCACCGTCCTTCACTGGGAAAAAATGCTCCCGGCAAGCCTCTCTCCTTACAGGGGAGCGGCATTTATCCTGAACCAGGGCTGGGAGAGCTGAGGGATTTAAAGAAAATGGTTTGGAAAATCAACACGAACCTCCAATTTTTTTTTAAAAGAAATTATTTTATTTTTTAAGATATATTTTTATTGATTTCAGAGAGGAAGAGAGAGAGAGAGAGAGAGAGAAACAGCAACGATGAGAGAGAATCCTGGATCGGCTGCCTCCTGCACGCCCCACACTGGGGATGGAGCCCACAACCCGGGCATGTGCCCTGACCGGGAATCGAACCCCGACCTCCTGGTTCATAGGTTGGTGCTCAACCACTGAGCCACGCAGGCCGGGCTGCAGGCTTATTATTCTTTGCACGATTGCCTTTTTGACTACAGTGTGAACATCACGGGAGCGGGGACTTTGTATCTTCATTAACAGTGGTACCTTCGTTCTTTAGAACCGTGTCTAGCACATCGATGGACGCTTCTTTTTAAAAAATTAATTTTTTTATTGTCTAAAGTTTTACGTATGTCTCCTTTCCCCCCAATTAACCCCCCCCCCCCTCCGCCAGCCATTCCCACCCCGGGCAAGCCCCCACCGCCCCAGTGTCTATGTCCATTGGTGATGCTAATGGGCATGCACACAAGTCCTTTGGTTGCTCTCTAATCCTCCCCTCCCACCTCCTCTGCCATTTGTCTCTGGATCTATTTTTGTTCATCAAATTATGCTGATCATTATTATACCCCACATAGGAGTGAGAGCATGTGATACTTATCTTTCCCGACCGGCTTATTTCGCTAGCACAATGCTCTCCAGTTCCTCCACGGACACCTCTTGAGCCGCTGGAAGCCACATCTCCTCTGGAGATCTTGAATTCTTCCTCTTTCTGAAAATAAACTTCCTAAATCTTCGTTCGGCAGCCTTCGCATTTGAAATAAGTGTGAGCTGTGATCTACTCAGTCCTGCCTGGAATCCCCTGGGTAGGGAAGCCACACCAGTGCAAAGACCCCCGGGACGATAACTGTGGAATGAGGACCTCTTGCAATGCCAGGCTGGGCTCAGGCTCCTAGCTAGCCCTTTGCTTTATCTCCTAGCATTCTCTCCGCAGACTAGAGATAGGCGTCTCTGACTACCCTGCTCCCCTTTTACAAAGGGGCGCCTCCTCCCCAGAGGTGCACCACCTGGCCTCCAGGTCACACACAGTATTCAGGATCGCGGGGCTGAGATGAGAAATCCAGGTGTGGTGGGAGCCACACCGCCTCCTAGCGGTCACCTCCGCTGATGCGCGTCCAGGTGGTCAAGCCAGAAGGGGCTGGGTTGGCTGCCTTCCCAACGCGGCTTCTGGGGTGCATGTGTGTGTGTGTGATTACAATATGTGCGTGTGCGCGCGTGTAATTATAATATATGCATAACCTCCTGTGTGTGTGTGCATGGGTGTGTGTGTAATTATATAATATATGCATAACCTCCTATATGCGTGTGTGCATGTGTGTACGTAATTATATAATATATGCATAACCTCCTATGTGTGTGTGTGTAATTATGATATATGCATTACCTCCTATGTGTGTGTGTGTGTGTAATTATATTATAATATATGCATTACCTCCTGTGTGTGTGTAATTATATTATATGCATTACCTCCTGTGTGTGTGTGTGTGTAATTATAATATATGCATAACCTCCTGTGTGTGTGCATGTGTGTGTGTAATTATATAATATATGCATAACCTATGTGTGTGTGCATGCGTGTGTAATTATATTATAATATATGCATAACCTCCTATGTGTGTGTGTGTGTGTAATTATATTATAATATATGCATAACCTCCTGTGCGTGTGCATGTGTGTGTAATTATAACCTCCTGTGTGTGTGTGTAATTGTAATATATGCATTACCTCCTATGTGTGTGTGTGTAATTATATTATAATATATGCATAACCTCCTATGTGTGTGTGTGTGTGTAATTATATTATAATATATGCATAACCTCCTGTGCGTGTGCATGTGTGTGTAATTATAACCTCCTGTGTGTGTGTGTAATTGTAATATATGCATTACCTCCTATGTGTGTGTGTGTAATTATATTATAATATATGCATAACTTCCTATGTGTGTGTGTGTGTGTGTAATTATAATATATGCATAACCTCCTCCTTCATTGAGCTCGCCGGTGCAAACCAGGTTGTCCACTTTTCGGACACGTCCCAAGAGCCCCTGGCGTCCAGGCTGGGACTCACTCTCCCGCAGGTTCCCTCCGCGCACAGGTGGTTGAAACTGCCCTCGTGAGAGAGGCTGGCATCCCCACGCTGTGACCCCGAAGAAAGGGGACGTCACCCACTCGGCTCACCCCTTGCTAGTGGGGCGCGTTCACATCTAAGTGAACAACAAAAAGCAACAAGTTGTGTGGCTGGAAGTTGCCCCGAAGGAGGGGAATGGGGCGAGGGGGGCAGAACGGCGCGCCCCGCACAGCCAGGCCGGGCAGCGGCAGCGATGTGCCGGGAGGGGGGTCCCCCAGGGCGGCCTCGGCCCGGGAGTGAGGCTGCGGGGGTCCCTCCGCCACGCAAGGCGCCGAGAGTGGCGCGCGGGGACCACCCGGGAGTCTGCGCGCTGGCTGCTCGGCATGGGACTCAGGGGAGGGAGTGGGCGTGGTCAATGGCGGGGCGGGGCCAGAAGCACGGGGGCGTGGCCTCTCCGCCCCGCCCTCTCCTCGGGGATGCCGGGATGTTTACACTCCTGACAGCGGCGTCCGCGGGAGGAGGAGCGGGAGCCGCGGGAGGATGGGCCGCCGCTAGGCTCGCTCTCGGGACGCGCGGGGCCGTGCGAGGCGGGGTGGCCGCGCCTGCAGCGTCCGCGGGGGCGGCGCGGCGCGAGGTGGCGTTCGGCTCCGGGCACCGCAGCCACAGCCCCCGGCCCAGCGGGCCTTCCCGCGGCGCCTCCTGGCCGGGCCGCCCGCGCGCCCGCCCCGGGCCCCTCGCGGGCAGGAGGACGGGCGCCTCCCAACTTCCTGGTGAGTCGCTGCGGGGTCGCGGGCGCGGGGCCGGGCTGGAACGGCGAGTCGGGGCAGTTCGGGCGGCCTCCGGGCCCCGCGGCCGGCCGGGAGGTGGGGCGGGGCGCGCCGCGCTGAAGCCGGGGGTGGGGTCCCGCTCGTGGGCAGTGGAGTGGCCGGGGCTCCGCGCCCAGCACCGGCTCCGGCGGCCGAGGCCGCGGTAACTAAGAAACTGCGCGGCCTCGGCGGCGGCGGCGGCGGCAACAGGTCTTCGGTTTCAGGACCCGAGGAACTTGGGCGAAGTCCCGCCTCCTGCCGCCCGGCGCGTGCTGATTGGCCGCACCGGGTATTTATCCGTCGCTGATTGGTGGGGCCCAGCTGTCAGGATTCGGCCACCACCAGACTTGGCGGAGCGAAGTTCGGTGGCGAAGGGGGAGGAGGAAGGTGGTCTCCGGTGGCTGGGGAGGCGCGGGGAGGACCGCCGGCCGGTTGGACGGTGAGCTTTCGCGGGACGCCGTTAGGGCGAAGAACGGCAGGGAGGGATGGAGGGATGGCAAGGCCCTAGCGCGCACTGGGGGGTGGGGGTGGGGAGGGGGGAGAGACGATGGCAGCGGAAAAGAAAGACATCGAACTTCGAGGCCAAAGCCAGAGAGACGAAGGGGAGCCCGAAGGAAAGAGGAGGGAGGTGGGGGGGGACCACGTTTCCTGGGACAGGGTCGGGCAGCGAGCGCGACCCAGAAGATGCTACCGGCGGTGGCCCCTGTGCGCCATAGGCCTCGGCCAGGAGGTACCCCAACCGATGGAGCGGCCATCGCGCAGCTGTAGCCCTGGACAGGGGTCAGGAGGAAGGACTGACTTATTCTGCAGCAGGACATGCCCCCGTCCAACGCGTCGCACGAATGAAATGCTTTTCTTGCTCCTTGGAGACTAGGGATCCCAAGAATGCGGTGGGAGACGTCAGACGCCCGCGTTCCGGGAGCACCGAGCACCCGTCGTGATGACAGCCCCGGTGGGTTCTCGTCCCCCCTCCGAGGAGTTTTGCGTTTCAGGGAGCGTGCGCCCTCCCTGCAGGCGACAGCGGGGTTGCGCCGGGCGGCCTTTTGCAGAACCGCAGACAGAAAGTGTGTCGACGCGTCGGTGCGGGGGCTTGAGCGGCCGTGCGCCGGTCGGAGGGGAGGGCGAGCGGGCGCCCTAGGACTTGCACCCAGAAAAAGTGTGTGTGGCACGTTTGGGGCGACCCGACTGTCACCGACCCCGGTGCGTCCCCAGCGAGAGGGGCAAGTGAGCCCTGCGATGCGCTGTGGCAACTCTCGCCGGATGGGCGCTCGGGATTCTGGGCCGGAACAGCTAGCGGAGGCCAGTGCACGGGGGACGGTGAACGTAGCCCGTAGCCGTTTCGTTTCCCGGGGAAGGAGTCCGCTCCGCAGCGGGTTCACTGCGAAAACCGCAGCATCCTCTGCTGGTCCGGCCTGGGAGCGGGCTGGGCCGGGGAGGGGGGGCGGGGGGGCGGGGGGGGCCTGGAAACTTCGCTCCCGGGAGGAGTCAAAGGGCAGAAAGCAGGTGGGGACGGTGGGAGACGAGCTGTGGAAATAAAAGGGCGAAGGACCCCCTTGTGAGGGCTGTTGGCCAGAGACTCCGGCTCGGGGAGCCTGGGCGCCCCGGGAGGTGCGGGCCTGAGATGCCGCCCGGCAGCGCGACGCCCCGCCCCCGGGGCACTGACGGCCCCCGCAGCCAATGAGCGGCGAGGACAGCGTGGTTCCCGCTCGGGGCGGGACTTCCGGCCCCGGCGGGGGCGGGAGGGGCGGGACCTCCAGTGGAGGGAAGTGCTGGGCGCCGGGATGCGGGGCGCACGTGTAGGTGACGGCGGGGAGGCTCCGCTGTCCTCGCCCCTCATACGTGTCCGGCCCCCCAGCTCCCGCTGCGACGGAAACCGGAGGGTCGGCGGGAGACCGAGCCGGTCGGCAGCCTGAATTTGGCCGCGGCGACTGGTCGGGGTTTGCCCTGACGTTACCCCAAATGTCGGAACCCAAGTCCTTAGGCGATTCCTACAGCAGCGACCCCCTCTCTCACGTTCAGAGGGGATTTCCGGCCGGAGCAGGAGGGGGGGCAGATTGCTTTGTTCATTTAAAACGGAGTCTTTTATAAAGGACCCTCCCCCACTTCCCATTCAACCAACCGACCAATCAACAAAAAAGACCACTGTGCTGGGGGGGGGGGGGGTGTGTGTCCCTCCGTCCGTCCTGCACTCGGGGCGCACGCCATCGTCCTCTCCATCTGACCGCCGCCCGGCTTACCATCTCCTTCCAGAAGCTGCATGAGCCCATGTTTTCTCCTGGCTGAGTCTCTCCATTTGTCGGGACCCTGGTTTTCTCCGCTGGGAGAGGTCTGCTTCGGGGAGCAGAGGAGCGCCTCCCTGTCAAGTGCGCGGTCCCCGCGGGGTGCCCGGTTCTCTCTCCTGAGGACCCTGGGCCCTGGGGACCCCCGCTGCCCCTGCTTCCGCTTTGCTCTGTGATTCCCATATTCGTGATGCCCTGGGTTCCCGGTCCGAGTTGGTGTGTTTATGGCTTTGAGAGGCCGTTGCCCTTCGCTGCTGGGGTAGGAGAGGGCCACGGAGGCTTGGGGGTGATAGGATGGACAGCAGGACACGGGAGTTGCAGAAGACCCCGAAATCCCGATTGCGAAATGGCAAAATTAAAATTTCCTTCTTAGTCTGCTCCTATTATTATTTTTTAATTGTTAAAATATTTTCCTCATTCTCCTATTGATAACAAGGCCCCTAGCCTCTATTATATTGTGGTTAGGAAAATGGAATAGATATGCTTATATTAAGCTTCTACCACGGAAGGCATTGCGAAGCTTCCATTGCCTTTCCTGTCTGCCTGCCCGACCTGCAGTCAAATAATGCGGGATGTTTGCATGTCACACAGACACCCGGGGGCATGTCCTTATTCCAAACAGTGTATTTCCAGGCATGGTTTGTTATTCAACAAGTAGAGGTAAACGGAAAGATACTCATTATACACGAAGAGTGCTTACCGACGGGTTAATTTTGTGGGAAAGAACTCATGTTTTATTCTCAGTTTCTAATAGCAACGTACAAGTTCGCTTCTTTTGTGTTCTTTCTAGTCTTTGGTGTTAAACTAGTGTGGTGGCCAGTGTTTCCATTCAGGGTAGTAGGTGGGCAGGTGGAATATTCAGCGAGAACTGGCATTTCTGTTTACTTAACGTTTCCGTGTAGACCTAAAACAAAGTTTTAATGAAGTTTGTACATTCAGTGAGTATTTTGATTGTTGATGGCATGTTGTTTTAGCTTCACTTTGTTGTTCGATGACCTAGAGAGTCTGAACCACCTCTGATGATAAGGAGTTGTGTCTTGTTAGCAGTTCTCCCACTGCTCTGAATCATTCTCTGTGGAGTAGGGAGTTATGACGTGATGTTTGATGGTTGGCAGGGAGTCTGAGCCTGCAGAGTTGCCCCAAACCAGGCCACCAAGGGAGTGCTGTGCGTTCTGTGATCCGGGAGCCATCAGCCGGGACCGCGCAGCCAGGCCCTGGACACAGCCCTGGCAGGGAAGGGGCAGCTATTTTGGGGGCCCCAGACCCGGCCCTTGACTGCTGTGGCCCAGGAAGTGGATGCTGGGGCCCTGGCTCTGAACACCCAGAAGGCTGTCAGATCCGGGCTTGACAGGTACGCGGTTGGGAAGCAGGCACTCGGTGGTTTTCGTGTGCAGGTCCGGGAGCCACTGGTCTGCGATAGGCCACACGGGGATGCCACCGGCCTTTTAAAGGAAGATCTCTCATTGACAACGATGGATTGATGGATAGAGTCCGTTCCTGCTGCCGCCACGATGTCTGGCCGGGAGAGCGCACGCAGCTTCGTGGTGGTTCAGGCCCGAGAGTCCGCCTCTGCTGGCCGTTGTAGCCAGCGCCTCAGCTCAGATGCCGCTGGGCACTTGCTCTTTAAATCATTACTGTAACTCAGTCAGAATCAAGTCGATACAGAAGTACAGCTATTTTATAAATAACACTGAGTAATAACAGAAGAGAAAATCCCACTTCGCAGTGGAAGTAACAGCGCATCTGAGTGTGCGTTTCTGTTCCGTCCCAGCCAGGGGTGCCCACCGCAGTGGGTGCTGCTCTCACCTTTTGGCGTCTCTGCAGTGTCTCAGCTGGGCGTGAAGGCTGCCGCTTCCCGTGCCCCGGGGGGTGCAGTCCCACCCCAGGGCTGCCTGCAGCTCTGGCTCCGGCCGGAGGCACCCGCTTTCCATCCTGCCTACCTGGCCGCGTGGACGGCGTTCAAGAATGTCAGGATGAGTAACCGGTTCCTTTTTCCATGACCGGCTTCTTTCCACTGATAACAGGCGGCGGCCCTCGGCCCCTCCATCCGCCCTCCTGTCAGGAGCCCAGACAGGCCTTCGCCTGCCAGCCGGGCGCCCTGTGCCAAGAAGCTGCCCGGCTGCTTCCGATGCCAGCGTTCATTTGCTCACCTTTCTCAGTGATTGGGAGATTTGCTGGTGACCATTCCTAGGCCCACCTTAACACGGAATGTATTAGGATGAGGCACTTGGAAAAGAAGGTCTCCAAGTCCTGGGTTAAGTCCAGGCTCATCTCTATGTCTTTTCCCAGCCAAGCCCAGGTCTGAGGCTCAAGGAGCTGAGCTCATCCTTGGGACTGGGTCTGAGGGCGTGTCTGGCCTGGGAGGGGCGTGGCCGGTGGGAAGAGTGGCAGCTGGGCAGCAGATGGGCACGGTGTTGAGTGGGGCCGCTGGGACCCCTGCCTCCACGTGGGGTCCCTGATGCAGCTGTTTTGTTCTTGCGTGGGGTAGTCATCGCCCCACGGAGATGCGGAGGTCCATTTTCTCCCTGTGAGCGCTGATGGCACAGCGTCGGGTTCAAGCGAGTTTCACGTCAAGGTCGGCTTCTGTGAACTTGGGAGACAGGAGAGCCTGGACGCAGGATGTGGAGCCTTTGGTCACGGGAGGCTTCCCGCAGCCGTGAGATGGATGCGGCTGTGATCCCGCTCACTGCGTTCCTCTTTGCCCACTGGTCCTGTGATCCCCCACATCACAGGTTGAAGAAGAAATCCGGGGGTTGGTAGTAGTTGAAAGTAAGGAAACAGTCTGCACGAAAATCTCACTTTGTGCTTCTAGCCATAGTTTGGTTTTCGTGAATTGCAGGACGTGGGAGGCACCAGGCTGTGCCATGCTGCCTGGCTGGCCTGGAACCTGACCCTGACCCTGACCCACCTTTCCAGGCCATTCCCTTGTACTCCCCTCTGCTTACTCACCGCTGACCACTTTCCATTGCTTGATAAGTGCGCTTCCCTTTCTGGCTTCCCTGGCTCATCTGTATGCGTTTTAATGCCTGCTTTCTGCGCCTCAGCTCTTGCCTCTCGAGGGAAACAATCTTCATCCTTGAAGGCTCGGTGGCACGGGGGGTGCCCGGACGGCTCTCTGGCCTCCAGCTCCATCGCCTCTGCCCACAGTTGCGCTCGTCTCAGCTTCCTTCCTGGAGCATGAGCCTCTGGAAGGTGTGACTCACGCCCTGAGCCTCGCTGTGTTTCCTCACGGCCATTCTTGTCAGAACTGGCAACCAGGGGTGGCCGTGCCTGCAGCCCAGTGACGGCATGGGCAGAGGGCCTGGCGTTGGAGGAAGTGCGCGTGGTCACCGAGGCCGGAGAGGGATGACCAGGGTCAGTGCCGGCGGTGAGGAGCAGGGCTGAGGAAGAATGTGCCACTCCTGAAGGGCTGTCGGCAGGAGCGGGTCTCAGTCAGATTTGCACGTTAGGTAGGTGGTTCCGGCGAGAGCATGGGGGAGGAATTCAGTGACCAAAGGCAGGAGGAGCAGGATAAGCAGAGAGAGGATTGGGAGGTGGACTAACAATGGGGACTTTTGTGGAGGTGAGGGGTGGCCTGGGAACTCCCTGGGTGACAGGTGGCAATGCCACGCCCCGGGAAAGGGTGCAGAGGGGCTCTGAGGTGTTCAAGATGCCGGACCTCGCGAAGCGGGTGGTGGGTGGTCCTGGAGCCCCCGGCTCATAAAGCCTCAGCGTCAGGAGGCAGGTGTGCAGGAGGCAGGCGGGCAAGAGGCAGGCGTGCAGGAGGCAGGTGTGCACGGGAGGCAGGTGTGTGTGGGAGGCAGGTGTGTGTGGGAGGCAGGTGTGTGTGGGAGGCAGGTGTGTGTGGGAGGCAGGTGTGCAGGAGGCAGGTGTGCAGGAGGCAGGCGTGCGCAGGAGGCAGGTGTGCCAGCTGCAGACACATGAGCATTGATTTACATAACTAAGGGACTGGCCATATAACAGAACTCGAGCAAGAGAATCAGCAGAATTGCTCATTGATCGTAGGGCAAAAGGTGTATTTTGTGTGGAAATGAAAGCAGGTAAAACATTTCCTCTGAAACCTGCTCTTTCTAGTGGGGTTCCCGTTGCTGCTGGTTTATTTCAAGCAGGTACTGGATTAAGCAGTGACAGCTGCATGCACAGTTCTTCACCAGCAGCTGACAAAAGCCAGTCGCCGGAGCTGGTGCGTCACCAGGGCACTGAAGGCTCTCTCCAGGGTCACGGCATCCGGGAGCAGCGGGACAGCGGCCTCCCCCTGCACGCACAGCCAAAGCCCTGCTCTCGTGTGATGGACGTGGAGTGGAGTTTCCGGTTGTTAAGGGTTTGGGAGCTCGTGCCCCCTGGGCGCCCTTTAAAAAGCCCCTTGAAGATGTGCTGCAGCGAAAAGCCGGGCTGGGGAAGGGACGTGTTTGTGCAGAAGCAGCGGGACCGGCATTGAGACGGGCTCAGCGGAGAAGCGGGCCGCACAGGGGCCGACGCGCCTGGAAACAGCCAGAGGCCGGAATAACTCGGCAGGATCGGCCGTGGGATCACCCTGGCATCCAGCTGCCGGCTCTGTGCCTTCAACCTATACCGGGACGGGGTCAGCTATTCCTGAACAAAACGGGGTTCCGGGCCCCCCGGGCCGGAGGGCTGTCCGGGGAAGAGGCTCCTGGTGGCCAAAGGGCTCCTGCAGGAAGTCGGGTTTGGGACGGGGCTGCTCTGACCTCGCAGGATGTGGGCATCTCTGAGCCGCGCACACGTCCTGTGGTCGCGAGACGCCTAGGCCCACGAAACCAAAGCCGGGCCGGCCGCTTCACGGGCCGGGGTCCGCGGGTGCACACGCCGGCTTCTGCCTTTCCTAGAATCATCCCATCCCATTCCAGGAACCGCCCATTTCCTGGAAGAGGCGCAGTCACACGGCTTGGCATGTGTGTGCCTGTGTGTGAACACATACAAACAGGCTGATCTGCAGACTTCCGAAAACCCGAGCTCCGGGCTTGTCTCCGGTACAGTCCTGGGTCTCATCCGTCACCTGGAAACGACTCCCACTCGCCCACGGGGCGTCCTGAGAAGATTCTGGAGAGACTTGAAGTGTGTGAAGCCCGTTGCTGGCGTTTCGCTGGAAGAGTTCATAGAAACATGGGATTTGGAAACCCTGGGAGTCAAGGCCACGGGGGCACCTGCAGGCCCCCCCCCCCCCTTTCTTTTGGGCTGTAATTTAACGTTAAGCCTGCAGTTCTAACTGATACTGACAAGCCTGGGGACGCTGCTCACATTTCGCTCATGAAAGTGATTGGTCAGGTTCCCCCGAAGCTCCCGGTGGGACATGGTTGGCCCTTTGCTGGGGGACGGCAGGCTCCCTCGCTTCCCAGGGGGGAGCAGACGGCACCCAGCTGGAGTGATGGCGTCAGGGCCAGAGTTCATCGTTCGCATTGTTACTTAGCGCTCTGCCCCCTTTGGCCCAGGCCCCCCCGCCCCCCGATAATTATGACCTGAAACAACTTCTGATAATTATGATCCTTTAGTGTGGCTTTGCTCATTGAACTGAAGAGTCACAGTGAGAGCCCAGATGGAGTCGTTGCCATAGGAGGGCAGCGCTTTTTTCTTTGAGAGAGTGATTCTTCAGGTTTCTTACGTACATGACGTTCGTGGAGCCATTTACTAAAAATAAAAGTGTGAATAAGTAACGGCTGTCACTCCCACGGTTTCCGTGTGGGCGTGTGGAGGGGAAGGTGTGTGAGCGGCCTCCGTGCCACCGCCCCCGGCGGACTGCGTTTCTCGTGGGAGAGAAGCGTGTTCTGCGTGGGCCAGCCCGCAGGGGCAGGCACGTGACGGCACGGAGAGTCACCTTGTTGCCTAGTTTTCCCATGAACTGTAAACATGGTAGTTCCGTGCTACGTGGATGCGATAAATCATGATGAATCGGAATCTTGGGCATCGCAGCCTCTTTAACTAGCTCAGAGCACCACCCACCAAGAGGCCTCAGCTTTGCTTCTGGGTGAGGCCAGCGGTGGACGCGGTGTCGTTCTGAGCAGACCAGGCCTCGTGTCCCTGCAGTGCGGGTCCCACAGTAACCGGTCCTGGCCGGCTTGCAGGGTGCGCTCCCCCGGGCCGTCCAGGGGGTCCGGCAGGGCTGGGTCATGCGTGATCGCTGGTGGGTCGTCGCTATGGCAACTGCACTGGAGCACCCGCCTCCCAGCTTGGAGCCGCTCCCGGAGCCAGCATGCCAGCAAACCCTGAGTTTATGCAGCGTGACTTCCCTGTGCACTTATTTCAGAGGAAGTGGGTGGGCCCTGAGTGGACTGTGAGACTGGAAGGGACGCTGGAGACCAGGCAGTCGGTACCTCGTTCGCTGTTTGGGGAGCCTGGGGCTCAGAGCATTGTCGGTCGTTCTAAGGAGAATTCTGGGTAAAAGCGGGTGAAGGCTTGGATCCCTGCTCCTGTTCCACTGCTCCCCCCTAAATTATTTGTCCGTGAGACTCTCCTCTGAAACGTAACCTGCTGGGGCTGGATCCGGTCTCAGCCTTCCCAACAGAAGAAAGGGCTTCTGGAAAATTCCACGTGGAGGGTGGACGAATCCACAGGGTGGATTTACAGTCCACTTGAACACTTAGCCGCTTAAAGCCGGTCAGCCAGCCCCTCAACATGGCACGCGAGGGTCAGTGCTTGAGCTGAGGGAGAGGCCTCGTCAAACTCGCTAAATGATGAAAAGCAGTGGGTAGGACACTGAGTTTTGTTCTAATACAAAAGAACGGTAAAAAAGACAATTTTAAAATGCCTTTATACGTTTGACACTCGCAAACTAAGCGTGGGCAGGTGCTCTTCAGGGTGGCCTCTGTGATGGGAATAAGAGTGAAGCAGTGAGAAGATGGGCAGTAGGGAAAGGCTAGCGGCGCGTCAGTCAGCTCTGAGCACTGGCTGGAATGAACTGTTTGACCGACACTAACTCCAGGGGAGTTGGAGCCGCGTGGGCTGATGGTCAGCTTTCGGCAGGAGGGGTTCTCGGGCATGCACCGCGATGGGCTCACCATCCTGGGTTTTTCCCTGGTTAAAGTTTCATCGTATATTAAATACGTAGGTCTCTTCAGCCCCTGCTCCTCAGTGGACAAGGGTGTGTGTGTGTGTGTGTGTGTGGGGAGAGAGAGAGAGAGAGAGAGAGAGAGAGAGAGAGATTGGTTTGAGAGTATGCCTGCTCTCTCATTACTGCCCAAGGTTATGGTCATGAATTAAGACTTGAGGTTAGTGTTGTGGTTGGTGTTCTTGCTGCCCGGCCGGCCTGTGACTTTAAAGCGCCAGTAAAATGAAACCCAGTTGATACTCAAGTTATTCATCGAGCCTGTGAGGCACCTGGTGGGAAGCCTTGCTGATGTGCGGGCGGCCCGGGATCTCCGCAGCCTGTGGGTCGGACTGTGTGCCTTGCAGCACAGGAAGGCCTGGTGCCCAGCGCGCGGTGCTGCGGGGCACAGGAGGGCACGCCTGGCGGCCGTGGCTGCAGGGCGTCTGTGCTGGCCCAGGGCAAGCACGGGGCCAGGGGAACTAGGATTTCTGAAGCGCAGAGACGGCCGGTTTGGCAAAAAGAGTGGGACATGAGGCTCTGAGTCACTCCCCGTAGCTGCCCAGTGGCCTGTGTGGAAGGCAGCTCCGCCTGAGCAGCCACCGCAGAGCTGGGGCAGCCTGAAACCCGAGCCGCTTCCGGGCTGGCGTGGCCGCGAGCCTGGCCGTGGTCTGGACACTCCTCACCAGGCGATGAGCTCCCTGATGCCAGGCCCTTCGCTGTCATCCCTTCCTCCCGGGCCTGCCCACTTCAGAGAAGGACTCAGTGCGTTTCTGTGGCGTGAACCGGGCCTGCGGTTCCAGGCCGAGGAATTTGGACTTGACCCTGAGCCAGAGCACTGAAGGTCACCTTCCAGGGCTAGTTCCCGAGGAGCACTTCCTAGTAAGGCGGGTGGGAGACGTACACTCTGCTCAGAGCCCCGGAATCGGGAGCTCTTAGTTCAGCAAAGGCTGTGATAACGGGGACCCTGGGGCACTGGAGCGCGCACTGCGCACCGAGCCGGCGTTTCCTGTGCGGACCGGTCACTGCAGCCACGCCAGGCCCCGCTGCTGGCGCAGTTTGACTGGACCTGAAAAGTCAGAGGTGCTGCGGCCAGGCTGTTTCCAAACCAGAAATAACTCCGCGGCCTCAGCGCCCGAGCCCACACTCCTCTGGCTGGGGCATCCGTCATCACGCGAGGCAGGAGGCTGGCTGCTGCGGGAGGTGCTGTCAGGGGAGGAATCGTGGCGGCTGTGTTGGCAGGGAGGATGGAGAGGGCTGCTGGGCCGTGTGGGCGCTCACTGGCAGGGGGCAGGCTAGGGCCTCGCAGGCTTTGTGCACAGCCAGCGGGCGCTGGGGCTCCCTGGCCTTCCTCCCTTTCCCACTGACGCTCTCAGTGGGGCTGCTGCGCCTGCTGAACCCCCGGGCCAGGAGGGCTGGGGCCAGGCAGGGAGATGGGAAGAGAAGCAACCACTGCTGGGCCCTGGCTGTGTGCTCGGTTGCTATGGTCCCAGGCACCGAAAGGGTGCCTGTTAGATGCCCAGTCCGGGCACATGGCTGGTCGCAGGTTCCATCCCTGGTAAGGGGCTTGCAGGAGGCAGCCGGTCAATCTCTCTCTCTCTCTTTCTCTCCCCCCCACCCCCTATAATGGGCTTCATTTTCCAGTGAAATATGGCATCACCTCCTTTCAGCCTGCAGTGAGCCATTGATTTTAGACCCATTCTTGTTCATTGACTAGCCAGGGGAAGGTAATGTCTACTTTCCTACAGAGTTGAAAGGTTCATACGCTTCTCAGTTTCTCATGATCGCTGTTGGGAACGCTAGCTCTTCCTCCCTCCTCCCTGATGACTTGGCAGAAATACAAATCCAGTCGCAGATGCGACATGCAGGCTTTGGGGATGACCTCGTCGGAGCAGCGAGAGAGTGAGTGAGGAGATGAGGAGAGACCTCAGGGAGGGGTGGGGGCTCAGGACGAGCGGGCCACTTCCATCTTACTTCTGGTTGGACCGTGTGACCTGTTCCACACGCGCCCCTCCCGGAGTGGAGTCGAGTTCTTCTGCAGTCCTATTCCTAGCTTCCTACTCACGGGAGGCGAGCACTTGTGTCCGTGTTTACAGGGGCTTTGTCTGTCGTTGCCAAGCTGGAGCCCATGGCAGTGAACTTCAGGTGGAGGGTGGGCGACACGCGGGGACGTCCACACAGCTCAGTCCATCGTGTCTCCTCGTGGTCACTCGGGGTTTGCGAGTTGGGCAGGAACGTCCGAGGGTTTTCTTCCTCCTGCATCGTATGTCGAGGCACCTGGTGTCTCTCTAACTTGGTCTGTGGCTCGGGAGCGCTGCCAAGTTCTCTGCTTTCAGATCACCTTCTGCCTTGGGAACTGGTGAGGAGTGTGTGTGCGTGGGAGGGGGAGATGCTGTGGGAGACGGTACATAGCTTTCCCCACTCGTCTGCTCCACCGTGATTCTTGCCTTGAAGACTGGCAATAGTGACTTTTTAAACGCGCCCCTCCTCCTTTATAGGGGACCTTATCTTGGAAGGAGCCGCGTCCCCCTCGCCCACCGTGTGTTAGTGCCTGTCTGCGCCTCACGGGCCGTGTGAGGCGGTGGCTTACGGCGACGCTGGAACGGCCCCAGAGGTGGCGGCGCCCGTGCAGCTGGCGTGTCCCTGCAGCCGGTCCGCACTGCCCTTGACACACGCCTGCATGTCGGGGGCTCGGTGTGCACTCCCAGCCCCGGCCGCTCAGCAGTCACTTTCCAGGGAGCCCTGGCTCCTGGAGGGAGAACCGGGGAGGGAGAAGGGCGCTTGGAAACCACGCTCGGGCACCCATTAGCTTCCTGCTTTTCACTGGAAGCGCTGAGCTCCCGGGACATCCGTCATCCTCTCAAAGCCCGATGTTATCTCCCGGGACTGACTCACAAGGACTCGGAAACCTGTGAATGAACTGTTGATGCCCCGCCTCTGCCAGTGGCCTTTGTCCTGCTGTGATGGAAACCTGGGTGACTCAGTGGTTGAATAGACCCGAGTGAGGTCAGAAGCCGTCCTGCCCAGGGGGGGTTTGGGCCAAGAAACACACTGGGCTCTGGATGTGAGGGTTTAGACTCTGCCGAGTCCCAGCCCCCTCAGTTTCCACGGCGCCCTTCTCAGCGGCGAGGTGTCGGGCGCACAGAGTTATAAGCCGGCGACTTCCTTTCGGGCGAGAACAGCGTTGCTGTTTTCCTGCGGCCCAGGCTCTGCACTGTTATTCGTCCGTTGTGGCTGTTTTGATCAATGAAATGGAACTTACTAGTATTTCCTCATAGACTGCGTAGATGTTACTTATAACTGGACGCTTTGTGACTCGCCTTGCGACGGAAGGGCCCCTTCATTTAAAGAAAAGGAAACCACTTCGTAACTTTGAGCTTCAACTCTTCAGAGTTCTGAAAACTCAAGGAAAGAAAGACTTCTCCAACTGTTCATCCGAAATCTCGCTTCAGACTGGCTTGTGCACAGTGTCAAGTTTAAGATTTCACATTGTGTCGAGATCGGTTATAGAGAAACTGGATAGCAGGATGGAATCGTCAATGTATGTGTGAAAGCAGGAAGTACTTTGAAATGAATGGAATTTATACATACCCTTGGTTAGTCAAATCGCAGTTACTCTAAGCTTAGTTAGAAGTTGAATTTAAAAGATTTTAAGCTCTATGTCTTTATTATTAATTTTTGTTATATAAGGAGGGAGATATCTTCCTTTAGCTAAGCATTCTTTAATATTAATTATAATTTTAAAATGTTTCCTATGTAGTGACTAGTTTTATAGTTAGCCCCCTCGGCCCCCCAACACACACACTCCTGTGAGGACTGGCCTTTCAGTTGAGGCCTGACTGCCACTGTAGGCCTTGTCGTTGGACATACAGGACCTGGGTGGCCGGTGATAGAATATGACGCCGGGGGGAGTGTCGGGGAAGGGCATGTCAGGCATGAGTGCGATCGCAGGATCTTCCTGAATTTTCTTCCCGTTGTGGAGAGGGGCCCATGAGGCCTGAGGGAGGAGAGATAATCTCACCTTGTCTGCCAGGGTCTGCTGAGTACGTGACCGGGGACGGTGACGCTTGGTGGTGGGTAGACAGAACTTGTGCTAAGCAACTGGCAGATGTGAGGGTGTGGCTATCGTAATGGGTTCCTTTTTGAAAACAATATATTTTATTGATGTCAGAGAGGAAGGGAGAGAGAGACAGAAACATCAATGATGAGAGAGAATCATGGATCAGCTGCCTCCTGCACGCCCCACACTGGGGATCAAGCCCATGACCTGGGCATGTGCCCTGACCGGGAATGGAACCGTGACCTCCTGGTTCACAGGTTGATGCTTGACCACTGAGCCACACCAGCCGGGCTTAATGGCTCCTTTTGCAGCGTTGGGTCGGCCTCTGATGTTGCTGATGAGCACGGTGAGTGGTGATGTCCGCACTGACATCTCGTCTTTGCCTTCGCAGAGCTCTGACGGTCCTCTTCCTTCGGACAATGGATGAGCAGTCGCAAGGCCTGCAGGGGCCGCCTGTCCCCCAGTTCCAGCCCCAGGTAAGGGCCTCACGACGAGCACCCCTCTGTCCTTAAGACGCGCACTGACAGGTCCTTGAGGAACTGAAGCGGCCCGTCGCTAACGAGGAATGGCCGGGTGTTGTCAGCATTGTGTGCATTTTCCTGGCCGGCGAATACTTAGTTCTCAGGGACAAACATGGAGGAAGGTCGCAGCGCTGGTTTTTACCGTCTCCCTGCCTCGGCGGCTTGGCCACTGCGCCTCCATCTGCTCCGGCTCCTGAGGCCTGGCCAGCCTTCAGAGAGCACCTCCCCCGCGTCTGTCCGTGGGGAGCACCCCCTTCCCACTGTGACCTCTCTTCTTGGACCCTGACGGCACCTTCTCTGTGTCTCTCCTGGCGTTGCCGGCGCCTGCGTGTCGTGGCCTGTGGGCGTGTTCCCGTCCCTCCTGTTGGGTGGAGAAGGGTCCTCGTTCCCCCGACCTCGCGTGGAGCAGGGGCTGCGTGGACGGGCCCGGGAGCTGGTGAGGAAGGCCTGGCCGCGCTGGCGGGGGCACAGGGGCCTTCCTCTGTGTTGGATGAAAAGCCGCTGGTCATGGTTAATGGCACCCTGTCCTCACTGGGCGGAATCGCCAGCACTTTGTGTCTAGGAACAGGTTACTTTTCAGATATTCCGGGAGATTTCAGGGAGATAACTGCAACGGGAAGAAGCGTGGTTAGGTGACGTCGTTAGCACACGTGGCGCTGGTGTGTGCAGGTGTGCGCTGTGGCGCTGGTGTGTGCAGGTGTGCGCTGTTGCTCTCTGGTTCACAGGGAGGTTTGTAGAAAACACGTGGCAGAGCTGTGCCAGATTCGGTCACAGGACATTCTAACTGGAGGTGAGTCATGTCTCTTTCAAGATCATAGAATGAGTTTTATTGGCATAAAATGGAAGGGCATTTTGTTACTTTTAAATTCTGTTAACATTTAACAACATTAGTGTCAAATAGAAAGCAATTTGTTAGTTTGCTAAACGGTAATATGAAAACCACCCGTTAGAGACGATGGCAGTAACAACGAAAACCTTATTAATGATGCTAAACATAATGAGCGCTGGCTGGTGTCTTCGATCATTGATAACAGTCCCTCTGGGACTTCCCGGGACAGGAGGTTCTCCCTGGGGAGCCCGCGGAGTCCACGCTGCGACTCGGTTAATTTCCCCAGAGAGCCATCATCATCATGTTACCCCGAATCACCCATTGCTTAGTGAACGTCTTCGCTTCCAATTGTGAGCAAATTAATTAATTGAGTCCTAGCGATCAGCAGTTGTTCCGAGAGGCTGCGCCTGGGAGGCAGCCGGGGTGCGGCCGAGTGGGTTTTATTTGAGAGAGAACGCACGCTGTGCAGGAGGCGGCGAGCGGACCGCCAGGTACCAGTTGATCCCACTGAGTTAGCAGACCTGGTGTCGTGTGATTCGCTCGGAGAACGCGGACACTCGGGGGCTGGTTGCTGATTGTCCTGCGCAATTTTGAATAGTTGTCTCGTCTCTGAGATTTCAGGATGCTTTTCCAATATGACCTGTTCGTATGTGGATGCAGATCTCTTGAGATTAAACATAATAATTTACCCCCGAAATGGAACAGAAATGCTCCCCAAATCAGTTCCCTTGAGGTTAGGAGTTGTAGGGGTCTCAGGTCCTCAAGAAATAAAATCACATGTAAAACAACATATCGGCCGCGTGGTCCCTGCGCATTGGTTATGGTTTGAGACTTCTTCCGAAAAGGAACCCGTTTGAAAGTTGCCATGTGGGGGATGGTCTCTGTGCAGTGAGTTAGGAGACACTGGGCCAGACCAGCCCTGGCTCAGGGGCAGGCATGTCCGACCCCCGGGGCCTGGGCGTGGGGCCAGGTGTCCTCTCGTGCCTGGATCTTAACTCCTCAGCCCGTTCCAGCCAGGCGCCCACTTGCCATCCACGTGGCTTCATGTGGGATGCTCGCCCCTCCCCCATGAGCATGAGAGGCTTTGGCGGAATAACCCTGGTTAGATGCCCTGCGTTGGCTCCCTGAGTCAGGAGCTGGTCCGCAGGGAAGCAGGGTCTCCCGCTGGAGGCAGAGCCCCGGCCGGGGATCCTTAGGCCTCCTGGTCCGTGGGCTGTTGGCATAGGGCAGTGATGGTGAACCTATGACACGTGTGTCAGAGGTGACACGCAAACTCATTTTTTTGGTTGTTTTATCTTTGTTAAATGGCATTTAAATATATGAAATTAATATCAAAAATATAAGTCTTTGTTTTACTATGGTTGCAAAGATAAAAAAATTCTATATGTGACACGGCACCAGAGTTAAGTTAGGATTTTTCAAAATGCTGACACGCCCAGCTCAAAAGGTTCGCCATCCCTGGCTTAGGGAGAGGGGAGCAGGTGGAGGCAGACCCTTCGGGGCCCAGAGGGAGGGCCCTTGGGAAGGTGGAGGTGGCAGCTAAGCACTGTGACCTTGAAGCCAGAGGACCCGGAGGAGTCATGTACAGCACGAGGGCCGGGGGGAGGGCACAGCCGTAACGGGTGCTGAGCCTGTCACTGGCCTGGCTGCTTGCATGCACCACCCACTTGACAGCCCCGGGAGCCTCCCGCTCACAGAAGTGGGGAGCAGCTCCGAGGGTCCTGGGCGTCAGAGCTGGTCTCTGATCCCCCCATTCCAGCGCCCGGGCCTTGTCTCAGGTGGTGGGGACTCCATGGAGCTGTTTTATTCCCAGGATAACTCCATGCTACACCACACAGTGGAGGGTTGGACATCATGCAAAGGAGAGACCATGGCTTTTCTAAAAATAATTCTTCCTCGCGTGGCCTCCCCGGCGACACCAGCTTTTGTTTGAGGACGGACAGCGCTGCCTGCAGTGGGCAAGCCCGCCCAGTGACGTGGGCGCTGGGGACGGTCGGGGTTCACGACCGGGTGCGGGGTCACCTGGAGGAGCCTCCTGACAGCCTGTGCTATGCAGACTGCAGGGCGGTGGGACTGTGCCAGCCCCGTCTGCGCTGGAGACAGGACGGGGCGAGGAGAGGGCTGTCATTCAGCCCCGCTGCTCTTGGAAGAGGGGCCGAGGGGGAGGCGCCGCAAATGGGCTGTGAAGTTGACCCGCGGCCCCTGCCCAGCAGATGACGTGTAATGAAGTGTCTAATGCTCAGGCCGCTCAGCCTGATCCTGGGTGGCAGCCCGTCCCTCAGCTGCCAAGCTCGCCCCCTCCGGCCTCGCTGCCACCCCGGCCGGCCGCCGCGGCTTAATAAGCCCAGACAGTGTGCGATCTGACATGCAAATGTAGGTCATTGCATATGTAAATGCGTGATTACAGGCCTGCATGCCAGAGCACATTAGTGAGCCGGCCCAGCGGGCGGCTGTCACGGCGCCTCGGCGGGTCACGCTCGTGCCTGTCAGTCACCCGCCGGCGGAGGTGGGATTCCCGTGTCCCCGCAGCGCGGGGCGGTGCTGCCGGTGACGCTGCACCTGCTGGCGGCCAGGTTCGCCCCGGAGGCCGCGGGCCTGTCCCCACGGAAGAGGCAGGAGCCCTAGTTCTTAGACGCTGTGGGCTCCTTAGAGACCCACGCATTCCTGAGAAAGGCACAGGCGGTAGCGAAGCCCCTCCTCTTGAAGTAATACTTTCCTTTAAAGGTGAGAAACTGAACAAGCCCCCCATGGCCCGGCGTCGTCGGGGAAGCGGCGCTTTGTGAGTTGGCTCCGTTCCACGGGCACCGCTCTGTCCCAGGGACAGGGTGCGGGATTTCAGCTTCCTCGTTACGGTTGTGCGTGTGCTCAGCCTCATTTCTAACACGCGTGTCTGCCCAGCTCTGTTTTCTCATCGGGACTGGAGATGGCAACTCTCTGACTGTGGATTCTCTCGGGGGGTCCGCAGGGCTGGGCTGTAGTGCGGGCTTTGCTCAGCCGTGGGAGGCGCAGAGACTGGCGTGGGAGGCAGGACACCGTGGGGCTTGTGACGCCGACATGGCAGGAGTGTCAGGGGATGACTGGGTGCCCGTCTGTGCGGCTCCCTCCTGGCCCCCGCCGGGGTCCCAGCTCACACAGGCCACCTGCTGGAGTGACAGCCGCCATGGTGTGCACATCGTGTGGCTGAAACCTCTCTGGTCTCTCCTGACAGAAGGCCTTGCGGCCGGATATGGGCTACAACACGCTGGCCAACTTTCGGATAGAGAAGAAGATCGGCCGCGGGCAGTTCAGTGAGGTGTACCGGGCGGCCTGCCTGCTGGACGGCGTCCCGGTGGCTCTGAAGAAGGTGCAGGTGAGCTGGCTCCCGTCCTGTCCGGCGCCAGTGGCCCCACGGGCGTGCCCCTCACACGAAGGCGTTCCCTCCGTTACCGCGGACGGGCCGTGGGCTCGATGCCGCAAACAGTGTCTCACTGATGTTTGCTACTCACAGCCCTTCCATCCTGTCCCGTCCTGAAAGCCTAGAGCTGACACCTCCCGGGGCCGGGAGGGCGGGCGTCAGACTCACGGAGAAAAGGGAGTCACTCCTCCTGTGTACGGACGGCACCCCGTCCTTTTCCGTGACTTGAATGAAGTGGCCGGGGCCGGAGCCACCCGTGTGTCTCTCCTTGTAAGCCGTTACCTAGGATACGAGCCGATGCGTATTTTCCAAGTCTTAGTAACACGCGTGTTAGTACCGGCCGCCTGTGGAGGGAAATGGAGGCTCCAGTGCTAACGTCCAGTGAAATACCTACAGACCCTACAGCCCCTACAGGCTGATCGGAAAGACATGCTCAGTGTGTGTAGTTATATGTTTAAAAATCATAAGGAGTGGATGTGGCAGGTAGCGTGGACATAGGTTATTAATGTGTAATTCTGGACTCTGCTTTTAGATATTTGACTTAATGGACGCCAAAGCCCGTGCCGACTGCATCAAAGAAATAGACCTGCTCAAGGTACGAGTGCCAGCCGCATATTCTCCACCCGTGGGGTTACGTCCACGTTGGGAAATGAGTCTGTTTTGAAGGAGGGCCTTGTGGCCAAGATAAGGCAGCCTCGGGCCGGGCTCCGGCCTCCCAGCTGGGGGAGCCCCACGCTGGCAGCCCCCGCTTTCTCCATCCGCCTCAGAGCTCTTAGAGGCACCCAGTGGGGCCGACTCAGCCGCCTGTGGGGAGCACAGCTGCCCATGCCGATAAGTAACTTACTAAATGTTCCACTCACAAGCAGAAGGATCGTCAGGGCAACCGAGGCCACTCTCATTTCAGAGAATATATACGTTTGAATCTCAGTGTACTGAAGAGTCTGGTTACCTTTGGGAATCGTTGTGAAATAATGTAACTGGAACATTGGGTAGGATTCGCTCTCCCCCCCTCATTTCAAACTAGGAAGTAGTTAAAGGCAGTATTTAAATGCAATAAACAGATGACAGTTGTTGAAATTCTTTAATTTTTTTGTTTGTTTTGTCTTTTAACCACTGGACGTAGCTATGCTAGGGTCAGCCCGAACTTCAAAACAGGAGTAAAAAGGAGAAGGTGATTACCGCTGAGCGCCCTGCAATGGCAGAGCTCAGTCTGAAGGGAATCATTGTTAGCAGCTGGTGGCTCCATCATGTCATTCATTTGTAGGCGTGGATAGGTTGTTGGACAGAATATACTTTTTAAAACTTTAAGTGCCTGGTATTCTCTATTATTTCTAATAAAGAATATTAAAATAAAATTAATTTATACCCAGTTTTACTTTCAATTATTACGCTTCCTTTAAAATTCACAAGATTAAGGAAAAATACACTGTCATGTGAAGTTTCCATAACTTAAAGATGAGACGCAGTAGCTAAGTGCATTCTTAAGCTATGAAACTATTGGGAATTTTCCAGAAGAAACCTTTTTCTTGCCTTTTTTTTTCCGCAGCAACTCAACCATCCGAACGTGATTAAATATTATGCGTCATTCATTGAAGATAACGAACTCAACATAGTTTTGGAATTAGCCGATGCTGGTGACCTATCCAGGATGATAAAGGTAAGGTTTGTTCTTACTGCTCGGTTGTCCGTTGGACACACAGGTATGTCAGGTGCTTTACACTGACTTGGGCACCTGTGGAATGCATGGCATGCCCCGCGGTCATGGCTGTGGTTGGAGCTGGTCCCTGCCCTCAGCCGCAGGGGCAGAGAGAGGCTGTCAGGCAGCCTGACCTTTCCGGGCGACTCATTGGAGAGGAGTGTGGACTCTGCGTTCAGACCCTGCACATCAAACCCGACTTGGCTCTTAGCAGTGACTTCACTTTCTTTTAAACGGGCGTGTTACTAGCGTCAGAGTTCAGCTACAAGCCATAGAGACCCCCAGATCACAGTACGTTGGTGTTTGTCAAGAGCTTAGCACAGGGCCTCACACACAGAAAGCACGTGTTGCGTAAGTGCGGCCACTGCTATGGGATCACTGTTACGTGTGATTCTTTGTTCCATAAAACTCTGGGGCTGGTGTGGCGATTCCCAGAGCCCAGGCCTGTCTCCAGCTGACCTCACCTTCCCCACCTGAAGGGACAGGGCGCTTGCTGCTGCTCCTTTCAGCTCTGTCCCGCTGCCCGAGGCCAGGCGTGAACGCTCTAGCTGCAAGGGAGGCTGGGATGTCTGTCTGCGTGTGGCTGGCCACGTGCTCGGTGGAAAATCAATGAGAACCAACCAAATGAGAAAAGGAGGCTATTTATTCTGAGCTGACAGCAGGAGTCAGTACCACGGAGGGCGCGGCGGAGGTCATGGGTGGGAGTGGGAGCCTTTCCAGAGGGCGGCGGGCGGCCTGGGTCCAGGCCGTCGGAGGAGCTGATGGAAGCCGGCGCCTCATGTGACGGGCCTTTCCCTGGTTGGCCCTGAGGTGGGAGCAGGGACAGACGCTGGAAATGCTTCCGGTTGCTAATGAGGCGCCGACTGTGGCCGAGGCCGTGCAGCCGCCTGGATGGCCCGGGAGGAGGCCCTGGTCCCTGCAGGTCTGTCCCGGCGGCTGCTCCCTGGCATTTGCTGGAGAGAGAGGTGGGTTCCTGGTCGGGCTGCGGAAGGCTCAGCCTGTTCCCTGTGGTCTGGCCGTGGTCTGGGTGAACGTCCGTGTCGGCGGATCCGGGGCCCAGTAGGGATCCACCCAGGGGCCCTGGGTAGGAGGGTCAAAGGCAGCGCCCGGTGCTGCGTATGCGGACGTCAGTGCGCCCTGGACGAACGGGGACTGGCCCTTCGCGAAAGGAGTCTCAGCTCTGCCTCTGACGGGTCTGGCGGATGCACAGCCTCGTGTTCCCTTGACTGGCGCGCGGAGGCCGTGTCCCAGGACCCTCTGGAAGTCGGGGGACACCTGCGGTTTGCATTCCATGCCAGAGCCGCCCAGGGCCCCGGGCGAGGCGTGGGCAGACCTGGCGTAGCTGCGGCCCTCCCGGCTCGGCACCCTCTCAGGGGTCAGTGCCCTGTCCGCGAGGGGCAGGCGGTCTGAGCTGCTCTCGAACCCCGATGGCCTGCAGGAAGGAAGGCGATGCTCCCGCTGTCAGGATGCCATCGCGCTGACTCGGCCCGAGGCCGGTGGTGAGTGACTCACCCGGGCGCTTATCAGATTTTCGGTTTCAGGGACTTCCCGCCTCAGCACAAGCAGCCGCCCGTGTGAGACGCACAGGGAGACAGGACTGATGTGCCATCTGTGCGCCAGCCTTGGCACAGGGCCGATCCCGGGGGAGGCGCCAGGGGATCCTTGATGGGCCAACACCTGCTGACGGCCCGGAAGGACAGACTGTCCCGCGGGGGACCTGCCCGGCGGGTGAGGGGGCGTTTGACCGTCGCTGAGTTTCTTTGCTTAGTTTTTTCGGGCTCCGGCGCGTGGACCCGGCCCTGGACGGGCCCTGGATGGGCCTGCTTGTCCTGCTCCGGCGTCCGTGCCCACGTCTTGGCCACACGCGCTGGAGTGTTGGTCTGTTTGGTTCCATTCCCACTCACGTCCTTTCCCAGGGAGACCTTTCCACCCAGACACTGGCTTCTGCTCCTACTGCTCTTGGAACCGGCTCCTTTCGCGGCCTTAGCGTCGCGGCCTTAGCATCGCAGCCGCTAGTGCATTGGTCGCCTTTCCGTGGAGACTGTTCCATTGAGGCCCAGTTTCCCGCGGGATGTGGGGCTCACCTAGTGCAGGGCCAGGTCGCTTGCTCACCAGGCCCATGTGGGCCGTGCGGGTGTGCGTGCAGGTTGCCTGTTTCACGCCTGTCAGCGCTTCTCCGGGGGCCCAGGCTGGGCACGTGGCCGTAGGACACGGCAGGTTCCTGCTGACTCACGCTCTGCCCCCACGGGCGCTGGCGGGAGAGGATGGGCTCCGAGAGGAGGCGGCGGCTTCTCGCCCCGAGAGCTTCCCCGAGTGTTTCTGACCCTCGTCTGGGCCGTGAGCTGGTCTCCATGGAAGAGGCGAGGGTGATGGTGACAGTGTTTTATGGGGCCGCGCGGATGCTGGAGCGTGAGGGACGCGGTCACGCCGCAGCGGGGAGAGTTGTAAATCATGGGCATCGTGGAATGGCCGTGTCTCAGGCTCAGCCTAATTGGGGGGAAGAGGAAATATCGCTCCCGGTCTGATTCCGGAGCGAACCCGGGCGGCTCGCATCAAAGACCCTGCGATGAATAATTAACGGCGAGCGGCCGACAGCGGCATTAGCGTGTAGCGGAGACGCTCCGTGCTCCTCTAATTAGGCCGCGGACGCCCGAGGCTGTGGTCAGATGCAGCTGCAGGATGAGGTTCAGGATGAAAGGAAGCCCGGCTCTCTCATCACCCGTTTCTCTGTCTCCGGCGATCACAGCTTTAAAGGCAGGTGGACTCGGGCGGATTCCAGCTCACCCAGTGGTGTGCGCTGGGCTGGGCCAACTCCTGTTCCAGGGCCCCCGTGCCCGTCATCCCACTCCCCAGTGTCGGCACCCGCTCTCGGTGGAGGGCCTCACACAGAGGCGATGGGCCCAGCTCAGAGCTGGACCAGCCGGAGCTCGTGTGGGCCCAGCCGGGGCGGCCCGTGGCAGCTGCAGGGAGAGTAGCGCCCCCTGCGGTGCCCTCTGTGCCCTGTGAGATGCCATCGCCTGAGGCTGCTGCTCTCCTGGCCACAGCGGCTCACCCAGGGAGGGGCTTTACCCCGGGCGTGGGGATTGGGGGTGCGGGCGGAGACTTCTGTTACCACAGACTCTGAAAAATTAGCTGAAGTGCCAACAGCGTTTGGAGAGAATGATGACCCGCAAATATCATAACTTACGACTCCTGCTCGCCTTCTCCGCGGCGGGCTCTCCCTCCTGGTCCGGAAGGAATTCGTGTGCGGAAAGACGTTGCAGCCTGGCCCCTCAGAGTGAAAACTCATGCTGACGACAGCCCCCGACTGAAAACATGATGCGGAGGTTTTGAACTTCTTAGTAATGCCCGGGTTAGCTTTGTGATCGCCTGGCCATCTAATTGTTCTGCGTTTTAGCTGCTGATTTAATAGCCATTGAAAGGGCTGGTAAGTTCATTGCCGCAGTGTGTGTTACAGCAACGATTAGCCCACGCTACGAGCTACAGGTACTGTTACACGGCAGACCAAGTGCAGGCTTGTTGTGAATGGGTGTCTTTCTCGTGTGTTCCTCCAGCAAGGGTCACGTGGGAGAACGGACAGGCACCTGGACCTGTGGTTTGCAGTTCATTCCATGGGTGCTCCCCCCCCCCCCGTCCTGATTGGTGCTCAGCCTTGGCCCCGCCTTCCATCCTTTTTTCACTGAGTTTAGTTTCATTCATTCAAAGGGAACTGCAAGTCTGACGTGTAATGTGCAATAGAAATATTTATGAAAACTTTCAACCCAACCCCTTTCATGTTTAATAGTTGAAGTCGGATTTCAGTCACAAGGTGCTTCAATATTTATTTAAAAGGCTCTGCAGTGAGACCTCTGTCACACGAGAATTTCTCTTAATGAAACAGCCTCACCTTCGGCTTCTCGACTCTTTTATTCTGGCTTTTCCTCAAGTGGAACCTGACATCTTCCTTTCAGGAGGAGAATCAGTTTGTGCAGAAGCTATTTGAATAGGTGGACAGCGCCAGGGCAGGGGCCGGCTGTGCTGGCGTAGCTGCGGTGGGGGAGGTGGGGGGGTGGGGGCTGAGCTGTGATGTCAGGTAAAACCCTGGGACCCACCCACCCCCTCTGGCGGCCCCGGCCTTGCGTGGGCCTGAGGGAGGTGAACAGGCAGAATCCGGCCGGAGGACTTCAGCTCATCCTTCTCCCCTCCTCCCTCAGCACTTTAAGAAGCAGAAGAGGCTGATCCCGGAGAGGACCGTGTGGAAGTACTTCGTGCAGCTGTGCAGCGCCCTGGAGCACATGCATTCCCGCCGCGTCATGCACCGAGGTAGGCGCCCCGGGCCCCCGGACGCCCCGTCCATCCAGGAGCCAGTGCGTCCTGAATGTGATCAAAAGTCACATTTCCTGGTACAATTTAAAGTGCATCCTAAAAAGTCAGTCTGTTTGAATTGTGAACCGACTGCTTTATTTTGAGTAGCTTTTATATATCCTTCTATTTCTGTGTCCTCAGTCCTGAGACAAATAATAATGGAGGCAGCATGATTCAGGTCATGAATAATTTTCATTTAAAACACATTTTCCCCCTTTTCAAATAAACTCTTGTGAAATACAAAGCATAAATAAATGTGTCCCCTTTCACGTCAATTTTAAATAAAATCTCTATTTATTGACATATTTACGTAAAATATAAAATCCCAACGCTCTATGCACGTAACTGACGTAGAGGTCCTAGAAATCTAGAAAGCAGCTACACTGGCCTCACCTCTCCCGACGCCTACATTTGTCCGCAGATATCAAACCGGCCAACGTGTTCATCACGGCCACGGGCGTGGTCAAGCTCGGGGACCTGGGCCTCGGCCGCTTCTTCAGCTCCAAGACCACGGCGGCGCACTCCTTAGGTGAGCGGCCAGGGAGGTCCGTCCAGGGGCAGCCTCTCGCGGCGGGGTCGGGGGGTCGGGGGCGGGGACTCGCCAGGCGGCCGCCCACACACAGCCCCTCCTTCTGAGCAGACTGGTGACGGCTCCACGGGTCCTGGGTGGACCCCCACGCCCTGCAGTCTCGCAGCTCTTGGTGAAGGAGTCAGTGAGCAGACTCGGTTTAGCTGTCGCCATGGAACCCCCCTTTTATTTACATTATCCTCCTTGACAGAGAATAGTGTTGCTCCTCAACCTTCACGAATGAAGAGTGTGATGACCTGTGAGTGACCTGTTGTCCGAACACCAGCGTGTGCGTGCCGATGTGCGGCCGCTGGGTAGCGTGACGGTCGTGGTGGTACCAGGCATGCGGCCTGACAGGACCGCCCTTGTCTTCCTGGGCCTCGCCGGGACGTTTCACGTTCATTTTTCTTGTCTGATCGCTGTGGCTGGGACTTCTATGCTCTGAGGAAAGGAGGCGAAGGGGCACCCTTGTCTCGGCTCGGATCTTAGAGGAAGAGCTGCCAGCTTCTCACTGCGGAGGCTGCTCAGAGCTGCGGGCCTGGCGGGTGTGCTGGCCTCTGAGGTGTTGAGGCGCGTTTCCTTTATACCCACTTTGTTGAGAGTTTTTGCCAGAAATTGGTGTTGAGTTTTGTCAAATGATTGGGGTTGTTTTGGCATCTATTAAAGTGCTTCTATGGATTTTAATCTCGTGTTTTGTTGATGTGGTGTGCCAAGTTGTGGATATTAAAGCATCCTTACAGCCCTGGAAAAAATCCCACTTGGTCATGATTATGATTTTTAGGGGTATTTCCGAGTTTATTAGCTGGTACTTTGTTGAAGATTTTTGCATCTGTTTTTCAGGAATCGGGGCCTATATGTATGTCTGTATTTTCCTGTCTTTCTCTGGTTTTGGTGTCAGGGTAATGCTGGCCTCATAGAACGAGTTTGGAAGCATTCATTTATCTGTAATTTTTGGGAATAATTTGAAGGACACTTAATTCTTCTTTAAATGTTTGGTAGAATTCATGTGTGAAGCGATCTGGACTTGATGTCTTGTTCGTTGGGAGTTTTTAAAAATTTTATTATTGATTTCATTATTAATGAGTTTCCTCAGAATTTCTTCCTGAGTTCATCTTGGAAGATTGTACGTATCGAGGAGTCTGTCCATTTCTTTTAGATTGTCCTTATGTTGGCGTGTAATCGTTCATGGTAACCTCTTATGACCCTTTGTGCTTCTGTGGTATCAGTCATAATTTCTCCTGTTTCATTTCTGACTTTCTTTATTTTGGCCTTCTCTCTTTCTTTATCTCTCTCTCTCTCTCTCTCTCTCTCTCTCTCTCTCTCTCTCTCTCTGTAAGTCTGGCTAAAGGTTTATCAATCTTGCTTTTCTTTTCAAAGAACCAGCTCTTACTTCCATTGACGTTTTCCTGTTTTTTGGTCTCTAATCTGTTTCCTCTCTGATCTTCACACTTTTCTTTCTTCTACTAACTTTGGGCCTTTCCTGGCTCCCCTGGATGTAGGTTGGGTGCTCGTTGGCGAGTTTTCTGTGTCCTGAGGTAAGGCCTGCATCGCAATGTGCTTCCTCTTAGAAGTGCTCTCCTTTGGACCGAAGGTTAATGCTGCGCTCTCATTGGTCTCAGGCATATTTTGATTTCCTCTTCATTCTCTGCTCATTCTCCCCGTGTTTGCATGTCTCCGGTTTCTTGTCGTTGATCTCGTTGTATGCCATGGTGGTCGGGACAGCTGCTGCCTCTGACGCCTGCCTTTAGATTCACCGCGAGTGGCTCTGCCCCCCAGGAGGTGTCCTGGGCTGTCCCGTGTGCACTTGGGAGGCACGTGTGTTCGATGCTGCGGAGGGTGTGTCGCACGTCGGTTCTGTCCATCGGCCTGTTGTGTTGTTGGGCCTGTGTCTCCCGTGGATCTTCTGTCCGGACGTCTGTCCACTGGGAAGCGGCTCTGAAAGTCCTTTGTCCCTTCCCCTTTTCGTTAGTGTTTGCTTTGTAGACGTTGGGGCCTTCCCTGCGGGGCGCACAGATACTTACAGATGTCACCGCCCCCTGTGGCAGTAGCCCCTGTATTGCCCGTGCTGTACTGTTATTTTTTAAGGGAGAAAATAATACAAATTCTGTAAACAAGTCCTTTTCTGTCATCACAGTTTGTTATGAGTTCTCGTGTATTAAGTGAAAACGTGTATTTCATTCTCGGGGCTTCCTCCTGAGTACCAGGGGCCCCCTCCCCTCAGTGGACTGGGATAGGGAAGGAGACGAGAGGTGATTCTAAGGAAACTTACTTAGATAACTAACCTGCTGTAAACCTCCGCGTGCGTCCGCCGAAGGGGCGTGTGAGTCACTGGAGACAGACGGCCCAGCCCGCCTGCCCTGTCCTGGCCCGGCTGCCCCAAGAAGTCCCAGCGTGCTCGGGGCCGTGGCAGTGACAGACACAGCTGCCATGCATTTAGGGAAAGGGTCTAGGGAAGGACTGTGTGTCCATTCAGTTTGACGTGTGGGAATGTATTTCGATTTCCTGAGCGTTGAGGCTTCTCGGCCTCTGCCAGGCGGCGAGAGGGAAGGATGGGCCCGTGTCGGAGAGGAGGCCCAGCTCCCCGCTCCCACGAGAGCCCCGGCCGCACGCAGGCGCACTTGGGAGCAGTGAGAGGGCGCGTGGGACCCCCAGGCCTGTGTCCGGCAGTTCACTTTGAATTCAGCCGGTCAGTGACTGTGATCCTCCTCCTCCCACTTCTCCCAGAGGAGACTGGACATGTGTCCATCAGGAGGTGAGTAGCCCATGTAGATTTGCACGTGAACACATATCTGAGATGCGTGTCGCTTAAATGTTAAGATAAAGCATGCATATTTTGTAAAAAATACGTTTAATACATGCTTACCTCTCATGTTGACGGTTGTTGTGGTAGCATGATCTGAAACGGCCATAGGAAGAGAAAAAGGCGTTAGCACGTCAACAAATAAAACCAAAGTCACCGGGAGCCCCCAGTGTCCACAAGTCTCCGTGGCAACCCCGGCAGTTCTCGGGGCCCGGGCCTCTCACAGGCGTGGCCCAGCCCCTCGACGTCCCAGCGCCCTCACCGTCGTTCAGAGCGGGCGTGAGGCGGCGGCGAGGCTCCCACGGGGCGGAGTGGAGGGCGCAGGCCGCATCGTGTCCTCGGGGTGTTTCTGTGAGAGCTGACGAGTCTGACTGACGGCTGTTCGCGGGTCTGCGAGGAGAGAGGAGTTGGAAAGTTTCGCGTTTTCTCAGAAACCGTTTTGTGACTGTAGTGAGTGGTCTCGGTGACACTTTAATCCAGAATTTTGAGTGATATCTCTCACCAGGCTGCGCCTCATCTGCCTTCCCTCCTTCTCACTGGGTGTGTTTTGCAGTGGGCACCCCGTACTACATGTCTCCCGAGAGGATACACGAAAACGGCTACAACTTCAAGTCGGACATCTGGTCTCTGGGCTGCCTGCTGTACGAGGTAGGTCCTGCCTGTGAACTCGTGTGTCCTCCGACTCCTCGCTGCCGGGCGTCTCCCCCGTCCTTACAGGAGGCACTGATGTTGTCCTGGGTGATGAGTAAGAATGGATGTTGAGTTATGAGTCCATGGGCGTGTTAACTGCTTTTATAATGGGACTTAGTGACTACACATCCCTGCACATTCACTTTCTTTAATATATTTTTAGATTACTTTCCTTTTGATGAGAATTTTACTTTTTAATTTTTTTTATGTTGACATGTTTTGAGCATCTTATTTATAAAAATACATTTGAACGTCCGTGACAAACCTGGCCTATCCAGGCGTTGCAGCAGAGGGCTAATGGGATGGATTTAACATGGGAAAGCAGCAGGAAAGATCTTTATCACCGTTATTTTCCCTTCACGTGGGGTAACTGGGCTTAAGGGTAGCAGGCACCCAGGTCGTTCTCTTGGTTGCATTTCCACGAGGAACGGTCGGTGCAGTGCTCTCTGCCGGGCGACCGCTGACCATCCCCACGGTCACGGTGCAGGCTGACCCTCCCGCACACACTGCGGGCAGCACCCAGGCGGGGAGAGGGGCGTAGTGTGACCCCACAGGCCTCTCACCGGGCGAGGGCCCCAAAGAGGGGCTTCAGCTAGGACTGAAGAGGCATCTCCGAGGATTAAAGGCTCCGCGCCAGCTCTGTCATTTCAGAACCAGCCCACATCTAACTCCTGTCATAGAGTAAAACGAGGGGTGATTCACGGCGTCCCCTGCCCGTGTCAGTGTCACCAAGGAAGCCTGAGGGGGCGTGTGGGGGCCTGAGGGGGCGCGTGGAGGCCAGTGCGTCCCTTACGCCCTGTGTGTCTCTTGGCCTCGTACTTAAATGAGATGCGAGCTACAGTGAGGCCTCCGGGTCATTGCTTACCTCTGCTCGGAAGTGGTGCTTCGAGGGTTATTTTTAACATGAATCCTGATCGTGAATCGTTTTACTGATTGCGGGTTCATGTCCCCATTTTAAAGAGGTTATTTATTTTGGGATCACTGACTTTCTCTCTCTACTAAGCGACTAGTGATTACTTAGAAAGAAAGGATTTTTAAACGTTCTTAACTCTGTCCCTCGGATAATGTGTATCATGAAGAAAATGAGTTAGTGA
Organism: Myotis nattereri; assembly: GCF_964212035.1. Taxonomy (NCBI): domain Eukaryota; kingdom Metazoa; phylum Chordata; class Mammalia; order Chiroptera; family Vespertilionidae; genus Myotis; species Myotis nattereri. The sequence continues at coordinate 1,494,646 of NC_138096.1, read as the reverse complement.
TAGAACGTTATTTTATGTATGCATGTGATATTGCTTTATACTTGGTGATATTTTGTTAAAATCTGGCACAGTGTCAAAAAGAGCTGATTTGATTAAGTGACTAATGTTGAAAGGTCAGTGTCATGCGGATGCGTTTAATACCCGCTTAGATCTCAGATTCCTCCCGGCAGCGTCTGGTGTGATCACAGGAGCACCTTCCTCTCAAACCCGAAAATGAGCAGCAGAGTGAGTCCCCGATGAGATTCAGTGAAAGAGAGAAAGTTCGGGGGAAGTTTGCAGCTTCTTTAGGGCCGCAGGCCCTCCGGTCAGGACTGGGCCGTCCTCCGCCCCTAGACCTGGCCGGGGGGCTGGAGGGGGCGCAGTGTCCCCTCTGTGTCCCGAAGGGCCACCCCCTAATGGCTTTGGTGGCCACTCCTCCGCCCATTGGCTTCCAGGCTGTGGGTGATTTGAATTGAAGTGTGTGTCCCGGGGGCATTAGCTTCCATTCAGTGCGTTTTGCTCAGTTCCTGCCAGCAGGCCGTGCGGGAGAACTGGGATTTTTCTAGAGATTTACTCCACATTCATGTTGTATCTGCTCCCAGTTAGGGTTTAATAGTGTGTTACTGGAGCCTTTCAAACTGCCTGTACGATGACACTGGCCTTTCACATGGTTCCCACTAAGAATGCGCCATGCAGGGGCCGGAGCCTCTGCCGCAGATGCATTTGAAACTCAGAAAATTAGACTTTCAAATACTCCCGAGACCTCAAAAATAAATAAATAAATAAATAACCCCGCACACCTCGCAGCAGCGTTTTAATTGATATGCAACAAAGTAGACTTTGCTAATTAAAACCAAGATGCCGCCTTGGCTACAGGGACCTTTACACGGAAAAGGAGGTTTTACACGGCTCCTTTATTGTTCAGCTCAGCGGCGGCCTCCGCGCCGGGTTGGAGGTTGGTGGCTTACGGTTCAAAAAAAGAGAGAGCTGCCAGCGGCCCGCAGACAGACAGCGGCCCGGTCCCCGCGACGCCCCCGGAATACTGATCAGGGCGCCGGGCCCCGGAGGTCAGGGAGCGCGTCAATCAGCCCGCGGCCGGCTCCGCGCGGAGCATCAAATTAGCCTGAAAAATTCAGCTGGCGGGAGGCGAGGGCGCGCAGCTGTCAGGCCCGCGCCGGGCGGCACTAATGAAGCAGATGAATAGTGCAGGAGCTGGAAAATAAAAACAGGACAGTTGACATTTTTCATCTGTCAGAGCAGGAGACGCGTGAGAACACACCGTCCCTGTTAACCCCCGAGGGCCCGCGGCTCCGTCTTGCACGGAGCCCGTGGCGCAGGCGTGTGGCCCTTCCCGTGGACAGAGCTTTTCGCATACACAGCCCCGTCCGCAATGGCCTGTTTTATCAGAAAGCGTCCTTGTGTTTATTTAAAATATATTTCTATTGATTTCAGAGAGGAAGGGAGAGGGAGAGAGAGAGAGAGAGAGACATCCATGATGAGAGAGAACCATGGATCGGCTGCCTCCTGCACGCCCCCCACTGGGGATCGAGCCTGCAACCCGGGCCTGTGCCCTGACCGGGAATCGAACCGGGGACCCTTCAGTCTGCAGGCCGATGCTCTATCCACTGAGCCACACCAGCTGGGGCTGTCCTTGCATTTTGAACACGAAAACATGTGGTTCTGATTGGAGCCCCTCTTTTAGAAACCTCCTCCCCTTGGGGTGTTCTCTGTGATCGGGGACATTCAGATCCCCCCTTCCCTCTCCCTGGGGAGCTGTTCGAGGTGTTTGTGCAGGACCCTGGGATGGTACGTAAGATGCAGGCTGGGCCTCCGGCCGCCCTCCTGCCCGAGGCACCGAAGGGGTTAAAGCCGGGCCCGCAGACAGAGCAGTCGGTGCGGCGTCCCTGACGCTCCTGAGCACAGAGCACGGACAAGCGTGTCTCACACGCACCGCCTGTCGGGGGCACGTTGTCCTCCGCGCTCGCGATTAGCGCGTGGGAAAGGGGTGACTGGCTCGGGCAGCCCCGCGCCCGCGTCCTCGCTGCTGCGCCTCCAGCCGCCACGGGGCCGAACGGGACGCGAACACTCGAAAGGGTGTTTGAGTTTGTAGCCTGCTTCCCGCGTCCTCGCTGCACTCCAAGTGCCAGCCCGGAGCCCTGGCTGGAATCAGTTTGAATTCAATCATCTCCTTTAAAAGTTGTTCATTCCTTGAGGTTTTTTTCTGCATTAAAAATCTCACTTGGATGCCTGGACTTGGTGCCTGTGAGTCCTAGAGCTTTTGAACATAGTCAGTGGTTTTTCGAGATGCTTCCAAAGGGAGCACAGGTCCAGGTCACTGCAGACTGAGGGTCCGGCGGGGGCTCGGGTGGGGACCCTCTTCCACAGAAACGATGATGCGAGAGCAGTGCCCGCATTCTCCTCCCTGAGCCGCTGCTGGTGATAGTTCAGCTCCAGCTCAGCTTTGTGGTTGTTAATTCCGGCCGTTACCTGTTCCATATAGACCAGCGGTTCTCAACCTGTGGGTCGCGACCCCTTTGGCGGTCGAACGACCCTTTCACAGGGGCCACCTAAGACCATCCTGCATATCAGATATTTACATGACGATTCATAGCAGTAGCAACATGACAGTGATGAAGTAGCAACGAATATAATTTTATGGTTGGGTCACAACATGAGGAACTGTATTTAAAGGGCCGGAAGGTTGAGAGCCACTGATATGGACCATCGAGGTCTGTTTAGTCCTGGGGGAATACTCGCTGCTTTGATGGCCACTAGTTACAATGAATTCCAGTTTACTTTATGTCCTTTTTCTTGTTGTGTTGTACGTGTCTGTACGTAAATATATGGTAACCATTTCTCCCTTTTAGGGGATTTTAAATGTGGAAAATAAACAATCATAAATTGAAGTAAGATTTCTAGAGGTTCCCAGAGAATGGCCAGGAAGGGGTGCCCGTGAGAACCAGAGGCCCCCTATGTGAGAGTCTGTCACTGTGTCCGACCCGTGTAGCGCCGGGGGGCGGGGGGGGGTCCCCGGGAAGCAGCCCTCTGACGACCTGGGCCTCACGGGCCTTTTGCAGATGGCCGCCCTTCAGAGCCCCTTCTACGGCGACAAGATGAACCTGTACTCGCTGTGCAAGAAGATCGAGCAGTGTGACTACCCACCGCTGCCTTCCGACCACTACTCGGAGGAGGTGAGTGCTCCGCCCGGCAGCCGTCCGTCCGTCCACCCCCCCCGCATTCGCGCTGCCCGAGGGACGCGCCCTTCCCCAAACACCCGGCTGCCCGTGCAGGTGGCAGAGGTGGCCCTTCTCACCGGTACAGTCCCCAGAGACTCCTGTCTAAGTTGACCCTGCGATTCGTCGATGGAGTGGTGTAGACGCGGCCACGTGGGCTGCGAAGGGACCCGCCTGGGCAGCCAGGGCTCAGCCCGGCTCAGGCCCAAGCTGCTGGTTCCGTGTCCGTGTGTCCACATGTCCCCAGGCCCCTCTTCAGGGGCAGCTCCGCCCTCCCTCACCCTCAGAACTACAGGCAACCAGAACTTTCCTCTTCGGCACAACCCCCTCCTGTCGTGTCTTCCCAGAACAGAAATGGGCGTCTTGGCCACGTGCCCCTCAGCCTCATGCTTTCGGGCTCCCCCCCCCCCCCCCCCCCCCCCCCGCAGCACCTGCCCTGTCCCGCCTCTGGCCGCACGCAGGTTCCCACGGGCGGGTCTCCGGCTCCCGCTGTGGCCCTGTGCGGAGTGGAAGGGGCTGGAGGGACCTGGTGGAAGCTCTGCCCGCGTGATCCCCGAGGCTGAGCCTCGCTGCTTGGGGAACCCGCTGAAAGGAATTGCCTGGCCTCCTTCAGCGTCTCCCGTTTAGCCGAACACACAGTGATTGTAGCCATTTCGTCGTGGTTGTAGCGATCCCCTCGTGACGGTAGCAACCCCGGCGTGATGTCACCTGTGAGGGAGACACGCGGGGCAGCAGGCCTCAGTCAGCTTGCGTGTGGCCTGTTCACGTCTCTCCGGGAGCTGGTGGAGGCCCCCGGGGAGGACACGTGAGGGCGTCTGTCTGCCCGGGAGAAGGGGAAGGCGCGAAGGAGCAGCAGGAAGCCGCTGCGCTGCTGGCTGGTGGGTGGCTGTCAGCTTTCTGTTCGCACGCAGAGCCCCGGTTCCGGTTCTGTCTCTGCGGGACCTGGAGCCGCGGGGCCGGAACAGTGAGCCCTAAAGGGCTTCTGCCGCCTGAGCGTCCGGCCTCCGCGTAGCGCCCCTTGCTGGGCGTGGATGGGGGCCGCCGGCTGCCTGCTTTGCGCCCGCAGCCTTTGCATCAGGTCATTAGAGCGAGCACCGCGCGGGCAGCGAGCTCATCAGAGTGTTATGTTTGCTGGACGGTGTGCGGCCTGCGCGCCGTTCCTAATGGCTGTTGGGGCTGGAATATCATCAACGCGCTTTGCACAGAGCGCTGGGCGGCCGCGAGTACGGCGCCCGGCTCGGCATGTCAGGGCCGGCTCTTTGTTGTGTCACTCAGGCCGCTTCCCTCCGCGAGGCATGAATATTTCACGCGCCCGCACCTCCGCGCTCCTCCTGCACTAATTTCCGCGCCGCATTTGCATTTCACATGCGGCTGATGAGGGGATGCGGGCGCAGCGGGCGGTTGCCATGGTGACCTCAGCAGGATTTTAATGATGGGGCCGCATGGTGGAAGCGCCTGCCTGCGGGGCCACGTCTGGCCGCCGAGTGGGAGGTCGGGGCAGATGTCAGAGTCCCGGAGTCTGCCCCATGGAAGGCCCCGGGTCGGAGGGACCGGCCTCCTCCTCCCTCCACGCTGGTCCCGGCCCCGTGGTCTCCCACGGGCAGCACCTTCCTCCCGTGGCCCAGGAGGTCCTGTGCCTGGTGGGCAGGAGGCTGTGCTGTCCAGGTCCACACGCAGCCAGGTCCTTCCAGAGAAACGAGACGTGGAAGGTGCGCCTGACGATGACCCGGATCCGGGCAGCTTCGCAGGAACGTCCGGGAGCCGGAGCTCTGGGGGCAGATGTGCATCGGGCCGCTCTCCTCGGGGGGCAGCCCACGCTGCCTGTGGAGCCCGCACTCCCGTTCCTGCCGGGGAAGCCAAGCAGGTCCCGGCTGCCGCTCAGGGCACCTTCATGGCTCTGCATGCAGAGCGGGGCTTTCGGTCGGTTCAAGTCCAGGTCGGTGTCACTCCCAGGGTGGGAGCGTACAGGACACGGTGAAAAATGACGTGTCAGGTTTGTAAACTGGCTTTTCATCCAGACCAGGCCAGGAGGTGTCAGCTTATGGCTAAACGGTAACGGGCTCTGTAGTTTCCCAGAACTGCCCCCCGACACCCCCTACCCAACTCGGACTCCGTGTCTTTATGGGCACCGTTGCCTCTTTCTGAAACACTTTCCTGGTCTTCACCAGGCCAGCGGGTCTCTTTAAAACCAAACTGGGGCGTGTCTCCTGCAGGAGGTTGTCCTGCCCGCCCCTGCCCGCCGGCCCGTCCTCCTGGGCTCCCCCTCCAGGCCACAGGCCCTGCTCCTGGAGGTCACTGCTCACCATCGGCCCCGGCCGCCCGTGGGCCTGCAGGGCCTGGGCACTGAGGCTCAGGGGAGACTGAGGAAAGGGGAGAGAGAGAGTAAGGTAACCACGGAGGAAAGATAGGATTTCTGGTGCTGTTCGCTGCTCTGTCGCAGGAGCACAAATGGGCATCTTTAGCCCCTCAGAGGTAGAGCTTGATGGCTGTGAAGAGATTATAGCAATTTGGTGATTTCACAAGCGCTAATGTACTGACCAGAAAGAGTTAACGCAAGTTTTTGAAAAATCTAAATGATTCCTAAAGACCTTCGTATAAGGCAGAGAATCTGGTGCTGGTTGTGGAAAGGCCTCTTGTTGAAGTTAAATGTGTGGGGGCGACATTGGTTGGTAAGGCTGTTTGGTGTCCAGTGTGCGACTCCATGACGCGCCATCTGCATACGCACTGTGCCCACCCCCCAGCCCGTCTCCGTCCGTCCCCCGGTAGTTGACTCCTTCTGCCCTCTCCTGCCCCCCACCTTCCCTCTGTCACCAGCATGCTGTTGTCTGTGTCCGTGAGTGTTTGCTTGCTTTTCTTCTTCGTTCATTTGCAGTTTTCGGTTGTGTATCCCACCTGTGAGTGAAACCGTACGCTTCTTGACTCTCCGTCCGACCTCTCGCTGGGCGTGATGTCCTCCAGGTCCACCCGTGTGGTCGCAAGGGCGGCACTCGCGTGGGAAGGCCCTTGGCTTGCCCCTGACGCTCACCCGTGAGCGGCTTCCTGGCCCCTCCACCGGGCTGGGATGCCGTCCACGCAGTCGCGTGTGTCTCGGTCAGATGAACACGTGGCCAGAACACCTGCTTCCTCCCCTGCGTCCGGCTGCTCAGGCCCCGTCCGTCCGTCCGTCCATCTCGGTGCGTGGCCCCGGGTTCTGAGTGTCCTGCCTTCTGTCCCCGCAGCTCCGGCAGCTGGTGAACATGTGCATCAACCCGGACCCTGAGAAGCGGCCGGACATCGCCTACGTGTCCGACGTGGCCAAGAGGATGCACGCGTGCACCGCGAGCAGCTGAGCCGGGCGTGGACAGCCAGCGCCCCGAGCCTCTCCTGCAGCTCCACCCCGGCGTCGGTCTGGGGGCGAGACGACTCCTCAGAGCTCGCGCGCTTGGAACCCTTCCCCCGTTTTCAGATCAGCTTCCTTGCACCCATGTCAGTCGCCTTCCTGCAAACCCCGTGACTTGGGGGAAATCGGATTGCATGTTGGGAGAGTGGGCGGCACAGGATGGTCCTCGTGGCTGAAGGTGGGAGACGCAGCGAGGTTTCTCCTGACGGGTGTGTGGGGACCGACTCTCAGTGCCAAACGCGGCGCCGCGGCCCTCGTCAGGGGAGACGCAGCCGGAGCGGCGCCTGGGGCCGCGGGCCTCCCAGCTGCGGACACGACATGAGCCCACTGTGGACTCTGTGGTCGTTTTCTCTTTCCAGGTTGGACTATGTGTTTTAGTTCTTAGCATTGTAGCTGTTGGAATGTAATTCTTAAGAGAGATGTCACCGTTGGAGAAACGTTGAAACTTCTTCACATTCAAAAGGCAACTCTGAAATGTGAAACCATGTGGGGACAGAATGTGAGTCAGACACTGAAGAGTTTCCCGCCTTGTTTTGTCTTGTGTTCCCACCTTTGACGTCCTCTCCGCATTAAAACGTATTCACGAACCCGTTTAAAAGTGGTTAAGGCTGGCGTGGCTGGCGTGGCTGGCGCAGCGGTGACCTCGGAGGGTGTGCGCTCCGAGGCGCTCTCTGTGTTTTTATTCCCGTTTGTACATTTGAAAACACCCTTTGAGTCGCCTTGCAGTGCCGTCTTTCAGTGATCCTTACAAACCCGAGGGCTTGACCCACAACTGTGCCCTGGAGTGTAAGCGTATGCTCTTATTCATGGATTTTATGGGCGCTTCATCGATCCCCTTCAGAAAACCTTTTGTATTCTCCAAGCTCCTTCCTTATTTATGTCCTCCGTGCATCTTACCCAGGACTGTCTCGGATCCCGACCACCTTGTGCCCTGAGAAGGATGTGGTGTCCCAGCCCTGGCCTGGGATGGAGGCCATGTTTCCTATCCTCGCCCAGTGCGTCGTCTGCACGTGGGTGTCGGTGGTCGGAGGGGAGGGAGGGAGGGAGGGAGGTGTGCGGGTCTGTGCGGGCGACGAGGCGTGACTCAGCATGTGTGTAAAGAGGTGAGAGCCGGCGTGGGATGGATTTGGGGAGGCGGGCGTTTATTTCCGTTGCGAAGCTCTGAGCACGTGCTGCATCCGCGCGTGAGGAGGGCGAGGAAGTGGACGGTCTCGTGGAGGCTGTGCGGGCACGTCTGTTCTCCGTGTGCCCCGTGCGAGTGGTGACCAGAGCGGCTGCCACCACCAAGGGACAGCGCGGTGCCCCCCTGTGACCCTGCTGTGACCTGGGGATCCGCCCTCCTGCCCACGCAGCTGCGCCTTGGGGGAGAACAGCGCCCTCTAGCGGATAGAACCCACCGCCGGCCCTGTGTCTTCATGTAAGTCTCTCTCTTACAGCCACTGGGATACATTCAAGTCGTGTGTTCACTTTAAATGTGCAGAAAGTGCCCAGGTGTACACCCTGCCTCTCCCGGTGTGCCCAGCCCCGGATCTTCATCCGCGAGTCTTGATCGGTGACGGCACCTGGGAACGAGGGGGTTGACCTTGGGAGAGGCAGACGGGCCTGGGGGCCGTGTGTGCGGGCTGGTGCGTGTCTGCCCAGGTCCCAGCGCCTGACTGACAGCTGACACGCGCCCTGAGCGCCCACAGACTCGTCTCCCGTGACGGGGAGGGTGGGTTTTGTCGCCCAAGGGTGCGATGGAGTTGGTGAGATGAGCTGTTCCTCGCTGGGAACCCACACCCTCCTTTTTCTTGCAATCTCCAAAAATCCCCGGATCGAAAACCCATCGGCTGCACCCCTCACGGTGCTTAAAACTCATAAGTGAAGGAGTGAGCTTCCTTTCCAGCGACTCCGTCTGCCGGGAGGAAATCGGGGGGTGGGGGTGGGGGAATCGAACGGTCAGGGGACCCCGTGGTCATCTTCCACACGAGGAAACCTGCCGTCATGTCCATCTTTCCCCTGAAGAGGCCACTGGGTGAAAAACCAAGTTGGATTTTGAGGGGGGTCATTGCGAAGCATCGCGAAGGCAGTCGGGAGTTTAAAGTTTTATGACCACACGTCAAATGTTGTTCTTTATATACTTCTGTTTCTGGGCGAGTTTTGTATTGATTAAGCAAAGCATTTGACTTGATCTGAGGGGCAGTAAAATGCAAGGTGCATCTGATTCTAAGCCGCATGGAGACACCGGTGCCCTGGTGACGTGGGGGACGCCGGTGCGTGCGCCGAGGGTTGGGGTGGTGGCCGGGGGTGTCCCCGTGTAAATAAGGCGCTCACTCCCGCGTGCGATGAGTGTAATTACTGATGCCACAGCGCTCCCCGCGTATGCCCACCCTCCCGGCTCCCGTTACAAAACCCCGTCCCTGTGTCGATGTACTCCAGCTGTCACTGTTCACATTTACATGATATTTATTTTCGCCAAAATGTTACTCACGTGAACTGTTTTTCCCTTTACAGTGAATGTATTATGTGTATAACCCGCAAGCGCATAACCCCCCGTGCCTCGTATTCCCATAGTTCTGTCCTGCGGACTTCCTTTCTGAAAGACCTTTATTTTGTCAATGCTTCAGATACACAGACAGAACACTCGGATGTCAGCTTGGAACATTGTATCATATCCTAATACCAATAAAAACATACAGTTAAAAACCGAGCACAGTAAACGGCTTGTGTCTCTGTGGTGGTTTCCCCTCACGTCTGCCATGATTTCTCTCACCCACCGTCCTGCTTCGGAAACAGCCCTTCCTCGAGCCCCTCGCTCGATTGTCCTGGAGTTGCCCCAGATCGGCCCTGTCCGGGCGACGGGGGAGCCTGGCTGACCCTGAGGTGGTGTCCCGACTGTGCCCTGAACTGCGGCACACCCTCCCGCCCCTCTTCTCTCCAGCACACCTGTCACCTCCATGTCCCTCTGAACTCTCCAGCGTACGCCAGACACAGCATTTGGGGGAGCCCTGCTGAGTCCCCAGAATAACGAGGTGGCCATGGGATCGATTTGCTGGACTTTTTTACAGCTTCTATGGATTTTTAACACCTTTTCACAGAAAAGCGCACACGGAAACCGCTGTCCTCCCGGAACGGGGGTGCGTTGGGTGGGAGCCGTGTCCCTGATACAAAGCCGGGAGCGGGGCTGTGGCGCCTGCGAACCAGACGGCCAAGCACAGTCCCTCCTCCCCGACGGTCCCGTGCTCGGCGCTCTTCCCGGCGAGGCCGAAAGCCGCATTCATGTCCACAGAAGTCAGATGGGGAGCTTTGCACCCCGAGACGGAGCCATCCTCTCGGCTTCCAATCGGTTCCGCTTCCTCCACGTCTGCACCAGCGCGGTCCCCGCGGCAGCTCCTTAGCGAGGGCCCCGCTGTCCTGACCATTGATCGGCGGCAGCCCAGGGCCACAGCGTGTCTTCCCTCCGCTCCTCGCTGCTCCCCGGGGACGGCCAGTCACGGGAACGACCCCCGCGCTGGGCGCGTGGAGAGGCAGAGCGGTGTGATGTCCGTTGCCCGCCCGTCCACGGGCTCGGGGCGTCATGTCTGTCCTGCGGGCAAAGGGAACCCGTAGCCGACGTGTGTGCGGGCCTGTGCAGGCGTGTGTCTGCATGCGAGTCTGTGCAGTGTCCATGCTTGTGTGCACGTGCACGGGTATGTGTGCAGTACACGTGTCTGCATGTGTGCACGCAGGCGTGTGTGAAGGTGTGCGCGTGTGAATGTGTGAGTGTTTATGTGCATTGTGCTCTTGAGACCCAGTTAAACTGTAGGTGAAACCACAGGAATTCCCCCGCTGACTTAAACGCCAGGAATTGAAAAAGCACCCCCCCCCCCCCCTTAGAGGCGGGAGTAGTGTTTTCCAGTCAGAGCATCAGTCCCCAGACGGCGGATCGCGCACCTCGTGCAGCGATGTCACATGCGCGAGCTTAGGTTTGGCCCCGGGGGGATGATGGCTTTTTAAAAAACCCGTGTATTTCTGCTGAGTCATCAATCTGGGGGGGTGGATTTCTTCCAGTAAAAACTTCAGATAAAAGCTGTTTCCGCCAAACGCATGCCAACGGCGAGGCTCCAGGAAGGATCGGCCTGACATTGTCGCAGAGGTTGAGCGTTATATGAACCAGGAGGTCACGGTTCGATTCCCGGTCGGGGCACAGGCCCGGGTTGTGGGCTCCATCCCCAGTGTGGGGTGTGCAGGAGGCAGCTGATCCATGATCCTCTCTCATCACTGCTGTTTCTCTCTCTCCCTCTCCCTTCCTCTCTGAAATCAATTACAAAAAAAGAGAACCCTCTCCTCCCGTCTCCCGCCCTCAGAGCCAGCGTGGGAAGGGCCTTTTTAAAAAATACATATTTTATTGATTTTTTACTGGGAGGAAGGGAGAGGAATAGTTAGAAACATCGATGAGAGAGAAACATCGATCAGCTGCCTCCTGCACACCCCGTACTGGGGATGTGCCCGCAACCAAGGTCCATGCCCTTGACCGGAATCGAACCCGGGACCCTTCAGTCCACAGGCCGACACTCTACCCACTGAGCCACACCGGTTAGGGAAGGGCCTTTGAAGGGACCGTCCACCAAATCGCACCAAACGGGAGGAGCTTGTTGGCCTGCTTTGCAGGGCGGGGAAGCCGCGGGGAGATGGAGAAGCCGCGCTGTCCCCGAGTGAGCACCATGCGGACGCCTGTCCAGCAGAAACGACCCGGGAGGCCACGAGCTGCCCGGGCTGCGGGCTCTGCTGTGGCTCCGGACACGGAAACGTGGGGCAGACGCCTCCGTCCCCACCTCGCGGGCGGGCAGGTGGCAGGGACCTCGGTTCTTCTTTGATTCTCCCAGTGACGTCCACGGTGCCACACGGGCCACGGGCATCCCATGGGCGGCCACGGGCCAAAGTCAGCCTCCCCTCCTGACTAACCAGGCTTTCAGCGTCAGGGTCTCCGAGGAACCCTTCGATTAATTAGTTAATTAATTTTTAATATTTTCTTTTACTGATTTGGAGAGGAAGGGAGAGGGAGAGAGAGAGAGAAACATTCATGATGAGAGAGAATCACGGATTGGCTGCCTCCTGCACGCCCCACACTGGGGATCGAGCCCACAACCCGGGCATGTGCCCTGACCGGGAATCGAACCCGGGACCCTTCAGTCCGCAGGCTGACGCTCTGCCCACTGAGCCACACCAGCCAGGGCGGGAACCCTTTCATTTAGAGCCGGGATCCTTGGCCAAATACTCTGCTTGGCTGAGGCGGAGAGGATTTTGCAGGACAAGCTCCCGGAGGCGAACCCTTCGCCTTCACAAACGGAATCTGATTGCGTGGAGCGTGGCCCTCGGTGACAGGGTGGGGAGCGCTGTCCGAGCTCGGGCCGAGCCCACGTCTCATTCAACGGCCCCCGGAAGCGACTGGCCCCGGAACCGCGGGTCATAAATTGCGCTTTGCAGGAGGCTCAATTACCGCCCCCGTCTCCTCCAAGAGGCCGGCGGAGCTGAAATGCAATATTTCATTCCTGACACTCAATCGATGCGGGTGGCCGTGGAGATCTATTATGCCTTTAAAGTAATTTATGGACGTCCTCGGGTTGCGCGGAGCCGACGGGCTGTCGGAGCGCGTTGGGTTCTATCAATAGGTTCCCGGGGCCAGTCGGAGTGAGGGGTTAGTGGGAGTCCCTACAGGCACCGAGGAAAAGCAGGCGCTTCATTCCAACCGTTAAGGAAACTCTACCCCCGGCCCGGCCGGCGTGGCTCAGTGGTGAGCGTCGACCTATGAACCAGGAGGTCAGGGTTCGATTCCCCGTCGGGGCACAGGCCCGGGTGGCAGGCTCGATCCCTGTGTGGGGTGTGCAGGAGGCAGCCGGTCCATCATCCTCTCTCATCACTCATGCTTCTATCCCTCTCCCTCTCCCTTCCTCTCTGAAATCAATGAAAATGTATTTTAAATAAATAAAAGGACCCTCTCTGGTCGCAGCCACCCTGGAGTCCCGCCCTCTCGGCGCCTGGACCGGGGGCTCCTCCTGGAAGCGGTCTCCTGCCTCAGCTCCCTCAGCACCGTGGGCGTCTGGGCGCACCCTCCGCCCGCCCTGCCCACCGCCCGGTGCGGGTTCTGCCTCACTGCCCTGGGCGGCTGCACGTCCAGGAACTGAGTGAGTCCCAGGCTCCTTCACGCGGTGACTTCCAGTCGGCTGGGAGGGGGGCCCCCTTCACAGGATCCGCCGTCGGAGGGAGAGGAGCCCATTCACAGCGCACAGCGGAGGCCGCAGCGTCTCCTGTGGCCCAGTGGCCGGCTCTCAAGGGAAAAAACCTCGAAGAAAGCAAATAAACAGCCCCTGGGAAAGCTCAGCACACACCCACACTCACTCACACACTCACACACACACACACACCCATACATGCACACACACTCATACATACACTTACGTAAAGTCACGCACACACATACTCTTGCACACACATACACACATAATGCACACACATACACATACACACACTAATACACATGCATACATGCTCATGCATACAGCCACACACACACATGCACACACACTCATACATACACTCACGTACATACACAGTCACACACACATATACTCTTGCACAGACATATACACATAATGCACACACATACACATACACACACTAATACACATGCATACATGCTCATGCATACAGCCACACACACACACATGCACACACACTCATACATACACTCACGTACATACACAGTCACACACACATATACTTTTGCACAGACATATACACATAATGCACACACATACACACACACTAATACACATGCATACATGCTCATGCATACAGCCACACACACACATGCACACACACTCATACATACACTCACGTCCATACACAGTCACACACACATATACTCTTGCACACACATATACACATAATGCACACACATACACAAGCACCCACACACATACACATACACACACTAATGCACACACATGCATACATGCTCACGCATACAGCCACACACATGCACACACACTTATACACACAATGCGCACACTCATACACATAATCTCACACATACACAGGCTCACATACACAGTCACAGCAAACACACATGCACACACACTTATACACATATACATGCATGCACACTCTTGCACACACATATACACACACGTGCAGGCTCACACACAGTCACATACACACACACACACACACTGAACACATCCTAAAAAGACAACCGAAGTCCATGCCGTGTGTGGGCGATGAGATGGTGATGGGAGGCGGGTTGTTCAGGAAGTGTGTGTATACATACGTGTGTGTGTGTGTGTGTGTGTGTGTGTGTGTGCATGTACCTCTTTGATGTTTCGGGCTCTGTGTGTGCGGCCTCAGGAAAGCGCGGGGCGAGGAGAGAGGATTCCCCAAAGGAGGCCCATCCTGTTGACTGACAGACCCAATCAATGGCCAATAGATTCGTTAAACTTTTAAAGTTTCCCTCCAGCCAAGGAGGCAAATGAAGTACAAACCGCCCGATTTGTACCGCTCTCCGATTCCTGGGGTGCCGGGAGAATGGCCCGGCCGGAGGTGCCCCTGTCCAGGAGGCCCCGTGGGGGCCAGCGTCCGATGCTGCCTGGTTTGAAATGAGCCTTTCTGGGCTCACCTTTTTATTATTATTATTATTTTTAAACAGGGCAGCAGAGCGCTACCCGACCCCCGTCTTCTGCAGCTAAAATAATGGAGTCACTCGCAGCGGGCTTCGGGGAAAAGACTCGCCGAGCTGCCCCTTGCCCACGGCTCTCAGTGACGGTCAGTGCCTGAGCCCCACAGTCCACACGTCGTGTCCCTCCCATTCCCACTTGACATTGTCCTCAAAGCGCTCTGCTGCCTCCTCGTCTCACCCTGAGGCCTCCCAGCCCCGACCCCACGGCCGCAGGAACCCGTGGGAGCCCCGGCTTCTGTAGGACGTCCACGCTTTTAAACACAATCTCACCTGTTTCCTTTTAGTATTTTATTTTTATTTTTATTGATCTCAGAGAGGAAGGGAGAGGGAGAGGGAGAGAGGAACATCCACGATGAGAGAGACTCATGGATCGGCTGTCCCCTGCACGCCCCACGCTGGGGATTCAGCCCAATCCTCGGGTGAAGATTAATAAATAAAAATAACATGGAAGATGTGATGTGCACACAGCATTCAATTAAACGTCTAGAACCGACTTTTTTTTTTTTTTGCGTCCCAGTTTCTTCTTATTTTTTTGTTCTTTTAAGTATGGAAGCTCAAGTATCAGATATAGATTTTTTTTTTAAGCTTTACAAAAAAAAAAAAACCCAAATAAAACAAAAAAGTCCTTTTGCATTCCATAAAAATGGACAGAAAAGCACCTGCCCGGAAGAGCAGACGGCCGAGGCCCCCTGCCCCCACAACGTGCTCTCCGAGGCCAGGGGCCAGCGTGCGGGACAGTGAATCATGACGTATCTCCCCCCTTTCGAATTCACCCCCTCCGCTGGGAATGGGGACTCACACAGGTACGTGAATTGAAAACTCGGTTTGAGAAAAACGGGGAAACTCTGTGAGCACTTTGGAAGTGGAAGTTGGAAAATGCTTCTGGCTTCAGTTCTACAAAGACAGCGTTGCAGTGTGGCTCTATTTAAGGTAGTGAAAAAAGGGATGCAAATTGTACCTAACTATGACTACCGGTGAGAAAAAAAATAATTGATAGGGTAGAGACAATGACTAATTTCTCCTTGTGTGTGTGTGTTTTTTAAAAAAATATATTTCTTTATTGAAGGGAGAGAGAGAGAGAAACATCCATGATGAGAGAGAGTCATGGATCGGCTGCCTCCTGCACGCCCCACACTGGGGATGGAGCCCACAACCCGGGCCTGTGCCCTGACTGGGAATCGAACCGTGACCTCCTGGTTCCTAGGTCGATGCTCGACCACTGAGCCACGCCGGCCGGGCCCGAAATTGATTTTAAGAAAAGCCCGACCCACATCAGAATATAATATTGTAGTTTGTTCAGTTTAAACCATTTCAAGGGGAACAAAGAACCCCACAGCAACCTCAGATCTTTGGTAGGAAAACAGATCTCTCTCTCGAGATAACGATAAAGCGTTTACGGGATACGGCCGCCCTGCGGTCTGTGATTTCCTTCTGCGTGTTCCCTTCCCGGTGGATTCCTTCTTCCTCGTTGTGGCGGCTCCTCCATTCCCCTCAGAGGACGTTCCATGTCCTCTTTTCCTCCCTTCCCCGTTTCCTCTGCTCTCCTCCTTGCTTTTCTCTCCCCCCGTCGCACCATAACCCTCCTCGCTCCCCAAAGGCAGAGCCAGCTACCCGAGCAGCCCTTTGTCAGCACAACGCGTCCGCAGAATGCATATTTATGAGCCTTTGAGCTTTTATTGCTCCACGGGGCAAATAAAAAACATGAAAAGTAGCAATATAGCGTTTCAAAGGTCCCTCCAGGAAAACAAAAGTCGCTGGAAATAAATTTGGGGAAAAGGGCTCCTCTGGAAGAACAGAACCCCGACGAGGCACACGCAGGAGGCGGAGGAGGAGAAACCGTGTCGCTCGTCCCCCTACACGAAGCCTTGGGAAATTTTAAACTTTTTAATGGGTCCGGGCGCTTCACGTTTGGAAAAGAAAATAATGTTGAAGGAGGATGGGACATAAATGTTTATCATCCAGAGAATCTTAAAACAGCATGTGCCATTTGGCCATATAATCCTATTTCTAAAAAGGCAAGGAGAGGGCGTAAATTGAAAAGCCCATCGCAGGCCCAGCCGGCGTGGCTCAGGGGTTGAGCATTGACTTATGAACCAGGAGGTCCCGGGTTCGATTCCCTGTCGGGGCACATGCCCGGGTTGTGGGCTCGATCCCCAGTAGGGGGCATGCAGGAGGCAGCCGATCCATGATTCTTATCATTGATGTTTCTCTCTCTCCCTCTCCCTTCCTCTCTGAAATCAATCTATATATATAAAAGCCTAAGTGACTGGTCGACCGGTCCCTATGACGACACACTGACCACCAGGGGGCAGACGCTCAACGCAGGAGCTGCCCCCTGGTGGTCAGTGCGCTCCCACAGCCAACTTCCCATGGCTGGCCAACCTCCGGTGGTCCCTCCCAGGCCGAGGGACCCCACCCGTGCACGAATTCGTGCACTGAGCCTCTAGTAAAAATATACTGAAAAAAAGAAAGAAAGGAAAAAAGGACCACACACGTTTTGGAAAGTAGGGCTCAGAGAAGTCCCCCGCAGTGAGTGGTGGTGGTTCTGGGAATTCAACCCATTTCCTTCGACTCCGAGTGTCTCGTTTGCAGTCGGTCAAGAGTTATTCGACGCTACGATGAGGCCACTGTCAGGGGACCCTCGCGGGTCAGAAGCTCTTGGTCTGACCTTCTTGGTGATGCAGTGTCTACAGCCTGTGGATCCGTTCCTGGTCCCCCCTCCCCCTCCCCCCGCTCCCCGTATTTGTTGAATGAATAAACCAACGGGCACATTCTTCTAGGACTTGGAGATTCCAAATGAGGTGCAAACGCTGAAGAGGCTGGGCCACCCAATAAGGTAACTCTGCACCCTTTCCTTCGTGTTCCTGTTGGACGGGCCTCGGTCTAGACGTGCCGTCGGGCCTGCTGGCTGACAGGCGTCTGGGGATAGCGGGAAACGTTGTTATTCTAACCGACGTGGCCGCGTGCAGCAGACGGCTGACTTTTTCCTTCCGAGAGGCCGTTAGGACCTCCTTAGGCAACGTGTGGAGAAAGCCCAGCTTTTGAGAATAAAAGAAACAAATGAACCCTGGCTGGTGTGGCCCAGTGGATAGAGCGTCGGCCTGCGGACTGAAGGGTCCCGGGTTCGATTCCGGTCAAGGGCACAGGCCCTGGGTTGCGGGCGCGATCCCCAGTGGAGGGCGTGCAGGAGGCAGCCGACCCATGATTCTCTCTCATCATGGATGTTTCTGTCTCTCTCTCCCTCTCCCTTCTTCTCTCTGCAATCACTAAAACTATATATATTTTAAAAAGAAACAAATGAAAGAATATGAGGGCATGTTCTCAAGGTCATCAGGTTATTAAGTCCAAGAGCTAAGATTTCAACGCAAACGGTTTTACGCCAAACCCATGCTTTTCCCGCTGTTCTGGGCTCCCTTAAAACTGCCAGCTGCAATCTTCTAGTTCCCTTTGCTGTTATTGATCCTCACCCGAGGATGTTTTCCCATTGATGTTCAGAGAGAGTGGAAGGGAGAGGGAGAGACACACAGAGAGAGAAACAACGATGTGAGAGAGACACATCGATTGGTTGCCTCCCGCACATGCCCCCACCAGGGCCGGGGCCAAGCCTGCAGCTGAGGTCCGTGCCCTTGACCGGAGTCGACCCTGGTGTGTCGCGGCAGCACAGCCAAGGGTGATCCTGAGTTGGGGGGGCATGAAAGGATTAAGAAAAGACAGACAAGAGAATGAAAGCTGGGTCTCGGGGGGACGCTGCCCCTCTGATGGACAGCGCCCGCGCCCACAAGCCGTGTCATTATTTTATAGCAGGTGCCACGAGGCAAAGTAGGGGCGTGATCACGTTGTTTACAGCATTCTCGTGAGTTCTAACCTCACTCAACTGCATGCACCTGAACTCTAGCACCAGGCACGTGGGGCCACGTGTTCGGACCACAGGTTCAAGCTCACAACCACAGCCCTTGGCTATAATTGTGCTGGGAGGGCTCTGCCCTCCAAGCTGGGACTTGCATGTGGCCATGAGAGGACTGTGCCCTCTCATCAGTCCGAGGCTTGAACCCGTCCAAACACCGTAGCCGCGCTCCATACCCTGGAACCACGGTATACCCAGTCCACGGGCTGACGTCCTACCCACTGAGCCACACTGGCTAGGGCTTCTAGTTTCTTTATCACGCAAGTGCACACACCTGAAAATCCATCCCCTTCAGCGTTCTGATCCTTCATATCAGCGTGTGGGCAGCGGGATCTGTCATGCGTGCCTCCTCCTGCTCTGGGCCCTCTGCTTCGGCCGGGTGGTCAGGGAGGGCTCCCTGAGGAGGCGACCGTAGAGCGGAGGCTGGAAGGAGGAGGCGAGAAAGTTCAGGTGGAAGGAGCAGGTGTGGGGCTTTAAGCAGGATTGGGTGGCGATGCTCTTTGTGCTTCTAAAGGTCACGGGGAGGATCAGGCCTCCTGGGGAGCAGGAGGGGGACGGGCCGGCTGGGAGCCTGGCCCAGGAGCTCTGGACAGGGGCCAGGGCTCCAGCTGCGGAGACCGTTGGGGCTCAGCTTCAGCGTGTGTGTGGGGAAGGGGGACGGGGGGTGTGCTGAGCTGGGGGGGATGAGGGGAGTGGGGGCGGGGCAGAGAGAGCCGAAGGAGGCTGGAGGGTTGCATCCGGAGAATGGGTGGATGGTGACTGAGTAGGTGGTGCTTCCGGCGTCGGATGTTCTCCATACACATTTTTATAAAAGAATAAAGGCCGGTGGGAGATGGAGGCGGCTTGCTTTGGAGAATTTTGGTGAAGACGTCCCGGTTTCAAAAAAAAAAAAAAAAAAGGATATAATTTAGAGTGAAATGCGGCTACTAGACTACGCTAAAAACATAACAAAAACACCAGAGCCATAAATGATTATTTATGTGTATGATGACACGTTTATATATATTATCTATAGATCTTATTCTACATATCTTATCGTCCTATATATCCTATCATTATATATGTCATATACAGTGGGGCCTCGACTTACGAGTTTAATTCGTTCCGAGACCGAGCTTGTTAAGGAGCTTGTTAACTCGCTCGTTAACTCAAATTACTCTATCAACTCAATGCAAAAAATCGGCCGAGAGACAGCTGGTATCTCAAAAAACTGGTTAGTCGGGACACTCGTAAGTCAAGGCCCCACTATATACATATGTATGTGTGTGTGTGTGTGTATATATATGTGTGTGTGTATATATGTATATATATATATATCTCACTGCACTAGGCAAGAAGCAACCTACAGTCAGAAAAGAAATAATGAGGCGGTTGTGAAATCCTTGTCTTCGGATCACTTGGCTCTGCTTCCAGGAAATTAAAAAAAAAAAAAAAAGAGGCAACAATGAAAAGCCTGTCAATCAAATGGGCCATTGACCACGCCTCTTCCCACCTGGGAAGCAGGGAGCCCGCTCAGGGGAATGGAATGAGGACAGGGCCCGGCTCCCCACGCCTTTACCTCTCCCCTCGCGCTCTGGGGGTGGGGGGGGGGATGTGCACACGTGGAGCATGGCCTTCGCTAAGAACACGCTGACCACGCGGACGAGGAGCCCCTCTGGTTTGGCAGTGTCCTGTTTACAGTGAGAGCGGGAGAGAGAGGGAGAGAGAGAGAGAGAGAGAGAGAGAGAGAGAGAGAGAGAGAGAGAGAGGAATTGTGTGGATCAAGCACGTTCTTGCCTCCCAATGACGGCTTTCCTGACGTTCATTAAACAACGTGGGTCAGATTTTAACCTTTTTACGAGGCACGCGCGTCCACACTGTGATGCCGATCGGCAACCCGGGAGGCCAGGCCCCTAAGTTCGCTCTGAAACGGCCAGAGGCCCGCTGCCGGCTGGGTCACCGAGAAGGTTCTCACCGGGACTGAGGTTCCGTCCGGCCTCGCCGGGATCCCACAGCTGCTCCTCCCTCTTGCCCTCGAACCTGAATATTTAGCTTCCGCCTCCGTTTTGTTAACACTTTGCTGGGGCGTTTTAGTCATGGGCTTTTTGTTTGTTTGTTTGTTTTAACCTGTTTTCAAGTCTCCTCAGATCTTTTCCAGAAGTGACTTTGGGGCAGGGAGGGGAAGGGGGCGGGAGAGTTATGTGGTCGAAGTGCAGGTGGATAAATGCCACTTGCACGGGCTCGCTCTCTGTGTTTAGTGACTCGCATTGAGGCCTCAAGGTGAGTGATACGAACCCTCGAGCCCATGTCATTTCTTCATTTTTTTTTTTAAATATTTTAATTGATGTCAGAGAGGAAGGGAGAGGGAGAGAGAGAAACATTCATGATGAGAGAGTCATGGATCGGCTGCCTCCTGCACGCCCCCCACTGGGGATGGAGCCCGCAAGCCGGGCCTGTGCCCTGACCGGGAATCGAACCGTGACCGCCTGGTTCACAGGTCGGCGTTCAACCGCTGAGCCACGCCAACTGGACTTAATTATTATGTTAAAAAACAATCTTCCGCATGGGCCTGTGGGAGACATCTCCCTAATTTACATCCGGGGAAACCCGGCCTGGCCGCCTGCCTGGGGGAGGAGGTCGGTGAGAGAAGGAATAATCAGCTTCGCCGATCACACTCCTTCCTGTATGAGGCACCCACTGCTCTGTGGGCTGAGGGACGTTTTATTTACAAACAGAAGATCAGCTGCCTCGGGACACACCCGGCTGCACGGAGAGTCGCCGTTTCCCCGGCGTCTGCGTGTCGGTGAGCGATGTCACCCACCGGGCGCTTGCAGGCTCCCCCGACTTCAGAAGGTTGTTCATGGCTCTGACGCCAGGACAACAATATTTTTAAGAGTGTGGGTAGTGGTTCGCTCTGCGTTACAATCTTGGGATTTTTTTACTTCCACGGAGAACATACACTCTACATCCACACCTTTGCATGAAAACATATAGAAATATGCCTAATATGCAAATTGTTCCCTTGAGAGAGAGTTTGACCGGAAGACCCGGAGTTCGATCGCTTGCGATAACATGTGCTGACCACCAGGGGGTGGCGTGGAATGAAGGGAGGCCCGGGCTGGCAGCCGGAAGGCCCTGATGGGCCCTGATTGCCGGCCCGGCTTAGGGACCCTACCTGTGCACGAATTTCGTGCACCGGGCCTCTAGTATTAAAATAGAGCCTCCGGTCAATGATTCTCTCTTATCATCGATGTGTTTCTCTTTCTCTCTCTCTCTACCTTCCTCTCTGAAATCAATAAAAATATATTTTGAACGAGTCATCCTGGATGTGTACGCTGGTCATGAAGATCAGTGTGGTACCGCTTTTTAAAATAAACTGTCATGCCCTGAAAAAAATAAATGAAAAAGCCGTCCTGGAACATGTTAATCCACCCTGGATACGCGCCCCGCTCGGCAGTTGTTCGTAACTCGCTGTGTACGAACCTTGAGTGAGGGTCACCGTTATTACCTGACTTTTGCGTCATTTGCTTTCTCGCCGCTGATGCTAATGTTGCCTCTTTCATTGGTTTGCAGCTTCCTGGGGTCGGAAGGCTCTGCCCCCCGCCCGCCCCCCGCAATGTCGCCCCCCCGTGGCACCTCCCACGTGCCTTCCAGGAACAGAATTCAGGTGAGTCTTTTTCATTTATGATTTGATGCTTTTCTCCTGGCTCACGCGCGATTTCACTGAAATATATTTGCGGAGGTACAGATACAGTGTGTGCTGAACCCGGGGTGTTTCACACACGTGCAAGGTGAGATATGTAAGCCCTGGCTCGTGTGGCTCAGCGGATGGAGCGTTGGCCTGCAGACTGAAGGGTCCCGGGTTCGATTCTGGCTTGTGGGCTTGATCCCCAGTAGGGGGCGTGCAAGAGGCAGCCGATCCATGATTCTCTCTCATCACTGATGTTTCTATCTCTCCCTCTCCCTTCCTGTCTGAAATCAATAAAAATATATTTTTTAAAAAATGATTAGATATGTAAGGAACACACACGAGACCAAAGGCTTGAGATCTCCATGTCTGAGAAAAACAACGTAATTTCCAGTTAAAACTAAAATCCTATTCAAGCACGTTGGTGGATGTTCAGGAAACAGGACCAATATAATATGATTAAAGGATAGACACAGAAGGAAAAGATCTGGGCCACTAACTAATAAACCTCACTTACAGAGTCATTTCTGTTTCTGTGTCAAATCCTTAGTTGTCTCTCTCTCTCTTTTTAAAAATATATATATATTTTATTGATTTTTTATAGAGAGGAAGGGAGAGGGATGGAGAGTTAGAAACATCGATCAGCTGCCTCCTGCACACCCCCCACTGGGGATGTGCCCGCAACCCAGGTACATGCCCTTGACCGGAATCGAACCCGGGACCCTTCAGTCCGTAGGCTGACGCTCTATCCACTGAGCCACACCAGTCAGGGCTGTCTCCATCTCTTAATGGAAACATTTTGTTGTTGTTAATCCTCACCCGAGGATATTTTTTTCCCATTGATTTTTAGAGAGAGTGGAAGGGAGGGAGAAGGAAAGAGAGAGAGAAACGTTCAGGTGAGAGAGGCACATCGACCGGTTGCCTTGGGCACAGCTTGTCTGACGCCCTTGAGGCCCCAAGTCCTAGGCGCAGGGGATGCTCCCAAATCTCAGATACCTCCCCGTCCCCCCACCCGTCCTCCCCGAAGGCCTGTCCACGTCTTGCCGTCGGATGCCGGTGAATCCTTTGGGATCGGGCTCCGGGGACCGCCTGGGGGCTGGACCTTCTTCCCGCTTCCTTGGCAGTTGATGTCTACGTCGTCGGGGATGTCAAGTGCTACGTTATCCGATATCCGTTTGCCCCTTGATCTTCCTAGCGAGACTGGGAAGTCCCGATACGGGCCCTCCCTTAGGCCCTTCTCCCCGGGGATCAGCTCCCTGCCCGGCATCTACAGTAAATGAACATATACCCGAACGAGCAGACGGGAACGGCACTGGCCGGTCAGCCGCGCTGGCGGTACACCCCCTCTTTCCTAGAGAGCGACCGTGCCCGTCTGCTGTTCGCAGGGGACCCCTCGGGGCCGTTTCCATCTCCCTGTAATGATGTGTTCATTCGGACCACGGGCCCACCCGTGCGCGGGAGTCTCTGAAGACCCGGCGTTGGTGTGTGGGAGGGGCTGGTCAGAGTCAAAGTCACCGTGGAGCCAAGGAGCGGCCTTGGGCTCTGTGAGCGGAACGCACCTTCCGGCAGGAATGGAATCGGGGTGACCTCGGCCTCATTAGCACCTGCCCTGGCGCACCCGCCTCGCCAGCCAGACTACAAAGCACCCAGCCAGCTCAGACGTCCCCTTTGTCACATGAAACCTGCGGCGGAGACACACACACACACACACACACACACAGGCACACACACACACACACGCACACGCACGCACACGCACAGGCTCCGCGGGCCCTCACGTAGCCAAGGAGATCATCGTCCGTCCAAAGCCAGGCAAGCCCGCCAGCCAGGGCGTCCGGCTTCTTCTTTCTCTGAATAGCCTTCGCCTGCTAATTGGATGGTTTCGTGTTTGTAAGAAAGTCCCTATTTCCCTGGTCAAATCAAGGATGTGTCCCCCCCATCCCCCCAAAACTTAATGAAATAACTGTGACATCATTCACATGCATTTCCTTAAGGATCCGTGTCAGGCCAGCAAACCCACGAAGGAAAAATTCGCATCTTCTCTCTTTTTTTTTTCCTCTTTCAAATGCTGGGCCAGGCTGGGTGGGTTCCAAGTTCAGCGAGTGCACAGCGCCATCTCGTGTTCGGAGACGGGATGGCCGGCGCCCCTGGGGGGAGCCGGGCGCTGGGCTGGGCTGTGTCTGGCCAGCGTTTCCTGGGTTGGGAGTTTGGTCCCCACGTATCTTATCGGGGAGCGACGTCTTGGCACACTCCCTGGCCTGAGAAATCCCCCCTTAAAGTTCAGCTTGGAAAAGGGCCCCCCCCGGACGGAGGCAGAAACACGCATGTCCCTCCGCTCTTCTGAGGATCAGCGTGAAGTGAACCCACAAATGCAACGAAAGGGCAGCGCCCAAGACAAAGGATGGACATCCCACCTTTATTATTTATTTACTTAAAATTCTGTTATGTGTTAATCCCACCAGAGGGTATTTTATTTCATTGATTTTTAGAGAGAGAGAGAAAAAGAGAGAGAGAGAGAGAGAGAGAGAGAGAGAGAGAGAGAGAGGAAGGGGGAGACACACCCAGAGAGAAACATCGATGAGGGAGAGACACATCATTTGGTTGCCACCTGCTTGCGTCTGAAGACGGCCTGGGGATGGAGCCTGCGGCTGAGGTACCCACCCCGACCGGGAATCAAACTGTGACCTCCTGGTTCATAGGTCGACGCCCAACCACTGAGCCACCTGAGCCCGGCATGTCCCCGTGGGGCATGAACGTGCCTCTGGCATAGACGGGAGCCCACGGTGTTACTGTGGGTGTTTGGACATATTTGCATTTTTTCCCCCTTTTTTTGCTTAGGAAAGCGTCTCTTGGAACTGTGAGTCCAAACCGTGATTTCCCGGGAGCCAGGCCTCCCGGATATTGGTGAGGTCCCCCCGAGGTCTCCCCCCCCCGTACCCCTATGAGCTCCGCTGGGCTGCACCCGGAGTCTCTCTGTGGGGCACACGGACCCTCATTAATGGACGGCACGTGCGTAACAGCGCTAACACGCTAACAGGTGCTGTTCTCGGGGAGGCGCTCACGGGATAGACATGGGCTCCCCACAGCGTCTGCTCTGCCGAACCCCACTCACCCAACGATGAGCAGCTCCCCTTACAAACAGGATCGCACCCTGGCCGCCGTCGATGACGGTGATTTTCTGCTCTTCTCGCCCCACCGCCTCCTCCCTCCTCATGTTTCCCCTTAAGTCAGCTTATCTGGCTTAGTTCCTTTCAACAATAGCAACAGTAACCACACTGTTCTTTATTATTATCATTTATTGGTGTTTCTATCTCTCGTTCCCTCTCCCTTCCTCTCTGTAAAAATCAGTAAAATATATTTTTTAAAAAATCCCACAAGACGAGAAGCCAGGAGCCAGCGGGTGACTTGCAAGACCCCTTTACGGAGCCGCGGTCCTGGCTTCAATCCGTGGCTCTGTAGTTCAGGTGCAGCCCCGGCTTCACGTCGCAGACCAGGCTCAGCACCCGCGCCAGCACACCCTCCAGGCAGCGGCGGTAGCTCCCCGTCAGCTCCGTGATCCTCTCCAGCGCCTGCGCCTCCATCTCCTCCACCAGGTTGCTCTGCGAGCCCATGGCCTGCGGGACGACACAGAGTCTCAGACGGCCCTGCACGCGGCGTCCGCCCCGAGCGCTTCCCAAGTTCAATCTGCTCCGGCCCCGTTTCCCTACGACGACGGCCCTGAGGTGTGTGCACCTCCCGGGTTATGTGCCAGGATGTCCTCCGGGGATGGTACGATCACCAGGGTCACCAGGGGGGGTGGGTACACTTTTCTTAAACCAGGAAGGGGTCTCCGGCAGGCCACGGCTGCGTCCAGAGCTGACCTCGGCCAGTGAAAAGCAAATATGGGTTCAGCATCGTCACCCCATGTTCATCGACAAGGGTTGTCTTTGCATTTTCCTTTTTCTTTTCTTTTTTAAATTATTTTTATTGATTTCAGAGAGGAAGGGAGGGGAAGACAGAGGCAGAAAAACCTAAGGAAATACCAGACTTTTCAGCAATTTGCAACCACAAGGACCTTGGTCACCTGTAAATCTTGAGTTCGCTAACGGAAGTTTGGGCCCACAAACCCGTTCTACAGCATTGTAGAGCACTTGTTGTTGATTCTACCAGTCAACGCGTATAGTTAAAAAAAAAATGTTTTCCGAAGCGTTTCTCTTATGAAAATGTGTTGGTCAAGAATGTGTCATTTGGCCCTAGCTGGTTTGGCTCAGTGGTTAGAGCATCGGTCTGCAGACGGAAGGGTCCCGGGTTCGATTCTGGTCAAGGGCACATTCCTGGGTCTCGGGCTCGATCCCCAGTATAGGGGTTGTGCAGGAGGCAGCCGGTCCATGATTCTCTCTCCTCATTGATGTTTCTATCTCTCCCTCTCCCTTCCTCTCTGAAATCAATGAAGATATATTTAAAAAAAAAAAAAAGAAAAAAGAATGTGTTATTTGCAATCATCCTTGAAAGAACCCCTTCAATGTGTGCATTTGAGAGTGTAATGTTTAATACGTACTGTGTAGGTAGGAGATGATAACTGTTGATTGACACTCGAGGTGGCCAATCAAAAGGCCTTGGAGTAAAGAGGCCAAGTTCACTCAAGTGTAAGATCTAGTTTAGCACTCAGCCTTGGCTGGTCTGCATCTGCTCAGTCGGGGGTGCGGTCTGCGTTACAGCTGACGCATATGTGCCTCTGGGATCCCCGTTGCGTAAACACCAGCGCCGAGGGGCTCACCTTCGCCTGTTTCATGCGAAACTCCTTGTCTTTCTGCATCCTGTACTGGTCCACCTCCACCATGGCCTCCTCCTTTGCTTGCCGTATGCGCTTGGCTTTTCCTGGAAACCAACAGTGCGTAGAGGCCATGATATTTCTTTGTCAGACACGTGGCATTTCGAGCTTGATTTTTAAACATTTGAGGGGTGGTCTGGGTTATTTATTTTTATTTCTATTTTTTAAATATATATTTTATTGACTTTTTACAGAGAGGAAGGGAGAGGGATAGAGAGCTAGAAACATCGATGAGAGAGAAACATCGATCAGCCGCCTCCCGCACACCCCTTACTGGGGATGTGCCCGCAACCAAGGCACATGCCCTTGCCGGGAATCAAACCCGGGACCCTTCAGTCCGCAGGCCTACGCTCTATCCACTGAGCCAAACCGGTCAGGGCTGGATTATTTTTTTTTTTTTATGACGTTTCTCTAGAATGCAAACTTCACTAAAAACTCTATTAGCCCGGCTGGTGTGGCTCAGTGGTTGAGCGTCGACCTATGAACCAGGAGGTCAGGGTTCGATTCCCAGTCAGGGCACATGCCCGGGTTGCGGGCTCCATCCCCAGTGTGGGGCGTGCAGGAGGCAGCCGATCCATGATTCTCTCCCATCATAGATGTTTCTCTCTCTCTCTTCCTCTCCCCTTTTCTCTGAAGTTAATAAAAGTATATAAAAAACAAACAAAACAGCGATATTAAAAACACCTATTTTTTTTCCAATTGGATTCTTTAGAACGTGGGCATGATTACGCTCTTTCCCGCAAACACGTTTAAATATATTCTCTCTCTCTCTGCCCCCCTCCTCACAGCAGTTACAGCCACAGGACAGATTTCGGCTGTCACTTCCCCGGAAAGACATTATTTGGTCCGGTTTTCTGTCCTGGTCCCCAGCCAGGCGTCCACCGGCCCCGGCGGCTGGACCCCATTGCCACTGGCAGGTCTCCAGCGGCCCCAGACAGGCAGCTCAGACTCCATCAAACCCACTAACGGCTTTTAAAAGCCTTTTATTGAGATTTTTTTTCCTGGCCATTTCTCCCCTCTAGAATGTCTGATTAAGCAAGCCTCCCAGCACATCAAAGTATTTATATACACATTCACATACACATACACATACACATTCACATACATATACATATATATATATATATATATTTTTTTTTCTAGTAGCCTTCTTGATGGGGGACTTGAAAGTGGTTGTAAAGCGATTGTTTGATGGCGGGGAGTGTACTTAGGGAGCGCGCTCTGCTTTTATGAAGAGCGAAGGTGTAAGCCTGAAGCCAGCTCGCCGGCCACGTAGACAGCCGCCATGGCCTGGGGATCATTAGCCAGGCACGTGACGTTTGGGGCAACGGGAGGAAGTTTGGGGGGGGGGTTATAGACTCCTATTAATTGCTGCTGTGCCCCCCTTCCCCTCACTACCGCCCTCGGGGGGTTAGGTACTAACACGCTGGGATCATTAAAACCTTAAAGAAACGCTGAACTGTATGAAAACGCGTGTCCCCTCCCCGCCCCCCGAATCGATGGTCTTTCTGCTTCAGGGACATGCCTTCCTCCTTCGGCCCGTTTCACACGGTTTCTCTCTCCTCGTGAGCGTGGGTGGACCCCCTTGGCCAGGGCGGGCGATGCTGTGCAGAGCTGGAACCCAGTGGACTGTCCCCTGAGTACGTAGCCGAGGAGCCAATGTCCACCAGCGTTCACCCGGGACCCCCAAGCCCGGCTTCCCAGGGCTCTCTTTTTATGAATCCTTGTGGCGTTGGAGTGGAGATGGCTTTTCCACTTCTCTCCCTGCGAGCTGTGAGCCGCTTTCCGATCACTGTGTAATGTATGGACTAAAGATTCATGGAGGGCCCGGCCAGTGTTGTTCAGTGGTTTGAGCGTCGACCTATGACCCAGGAGATCATGGTTCGACTCCCGGTCAGGGCACAGGCCCGGGTGGTGGGCTCCATCCCCAGTGTGGGGCGTGCAGGAGGCAGCCGATCAGTGATTCTCCCTCATCATTGATGTTTCTCTCTCTCTCTCCCTCTCCCTTCCTCTCTGACATCAATAATAAAATATATATATATATATATATTTTAAAAATTAGACCTCTTGCTTCTTAAGCATGAAAAACAGAAGGAGTTCCATTCTTTCTCAATACCATCTGTGCCACACATGGGGTGACCAGCAGGGGTCAGATTTTAGGTATGACACTCCAATATTCGGTCACCAAGTTCCTACAAGATCTTATAGCTTCATCAGGCCAAACGTTCTGATGTTTGGTTTAGAAAACAGGGCTATCTCATCCATCATAGCTTTTTATTTTATTTTTGAAGTTTTTTCCTTCTTTTTTTTTTTTAAAAAAAAATTTTAATTCTTTTTAAAAATATATATATTTTATTGATTTTTTACAGAGAGGAAGGGAGAGGGACAGAGAGTTAGAAACATCGATGAGAGAGAAACATCGATCAGCTGCCTCCTACACACCCCCTACTGGGGATGTTCCCACAACCAAGGTACATGCCCTTGACTGGAATCGAACCTGGGACCCTTCAGTCCGCAGGCCGACGCTCTATCCACTGGGCCAAACCAGTTAGGGCAAAAATTTGAATTCTTTATTGTATAAAGTATTACATAACTCTCCTTTTCCCCCCATTGACCTCTCCCCGGCTGCCCCCACTCCTCCATTTTTTTTTTTTTTTTAAAAGAGAAGAAAGGAGAGGGAGGGAGAGATAGAAACATCCATGATGAGAGAGAATCATGGATCGGCTGCCTCCTGCACGTCCCCTCCAGGGAATCAAGCCCGCACCCCAGGCATGTGGCCTGACCGGGAATCGAACCGGGGACCGACCGCCTGGTTCTCAGGTCGGTGATCAACCACTGAGCCACGCCGGCCGGGCCAGCACAGCTTTAAATAGGACTCAGGCGTTGGGCGGTTTCTACCTGCTCCTAAGCACCCTGTTGACTCTGTTCTAACTCGCAGGAGAAAGCAAACAACACCTTTCTCGGTGCTGTTAAATATTATGACAAAGCCGACCCCGTTCAGGGAGCGCGCTCTGCTTCTCTCTAACGGCAAACGCTGGGGAAGGCGACACGTCGGCAGGAACCGGAGCCACTTTATCTCATTCATCGCCTTCTCGGGTCTTTCCGTGGCTTCTCTTTTCCTTGCACTTTTCTTTCTTTTTTTAAAAAAATATTTTAAAATAGATTTTTACAGAGTGGAAGGGAGAGGGACAGAGAGTCAGAAACATCAATGAGAGAGAAACATCCATCGGCTGCCTCCTGCACACCCCCCACTGGGGATGTGCCTGCAGCCAAGGTACATGCCCTTGACCGGAATCGAACCCGGGACCCTTCAGTCCGAGGGCTGATGCTGTATCCACTGAGCAAACCGGTTAGGGCTGCACTTTTCTTATTTAAAAAAAAAAAAATGTATATATACCGTAAGGGGTTTTCTGTAGCTCCTGGGTGGAATATAACCAAAGGGCATTTATTGGCCGATGGAAATGTCTGTGGTGGTTATTTTACGGTGACCCCCTCGGAGAAATGAAAGCCCAGTAATGCTCTGGAGTCGCCCCCTTGTCTGTGGGCCGTGAAGGAGGGAGGGGTATTTATAGGCCCACAAACCTCAGAAGACAGGGCCGCCGACTTCTCCCAGAACCACTTCTGGTTTACGAGTTTGTTAAAAGGCACGTCTTCCTGAGCCCGGCGTGCACTTGCGCGGCGCGGGGTTGATTAAATCCAGGGGCTGGTGGAAATCATTCGGAAGAAAGTGCATATTCGGGAACAAATAGGCAATTAGCTGATTAAAAAAAAAAAAAAGAGGAAAAGAAAAGTATGCGTGGCTGGCGTCCTGGAGACCCGCGAAACAGGAATTGTCTTCCTGTAACAGCCAGTGTGTGATCTGCGTGGCTCCGCGGTTGAGCGTCGACCTGGGAACCAGGAGGTCACCAGTTCGATTCCCGGTCGGGGCACAGGCCAGGGTTGTGAGCTCGACCCCCAGTGGGGGGCTGCAGGAGGCAGCCGATCCATGATTCTCTCTCATCATGGATGTTTCTCTCTCTCTCTCTCTCTCTCTCTCCCTCTTCCTTCCTCTCTGACATCAATAAAAATGTATTTTAAGAAAATAATAAATAAAATAAATAAAGTCAACTAGATGGTAAGGCTGTTTGGCAGCTAAACATATAATGTAGTCCACAATCAGGGAATAAGAGCAAATACCTGAGCTTTTCTTTTTTTTAAAAAAAAAAATTTTTTTATTGATTTCAGAGAGGGAGAGAGAGAGAAACATCCATGATGAGAGAGAATCATGGTCCGGCTGCCTCCTGCACGCCCCCCACTGGGGATGGAGCCCACAACCCGGGCCTGTGCCCGGATCAGGGAGCAGACCGTGACCTCCTGGTTCACAGGTCGATGCTCAGCCCCTGAGCCACGCCGGCCGGGCAGGTATCTGGGCGTGTCCAGTCATCTTACTGGAACAGGCCAGGTCTCTCTGGTTACAGGAAAAGTTGACTCAGAACTGGCAGCAGTTGTAAAAAAAAAAAAAGAAAAAGAATGAAACTAGAGTGTTCTACTCCAGTCTCCCACTGCTATTGCTTATAATAATATGCAAGTAAGTAGTTTAAATATTAAACATGACTGTTGCCCTGGTCGGCTTGGCTCAGCGGTTCCCAATCAAGGGCACGTCCTACCTGGGCTACAGGTTCGATCCCCGGCCCTGGTCGGGCCACGCGTGGCCGGCAACCAATCGATGTGTCTCTCTCACATCAATGTTTCTCTCTCCCCCCTCCTCCCTAACACTCTCTCTAAAAATCAAGGGAAAAAATATCCTCGGGGGAGGACTAAAGAAAACCCAACTATTTAGTCTGTAATCTACTATCTCAGATACAGTTTTCTGATCCTCCAAATGCCTTGGCCGTGGGTTCATTTTACGCAAAGAAAAGATGGAAGGTCTGAGACACTAAATAATGTCTACAAAGAAGCTTACGTTAATATAAAGAAACATTTAAAAAAAAAAAAAGCCAATGCTTTTTGTACTCTGTGGCCTCACCCCCAGCTTTTCAACCCTGCTTAGAGTCCACTCCCACCTTCTCCCCCCCACCCCCCACCCCCCCAAATTGTCTCTCTCCGTGGCTGGTGACTGTCTTGAGAGCCAGTAGCAGCCCATTCCCCATCGGGTCTGTATTCCTCAAGGCAAGGCATGCACACCGCACACCGTATTAGGCGGCGGCTCCGGAGATCTGAGGTGGCCTCCTCCGTGGAATGCATGCCTATTTTTGCAGCATGCTGTATGAACACGGGCACCTCATTAATCTCGTATTTTTCTAAAATGATTACCATGTGCATGGCTCTGTTTGTATTCTCCTCTCCCCTTCTCTCCCTCCATCTCTGTCTTTCTTCTTTAAAAATATATTCAGGCCTTCACCCCTGAAGGCCTGGGGCAGGGGGTGGGGTGGGGTGGGGGGGTTGGAAGAGGTCATTGGGGGGGAAGGGGGGACATATGTAATACTTTCAACAATAAAGAACTTTTTTAAAGTAAAAAAAAAGAAAGAAAAATACACACACACACACACATATTCAGGAGTCTGCTATAAAGGGTCTCAGGTTGGCTTCTGGTCAAGGGCATGTACCTGGGTTGCAGGATCGATTCCCGGCCCCGGGTCCGGGTGCACGCAGGAGGCAACCAATCGACGTGTCTCTCTCACATTGATGTCTCTCTCTCTCTCTCTCTCTCTCTCTCTCTCTCTCTCTCTCTCTCCCCCACTCACTCACTCCCTCCCTTCTATTCTCTCTAAAAAAGCAATGGGAAAAATGTCCTCAGGTGAGGAAGAACAAAAAAGAAAGAGAAAGGATCTTAGACCTTCTAAATGGTGCTCAGATCCTTGTTCATGGGTTTTCATTCTGAGTCTCTGTTTGGCCTTCTTACATGTCAGGTTTCAAATGAATTTCTTTATGGGGGGAAAGAAACAACACAGTGAAACCTCTGGGGCTATAAAAGCGATGGCTATCTGACCCTCCCATGACATTCTCTCTCTCTCTCTCTCTCTCTCTCTCTCTCTCTCTCTCTCTCTCTCTCTCTTCCCCGTTCTCATCTATACACTTATCTCCCTGGAAAATTCTTGAGGGAAGAGCCTAGACTTTGTCATCTGTATACAGCTCACTGTGGCTGGCAAATAGCCCTCCCCCCCATAAATACTTATTAAATTAAAGGAGGGAATGAAGGACAAAGGAGTGAAACAGGAGAGATGCTCACACAGCCCCAGGCAGGGAAAGTAAGGCTTGTTTTCGCCTGGGGACCTTGGAGAAGTCATATGATGGGCGAGGTCAGTGGAGTTGTCACTATGAGCTCCTGCCGCCGATCACTATGTCAGATAGCGGCTGGCTCCCGGCCCGCCCCGGCCGGAGCCGGGGACAGACAGACCGACAGACAGACGGACGGACATTCCCCGGGACACGGAGCACGGAGGTGAGTTGTTGAAAGTCAAAATATTTTCCCGGAGTGTGTTCTATGGCTGGTGGGGTATCTGCTTGAATATTCATGAAGAGAGACGGAGGAAAAAAAAAATTACCCAGGTACCTTACAGCTGCGGGCAGCTAGGATGGACATGTGTGCATTAATCATAGAGTGTGTTCCTTCCCATGCTGGCGACAGGCAATGATGTGTGGCTTTTATCTGCGCTGTGGAAGCTGAGGCCGGGGTCCCCGTGGCCGGCAAACTGCGGCTCGCGAGCCACAGGCGGCTCTCTGGCCCCTTGAGGGTGGCTCTTCCTAAGCCTTAGGAGGACCCTGATTAAGTGAATAACAATGTACCTACCTGTATAGTTTCAGTTTAAAAAATGTGGCTCTCAAAAGAAATTTCAGTCGTGGTCCTGTTGGTATTTGGCTCTCTTGGCTCATGAGTTTGCCGACCACTGGGTTAGGCTGTTCTGAGCGCTCCCCGCTTCCGAACAACTTGGGTGGTTCATAGCCCCTTTCTCCTCCCGTGACAACTGGTCAAACCACCTGAGTCACCTGGTGATACTGGTTAGGGAGGGGCTCCCGGGTTACTCCTAGGCCCCTGGTTGCCTCGATTGCCCTTTTATTCCTTCCGTCCTGAGGAAGCGAGGTTAGCACCCGTGGTCGCCTCTTCAAACCAGTTGTTCTGTCTTGGGCGTTTCCAACGTCTTGGCCAGGACATTTGAATAAAGGGGGAGGGAGTTTCTCCCCCTTCGCCACCCAGAAGGGCCGGGCGGCTCTGCGTCCTACGATCGTTTGCATAGTTTGTTTTGCAGAAACATAAATGGCCGAGCAGGCCAGTTCGTCTCCATATCTTCCTCCTTCCTTTCCTCCTCTAACAGGCCTCACGCCAGGGACTCTTGGCTTGTGTGGTTGGCACCCACCTTGCTGAGTGTTCAGGGAATCCATTCGTCTTAAGAAAGGAAAATGGCCCTGGCTGGTGTGGCTCAGTGGATAGAGCATCGGCCTGTGGACCGAAGGGTCCCAAGTTTGATTCCAGTCAAGGGCACAGGCCCGGGGTTGCGGGTTCGATCCCCAGTTGGGGGCGTGCAGGAGGCAGCTGATCCATGATTCTCTCTCATCATAGATGTTTCTATCTCTCTGTCCCTCTCCCTTCCTCTCTGAAATCAATAAGTATATATTTTTTAAAAAAGAAAGGGAAATGGTTACCTGAGGTTCGCACCCCAGTGAACTGAATGTGGCCCGTACTGCCCGCCTGTTGGCGTGGTGACTACTGTCCCACCTCCCGTTCCGGACACTACAGCTCACTCTATGGGGTCCTCTTTGCCCCTGTCACCCCACGCACCCAAAGAGTGACAACAGCCACAGTGTAAGGCGTGGCCTCTATCTGGCTGGTCCCTGAATTTAAATATTTTTATTGATGTCAGAGAGGAAGGGAGAGGGAGAGAGAGATAGAAACACCAATGATGAGAGAGAACCATGGATTGGCTTCCTCCTGTACCCCCTGCACTGGGGATCGAGCCCACAACCCAGGCATGGGCCCTGGACCAGAACTGAACCTGGGACCTTTCAGTCCACAGGCCGATGCTCTATCCACTGAGCCACACCGGCCAGGGCGACACAAGTGACTATAGATCAAGTGATGATTGGAAACGGGAGCGTGGGAAGAACACGGTGTTGGCCCACACGGCCTGCATTCGAGGTGCAGACTCGTGACGTGGGGTTTCCTCAAGGCAGAGGTGATGGGCATTTTGGGGAGCGTGGTGGTTGGGATCTTGGCCTGGAAGCGGGACCCCACCCAGGCCCTGCCTCTACCACTTCCTGTCTGGAGGACTTGGGCAATAATTCCTCTAGGCTTCCCTTTCCCCTTTTGTTCACGTGAGGATTCAACGAGACACGCATTACCCATCGAGCCCGGCACACTCTTGTCTAATTTTTAGAATGATGACCTTTTTCAAATGATGACCCCTCCGTCTCCCCCTCCACAGAGTGGGAATAATAGTGGTCCCTAATTCATGGCTACGAAAGTGACCAGGAAAGGGGTTGAAATTGACTGAGAAGGTTCTATGGGCAAGTTCCTAGATGCATGGCCCAGTCAACAGAAAGTTAGAGAAAATGAGACTATACCCTGGCCGGTATGGCCCAGTGGATAGAGCGCCGGCCTGTGGACCGAAGGGTCCCGGGTTCCATTCGGGTCAAGGGCATGTACCTCGGTTGCAGGCTCCGCCCCAGCCCGGGGCCCTGGTCGGGGCGTGTGCAGGAGGCATCCACAATCCATGTGTCTCTCTCACATGGATGTTTCTCTCCCTCTGTCTCTCTCCCTCCGACTCTCTCTAAATTTCGATGGAAATATATCCTCGGGTGAGGATTAAAAAAAAGAAAAGAAACAGAGAATAAAATGGAAATATTACGAAACACCGGAAATTCAAAGGCATCCAGAGAAGGACAAGAGAGAGAGCCCTGAGCTGCATTATCATAATTTTACAGAAACGGGCAGGGCGCTGAGGGCGGGTCGGCCCCCCGCCCCGGAGTGTCCTCTGCAAGCTGCAGACTTCCATCTGCAAGTCCTCTCTCTCTCACGCCTTTCACAGGATTGCGACACGCGTGGGGCCCTCAGGAAGTTGCAGAGACGGGGAAGCCCAGGCCTCCGTAACTTCCACCTTCCACGTCCGTGAGCATTTCACAGCAGCTCAGGAGGATCTGAGTGAGAGACCTTTGTCCCCATGACAGCCCTGGGGCCATGGTGTCGCAGGAAGAGGGCTGGGCACCGAGTTGACCTGCAGCTGAGGTCCATGCCCACCCCACGGCCGCCCCCCCCCCCCTGCGCCCACTGGTGCCACCTCCCTCCCGGGCAGGCAGAGGGGCACTTACTCTTCTTGGCCTCCTCCAGCTTGTCCTTGGCCTTCCTCTCGGCCTGCAGGAGCTGGTGGATGCCCTGGGACTGGCTGGCCATGGCGGCGGCCGTCCTGTCCAGTCGGGCGGCTTCTGTGGATTCCGGGAAGGGAATGGACGGGGGGGCTTATCCGGCTGGAAATCACCAGCCCCTCTGCTTGTGGTGTCAACAGCTGGAGCTATAAACACGGCTCTTTGTTCCCCGGTGGCCGGCTGGGGCCGGAGGGAGAGCCGGGCCCCAAGGGGAGCCCAAGGGTGGAATCCAGAAAAACAAGTCGGGTGGGTGGACCTGAGGGAGCCGGCTGTCATTCTTAGGGACCTCAGGGGACAGGGCCGCATGACGGAGGTGCTGAGTCTCCTGACAAGGAGGGTCCTCACGGCTCTTCTTCCCAGACAGAGGGACCTGCCGCGGGCTCTTCTCCGGAGGACAGGGCCTTTCTTTGGTCCTCGTCTGGGCGGTTCTAGGGGGAGGGTGTTTGAGTGACTCGGTGATGCCTGGGACATAGTGACTGAGCTTGGTCTCCGAGGGGCGTCCGGCTCGGTGCACAGAGATGGGCCAGGGGGCTGTTCCCTCTCCTCCCCAGACCTCAGGGGCCGGGAAGGAGCTGCCGGGGAGGGGGTGGGGGGTAAGGATGGCCCTGTGCACTGGCGGTGCTGTGTGTCCCAGTCCCAGGGAGCCATCAGGGTGGGGACGGAATCAGCAATCGTGGAGTCAGAGCTGTAGGTTTGGCGGTTCCACTGAAATGGCGTTACCCGCTGTTGGCCTTGGGTCTCGTTCTGAGACAGGGCATGTGACCCGGGGGTGAGCAGACAAATGAGCTGGTTGATCACAGGGGAGAATCATCAGACATCCTATCCACGTCTCTAAAAGTTTTCTCCGGCCCCAGCTGGTTTGGCTCAGTGGGTAGAGTGTCAGACTGTAGACCAAAGGGTCCCAGGTTCGATTCTGGTCAGGGCGCATGCCTGGGTTGTGGGCTCGATCCCCAGTTGGGGGCGTGCAGGAGGCAGCCCATCAATGATTCTCTCTCATCATTGATGTTTCTCTCTCTCTCCCTTTCTCTTCCTCTCTGACATCAATAAAAAAATATTTTTAAAAAATGAAAAAATAAAAGTTCTCTTCGGCATGAAAAGCGAAGCTTTTGACTTACGGCCAAGACTCCCTCCCCTCCCCCCCCCACCCCCCACCCCCCCCGCCGAAATGATCAGCATATTAGAGTTTCACAGATTGTCGATTCCCAAAACGACTTCTCTGTGGCCTTGCCCCTAAAACCCAGCTTCAGTCTCTCT
The DNA here is from genome assembly GCF_964212035.1 of Myotis nattereri. Taxonomy (NCBI): domain Eukaryota; kingdom Metazoa; phylum Chordata; class Mammalia; order Chiroptera; family Vespertilionidae; genus Myotis; species Myotis nattereri. The sequence continues at coordinate 1,457,391 of NC_138096.1, read as the reverse complement.
GCATCGGAGGGTGGGTGTGAAAGTAACGTCTCCCACCATTAAGGGCGCATCGCCCCTAGCAAATCTGTCCAAAAGAACCACCTTCCTTTCTTTTTACCTTCCCATCGAGTTCGATAAAAATGTAAATTTTTATCGGGCCTCTACAATCCTTGGTAGAGCTGGAGCAGACGGCTTTCGGTAAACACACATTCTAACTCGTGAGAGCGGATGTGAATGTGAAGGGGAGAGAGGTTCTTCAGGCTCAAGTGCAGCCCGTCTTGGGCCTCGATTGGTACATGTAAAAATATATACATAGCCCTGGCTGGAATGGCTCAGTGGATAGAGCATCGGCCTGTGGACTGAAGGGTCCTGAGTTGGATTCCAGTCAGGGCACATGCCCGGGTTGTGGGCTCGATCCCCAGTAGGAGGCATGCAAGAGGCAGCTGATCAATGATGCTCTCTCATCACTGATGTTTCTCTCTCTTTCTCTCTCTCTCTCTCTCTCTCTCTCTCTCTCTCTCTCTCCCTCTCTGAAATCAATAAAAAGATATTAAAAAATAATAATGAAAATATATTTTAAAAATATTACATATTTTAAAAAATCTATAATGATATGAGGTGATCATTATAATTTTCAATGATGCACTGAGTCTTCAGTTGTACATCTTTATAAAGATTCTTAAGTGTTAGAAGGGAGGTGTTTGTTGGATGGAATAGAGAAATGGACGTATTACTCACAGTCACTTTGTAAAACAGGAAGTGTCCGAATCAGCATAGTGTGTATCTGGCCCCTGATCTTTGTGTCACTTTCCTAAATACTCATCTGTTTCCTTGTTTTATTCCTGCAAAATGCAAAAAAAAAAAGTTAATGAAAACGACAAAATCTTAAAGACAAAATCGGTGCCCGTTGGAAAAAGTCCGCCGGTTCGATGGTAGAGGATCACACAGGAATGCCTCTGATGTTTGCTTGTTCTTAACTTGGAAAAAAAGAGAAGAAATCGAACGTTGAATGTTTTGAATAGCTATAATTAAAAGTTAGCCAGTACTCCGTGTGCATATATATATATATATATATTTTTTGGTTTCTCTTTTTTGAAGTTTTGTTTCTACTCAGACTTCCTCTTATTCCGTCATCACCTCTGCTCGGTGCACTGCCATGTGCCTTCCTCTTTTGTCCATGTTGGTGTAGCCCTTGGACCCGGATCATAGCTGGAATCACAGGAGATTCATTCCTGTTTTCCCCCAGGCCCGAAACTTCTAGGTATTTTAAAACCATGAACTCCAATCTTTTTTTTTTTTTTTAATATATTTTATTGATTTTTTACAGAGAGGAAGGGAGAGGGATAGAGAGCTAGAAACATCGATGAGAGAGAAACATCGATCAGCTGCCTCCTGCACACCCCCTACTGGGTATGTGCCCTCAACCAAGGTACATGCCCTTGACCGAATCGAACCTGGGACCCTTCAGTCCGCAGGCCGATGCTCTACCCACTGAGCCAAACCGGTTAGCCCTCTGAGGATAAAGATGGCACCTCATTCGTGGTTCTCTCTGGAGCGGTGCCTGGCACATAGGGGGCACCAAACATTTTTTTTTTTTTAAATCACGCAGACACCTTCTTTCCGATGAAGTACAACTGTGAGAAATCTGAGCGGATGCTGCTCTGTTTCAAACTGTCACCCCCGGCCGGTGTGGCTCAGTGGTTGAGTGTTGACCTATGAACCAGGAGGTCACGGTTCGATTCCCGGTCAGGGCACATGCCTGGGTTGCGGGCTCGATCCCCAGGGTGGGGCGTGCGGAAGGCAGCCGATCCATGATTCTCTCTCCTCGTTGATGTTTCTCTCTCTCTGTCCCCCTTCCTCTCTGAAGTCAATGCAAATATATTAAAAAATAATAATGTAGACCTAGCTATGGTGAAATGATGCAAATTCTTTGCCAGATGGCTTCTGCCATGGTCCACTCCCAGGAATAGAGGAGACCCTTCAACTTCCACTTTCGTTTTCCCGACGGAGGTCACAACGTCCTGCTCCCTTTGGTTTGGTGCTGGTGAGGGGACCCTCCTGTGAGCCTTCAGCACCGGGTGCCCAAGGCCTGAGCTGTGGTGACCTGAGTCAGGCTCCCGTTCCTGCCCTCCACGTGGGTCCTTAGAGAAGCAACTGTGAAAGAAGGTCGAGCGTAGGGACTGATAAGTCGGGAAACCCCGGGCAAGTTACTTCGCCTCATCCATACAGTGCTGTGGACGGAAGAGTCCCTGTGTTGTGAGCATCTATGAAGACGAAGTTGGATCAAGTCTGAGAAAGGCATGTCCTGTAGTCCGCGCTCAGGCAATGTTGGCTGTTATCGTTGGCCGTTGGACAACGCAGAGGCCACACGTCCAAGCAGTAGGTAGCCTACTCGACTTCCACACACACCAGGGATCGCAGGGACTCGTCTAGCTCTGCTCTGAACTGTGTCTTCTCTTTCTCCGGGGCCAACACTCCCCCGTCTAAAGTCATGGTCTGCAGGACGTTCTCATGGAGCCCCTGAAGGGTGTCAAACACCCCGTTGGTTCAGATGGACCACGACACCACGTTATCCGTCCCTCATGGCAGCCCGGGAGGAGAACCACAGCGTTGGCTCCTCTTCCTCCATCGGTGCCAGCCCCTGGGCTTAGATTCTCCTGCCCGGTGGCCACCCTGTCCAGGAAATCGGTGAGGGAGCTCGAGATGGAATCCCTCCCAGGTGATTTCTTGAGAGGAAATGGGATTGAGGCTCCCAAGTGCTGGGACCGTGGATGAGGTGTGGCTGAGGCTGTCCCTGGAGGACCCTGTGTGCCTGGTGGGGGTAACAATGGCTCCCGGAGGACTTAGGACATCACCAGATTGGGGGCAGAGGGTGTTTCCCAGCTCATTGCATAGAGAACCGAGACTGCTTTGCACACCATCCGCCCATAACTTCTCTTACTAGAAACTCTTGTCAGGGAGGCAAGGCGGGGGTGGTGTTCCTCTTTCTTCTGCTCTTCCCCCCCTCCACCCCCTCACCCCCACACAGGCTGCCCTTTGCTGGGCTATTTTAAATCTTCTAGGGCTGCCCCAAACGCTCCTTTAGCCTACTTCCTCCTTTATGGGATGGGAGAGGGAAGAAGGAACAGCGATTGAGTTACCCACCGGTGACCCTGGAGAATGTTCAGGAAACCTCCGTGAAAGGGAGGTAAGGTGTCAGAGAGACAGTGCCAAGAACATGACCTAGCGATGCAGTGTGTCACGTAGCCTTTGCCCTGGGCCAGTTCCTGTCTCTGTGCCCTCTTTCTGGCGTCCGGGACACGCCCCGTTCTGCGACTTTAGCTCCAGAGATGTCCTCTTTCCTTGGCCAAAGCAGCGGCTGAGCACAGGGGACATCAGAGAGCATTAGTACAGGAGGGTGCTCAGAGATATCGGGGAGCCTGCATGACCCCTGCGCCCCCCCCAAAGCTCAAGTAGATTGCTGGGTTAGGAACTCACACGAGAAAGGAGGGGTGGTTGGGAGACGTTCTGGGGCAGGAGGGGCTGCACAGCCAAGCAGAAGGACACGGGTAGTTTTGGGGGACGGAGGGAGAAGGGGGCTGGATGTCGCAGAGTGGAACCGAGGCTCAGGGTCAGAGGTGAGCAGCTGGAGTGGGTGGAGCTCATTTGCATAAAGTAGGCTCCCATTCGTGTCTAACGCAGGCAGAACTTCTCAGCCCGTGTGCATAGAGACTCCTTCTGAAGTCAACACAGGCCATGTACTTGCATTATTATTTAGCGCTGAGGGTATTGACGTAAGCAAAACCCACTCACCCAATCAGCAAGGTGCACCATGTTGAAGCCGGACATGGAGCGATGTCAAGCATAAAGCAAAAATGTCCAGACAGTAGAACCGCCTTGTGCCCAACGGCAGCCACTCCCCAGACCTGCCTACTGAGGTCGTGACCTGTGACTGGTACACATGCAATTAGATGACAGATTCCAAGAACGCAGTGTGCATAAAAACGCGTAATAATGTCGCGTCCGTCATTTTTTTCATTCGTTGCACGTTGACATAATAGTTTGGATGTACCGGGTACGAAGAAACGTGGAAGAATTCATTTATTCCTTCTCTTTACTTTCCAACATGTGAGGATCAGAAAGCTCAGAATGACGTGCGTCGGTGCTGGTATGTTGACGTTGGCCAGCGCTGCTCTTGAGTCGAATTCTGCCCTTTATCTGCTCCACATCCTCGGGGAAGTTAGTTAACTTCTCTGTTTCTCCGATCCCCCAGCTGTCGAGTAGCAGCGTTGTGGAGATGAAATGATTTGATATAGGAAAAGCACTTTAAAAATACCTAGGGTATAGAGAATTTAGTTATCATCTGTCTTATCTATCATCTATCTGTCTGTCTGTCTGTCTATCTTAACTAGCAACTAACGAGCAGCACAAGTGCTCAGAGGCGCCCTGGGTGTGGTCGCCTGTGTTAAGGGTATTGAGGGCTTCCTGTCTTGTTGAGAAAAAGGAAGAGCGAAGCCAGTGTGTGTGTGTGTGTGTGTGTGCGCGCGCGCGCGCGCGCGTGCGCGTTGGTGTGTGAGTTTCACACTGTGTGTGTGAGTTTCCATGTGTGTTTCCGGGTGTCAGAGGGGAGGATGGGTGCCCGTCTGTCCCCTGGGAACCAGCCTGGGACACTCCCTCGGTGCCCGCTGTGGCTCTCCGTTACTTCGGGCCTGGGCGTGATGGGTGTTCATGACCCGTTTGGTTTTACGCCCGTGTTTCTGGGGGACACACCTCCTTTTCCCTTCTCCTCCAGTTCTCAGAGGCCCTGTGAGTTCTTTTGCTACTTCTCTGCATTTTAATCATCTTTTGTTCCCTTGGCTCTTGATATCCAAAAGGTCTGAGCAGACTGATAGATACCGTCACCCTACCCAGGGCCCTGTGTGTGTGTGTGTGTTTTTAAAAATTATTTCTTACATTATCTTACCTATGAGGCAGGGCCTCCTACTAGCAACAGCTATGTGTTAGGGACTAGGCTACATTCTCTGCAGACACTTTTTCTTAAAAATATATTTTTATTGATCTCAAAGAGGAAGGGAGAGGGAGAGGGAGAGAGAGAGAGAAACATCAATAATGAGAGAGAATCAGTGATCGGCTGCCTCCTGCACGCCCCCCCACTGGGGATTGAGCCCGTTACCTGGGCATGTGGCCTTGACTGGCATTGAACCTAGGACCCTCCAGTCCATAGGCCAACACTCTAGGGCAGTGGTCCTCAACCTTCTGGCCCTTTAAATACAGTTCCTCATGTGGTGACCCAACCATAACATTATTTTCGTTGCTACTTCATCACTGTAACGTTGCTACTGTGATGAATCGTCATGGAAATATCTGATAAGCAGGATGGTCTTAGGCGACCCCTGTGAAAGGGTCGTTCGACCACCAAAGGGGTCGCAGCCCACAGGTTGAGAACCACTGCTCTAGGGCTTTGCAGACACTTTCTGTTTAATTCTCACACCAACCCCGGGAGGCAGGTATCAGCATCACCTCTGGCCGACACGTGAGGAGGGGCCATTCTTCCTCCTGGGGTGCGGTCAGCCGCGAGCCCACCCTCCGTCCCCACCCTCCGTCCCCGTGGCCGGCCAGGGCATGGCCCGCAGGCACAGAACTGCGGCCATCCCTCCCTCTGCCTCCGGGATTTCTCCAGCTCTGCGTCTCCTCTTTCATCCGGCGTCTGTCCGCTTCTTGTTTCCATTCTGGGATTCCGGCTTCTGGCTGCGGGCTCGCTGAAGCTGACAACGCTGTTTTAATGACCTGCCGGGCTGTGATTTAGTGCGCACGCTTCATGGCTGCCTGCTGCCTCGGGTGCCCATGGCACACGGCCTGGCACCACTCAGGGCTGAGCCTGCTGCCTGCCTAGCAGGGGATGGGAAAGGAGGGATGTGTTAGATTCCTTCTGTGGCTGATAATTACTTGTGACATATCCAGTAGCTCCTCTAAATACCATGTGCTCATTTATTCACTCATTTAATTAATCCTTTTCTGTCTCTCTCTCTCCTTCCTTCCTTCCTTCCTTCCTTCCTTCCTTCCTTCCTTCCTCTCTCTCTCTCTCTATCTCTTTCCTTTTTTAAAAAAAATATATTTTTATTGATTTCAGAGAGGAAGGGAGAGGGAGAGAGAGAGAGAGATACACCAACGATGAGAGAGAATCATTAATGGGCTGCCTCCCCCACGCCCCGCCCTGGGGATCGAGCCCGCAGCCCAGGCACGTGCCCTTGACTGGAATCAAACCCAGGACCCTTCAGTCCCCAGGCTGGCGCTCTATCCACTGAGCCACCCCAGCTAGCGACACGGGTTACATTTGACTTGTGAACGAATAGCACGGTTTAAAGTCTAAGTATGTCCCACATGAGTGCCGATTCTTGGTGTCCTGCGTTTTACCCGGGAACCCCATGGAGGCGGTGACCTCTCTGGATAGGAGCCTGTGGGCCGCCAGCTTCTCCTTTCTCCGAACAGAAGGAGCGATTTCCTGGTACAACGCGCAGTAACTGGCTGTCGGCGGGGTAGGCGTGTGTGTAAACACTGCAGTCGGCTAAGGTGACATGTTCACTTGTTCTCGCTCTTCGTTATGAAACGCCATTGCCTAACCTCCTGACACGCTAGGCCCTCGGAGGGCTGTGTGGACAGCAGCAGAGACGACACAGGACGTGAATTGTAGACCTGGAAGGGCCAGACCTCATGCGTCACCACTGGGGACGATGCACGGAGTGATGGTCAATGAGTTGATGAAAGGCAGCGGTTCTCAACCTGTGGGTCGCGACCCCTTTGGCGGTCGAACGACCCTTTCACAGGGGTCGCCTAAGACCATCCTGCATATCAGATATTTACATGACGAGTCATCACAGTAGCAACATGACAGTGATGAGGTAGCAACGAAAATAATTTTATGGTTGGGGGTCACCACAACATGAGGAACGGTATTGAAAGGGTCGCGGCATCAGGAAGGTTGAGAACCACTGATTAAAGGCACGACACGCTGGTGGCCAAGCACAGACAACATGCGTTCCTAGACTTCTTGTCGGGGACAGTCTTCCTGACTGACCACAGAATATTCTCTAAGCTTCCCAGTGGGTTTGTGCTTCTAAGACATCCACGGGCCATGCTCGGCCAGCGTGGCTCCGTGGTTGAGTGTTGGCCTTTGAACCAGGAGGTCACGGTTTGATTCCTGGTCAGGGCACCTGCCTGGGTGGTGAGCTTGATCCCTGGTGTGGGGCCTACCAATCAATGATTCTCTCTCATCATTGATGTTTCTGTCTCTCTGCCCCTCTCCCTTCCTCTCTGAAATCCATAAAAATATATTTTTAAAAAATAAAAATGAGCCGAAACCGGTTTGGCTCAGTGGATAGAGCATCGGCCTGCGGACTGAAAGGTCCCAGGTTCGATTCCGGTCAAGGGCATGTACCTGGGTTGCGGGCACATCCCCAGTAGGAGATGTGCAGGAGGCAGCTGATCGATGTTTCTCTCCCATCGATGTTTCTAGCTCTCTATCTCTCTCCCTTCTTCTCTGTAAAAAGTCAATAAAATATATTAAAAAAAAATAATAAAATAAAAATGAAACACCCACGGGGCCCCCCAAGAAAGCAGAGGGCTTTCTGGCTAGGACTTTGGGGGTGGCCTTCATATATAGCCTATTGGTTCCCTTTCTCTGGAGAACCCCAAGACCCACTATGTTTTGCCCTCGAGTTTAAAGACTCAAATAATGAGGTTAAGACATGGCCCCTTCCGTGGGGCCTTTGAAAACACACTGGGTATTGGACATCCTGAATTCAGGTGGCAGACTTGACTAAGCACACTCCTGGATGGCCAGGCCTGGTCTTAATTTGGGGGGGAGGGGGAGAGCTTTAATTAGTTCTCTCATTAGGGGGGACGAGCTTCCTGGACTGAGGCGTTTGACTGGATTGGGCAGAACATGGCATGGAAGCCAATGGGCTCAACATCCGAGAGACGTCACCGAGTGAAGTTCTGATTCTTGCTCACGCCAAGTGGGCCGGTGCATAGGGGCGTTCTCTCTCTCTCTCTCTCTCTCTCTCTCTCTCTCTCTCTCTCTCTCTCTCCCCCACCCCTTCTCTCTCTCTCTGTGCTGTGGAGGTGACGGGGGAGGGTATTTGTGGTGCTTAGGGGCTGAGCACTCACATAAAGTGCCTTTTCAAGGGGGAAAGAAGTGCAAGGCTGTGCGTTCAGCAGCATGGTGCTCATTAGCTCCCCAACTGGGCGCTGTTCTTTACAAGGACAACTTCCTCCGGGCGGGGAACGGGGAGGGGGTGCGAGGGACGGAGAAGGTGGGGCGCCTGTGAGGCTGAGGGCTCCTGTCTCCGGCTCCGGCTCCGGCTCCGAGGTGACTAAATTAGAAACAGCCCACCAAGCCCTGCGCTCCCTGCAGAAGCTGCCGCCCCCGCCCCGAGGTCATGGCCCCAGCAGGGGAGTGGTTGGTGCCTCAGAGCTGGGGGTTCATTAACATTTCTACGGGGAGCTGCCCGGGGCTGAGTCCCCCCAGCAAGACTCCAATGACGTCAGGGGGCCCCCAGGATAGGGCCTGGGTGGGGGGCGGCCTCGGGGAGTCCCAGGGAGCAGAGTCAATGTTCTGTTCTAGGGACAGGCCCTTGGGATCCTAGGAAACCCATTCATTCATCTTTACTCGCAAAGCTACCGATTTCTGCATCTGTATGCGTGGGAGGTGGGAGGTGGGGAGTCTCCAGGGACCACGGAACCGGGACCATGCCTGTGGGTGTTTCCCCACGTGGTGCATTTGAATGCTGTTGTGACCGGACCATCAGAGGGTCCGGGCTGCCTGTCGCGACTTGAGCCAATGCAACAGACACACAATTGAGTCACTTAGTGTTTATCCCAATCCTGCCGGCGCCGTGGAGAGCAGCAGGCCGGCCGCAAACATCTGCTCTGCCCCCACCCCCCCATCAGCAGCTGCTTGTATTGGGGAGAAGGACAAGGATGACGTGGGGAAGCAGGCAAAGGGTCTGCCAAGTGGGCAGTTCACAGGTCTGGAGATCTGCAAAGGCCTGTGGGTCTGCAAAGGGCTGGGGGTCTGCAAAGGCCTGTGGGTCTGCAAAGGGCTGGGGGTCTGCAAAGGCCTGTGGGTCTGCAAAGGGCTGGGGGTCTGCAAAGGGCTGGGGGTCTGCAAAGGGCTGGGGGTCTGCAAAGGCCTGTGGGTCTGCAAAGGGCTGGGGGTCTGCAAAGGCCTGTGGGTCTGCAAAGGGCTGGGGGTCTGCAAAGGGCTGGGGGTCTGCAAAGGGCTGGGGGTCTGCAAAGGGCTGAGGGTCTGCAAAGGGCTGGGGGTCTGCAAAGGCCTGTGGGTCTGCAAAGGGCTGAGGGTCTGCAAAGGGCTGGGGGTCTGCAAAGGGCTGTGGGTCTGCAAAGGCCTGTGGGTCTGCAAAGGGCTGAGGGTCTGCAAAGGGCTGGGGGTCTGCAAAGGGCTGGGGGTCTGCAAAGGGCTGAGGGTCTGCAAAGGGCTGGGGGTCTGCAAAGGGCTGGGGGTCTGCAAAGGGCTGGGGGTCTGCAAAGGGCTGTGGGTCTGCAAAGGCTGGGGGTCTGCAAAGGGCTGGGGGTCTGCAAAGAGCTGAGGGTCTGCAAAGGGCTGGGGGTCTCCCAGGGGCTGGCGGCTCTGGCTTCTGCAACGAGGCTGTTGTCTTTCCATGATCACAGCCCTCCCAGGTGCGCTCCCAGGTCCCGCGTGCAGCTCCCAGCCAGGTTAGAACGTGCCTTCTTTAACCGGAACCAAACCGCCGCGGTTAACAGAGCAGGACTCCCGTTTCTTGCGATTCTAGCTGGTCCCCAATATTCTATTCCTGCCCCATCTCCTCCTCTGAGGAGATGGTTTAGCAGCTCCATCTCCTCCCCAGATAACAAGTTATCTCCCGCCCTTTCTCTCCTGGCCATGCTTCCCAGCGACGGAAAAGGGAGAGAAAGGATGCCACCGTGAGCTGTGTGAGCTCAAAGCGGCGATAAAGCAATGCTAGGCGAGCAGATGCTGTGTCCACTGTAACTCATTCACTGTAAGAAATCCCTGCCGCCCAATTCAGTAGCTTCATTGGGGGAAATTTTACCTCCTCTGCCCCCGTCCCCCAGGTCCGGGGCCACCACGGGATCATTCTGCAACCGGGAGCTCTTCCTGGCTTCTGGTGGGAGGAGGCCGGGAGGCTGCTAAGAGAACAGGCCCTCCAACCGAGAGTTACTGACCCAGCCCTACTGTCTACGGCGCTGAGGCTAAGCCACACCGCCTCATTCAAGGTCAAGGACATAGGTCGACTTCAATGCTCACCACGGATGGACTGTGAGTATGTCAAGGAAAGGGTCCATCTGCTTAAGGAAAGTTCATCATAACGCTGAGAGTCCAGAGGTTTTGCTTCAAGCATCCTGGCCCTTTCAGAGATCACCCGTTATATTTCTTAAATATGAGATGAGTTGAGAACTGATTCCGACGTGTACCGACTTCATCTCAGACGTTCATGACCACCTCTCTGTCCAGAACAGGAAGGTAGTTTACCAGTCGAAACGTTATGAGTAATAAACAAAACCCCCGGAATGTCAGCCTTCACATGTAAACGGAGGAATCCCAGGAGGTCATCCATGAAGGCGTCACCGCGTGTAACCGACATGCGGCCGCTTGAACTAACATGTCGGGGCCGTCGCATTTAGACCCCTTTGTGCCGTAATCACGGTGCCACATTTTAAAGTCCCAGATGCTCCGAATAAACCTGGGGTTTGATCATTTCGGGACACTTGGTTCAAAACCCAAAAGCTAAGGGAGCATCCTGCGTTTGTCTCGCGGTCGTCTTGGTACGCGTCTGCTTGTATGCTCATATCGCAAGGTCGAGGACAGAGAAGCAAGGGATTTGCAATGAAAACCGTCTAAGCCAGAGGTCGGCAAACTCATCAGTCCACAGAGCCAGATATCAACAGCACGACGATTGAAATTTCTTTTGAGAGCCACATTTTTTAAACTTAGACTGTATAGGTAGGTACCTTGTTATTAACTTAATTGGGGTCCTCTTAAGCTGGCCTTTGCTAAAAACGTCCTCCATCTGACGGAGGTACGTTCGCTGAGGTCGACCCCTTCCAACTCTCCCATCCACACTCGCCTTGTAGACTTGTTTCGTCCATCTCCTTCCGTTCATCCTCTCTATACGTCCAAACCATCTCAACATACCTTTCTCCATCCTCGACACTACATCTCCTTTCACTCCACAACGTTCCCTAAAATTAACTTAATAAACTTTACTTAAAGTGTTAAGTCAACTTCGTATTGTACGTGAGCGACCACACGTGGTATTTTGTGGAAGAGCCACACTCAAGGGGCCAAAGAGCCGCATGTGGCTCGCGAGCCGCGATTTGCCGACCACTGTGCCAGGAAAATACATATTCTAAAGCATCTCGAGTTCAGGTGCATGCGCCGCCTTCTTGGGCAACATGGCAGGTCCTGAGCCTGTAAAATGCACAGCTCCCCACGCCCGTCCGCGTTCCTGGTGGATGATGGAGGCGCCCAGGGTCGGCGTGGACCTGCAACCCCGTGCGCCAAGCACGCATGTGCTTCCATGTCGGTGATTATATTTTCTGCGGCGTTGGAAGGGCGACAGTAAACAAGGGCCGCTTGTTTTCCTGCCAAATGTGGCGAGTTCCCAAATCACAGGCCCTTTGACACCCTGTCAATGCGTCTTTGTGCCGTGAGAGGTGCACTCCGCCCCCCTCCGCCTTCTGCAGGTAGAAGCACGGGGCCTCACGTGACACATTGAAATCCTCACGCCTGTCCCATCGACACATGTCACGTCATGTAAAGTACACGGCAGCTCTGGCTGTGAAAATTAAAGAGCTGTTTGTTTTTTTTAAAAAGATATACTTTTATTGATTTCAGAGAGAGGAAGGGGAAGGGAGAGAGAAATAGAAACATCCATGATGAGAGAGAATCATGGATCAGCTGCCTCCTGCACGCCCCCTACTGGGGATCGAGCCCACAACCCGGGCACGTGCCCTTGACCAGAATCGAACCCAGGACTCTTCAGTCTGCAGGCCGATGCTCTATCCACTGAACCACACCGTCCAGGGTGAAGAGCTGGTTTTTAATACGACCCATTTATTTAACTGATGTTGTAGACGTGTGTTTATGGAAAGTGATCAGATGGGAATCCCCAAGCCTTATTTTGTAATAATTTGAACAAACGACACGTAAAGAGTGTGCGTTTTTGCCAAAACACTTTTAACAATTTGAAAGCAAAGAAGACGATTCACCTATACTTTCAGCATTTAATCTCCCAACATCAGCCGTTTTCAAACACACGCTGTTTTCCAAAGACGGTGCCATTGTGATGACCGGGCTATTATAATTTCGTGGGGAAGTATTTAAACGATGAGGGAGAAAAGCAGACGTGTTGGGGAACCAGATTCTGGCAGGCTTTCCAGCTGGATGGGAAGAGTCCGGGTCATTTGGGGAACTGAATTTCCTATTACTTGGCAGGATTTTTTTTTTAAATGTGTTTTTTCCTTGAGAAATGATAGTGGCTTTTTTTGGAAAATGCCCACTTTCTCACAAAAGCCTTGTCTTTAGAACATACATCCCATCACCTCGTCTCCCCATCTCCTCTCGCTCCCTTGCTAGCTTCCCCCTTTCACAGCAGGAGGCGAACGCTTTATGTTCTGGTGGGTCCTCTTCATCAGAAGGTGCAGAGAGATCTCCCTTTTCCCAATTTTATGAAATCATAAGACCATGGACACAGCTTCCCAGGGCCTTGAATCAGGCCTGTGTAAGCCCGGGGCCCTGAAACCTCCCCATCAGAGTAAGTTCACCTCTCTTCTTTTCTTTAAACTTTTATTTTTTAAAGAATATTTTTATTGATGTCAGAGAGGAAGGGAGAGGGAGAGAGAGAGAGAGAGAAGCATCCATGATGAGAGAGAAGCATGGATCGGCTGCCTCCTGCACGCCCCAGACTGAGGATCGAGCCCGCAACCCAGGCAGGTGCCCTGACCGGGAATTGAGCCTTGACCTCTGGGTCATAGGTCAGCGCTCAACTCCTGAGCCATGGCTGGTTGGGCTCACCTCTATTTCTGAAGTCTTAAACCTCAGATACTAATATTTATCTTCGTTTCTTCCAGGGGAAGAATTGTTGACAATTACGAAATTGATGCTCACTTAGGTAAGTTGTACGATTTGTAGAGACCCCTCGGCTAATTCATAACAGAAATAAGACGAGATTCTAGCAGCCCTGGCCAGGTGGCCCAGTCCGTCACAGCGTCGTCCTGATACACCAAGATCTCAGGTTTGGTCAGGTTTGTATGAATCCCCCCGGTCAGGATTCATACAAGCATCAACCAATGAATGCACAGATGAGTAGAACAAACACATCAATGTGTCTCTCTCTTTCTCCCTCTCCCTCCCTCTCTCTCTCTCTCTCTCTCTCTCTCTCTAAAGAAACATCAATAGATAACATCCTATATAATAAAACCCTAATATGCAAATTGACCAAATGGCAGAACGACTGGTTGCTATGACGCGCACTGACCACCAGGGGGCAGATGCTCAAAGCAGGAGCTGTGCGAAGCATGGGTGTGCATATGAAATTTTTGTGCTCAGCCAGAAGCCGGGCTCACGGCTGGCAAGCTCAGCGGCAGTGGCGGGAGCCTCTCCCACCTCTGTGGCAGTGCTAAGGACCCCTCGGGGGATGTCCAACTGCTGGCTTAGGCCCGCACCCCAGGCAGACATCCCTTGAGGGATCCCAGACTGTGAGAGGGCACAGGCCGGGCTGAGGGAGCCCCTCCCCCCAGTGCATGAATGTCATGCACCAGGCCTCTAGTTTTCAATAAAAGACTAGATTCCAGGCCTCTCAATTGTGCCCATTTCCCAGGCGGATGAAGAGTCCGCCCACGAATGTGTATTTGGAAGTGAGTGTCCTTTCCCGTAACGCAGGCCCCTGCTTCCTCCCTCGGGGGCACACGCTTCTCCTCTGCAGTGTGGTGTCTCAGTCCTCAGCTACCACGTAGCGGGCAGTTTCCAGCCCAGCGCAGGCCACCTCAGGGGCCCAGCCTGGGGGGTCAATGTTCAGGTGGGTGTCACTTCTGCTTCCTTTGAAGTGTGTGCAATCAAACTCAAGCAACAAATATCAAAAGGCTGGACAGGGACCCGCCCTCCCCGCCCCCCGCCCCCAGACCGCACAATTACGAAATTGAGGGGTCCCAGTTGTTAGGATTCGGCGGTTTTCTTTGCCTACCTGTCTCTCTGTCTCGATGTGATCTCTTTGTTATATACGTATATCTATACTAACAGAAGCCTTGGGGGCGATCAGGCCATCAGGGAGGGGAGTTGGGGGCAATCAGGCCATCAGGGGAGGGCAGTTGGGGGCGATCAGGCTGGCAGGGAAGCAGATAGGCATCAATCAGGCAGGCAGGGGAGCAGTTAGGAGCCAGCAGTCCCAGATTGTGAGAGGGATGTCCGACTGCTGGTTCAGGGATCAGGCCTAAACTGTCAGTTGGACATCCCCCGAGGGGGTCCCAGATTGGAGAGGGTGCAGGCCAGGCTGAGGGGACTACCCCCCAATGCACGAATTTTGTGCACCAGGCCACTAGTGTGTATATATATACTCTTATTGATTTCAGAGAGGAAGAGAGAGAGAAACATCAATGATGAGAGAGGATCATGGATGGGCTGCCTCCTGCACGCCCCCCACTGGGGATCGAACCCACAACCCGGGCATGTGCCCTTGACCTGGAATCGAACCGTGACCTCCTGGTCCATAGGTCGACGCTCAACCCCTGAGCTGGCCTGCTGGGTAGTTCATCCCTTCTGTATGTAAATGAGAAAGGACCTCGTCTGGAGCGGGGATGGATGGACGCATGACGCAGGGCAGGGTTGTGTGTGAGGGAGGAACTGCTCTCCCCGTCATGCATGTCATCGCCATGGCAACGCTCACCTGCTGCTGGGTGAAAGGTCGACTGCCCCTGTGCTGCATCGACAACCTCGGGGGGCTGGGACGGGGCACTGAGCTCAGCTCCCGGCTCTGACCTTGGAGCTCGGCCGCCCCCCACCTGTGCGATGAACCCCGGGCTGCTGTGTGTCCCCCCAACCCGCCCTCCTCAGCCAGTGGAAGAGGTTCCCTCAGGAGCCCAGGAGGCCAAGCTGCAGCAGGGGCGGTGAGAAGGGGAACCGGGCCTCCTGAGCGCCTTCCGGCCCCCCCTCCCGGGCAGCAGGGTGGAGGCTGGCCAGCCACCACTAAGGGGGTGCCCCCAGCGCCCCAGGACCTGCTCCCAAGAGCCACCATCCCCATTGTCAACCACGCGTCTGCTTCTGTAGGTCTCTGTGGCCCCTCTCAGGGCTCAGGGCCCGCACTTTGCAGCTGCAGAGCTGGGAGGGAGGAGGGGAGGAAGGGGGAGGGAGGAGCCAGCGGAGCATCTGGGGTGAGCACATCTCCGCCCACATCAGAGGCAGCCCCGGGGGAGGGTGACACCCAGGCCTGCACTAGCTGCTCTCAGCTCGCAGACCAAGGTGCCACTTCCTACGCCCTGTGTGGGGGCTGCATGGGGAGCTGCTGCACAGAGAGCTGGCCCTGCAAGCGCTTGGGGTTGGGGCGTCTTCCCCATGCGCCCTCGCTGCCCTGGCGGGGGGGAGGGGGTCTTAACCACAAGGTCACCCCCTCTCCTCTCTCTTGGGAGTTATGTCACTGCACACATTCTGAGTGCTTGGAGGAGAGGGAGAGAGAGAGGGGAAGAGAAGAGAGAGGGGGAGGGGAGGGAGAGACAGAGAAAGGGGGGGGTGAGGGGGGAGAGAGAGGGAGAGAGGGAGAGAGAGAGAGAGAGAGAGAGAGAGAGAGAGAGAGAGAGAGAGAGAAGGGGGGGGGAGTGGGAGAATGAGAATGTATCAGCCAAAAGTTGCTTAGAAGGGACATGACATAAAGATGATGAAATTTAAAAAACATGAGATCTTACCAAGTTGTATATATATATATTTTTTCAAATACATATTTTTATTGATTTTAGAGAGGAAGAAAGAGGGAGAGAGAGAGAGAGAGAGAGAGAAACATCCATGAGGAGAGAGACTCATGGATCGGCTGCCTCCTGCACGCCCCCCACTGGGGGTCGAGCCCACAACCCAGACAGGTGCCCTGACGGGGAATCGAACCGGGACCTCCTGGTTCACAGGTCGATGCTCACCCCTGAGCCGCGCTGGCCGGGCCAAGTTATATATTCTTATTCGTTCATTATGTTTTTACCACCTCCCGCCCCCCTCCCCCATTTGGCAACCATCAGCGTGTGTCTAGTTCCTGTTCGGTTTCTTCATTGTTTAAAGCACATTGTTGTCTTGAGGGAAAATGGAAATGAGTTGGTCGCAGAGAAGAAGAAGAAAAGGGAAGCATCTGTGAAATGCAAAGCAGGCGAAGTGGGAATCAGGCGAGATGAGAGGCGGGAGAGCTCGGCCTGGACCCGCGGCCGCCACACTCGCCTCCCACTGGCCACCCCCAGATGTGTCCTCCATGAGGCATCTTTCCTGCCTTTTGTTTCTGGTCCCTATCACCTGCCCCCCCCGCCCCCCCCGCTCTTCGTCTGGCGTCCATCACGGGGTCACCACTGTTGTCCCCACACTCAGGCAAGACCTCCCTGTGCCATGGGCAGAAGGACTGATGAAGAATCCAGGTCATTGTGCTGGCCAGTGTGGCTCAGTGGATAGAGCGTCGGCCTGCAGACCCAAGGGTCCCGGGTTCGATTCCGGTCAAGAGCACGGACCTCGGTTGCAGGCTCCTCCCTGGACCCCTGGCCCTGGTCGGGGCGTGTGCAGGAGGCCACCCATCCGTGTGTTTCTCTCACGTCGGTGGATGTTTCTCTCTGGCTTTCCCTCTCTCTTCCACTCTCTCTAAAAATCAATGGAAAAATAGTCTCGGGGGAGGATTAAAAAAAAAAAGAAAGAGAGAAAAGAATATATATCATCCTGTTCCTCCCTGACCTGGATGCTCTGATGGTCTGGCCCCCAGGCTGAAATCTAACCCTTTAGCATCCCCTCCAAGAGTCCAGCCCTCCCTCCCACTGTGATGTGGTGAAACCCAGGCCCTTCCCTTTCTCAAACTAGGTGTTTGGGTGGAACCCTCGTGCAGGTGTGGCCTGCCCCTCCCCCACCCGGCCCCACGGCCCCGCTGTGCCTCCGAGGGCCACTCAGCCATGGTGGATCGCTTCCTCCCGGAGCCCACACCACGTGTTCTGGCTGCACTGTAATTGTTTGTTTACTAGTCTGTTTGCACTACCGATGGATCGAACCTGAGCCGCTGGGGTGGGGGTTGGGGGTGGGGGTGAGAGTGGGGATGGGGGTGGGGGGTGGGGGTGGACGTCACTCCTGCGTGTGCCCACCCGGCCAGACGGAGGTCCAAATGGAATTGCATCCCCTAAAGCAGTGGTTCTCAACCTTCCTGATGCCGTGACCCTTTAATACACTTCCTCATGTTGTGGGGACCCCCAACCATAACATTATTTTCATGGCCACTTCATCACTGTCATGTTGTTACTGTGATGAATCGTCATGTAAATATCTGATAGGCAGGATGTATTTTCATGGTTACCAATGGAACGTCACGAAAGCACAGTGATGAATCCCAAAAACAATATGTAATTATCGATGTGTTTTCCGATGGGCTTAGGCGACCCCTGTGAAAGGGTCGCGACCCACAGGTTGAGAACCGCTGCCCTAAATTCTTCCTGTGTCTTCAGCGCCATGGTCTTCAAAGGCCTTTTTACATGTCTCTTGAAGGCGTCTGCACCCCTCTCCCTGGCTTATTATAGAGTATATTTTATAGACTCGACTCCCCTTTAAAAGATTGGGTGTCACACGCTGTCTCCCCAGTCAGGGTCGCTGCCGGAGCAGCGGGCTAAGTGAACACAAGTGTTTGCTCAAAAATATTCAAGTTGGCCCGGCCGGCGTGGCTCAGTGGCTGAGCGTGGGCCTAGGAACCAGGAGGTCACGGTTCGATTCCCTTTCAAGGCACGTGCCCGGGTTGTGGCCTCCATCCCCAGTGTGGGGCGTGCAGGAGGCAGCCGACCCATGATTCTCTCTCATCATGGATGTTTCTCTCTCTCTCTCCCTCCCTTCCTTCCTGTCTAAAATCAATAAAAATATATTTAAAAAATAGTCAGAGCTAACCCCCGGATGGCTTTCCACTGCAAATGCATCTTAAGAAAGAGTCCGCGGAGCTAAAGTTGACCCTCACACATGGGTTTGAACTGTGAGGGTCCATAATACGCGTACTTTTTCAATAAATATATGTACGCATTTTTAGGGATGTACCAGGCACCCATCAGAATCATGAAGAACATTGTCTGTTCATTTGTCTCTTCTTGTTTATTTTTATTTCCTTTTTTTTTTTTTGTTAATCTGAACCCCAGGGTATTTTTCCACTGATGTTTAGAGAGAGTGGAAGGGAGAGGGAGAGACAGAGAGAAATATCGGTGTGAGAGAGACACATCGACTGGTTGCCTCCTGCACGTACCCCGACCAGGGATTGAGCCTGCAACCGAGGTAGGTGCCCCTTGACCGGGAATCGAACCCCGGACCCTTCCGTCCGCGGGCCGACGCTCTATCCACTGAGCCACACCGGCCAGGGCCATGTGTCTCTTTTAATGAAAAGGGCTGGGAAGTATGGCTGAGGGGGGAAAAGGGTTAGCTTTTGTAAGAGACCGATCTTGAGTTTTCTTGCCCGTCTTTCCCTCCTCAACAGGGAATAATATCTCAAGTCACGGAAGCATGAATTTTTTGAAGCAGGATTTGCTGTCGGGCACGCGAGTTCCGATTTCAATCCTGGGCCCCGCCAGGGGATCAGGGAAAGAGTTGGGGAAGCCCTGCTAAGCTCTCAGGGGGTCTTTGCATGGGAGATGGTTTGAGTGTTCAGGTTGTCACATGGCTGGGTTTCCTATGCCCTAACGGGGCAGGATTCACCATGGCCCAAAATAACCAATAGGTCGTTATTGACCCACTAGAGGCCCGATGCACAAAATTCGTGCAAGGGGCTCGGCCCTCGCAGCCCTGGCTTCATCCAGAAGGTCGTCCGGCTGTTTGGTCTAATTAGCCTATTAGCTCTCTATGATATAGGATTCCCGTGGTCATGTAAAATCAAATCCAGGTCTTGTCTACTAACGAAGAATCCCCTTGCCACCACCCACCCATGCTCCACCTGCACCACCATCTCTTGGGTAAGAAAATTATTGGTTATTTGGGGGGTCGGGGGAAGGGAGGAGGGGGGATACGGTGTGTTCCAACAGGAATGAATATTGCGAGGGGAGCATCACTTGGATACTCAAGAGCCATCTTCCTTGCAGGGACAAAATTCTCCCCGAAGGCCTGCGCCCCGAGCCGAGCGACGCGAACCGAGGGAGTGAGATGCCTGTCGCACTGGCTTTGAACGAGCTTCTTGACTTCCTGCAGAGAGGCCGCGGGGCCGCGCTTTTGGAGAAGTTAGTGAAACCAAATCTGACATCACCACCCACCGCTCCTGGAGACCAGCGAGTGGCTCGCTCTCAGGGCGGCAGAGGAGGAAATCGCTGGGCTCTGAGAAGACATCCGCGAGGGGTAGGCGCCCGCGCCCCATCTTTGTCACCGGGTTTCCGCGGGGGACGCACTTGCCCGGCGATAACCATTGTCTTCCCCTTCGCAGAGGGACGCATGCTGGGCCACAGGCCGATCTCCTGATAATGACCATGGATTTGTGGCTGAAGCTGCTGGCTTTGGCCTGTGTCTGTCTGAACGCCAGGGTCGTCGGGCAAGGTAAGGACCTGGGACTCTTACAACTTCCTCTCCGAGCGTTTGCTTGAGGGGGGACATCGGTCTGAGACACGGACATAGGAACAAGTGAAGGGGTAGTGACCGGAAGAGAGGGAGTAGGATGGGCAGGGCTGTCCGAGCTCAGACAGACCCTGGCTCGCGCTGAGACCCAAGCCATGGTTTCTGCTGAAAAAATGCCTACTTATTTAAAGGACAAAAAAAAAAATTAAAAAAAAAATCACAAGTTAAAAGGATGAGTCTTCGCTGACAGACTGTGCGAGGGTATTACAAAAGCCATTGTTACTCCGCCCTCGCACGGGCCTGGGTGTCCGTGTATGAAATCCAAGGACATGTTAAGGACCCAAATAAGTGAATTTTTATCCTCTTAACCAGAAATGCATTTTTTTTTTTTAAAAGTCATGCTATGCCTTCGCTTGCACGTAGCCACCCCCACTTTCCGGACCAGCAGGCCACTTCCTCAAATGGTGATGAATAGCAATGGGCTTTGTGGCCGCCTTTGTTCGATGGCCGTGGAAGAGAATGCCCGTGGCCATGTGGGAAAATGTCACCCCTTGGCATGTTCTTATCCCAGAAGGTGTCTTAGATCGAGTTCTCGGTTCCGTACCCGTCCTTACGCGTCGCTGTGCTACTCACTCGCTTTGGAGATTCGTAGGGGGGGGGGCCACCGCCCTTCCTGGGTGATGGGTGGGTGTGAGGACCTCAGCAGCGGCGAGATAATCACACGACCCCCCAGCAATAAAGCCCACGCGAGGCCCCTGAGGAAAGTGTGACTCATGGGACGTCAGGGACCTTTTGACGTTTGAGAATCTCTGTAGGCTCCTCGGTCAGTGGAAGGAGAATTTTCTGAACAGTTTCAGTTCGGGTCCTGAGTACATGTCCGTGGATGATTCAACGGGGCTACCAAATGGATATTTCATGTTGCTCCTTACGGTGTCGTACCTAAAGCTGTTTTTTGTTGTTGTTTGTTGTTGAAAGGACATAGACATGGTATTTTTGTAGAAATCCCAAATAAGTAAAAAAAATATATATATATATATATATATATATATATATATAGAAAGTTATTTTAAAAAAATCTTGCTTGTCGGTATTCACTTTGAAAATCTTTTTCTATTTTATTTGATATCTGTCTTCCCACCCCTCTCCTTTCCTCTGAAAGGCAGGGCAGTGGCTGCCTCCTGGGTTTGTTGCATTTGCCAGTTTGTATTCTGTGTGGCCCCGGACGGTGGGAAGCGGTGTGCGAGCGTGTGCGTGTGTGTGTGTGTGTGTGTGTGTGTGTGTGTGTGTGACTGCAGAGATGGACTGGAGTGATTTTACACGGGGACGGCATTTTGTCTTAGTACAGACAATGTTTGCTAGCTACCGTCCTCCTCAAGTCGCTTCAATTAATCAAAAACGAGTGATAAAGAAGAAGACCTTTAATAGGGCGATCATGTGTGTATTCTGATATGCCAGAGTCCCTTCCCATGAACAAGTCCCACTCCAGAACGGCTTCGAAGCATTTCTGAAAGGGGTTCGGAGATATTCGGCTGGCCGCAGGGCAAGCCCCCCTAGAAACTCCAACCCAACCGTCTTTCACGTGAAGGACTTTCACGTTAAGGAACGTCCTTGAGTTTGCAATCAAAATCAGAGGATAAAAGTGATCTAAAAACCTCTCAACCCTTATACTAGACATAAGTGGATAGATATGCATAGATTTGTTTTGGAAGTTCAAGTTGAACGTCCGCTGCTCACATGCATATGGAGAGCAGACATTTTTCTAAAAGGTGTTGATAGTCTTCCTGAAATATATATACTTAGGTTTTTTGTTTTTTTGGGGGGGGGGTGGAATATAGGTCTAATCATCTGTGTCTGCAAATCTTGTTGATCGTGCTTTTGAGTTCTGAAAGGCATTTGGCGAGTGAGGGTCTCATCTGGGAAGTTATTTATGCTTTGAGTTGAGTATGTTTCTTTATCAGCAACAACGGTGCTATGTCTTATCTAACTGCGTGAAATCTGCGTTCAGTGTTTGTAGGGCGTTAGGCTCCCGGGTAGCACATGGGGAATACGTTGTGTACCCCGAAGGCCTAATGAAATAGGACCAAACGTCCAGAGACATCCACGGGCACAATTCCGATGCTACTTCACCCCTAAAATACATCAACATGTAACTGTGTCGGGGCAGCAGCCACGCGGGCTTGCGTCCTGCACAGAAGTGTGGCTTCTCCCCGGTGGGCGCCTTTGCCGTGAAAAATGAAAGCCCAGACTCTTGGTTTGGGTTGAAAATGTCTAAGTTAACGGTGGGGCCCAGGGTGGGGGTGCGGGTGCGGGGATGAGCGAGCAAGCTCTGAGTCAGAGCAGCGAGCACTCATTTCCTGGGACCAGTTCTTCATTTTTCCATCCATCGCCGTCGAAAGGAAGTAGCTCACGTTGCACCCACGTACTCGGCCTTGCACATCGCAGGCACTCGGCGCGCCTTACCCACCGAATCTGCTAAGCAACCCCATGAAGTTCTAAATACTCTGCAATTTAGCGATGTGGGGTGCATGGGTATTCATCAATTAAAAAAAAATATTTTTGTAATCAAAACCTGCCTGGGCGGGGGGGGGGGGCACCCTTAGCATGGCTAGCATTGAAAGTGCATTTTGTTAGAGGAAGGGTCAGGTGGGGTTAGGGGCCTTTTCCCCATTTTTATCTCTTGTTCTGCGTAAGCACAGGGCCAGGGTGGCGACTTGAGCTGGGTCATATGTGTGAGTGACGGGTATTGGTTCTGTGTGATGAATATATGTTTATCTGGAGTTTGATATGTGTTACAGATCAGTCTACCATTGATCTAGCGATCTGTCTAGTTTTAAAAATTGGGGTCCCGGGGGCTTCGATTCTTGGCCGTGTCTCTTTGTACCGTCTGCGCTCAGAGCTCCTGGTCACCACCTCGTACTCATTCGTGATCCCCATTCGCTACTTCCAGACTCGACTCTGAGCGGAGGAACCTGCCTGCTCTTCTAAATTTAATCTCGTTTTGTGTTTGGAAAAAAAAAAATAGATCCTCATCATGCAGTCTGTCTTCCCACCCCTCTCCTTCCCTCTGAAAGGCAGGGCAGTGGCTACCGCCTGAGTTTGTTGCATTTGCTCCCAAGTTTTGTGACTTTAGTTTGTTTTTTTTAAATTTTTTTTTTTTTGCTATGTTGGAATTGTGGGGTTTTTTTGTTTTGTTTTTTAATCCTCACCCGAGGATATTTTCTCATTGATTTTTAGGGAGAGGGGAAGAGAGAGGGAGAGACAGAGAGAGAAACATCGACGTGAGGGAAACACATCGATGGGTTGCCTCCTGCACACGCCATGACCAGGGCCCGAGGAGCTTGCAACTGAGGTCCGTGCCCTTGACTGGAATCGAACCCGGGACCCTTGGGTCTGCAGGCCGAAGCTCTATCCGCTGAGCCACACCGGCCAGGGCTGATTTTAGTTTTTAATGATCTCTGAGTGGCGTCCACTCCGCACTCCTGGCCGAGCAGCTGGGCTCGTGGGGGAGCGAGGAGCTCAGCCCGAGCCTCAGGCTGTCCCCCACCGGGTCCTGTCCACTCCCGTCCTCAGGGCCCGGAGGCTCCAGGCCCCGTGTCCTCCCTCGCCTTCTCCTTGGTCACTCCCGCCGCCGGCATCGCCCGTGCAATGCTGCCCGGTTGCCCCTTTCCCTGGCTTGTTTCACACGCTCTTTCAAGCTGCTGGTGGCATGGTTACTATTTTTACCTACACTCAGGGCTTTGGGGGCCATGGGACCCTCCCTGGAAGTAGAAGCGTCGGCTTATGCCTTCTTTTGTGTCACCTGGACCCGCCTTCCTCAGCAGGCGCTGGAAAAAGGAATGGGTGTCTTTGGACAAAACTGCAGATTCTAAGAAAGGAGGAGGAGGAGGAGGAAGAGGAGGAGGAAGAGGAAGAGGAGGGGAGGAGGAGGAGGAGGAGGAGGAGGAGGAGGAGGAGGAGGAGGAGGGGGAGGACAAGAGAGTGGAGTCCCGGGCACTGGCGAGGGCCATTCCCAGGACAGATGGGAGAGGTGGCACCTACACGTTGCCTCGTGCGCACAGGGACGTGCGTGGAGAGTCTGGGCATCATCTCTTCCCAGATGACGTGACCAGGGAGGCGGGTCCGAGTTGGTCCGGAGCGGAGACTGTCCTCAGGTTGATGGGTCCCACTGGGGGAAGGAAGCGCAGAGTTGGTGCAGGCGAGGTCCCTAGCGCCAACCACGTGGAGGGGAGGTACCGGGTGCTGAGAAAGAGGTCCCTCTGCTCTTGGCAGTCATGCGTCCGTGGGAATATTCACACTGGGGACAACCGGAAGGGAAATGTAACCAAATCCCAGCTTCAACGCAATTTCCAGCTACAGAGCTTCATCAGTAATAGACACCCATCCTCGTTGCCGGTGCCCGAAGGATTATTAACGCTATGACTTTTGCTTTCATAGCGATAGGACTCTTTAGGGAAGGACAAAGGGGAAAAAATGAAATATCGCAGGCTGTTCACTTAGCATATGACGTGGTTGAGGTCTGTTTCTTTATGATCCCGAAATATACAGGAATAAAAATTACGGTAACGATTCGATTTCCGTCTACCAGGCCCTCACCGATATTTACATGAGGAAATACCTAAAGATGGCCTAAAAGCTTCACCATGCTTTCTTTTCCTTACATGTCAGTGGGCTACTGCCATTTCAGTCTATCCAGAGCCTACAAGCCAGAATCGAACCTGGGACCCTTCAGTCTGCAGGCCGACGCTCTATCCACTGAGCCAAACCAGCCAGGGCAGCGGTTCTCAACCTGTGGGTCGCGACCCCTTTGGGGGTCGAACGACCCTTTCACAGGGGGCGCCTAAGACCATCAGAAAACACATATATCATTACATATTGTTTTTGGGATTAATCACTATGCTTTAATGATGTTCAATTTATAACAATGGAAATACATTCTGCATATCAGATATTTACAGGACGATTCATAGCAGTAGCAACATGACAGTGATGAAGTGGCCACGAAAATAATTCTATGGTTGGGGGTCCCCACAGCATGAGGAACTGTATGAAAGGGTCGCAGCATGAGGAAGGTTGAGAACCGCTGTTCCAGGAGGTAGTGGCAGCTCTGTGGCCAAGGAATGCTCCCTTCAAGGTCTTCGGATTCTTTAACTTGGATTCCTCCCGTTTTAGGGTTTTTCAGGAGAGTCTGGGATTCTATCACTTAAGTAGTTTGCGAGTCCATCCCCTTTCACAACTCTTACCGGTTCTGATTGAACCAATAGCCCGAAATCTGGCCTTTCTCCCACCCCGACTGTGTCATACCACCCTGCCCCCCAGCCCCCCAGCCCCGCCAGGCCCGTGTCTGTAAAAGGCGAGACTCACCTTTGCACCTGCCTCCGTCCACGGCTTCCTGTGGGCGGGAGCCTACCTGCATCCCATAAATTTCATTCCAATTTTTTGACTCAGATTTTTATGAAAATAAACATTTAATGAGACTATTCCAACATTTATGAGTTTTCCTCCAGGACAAGTTCCACAGAAAAACAATTCTACGCAGCCCATTTAATTCCCAGGTATTTCTTTTTTTAAATTTTTTTTTTTTGTTTAATACGGAGCCTGATTAGACCATGACCAGGTTTTTCCATTTTTATTTTTATTTTTATTTTCCCGAACGAAGGCTCAACAAAAATCGATTTTCATTGAATGTTTATAATGACTATTAAATTTATGAATGAATGTTTATCCACATCGTTTGACTGATTATGGCGCATGCCTCTGGGAATTTTCCTTTATGGTTATGACTTGCACACGTGTAATTCTAGTTGGCAAAGAACACAGATCTTAATTTTCCAAAAGGGTTTTAATTCTCCCATGTAGTCAGAAACAACATGTCTTGTATGCATTTTTTTTTTGCCATTGTTAGTTTCTTTTATTTTTGCATTTTAATGTTACAAAAAAAGGAATTTATGTAATTTTTTTTACTTTTGTCCAACGTTAGCTCTGGCAGGCAGTATGACCCAGTCTCTGATTTATGGGTTGACATTGGTATCAGTAACATTCATTTTTGCAATTCAGAGCGATGAGCAAGATTCATGTTGAGATTTGAGAGTTCTGGTTATCTCTCAGCCCATGGACACTTTAGGAAAACATAGAGGACTGCCTTAGAGTCTAGGAGTGTTAGATTAAAAAAAAAAAAAAAAAACTTATTGATTCCAGAGAGGAAGGGAGAGGGGGAGAGGACAGAAGCATCCATGATGAGAGAGCATCATGGATCGGCTGCCTCCTGGAATCGTCAGATGTTACTTCTTATTCATTGCTGTGCTGTTCTTCGGATGCGCTTACACACCCGTGCCCATTTCCTACCAAAATTTGGGGCAAAAAATAAGGAGAAGAATCAACATAAGGAGTTCACAATGTTCTCCATGTGCAGTGGTGGCTGGGGCCCCATGAGGGTGTCCGGTCACCATGAGTCGGGCTCTGCATTTTGAACAAATACAGGCGGTTACAGGGCCGACACACGCCTTCTACGCCAGCCCCTCCCCGCCCCCCAGCCCCGTCTGCCACCTCGCCGTGACCCGGATGATGTGCCTCCTCTCGTGAACTTGCCTTTTCCTGAGACTGTGATAGATGTCTGTCTCCAAACAGTTGGGCGTGCTGATGGCTCTTGCCGCTGTCTTTGTTTTTAATGGGGACGATGATAATTACCCTCGGATGGAGGCGTCCGCCATGATGATCTGTGAAGGATACCGTTGCAGGTCCCTTTAAAAAAAATCTTTATTGTTGAAAGTATTCCATAGGTCCCTCTCTGCCCCCATGGACCTCTCCCAGCCCGCCCCTGCCCCCCACTTCAGGCCTCCACCACCCTATTGTCTGTGTCCATGGGTTGTGCATATCTGCCTACAAGTTCATTGGTTGATCTCTTCCCACCCACCCACCAACCCCCACCTTCCCTCTGAGGTTTGACAATCTGTTCGATGCTTCTCTGTCTCCGGATCTATTTTTATTTATCAGTTTATGTTGTTCATTAGATTCCACATCTGAGCGGAGGTCACGTGCTACTTGTCTTTCTCCGACTGGCTTATTTCGCTTAGCGTCATGCTCTCCAGGTCCCTCCATGCTGTTGTTGGAAATGGTAAGAGCGCTTTCTTTTTCACGGCTGCGCAGTATTCCATCGCGTGGCAGGTCCCTGTACGTGGTGGTCATCTGGGGAGCTCATGGGGGGGTCATCTGTCTCTTTACCCATGAGCCCCTTGAACTTGTTAGTTGAATGAACGGATGGAAGACCTGACAGTATAACCCAACCTTGGGCGTAGCAAGTACTTCACGGCTCCTAAAACCAATTTTAATTCTGCCCCTTTGTTGTGACTTAATGGAATTGCTCGTGGTAGCATTTCTACAGGGTAGAAAACTTCAGGAACTTCTATAGAAGGAAAAAGATCCCCGCTAACATTTTGTTTTTCTTTCTCTCTTCCCCTCGCTCTTGCTCTCTCTTGCAGTCACATGCTGTGTGTGACATTGACTAGTTCAAGTTTTTTTTTTTTTTTCTTGAAGTAAACCATGATTGTTTTTTGAGACACATGGGAAGTTCACAGATTCCCAAGACCCACCACTGAACGACTTTCTGTTTCACGTCGCCAGGTTAGCTACACCTGCCGATTGGCTCATTGATTCATTTTGTGAACAAATATTTTACGAGTGTTTTCCGTGTCCTGTGAGCTGTGAATACCACATCCCACGCTCATCAGGTCAAGTTTCCAATCTCCCGCGGTATGGGGCTGCTTAGAGATGAGATTCTAAATCTTTCAAGTTCCCTGAAAGCTGTCTCCTCAACCTAGTCATATTTTTGGCAACAGATTAGCATGAATGTTCCCAATCGTCAGAAATTACACAGAAAAAATCCTTATTTTCCAATCTGCACACAGCACACGATTTAAGTAAACACTGTCTTCTTGCCAGACTACACCAAGGCCTCTGTCCCCACCAGATCCACTGTGCAGACTTCCCGTCCCTGGTTATTAGTTGATATTTCATAAATATTTATTAGATATTTCATAAATAAAGGCGGTCGACGGGAGGAGGAGGAGCCAGCCAATAGCCCCACTTCGTTTGGGTTGGTTTTGTGATTTCAACGGAAAAGAAAAAAGATTTCCTTGGACACAAATGTCAAACCGTCCACACATCTGCACCGCACAGACACATCCCTCAGTCTTTGGGGTGATCTTTCACGGAAATGCTTCAAGCCCACCAGCCGATAAGGAGTGAGAGATGGGGGGATGGGGGCTGAGGCTCACCCCGGGCCTGTTCTTCTCCCACTGGGTTGCTCAGCATTCTTCATGGGCCCCACTAGCCAAGGGACAGCGTCCAGGACCCCATGATGGTGGGCAAACAACACCAAGGATGAAGGGTGGAGAGTCCCTCCTCCAAGGCCATCTGTGTGCAACATGCATGTAAGCCCCATCCCCCCGGATTAGCTACATGGGTGGACCAGGGTGCACGGGGCCTCTTCCGTGGCCGTAGCAAGACTGACGTCAGCCAAGGCCACGTGCCCCTCGTGAAAAGCGAGGAGACATCCTCGACCCACGTGGCTTGACCGTGAACGCCGATGCCACGTTCGTCCGCAAAGGTGGCCGTTGCCATCATCTCCAAGAGGCGTCGACGCGGCCCAGGGCTGGGTCCGCCTCGAGCTGAATTCCCCGATGGGAAGCACGGGTTTCCCCCGCCCCCCTGGCCTTTGATGTCACCTAAAGCGAGAGCCATGCGCCCAGGTGCCTCGGCTGCCTTTTGAAGTCCAAGGAAAGTCATCTGACATTTGCAGGACACTTTGATGGTGGAAAACACACGAGGGTCTCACCTTATTCCAGAAAGTCCCGCCACCGGGTCACCTCTGCGCAGTCACCCACGAGGCTTAGGCCACGCGTGGGGCGGGGGCTGTCTTGCGGATTTCCACGCCAGGACGCGCCCGCTGCCCCTTGAGGGGAACTAGAGAGAACGCGTGCTGGTTGTTTGGTTGCTATGATAAATGTGGGTCGCCACGCAGATACGTTAGGCCCCGTCTTCTACTTTCACTTCTAAGACTTAGGTCTCCAAATCCTCTCCTGTTTTTCTACATGAAGAGGTGAACTTGTTTCTAATAAGCCTTCCACGTCGTTCCACTTTTCAGTGGCCACGTTTTCGTTTTCTGAGTTTGCTTATTGACACGGTAGGGATGAGGGAGGCACATAATGGCTCAGGAAAAAACAAAAAAAAAGGCCCCGAGCATAAGTCTCGGTTTCGAGTGTCGGCTGTGAGAGGAAGTGATGGGAGGGAAGTAGGTGAGCACATGAAACGGGCCAGGGAACTAAGGAAAGTCATTTGAAGAGATGAGTCTCGAAATGTCGGCTGCAGACAAGCTCTGTGTGTAAAGTCCTTCAGAGTCCACCATGGACATCTTCCCCGGACTCCCTTCTGGGCGTTCCCGTCATGAGACACGAGGGATTTACCTTTCAGAGCCTCGGTTTCCCTCTCTGTACAATGGGCATAACACCAGTAGCAATGACATGAGAGGCTCTGACTTCTTGATTCAACTGCTGTTGATTCAACACACGACTGTGTGCCCGGAACTATTCGAAGTGCAGACGCCTGGTCAATAGAACAGAAGGGGCACCAACTTTCACAGAGCTTACCGCTTAGCAAGCGAGATAACAAACCAACCAACACACACACAAAAAAACCCACCACGAATAAATAAGCAAGACGTGTTCAGATCCCGGAAGTGCTGTGCAACGAAACGGTGTGAGGGGTTGGGGTTGGGGTTGGGACAGGCCAGATTTGGGGGTGTGGAGGGTGAATGGCCCTTTAAACAGAGTGACCAGGAAGCCCTCTTGGGAGGGGTGTTGTTAAGCTACCCCGAAGCTGACGAAATGTAAAGATTTGTGTGAACAGGAAGTGGCAGGTGCAAAGGCCCCTCAGAAAAAAAAAAAAAAAAAAAAGCAAAAAAAATTGGCGGGCTCCCGGCCCAGCACGGAGACAGGTGCCTGTAGGCCGGAGGCTGTCTTGCGTGGGTGGGGACGCTGGAGAGATGAGCGGGGGGTGGGGGGATGGGGGGCAGGCCCCCCACAGGCCTTGATGGAAATGGATAGAGTTTGCATTCCGCCCAGAGTGGACTGGGAAGAGACGGTGGGGACGTGTTAGGTAGACAGCGACCTGGTTTTATTTCCATCTTGAATAAAATAGCAACAAACACGAGGGATCGCCCTCTCAGACCCTCAGTTTCCTCATCTGTACAATGGGCATCACAGCAGTTGCCAGGACAGGAGATGAGGCTCCCCGGGCTGCTGGGAGGAGGTGGCTACGTCGGAAATGAGTCCAGGGCCGGGCGGGCAGCTGGGGGGCAGCTGGGTGGGTGGGAGGGAGAGCACCCGGTGACACAGGGGCAGACCTTGCTGTATGGACAGGAAGTAGGACCATAGAGCGACTCCCTGTTTTCCAATGAGCAGCTGGGATGGGAAACCCCCCAATCAGGGCCAGGCCCTCGGGCTGTGCTTTGTCCACTTTCATGCTGGAATCCTCCTCAGACACCCAACTAGGGAGGCCCAGACGTCACCCGAACCCTAGGCCTGCAGGTCGCTGTGTGCAGGGGGATCTCAACAAGGGACCGAGCGTGATGGGGTAGGAGCACGTCTGGACAGACACGTACGAGGGGCTCGCGCTGAGCCCGGGCCCATGTCGTGGGTGGAGGGGTCCGGAGGAGAAGGGAGGAGAAGAAAGAGGGGAGAGCCGGGGAGGAAGAGGAGAAAAGTGTTTTGCTCCAGATGCAGAACAAGGGATCGGGTGGCCTTGAGCTGCTCAGCACGCTTGCCGGCCAAGGATGGGAACCCGGGGAATTCCATACAGGAATCAAACTTTCAATATTGATATCGCAAATATCACAGGTATCGCTGGCTTAGCTGTTAAAAAAGAGAAAGGGGCCCTGGCTGGTGTGGCTCAGTGGAGAGAGCTTCGGCCTGTGGACTGAAGGGTTCTGGGCTCGATCCCGGTCAAGGGCACATACCTGGGTTGCAGGCTTCTCCCCGGCCTGGGCCCTGGTTGGGGCGCATGCAGGAGGCGACCCATTGATGTGTTTCTCTCTCACCGATGTTTCTCTCTGTCTTTCCCTCTCTCTTCCACTCTCTCTAAAAATCAATGGAGAAATATCCTCGGAGGAGGATTAACAAAAAAGGAAGAAAAAAGGAAGAGAGAGAGAGAGAGAGAGAGAGAGAGAGAGAGAGGGAGAAAGGTAAAACACAATAATTGTTTTAATAAAAGCTATGTGGACTATATCAAGAGCCCAATGATTAGAAATTAAATTAAAAATGTCTGCAAGCATGAATGCTCTATCGAGTCCCTTGTGGTGTATATTTTGTTTTGATAAAAGCATTTAAAGACTCTGTGGAAGCCAATACGTGGACAGGTGGGGAGGTGTGTGGAGAGTTACATGAAACGTCTTCTTGCTCAAGCCAATTGTATACCTTTCATTTCTTTCAGAAATCTGGAAAGTAATTGGTTATCACTTGGGCTTCTAGGAGGTCACCTCATCGCCTTGACAATGACACAGTACACAGAGATTTTTGGGTTTTTTTTTTGGGGGGGGGGACCTATGTGTATAAAATTTTAATTTCCCGCGTGGAAGGTTTTCTTAAAGGAGTTGTATATGTAGAGCAACTTGTGTCGGGCCTAACGGGTAGCTAGTTAAGCGGAGAAACAGTCCGCTAATAAGAAAAGCAGGGCTTCTACCATGTGCCAGGCACCTGCTCTCAATCTCGGACAGAAATGTGGTCTCATTTAACTTGTTTACAAATCATTATGGAGTCTCGCCCAGACTCGGCCGCAATAAATCTACCTGCTCCCGGGCTGCCCGGCTCTTGCCATGAAACGTCCTGCCGGTCACACCCTAAAAGGGAACAGTCCCGTTGAATGTTCCTCGTTCTCCTGTGAGGCGCTCACCCTGGGGAAGGAGGAGAGAGGGGGAGGGAGGGCGGGGGGGGGGGGGGGACGCTGAGCTCGTCCCCCGCGCCCTGCGCATCGCCTCACCTCCACTGTGCTCCATCCCCTCGTCCCTTTGGCTTCTAATACTTCGGTGTACGAACGAAGTAAAGGTCTGAGCCATCCTCGGCCACCGGATGGAAGAGCGGAGAACAGAGCTGTGGTCGCATCCAAAGACCGAGCAACCTAAACACGGCGGATACTCCGTTCTGTATGATGGCGTCTTGCTGACGTTGAACAAGGGGTGCATCAGGGGTCTGGCCAGTTCCCTGTGATTTTGACAACGGGCCGGCCTGGCTCAGTGGGTCGAGCATTGACCTAGGAACCAGGGGATCAGGGTTCGATTCCCGGCCGGGGCACAGGCCCGGGTTGTGGGCTCCATCC
Source organism: Myotis nattereri (assembly GCF_964212035.1). Lineage (NCBI taxonomy): Eukaryota > Metazoa > Chordata > Mammalia > Chiroptera > Vespertilionidae > Myotis > Myotis nattereri. The sequence goes on along the minus strand of NC_138096.1, from coordinate 1,425,284 downwards.
CCAGTGGGGGGCGTGCAGGAGGCAGCCGATCCATGGTTCTCTCTCATCCTGGATGTTTCTCTCTCTCCCTCCCTCTCCCTTTTTCTCTGAAACCAATAACAATATATTTTACAAAGAAAGAAAAGCTCAGCTCATGAGAAAGTCCCGCTGCTTTCGCTTCCGGCCCCGCTTGACTTTCACAAGGACATCGAGCAGTTTAGGAACATCTGTGTCAGCTCCAGAGACGGGGGATGGGGGGGGATGGGGGGGGATGGGGGGTGGGGGCGGGGGAGATGTATTGCCCACAGCATCTCAGAGTGTGGGAACCAGACAATCACCCTGTGGGCACCATCCTCGGTGTCGGCCGGCCAGGAAGCAGACTTGACGGCAAAGCGCAAACATCTAGCTGCCTGTGAGTCCTCAGGACAGAAAAGCCTTGCGAACCTGCCCCGGCCGGTGTGGCTCAGTGGGTAGAGCGTCGGCCTGCGGACTGAAGGGTCCCGGGTTCAATTCTGGTCAGGGATGCCCATACCCAGGTTGCAGGCTCCCTCCCCAGTAGGGTGCGTGCAGGAGGCAGCCGATCCATGATTCTCTCTCGTCATGGATATTTCTATCCCTTTCTCCCTCTCCCTTCTTCTCTGACATCAATAAAAAATATATATTTTTAAAAAGTGCTTAACATGGATCTAGTTTTTTTTTTTGGCTACAAAGGCACCTTTGTGATTGTGATCAAAATATTTACCTGTTGCTGTTTCTACAAAGAAAAAAAAAAATTCCAGTGCCTTTTATCCGAAGTCATCCATGATCCCACCCCTTGTTTAATTCAGAGAATAGCTGGTAGAGACCCTGGGAGACAGAAGGCCAGCGTCATCGCTGACAGGCCGCCCCCGGCTTCCCCGGCCCAGGAGGTTCCTCTGCGGTGACAGAGCCTCAGGCCCTCGTAGCAGCTGGGGTGCCCGGAGCCGCCTCACTCCGAGCCCCTGTTTTACGGGCTGAGCATCTGGATTTGATGGGCGAGAAAACGGTTCCTTCCGCCGACTCCCCCCATGAGCCCCTCAAGCCGAGACACAGGCTTCGGGTTCGTTAATAAAACCGACGCGATGTTAATATATCTGCCGCGGTCGCACACAATGAATTATGGAATTTTCAATGGCCTTTTTAATTAAGTACATGTTAAACCCCCTTTAAAAAAAAAAGCCAATCGTAAGGGCCGCTCGGAGAAGGACTAGGGCCACAGATGGTTTTCTTTATCGTGTTAATTGATTTAAGATCCATCGAAATGTTGTTAAAACGTCCGCAGGTTAACAATCATGATGGCACACGGGTCAGATTAAAATTCTTTCTGGGTTAAAAAAAAAACAACAACCCACAAACAATCCATAAAATGAGAGCTTCACTTCTTCTGGTTGAAACAAAAAAAATTAGGTAGTGGGACAAAGTAATGCGATATTTAAAACTTCATTCCTTTATTTTATGATGAAAAGGGATTTAAAATGAGGACTTACAGGTTATGCGGTGCCCCCCAAATTTGTACACAAGGGTTATACGTAGTAGTTATATTTTCTCTTTTTGTCTATTGTCCTAGTATATAATTGTAGCAGTTAGTCTAATAAACTCTTTTTTTTTGTTTTTTGTTAATCCTCATCTGAGGATATTTTTTCCACTGATTTTTAGAGAGAGTGGAAGGGAAGGGGAGAGACCGAGAGAGAGAAACATCGATGTGAGAGAGACACATTGACTGGTTGCCTCCTGCACGCACCCCCACCAGGCCCAGGAACCGAGCCTGCAACTGAGGTACGTGCCCTTGGCCAGAATCGAACCCTGGACCCTTCAGTCTGCAGGCCGAGGCTCTACCCCGTGAGCCACACCGGCCAGGGCCTAAACTCTTCTTCAATCTAAAAAGTATAGCCCGTAACTAGCAACTTTGGTTCCTCTCTCAGTCGAAACACGGGAGTGTTAAAATGAAAAATTTCAAACACTGATCCAACTTGTCTCGTCTACCCTATCGAACTTGCTAAGTATGAATTACAGACCCGTGAATACTTTGGGGAACTTTTATCCCAGGAAATGGCATTTTATCGGGTGGTACCTGCCAGACCTCTTCAATTCAGGGACAACATTTTGCTGCTCACACGGCCGATTTCCTTTCATTTTTAGAGCTTTTATATTGCGAGTGTACAGCCAGCCTAGGGCAGTGATGGCGAACCTCTGACAATTGTGTCAGAGGTGACACGCCAACTCATTTTTTTGGTTGATTTTTCTTTGTTAAATGGCATTTAAATATATCAAATAAATATGGAAAGTATAAGTCTTTGTTTTACTATGGTTGCAAATATAAAAAAAATTTCTATATGTGACACGGCACCAGAGTGAAGTTAGGGTTTTTCCAAAATGCTGACACGCCGAGCTCAAAAGGTTCTCGCCATCACTGGCCTAGGTTAATGTGTACACCGGAGACCAAAGGGCCGGAGAACTGGTCTACCCAACAGAACACTAGACAACGAGCATGCCTTCAGTCCGGTCCCTGTATGTGTAGGTAACGAATTCGAGCTTGATTCTGTTTGTCACTGTTTACCGACACAGGTAATAGGCTCCAGGCATGGGCTGTTCTTGTTGTTGCTTTTAATTAGCAGCAATATTTCCTGCCTTGACTTGGGTTTGGATTCCTAGGGAAGAAGTTTAAAAAGGGAGAAAAGGCATTCTGGAGATCAGGAGACCCGCATCCTAGAAGCATCATGCTGTACACGATGATAGAATTTTAGGGACAAAGAAAGAGACCTTAGAAATCGTCTCTTTGAACTCATCTGTTTTACAAACGGGAAAAGTGAAACTCAGAGATATTTAGCGCCCTGTCCCAGGTCGTACCCCAAAGGAGGGGATTGGGGGCCGAATTCCTCCCGCATCTCCTCGTGTTTGTTGTTCGTTTGTCTGATGCAATGAAGTGAGTCTCCGCTTCGACGTCCAGGGACGAATTTTGAACCCTGACTCCTTCCCTCACTAGACTTCGGTGCTGAGGTGCGGTGTCGGGCTAAGCGACTCGCCTCCTTCAGGCCTCGGACCCCTTGTTCAGGGGCGTGAACGGCTTAGTCCAACTTCTCAGCCGGAGGGGCATTTGGGGGTGGACGATGGGCTGGCCTGTGCGTTGTGGGAGGTTTAGCAGCAGCCCTGGTCTTTGCAAACTACACACAGTAGCACCTCTTCCTCCCTCCCCCCGCCCCCCTCCAGCATCACAACCCAAACTGTCCCCAGGTGTTGCCAGATGCCGCCTGAGGGCAAAGCTGGCAGCTCCCACCTCCTTCCGTGAGAGCTGCTGGCATAGCTGAGGCCATTTCGTGACCCAGTAGCATCACTCACCTGTGGACACTTTGTCAGAAAGCACCCACTATGCGCTGTTCGGCACGGGGCTGGTTGGGTACCATTGACAGTGACCCCAGCGGGGGGACATCATACAATGTTTAGAAACCTGGAGTCACACATCCAAGCTATTCACAGGGGAGAATGTTGGAGTCGCAATGAGATATCAAATATCTCATTGTTAATCTCCAAGGAGGCTTAACAAAGGAATATAAAAATTCCTTCTCTGTCATGGCAGGAGTTTTTTTTCTTCTTTTTAAAAAATTCTCTATTGTTGAAAGGGATGTTGAGTTGAACAAGCCACCTGGTCTACCTTGCAGTAACTAGCATATGCTATGTTCCCTCCCCCCCCATTGACCTCTCCCAGCCTTGCCCTCCCACCACCCCCCCACCCCCCCGAGTCCCGGCCTTCACCTCCCCAACCTCCCCACCCTCCACACTGTCTGTGTCCATTGGTTATGCTTATATGCACACAGTTCTTTGGTTGATCTCTCATGGCATGAGTTTTTCTCATGGAAGAATTACCCGCGTGTTTGCCAATTGTACCCAGAGCACAACTTGGTCATCGTGTCATAGATGAATCTGTCTCCCTCCAAATCAGGGAGGTTTCTCTTCAAGACCATTCCCACGCGGGGGCTGCTGTTTCTGATGAGATTGACTAGGAGAAATAGCCAGTGTTTCACGGTGACCAAGGGTCATAGAGCCCCAGCTGGTGTGGCTCAGTGGATAGAGCGTTGGCCTGTAGCCTGCAGGGTCCTGGTTTCGATTCCAGTCAAGGGCACAGGCCCGGGTTGCAGGCTCGATCCCCAGTGTGGGGCGTTCAGGAGGCAGCCGATCCATGATTCGCTCTCATCATGGATGTTTCTATCTTTCCCTCTCCCTCACTCTTCCTCTCTGAAATCAATAATTTTTTTTTAATAAATAAAAAAGGTCATACATGTATTTTCATCCTCTGCACATGGGAGAGAGAGACTCTTCCTGGCCTGCTTTTCAATGAAAAGATACTGTGGCTCCCACACCCTCATCTCCTCCCCTTCCCTCCCCCCCCATTGGGTGCTGACACCTGCCAGTAGACGGTGAGTGAGCGCCTTGTGTAGACACAGGGTCTGGGCCATGCAGGGCCATCGGACACTCTTGTCTGGTCATCACAAGGCCAGACCCGAGAGCCACCGTGGACCAGGCCGCACACCACAGGGTCCCTTGGTCGCCAGGCCTTGCCAGCTCCCTGAGGAAGTTGACTGACTTGTGGTTTTATGAGAAATGCACGTCACGGAGGGGGGCGGGGAGGAGAAGGGGGGCGGGTGGCCGGGGAAAGCGGGGTGGCTGTGCAGTGGGAGCCGAGCGCCCCAATAGGCTGCTCAGGCTCTGCCAGATGGAGATAAAGTTGAGGCAGCCACATCCTGTGACTAGACCTCGTGCGAGCAGGCCGGCCTCTACGTGGGAGTGAGCGTGATGGTCACCAGGCGCTGAGCCTCCAGGAGCCAGTGGGAGCCATCCTGCTTGCGTGGGGAGATCCGTTCCTGGGTGGACGGAACACGTGAATTCCGCCAGGACACGGCTCGGATCCTCGTGCACCAGCTGTACACAGGCCGTGGGAGAGACACGGCGATGCGTCTTTTCCCGGGAGGGCGGGCTTTGGGCCGATACCCGTCACCTTTGGTTATGAGAGCCCCTCAGAGTAGCTGGGTCTTTCTCCTAATCGCACTGTTGATCGTTAATCTTTCAGAAAATTAACTTTTCCCAAGCTGACTGGTGGGTGAAATGTTCTTGGAGAAAAGAGCCGTTTCTGGTCCGGCCAGTATGGCTCCGTGGCTGAGCGTCCACCTATGAACCAGGAGGTCAGGGTTCGATTCCCAGTCAGGGCACAGGCCCGGGGTGCGGGCTCGATCCCCAGTGGGGGGCGTGCAGGAGGCAGCCGATCCGTGATTCTCTCTCATCATGGATGTTTCTATCTCTCTCTCCCTCTCCCTTCCTCTCTGAAATCAATATATATATTATATATATATATATATATATATATATATAATATATATGTATAATATAATCTATATATATATATATATATATATATATATATATATATATATTAACAGAACCCTTTCTGATACTGAATACTGTCACTAGGTTACTAGGCGTTAGATGATGATGATGATGATTATTGGAATCTAACTGTATAAGCCTTACCATTTTCTGTTTTTACTGGAGTCAAACCATGGTGATTTCACTTTTCCCCAAGCTAAGCCAAAGGCTGCCAAGAGTAAACTAGATTTTCATTTTGAATAAAAATAGATCCATGGTTAATAGTCACCGAAACTCCCAAACGCACCCGAATGAAGTACACCAAGTGTTGTGGATTTTAAAGAACATTTAATTGTCATTTAAAAAAAAAAAAAGAGCAATAATTTTCATTTTTAACTGTCTCGTTACTTCCGGGTTCTGACGGAACAGAAGCAGAAGTTGAGAAATATTCTGACAAAACTTTTGTTTTTGGGGTTTTTTTTTTTTTGTTTTGTTTTTTTTACTTCCTGAGACAGAAGGACATGGGCAGGGAGGACTGGTGGCTGGGAAGTGGTACATGTTACGAAGTTTTTCTGGATCTTCTGCAGACGAAGGGGACACTTTTTTATGCCTCTTCCACCCTTTCCTGTCTCTCTCACCCCCAAAAAGGTGGTTAACACTTTGGTATTTGTGACCTGGCATAATGGAAATTCTCTCTCTCTCTCTCTCTCTCTCTCTCTCTCTCTCTCTCACACACACACACACAATAAGACTTGTGGAATTTCTCTTCTGTTCTTCATATGCGCTAGTTTCTTGAAAATCATGATCATTCATGCCCCCTGCAAAGACTTTAGAAAGAGTAGCGTAGTTTTGTGGTTGTTTTTCATAAAAATTCTTTTCTTAAAAAAATATATATTTTTTTATTGATTTCAGAGAGGAAGGGGGAGGGAGAGATAGAAACTTCAATGATGACAGAGAATCATTGATCGGCCGCCCCCCGCATGCCCCACCCTGGGCATGGAGCCTACAGCCTGGGCCTGTGCCCTGACCGGGAATGGAACCGCGACCTCCTGGTTCATAAATCCAAGCTCAACCCCTGGGCCACACCGGCTGGGCTCCTAACAATTCTTCAAGAAGCCCCATCCTCCCTTTTCTTTGGAGAAAGTTTTTAGAAGAGAAAGTTGTTTGTTTGTTTCACTCCAACCACTTGGGAATGTGGAGTTGAACAAGCCACCTGGTCTACCTTGCAGAGGCGAGCAGTGAAGGACCGCACGGGGAGGCAGCCTTCTGCCTTCTGCCTTCTGCCTTCTGCCTTCTGCCTTCTGCCTTCTGCCTTCTGCCTTCGTGGTGGCCAGTGAGAACAAGGCTTGCCTTCCCAGATCCTTCAACCTTTTCAGGATTCTTAGTGACGAACTTACAATGAAGGACCGAGCTCCTTCCAGCACGACGAATACTCTGAGAGCTTGAGATTCTGTTTCCTGAAGGTTAGAACCCAGAGGCCGATGCAGACGGACCATGAGACACATGGGCCTGGGGGGGGGGGGGTGTCTGCGTGAGTCTTCCCTCTCTGAGAAGGACGTACCGGCTTCCTTGCCCTTTGACCTTGCCTGGACACATCCTGCGACCTTGCCCTTTGACCTTGAGTTATTCTCTTTCCAGTCACCCCTGGACACATACTGTGTCCTAGCAGATGTGTCCTGCAAAATTCCTTTGCAGCTCAGTGAACCAGGAGGTCCTGGGTTCGATTCCCGGTCAAGGGCACATGCCCGGGTTGTGGGCTCGATCCCCAGTAGGGGGCGTGCAGGAGGCAGCCGATCCGTGATTCTCATCATGGATGTTTCTCTCTCTCTCTCTCTCTCTCTCTCTCTCTCCCCCTCCCCCTTCCTCTCTGAAACGTGGGTGACCTGGGCAGTGAGCACCTGAGCCTCACCGTTCCCTCGCCAGCACGGGGTTCGGGGTGCCCCCCCCAGCATCCTCCACTTGCGCCTTCCCTCCCCGCCCCCCCCCACCCCAACCACAGGCCTTTGCTGACTTTCTCACCAGCCTCGTGAGAACCATACCCTCGGCGAGGCCCCTTTGCAATTCCTTCCGCAGGGCATTGCGCAACCCGAGCTGAAAAAGAACTTAGGGGCCATGAGCGCCCATGCTTGCACCCCCTTCACACACAGCCCTCCCCCCCACCCCCGTTTGAATATTTTCTAAAGGCCACCTTAACAAAAAGAAAAGAGACGCTGAGCTTCGTGGCGAGCAGCTCAAATTAGTACCAATGTGTGGTTTCGAAATCTCCGCCGGTGTGGCTGAAACCGTGGCTCTCAATGTTTTAGCCTCCACTCTCCTTCGAAAACGGCCTTAACAATAAAATAAACTCCGTTCCGAAATAGAACTCCAGGCCCTGAAGAATTTCCCTTTTTTTTTAAATTATTAAATATATTTTTATTGATTTCAGAGAGGAAGGGAGAGAAAAATAGAAACATCCACGATGAGAGAGAATCATGGATCGGCTGCCCCCCACGCACCCCCTACTGGGGATGGAGCCCGCAACCCGGGCAGGTGCCCTTGACCAGAATCGAACCCGGGACCCTTCAGTCCACAGGCCCACGCTCTATCCACTGAGCCACACCGGCCAGGGCCTTTTCTTCTCCTTTAAACTCAGCAGAGACGCTGCACACCCAGACCGGTCCACGCTGCCCTTTTTCGGGACAGCCTTACATACGTGTCTCAGCTCTCGGGCTGTATGTTCCTGCGCCTTTCACACGCCTGCCTCTGTCCCTGTCTCCCCCAGGTGTCCGCGTAGGACTTGGGGGACGGTGATGTTTTCCTCTTGAACCCCAAGGGCTCCCCGTCCAGCCCACTTCCTGAGATGCTGTCAGGACGCCCTGTGTCCCTTGCGCCGTCACGGGGGGGGGGGGGGGGGCGGGGGGGGGGATGGAGGGGCCACGTGTCCATGGCCCCAGCCCCTTGCCACGGGAGCTTCCGGGCCCCACGCCCCAGGTCCCTGCCCCTGGACAGCGCAGCCCACTCCCAAGTCTGTGATCGCTCTTCCCCCGGGAAATAGACTCTCTCCGCTCACAATGGCCCGGCGGGCGGGGCTGAACTCAGACTCCCGCCCTCTGTGTGGATCTGAATTCCCCGGCCCCGTCCCGCTGGGCGCACCTGCCTCCTCTGAGCCCCGCTGAATGGCGTTCTTTCCACTCCATTAAGGGAGCCTCGCCAAGCCGCTGGAGGTGCCATTTGAATCACAATCGTCCTCACCTTTTCATCTTCCTTTAGAAACGGCAGTTCCTAGGAGGGAGCACTTGGCCACCAGGTTCCTTTCTCTCCTGAAATGAGCTTAAACTCTCTGTGCTGTAGGGGGGGGGGGGGGGGGGGGAGGGGGGGGAGGGGGAGGAGGAGGGAACCATCTCTCGGGGTCGGAATAGTGTGAGGGACGCGCGAGCTTCCAGACACAGCGGAAGGCATTCAGACGAGTTATGAAATGTTTGACCAGCCCAGCCCGGCCGGTGCAGCTCAGTGAACCAGGAGGTCCCGGGTTCGATTCCTGGTCAAGGGCACATGCCTGGGTTGCAGGCTCCATCCCCAGTAGGGGGCGTGCAGGAGGCAGCCGATCCATGATTCTCATCATGGATGTTTCTATCTCTCCCTCCCTCCCCCTTCCTCTCTGAAATCAATAAAAATGTACATTAAAAACAATAAAATAAGAAAGTATGAATCTATGTCAGCAGTGATGATCATCACGGCTGTTATTATTCTCTTTATTCTTTTTTAAAAAAATATATATTTTATTGATTTTAGAGAGGAGGGGGAGAGAGAGAGAAACATCCATGATGAGAGAGAATTATGGATCAGCTGCCTCCTGCACGCCCCCTACTGGGGATGGAGCCCACAACCCAGGCATGTGCCCTTGGCTGGAATCGAACCTGGGACCCTTCAGTCCTCAGGCTGATGCTCTATCCACTGAGCCACACCAGCCAGGGCTGATCTCTTTCTTCTTATTCCTCTTAATAGCAATAAATATTTCTGATGCTTTGGAGCTAACACCCCCCCCCCATGTCTTTAGGCCATCTAAGGGGTGTTCTACAAGTAGCAAGACTCTCCCGGGATAAGCAGGAGGGAAGTGCATTGAGCTAAGGTGGTTTGCACTCGGATCCGTGTCTGTGTCTGATCTGCTGGGCTGTGGCTCTTCAGCTGGGACGGGGCTGGGTGGGGCGGGACGGGGCGGGGCGGGGAGTGGGGGGGGTTCGCTTGTTCCCTGCAGACAGCGTTGTTGGGGCAGCTGTGAGAAAGGGAACCGCGCCTTCCCCTTCGGAAAGGGAAGTGTCCGTCGGTGTGAATTCCGTGGCGGCTGGGAAGTGTATGGCGGCCGGAGAAGTCACCGGGTTGACAGGCAGAGGCTGAAAGACTACATGTGGGGGGGCACCAGCCTGGCCGCCTCCCCCAGGAGCGGGGTCCAGAGGCCGTGAGGCTCCCCCAGTACCCGGACCCACCTCCTGGGCCCCGCGCAGAAACCCGTTCCCTGCAGGAATCACCTGCTTTCTTGTCTTTTGTCAATGAGTAATTTTTTTTAAAAAGATGTTTTAATTGATTTTTTTGAGAGAGAGAGGAATGGAGAGGGAGAGAGAGAGAAACATTGATGTGAAAGCGAAACAGCCCAGGCCAGTTTGGCTTAGTGGGTAGAGCGTCAGCCCATGGACTAAAGGGTCCTGGGTTCGAGTCCGGTCAAGGGCACGTGCCTCCGTGGCAGGCTGGATCCCTGACTGGGGCGCGTGTGGGAGGCAGCCCATCGATGTGTCTCTCTCATGTTGATGTTTCTCTCTCTGTCTCTCTCCCACTCTCTCTCTCTCTCTAAAAATAATAATAATAATAATACATTTAAAAAAAGGAAGTGAAATATCGATCCGCTGCCTCCTGCACGCCCCCGACTGGGGATGGAGCCTGCAACCCGGGCATGGGTCCTGACCGGGAATTGAACCAGCTACCTTTTGGTGCAAGGGCCTAGCTAAGCCCAACCCACTGAGCCACACCAGCCGGGACCTTTGCCAACTAGTCAAGTCACTCATGGAGCAGAGCATGCGGGAGAGACAAAAGCTTCCCTTGGAGGCCCTGTGACCTTGAGAGCCGCCACCCTGCGGGTCAAGGACGTGCACCCGCCTGCCCAGGCCCCCGTGTGCTCCGTGGCGTCTAACCTGGAGGAGAGGCGTGGCCAGCGTTTTTTTAGACGGTGAGACCTAGCGTTCAGACGGTGGACAAGGATCCGCAGGGAAAGACAGATGCTCCCTCTGCCCCTCCCCCCACAAGGCTGCTGCTCTGGGGCCCATCGGGACAAGAGAGGCTACCTCCCCCCCCCCCCAGTCCAGAGAGAATCTTTGCATCTCAGCGGGACTGGAGCCAGGACAGAGGGGGAGGGGGGGCACGCTGGGGACTTCCCTGCAGCCTTTTGGGGCAGTTTCATAAACCATTTGAATATCCTGTTTCACAAGGGAGTGCATTTCATTATTCACTAGAGACGCGATGAGCATGTTTTGACATCAAAACGGGCCGAATAGCCCGGCCAGCGTGGCTCAGGGGTTGAGCGTCCACCTAAGAGCCAGGAGGTCACGGTTCGATTCCCAGTCAGGGCACAGGCCCGGGTTGTGGGCTTGATCCCGATAGGGGGCGTGCAGGAGGCAGCCGGTCCATGATTCTCTCATCATGGATGCTTCTATCTCTCTCTCTCTCCCTCTCTCTTCCTCTCTGAAATCAATAAAAATATGTTGTAAAAAAAGAGGAGCTACTCGCTAGAGGCTGGGAGGAAGTCAGTCCCTGACTGGCCGGCACCAAGGCCCACCTCTTCCACCCGATTCTTCTGGCGTTGGCCACGCTTGCGCTCTCACATCCCTTAGCGGCCGCAGCGATCCAGCCCTTTCATCTGCATTCCAGCGAGAGGAGAAGGAAGGGCCGAGTGGCAAGGGATTCTTGTTTTTCTGGCGACCTTGGACTTGTTTTATTTGGGATGGAAGCCTTCCACAGAGACTCTGCCGGCCCTCATTGGCCAGAAACACAGCCTACGGCCACTGGTTGCTTTAGGGGGAGGGCGGGAGGTGCCGAGAAAGCACATATTCTAGCCTCCCGGCCTCTCCGGTAAAGACAGACAAGCGATGCTGGGAGTATGAAAAGCTCCGGAGCATGGACGGGCCCCCCCCCCCCCCCCCCCCGCCCGGTGGCCGTAGCGGGTCGGCATTCTGTGGGGTTGAGGTTGAATAAGGCCATTTGATCTGACAAGCTCCCCTGTGTACAGAGATCAAAGGGACGCCGTACGCCTGCCTCAGACGGGAATAATTCTGTCTCATAATAGACGTGGTGATGCAAGACGCCCACGCCTCTGGCCAAAGGGGGCTGGAGAGCCGAGATGTTGGCGTGGTTGCTCTGTTGATGGACAGCGAAGGGCAGGGACGTTCACTCTTCACTCCCTCACTCGCTCACACATGCCGGCTGTGACTGAGCGCGTACGGACCGCAAAGCAGGGAGCGCCCGCCCCGCTGGGGAGAGAGCACAGCAAAGAGAGAGTCTGGGTCTCGGCCCCCAATACCCGTTTTCTCCACTCGTGGGGCGAGACACGGACCCAGGCAAGAACCCAGCAGTTCCCAACAGGCCACAGAAACGAGGAGAAACACACGTCGGGGGAAGCTGCAACGCTCGGAGAGGTTTTCAGGTGGTCGATAGAATCTGAACCCTAAGGCTCGGATACGTAGTCTCCGTATGATGGGCACGTGGGGCCGTACACGGACAGAGAGAGCATGGGAATGAACATGCACAGGGGAGAGGGAGAGGGCGGGCGGCCTACTGGTTTGCAGAGGGAGCGAGGGAAGGTCGGAAAATGACACAGGAATGTGGAGGGTCGCCCCCCGCCGAGGGCAGGAGACAGCCGTCAGCGTGCCGTCATCACCGTGGGAGACTGGCCGGTAGAGGGGTCGCATGGCCTTCCAGGGACGCTGGGCAAAGATCAGACATGGTGCGTCGGCCACCTGGGTGTTGGTGGGATGAGCATCAAAGGTGATCAAAGGTGAAGACGCAGTGGGGTGAATTTTATAGAAACATACGCACAGCCCGGCCTGCGTGGCTCAGGGGTTGGGCGTCAACCTATGAACCAGGAGGTCACGGTTTAATTCCCGGTCGGGCCACATGCCCAAGCTGTGGACTTCATCCCCTGTAGGGGGCGTGCAGGAGGCAGCCGATCCATGACTCTCTCTCTCTCTCTCATCATTGATGTTTCTCTCCCTCTCCCTCCCTCTCTGAAATCAATAAAAATGTATTTTTTAAAAAATATCCTGGATGGTGTGATGGTTAAGAAAGCTTTGTCCCCCCCCCAACCCTCCCAATCATGACATGTTATGATTCCTTAGCCAGGGCCCTCGTCTATGGCATTGTCGTCTGAGTCGTGATGGTCTGCACCATCTCATGCCGATGACTGCAAACATCGGTCAGAGGAGCTAGGAGCGGGGCCCCATCCCAAAAATATTCTATCCTAGATAATAAAGAGCTAAGGCGCTAATCAGACCAAACGGCAGAACGACCGTCCGGGTGACCTTCCGGACGACCGTCCAGACAACCTTCCGGATGAAGCCGGGGCTGCGAGGGCCGAGCCCCTTGCACGAATTTCGTGCACCGGGCCTCTAGTTTGGAAATGAAAGAAAAGCTACTTCATCTTCCTCTGAGCTATAAATACTAGATTTTTAAAAATAACCTTTCATGGGGGAATAATTTCAGATCAACAGCAGCGGCCACACCCCTTCCCATTCCCCTGATTCTCAGCTTCCTCTCATGTTGACGTTGACAGCGGTGCATTGGCCCAAACGAAGAAACACCCATTCCGAGGTCCCCCGCCCGCCCTCCAAGGTCATTTTTTCTGCGACAGGAGCTCATCCCAGCTGCCACGTGGGATAATCCCTCACGTCTCCTTCGTCTCCTCTGGTCGGGGACAGATTTTTTAAAGTCTTTCCTTGGTTTTCAAGATCAGGAAACTTCAGAAGAGTGACTGCCCGGTCAGACATTTGGTAGAATGTCTTAGAATTTGGGCGTGTCCGACTTACAAATCGGATTCTGGAGCTCTTCCTCGAGCACAGATGCTAATCCTGGGTAACTTTCCGGAGAACTTTATTATTATTATTTTTTTAACATATATTTTTTATTGATCTCAGAGAGGAAGGGAGAGGGAGAAAGAGATAGAAACATCAAGGATGAGAGAGAATCATGGATCGGCTGCCTACTGCATGCCCCCCCTACTGGGGATCGAGCCCAAAACCCAGGCACGTGCCCTTGACTGGAATTGAACCTGGGACCCTTCAGTGTGCAGGCCGGTGCTCTACCCACTGAGCCACACATAGGGTGAGAACTTTATGATTCAAACCAACTCTTTTTTAGGATTGGGTCATTTGCAATACGATCACTAATAATGTGTCCCTTAATCTTCACAGCGGAGATCTGTGAGTCCTAAGGTCGTAGTGTCCACTCCGTTATGTTAGCACAGGGAGTGGTTTCTCCTCCCTGTACTGCATCGACCTCTCTGTGAAATTCACGTATAGCTTCCCTTCCACGGACGCCCGTGATCACCTGTTTCCTTACAGACACTCCCAAACCGCCACGCGCGCTCGCCTTGCTGTCGCCGGCCGTGTCCCGCTTCCAATCTGTGTCCCTGGCCATGAACACAGCTGTCGCTGACAGAAACGAGCTCTGCTTGCGATAAGGTCTCCTCAAAGCCGTCCGAGGGACGAGGGGAAGTTCGAGGGGACCATGAGAAAGCACAGCATCCAACGAGACAAGCACGCTCCCGCTGAGGGGCCCACGGAAAACGAGAATCTGGGATAGTGACCCAGCGTCTCCTCTTCCCGGCCCAGCGCACAGTGCGTAACCGTCGAAAAACAGGCAAAAATCCTGGCGGATGGAGACCCGTCCCTAGCTCACAATTCAACACGGAAGGCGACTGAGCGCGCCGATGAAACGGATAGGTGACGCCACCCCGATAACGTCTCATGATCGTTGTAGCTGTGGCTGGATTCCGGACCTTCCTTTGAAAGCTGTGACTGTCGACGGCCGCCACGTGGACAGGCGGAGGGATGAACGGTCTTGAACGTACCCGCTATGCGTCTTGGGAGCATCTGACGCTCCTGGCGCCCCCTCCAAACACTGGTAGGATGATTCTGTCTCTACGTAAAGCAGGTCACCCATATGCTCTCCCCCGCACAAGGTCCTGTTGGCTGGGCTGGACCCCACCCCGCGCTGGGGACGGTGCAGGGCCCGGCTCCTGCTGGCTGTCGTCTCGTGTTCCGCTCTTCGTTGCCGTGACATAGACACGCGTGAAGATGCGAAGGCACGTGAGCTCGCCAGCGGGGAGTGCGATGCCATCTTATGCGACGAGACTGACACGTGTCACAGCTTACCATGAGTTTCAAAAGGATGCTGTTCAGAGTTGTGTTACCCTGGGAGACCGCCAATATTTATCATTAATCTCCCATAAACTGGAGCCTGTGTAGGGTACGAGGGTCCCTCTATCGCCGGTGCCTTGCAGAAACACGCAGAGTTCACAGGTCAAGTGTCAAAGGTGATGCTCGCGATGGCGATGACGACGAGGACAACAGGGATGGTCACCTCTGAGCGGGCTCCCACGTGAGGAAGCGCTCCGAGCTTCCTGGCTAAATGCTTCACAAACGCTGTCCTGTTTCACAGCGACCCGTCCCCAGGGCTTACAATCTATGGGGTTCATACACTCTCCTAATATTTTGCTGTGTCAGGAAATGATTATTTTTCATGAAAAAATAAGACAGTTGGGAGACATATGCAAGGTGGAAAGTCGTCACCATCCGGGCATAGCCACGTGGTAACATGGGAAGGGGCCACAGGGTCCCACGTGTCCGTGCTCAGAGAGTTCTCCTTGTGGGACTGGAGTGTGATATTGGGGAAGTCACTCTGCTTGCTGAGCTCAGGACATTCGCTTGCAAAGGACCCGACGCGCTCTGTCCTACCGGGAGGGAGTCATGCCCATCTGTGGTGACAGAAGGGTCTGCTCCACGGGAACGGAGGCTGGCCTTGACTCTGGCCGTCTTATCACCTTGAGGTCAAAGGAACGCGGACTCTATTCTCAAGCACGTTTTCCCTGCTTTTTCCTCTGTCATCTGTCGTCTCCAAGTTTCATGAAGGCCTCGATCACCCCCATTCCCTTGCTGGCCAATGAGAGGGCTCCTCGTCAATGTTATTATAGACAAGATTGGCTTCGTTTTCTTTTTCCACGGAAATATCATTGGCCCAGGCTTTTCAAAATGAACTGTTCCCCGCCCTGGCCAGTTTGGCTCAGTGGATAGAGCGTCGGCCTGCGGACTGAAGGGTTCCAGGTTCGATTCCTGGTCAAGGGCACGTGCCCGGGTTGCGGGCTCGATCCCCAGTTGGGGGGCGTGCAGGAGGCAGCCGATCCATGAGTCTCTCTCATCGTGGATGTTTCTATCTCTCTCTCCCTCCCTCTCCCTTCCTCTCTGAAATCAACAACAATATATATATATATATATCTTTAAAAATGAACAGTTTCCAAAGTGAAGCGAATCCGCCTCGTGCCAGGCGCCCTTCTCTCCGAAACGCACTTTCATTGAGACAAAACACACACGCACAAGCGACCCCGACATTCAGTTTCTGGGTACGCAGCTCGGAGTCTCACGTGACGGGGTCACCTTCAACCGGAGACACTGTGGTTTCACCCCAGGTAGCACTGGGGCCGCTGGCGCCATGGCAACCCTCGCACCATGTGGAAGCGCCTGCAGGCTTAACCTCAAGAGCCACACCTCTTCCTTTCCTGTCAAGACGCAGGAGAAGAAAATAGAAGCACCCGGAGGAGGAGAAACCGCAGAGCAGGCCCGGCCGCCGCGCTCCGAGCTGTGCAAACAGCCCTCCTGTGCGAGCAGCGTGGTCAAAGCTTTCCTTCTTTCCTTCTTTCTTCCTTTCTTTCTTTCTTCTTTCTTTCTTCTTTCTTTCTTCCTTCCTTCCTTCCTTCCTTCCTTTCTTTCTTTCTTCTTTCTTTCTTTCTTCCTTCCTTCCTTTCTTTCTTTCTTTCTTTCTTTCTTTCTTTCTTTCTTTCTTTCTTTCTTCTTTCCTTCTTCCTTCCTTCCTTCCTTCCTTTCTTTCTTTCTTCCTTTCTTTCTTTCTTTCTTCTTTCTTTCTTTCTTTCTTTCTTTCTTTCTTTCTTTCTTTCTTCTTTCCTTCTTCCTTCCTTCCTTCCTTCCTTCCTTCCTTCCTTCCTTCCTTCCTTCCTTCCTTTTCTTTTCTTTTTCTCGAGCCTTCATGTGTGGACTCCAGGTATCCACTTGGCAGGGTTTCTGTAATGACTCACGTCATAGGTAGACTTAGTTAGCATAGCACCCTCCACACGGTAGCTGGTGATTCCTTCGTACATATTATTCTTTGCACCGAAGACCGGGTAAAGCCGTTTGCCACGGGCACAGTGATTCGTTGCAGTCCTTTCACTATGCCCTTACTCTCTACCCTGGAGGAATGGGAGTGCGACGCAAACACGCATGTTCAAGGGACGGATATAATCGAGACGTTTCGCTGCTTGATGCATATTTGACCGGTTGGGTTTCTCCTGCTCCTGGGCTGACTCAGTTTCTCTTCTGTCTCTCTCTGTCTCTGCCTTTCTTGTCTGCGGCCTCGGTCTGGCGTTCCTTGGATGCCCATCCTATATAATGAAAGGCCAATATGCAAATCGACTGACGGGCAGAATGACCGGTCGCTGTGACATGCACTGGCCACCAGGGGGCAGATGCTCAATGCAGGAGCTGCCCCCTGGTGGTCGGTGCGCTCCCACAGGGGGAGCTCTGTTCAGCCAGATGCCAGGCTCACAGCTGGGGAGCAGAGTGGCGGTGCCGGGAGCCTCTCCTGCTTCCATGGCAACGCTAAGGATGTCCGACTGATGGCTCCCGGACTGCGAGAGGGCACAGGCCCAGCTGAGGGACTGCCGCCCCCCCCCCGCGAGTGCACGAATTTCATGCACTGGGCCTCTAGTTAGTGTATAAGGAGCCAAGACCCCCAAAAGGGACGCTGATATTCTGCGGTGACCAGTGGGCTTGCAGATCACGGGCCTTCCTTTCCAAATGGCACAAAGTCAGAAAGGCATTTCGGCTCATCGGGTCTACGAGAGGAACTCCGTGTCCACAGGTGCCAGCGTGCTCTGTTCCTATGTGCGTCGAAGTGTCCGAAATGACCACCTGTCATATCCGCGGGATCCCGGGCATGACGACAACACAACCAACCTTTTCCCATAAACAGGAGGTAGAGGATTATCATCGGACACCCTGTCCTCTGCATCTAACGCTTCCGGGGCCTGTGACTGCAGCGCGCACCCACCTGTTTCAGTCTGGCGGTCATTCCCTCCCTACGAAGTAGGAAAACGCGTGGCCGACGCATGGGCCGGCGGGATGTTTACATGCAGAACCGCAGGGGGAGAGATTTGCATCTGCCGGGTACATGATAACGCTGCTATAATAGTGTATTATTTTCATATTTCACTGATAAACCAGCGGGGGGTTGCAGGGGGAGGGAAGACCGGTTCTCTGGCTTTCTGAAGCCCAGATAAGAGCTGGTCGCTTGCCCAGAGCAGTCACTGCATGAATGCTTAGTCATTGCATGTGGCATGTTGGGCCGGCTGTCTGCGGACCATCGATCAGGTTTACGGAGTGCGTAAAAGTGGATCCCTTTCCTTTATTTATTTTTATATATTTTATTGATTTTTTACAGAGAGGAGGGGAGAGGGATAGAGAGGTAGAAACACCGATGAGAGAGAAACATCAATCAGCTGCCTCCTGCATACCCTCTACTGGGGATGTGCCCGCAACCACATGCCCTTGACCGGAATTGAACCTGGGGCCCTTCAGTCCGCAGGCCGACGCTCTATCCACTGAGCCAAACCAGTTCAGGCCCTTTCCTTTGATTTATGTCTTGGATTTTGATGTGCCTTCTGAGCAAGGAAACCCGTGCATATCTGTTTTGAGCTGGCCCTCGATTTTTGTCTTGATTTGCTTTTTGCATTTTTTTTTTTAATTCTCACCCAAGGATATTTTTCCACTGATTTTCAGAGAGAGCGGAAGAGAGAGGGAGAGACAGAGAGAAACACATCGATGGGTTGCCTCCTGCATGCGACCTCACCAGGGCCGGGGCCCGGGAGGAGCCAGCAACCGAGGTATGTGCCCTTCACCGGAATCGAACCCGGGACCTTCCGGTCCGCAGGCCGACGCTCCATCCACTGAGCCACACCGGCCAGGGCCCTTTCCGCATTTTTTTTCATGGGAGATGCTGAGAACCCGCATTTATTTCATCTGTGTCGCCCCACCCTTCTGACCTCGTGCTTTCCTTAGATCTGTCGAACCCGACAGGCTTAAACCCCCTGGGAATAGCATTCCATCTCTCTCTTGGACGGGGCGGGGCGGGGCGGGAAGGTGGTATTGAAGGGCCGAGGGCATCTTTTGAAATGCCATCGTCACTGGGAGGAATCCCCGAGTTCGCTGAAGTCTGTGATGAGGACTCGGGGGCCTGCCTTCCAGGTGGCTTTGAATGAAGAGGCGCTGGAACGTTCCGAGCTGTACACGAAGCATAGCCGGCGAGGTGAGCTCAGTCCCGGATGTGTGTCAGGACAGTGCAACGTTTGCGGGTCAGGCGCCCTGTTACCCGCATTTTCATCTGTAACTGTCAGTTCTGCTGGCAATTCTAATTGTCAGCAGCGAGAGGGGCTGGCGAATGACTGACGGATTTTTGGTGTGATGGCGCCACCTACTGGAACAGGTTAGGTATTCCTTGGTCTAAATGAAATCCCAGCACATATATATATATATATTTTTTTTGAGATAGCTTCCTTTTTTTCTAATTTTAAATATATGTTATTGATTTTTTTCACAGAGAGGAAGGGAGAGGGATAGAGAGTTAGCAACATCGATGAGAGAGAAACATCGATCAGCTGCCTCCCGCACGCCCCCCACTGGAGATGTGCCCGCAACCATCTTGACAGGAATCGAACCCGGGACCCTTCAGTCCGCAGGCCGACGCTCTACCCACTGAGCCAAACCGGTTAGGGCCACATGTTCTTTTTTTTAAAAAGTCCCTAGAAGAGTTGCCGAAGGATAATATATAAAAACACCAAGTTTATTCCCGCGCTCTGTGTTATTAAATCTTTCCGTGCGATTACAGAAGGTCAGAGAGCGTTCAATATGGCTCATCCTGTTAGAGATACGGATGCCGTCTCTTTATTACCGCACAGCTGGAATTCACGCTCCTCGTTGGAGACCTGCAGTTACTTTTTATATTAAAAAAAAACAACTAAATTTTAAAAAAACTATGTAGTTCAGTGGCTGTGGCTTATTGAAGTCGAGTTGCTGTTTCACATCACGCTACCGGAGCCCCTGAATCTTACCTCCAGGTGCCGGCTTCACTTTGGGAGTGGCTCGCATTTTTTTTAAAAAAATATATAATTATTTTAGGGTGCTTCTGCAATGTTGAGTGCCTCAGTAATTTGCATACGTCTGTATGGGGTGACTCAGTGTCATACAGATGTGACTGTGATAAAGATTTTGCAACTGTGAGAACAAGCCGCTTAAGTCCTAAACTGGGATGCGGAGTGTGTGTGTGCGTGTGTGTGTGTGTGTGTGTGTGTGTGTGTGATTTACTCTGTGAAGAAAACGAAATAAAAAGTAGAATAGGCTCCATGCTTTGATATAGCTCGGTGGAGGAAGTCAGAGTCGGGGTCTGAGATAAATGCGTGTGAAAGAAAATGCATATTCGTCGGAGAAGCCCTTAGGGAAAGTCGCCATAAACACAGAAGAAAGGAAAATGGGATTTATCTTTATATATTGTCTCCCCCAGGGGCTGCGTTTCATTGCCTTGGAGATTCGAAGGCGTGGAGAAATGTTGACTATAGAGGCATGGCAGCCAGAAATATAGATGTAACTGTAGATAGAACTATAGATATGGATTCAGATAATGTGGATAAAGGTAGCGATATATGGGTATATGGGTAAAGGTAGAGATGGGTAAAGGTAGAGATATGCAGATAACGAGCTATCCTGTTCTCTCACCCTCCTTTTCAAAATGTGCATTAAGATAACGTCACAGCACGTGTTTCCTTATAACGTGCATCGCGTTGTAACCAGTTGGCATTCTCTTCGCATCCCGGGGGCAGGCACTGAGAGCCCGTGGGCTGACGCTGTGTCTACGGGGCGGGAGCACTTCTGGTCCATTTCCTCTCGTCGTCACAGCTCTGATGTTGAAAAAGGAACAGCGTCCTCCTGGCCCCGGCTTTCTTGTTCTCGTTTCCATCGTAAAGACGGGGCGGATTTCCATTCCTTCTTACAAAGCGCTCCCTCTGTGGTGTGGTGGGGGCCAGCCAGACCCACCGGGACGGGCAACGGGGCACATTCCCTTCTTCTCTGCCATCAAACCTACCATCAGGTTTCTCCTCCGCGTCCCAGAGCCAACGGCGGGCATCCCTCCGGGGAAATCCAACCTTCTCGCCGTGGCCTGGTGCCTAAATTACTCTCCGGCGTTTTTATGGTTGGTGTTGGTCTAAATTCCATACTGAACTGAGCTGATGTGGGGCAGGGAATCGCTCCATCCTGGTCATATGACATCCCTAGAAGGTGGCACACTGTCTAGCGCACAGTAGGGACTCAATAACTAATCATCTCCCCTCCGCCCGCCCCCGCCCCAAATAAATGATGCGTTGGGGAGAAACTCGCCCAGGTCTTTTCGCAGGCTTGCGATGAATCCCAATAGTTCCCCTTTATCCTATTATTTTTCTTCTTTTACCTGAGAATTCAAAAACATAGAGAGTAGTTTTGACAGACTTGGGCTTTGTAAAGAGGACGTTAAGAGAAGGGATGGGGTTTCATTGGGGTTAAAGGTGCTGAAAATTGCCATTTTGTGAATGTTAACTGACGGAGATTTTATATGTATGAAATATATATATATATACACACACACACACACACACACACACATGTCCATATAGAGACATATATGTATACATCTAACTAATACTTACATACATATGTATGAAGTCTGAGACTTTCTGAGAATGTTTTTTTTTTCTTTTTTGCAGGAACTGACCAACCTACTACTACTACTACTACCACTGGTAAGACGGCATCTTTCCATTTTGCTGATTTTATTATGTTGTTGCCAAGTTTATATACTTAACGCTGGCAGAGTTTTTCCGTCACTACCCGATGGGATCCCTGTGTGAGGGCGCCCTTTCAGGAACTGAACGTTCTCCTGTTCCTCACACGCCTGCTCAGAAGATAGGATGTTGGGGAACCTCCCGCACACATGGCTATTTGTGCGTATTATCGCGTGTAAAGTACAGCCTTTCTTAAACTCGGGGCAGGGTTCCAATCTCTTTTAAAAGGTCAGCACGCCAAAGAAATCGAGTCCGATCACGAAGCGTTACAGTTAAAGACAGGGTAAGGAATTCCCTGAGACAATGAGAGAGAATTTTAAAACAAAATCATACGTAAGGCATAGATTCCGTCCAGAGAAACACTTTGAGACTTTTCCGGGCATTTTGTACTAATTATTTCCAAACTCGACGGTCGCACCTGAATTTTGTCTTGACGAGCATCCTGAGCCTCGGACAAGTTCCGTTTAAGTCACGTGGCGCTGAAAATAAATGTGCACCTACTGCGTGCCAAATGAGAGAGAAACCTCAGGTTGCATTTGGGGAAAAATAAATGCGCACCTACTGCGTGCCAAATGAGAGAGAAACCTCAGATTGCATTTGGGGAAAAGGAAATCGCTCCCCTTAAGTGTTACCATTATTGAAAATGCGCCATTGATTCCCCGATCAATCGTGTGGCGGGCGGTACAAATGAAGAAGGTGAGTCAAGCGCTGACACGCGTCAGCCTCGCCTCGTAAGGTGGCGTGGGCACGCGCGTGGCTCTGTTGCTTACACAGCTCGGGGACGGGGAAGTCGCTGGACTCCCGTGCGAGAAGGTCTCGGGGCCTGGCTCACCTGTTGATTTTCTCCTCCTCCCTTTCCCATGGTATCACAGTTCCGAACTCGACAGGGATGCCCAAGGCTCAGCCCACAACTTCCCGCTCACCCGCCCGCACCACGCAACTCTCACCCGCAAGCACCTCCGAGCCGGAGAGCAGCCGCCCCCCGACGACCACGCCAGTGCCTAGTATCGGGGCTCCTTCCGTAGGGACACCCCAGGGCCCGGAGAAAAATGCCAGTCAGACGGACGTGGCAGGTTGGCACCCATGTCACCTGAGACGGGAAGAGGGGAACTTATCTTTTTTAAAAATTGATTTTAAAGAGAGAGGAAGGGAGAGGGAGAGAGAGAGAAACATCCATGATGAGAGAGACTCATCAATCAGCTGCCTCCTGCACGCCCCACACTGGGGATCGAGTCCACAACCCGGGCCTGTGCCCTGATCGGGAATCGAACCGTGACCTCCTGGTTCCTAGGTCGATGCTCAACCACTGAGCCACGTCGGCTGGGCCATTTGTATCTTTTTAAAAAAATTAACTAAAATAATTCCATGCGGGCAGACGCGGGGTTAGCAGGTCGGGTCAGTTCAGAATCAGGCTGGCGATGGGAGCCGTGGGCGCCGTGCCCGCCCCTGGCCTGTGTCCACCCCCTGCGTGGGGGACGCTGATTGATGGCATGTGTCCCTTTCTCCCCGTAGGACCCACCTCCACGCAGCTGACTCTCCTTCCCACAGACACGCAGGCACCCAGCACGGCCCCCCCGCCCTCACGCACCCAGGCTCCGGGCGGCAATGGCACAGCAGGTGGGCGGGTTCTCACGTGGGGGCACGGGCAGAGGCGTGAGAGCCGCCCGTGTGGAAGGACGGGGTGCGGGGACGCCACCGCCTGCTCCGGGGGGAGGTGGCCTCGGACGCACTGGGGCGCCCTCTCCTCGATGGGTGTCGCCGGGGGTGGGATTCTCAAGATCTGAGCCGTGCCCACAGGGACCGTGTGATCTTTATTTGGGTGGAATGACACCCCGAGTCCAGTTCTGGCGAAGCGTAGCTGGGGTTTTGGGGCAGCGAGAGGCGAAGCCAGTGGCCGGATGCCCTTTCTCCGTGGGAGACGGTCCCGTTCAGCATCCGGCTGCTTGTAGGCCCTGAGCCCACTGTGCGTGGGGTTCGCGTGGCTGTGGGCCACGTGGGCGGGTGCCAGGAGGCCAGGCGTGAGCCGTGAGCCACGCGTGCCAAGAGGAACCAAGAGGGTAAGAGAGTGTCAGAGAGCGGGCGTCTGTTCAGGGATGTGAGGGTCCCCAATCTTCACCAGCTCGCAGTGGCCAATGACCTTCGTTCTCAGGTGTGACTGACAGTGAGCACCTTCCTTAGTCCCGCCCCTGTCCCCCCTCACCCCCCCCCCCACTTTACTGTCTGTCTCCCCTTTGTTGGACCCCTGGGGCGTGTAAAGTTGCAGCTTCCCGGTGAAGCTGCCCAAATGGCAGGCATCTATAGCCAGCCTTCCCTTGGCTCCTGTCCTGTTACTTTTTATTTTATTTTTAATATATTTTTATTGATTTCAGAGAGGAAGGGAGAGGGAGAGAGAGAGAGAGAAACATTGATGAGGAGAGAGGATCATGGACAGGCTGCCTCCTGCACGCCCCACACTGAGGATCGAGCCCGCAACCCGGGCCTGTGCCCTGACCGGGAATCGAACCCTGACCTCCTGGTTCACAGGTCGACGCTCAACCGCTGAGCCCACGCCGGCCAGGCCAGGTTCCTTTAAAATGTGGGCTCTGGCGACGAAGCACCTAGATTCCGAGTCGCCAGCCCTGACGCCCGTCCCTCCCGCAGCCTGGCAGGGCCTCCTCGCTGGACAGAAGGCGTCTATTGCGGGCCCACAGGAGGGATGGGTGGCTGGCGGCGTGGCTCAGCCTCATGCATCCCGGCCACGCTGGCTGCCTGGCCCCTGGGGGGGCAGCAGGACCCGGGGACAGAGCTGACGGCCGTTCTGATTGCAGGTGCCCCGAAAGCGCCGGCCCCTTCCGGCACCTCTCCTGCAGACACCATGGTGGTCCCGGCCACAGCCACCGCCAGCCCCGCACTCAGCAACCACACTGACTCACCCACACGCACCTCCAACAGCACCAGCAACTCCTCAGGTCGGACCGCAGCGCCAGGGGTGGGGGTCGGGGGGTCTGGGCTACGGATAATGAATCGGACACTTAACCTTGAACGCAGCTCCGTATGTCACGCCGGAGACTGCGGGCCGGTTCCCGCGTCACGCGTGTTTGCGTGTTGATGTGGAACATTAGGCAAAAGAAACTCCCGCCAGGCAGCTTCTTTCCAGGCGTGTTTTTCTATTTTCTTCTTCTTGTTATGAAAGTTCATGGCAGAGAAGGAAGGTGAGAGCCTCTCGGGTCGTGTAGGCCCCGGAAGCAAATCCAGCCTCTTCGACCTGCGTAGCCGACTTCGGTGTTCCCGTCTGTAAAATGGGTACAATGGTGCTCGTTTCCTTCTTATAGGACGGAGGGTGTAAAACGCCTGGCAGGGCATGGAAAGCACCAGAGGGTAACGGGCATCCTGATTAGTAATTGTAGCGGAGGGGGAGGGAGGAGGCTGAGGGTCGCACACCAGGTAGGAACGCCAGCCGGCAATGAATTCCTGGCTCTCAACTTACACGATGCTGCGTTCTGATTATGGGGACTGTCAGTTCTCTCTCTCTTTTTTTTTTAAAAAAAAATGTTTTTTATTGATTTCAGAGAGGAAGGGAGAGGGAGATAGAGACATCCATGAGGAGAGAGAATCATGGATCGGCTGCCTCCTACACGCCCCACACTGGGGATGGAGCCCACAACCCAGGCATGTGCCCCGACCGGGAATCGAACCGTGACCTCCTGGTTCCTAGGTCAAGGCTCAACCCCTGAGGATACATCTTTGGTCCATGATCTTAATTGGAAAATAAGCGAGCATCAAGTCATAAGAGCCCCCCCTCTCGCAAAGATGGGGTGCCTAGGAGACCCCTCCTTGCTGAAGAGTCTTCCCCCCTCGCCCTGCAACCTGGCAAACGCGTTAACGTTCACTCTTCTGTTCGTCTCCTTGCAGGTTTGGCCCCCACAACCCACCCAACAACACCCACTCAGCGCCTTACAACAAGCCTCACCTTCCCTACCACCACCGCAGGTGACAGCCTCACCCCCAGTCACGCAGCCACGGCACCCGCACCCGCCCGAACGCACTCACGGGAGGGCCCTTTCGTTGAGGGGTTCAATGGAGGGTCGTAGACCCGAGGGCGGGAATGGCAGCAGATGAGAACGGGGAAGGGTGTATAGAATTCGGAGGATGCAATAACCTATTGTGTCCCTGTAGTAGCATGAACATGTCTGCAAACAGATGAAGGCCTCTTTAAGCGTAGGGTGAGGTATGGGCGTGAGAAAAAAACAATTTCATCAACGAGCTGGGCGTTCCAGGTGATGGGTGATGGAGGCGTGAGCTCCAGCCACACAGCCTGGGCTGTGGGCAGAGGCAGGACTTCCAGGGTACAGTGGGCCGGCCGCCGAGGGGGGGCCTGTCCGTAATCACTGGGGTCGAGCCTGCGAGGCCACTGCCTCCCACCGATTCTTCAGCTCAAAGACCCCACCAAGCACATTCCCACCCGGTCCTGTTCAATCCTTTGTTCACACGAGATGTGTCTCAATTGGTTGAGAGAGCGACTTATTGCAAAGAGCTTGCCACGGCCGAGCTGGAGAATGAAGCCACCCTTGCCTAGTTTCTGACTCCCCCTCCCCCCCCAACAAACGTGTCCAGAGGTTATCTCTCTATATAAAAGGCTAATATGCAAAGTGTCCCTGCGGGAGTTCGACCGGGAGACCAGGAGTTCGACTGCTCACTCGCTATGACGTGCGCTGACCACCAGGGGGTGGCGCAGAAAGAAGGAAGGCCCCGGTCGGCAGCCCGAAGGCCCCGATCAGCCCTGATTGCCGGCCAGGCCTAGGGACCCTACCTGTGCGTGAATTTCATGCACCGGGTCCCTAGTGATGATGTAACTCTACTTGGAGATAAATCAAGGGATGAGGCCCTTGAGTATGTTTGGGCTGTGTGTCGCCATGTCACAGTGACACGTGTGCCCGAAAACATTTTAATAGTAATGTGACCGCAGTGGTGGTGATAATTGGGTGGATTCACGGAAGCGTGTTAGGGAACCCACTCTTTTTCGTTGATCGCATCTGAACATTTTGAGCTCAATCACTGTCCTACGTGCTTCGAATCTGGTGGGAATCCGTGAGCCCTAACTTGGTAGATTCTGCAGGACCCCCATCCCTGCCCCCGAGTGACTGTAGTGGAGAAATTCTAACATGAATGTGTGTTTTTTTCTTCCTCTATTACAGCTCCTACGACAACAAAGCAACCATGTGGTAAGTTTGCGTTCCCCGGGGAGAGCTGTGTCACTTCCGAAAAGCACTTTAATGGTTTTCTTCTTGGGGCCACGCTTGCAAGAACCCCAGCAGGGCTTCTCTCCAGATCTTAAGAGCCAGCGTCCTTGGGGGGGGAAAGGGGCCGGAGACTTGGACGTCTTAATTTTTGGAGGAGCCTCCATACTGTTTCCCACAGCGGCTGTATCCGTTTACATACCTACCAGTAGTGCATGAGGGTATTGTAGCATTGGACACTTGAAACTCTATAATTTTTTAAAATATATATTTTTATGGATTTCAGAGAGGAAGAGAGAGAGAGAGAAACATCCATGATGAGAGAGACTCATGGACCGGCTGCCTCCTGCACGCCCCACACTGAGGATCAAGCCTGCAACCAGGCGTGTGCCCTTGACCGGGAATCAAACCCTGATCTCCTGGTTCATAGGTCGACGCTCAACCACTGAGCCACGCCGGCCGGGCGAAACTATATAATCTTATTAGCCAATGCCACCCCCAGTAAATGTGATATAAACAAATAACTAAAATGAAGTCAGGTACATAAGTCAGGGAAGCATGAGGCCTGGGGTCCCCAAAGAATGAATGCCCCACACGTCTGGAGACACAGAACATCGAGAAGGCCGTGTTCGAAGGCAAAGGAAATTGTAAAGCAAGAAAACAAAAAGTTCTCAGAACCATCACCCACTGGGTCATCAGTTCAACCAGTCACTGTCGAGCCCCCCGACTCGTGACAGGTTTTAGGGGAGGACCTGGGTTTTTGGCGATGATCCCAATGGACTGGCCTTTGCTCTCATGATGTGCACAGCCCAGAGAGAAGGGCGGACATTAACCTAATAACACCCCCGCCCCCCCCAACATGGGAACTTCCCAGCTGGGGTCCTTAGCAAAGCTGTAAAGAGAGAGGAAAGAAAGCCATGGGGGAGCTGGGGGCTCCTCTGACTCCATGTTCGGGGGCGGGGGGGGGGGTGCGGCGGGGATTTTGCCAGCGATTGGATAGCTAAGGAGTTTGCATTTAACGTAGGTGTATTTGCTCTGAAAAATAAAATAATCTCGCTGTGTCATGTTCTTTCAGATGACAAATTTGCGAACGTCAATGTGACCTACGAGTATGACAATAATGATAATAAAACATTTCATGCAAAAGTAGATGTTGACGGTAAATTGGAATGTCAACCAAATCAGACATGTGGCAACAAAAGGGTCGATGGCCTACCGGAATGCCAAACGATCCATGTAAAAATATCTGATGACTCATGTGCGGATCCACCTAAAACTTTAGAATTACATGTACCACCAGGTAAATACCCATCGATCACTCCTCGTCTATTGGCGAAAAGAGTTCGTTTTCCAGTGTGCAGCCTTCCGGGAGCACAGGGCAGAGGGGAGGACGCTGGCCGGACGCTCGTCTAACCGAGTGAACAGTAGGGACCCATTCATGCCTTCCCCGCTCCCCCTGCCCCTCCCCGCCCTTCTTCTCCTGAGTGGTTCGGGCGTATTGGATTGGACTCACCTCGCTGAGCTATGATCCACAAGAATTCTTCTTTCTCCTCCACTTCATTCGAGTCATTAATACATACATGTGCATATTTATCCTTTTTTTAAAAAAAAATTCAATCCTCACCAGAGGATATGCTTGTTTTTATTGGAGAGAGAGAGAGAGAGAGAGAGAGAGAGAGAGAGAGAGAGAGAGAGAGAAACATTGATCGGTTGCCTCCTGTATGGGCCCCAACTGGGAATCGAACTCACAGCCTTTGGGCGGGCGGATGATGCTCCAACCACCTGAGCCGCCGGCCAGGGTGCTCCATGTTTATCGTTTCAAACACACGTGTGTCTGGAGCACAGTGAAGGGAGTGACAACGACAAGGGTAGGATGTTTGTGACAAGAACAGAACTGCTTTCACACAAGGAGGGAGGGTTATCGTCACGTGAGGGCCGTGGGGCAGGTGGTGCTGCTAAGCTGATGCCCAGAGAGGCGCCTGAGGTCCGCCCCCCGCCCCACCCAATGCCCTAAAGCACATCTTTTTTATAAAATTTTTATTGTTGAAAATATTACCTATGTCCCCCCTTTTCTCCACCCTCCCCGCCCCGATTGGCTCCCTCCAGCCTGCCCCGGGCCTTCAGCACCTACTGTCGGTGTCCATGGGCGATGCATCTATGCCTACATTTGGTTGATCCCTCCCACCCACCCTCCCTCCCCGCCTTCCCTCTGAGCTTCAGGGCTCCGCTCCAACGAAGCGCATCTTAACGAAATGGGGGTGCACTAGGGGTTTGTCACTTAGTAATTCAATATGATCCGTCAGTTCATGGACATTTAAGGAGTTCAGTCTGATGTTTTCTGGGAAAAAAAAAGTTTTTAAAGGTATTTTCTCTACATAGTACTGAAGTACATGATTCATTAAAACAGAAAACAGCAATTTTTTTTTTTTAAAAAAGACACTCCCCAAGGGCAAGCCCGCATAGCTCTGTGTGATCATCATTCAATAATAATAATAATAATAATAATAAATCAAAGGGTAAATGAAAAAAAAAAAAACACTGAAGATATAAATACAAAAACAAAATGGGCCGGGCATTCTTTAAAAAAATGTGTGAAAGTGCAGTTTTTTCTGGGCGATTGCTTGCGTTCTGTTTTTTGCCAGGAGCACAAATTCTAAATAAAAAGCTACCAAGATGTGTGATGTTAAAAAAAAAAAGGACAAACAATAATCAAGAAACAAACAAACAAAAAAACACCCCACGTGCAGACTTTTCCCCAAGTGACCTCAGTGCTTGGGAAAGTCCATGTCGTGAGGATGGGGTCAGTGACTATCATTGAGCACAGGAGACACCTGACGACATACTAATCACCTGTTTCTATCTTCTCTCGACAGGCCCTGGAAATTTCTGGGTAGATAAATGTATAGACCCGGAAAAAGCCGACACTTCTATTTGTTTAGAGTGGACCATAACTGGAGTAATTACGGGTTGTCACACAAATAATATTAAGTACCGCCATCAGTGTGGTAAGAATACAGCATGGATCAGAGAATGTTTTTAAGAAATATGTTTCTATTGATTTCCAAGAGGAAGGGAGAGGAAGAGAGAGAAACATCCATGATGAGAGAGAATCATGGATCAGCTTCCCCCTGTGCGCCCCACACTGGGGATCGAACCCGAAACCTGGGCACATGCCTTGACCGGGAATCGAACTATGACCACTCCCTCCTCCCCCAACTGGTTCCTGGGTAAACGCTTAACACTGAACCACACTGGCCGGGCCATTAGGAAATTATTTCCTTCCTTCCTTCCTTCCTTCCTTCCTTCCTTCCTTCCTTCCTTCCTTCCTTC